>NW_023601653.1:7602219-8802219 GCF_014898055.3 Talpa occidentalis | reverse complement strand
TGAATGATCTAGGAACTCAACCCACTACTTACTAAAATGCAGATGCGTAGTCCCCATCACCAGAAAGTCTGATTCCTGCATGGGGCCCAGGAATCTGCATGTTGTCAAGCTCTGCCTATGGGACATCAAGGCTAGGGGTCCGCCAGAGACACCACTTTGAAAACCACTGCACAACTGTCCTGCGCGGGAGAGCAGCTGGCAGACTCTTCGGATGAGCTTGTCTGGGGAGCCCGGGAGGGAAGCAGGGACAAACCCAGAGGGTAGTGGGAGGGTGAAGAAAGGCTGGGGAGCACCTGCTGGGTTTCAGCCTCTCGCACATTCTTCCTCTTTGGGGTGTCAAATACTCTCTCCAAATGCCACAGGGACCTGCCCCAGCCCTGCCCTGGGGCCATGACTTCATTTTCCAATGGACCCAGGAATCAGGAGGAGAGGTTGCTTGTGCTGTCACACAAACAGCAAGTGGGGAGTCAGGACTCCCCCCAGGCATGCCTGCCACTGAGGCTAGAGTTGCCCTCAGGGTCAAGCTGGGCTGAGTAGCCGGAAGGAAGGCGTGATATCAGCCAGGAGTGTGAGCCCGCAGCCCCTGCTCGCCAGCCTGTGACCTCGGAGTAGGCATTACTCTTCTCCCAAAGACTCCATTTCTTTCAAAAGCGGATGAAATGACCTGTCACCAAGGAGTCCGGACACCCAGGGTCCTTTTAGGAAAAGGTGACTTCCTCTAAATTAGTACGGGGTTAGGACACAGGATGCCCACACCAAGTGGGTGAGGTGCCCACCAGGTCATTTCCTTCCCAGTGGACGGGGTCGGGTTCGTGGCTGGCCCCCTGGAAGACCGGGAGGGACCCGTGGAGGAGTCCTGCTTGTGGGAGGGTTCGAGGCGGGCAGGGGCTCCCTGCTGCCTCCCGGGTCTTTCCCATGCCCAGTTTCTATGATTCTGGGAATCAGGAGCCATGCTGTCTTTCTCCTTCAGACGCGGCTCCCTCTCCTGGGGGAGTTGGCAGATCCGCGCTGCACTGTTGGCTGGAGACGCATGGGTAGCGGAGCCTGGCATTTCTTTACAGACTCTCACTGTCTCTTTCTTGCGCTGCTTTCTTCCCTTTCCCACGCCCCACCTCTGCAAGTCCCCAGGGATCCTGCTTTCTCCTGCAGTCCTGAGGCCAAAGGCCCTGGGCGAAGAGATAGATCGGGCCTGCCCCCTCCCAGAGGCGCTGCTGGGACCCTCAATGCCTCATTGTCCCTGGCCTCCCAGACCCCATCCCCTCCCAGGGAGAGAAGGCCGTGGGCAGCGTGCTGGTCAGCAAGGCCGCGCCTGTGCGAGCCGGGGCTGGAGTCCTCTCTGTCCCGAGCTTTTACTGTGCAACATCGTGGGATGCTTATTCATTCCAAGAGTCGGCTGGCCCTGAATGCTTTCAGCAAAGATTTAGGCACCGTGCCAGCTGCTAGGGTGCAGCTTGGAAAAACAGTGCTTAACCTGATCGTCAGGGAAGGTCCATTCCTGCGGGAGACATGGGAAGTAAATAATGATTTGGGCTAAGGGCTGGTTCATTTCATTTGTTGAATGGTTACAGAGAACCTGATCTGTGACAGGCACTGTTCAAGGGGCTGGGGCCCTGCCTACATGGTCCTCTGCTCTAGAAAATACTACAATATGATCCAAATGATAATGGATCATATGTTTGCATTGTATGTTCTTTATATTATGCTATTTTATATTATTTATCATATCCTATAACATTGATGTATCTATTATCTGTCAAACTATCATTTCAGGCAGTGGTAAATGCTTGGAAAAATGCATAACTAATAAATAAAACAAAAGTGCTTAGACTAGAAGATCAAATGAATGATTACCAGAAGGGAACAGGGAAGATATGGGGGAAGGGAAGCTGGGTAAAAGGGGACAAGTGTATGATGAAGAACAGAATTGACTTTCTGTGGTGAATATAACGCAGATCTTGTTTTATAATGATGCACACCAAAAACCTATATAACTGGGCCTCCCCAGTGGTGCAGCAGTTGAGCGCTGGGTTGCGAAGCTGTCCGCAGCCTCTGCAGCGCCGGTTCGATCCCCGACCGCCAGGCAAGGGTCCCACATGGCACGCAGACCTCTCCTGCCGCACCCGCTGCTCCCCTCAGCAGTGTACTTCGTCAGTCTGCCTGCTCTGCTCCCTGCTCTGGCTCTGGTGAATTCTCTCACCCTCCCACGCTTCTGACTGTACTCAGTGCTTGTATAAATAAATAATAAATAAATCTTTGGAAAAAAAAACTATATAATACTGTAACAGTAAAACCTTTCTAGCATTACTTCAATCAAAATAAAAAATAAATAAAATAGCCCTCCACCCACCCATGAAGAGTCAGACCTCAAACTGGAGATAAAATGGTCAGGCAAGGTTATTCTGAGGAGGTGGCATTTGGCCAGAAAGGTGACAGGAACTGAGAGGTCCCCCCACGAATGGTGAAAACAAGAGCCCCGGTAGACACCCACCTGGGGTCTAGCAGGTAGAGGGCCAGGCTGGGACATGCCAGCAGTCAGTTTTGCCTCCACAGGTGGACTCCGGGCCTCGGAGCCACACCACCTCCCGGCAAGCTCTAGACGCCTTGGGCACAGAGGCCGGGATTCAGGCTTGGGAGAAGCATCAGAGAAGGGGATATGGAAGCCCAGTTCCGGGCACGTGAGGAAGGCGCCAGGCCAAGGAGGTGCTGTCTCTCCTCTTTGCCTCTTCCGGCCGCCAAGCTGCCCCTCACCTGTGCCCTGCCTCGCAGGGAGGGGGCGCTCCTCCCATGTCCCTTTACTCTGCTCAGGTCACCTCCTCGGAGAAGCCTCTTCTTGCTCACCCTACTTCAAATACCAGTTGCTGTCTATCTTTTCTTTGGCTTCAACCATCTTACTAGAATACATATTATTTATTCCCCAGTTTGCCGTCCGCTTGCGGCAAGTTCATCTCCGCTCCACATAAGCTATTGTCTATTTTGGTCACTGCTGTATTCACTGTGCCTGGCACATCTTTCATGAATGAAATAAAGTTGGGAGAGCTCAGAGGGTGTGAGGCCACTGAGGAGAGCTAATGGCAGCATGTTTCCAAACAGACGCAGGCCCAGGGGCGTGAGAGCAGAGGCTGCTTTGGCAAGGGTTGCTGCGGCAGGCCGGGCACCTGACTTTGCTTGATAACGATCTGCTGGCTGGAAGAATATCTGGAATTTGAAATCCCAAGTTCAGGAAGCTCAGAAGACTCTGAGCAATAATGTGTGAAAGAAAAGGTAAAGGGAGGTTATTTTAGAATGCTCTTTGATGGGATATTTGCAAGCTCCTGGGCTAGAGACCCACGAAAGTGGAGAGCCGAATTCCAGCTCGGGAGCTCATGGGCCAGGATTTGGACCAGTCTCCCTCCTCCCTGCCTTATGGGCCACAACTTATCTGTCTGCAGAACGGAGACGCACAGAAAAGCCTCAGGGATTCTTCTAACTCTGGACCTCTAGGATTTTATAAGACATCCTCTCCTTGGGGACAGGCCTATGCACCTCTGCCTTGCTCGAAACATCCTCTCTGGAAACAGTAAGCCTGGGGTGGGTATAGGGGAAATTTTGGAGTCTTTGATGCCTTTCTTTAAGGTTTTGTGTTACTTCTGCTTTCTGGCTCCCTCTCATCCAACTTCTCTGAGGTCTGACCTTCTAATGAGCGGATGCACATCATCAGCCACTGTGGTTTGAACGGGTGCCTGTAATTTAGTGTTGCCTAATGCTGGAAAGAGAGAGCAGCCCTGCCTAATTAGGCTGGGACCTCATTAACGTCTGCCTCCTTGGGTGTTTTTCATTCTTGGGTTCTCCTGGGCCGCATTTTGAGTCCATCTGTCTGTATAGACCCTGCTGCCTTTGTTACCGCCCTGTGGCGGAGCTGGGCATGAACAGGGTCCCAGAATGGCCAGGGCCATCCACGGACCGTGAATCTCAGCATGCCCTGGAATGGCCCCTGCTCTGATCCTAAAGAGAATGTGCAACATTCCCGAGAACCTGGATGTCTGGGTCATTCTTAAGCACTTTGGGTTGGCCAGCAGAGCCGGACGGGTCTGGAGGTTTGACAGAAACCAGAGTAAGGGACGCTATCAATTTAATTGCCACAAATTACCGATAATTTAACCAACTTGCATGTAATACTTTGCCATTTACAAAGTGCTACTAGAAAATGACCTTGAGCAGAGACTTGGTCTGTTTTGATCACTGATGATTTCCTAAAAGTTATCCCTTTAACACTGTGATGCTCTGCCCTACTCTCCCGTCTCATGAGCCCCAGAGGTTGACCTTGATGGACCACATTGGGCTCTGCTTGGCCTCAGTGTGACCCCAGCAGGAGACTAGAGGACCGAGGCACCAGGAGTAGTGGCGCTTCTCCCAAACCCCACTGTCCCAGTGCCCTGGTTTGAAGCGAGCAGAGTTCCTCTGCAGATAATACTTCAGTTGAGCGGCTCTCCACCCCAATCCACATGAAACCTACTTGATTAAATCCAGTCATTCTACTTCCTCTCCTGGGATGATAATGGCTTCCTGCTGTTGCTAGATTCTGGAAGCCCCTGTCTCCCCCACACCCTCCTCTGTAAGTGGTTCCTTCGTTAAAATCTCTTTATTTAAGCCATTTGGGAGTGGTGCTGTTTTCTGCCTCGTCCCTGTCTGATATAATTCCCAATATCTGGAATAGAGCCTGGACATAAGAAACCCTTAATCAATTTTTATGGAATGAATGAACAAAATTTCCACATACATCATTTCATCGAATGCTTACAAAATTATGTAAAATAATACTACTGCCTATTACAGGTAAAGAAATGAGGGTTCATAAAGCAATACAGTCTTGGGTCTAAGAAATAGATTTCTAAGAGTTACACTCCTAGCTGTATCCTGGATGAGCTCACTGTTTTGCTGCTTTCTGTACAGACTCAGATTCCACTCATGCTAGCCTGGGGTGGGCTCAGCAGGACCAGACACTGTGGAGTGGTCAGGGATTTTGCAAATAAGAGAATAACAAAATCTCAGGATCTAAAGATATCTGGAAATTCACTGGCCATAAAATCTGAGACCTGGATTCAAATCCACGTGCTGGTGCTTTTCCCCCCCAGCTTTAGTGAGGCATATTTGACAAAATTTATGTTATTTTAAGGTGTACATTGTGATATTTTGATATACATAGACATCATGATGTGATTACATCATCAAATTAATTAACATGTCTATCACCTCACATAGTTAACCATTTTTTTTTTCATGTTAAGAACATGAGGGCTATTCTCTTAGCAAATTTCAAGTATACTGTACAATATTATCAACTCTAGTCACTATGCTTTCATTAGATTTCCAGAACTTATTCATCTTAAAAGTTTGTAACCTCTGTTAACATTCTCCCAGTGCCAGTTCCGATTAACCACTATTCTATTTTTTGTTCAACTTTTTTAACTCTTAACATATAAGCGAGCTCATGCAGTATTTGTCTTTATGTGCTGGCTTAATTCACTTAGCATAATGTTCTCCAGGCTTATCCATGTTGTTGCAATGGCGGGATTTCCTTCTTTTTTAGGGCTGAATAATATTCCATTGAATGTATGCCTGTGTCTCTGTATCTTACATTTACTTTATCCACTCATCTGCCAGTGAACATGTAGGCTGTTTCCCCATCGTGACTGCTGTAGAAAATGCTGCAAAAAACATGAGGGTATGTAGACATCTCTTCAAAAACAGTGATTCTATTTCCTTTGGCTATCTACCTAGAAGTGGTTTATGTTGCATAGCAGATATGATTTCTGGATCACATGGTAGTTCTCTTTTTAATTTTTTAGAGAAATGTCCATACTGTTTCTTCATAATGATTGTGCCAATTTACATTCCCACCAACAGTGAACAAGGGTTTCCTTTTCTCCACATCCTTGCCAACACTTGTTATATTTTCACTCTTTGATATTAACCATCACAACAGATGTGAAGTGACAGCTCATTGTGGATTTTGATTTGCATTTCCCTGATGGTTAATGATGTTGAGCATCTTGCCATGTATCAGTTGGCCATCTGCATGTCTTTGAAAAAAAAAAAAAAAGTCTATTCAGATCTTTTGCCCATTTTAAAAATCAAGTTATTTGATTTTGGGTTTTATTTGGTTTTTGAGTTATATGAGTTCCTCATATATTTTGGATATTAATGTCTTCATTAATAGATTATTTGCAAATATTTTCCCCATTCTGTATGTTGCCTTTTCATTTTGTTGTTTCCTTTGTGGTACAGAAATGTTTTAGTTTTGGTTTTTTTCCTGTTATTTATTTCTAATTTATACAACAGTGGTCTGAAAAGATACTTGATGTGATTTCAATCTTCTTAAATCTGTGAGGAATTATTTTGTGTCCTAACATGTGATCTATCCTGAAAAATGCTCTGTGTGCACTCGACAAGAATGTATATAATGTATATCCTGCTGTTGGGTGGAATGTTCTACGTAGGTCTGCTAGGTCCATTTGGTCTAAAGTGTAGTTCAAGCCACTGTATTGGTTTTCTATCTGAATGATCTATCCATTGATGCAAATGGGGCACTGAAGTGCTCTACTATTACTGCATTACTATCTATTACTCCCTTCAGATTTGTTGATATTTGTTTTACATATTAGGTGCTTTGATGTTAAGGGCATATTTATTTACAATTGTTATATCCTCTTGATGAAATGACCCCTTTATCATTGTATAATGCTCCTCTTTGTTTCTTATAACAGTTTTTGACTTCCAGTTTATTTTGTCTGCTGTAAGTGTAGCTATCCCTGTTCTCTTCTGCTTTCTATTTGTAGGGACATCTTTTTCTAGTCCTTTACTTTCAGTCTTTTTGTGTCTTTAAAGCCAAGTGAGTCTCTTGTAGACAGTATATTGTTGGATCTTTCAAAATTGACTCAGCCACGCTGTATCTTTGAATTGGAGAATTTAATCCATTTAAATTTAAAGTAGTTATTGCTAGGGAATGACTTATTATTGCTATGTTGTTAATTATTTTCCAGAAGGAAACTAAAGATCCTTTGCTCCTTTCTTCCTTTTTTGTTGTGTTTCTTTATGATTTGGTGGGGTTTTTTTTTTTTATAGTGGTATACTTTGATTCCTTCCTTTACCTGATTTGTTTTATGGTTGCCGTTGCCATGAGACTTAGATAAAATATTTTACAGTTATATCTATTTTAAGTTGATAACTTGATCCTATATAAAAACTCTTTATTTCACCCTCCCTACATTGTATGTTTTTATATCATCATTTACACATTATATATCATGCACTCACTAACAAATCATAGCTAAGGCTATTTTTAATACTTTTGTATTTTAACCTTCATACCAGAGTTAAAAGTGATTTATATACCACTATTATATTATTAAAATATTCTTAATCTGACTAAAATTTTAACAACCTCAATGAGTTTTATACTTTCATGTTACTAATTAATGTCCTTTCATCAAGTCAGATGCTTAGATCCCCTTACTAATTTTCTACCAAATGGTTGTACTTTTGCATACCCCTCAGAATGGGGAATTTACTCCCTCTTTAAACATCTCTGGCCATGAAACAGACCCCTCTTGTTAAAGAGGCAGTCCAGGGCTCTGGTGCCACACATAGGCTCCGGGGCCAGACTGCCTAGGCTTGCATCCTAGCCTTGTCATTTACTAGTTGGATAACTTGGTTCCATTACCCAAATGACTAGAACTTCAGCTTCCTTATCTAGAAAATGTGGATCATAATTGTACATATAAGGTTGCTGAAAGGACGAAATGACTCAATACCTGTTAAGTGCTTGGATCAGTGCCTAGCACGTAGGAAATGCTATGAGTGTTTGTAAAACAAATAAAAATTCATGAATTCTGCATGTGCAGTTCAAGTTGGCTTAATCTAAAGGGATTTTTTTTGGCACGTGTTTGGTGATGAGTCTGGATCCAGGATCTTGAATAACATCATCAGGTCATATTCTCTCTCTTTCATTCCCACTCTGCTCTTGGCTGTGTTTTCCTTTGCCTTGGCTTCACTCTCAGCAGATCCTTCCCTCAAGGAGGAGAGATGGCCATCAGCAGCAACAGACATCCATGCCACCAGCTCAGCAACTGCAGCAGAACACATGTATCTCTCACCCAAGATTCCAGCAGAAGTTTCACGTGGATTTTCATGGCCTGACTTGGGTCCTATTGTGATACACTGATTCCAGGAGTGGTTCAATGGCATCAACTCCAGATATTACACAGACTTTCAGCTGGGGAGGGGTCACCCCAATGGAAAATCTAGGTTCTGTTCCCCACAGCAGAAAAATTGGATGTTAGGGAGAAAAAAATAGCAGTGATGTGGTTTCCCTGAAAAATGTTCCCCATGAATAACACTTCGGAAGCTCTAAACCTTGTTCATATAGCACACTTGAATGTAATTAAGGGCATTTTAATGGAACATCTAAGTCTCTGAAAGAATATACTGCAAGTCAAGAGTACATCCCTACGTTGGGAGTTGGCAGCTAGGTACTGGAAAGGTATATGCCTGAGGAAGACTCCATGGACCCCCCACCTGCAGGACACACTGAGAACTGGGCTAGGGCTACCAGTTTTGTGTGCATGTTCTCACAGGCCAGTAACCTGTGACTTGCCAAAACTAGCTACCTGGCTGAGACTGTGGGCAACATCCTGGGCATAAACAAAATAAATCTCAGCAGCCCCATGGATTCCTGAACCCAGGGCATCGGCTATCTTGGCATGGCCCTCACAGCCTTGGCTACACAAGGTATGGTCGTTCACAGCAACAACAGCAGCATGTGGGAGCTTGTACACACCTCTAACAATTCAAACTAAAGTCTGCAACACCAGCCACATGGGCTTTATCTGAAATTCATAAGAAATTCAGAATCCCAGGCCCTCTCTGAAGACCTAATAGATGAGAATCTGCATTTTAATGAGATCTCTTGCGGGGTTTGTATGAACATTAAAATTTGAGGAGCACTACTATATTGGTTTTCTAGGGCTGCCATACCAAGTAGCACAAACTGGATGGCTTGAAACAACAGACGTTGATTCATACTTCCAGAGGCTAGAAGTCTGAGACCAAGGTGTCAGCAGGATTGATATCTTCGAAGAGCTGAGGGAGAATTTGTTTCATGCCTGTCTCCTAGCTTCTGGTGATTGATGGCAATCCTTGCCATTCCTTGAATTACAGCATCACTTCGATTTTTTGCCTCTGTCATCACATGGTATTTCCCCTGTGCCTCTGTGTCCAAATTTCCTTCTTCACGTAAGAACATCAGTCATATTGAATTAAGGGCCGACCCTACTCTGGTATGACAGCATCTTAACTAGGTACATTTGCAACAATCCTATTTCCAATTAAGATTACATTCTGAGGTTCTAGTTCAGGACTTAAATCTCTCAGTGTCTGTGTGTGAGTGTGCACATGTGTAGGAAGGGGGCACATGATGTCTTCAGAGTCTGTCATTCCGAGATGCTGGGAGATCAGCTTTTTAAGACACGCCTGGAACATTTTTGCAAAAAACTTGTAAATTCAGGAAAGATATGGCACATCTTCTTAGGAATGTCTGTTTTTGCAGTGTGATTCTTGTCCTGACAACATACCCCACATAAGCCCCAGTGCAGGGTCAATGTGAGAGCTATTTGGAGAGATTCTCCTTCAGGTTGCCCATTGGAATCACTCAGGCAGCACTAGAGCTAGTGACACCTAACTCCTGCCCCAGATTCTAACATGGTTGATTTTTTTTTTTTTTTTTATTGTCTGGGCAACAGGATTCTAACACATTTGCCACATGCAGCCAAATGTGAAAATCAATGTTCCCATTTTTTGCATATTACAAAAGAAGACCATCCAGTTCCTTTCCCACACGGAGAGGCAGGACATTAGCACAAACAATCCCAAATATGAACATATACAAATTCCTAAACACTGAATTTTTGATAATTCACAGTTCCTTTGTGCCAAATGAGGGCCAGGTGAAGAACATGAATACATGTATCTAGCACCTTTCTCAAAGGCTCACATTGGTGGACTTGTTTATTTCTCCTTGAAATTTTACCAATTTTTGAAAAAAGAGTTTGAGGCATTTTTATTCATTGCGTAAAATTTAGAATGCTCTCTTCTTAATAAATGAATCCTTTACCAAAATTACTTATTTCCTGCCCCCATGGGGTACTTTTCATCTGAAAGTATTCTTTCCCTTTGACATTAACACAGATACATTGGAAAACTTCCCTTTGCCCAGTGTTTACACAACATATATCAACAAATTTACTTTTCTCCTTGACAATAACCCCGCAGAACACCTTAATTCCATATACATGTGTTTCAGATGAGTCTTTAGAATAGAATAGAATTGGATTATTAAAAATCTACTCTAACAATGTTGTTGTATATGCTTTATAAATTAGAACTTTTAGCTCATTTATATTTAATATAATTACAGCTATATATTCATGACATTATAAATACTGAGCAAATAAGGGGACTTTGCGGAGGTTGCAGTTCTCACAGGACACCACGAGAGGGCCTGGGAACCAGGCATTTGATGTTTGGGCATTCTCTGACCATGGAAGAACAAGGACATTGAGGGAAGGGGCTGGTGAACCGGGGCACAAAAGAGCGGTCCAGACCTCATGCCTCTCATGGGATGAGGTAACTGAAGGCTTTCAGTCAGGGAAGAGCCATTTACCAACTTATATAGACAAATTTCAGGGTCTTACTAACCAGGAGTAGCTGGACAAGCCCTTCAGAAAGACACTAGCCTGTTTATGTATTTGGATTTAAATCTGCCATCTTATTTTATCTGTAACACCTATGTGTCATGCTGGTTTTTGCCTCTCCTTTCTTGCTTTACTTCTTTTGTTCTGAGATTTTTTACTCTCTCCACACATCTTTCTTATAGTTTGTAAGTGGAATATTCTGTTTTTTTACTGAATATTGTCTAGAAACTACTTCATGCATCTGTAACTTTTCAAAGCCTGTTATTAGTCAATACATTTACTTTTCTCCTTGACAATAACCAAGGGCCTCAGAACACCCGAATTCCATTAACCTCAACCTGTGCTACCTTACTATCATGTATTTTAATCCTTCATATATTTTTTTAAACCACTAAGCCATTTTTATTCTATTGCTTTTTTGTCAGTTCTCAAATTTATTTTTTTATTTCACCCCCTCCCTTTCTTTTTAAGACAATGCTTATTAACATTACCTCCTTTGCCTCTCATAGCTTCTTGTAGTTTTGTTATTCTAGGTTTATTTTCATTTTGCCTAAAACAATCCTTTGCAGTCAGTGAGGGTCTTTTTTGTAAATGTTTTTATTTTTTTCCTTCATTGCTAAAAGATGTTCCCCTGAGGATGCAGTTTATAAGTTGGCAAATTATTTTCTTTTAGGTACAATGAAATTATTTCCATTCCATCACTGCTGCCTGTGGATGGACCATGAGTTTGTTACTCCAATCAAAGTAATCTGCCTTCCACCCATCTCCCCTCCTCTGGCTGCTTTTTATTTTTCTTCATCTTTCTAGAATTACACTATTCTGGCTTAGTGTAGAATTTTTAAATTTATTCTGCTTGAAATTTGTTGAGCTTCTGGTTTTGGTAGTTTGGTATGTTTCTGAAAAATCCTCAGCTATTCTGCCTCTTCTCCATTCTTTGTTTCCCCTCTTTTTTTTTTGAGGCTCTGATTAAATGAATGTTTGACCTTCTCACAAAATCTAACCATCTCTTCTGCATTCCCAGTCTTTTTCTCCATAGGATAATTTTTTCAACTCTACCTTTCACTTCATTAATACCTTTTAATAGTATCTAATTTGCTGTCAAACAACATCCAATAATTTTGGTTATTGTAGCTTTCATTTTTTTAAATTTTTTTTTTATATTTTCCTATTCCCTTCTGTTATCTTCAAATAGGATTTGAAGATCTCTTAATCTGTATGACTTACTTCTTTTAGAAATTGTGTCTGGTAATTCAAATATGTCATGTCTTTTTTTTTTAAAGATTTATTTATTTATGCATACAAGAGCTGGGGTACAGGCCAGAGGTGTGAGGGATGAGAGGATTCACCAGAGAGAGAGTGGGGAACAGAACAGGCAGACTGACTGAAATATACTGCTAAGGGGAGTGGCGGGCAGGACAGGAGAGGTCTGCCTCGCCATGTGGGTTGCTCCCTGGCTGGCCAGGGATCGAACTCATGCTGCAGAAGCTGCAGACAGCTTCACAGTGGGGGTGCTTAACCCTTTGCACCACCAGGGATGCCCCAAATACCTGATGTCTTTGAGGGTCTCCTTCTCTTGTCTATCATTCCTCTTTCTTCTCACTCATGGTGTTGGTGCCTGGTTATCTTTGATTATGTGCTAGCTATTGTACAGAAATTATTTGAAAAATTATTTTAAACCTAAGAGGAAGGCATCTTCCTCTACCTAGGATTTGATTTTATTTATGGCATGCCTGGGATTACCAGGTTTAATGTGTGAGGTTCCTGGAAGGCTAATTGAACAGCAATTCAACTTCAATTACTTAGGACGGCTCACCTACTTGTGCAGGTGTTTTCCATTGGGGTCTCAGCTTATTGTGGGGAGGATCTACTGAATATTTCCCACTCTGAGTGAACTGAGATGTTAATTTCTGTCTCCCTTTCCCTTACTGGGCTATCAAAACCAATTTTCAAAATTTATGGACGTAGCAAGTACTCTCAGGAAAAAGATTGCTTTTGGTTTCATTTATCTCTTTGTGTTTCCATTTCCTCACCATTCTTTTCGTAATACTGTCTTACTGTTATGCTAACTCTTTGATGACTTTTAGGTTATCATCATATAAAACAAGTTTTCACATTGTCTTCTGTGGAAGATCTGGTCCAAATAATCTAACCCATTATTAGAAATAGGATGTTATGCAATTTCTCTCTTGGCACATGGCTGGCATTTTAAAAATGCTGACTGGATTAATTCAATTATCATAATTTCCCAAACATGCCTGTTTGCATTTGTAAAACCTGTCTCCTATGCTCAAAATACACAGAATGCCCACATACTACAATTTGACAGGCTCCAAACAAATGTTACCTTTTCCTCAAAGTGTTTCCTGTTTTCTGTTACCCCAAATCTGCATTCTATCTTCCCTCAACCAAATGCTTACAAAGCCTGGTCTGCACCATTTATGAGTACTTAACTAGAAAGAGATGTATTTATACACTTTTTTCTCTCTCCTGTGAATTTGTACTTGTCATTTCTGATATTTGATGAATCCCCTTATTTCCCTCCCAGCTCAGCCCACAGTAATTATAAACAGATTTTTTTTTTTTTTGCAAAATATTACATGCAGTACTTCTAGGTTTGATTCCTAGAGGGATTCTCTAAACACATTGCCAGGATGCAGTCCATCCTAACAACCACTTATACAGCAGTTCAGAATAAGTGGGGTGCATGCACAAACATACCTCCTACTTCAGAGCTCTGTCACCATGCTGCCCAGGACAGACAGAGGAAGAGAGAGACCAAACAGCAGCTCTGAGCAGACACGCAAAGCCAGATACAGAACCCGAGTCTTTTCTCTCCATGGGTTCATGCTGGGATGAACCACGATTGCCTCCCCATAGTATCTGTGCCATAGTCCTTCCCTTCCCAGTGATAACTCTGGAAGCAGACATTCTGTACACGCAAGTCTATGCAGTTCAGGAGTTAGATCAAAAGCAGTAGAGAGAGGGTTTGACCATGTGAGTGTCTGATACACGTCTCAAGTGAAGCTTTTGGGATCTCAGTCCTCCTTACCTTACAACCTTCGTCCCATTTCTCACAACTTGCATGTCCACCATGCAGCCCCCAGTAACATAGGCAGCCAGATTCAATTCAGAGAATTCAGCCTGAAGGTGAAAGCAAAACCAAAAGAATTAGCCAAACACCAATGAGACTAACAAGGACTAACATTTACTGAGTGCTTATAAATGTGCCCGATACACAATTATACCTCATCTGAAATTTAGGAAGTTGGTAATATTTCTCTTTTTGAAAGGCAAGGAAGCCGAGGTGCATGGTGACATGTCCAAAGTCACATAATTAATAAATGGCAAAGGTGGATTGAAATACACACATCTCTGATTTAAGGGCCTGTGCTTTTAACCACTGCTGATTTCTGCCTCCTTGAAGGAAGAAGCAGCAACTCTTGCTCCCTGACTATATGAAGCAAAATGCTGTGGAATATAGCATTTCCTCCACATTTCTTCAGCTTCACAAAGTGGTAGTACAACATCGTAGTTACGCAATCCTGTATCTCTGTTAAGGGAATCTTTGGGCTATCTGCTATCTGGGCCGTCTCCTCACTCCATCCATATGGTTACAGTAGAAGCACCATGTTTGTGCACTGAGGTATTGCTTCCCACAGTTGATGGGGTTAGCACCTGAGCCGGCGTGGAGAAATAAGATGTCTTTCCATGAGGATTTGGAACTGCTGAGTGATTCACGCAATTTCTTTCTAGGTGGCTATATCATTAATACACAAACATGGGTATAATTGGGTACCATGTTTTCACCCATCTGGATTGCGGGATCACAGAAAACAGGGTGGAGAGAGAGAAGAGAGAAGCAGGAAGAGGAGGGAAAGGGTGAAGATAATCACCAAAGGGGTAGGCAGAGGCAAGAGAAGGGAAGTTCTCTTGATGTTTGTGTGCCGATGACGATCCTGCCTTTGGATTTTATGCCTCCTCTATATTCTTAAAGTTCATCTCTCTGTTTGCTTATTTGTTTACGCAAGCTTTAGTGAAGTTCATGTGCTTGTGATCAGAATCGTATGGAATACACCCCTCCCACCAGGTTATATGCGTACTGGGGATATGGATTCCATGTGATAAACATCTGTAGTCATTTCCTAGGTTTGCTATCACAAAGCACCACCACTAGGTGGCTTAAACAGCAAAATACTGTTTTCTCAAGTGCTGGTGGCTAGAAGTCCAAAATCAAGGGGTTGGTAGGTTATGAGAAGGACTGTCTCTCCTTGGCTTGTAAATGGCCTCTTCTCTGTCTCTTCATACCATCCTGTGTGTGTGTCTCTGTAGCCAAAGTTACCCTTCTTCTAAGGACACTGTAGCGGCAGGATGGCCACAGGGCAAGATCTCTATGATCTGAGCAGACGGAGCAAAGGAGGAGAGCCCTCAGTGGCTTTTCAGGCTTTTATTGGGATTTGCCAGGTACAAGGCAGGCAGGGGTTCTGGGGGGCCAGGAGGCTGGCAGGCCTCCCAGCCCCTAGCAAGTCTTCACTCTGTCTGGGCTCTCTGGCGTTCTCTCACGTTCTCTCTGCTTCTCTCATGGTTTGTTCTGCTGGCGTCCCCGTGACACCACCCTTATAAGCCCAGTCTCTCAGCACAGGTGTATCCACTTACGCGTGCCCACACTCTACTCCAGGTGCCCGCCATCAGGCATGCATTCAGGACCACAAGGATCCATCATCCATCCTGATGGCGGGAGGGCAGAAAAGCCTGATACTTTTTCACTTACCCTACAGACACCATTCATGCTGGATTAGGACCCACTCTAATGACCCAACTTTAACTGGCTTAGCTCTATAAAGATCCTTCTTCCAAATAAAGTCACATTCTGACGTACTGGGGGTTAGGGCTTTAATGCATAGAAAGGTGCAATTCAGCCTATAACCCCATCCTAAAAAAGTTCATAGTACCCTACTGTGTCTTATACACAGTAGATGCTAAAGTTATTTCTTTGGATTTAATCAGTAAAAAAGTAGCAACTCACATGTATGAAATAACCACTGCCTGCCAGCTGCTGTCCTAAGCATTTTCTGTGTGAATTCATTTAATCCTCACACTTGTCCATGTGCCTCTCTCTGGGGCAGAGAGAGGTTAAAGAATGTGTCCACCATCACACAGTAAGGAGAGAGGTAGGATCGAAACCCAGGCAGTCTGGCTCCTGCCTGTGCTTTAAACTGTTGCACATGACCCCCTCCCCTCGCCTCCCCCCAACTGCTTAGTTGAATAAGGCATTAGGTGGATTACAACTGGGAATTTAGGAATCTAAAAAAACTATTTAAAGAGAAAAACAAGTTTACATTGAAGGGAAATGTAATTTTGCATTGATTTAAATGCATCCCCTTGGAATCATTTAACAGGAATTATGACCAAAGGCCTAGCCATTTCCCCAGATGGCATTAAAACAAACCCAGAGTGCTTATGTCTTGCTCTAATTAATAACCTCATTATGCTGTGGCAAGGTGAAATGAAAAAGAGCCCTGTTAATGAGTCCAGGTTAGTAAATAGTGGTAATGACCTAGTTATTAAGTCTAACACCTTAAAAGTTCAGTCCCATCATGTTTAAGATACTTCATTGGCGAGGTTACAAAGAAGAATTAGCAGGAAAAGCTGCTGCTGGAGTGTAAAGTGAAAAAGAAATTAGGAGAAAGTTGCAACACAGCAAGTTTCTGGACCCCAAATAGATGAAGAAAGGGGGCGATCCAGACTCTTGGATGGTAAAATCTCTAACCAAAGGTGAGGAAGCCCTGGGGGCTGTGTTGCTGCCCCAATGGAAAGAGAGGTGGCATGTAGATAAGAAGGCACCCCCAGGCTTGGATCTAGGAGTTACAAGTTCATCTTGTTCAGATCAGGATGTGGAGAATCACTTCCCAATCATGGTTCATGAATAATTAGAGGGGGTAAAGGCCTAAGTTATAGGGTTAGTAAGTTTCTGTAGATCAAGCAAAGAGAACTGGGGTGGCAAAGCAAAGACACCCCTGTGTTTAACTTTCAAAAACTTCATCATGAAAATGAACTCAGAAGTGTCCAAGTCACTTCTCTTTCATGATAACCTTCCTAGAATCTTAAAGAGCTGTCATTATTGAGTTCTCATTAAACTGCAGTGGTTTGAAGTGTGTCTCCCCCAAAGATACATCACGTCCTAACTCCAGACACCTGCAAATTTGACTGTCTTTGTAAACAGGGTATTTGCAGATGCAATTAAGGATCTAACGATGATATCATCCTGGATTAGGGAAAGCCCTAAATGCGACAGTAAGTCCTGATAAAAGAGAAGGGGAGACAGAAAGAGACAGGGGTGATGGAGAAGAGATTGGAATTACACTGACAAAAGCCAAGGAACACCAGAAGACACTAGAAGCTGGAAGAGGCAGGAAAGGATCTGTCCCCTAAAATCTTCAAAGGGTGTACAGATTGGGCAATACCTTGATTTCATATTTCTGGCCTCCAAAACTATGAGATAATAAATTTCTGTTGTTTTAAGCTGCCAAGTTTGCACTAATTTATTGCAACACTCCTAGGAAACTAATAACATACTTTTGGGAATTGAATGGAATTTCAATACTGCACGCAAATGTGCCAGGGTTCAAAGAAGACTGATGTGGTTAGGTAGGGTTCCTTTATCCAGTTCACCAAACACAAACATGTATGCACATAAGTATACATATTTGTACACACATTCATTCTTTCTCACTCTCTCTCTCTTTCTACACACACACACACACACACACACACACACACACACACACACAGAGAAATACACTGGCTATTCACCTGTATTTTAAAACCCTGCTTTCGAAGTCACTTAGGTTTTCTGCATAAGTTAATCATTTGACGTCAAAAACATCTTGGCCCCAACTCTTTTGAATGTGATGTCTTTTTAAATGCTACACACTCAAATATAAGCTGTTCGATATACTAGCTGATGGATGTCGTGAAGTTACTAACTGCTTTAAAGCTCAGTTCTCAGTTTTGACATCTCTAAGATGGAGATGATAATATCAATAACATCTGTTTTTTAAGGTTTGAAAGGGTCAAGATACTGCACATTAAATACCTAATAATAGAACACAGAAGAGCATCTTCATAAAATCAGTTGCCATTATTAATTTCAAATATTTCATTTTCTCAGTAAGAATAAATGGAATGCATAATAATGATATAACCAGAGAATAAGCGACCCTTTCAACTATAACATAAATTTTAGAAAATTGAAGGATAATATAAAGGTTGTGTCTGCTTATGTCTACAGTGAAATTACAGGACTGTATTTACATTCTCATCTTAAACAACTAGAAAACCAGACAAAATATATTAAGTAATAGTTTTCAGACATGGACAAGGCATTGCAGAACTATGATTTCTGCAAGAAAGAAACAAACAAAATTATCACTATGATTACCCCAGCTTACTGCCTGGAGGCAGTATCCAGGCAAAGAGCAACATGGGCAAATGCCAAGAGAGCTCAACCATCTCACTGAGCTAAGGAGCCAGATATTAGAGTTCAGGGAGGTCAAGGTGGCTAGAATTTGCAGGACAGAGTGTAAATAGGATGCAACAGCACAGAAAAAGACCTCCAGGGGGATCTGCAAGTCTTTGAGTACTAATCTGAGCACATATGAAAAGAAGCTACTCAAGGTGAAGGAAAGAACTGTCAGTGAACAGTAGACTCAACAATCTCCAAAGCATGCAAAGGATTGAGAGTAATTCGTACTTTCACCAACTGGACTATAAAGATTTTATAAAATGAACAGGATCCTCAAAATTTGGTAGTGGAATCGAATTATCCCTGGACTACAGCATGCTCTGGATCTAGGAGGAACAATCTGTGTAACTTTGCTTGGAGCCCTCCTGGTTTTCAAACTGAAAGTCCATCTTCCCAGAAATCCCCCCAGTCTGGCTTTTAACTGAAAGTTTCATGTAGGGAGGAGCTCCTTAGCCCAGACAGATTGGAATGATTAATCACTGTCTCTGGATCTGTCCTAAGAAAAAATTAAAAGCATGCCCTGAAGGTATCAAGTTTATTCCAATAAACATTATTTCATCCCAAAACAAAGTACATTATTTAAAGGAGTACATATTACAAAGACTAGCATAAAATTCTCTATGTAAAATTTAGGATATTTGATGATAGATCATCAAGCATGCAAGGAAGCAGGAAATTATGACCCATAATAAGGAGAAATTAATGACTAAGAACAGGTCCAGAAATAAGAATGGTAGGAAGAGCAAAAACTGAAGATAAAACAACTGGAGGGAAAAAAAGAGGAAAGAAATGGAAAAATTAAAAAATGGAAAATAGGATTTCTTGAGATAGAAATGTAATATCTGAAATGGGAAGTGTCATGCATGATTAGACACTGCAGAAGAAAATACTAGTGAACTTGAAGACAAAGCAATACCAACTATATTAAATGAAGCCCAGGAACAAATATACTGAAAGGATAAAAGAACTTCAGTAGTTACAGCACAATACCAAACCATCAAATATATGTGTAATTGAAATCACAAAATGAGGATGGGGGAAAACATAAAAAAAAAATTGAAGTGGTCAAAAGTGGGGGAGATGTAAGTACCCGTTTATGATTAAACTCATGTCCAGTTCCAAGAACACACACAGAAAAAGGATGGAACATGTTCAGTTTCCTGTAGGGTTTTTCCTGTAGGGTTCAGTTTCCCTGTAGGCTGCATCCTCATTGGAACTGGCACCTGGTAAGGATGAAATGCTAGGCAGATGTTACTGAAAACATGGGCTTTTCATGTTTATTTCCTAATAATTGCATTTGCGATGATGATAATGCTGATGACAGAATAGACAATGGCAATTACAATCATCATTCTGATAATAAGTTGGAGGATGCCATTAGGCCAATAGATCAATGGGAAAGAAACTGAAATGGGGACTTGGCATTGGAGGACTGAGTGGAATGTACACAAGAAATCAAGAATGTGTGGGAATGTGGAGGTAGCAGCTATCAGCCTTGACTGTGCAGGAGGATTTCAACACAAAGAGATGTTGTCCAGAGTTCTTGAGAAAGGCAAGAAGCTGGCAGACAGATTGTTCTGGAATCCAAGGGTAGCTGATAAGATACTGGAAATTCCTGTCAGTTAATGAAGACCTATCTTGTCCAGATTGTACCCTTAAACCCTCAGTGTGCCCCTTTACATGGCTTTCTATAGTCCATATATTTTGCAGAGAGAGAGAGAGAGCAAGAGAGAGAGAGAGAGCAAGAGAGAGAGAAAGAGAGAGAGAGAATGAAGCAGCTCACAGGAGAAGGTGGGCAGCCTCTAATACCTCTTCTAATGATAGACAAGTTCTGAACCTCTGCCTATTCTTTGACCTTTCTTGCTGCACCTCAATCAGAAGAACTATTAATCAACTAGTGGGGACATCATGCCACTACTAACAGTGGGCAGGGCCACTGCTTGGCTGAAAAGCCAGGCAACCACAGGTGATTCTGGCTTCTTCTCTGCATCTGAGTGTCCGCTGCTCTGGGTGGTCATTGTGTTAACTTCCTCTCTGGCCTGTAGCTCCTCAAAGACTCTGACCTCAGTACCCATCATCTCTCTGTCACTGTCTCTCCCTTGAGTTGGTAGTAAATTCTGATTCCCAAATGGCCAGATGTTGTGACAGGAATTTTGTTGCCACTTTGCAGGGGGAATGCAATGAGGAACGCAGCAGTTGTGGAGCAGGTTTGCAAGGCAAGACTCTGCTATTTGAACAGAAGTTCTTGAGCCACTTAATGAAAGCACAAAGGCTAGTAAAAGCTGATCATGCAACAATGGTATGAGAAATAAAGCCTGGAGGGTGGGTAGGAATAGGGGACAAATTTTTAGGAGGCACAGGGGACATCGTGATCATGCATCAAGAGCCATTTGCATCAACAAAGTATTTGCTGTGATAACAATCACAGGCAGAGTTACCCCGAGACTACCATGTAGATAGTCACGTAATCAGGTCAACAGCGGCCTAGGCATCCCTGGGCCTGCCTCGTGATATGACCTATATTCTAGGTAGTCAAAGAATATTCTGCTGTGATTTGTAGATAGCAAAGAGGTCACAGTTGCCCATGAGTGGCCAGCTAATAGCTAGCTCATAGGAACCCACAGCCAGATGTTTTGCTCTGTTTTCCACAGTTGTGTGGAATGATTTAGTAACAACAAAAATGTATTTAGGAAGTACCACTCACAAGTGAGATTTTGCCTTAAAAGAGGGTAAGAGTCTGCACTGCTTCAGTCTAGAGCCTCAGTTGAGGGGTGGGACCGCAGAGCACAGGCCTACCTTGGTAGACCTCGGCCACTAACACTCAATGGTATTTTGACTCTCATTGGCTGTCTCTCCTTGCATTTCCTGCTACCTTAGGAACCTGGAATAGGGGTGGTAGTGATTGTCAAAATAGGATTAGGGCATTTCTGAGTCATGTGGCAAGTTATCATCAAAATTCCACCCTAATCCCTCACAGATTATTATGTTTATCCCTGGGAATGAAACTGTGTCATTAACCAATTCCTTAAAAATATCAGGATTCTACAGGCACTGTGACCTTCACATCTTAAACTTCTTTCACAGAAAGTCTCATAGAATCTAAGAGACTCATAAAAGGATAAAGAGCAAAGGCAATAATAACAATAATAAATATAGAAAAGCTAAGTCCTACATGGCCAATATCATGCCACATGATTTAGACCCTGACAGTCTGCGTGACACTACTTCTCACCATGCCCTCTACCTCCAGTTCCGACTCACTCTGCCATGGCCACCCCGACCTTCTTTCCACTGTCAAACAGACTGACCAAGCTCTAGGCCCCAAAATCCCAGGCATAAGCAATTCCTGAGCAGACAGCATGGCGGCTTCTTCCCGCCACTCACCTCTGCTCACTACCCCACCCCACCCCCACCCAGCCGCCCAGGTGATTCCCTGCAAAGCACGTGCTGTATTCCCGGTTCATTTCCTTGCTCGGTTCTCAGGCTTGGGGACCCATCTGGCATTAATATTTATAGTCCATCCCAATCAAATATTTAATCGTCTCTCACTAGGACAGAAGCTCCGGGAGGTGGCAAGGGGCAGGCATTTTGTCTGTTTTGTTCACAGCTCTATCCCAGCACCTGGTGTACAGCACAAGTGCTCATTTTGTTCAAAATGAACAAAAGTCCATTTTGCAGATGTTAAAAGTGAGGCCCAGTGAGTCAGTGACTTTGCTCAAAACCACACCCCTGTAATTGCATCAGCGGGAACCCCAACCCAGCAACCCTTCACATTGCACCTCGTGGCTTATGTGAGCTGACCTGGGTTCGATGCCACCAGGCAGGCCTCAGGCATTGCCTGTGCCTGTGGCTGGCCTCCTTTTTATACTTCCCCAGGTCCTCTGCACCTCAGCTGGCAGGTCTGTCAGCAAAGCCCACGGGCCCCTGCCCCCTTTCACCACTCTGCCTCTTCCAGGTGCCCCGCCGCTGGCAAACACTTGGCAGGTGGCCCAAGGCCCACTGTCTACAGGATGTATTTCCTGTCAATTTTCCTGAACTGGCCGTGTGTTTCGTTCCAAGGGCCAGGTGGGTTCAAGTAACTCCTTGGCTCACATTTCGGACCTAACCTCTTTCCACCAGGGAGACTCACCTTGCAGACAAAAGAGGCCTGAAAGGTGCACAGACTCACTTAATGATCCATTCCAGAGGAGGAAGCCTGCTCCACAGCAGTGCTGGGCATCTCAGTGGAGACCCAGGCCTCCGGCCACTGTGGCTCAGTAAGACTGTCGGCACATGCTGGGCGCATGCAGCGTTTTGATGCTGCCCATTAAAAAATCATGAGAAGATTTAATGCAAGCTGCACCCCCAGGGTGCATATGAGAACAGCTGGGCCCTGCAGAAACATGGCTAGGTTTGAACTTCAGACATGGAGACCCTAAGGTCTCCGTGCATCTAAGGTCTGGGACTAGGTACTTCAGAAAGACCAGCAGCTTGAGCACTCAGGGCTAAATGCTGGAAGAACGAAGCAGGGAAGTGGCACATTGAGAGATGTGTGCAGGCGTGGGGGATGGGCGTATAGCTCAGAGTGTGGTTAAGCATCTCTGAGGAGGTGACATTTGCACAAGGGACCTGGAGGCAGTGAGGAGGAGTTGAGTGTTACCTGGAGGAAGTGAGTTCCTGCAGTGCCAGCAGGCACAGCAGGTTTTCTGTGATCCGGGCAGACGGGTAGAGGAATCCTGGAGCCCTCGCTTTTTAATCCTCTTTCTACACCATTGGTAGTGAGGCAACCAGGTGCAGGGCAGGCAGGGGGGCCGGAGGGCCAGGTGGCTGGCAGGCCTCCTAACTCCCGCAAATCTTCACTCTTTCTGGGCTCTCGGGCATTCTCTCATGGTCTCCACTGGTTTCCACTCACTCTGCTGCTGGGTCCTCTGCCACTCATGCCTCTGCTGCCACGCTCTCTTCTTTGCTCTGTGTCTCTGTGACCCCGCCCTTATATGCTCTGCTTCCAGACTCAGGTGCGCCCACTCACGCACACCCACGCCACACGCCAAGCGCCGCCATCAGGCAGACGTGTAAGACCACAGGTGTTGATTACAGACGCTAATGGCAGTAGGGCTGAAAAAAAATGATCACTTCGATTTACCCTACAGTTCTTCACAAAACAGCAAGACCAAAGGCCTGGGGGTGTGTTTGCTTGAGTTTTTTGTAGTCGTTTTCATTGTGTTAAGTAAACCCAACATAAAATTTGTCATTTTTAAGTATATAATTAAGTCCATTCACATGGTTGTTTGAACATCACCACCACTCACCTCCAGAACATGTTTGTCATTTCCAACAAAAACTTCGCTACCTATTAAAGAAGACTCCCCACTTCCCATCCCTGCTTACCACTAGTATCCACCAGGCTAGGACCTCTGAATTTGCCTCTTGGTTCCTCATATAAATGTAATCAGGAGCATTTGTCTTCTCGTGTCTCACTTATTTCACTGAGCATAATGAATTCAGGAATCATTTCTGTTGAAGTCAGTCTCCGAATTTCCTTTTTGAAGACTGAGTAATATTCCACTGTATGGGTAGACCACATTTTGTTGACCCATTCATCTGTTAGTGAACACTTGGGCTACTTCTACCTTTTGGCTATTGTGAGCAATCTTGTTATAAAGGTGAAGTGCTTGCCAATATCTTCACAGTTTACACATTTCTATTCGAGTCTCTGCTTTCAATTCTTTTAGGTCCTCACCCACAGATGGAGTGGCTTGGTCATACAGTAATTCTAGCCTTCATTTTTTCAGGAACTGCCAGACTTGATTTGCAAATTTTTCAAAGTGGCTGCACCATTTTGCGTAGCTACCAGCAAGGCACAAGAGTCCTGATGTCTCCACATCCTCCCCCACACTCCTGATTTTCTGTTGCTTGATTCTAAGGAACAGTGAGAAGGTTGGCAGGAATGGATCACATGACTGAACTGGCGTCCACATGACAGACAGAAGGCCAGAGTAGTCTAGCTTTGCAGTGCCTGTGGCATCAGGAAGGATGCCGGTTATAACTCAGAGTGAGATGTGGTACCTTTGGGAGATGTGAGCTGTGGAAGGTCATGACTCAGTTACAGAAAGGAACTCAGACTCATGCTTCCAGCTCCAGAAACATCAGGTCTCCATGATCCTCCCTTCTCCTGACCTGCCAAAGGGTTAAGTAAATGCAAACATGGGCAAAGGCGGTGAAAAGAGATATTTCCTTTCCCTGGCGGATACACCTGATGCAGGAAGCAGACTCGTGCTCCGTGGGAATGAGAGGCTGGCCAGACATGGGCTTTGAGAAGAAAATGAATGTCGCCTGGACACAAGATGGCTTAGCACTTCCCGGGGTAGTTTCTGAGAGCTACTGAACCGCCTAAGGCCCCATCTGTTTTCAATCTTCTTAAAAGGGCCTCGTGTGCTGGCGCCTCTTTAAAATAATGCACACATGGAGTTTCTAAAATGCAGGAGAAAAAAGGTCCAAGCTTTTCCCTGCCGGCACAGCTTATGTGTTTATTTTGGAGCAGGCTTTGGGAGTTCTGAGACCAGACCCAGCTAATTTCTCTTCCTGAGGTTGATTTGAAGTCCCCATAGACTTCTGCTCCAAGCATTTAAAGTAGCTAGGGATGAACTGATCACCCTTCCAAAGTCCTCTAAAATACCAGCAAATGAAGGCCGGACTCAGGACAGGGGAAGCCATAGGGCCGCTTCCCTCCTTGCTAAAGAGTCATTTCCAGATTCCTTTCCCTCAATAGGGACTTGTATGTCTAAAGGTCAAGCTCTTGCCCTCGATGCTCATTCTCTTCCTCAGGACTTTAAAGACAGCAGGGCCAGAGAGGGCTCAGAGCCCACAGGGACCAAATCCCCAAACGGGGCCTCCCACAGGGAAGCATTAGGGAAAAGCACCCTCGTGCATTCCCATGTCCAGAGCTAAGGTGCGGTGACAGGAGCAGGCAGGCCTGCTGGGCCGTCCCCCCCAGTGTCAGCCACCCCACACTGTCGACACAAATGCGTGGCCCTGTCCAGGACCATCAAGAGCAGGAAGGGGTCATTTCTGTTCTCCGGTTCAGAGCCATCACCTCATGCAGAATCACACAACCTCAACAACCGTGTCCCAGGGGTGATTTCATAAACAACCTTCTGGAACCCGGAGCAGGAAGTGCAGAGAAGATGCTGGAGAAGCGGGCTGTGTGTCATTGGTGGCCCAGCAGGCACGGCGGATGCCATGATCTGCACAGTCACACCGCTCCATGCACAGGGCCACTTGACACTGCTGATGTGGCAGCAGCAATGCCCAGGGTGACAGTGACGCCGGTTATCAGTCAGAAAAACCATGACAGAGGCCAACAGAGGAGCCCCGATATCTTCGGAGAAGGAGAAACAGCAGTGGTGAGGCTGGTAACAGCAAAACTAGGAGGAGCGGGGCCACATGGGTTTGGAGCCACTGACGGTCCCAGTGGCAGTCTCATAATAGAGCACATTTATAATTTAATATTATAAATTATATTTGCATTAGGACTGAACAGTATAATCATCTCAAGCACAGACCATGTGCTGGGTGCTGTTCTAACTATTCATTAATTCTTACAGGAACCCTGTCGGGCATTATTCTGATGCCCACTTCATAGCTGGGCACAATGACATTGAAAACATACATGGTCCCCTACTCAACTATGATTCCACTTGGGGTTTTTCAGCTTCATAATGGTGCAATCGTGATGCACATTTGGTGAACCATCCATGCCTTGAATTTTTTTCCTCTCTCACTGGACAAGTCATGTGTGACCACACCTTCTCTGGCTACCCTCCAGCTAGCCCTGCCATCACCGAGGAAAATGACCACATGCTACAGACCATTCTTACTGTAGTCAGTGTCAGGATACTAAGCACTTAGCATAAATGAGGCTGTGTGTTACATGATTTCCTCAACTACAGACGAACCTAAGTGTTGAGCATGTTTAAGGCGGAGGAGGCCAAGCTGTGATCTTCAGTAGCTCAGGTGTATTTAATACATTTTTGCATTATGATATTTTCAACCTACGATGGTTTATTTGTAATGTAACCCCAATATGAGTCAGGGAAGTGCTGTATTTCCCAAGGTCACACAGCTGGGAGGTGACAGACCAAGTCTACAAATACAAATGGTCTGGCTCTAGGGTCCCTGCTCTTAACAACACATCGGGTTGGGCTCCCCAAAACCCAAGGCAAATCCAAGTCCAAGAGGGTAGCAGGCCCAGAGGTCTTAGCAGATAAGAGAATTACTACTGAGGCCCTCCCTGGTGGCGCAAGGAGTTAAGCACTGCACTAGAAAGCAAGCTGCAGCCTCTGCAGCACGAGTTCGATCCCCAGCCAGGCAGGGAGCAACCCACATGGCGCAGCAGACCTCTCCTGTCTCGCCCGCTGCTTCCCTCAGCAGTGTGTTTCGGTCAGTCTGCCTGTTCTGCTCCCCACTCTGTCTCTGGTGAGTCCTCTCACCCCCCTCATCTCTGGCCTGTACCCCTGCGTGAATAAATAAATCTTAAAAAAAAAAAAAGAGAATTACTACTGAAGAGGCAAGAGGGGGCCTCCAACACTTTTGCGGGGAGGTTCAGAGAATTAAGGCCCTTCCAGTCCTGCATCAAACAGAGCAGTAATTTTTATTTCTTATTTTGCTTACATTTGGGGTTTTATGTAACACTGAGTTGGAAACAAAAAAAGTTCTGTTTGTGCAGGAGTTGTTCCAAAGCAGCGGTGTGGGGAGGCCTGGGTGTTAGACAGCTGTGTTACCTTGTCTTATCTTCCAGATTCCGAGGCTGTGACCTCCGGGAGCCCGCCTCTCTCCAAGCAGGCCAATTCTTAGACACAGCAAGCAGCTCAACTCTCCATGGAGCACAGCTTCCAAATGCAAGCCAAACATCCAGAGCCACCTTCATGGTCAAGGCCTGCCAGCCAGGCCACAATGCCCCTGCCCTCCCGGAGGAGCTGAAATGACTCAAGTCAGCCAAGTCTAAACCTGCCTATCCTGCCCGAGAAGCCCCCTACAGGCTCTTGGCCAGTTTCCCTTGGTCCCTCCGTGCTCTGACCTGCCTTGGTTGTCCAGGCACCGCTCCCAAAGAGGAGGGCCTGTCTCCTGCTTTCAGGGGGTCACGGGGATAAGACACCTCTCCCTTCACGGTGGTCATTTCCAGGCCTATGTATCTTACCATACCCCACGAAAACAAGTCCAAGTGCCTCACACCCGCCTTTGGTCTGCCTCCACCCAGGCCTGACAGGCTTCCGACTGGCTTTGGGCCTCTGCTGGGTGATGGGCACAGGGCAAGGACCTAAAAAATCAGAGTAATTCATCTCCTGGTGATTTTTCTTAAATTTGACTTGTGGAGTTGTGCAGCGTCAAGCAGGACCTGGCTTTCCAGGACCCCATTCTGTTCTTGGGGCTGCCTAGAGAGAGGCCCCTGGGGGAAATCATGAAAACTTCTGCCTGGATGTCCTTTCCTGTAGCATGAGGGAGAAGACCCCGGCCCAGGGCCTGTCCCACAGCCACTGGGATGGCCAAGAGGAGAGAACAGGCAGTGTCTCTTCCTTGTGCTCTGGGGAGCCCACACCATCATCAACTGGAAGCGCCTCCTGATTTCAGGGTGCCACAGGATTTTGGGGTGCCACAGGGATCTCGACACAAAGGGGGCAGGTAGCCTGTGGCTTGTTTCCACCTAGGACAGGCCTCCTCAGCTTGGCACAACTGACTCTCGAGTGGGGCTATTCTCTGTGGGGAGAGGCCATTTTGCACTGCAGGTACCTCAAAGGCAGCCGTGACCACAAGGCGAAAAGGCCAGACGCATCCCCTGCTGGGATGAACAGGAATGTTTCCAGGTATCACTGAATGTTCCCGGAGTCAAAATTGCCCCTGCTTTCCAGGCATCAATGAATGTTCCCGGAACTAAAAGTGCCCCTGGTTTCCAGGCATCACTCAATGCTCTGGGAGTCAACACTGCCCCCAGCTAGTATTACTGACACAGAAGGGAGGATTTAAACTCTGTCCTCAGGTCCCCTCCCCTCTCTCCCCCACCTGTCCCCTTCCTTCCCCTCCTCTCTCCCTTCCTCCCCCCTTCCCTGATCCTCTTCTTCCAAAAATGCTCTGCAGCTTGCAACCCCAGGTACCCTGCGGAACCCCAGTTTCTAAGGGTATGATCAGAAAACAATTGCTAGAGGACGGCTCCAGGCTACAGATCACAGAACAGAACTCAGAGCTCTGTCGGTGTGGAGAGGCTTCCTTTTCAACATGCATTTACCAACTGAGCTCACCTGTGCAGGACCCAACCACCTTACCCATAACTGACCACCCTTCTGAAGTAGGCTCATAGCAAACCCACAGAAGGTGAGACGTGAAAGTTCCTTTGGGGTCACCCAGTGGGCTTCATCTTGGGCTGCTGCGTGGGCACCGTGAGTCTCCCTGAGCTCAGCTGGAAAGCATGCCCTCATGGAGCGGGGGTGCCTGCCCTGGTCGGTGGGGGGGGGGTGTTGGTGGGTAGCAGATGCCTGGGAATGCACCTGTTCCTCTTTTACAACTGAGTCAAGCTGGCTCCAGAGTGCCCCTTGATTTAACTAAAATGAACCAAATTCCTGCAACACGCTAGACATAGGTAGCAGCATTGCTATCGCTCTGTCCACTGTGCAGATAAAGAAATTGAAGCTTAGAGCACCGAGTCACCTGCCCAAAGCTCTGTAGATAAGAGGAGACAGGGCCAGGTTCAGTCCCTTGCTCTTCTGATCCACGCACTGCTCTGCCCATCATACCAAACTGTCTCAAAAGATGCTTCTTTCTCCTGAGTCAATACAAAATTTTCCCCTGTGCAAATAAAACACTATGGAGTAATAACAGGAATTTGTGAGAATGGGCCTCTTCACTTTCAGATCTTACTATCATTTCCCAATCATTATAGATCAGGAGCAGTTAAAGGAAGGAAGAAGAAACCAGAAACGACATAGAAGGGTGCAAGGGCTAGCGGATGGGAACCCAGGAATGAGGGTGCATGAGCAGGGGCGTCAGGAGGATCCAGCTTTAGTGAGTATGGGTAGCTTGGGACCCTGTCAGACAGGAGTTCCAATCCAGCTCTGCCAATTGCAAGCCACAATGCTGGACCCCACTGGACTTTAGGCTGCTCACCTGGAACAGGTAACTCACAGTGCCACAGCGAGGACAGGGTGAGGCTGGATCTGACAAACGCCTGGCATCAATGAATGTTCCCGGAGTTAAAACTGCCCCAGATTTCCAGGCATTACTCTGTTCCAGGCATTACTCTGTTCCAGGCATTACTCTGTTCCAGGCATTACATTGTTGTGTGGGGACACACTGTCATCATTATTATTGGCATTATACCCTCAATTTCATGCTGGTGTTTAAGGGAGAGAAGCCTAGTTCTGAACTGATTGGAGGCCACAAAAAATGAGTGGGGAGAGACTTGGATTATAGAGGGATGGGTGAATAAATACACGGAAAGGTATACGGGTGATGGAAGGGAAGGTACAAACAGTCACAGAAATATAGAACATTGTGGAAGGTGAGGGAAAGTCACTGTGAAAGGAGACCATCGAAATGAAGTATTTGGCTCCTCCAAAGACTCTCGGGGGACCCCTGAGTAGGGAGAGAAAAGAGAGGTGGGAGACATCCAGGCTGGGGCTCGGCTGGGGCTGCCTAAAGACTTTGGCCTTCATCCCAGAGACACGGAGGAGCGTGGACCAGCAGGAGCAAAGGGAGCCAGAGAGACCAAGGCACAAGAATTAGTAAATTAAGACAAGTGACAAAACCTGGTTCTGTCCAGTGAGTGAGAAGTTGGGGCTCCTGGCACTTGGCTGGCCCCGCCAGGGTAGCCCATCCCTTGCTCCCTTGCTTTTCCTGGCAGCCCCAGGGTGGATGCCTGTCTCCTCCCTGTCTGGACAGAATGTAGGCCCCGAGGTGGGGTGGGTGGGGAGGTCACCTGGTGCAGCTCCATCTAAAACAGCCTGAGAACCCACCCAGAGGCTCAGGAGGGGATGCAAAGTTTCAGCAGCACAGATAAAGGAGGTGCAGAAAGTGCAGGCGCCCCCATCTGTGGTCTCGGCAGAAAGGAAAATGAGTGAGGCTGGAAGAAGCACATTTTGCTTCTAGGTCGGAGGTGGAGGGGCGGGCGACAGGTAAGCTGAGCTTGGGATCCAGGCAGACACGGTTTCAACCATGTTCACCTGGACAATCACGGCACTGTCACCTCAGGAGTTGCAGAAGGACCCAGTAGAGCAACATGTCAGTGTCCTGGGTGTGGTGAGGAGCAGGCAACTGACTGTCAAAAGTTACTTCTCCTTTTTTCCCTTAGCATACACTTGGAACCCCTAAAACGCAGCCCTTGATCCCCCAAGATGTGTGGCACTGACCTCTTACCATCACCAAGTTCTTCCCCTGACCGGGATGGAGGACACAGGGTAAGGGCACCTTGGCTCCATCCTACCAGCACTATGATGAGAAGAGCAGAGAGGTGGTAGAAGGCAGGGGTCATGGGGTGGGCCCAGGGCACTGGGAGCCCCCAGATCTCAGGTCTCCCACTTCCCACTGTGTGCCCTTGGGTAGAACACTTAATCCCCCTGGGTCTTGTTCCCATCGGTATTTCCTTGGTAGGGCTGTGGTGAGGATGAAAAGAATTTACATGGACAAGTTCTTAGCACACTGAGCTCACGCCGTGCTACTGGGTGGAAGCATGTACCGTCACTGCTTTCCTGTACCCCGGCGTCACACAGTGCTCTGCTGGTCGTATTTGCTGCTGGAAAGGCACTTGGGTGGGCCTGTCCCCTGGGAAGGGCTGATGGCACATCTAATGTTTTCTCTCTAGCTCTTCCATGTTTCCCTACTTTGGATAAATCACATGAATATTTGTTGAGCACAGATTATGTATCTGGGTACTTGGAGCAACTGCTCCAATGGAGTGCCAAGTGAGTGCCAAGTGGCAGCCTACAACCCCTCACACCACTGTAACAGTCAGTATCTTTAGCTCACAGCTTCTAATATGCTAGTAATTATGGGGGGGGGTGCATGTGTATGTATGTGTGTGTGTGTGAGAGAGAGAGAGAGAGAGAGAGAGGTGATTATGTGATTAATAGGTCTCCCCCAGAGTGCAAACTGGTCCAACCACTATGGAGAGCTGTGTGGAGATTTCTGGACCTACTAAACATAGAGCTTCCATAGGATCCAGCAATTCCACTCCTAGGTATTTACCCAAAGGACACAGAAACATCCATTCCAAAGAGCACCTGCACCCCTATGTTTATAGCAGCACTGTTTACAATAGCTAAGCTTTGGAAGCAACCCAAAGGCCCAAAAATAGATGACTGGATCAAGAAGATGTGGCACATATGCACCATGGAATATCACTCAGCGTTCAAAAAAGATAAACTCATGCAATTTGCAGCAACATGGATGGTGCTGGAAGGGATCATGCTCAGCGAAATAAGCCAGAAAGAAAAAGGAAAATACCGGATGGTCTCACTCATAGCAGGAATCTAGAAAACCTAAACAAGGGACCAGGAAAAAGAATAACTATAAGAAAGAAAATATCAAAATCAACAAACAACTATGAACCAGAGACACTCTATAGAGGGTGAGGGGTGGGGAGGGGAGGGATTGGGGTCAAAATAAGGGGGTTGCAATTGTATGGGAATATAAAAATAAAATTTATTTAAAAAAAAATAGGTCTCCCCCATTGGATTGTAAGCTCTACCGGGTAGAGATGATGCCTATGTCTAATCGCCATGGCAGCCCTATGAAAGGCCAGTGACTAGTAACTTCAAAGCAACTGATGTGCAACCCGCAGGAGGTGTGTGATGAGAGAATGGATAAGAGGGCCCTCGCCCTGCCTGGACGGAGGGGGTGGTCGGGGAAAGCGGAATAGAAATTTCTGTCTGAACTAAATCTTAGAGAATTTCTGGCGGCATTTGGAAAAGGCTATCCCAGGAGGAAAGACTTGCATAAGCCAAAGGTAGGGATGTGCCCACCCGGTGTTAGGACAAGTGGGAACCACCGTGGTCTGCTTGGACCACAGTCTGGGCAGACAGTGAAGGGGAGGAAGCAGGAGAGGGAGGCAGAGGCCTGCTCAGAGGACCTCGAAGGCCAAGCTTGAGGCCCAGGGAACAGGTCTGATGCACAGGAGAAGGAAATCACCAAGTTTGTGTGGATTTTCCTTCTCCAGGGAACACCTTCCAGCTAAATCTGCAGGAAGGTTAAAGCTATGCACAGACTAGAGTCAGGCGGTGAATTCCAGCTCTGTCACCGGTGAGCTGTGTGACCTTGGGTAAGCCACATACCCTTTCTCTTAGCCTTATTTCTTCATCTGGAGAATGGGGGAACTTGGGGCACCTACCCTTTTAATGGGTACTGATGAGGGTTAAATAAACGAATCCGCTGGAAGTGCTCAGTGAGCACGTGACTGGATATTTGCTGTAGGTATTAATCCCTGCAGAGTCCAGGCTGCAAAGCGGTCACCTCTAAGCCAGTACCACCAGTGGCAATTCTCTAGTGTCACCCTCCAAACTGGGAGAAGTGGTTCAAGGCAGGCTCAGCTTTGGCTGAATCCTACTGGAAAGCAATGCTTGCCTGGGATGTGAAGGACAGACAATGCAGGACACACAAACTCAGTCTCAGATCACAGCCTCTCCTCTTTCCCAGGGACTAGAAAATGCAGGCAGGCTGGGTGGGTTCCAAAAGAAGCCATTTCAAAGCCTAAGTTCCTGTTTCTGTTTCGGCCTGCTCCCCTCCTCGGGAGATTCTGATCAGGGTGGGCTGGGAGATTCCTTAGACAATCTAATAGATTAGTTTCCAGTTTAGCATAACAGCCAGACAGATTTTTGTGGTGAAGTCATCCAAGTCAATTAAAAGGCATTTTTCCCTGCTGTGAGTTCAGAAGTGCCTCTGGTTTGTTCCAGCTATCTGGGATGTTTCATAATAGGTTCCGCCTTGGGTTAATTAATAACCCTCCTTGATTCCTACTGAAATGCAAAGGCTGAAATCCTGTGTGGAAGCACATCCGGCTGGGGCTGCTGGCAGAGCTGGGGTGAACCCAGCAGGGATGCCTCTCATCAGGGCGAGAGCCAGGCCCCGAGGGGTGGGGAAGACAGCAGAGCTAGTGATGATCCTGAAGAGAGGCCAAGTGGAACCTGAGGTCACAATGGCAGGAGGATGCAGGCAAGGGCAACCACAAGCACTGGAGGGACCACAAGGCCAGACACTCAGTAGGTTGGGAGAAAATGGGAACGTGGGGCATGAGATGGGTCAGAGGGTCAAGGTGGTAAGTAAGAGGCAGTAGATGGGGCTTGCTTTTATGTGATGCCAGTTCAAACACATCATGTTGGTCTGGAAAATAGGTTCTTCTCTTCTTAAATACAAGTGACAAGTACGAGGCCAGAACACAATGGTTGAAAGACACGCACATTCACTTCACATTCATGAAGACCTTTCCATGAACCTCAAACCCACGCACACAGTTCAATAAGATGCCTTTTTCATCAGATCAGGGCTGAGCTTTGCCTCCAGGCTCATGTCCCCATTCCCACCCAGCCCATTTTCCAAAACTTCCCTTAGCACGAGCATCCTCACATGAAAATGTGATCACATCCCTCCCTGGATTAAAATTCCAATAAATACATCCCCAAAGGACACATGGTTGGCCAAACAAAGCCCGCCCTGATTGTTTGCTCCCTCTTCTTTTCCAGCCTTATTTCCACCCACCCCTCATCACGCACCTTATACTCTGTTACTTCCCCACATATGACAAGCTGAGATTTAAATGTGCTCTTTATCTAGAAGACCTGCCATGCACATCTGGCCTTTCCTGGCCTGGTGTTCAGCTAGGTCTTCTCCCCAAGTCCCAGCCAAGCATCCGCTTGTCAATGAAACCTTCCCTAAGAATATCCCAAGATAAGCTTGGCAATCCCTCTTCTGAGCTTTGGACAGAGTTATGACAATGCTCATCACAATATATTATAACCCCTGTCCCTTATGGTTAGCTCTCTACCAGATGGAGAACCCATTGAGAGTGGAAGGCGCTATTGTTAAGACCAAGTACACAGCAGGTGCTCATAAGTGTTTCTTGAATGAAGGAGCAGGTTTAGATAAACAAGGTCTGTTTATTTTTTTCTTACATATCCCTCAAGAAGTTGAAGGGCTTACTGAGTTCTCCTTTAAACTTCTACTCAATTTCCATTGGAGTCTCATTCATCTATTTATCTGGTATTAACAGGGCTGTGGTGATAAGGAGGGTAAATTATCAAACATGGTGGGTAGAGGCTACAGAACTTTGAGCTGGATTTCCCACTGCAGGAAGATGGAGTTGCTCACTCCCATCTCCCCTTTCTTCTCATTGCAGGTCAGGGAGCTAACAATGGGTTGACCAAACTGGGAAGCTAGAATCTCCTTTAATAGAAGACAAGGAAGACCAATAGGATCATCCAACCAGTCAAATAGTCCCTGTTGGGTTTAGAATCAGGGCGATCATCCAACAACTCTCAACACACCCAGCCATGACTGTTGAGCTTGCCTCTGACAACCAGCTGTTACCCAGAGCTCCATCCTAGACTCCCCCATGAGGTGGAACTCTTGCAAGCAAATGTGGAAAATAGGGACATAGTGACTAGAGGGTTAGTTAAATTCATTTGCTATCAAATCATCAGAAGGGACTAATGGCTTCATAAGAGGAGAAGACCAAAGACCACACTGGCAGGTAGAGAAATGTAGTGGGAAAACAGTGACATGGGAGGTGGGAACCTGCTTCTCACACTTTGAATTCTAAAAATAATTTGGTTTATGCGCAAGGTCTAGTCACTTCCTCTCTCTGAGCCTCTCAGCTGGTCAACAAAGAGGTTGGATCAGATGATCTGCAGAGTCCCTGTCTAGCTCCACCCTTCTTTGTATTACTCATTCATTCACACATCCACTCAACAAATGCTGAGTGGGACAGTTAGAAGGTTTTACCAGGTGCCAAGTGAGCACCATATGTCAACGGGAAAGATGACTGGACATATATGTAAATAATAAAGGCCCACATGTAAATATGAATTTTTATATTTCTTATCCCCACTACACAGCAAAGTTTTTGAAAGGACAGATTATAACTTTTCCATTTCTGAATAATCCTAGAGACTGACAATGTATGTTCAATGACATGAAGGTGACTGTAAAAACAGCCAACACTGAGCACTTCAATGTGGTGACATACCAATCTCGCAACAACTCTATTGCTCCTCCTCCTCCTTCTTTTAATTATTATTGGTATTTTCATACAGATGAGGAAACTGGGACATGGAGAAGTCAAATACTTGCTCATGATCACTCAAGAAGTGGCAGAGCCAAGATTCAAACCCAGGTGGTCTGGCCACAGAGTCTGAGTGATCACACTATTCACATAGTCTCAACACTTATAACGATACTCACAAACAGTAAACTTGAACTCTAGGGAGAAATAAAGAACAAGCATAATTGTTAGCAGGGGAGTTATGCAGCAAATGATGAGTCAAGACATTAGGGTCAGTCACGAAAGGGGACGTTTGCCAGAATATCTCATCTGAATCTGTAAAGTATCCAGTAGATGAATCGGATGAGAGGCAAAGGGACAGAGGGCTAAGTGTTCAAGGAACTCAGTAAGAGGGAACAGGCAAAAAAAAAGTTTGAAGAAGACCTATTCAAGATTTAACGCACATTTTCTCATTTTTTCCATAGCGGTATTAGTTAATTTTCTTGATTGAGGTAACACTAGTTTACAACACTAGTTTACAAATACAACCCTTTCAATTTAGTGATTTATATTCTTCAAGTAAATACTGAGAGGTAGAATTGCAGGGTCATGTGATAGATTTATGTTTTATACCTTAAGGAACTGCCATAATGTTTTCCTTAGAGGCTGTACCAGTTTACATTCCTACCAATAGTGTCTGATGATTCTTTATGCTCCACATTTTTGCCAACAATTATTGCTTCTGGTTTTTTTTAGTTAAATATGGGCCACTCTCACTGGGGTGAGGTAGTTTTCTATGGTTTGCATCCCCTTACGATAAGTGATGATTTGCATCCCCTTATGATAAGTGGTGTTCAACATATACTTTGATAGATCTACTTTGGTCAAAACCTAGATATTTGAGTCAGCCAAATCTGGGTTCATATACCACCTTCCCCACATGCTTACTAGCTGTGTGACTCAGCCTGGGCAATTTGTTCAATCTCTCTGAGCCTCAATTTCCTCAGCAACTGGCATATTGTGTGGGTTAAGTGAAATAATATATGGGGAACACATAACATTCAGTCCACGTTCAACACAAGTTCACGACCATCACTGTTGTTATTGTTTCTCCATTTCTCTATTGTCTCCTTCAGTTGGTGAACTAAAGGTGGACCCACAATGGTGGTAAACCCACATCAATCAATGCCACAGTTAAGGAGAGAAACATTTGCTCCTCCGTTGAGTTATGTTTAGGTTAATACGCCTGACTGTCCCACCTGCTTTTTTTATTCCCCCAGCTGGTTCTTAGATTTGAAAAGAAAAAGGCCTCCATGGAGACCTGCACGCTTTAAAAAATAATACAAAACAGAATGTCTGAGGTCAGGTTAAGCCAAGCCAAACAAATAAATCTCGCAGGCTTGTGTTAACAAAACAAGGTTTAGTGGATCAGAGCGGGCAGGGTTCTGCCGGACCAGAGAAACACCAAGCTCTGGTGAAATTCTGACACAGGAGGTCAAATAAGAAGACCACATTATGGGCATGTCCAAGCTCAGAATTAGTGCTTGAGTCAAGCATTCTGTCTAAGAGAGCACTCTGCAAATGGATAGCCCTGCCCACGGTCATGTAGCACCCAGAAATCCAGGCCAGGATGTCTTCGAGATCATTGCCATAATCTCTCGGGAGGGTGATTTGGCCATATCTATCGGAATTGTAAAAGTCCTGAGGTCCACTCTGGGATGGGGTTCATTAGCGAGTGCTCTGGGAGTCATCCCCACTGGGAGGGAGAGTGAAGGAATGGGATCAGGCAGAGGGGGCCATTGGGCTGCACTGCTTCCAACTCTGCTAGGAACCCTGAAGTTGGATGCCGCCTCAGGGTTGTCCCAAATTGGGGAGAGTCTTGACAGTGTAGGTGAGTAGAAGGGCATGTGTGGGTATTGAGTGACTAACAGGTCCACTGGGAAGCACTGGCCTTTGCCAGTCAGTCCCATTGCCATCCTTCTATCTTCTCTCTGGTACTATGGGAGCTGAAAGCCTAACATCCCCATGTAGATTGTACTGCAGAGCTCCAGGTCATGTCTACCTGTGGGAGGCAACCATGCAAGGGCTGACATTAGGGAGAAGGTGGCAGCCATTGTTTCTTACAGGAGCTACAGAAGCTTCACCAGCAGCAGGAGCTGAGGTGGCAGACTGGTGGCAATTCCTGCAGCATCAGTTGGGAGTGGAGACTCCTGCTTCCCCCAGGCAAGGCTGGTGTTTCCAATAGCAGCAGCACCAATGACAATAGTGAATCTAGGACTTTTGGGCTCTGGGTAATACAATTCCCCTCTTTGGCCAACTTGTAATTCATCTTCATTAGTCCCTATGGTACATCTTCTGAAATACCTATAATCATTTATGCTTTTTCTCACCAACTACCATTTATGAAAAACAAAAGAAAATAGACATGTGTATGTATGTATGCATGTATGCATGTATTTGGTCCTGTATTTATGATCTCTTTGGAAAGTTATGCAAGAATTACTGATGGTGAACTACATAAAAGGGAGCTGTGTTGGTGGGGGCAGCTGAAAGTAGACTTTCTCCAGATACCACTTTTTAATTTTGACCATTTGAATATACAGCCTTGCCAAAAAAAAAAATAAATAAAAAGCACTAAAAGTTATCTCTTGCTTGGTAAATTTCCTATGACATATTCCCCAAAGAACCATGTAGTTTTGCATAGGGGTTGCCCTCCTACCCAAAGGGCATGGCCCATTCAGCAGGAGTCAGCTCTGCTTAATAGTGTCTCTTGACACAAATTGAAATCCCTGTTCTTGTGCTCCCAAACCACTGGAATGAACCATAATCCCAGGGAAACAACAGAGGGTGGAGGTTCAGCACACATGCTGATCAAATCCGAGTTCTCATTCCTCCCGGCTCTCAGGCCAGACTCTGTGTAGCCTGCCTGAGCCTCTGTTTCTCTCTCTGCCAAGTGGAGAGTCATAGTATCCGCCTCGGGTGGTGCTAAGATGGAAATAAGATTATACATGTGGTTACTGTTGCTGATATCTGCCAGCCTGGCAGAAAAGAGTGGGAGAAGAGAACTCTGATGTCAGACTGCCTGGGTGCAAACAGGCTCCTGTGAGCTACAAGTAGGGGTGGGAGATAGTTGCTAAGAGAGACTGGGTCCTGTCCCTCTTTCTAGGGACTGAAGATCTCCAGTTCCTCTGATCATAGAGGTCAGTCTCTTCTCACTGCAATCTCTCTTCAGAAGATATTCTGGGCTGTGACAAGCCCCTTACACTGTGTGTGTGTGTGTGTGTGTGTGTGTGTGCTCACGTATATATACCATCACCTTCCTGGATCCTAAATGTTGTACTTTAATAACATAGCCTGAAGTGGCAATCATAACCATAGTTTATTGAGCACCTAACATATGTGTCAGAGACTATGCTAAGCCTGTTTCTTACACTTACTCATTTAACCACACAATGCCACCAGCAGGTAGAAATTATCATTAGCAGAGGCAGCTGATGCTTGAGATGTGACAAGTGGCAGCTCAACATGGTTCAATTAGGGTGAGCCTAAGAGGCCCCTCCATCTCCTTACTCTGAGGCCACAGCCTTAACCTCAACACTATGCTTCTTCCCATCAATAGTAAGAATTTTTCCAACTCAAATCTCAGGGTTGTTTTCATTTGTCATTTTAAGAATTTAAGTCTCCCCAATCCTGCCCTTCTTCAGCTGACATTTTGAAAAGGACCATCTACTGTGTCCTTATTCAGTTTGACCAGATGAGTTTTAATCCAGAGAACTCAGTCTCCAGGTCAACTTCGAGTCATCGGCAAATGAATTCTGTTGTGACAGGAACTTTGCTGCCCCTTTGCGGCGGGAACGCGATGAGGGACACAGCAGTTGTGGAGCAGGTTTGCAAGGCAAGACTCTGCTACTTGAGCAGAAGTTCTTGTGCCATTTTACTGAAATCATACAGGCGACTAAAAGCTGATCACGCAACAACGGTAGGAGGAATAGGGTCCGGAGGCTGGGGCAGGAATGGGGGACAGAGTTTTATGAGGGACAAGGAAGGGGACATCATGACCATGTGTCAAGAGACATTTGTGTCAAAAAAGTATGTTATCACAGATGGAGTTATCCCAAGACCGCCATGGATAGAGTCACGTAATCAGGTCAACAGCAGCCTAGGCGTCCCTGGGCCTGCCTCGCGATACCAGCAAAACTCTAGGTAGTCAAGGAATGTTCTGCTGTGATATTTAGGTAGCAAATAGGTCACAGTTGCCCATGAGTGGACAGCTCATAGGAACCCACAAATTCAATAAATTACTGCTAAGATGCAGCAGCAGAACAAAGCTGGGCTGTGCTCACCAACAAGCCACAGGTATGCTTCCTTCAAGGTGTATCAAGTAATCATTTCCTAGTGGAGGTCATGTTCAACCTGTAACCAATACACCAAACTGAATCATGCAACCACCTTCCATTTCTCTTATCTTGTTGACAATTATTTCTTGAAATACCACATGGTCTTGTGGTCCATATCTACAGCTCAGGTGCATAGCAAGAAAGGTTGTGAGAAGAACAACTTGTGGGTGGAGGATGAAGTGGATATGAGAAAATAATACGATGTGACAGTCCTGATCGTTAAAAATATGTTTAAGTTGAGGGAATCCAAAAAGGGCAGAAGTTGAAGAGGACTCCTGGCATCCATTCCCATCTGCTTCACCCCTGTTGGCTGCCATGCCACATGACAGGACTCCCAGGGAGCCCCCAGCATGGTGTCCAAACCAATGGCTTGCCCAGCCTCCTGTATCCCGGGGCAGGGTCTCTACCATCTCTGCCTTTCTCTCCCCCTGCTACAGAAAGGCATTTTTCCTTTGGCCTTGGTGCTTTCATTCACAACAGAAAGGCTGGCCCTGGCAAATGCAGCCCTTTTTTCATTAGAGAAGAATGAAGCCCAGGGCTCTGTCCCTCTGGTCCTGGTCATCTAGTCTACCAGAAATGGGAGTCTACTTGGTATTAATCCCTTCATCAACCTCATCACTTAGTTCCACCGAGGGCTGACTCGTACCATGGAGAAAAAGACCCTTTGCCTCAAAAGCAGACAGGATTGCATATCGTGCCAGCCACCCTGGCTGGAACCTCTCCGGCCCTACAGGACCTGCTGAGAGGCCCTGCAGAGCCAGTAGGGCATTCTGGGTAATGGAAAGCAAAAGGATGCTGTTCCCCACACTGGCCTCCCCAGGGCTTCTCGAGTCCTGGCTCTGTAAAAACACAGGCAAGCAGTTTTTGAACTGGGAGGGAAGAGGGTGGAGAGAAGGGGCGTAGGCTTCCCCTAGGCCAACCACAACTAACTTATTCACTCTGTCCAGCAAAACCCAGACAGTGCAATTATCTGGTGAATTTGGCCCTCCGTTGGGAGACAGACTTCCAAAATGTGAGGCCAGCTCAGACTAAACAGTGGCTTCCATCCTGCAGCTTTTCCCCAAGCACATGAGCTTCCTGAGGGATTGCCGATGCACTCCGCCCATTGATCCAGATGGGAAAAGGCAAACAATTCACTCTGACATGGGCTTAGGAAGGCAAGTCATCCAAACTACCTGCTAATTGGTCTCCTGGCTAACATGCCTTCTGGACTCCATGGAAGGGGATGATTAGAACTCAACACAACTCTGAGTGAGCCAATGCTTTCAAGCCCTCATAGAAGGGCTATGCTCCCAGGGTACTGGGGTGAGTTATTCTTAGGGTAATTCCCTCCGATGTTCCCTGCGCAGAGATTTTTGCACACATCAGTTGGGCCAGGGACAGCAATGAGATAAAAGGGCAAAATGAAGGCCCCCCTCTGTTGTTTTCATGAATGGGGTGTGGCTGAGCTAAGTGAAGCTGGCACCTAAGCATTTGCCAGATGGTTTATGGAAAACCCAGACTTTTTGAGGGGAGAGTAAGGAGCAGTGATTTATCTCCCTCGGAAACCAACAAGAAGCCTGGAATCTTTGGATTCTATCAGTTATTCATTCTGCAAATATTTGCTTCAGTTCTAGTGTGTGCCAGGCCCTGTGCTAGGGAACTAAGTGAGACCCAAACAACCTCGATCTCCCGCTCCTGCAAAAACCTCCACACCTAAAGATATCATTAAAAATTTGGATAAGGGCAAGGGTAGAAAGTCGGGGAGCAATCAAAGGCAATTGCCAGGAGAGCTGAGATTTGGGTATCAGGGCTCAGAGGGGAATCTTTGAGAAGGGATTTTAAATCGAATACCTTAAAAAATACCTTAAAATATTTCAGAAATTCAATGTTAGCATTGAAGAGATGAGCAAGGAGGTCTTTGAGTGGGAAGAGAGGATGAAAATCAGTGAAACTGCAGCCAAGAGTCCAGTAATGGGGAAGGAGAGAATGAACTGACCGAGATGTGGGATGTGGAGTCAGAGGAATGGGTGAGTGAAAGGGTGCAGTGGTAGAGGAAGGGAGAGGCACCCAGGAGACCACGCAGGCTTCTGGCTAAGTTGGAAGGTACATGAAGCCCCTGAGCATGAACTTGGTGGGGGGAGAGGTACGTCAGGGGTGGGGAGACATGATGTGGCCCCACCACTCGCCACCTTGTCCTTTAGTCTTCATACTTTAGCTCATGTTACTCTGACCTCAAATCCTCTTCACGTCTCTTCTGCACTTGTTGAAATCCTATCCATCCTGTAGGATCCATTTCAAATACCAACCCTTCCTCCAAGTCACTTCTAAGTCTCTCAAGTAGTTTGGACCAAAATTTGGACCTTTTTTTCCGGGACCCACCTGTATTGAGTTTCTGGGAAGACATATCTTGCCTCCCTTCCTAGACCACAAGCATTTTGGGACAGAGCCTTTGCCTCTATATCCTCGTTCCCCACATGTTAGCTAACCAGCATAGTAGACATTTGACAAATATTTGTTAAGTGAGCAAAAATAACCTGCTCTTTGCATGGAAGGAAAACCAGTAGACACTGGACTGACTTGAAAGCCACAGGATCAAATTGAAATTCAAGCTGTAGATGTTTTCGTACTAAACCAACTCAAATTTGATGCTCAGAAAGACTTTCTGTTCCTCCTTCTCACCAAACTCAAAGAGTTCTGGGAGATTAAAAAGTCACAGTCCTCTTTGATCATATTGCACTTTTCTGAATTCATTTTATCGCAAGGACCTTGCAGATCTTGATCTTATGGTTTGTCTTCAATGAAAGTGTCTTCCATGAAAGTGAAAGTGGGTAACATTTACTAAGCAACTGTTATGTGCCAGACCCTGTTCTAACTACCTTGCACAGATTAATTCACTGACCCTCACAGCCATCCTAGAAGTCGAGGTTATTATTACCCTTGGTACAGATGAAGAAACCAAGTTGCAGAGAACTTAGTATTGGTCAGGCGAAGTCACACAGTTAGTGACATGAGGGATTGGGATTTGAACCTAGAGTCTGGCTCCAGAGCCCAGTCTCTGACATGCCCTCCTCATGCACAGCGGAGGAATCCTTGATCTGAGGGTCACAAGCTCCGGAGCTAATTCTTGCACTGGCTTCCTATGTAACCCCTCCATAAAATGAGAGGTATGGGTGTTGGTATTAATGGTAATAATAACAAGAGCTGGTCTTCATGATCCTAAACTCTTTTGAGCATAAATTATTTAATCTCAACAACAATGCAAGGAAACTGAGGTACAGGAAGATTAAGCCACTTGCCCAATATCTAGACAATGAGAGAACCAGGATGGAAACTCATTATGCTCTTATGCTGTGCTCCCCAGCCCAGGAGCTCCTCAGGAAATGCCATGGGGACCATGGAAGGATGAGGGGAAGATGGGACTGGACTTAGGAGACAGGCTTTAGGGCTCCCCTGCTCGAGATGTTCTACTTGACTCTAGTTTATAGATGGGCTCCTACTTGATCTTTTCTCTGAAAGGTCCTGCTGCTTAAAAAAAATAAATAAAAAGGCTGAAAACCATTGGACAAAATACTTCTGGAATTTGATGAGACACGTGGGTATGAGCCAGGAGTTTTCTGGTAATATTGTCTCCTGCTGGCCACATAAGATAAGGACCAGCTTGCTCCCAGGAATGGCTGCAACTTAGAAAAGGTCAGAACAATCATGCGAGAGACTCAGCTCCCACTTACCTGTTCCACTCGAATCTCAATCTCTCCATTCACCTTTTTTCCATGGAAATACTTGGACCTGTAAGGAGAAGAGGAAATCCACTGAGTAAAGATGCAGATGGCTTTTCTTTTCTCCCTTTTCCAAATGCTTCATTCCCAGATCATCATATCCACACATCTTCTCTACTTTCTGCTCTCTCTTCCCACCTAACTGCCGATTTTCTCATTATTTATACATATTGTGTGGGTGAGGTGAAATAGTACTGGATGAGAGGATTGAAGACTCTGATTCTGGTTATATCAAGAGACTCTGATTCTGGTTATATCAAGTCCCTTAACTTCCCTGTGCCTCAGTTTCATCCTCTGTAAAAGGAAGATATAAATGCCTGCAGGATGTATCTCTGTCATTTTAAGGCTCAAATAAGACAAGGAATCCTATAGAAAGAAATAATGCACAACTATTTTAATAAGACTCAAAATACTCCATCATAAATTGATCTACTCATTTCTTTATTTGTTCGTTTGTCCAGTGAAGCTGATTTCATCTGACCCTTTATCTGTTCATCCATTCCTCCATCCATCTGTCTGTCCATCTATTATCCATCCATCCATCCATCCATCCATCCATCCATCCATCCACCTGACCATCAACCACACATGCACCCATCTATCCAATCATCCATCCATCCTCCATCTTCTACCTGTCTGTCCGTCCATCCATCCATCCATCCATCCATCCACCCATCCATCCTCTTTGCTCTACACCCCTGCCCTTCAGGCTTTTCCAATATCAATAAACAATATCCCATCTACTTATTACTCAAGGCAGAAACACAGATATCACTCTTGTTACTTCTTTCTCTCTCCCTATTCTCATTGATTCTACACTAATTATTTCTCAAATCCACCCACTGGTTCATTTTTCTCTATAGGCACCCTAGTTTTGGACCTACTTCATTTCTTATCTCATACAGATTGATTTTTTATATTGTTTTTTCTCTCATAGCACTCATTACAATTACATATTTGTTATATAACTAAATATATAAATATAGATAACTAAATCTGTATTTAGTTATAACTAGTAACTGTGTTTAATGTCTGTGTCCCACTAAACAATAACAGAGCAATCTATCACATTCACCTCTCTATTCCCATCATCTACCTGAGTGCTTAACACACAGTAGGAGCTCAGTTAATATTTTAATAGGTGAATGAACAGATAAATAAAAAAAAATCATTTGTGCTTTGTGCCAGAAACTATGTGATATGCTTTAATTTATAGTCTTCACTTACAATCACCAACCGAGGTAGGATTATTTCCATCCTAAAGACAGAAAACTGAAATCCAGACTGACGAAGTACTTTGTCTACAGGACTAGAATCCAGGCCTTCTAATTGCACATTGCATTTTTTTTTTTGCTCATCCCTGAAAATGAGCAGCAAATGTTGGGGGACTCCTATTTTAAATGTCCTCTCCCAGACACTTCGTCACTTGCTGTAAACCAAGTACCCTGTCAAACATTTCCATAAAACTTTTCTGGGGAGAAACAACTCTTATTTCCCAAAATCTATTTTCTTCTTTTTCCATGGTAAGGGAGGTTATAGACTAGCAACCAAAAATGTTTTTTTTTTCCAACTTTCCATTCAGCTTAGTGACTGAGTTCTAATCAACAATCAGTAAGTATCACATACAAGAATCTTCCTCATAGTTCCATCTATTCTTTTCTTTGGGACATCAATCTTGCCATCGATGTTTTTAATCTTCCACTTGTGAAAGAAAGAATCCTTTCTACAAATTCTCTCACCAAGCTACAGTCTGTCTGCTTCCAAAGTCTGTCTGCTGCACTTAGCCCACACCGGTAGAGTTCACCTCTTTCCAGACCGCCCGAATCACTGAATGACAGCAATATCTACTATTAACACCACTTTATCTTGTGACACTGACAGGTTGAGCTGTCAACCAGGAGGGACTTTAGAGGGACAAGAGTTGTTATGTTACTTGAAAGCAAGATAGTGTGTTTTCTCCCAGGGATGATGGTCTTCAACAAAATGTGTGTCAGCCAGCCCCATGCAAAAGGGATGTTCTCATGTGGTTTGTGGATTTTATCACAAACCATTAAAGGTAGTGTTGGTAACCCCAGACACTGGATAAATCCACCTCTGATATCTATAGTGTCTGGGGCAAGGAGTAAATGGAGGCCTACACATCATATGCTAACATTTGAAATTGAGAACGGTAGCCACCATTCAACTAGCACCCCTCCATCCTACTTTCTTGACACAAACAAGCTCATAGTGGCCTGGAAGGGTAGAATTTAGACTTCTTGGATTCTTGGAGTTTTACCCAAGAACATGGCAAATGAGTATTGCCAGCTTGTGGCTCTTATTGTCTTCCCAGGCCCTCTCTGTCCTACATTACTGGGGTTTCTAGTGCAGGCGTATAGTGCCCAGCCCATGTGGCCAAGCCTCCTCTCCTTACCCACAGCCCCACTGCCAGTTGTCCCTTTGCCAGGGTGAAGGATGGGTCAGGGAATTGGCCTACACAGACCCTGGAATTGGCCTGGTTCCCTTTGAGCAGGGAAATACAGAGTTCTGGGTAACCAATGCATAATAAAATGGTGCAATTAGCAGGATTTTGGTGCAGGGCCCTTCCATGCTGACAGGAGGGGTTTCATCTTATAAAGGTGAGAGCTGGGCTTAGGATGTGTGTCCCACTTGCTGGGGGTTAAGTCCTGGGTTGGCCTGAGACATCCCAGCAAGGTAACTGAGTGCGAGCATGGCTCTCCTGGAAAAGGCATGGATCTGGAATCACACAGCCTTGGGTAAAATCTTAGGACTGCTACTCACTCACCATGTGTTCTAAATTGAGGTACCCAACCCCTTAAGATCTTATTTTTGTTGAGTGAAGATACCAGCCAAAGTTGTGGTGAGAAATTTGCTTGATCCTCTACACAACAGGCAGGAGAGTGGCGTGGACTCAGCTGGACCGCCTGCAGGAAAGCTCAGCTCTCCTGCTTACTCATCCAGCAAACTTGGGTAACTCATTCAGCCTCCGAGGGCCTCAGTTTCCATATCTTGGAAGCAAGGTCAAGAATAGTATCTATCTCACAGTGAGTGAGGCATTCTCCTTTAAGACGTCAAGGATTCAGGACAGATTTCTGGGTCCTCTGCCCCTTTTGGTCTCTGGGCCATTGCAAAGTCTGTTCTCTCTGCTTAGGATGGCTCCCTGCCCTTCCTTGCCTGCTGCCTCTTTGTCATGTTCCAGAACCTCACCTACACACTCAGTTTTCCTTGAAGGCACCTCCCTGGGGCTGCGCCCCTCCTGTGGACTCTGCTGTACTCACACCCACCCTAACACATACTCCGTGTTGTCGCTACACGGAGTCTGTCCCCTGTCCCCACGCACCCCGTCTATGAGCTCCTGGAAACCCGAGACTGCATCTCCACACTCACTGCATCCCAGGATCCGGCACCAAGTGCCAGCGCACAGGGCACATGTGTAACAAATGTTTGCTGGCTGAGTAATGTCCTCCAGGGATGGGCCACAGAGCAGGCTACCCTCGAGATGCTTTGCTGCCATCTACTGGCCCATGGCTGTACCGCAGGTGCAGAGCCACCCCGATTGAGACGCGCGGTCATTGTCCAGCTTCTAACCTGCGCAGCTGGCAGGCCAGGACGCGGTGCTAACCTGGAGCCCAGTGCACTGGGCGTGACGGCAGTACCACCCAAGCAGCTCTGACCTTCACGTGGTCTCACCTTCCCAGGAGAAACACTAGTTTTGCCCATCTCTGGAATGTTTACTGCAGGGTCTGGCAGAGGGGCTCAGGCTAACACTGAAGGCCAGGCGGTCCATCCCCCTGCCTGGCCTGGAGTCAGAAGTCTGTCTCCTGACAGGCCACACAGACTGCTGCCTCCTTGCCGGGGGCTCATTCAGGCTGGAGCTGCCTCTCAACAGTCCTGTCTGGCAGCAGCAAGGGTAAGGATGGTCTGGAATTCTAGATGCCTTGGGGGCGGGGGTTGCTGCCTGGTAATTGCACGACTGTTTGACCTCAGGCAAAATGGAGGTCCCCCTTCCCCTGCCCTGGCTTCCTAATGGAGACCTCTTCCTAATGCCCCGGAATATGTTTATTCTCCTAAAGAGCTCCCTGAACATCAGGGCCAATCAGCAAAGTCCTTGGCCTAGGAAGGGGGTGGGGGAGCTCTTGATTCCACAAAGCTTCCATCTCAGTGGGTGGTCTCATATTTTACTGCCACATCAGAGGCCTCAGGAAGGAGAATATTACAAAACCGGCGCTGCCTGGGGTGGGGAATCCCTGGTTTGGAGAGGCGGGATGTGGTGTGCAAGAGAGATTTACGAGGAGTGGACGCGGAGTTCTCTTGTGGCTACAGAAGGGACGGGGGAAAGAGGAGAATTAGCACAAACAGGGTCCACCTGTGTCGACACAGGACCCTTGTAGAAAACCCACCTAGGATGCAGACTTCCAGGCCCTGGGTTGCGCTTCCCACGGAGGAAGGCCAGAAAGCTCTGTCTGGGCATAGCTGTCTTCCCACAGGCCGCCCCTGTTGGGGGAGTAGAGGGGAGAGGGCAGGAGATGGGGATTCAGCTCCATAAAGAGAATTTCATGTTTCCAGTGCAATGCGATGTGGTCCAGACAGAAGTGGGGAGAGGGATGGTGGACCCCGCAGGAGCCTGGGAGACAGACTCAGGGCTTTGCCCATCGGCGAGGTGGCGGAGAGGCACATGTGGGCTGGTGGACTGGGGGGGGAAAGGCAGGGCTCTGAACAAAGAGCTTCAATTCAGAGACCCCATGTCTGCTGCCTCACTCACTTCTGCGAATAACTAAGCCTCCTGGGCCCTTCCTGCTGCCAGCAGGGCCCCTGCAATGACGCTGGAAACTCCTTGCAATCCGTGGGCACTAGTGAGTTAGAAAGGGGAGGATCCTCTGAGGGTGATGAGGTGCCTTGAGGTCCCTTGCACCTCACCTGAAGGTGAAGAACTCAGACCGTGAGGGCTGAGTCACAGGGTGTGACAAATGTCCCCTTACTGGCTTTTGACATTAATAGGAGAGATTTTCGTGGAAAGGTCTGGCCACCAAATCACAGTATTGATTCACTCCTTCATGTAAGCACTGCTTTCTGGGCCTCATGTGGGGGTGGGGGGTGATAGGCTCTTGGGGGAGTCAGCACACCACCAGGTGAAAAAGGGATGATGAGAAAAAGGCACAAAGCAGCTGACGAGATGTGGAGAGCAGGGCAGGTGGGGCTTAGGCGGCGCAGACGAGGCTTCTTTGAAAGACACTTAACACCATTCACTGAGCACATCCATGTGCTGGATCCTACGGGCTCTAAGGAATCAAGGCTGAAGACAGTCTGCTTCTTGGCCTGGAGGGAGAGACACACAAACGGGCAATAGCCACACCGAGCATTAGCCCCAAGATCCAGCTCCCTTCCACCGAAGGGCTGCCCCATCCATTGCGAGGACCAGGACCTGTGTTCCTGGTGGAGCACCCCAGTTTGTCCATGGATGCTCATGCCCAAGGCAGCCCCCTTTGCTCCCTGTCTCTGCGCTGCGGTGGAGACCCAGAGGGGCTGCTTTCCTTGCAGCGGGAGAACAGTTCTCTACGCTTGTGCCCACTCCTACCACCTGCCCTTCCCTGACCTGCCAGCTTGTCTCCTGTGAGCAGCTGCACAGGCAACCACCAGTTCAGCTAATTCCCGACTGAAGATGGCAATTAGCTCAGTGCAGGTCTCCAGGATCCCTGCCTGCTAAGCCAGGAGGGAGGGCAGTAAAACGGACACGCAGCACCGTCTTCTCGCCATCACCACAGCCTCCTTCCAGCCAAGGAGATGGTCCCAGGCAGGTTTCCACAGGCCCCGGGGAGGAGAGGCTCAGTAATGAGGCTGGCATCTGCCCCCGACCTGCCTCCCCCCCGGGCACGGCTGGAACTGGCGGGAGGAAGCCCTTGGACTCCAGCACAGGAGCAGCCGTGGCTGGAAACCTCATGGCCTGGAGGACTCCATCGAAAGCAGGAGACTCAGAGGAGCTGGGTGAGAAACCACGTTCCGGAGGATGAGGCAAGACTCGCCAAACCGAGACAAAAAATCAGGGAAGGGAAACACTGAAAGGCTGCGGGGCCAGGACTCCTGTGGAGGCCGCCGCTCCTCTGCATTTTCCAGCCAGGCGTGCTTGAACACCTGCAAGTGACGGGGAGCTCACTCCCTCACCTCGCCCACTCCATCTGCAGATGGCTCTGCCCCTCCAGGTGCCGCGCTGAAACGCGTCTCCCTCTCTGTTGGCTCCACTCGCCCCAGCGCTACTGGTTAGTTGGGAGCCACATGAAAAAAGTCCTTGACATCAACAGTTTAGTAACGTGGCTCTTCATCACTACAAGAAGTTTCCTGAGCTGCGCTCTGGCCATGCTGACTCAGCAGGTCTAAGGGGAAGGCTCAGGTGGCCCGTCCTGCTCCCCTTCTGACTGTCCTAGTGAGGGGCCTCATGTGCCTTTGCTTTGATGGAGTCCAGCTTCGCTCCTGCGGTCTTGCTGGGACCATCCCAACGTGTCCCTGGGACACACTGTGACGCCAACCAGGGTTGGGTTCCCCAGGGAATGTGATTCTTGAGGCTGGAGGCACAGGGCTGGGTGGAAAGGGAGCTGACGCGGGCAGAGACTGCCCACAGCGCTGGGTGGAGCCCAGGGCCCTGGCTTCTCTGAGGCACAGGTCTTCATATTCGCTTTGATTCTGAGATGCCCCCACCACATATTTCCAGGGCCAACCACCCCCTACCCATTTTGTATATGCCAGACAAAGCCCATTTATTTTTTTCTGTTCCTTACAGGAAGCAGGGGTGGTGCCTGGGAATCTGTAAGCCATCCTGAAGGGAACAGGCTTGGGGGGACCATGATCTTAGTCCATTAGTCCATTGTCATTGTTCCGCTTATGAGGAAACTGAGGCCCAGAGTGAAGAGGCTCCGCCCAGACCCCACCACACCCGCAGGGAAGGGAGCGCCCATCAGACTTCCCCCACACTCCTTCTGCCCAAAGACATTTCCCCCAGATTTGCCGCAGTCTCAGAGGGTTAAGACTCTACCAGGGCGGGAGACAACTCCCCACTGTTCCCCTCCCTCCCTGCCTAGCGGGTAGGAAGCAGCAGGGGCCGCCGGCCTCTGGATTGGATGGTGGGAAGACCTCACGGAGAGAGGTCAGCACTTGAAAAATGCCTCAAGTCAAAGGGCTCGGGGCTTGGGTGCCACACAAGGCCCTCACTGTGTGCGCACATTGTCCCCTGATAAAAGGGGCCAGGCCTGGGAAAACGGAGCCCGTCTCCAGGCGACTGGGTAGGCTGCTGGGGAATGCCCCAGGCCCCTCCTCTCCCCCAGGCACCAGCCGGGCCAGCCAGGCAGGGGGAGGAGGGGCAGGGCAGGATGAATCCAGAAACCAGGCACTCCAGGTGGTGACCTGGGTGAGCCGGGCCTGCAGAGGGAATAAAGGACAGGGTAGGAAAGTGCCTTTAGGGCTTTCTGATCCCCTTCCCTCCCATCCCAGCGTTTCCTCACAGGAAGTGGGCAGGGCCTGCCATTGATGCTAGAGTCTTCTGGGATCCTGAAGTGGTGGGGGAGGCAGAGGGATTTTGCTTCCTACAGCCAGGCATCTTCCAGAGAGGTGGAGATCTCAGCTGTGAGCCTCCCCCAACCAGCTGTAGGAGAATCCCGACTCTGCCCCCACCTTTTCATCTTCAGAGTAGAGGGACTGTCAGGCTACCAGCCTCCAGACCCCCTCCTCCAGCGCTTCTGGAAGACAGCCCTCGAGCCTGAGCAGCTGAACTGAGAAGCATGCCAAGTGGCTTCCTTCCCCCTGGCTCCTGGTGCTGTTATATTCACCAGCAATTAGTAATTGCAATTAATTGTTAATAACAGTTACCATTCTGAGCTTGTTAAGACAGGCTGAGGCCACACTAGCCCCACCCAGGCCACCATCCCCAATCTACACAATGACCCTTCAAGAAAGATGCCAAGCCCCTGCTTACTTCTGAGGAATGTGGGATTCTCGAGGTCCGAGGTCGGACTTGCCGGAGGTCACATGAGTCAGAGGCAGAACAGGGACCTGGCTGTCCACCTGGTTTAGCTCCCTCCCTGCTGGTGACTGACAGCCCTCAGTCCTCACAGGAGGGAAAGCTGCTCTCTGAGAATGGGGTGGATTGGGGGGCCCAGTTTGGTTCCCCCAACCAGAAAACAAGGGAACTCACAGGGCCTTTCTCTAGGGTCCTCTAGGCTCATGTTAAAGGGCCAGTGTCTCTCCTTTCCTTTCCCAGAAGAAGGCGGGGGGAGGGGGCACATAAAACACAGGACATGCAGGTGTGGTAGAGTTTCAGATTAAGCAACACATAATTTGATATATAAGTCTGTACAAATATTACATGGGCTCCCTTATGCTGGTGTATTGTTTACCAAGATATTAACTGGCGTCCTCTATTTTCATTTGCTGAGTCTGCCCACTCTACCCAAAAGTCACTGCTGGTGATGCCAGCTCTGAGCTCTGACTCCCAGGCGGTGACACGGTGGGGAGAGGAATGTCCTGTCCGCCCTGGCACCAGCGAGGGCTAAGGTCAGGCCACGCTCATGCCTCCTCAAAGCCACCAGAGCTGCTGGGGCCCAAAGGCAGAGGCTGAAGCCTTTGAGTTATCAGCTGGGGAACAAGGAGGAAAGGCACTGCAGTGTCGGGTACTCTTCCTGAATCAGGGCAGCTTTTTCCTGAGAAAGATTCATCACCTCAACCCCAGGCCTCATCCCCTCATCCTCAATCTCCAGTGTTCCCCTAATAATAATAGCAGCCTTTGGCAAGAGCACCCATCCATCTAATCCCACATGTGCCAGGCACACCGAGGAGAGGTGGTTAAACAGGTGAGACTGACCCCTGCCCTCCTGCAGCTTACATCCCAGCACAGGTCTGCAGCACAGGCAGACTGAACACGCCAAGAACTGGCCTACGAAGGAGAGGCACAGTGGGCGCTCACTGGAGAGCACAGCATCTCTGGGAGCTCAGAGCATTAAGATCTGCACTTTAAAGAGGAGGAAACTGAGACTCAGAAAGTGGAGAGGCTAGATCTGGCGCAGGATGCCTGATGGCGCCCATAGAGCCTGGCCATGCCCATAGAGCCTGGCCATGCCCATAGAGCCTGGCCATGCCCATAGAGCCTGGCCATGCCCACAGAGTCTGACCACGCCCACAGAGGCTGGCCACGCCCATAGAGCCTGGCCACACCTACAGAGGCTGGCCACGCCCAGCTGATTTGGTCCCGCCCACAGAGCGGGCCAGGGCTTCAGGGCCCACCTGCTACCTGCCAGCCTGAGTTCTCTGCATTTCCTCTCCTTCTCAATTTTAACCGCCTTGGGAAACATGTCTGACATGAATCATGAAATCACTTCTTCAATATCAAAACATACAGGGAAAAACCAGAAAGACTGTGTTGGAGCTCCTTGGTGCTTTTGAAAGAAGAAAATAATCCAAGAGCAACTTTCATGAAAGGTCCACTTTCTAAACCTGAGGTCATGAGTGTCTGAGCCCTTTTCCCAGGCACCTTGACATCCTGGCTGCCCAAAGGGCTCTGGCAGGGCCAGGTCCTTCCCACCGAGGATGAGGTCACCAGAGTCCTGTGCTTGGCTTTGCCCCCATATCATGGATCCCTGCCACGCATCCCTCCGGCTCAGACACAGGGTGTGTGTGGGGTGTACATGTAGGAGCCTCCGGAGCCTGCTGGGTGGGTCTGCCTCCAGGTAGGAAGAGCAGCAAAGAGCAGGGGTGCCCAGGTTCCTCCGTTGGATGGCCTGAGGCAAATGCTAGATGTACCAGCATCTGTTTGGAGTTTGGGCCGAGAGCCCGTTTTCCTTATTTACCAGATAAGAATATGGCAGCGGTTGGCAGGATTCAAGTGGAGAATCTCTGAAGATGCTGAGCACCATGTCTGGTTGGGGAAGGTGCCCCAGGGGTTGCCATATGACAGTGATGAAGATGTGACCCCGTCCCCAAAGATTGTAGGGTTCATTCATTTGTGTGTTGACCAGAAATTTTAGCATCTCACTCTTGCCAAACACGGACAGCTCGGGCAGCGGGCAGCGAGGGGGCAGCCCCATCAGAAATGTCCAAGTGCTTCTGAGCTGCTCTCCTGTTCTGGTTCTCGAGCAGGTACATGCTCCCACACGCACACCTGTAAGACTCCCCCCCAGGCAAATCAGAACGTGCCAAGGAGGAGCATGGCGTGTTCAGGTGTCCAACAACCGGCTCTCTGGGGAGAACTGCAAGCCCCGGTTTGTAGCATTTGCCAGCTTCTGTGATGCAAGCTCTGCTCCCTCCAGGCTGCTGTGACTTTCTGTGATTGCATATAAGAGAGGGGGTAAGAGGGTTTAGGGGGCATCACTGTCACTCCTGGGCTTTACTGTCATACCCCCATAACACATCACCTCCAAAATCACTCATTTAGTCCACAGGCATTTCTTAAGCACCTATTTTCTGCCTCTCCTGTTCTGGGCACCGATGCATCTACCAGTGGGTGGGGTGATTCAGTCACAGCTGGTCACAAGGTGTAATATCTCTGGGTGAATCTAGCAATGCACACGATGCTTTCGTGACATCATTAACCAGTGTGTAGTAGGACAGTGTCGTCTGTTAGACTCCAGGCCGGAAGGATGTTAGCTGGGGGTGTTTCAAGCCCTTTCATTTCCTCCCTGACAAATAAAAGGAAAAAAAGAAGCCACAGGGAAGGGTGGAGAATGTAAGGGCAGGTGACAAGAGATCACTGTTGAAACGGAACAGCAAACATTCCAGGACTGAGGCCATGAGTGAGGTAAGACGCAGGAGAGACAGAGCCCAGGGCCACTGGAGGGAGGGATGGGGGCAAAGTTTTGCTTTTATGCCCCCAGGTCCTACACCCTCTTCCCCAACCCTATCCAGCCTCCAGAGACCTCCCCATGAAACAGAGGAGGGAGTTAGAACCAAGCCCCAACTGAGTGATAAGCAATCTTTTTTTTTTTTTTTTTTTGTCACGGTCAATTTTTTGACTTTGAAAACAAAACCTAGGGCTCTGGTATATTTTGGGGGTATTAGTAGAAAAATCTGCTTATTAAAAAAATTTTAAATAGCAGCCTTATAGTTCTTCTTGCATACTGGAAAATAAAGAGCCAAGATTTGACATGCAGGTGAGTGAAAACAGACACCCCTTCATTGTCTGTTTAGTGGAGCTTCCCCAACTGACGATGGTGTTACGTCCCAACATACCCATCTGAAAGGGAAAATATTGTCAATTGAAAATGCATTTCACGCACCTAGCCAAGGGAACATCACAGTTGCGCCTCACCAACTTAAATGTGCCCAGAACACTGACATCAACCCGCAGTTGGACAAACTCATCTAACACAACCCTCCTTTATAATGAAGCTTTGGATATCTCCTGGCCCTTGTCGAATACTGTACTCAAAGTGAAAAATGCACACGGTGTGATGCAAAAACCACCATCTCCAAAAAACACAATACGCTGTAGGCTATTGCTCCCCCATGATCAGGGAGCTGACTGGGAGCTGGGGTTCCCTGACACTGACCAGCACCGCGAGAGAGGCCTGGGCCACCTATCACTGCCCAGGAAGAGACTGACAGTCAAAATCCCACGTACAGGGCCTCCCTGGTGGCGCAGCGGTTGAGCGCTGGGTTGCGAAGCTGCCCGCAGCCTCTGCGGCGCCGGTTTGATCCCCGACTGCTCCCCGGCCACCGCAGGAGGGTCCCACATGGCGCTGCTCTCCTCAGCAGTGTACTTCGGTCCTTCTGCCTGCTCTGCTCCCCGCTCTGGCTCTGGTGAATTCTCTCACCCTCCCGCGCTTCTGACTGTGCCCAGTGCATGTATAAACAAAAAACAAACAAACAAATAAATAAAAATAAAAACATGCCTCTATAAAAAAAAAAAATCCCACGTACAGATTCTAGGGCATGCCAGGCACTTTCACCCCATCTTAAAGCTGAAAAGTCCTAAGTGGAACCATCAGCCCCCAGGGATGCACAAGATGGTTCCCTGAAAGGTAGCCTGACTGGACTGGGGTGGGGACAGGACATATGTTAATTGAATATTACTGGGTCTTAAGCACCAGGGATATAAAAGAATGAAATGCAGGCTTTGCTCCTACAGAAGAGACAAACAGCCAGTTATAACATGGTGAGGTGATGTGATGTGATGTGATGTGATGTGATGTGATGTGATGTGATGTGATGTGATGTGATGTGATGTGATGTGATGGAATGTGATGGAATGTGATGGAATGTGATGGAATGTGACATGATATGACATGACGTACAGTGAACTGCGTTACAAGTCACACAAGGGAGGGAGTTACTAGCTATGTTTTCAGGCGAGGTAGGTTGGGGAGGACGTCACAAAGAGGTGACACTTGAGCATGCATCTGAGGATGACTGGAGAATGGCCAGGTGAACAAGATAAAGAAAAGCATTCCAGGGAGCCCACAACTGAATGTGATAAAGCAAAAATGCACCTCTGAGAACTGTAAACTGTTTGCCATTCCAGCGGAATAGGCAGCAAAGCAGAACAGGAGCCCAAGATGGACCTAGAGAGACCAGACATGCAGTGACTTTGAATTTGAACTTGTGGGCAATGAGGTGCCACCTGAAGACCACACATGAATGCACGGATGGCGTGGCAGCAAATGGATCAGATTTGTGTTTCAGAAAGAAGACTTGGGTGGTCATGTGGAAGGTAACCCGGAGGCAAGGTCAAGACCGGAGGTCTGAGACCAGTGAGGCTGCTAGAAAATTCTAGGCAAGAGAACTAGCAGAGACAACATAGGACTAAAGAAAACTGAGTTTGATTTCTTCTTTCCCTGGTGGTTCTTGAGACTGACAACCTAGTGGCAGCACCAACTTTTTAGCTCACCTGCTATTTAGAGCATCCCCTAGCCCAGCTCACCTCTAGGGCAACCCCCAAAAGGGTAGGATCTTAAAATGCTTGGCCATGAGACTCCCCCAGGTTATAGGCCAGGTCCTTGGGGGCTCAGGAGGGTCAGAGTCTACAACCTGGTCTCAGCCAGGAGGGGATATAGCGGGGTGGGGGTGCTGTTCCTGACATTCACTAGCCTGCAAGGAAACCTGTTCTGCAGGAAGGGCCTGGACAGGGAAGGGAAGACAGAGAAGGATCTGGGGCTGTGCAGGGAAAAGAGGGAGCAGCTTGTTCCCGGTGGGTTCACTCTCAGTCCAGACAGATGGTGGATCATCTCCCCCCTCATTATCATCTCAAAGGGGGAAGAAAGGGGCTGTGTGAGCTGGCTTCTCCCCCTTTAACAACTTCTTCCTCTCAGGAGACAGTTCACACAATGAAGGAGGGCCTGACCCAGGCAGCCCAGGCTCTGCCAAAGCTGGCCAGGGACAGCGGGGCTGGAGCGCCACCTGCTGGCCACCGTGGGAGCAGGGCCACTGCCTCTCTCCGGAACTTGGCAGAGGAGGGTTTGGAACTAAGCCAGTTAGCATCCCTTCGGAGAAAACTGGGAATGTACTGAGATTCAGAGTGGTTAGTAAGTTCCTGAAGAACATAGGATGGAGTTCTGTATGAGAAGCTGATGTGTCTGCAAAGAGGAAGTCTCCATCACAAACACCCCATGGTTGCAGAACCAGCTTCTAGGTGAGTTCATGAATCTCTCTTTCTCGATTCTTTTCTTACCCACTGAGGGGCAGGAATAACATTGCTGTTCCCAAGGCATAATTAAAGTATGGGCATCTAAGGTATGACTGGAATAGATCAAGATGCATTCAGTGGCCAAAATCACATCCCCATCGATGGGCTCATCCTGAATTAAGTCACGCATGGGTCATGCCAGGAGATTTGAAGGAATGAAACCAAAATGAGAATGTTCCCTGGCTAAGGCCATTCATTGCCTTACAGACACGTTGACTGCGCCCTCACACACCCGATGGGTTGGGGACCAGGGGGGACAGAGATTAATTAAGATCCAACTTAATCACTCAGGAACTCATGCGGAAGACTGAACATCACAAAACCCTGGTGCTGTGGGGGTAAATCTTAATCCCTTCTCCCAATACTGGGCTAGTAGAGAGCAAACAGGCATGCCCACAGGGGCTGTGGCGATGACACACACACAGAAGGTCACAATGACCTGCAGCAAATCACACCTCAGCAGCACTTACTGTCTACCAGACAGATCCGAAGCACTCGGCTATTAACTCCACCCACACTTATAACCACAGGGTGGCTATTCTTATTATTCCCATTTTAGGTGCTGTTAACTTACAACAACCATATAGCTACTATGGGGTAGGAATGGGGTGTGCACCTAAAGGGCCTAACTGAAGTCTCTGTTCTCAATCATGGGCAGCATATAGCCGCTAATGCAATCCACCTCCTTACAGGAAATAACTTTCCTGACAAACAGGGCTTTTTTAAATTTAGGTATAATTGACATGTAACATCGTGTAAGTTTAATTGTACCCCATATAGATTTGCTACATTTATATTGCAATAGGACTGCATTGTAGCTTTAGCTATGGCTCTCTCTTACCACATCATTATGATTTTTTTTTTTTTGCGTGAGTACAATTACAATCTAGTCTCCTAGCAAATTTAATGTTTATAATGCAGTTTTGTGGTCTATAATCACTGTCCCGTTATCAGATCGCCTGGACTTATTTATCTACCAGTTGCAAGTATATACCCTTGAATAGTAACCCCCACCCACCCCTGCACCCCCTGCCTCTGTAACCACCCCTCCCTCTCTGGTTTTTGCAGTTTGGTTTATTTAGAAGCCACATAGAAGAGTTATCTAGCAGTATTCCTGACTTAGTTTCTAAATACTCCCCCATCACATATCACTGAAAACTCTGACTGGGCCACAGGTAACATAGTCAGCTGAGAACACTCAACATCAAGGTCAGGCGCTGGGCTAAAAAAAATACAGAAGCCTGCAAAGGCCACAGAGGCATTTTGGTTACCACAGATGGGCAGAGGGATGGACAGGTCAGGTCAGAGGGCCTGGAAGTAACACCTCTGCAGAAATTAGCCCCTAAAGTCAGGACCTGAAGATGATGTTTCCAGCAGCACAGAGCAGAGGGGCTGCAGGCTGCAGAGAGGAGCCTCGAGCAAGCAGCAGGACAGGAGATGATGCAGACTGGGCCAGAAAGAGGACAGGCACTCAGCAGCCCTGGGGACAGTGAGGTGATTTCTTAGCAAGGAAGTAGACTGATGTCTGAGCCTGCTGAACAAGCTGTGATTTGACTCTGCTGACTGTGTATTACAGACTCTAAGTGTTTCCTGCTCCCAAGTGCAGGCTCCGTGGCTCCCAGCCTGGCCTGCCTTCTCCAGGAATGGAGAGATGCACGGAGAGTCAGAGTGTCAGGCATACGTGACCTGGAGGCATTCATTCCTGCTTTTAATGCACACTTACTGGGTGCCCACTATGCGCCACAACCAGGTGGGACGTGGAGGAGAGTGTGGCAAAGTGGGTGGCACACACCTGGCTCCCCGTAGCAACAAGGTCAAGGTGAGTCTCCTTCCCTCCCTCCAGTCTCCAATACCACGGAGTCTAGCCAGGCCAGAGCTGAGCTCAGCCCCTGGCCTCCCTTGCCCCTCAGTGGGGGGCACCCATAGATTCCTGCTTACCAGTCGGTGTGGGCATCATCGATGACCAACAGGACCCTGGGTCTTTGAACAATGGGCGTGGAGGGGCCTGGTGGCTCCATCAGCCCTGAGGGGGTCTGCAAGCTCTGCTTCATGGCACTGGAAAAGGAGCTGAACAGGCTGGACCCTGGTGAGGAGAAGGAGGCCGCCAGGGGTTGGGGGTGCCTTCGCTCCATGGCCGGGGACGCAGGGGAGCTGGTGGAGCTGTCTGGGCGCTGCAGGTCCGTCATGTAGCCATTGGGCAGGTTGGCCACGAAGCTGCTGTCCGAGAGGCGCCGCCGGAGGAAATTCATGGCTGCGGATGGATGGATGGCTTGTCTCTACTCAGATGTGTCCAGGTGTGCCCAGGACAGAGGCAGCAGGTAGAGGGGGTGGGAGGGTCTTGGACCAGAAGAGCAGGGCAATCTTGCACCTGCTGACTTCTGTCTGCTGTCTTTGCTTAACCTGTGGGGACAAACCCATACATTAGTGAACGAGACTTCTACCTCCTCAAGGGCAAATAGATATGGCCCCTTCCAGTCGTGCTGCTGGGGCGATGCAAATGGGGGCCTCCTTTTGGAGAGGAATTTGGTGAGTGTAATTAGAGCACATCCTTTTAGCTTACAGTTTTCATTATTCTGGGATTCTATCCCAAGAAAGGAATCTGAGTTACAAAAAAAAGCCTCCTGTACAAATATATTTATCATAACACTATTTACAATAGCACAATACAATAACACTATTTACAATAGCACAATACCACGGTCAATCACAGGACAATGAACAAATAAACTACAACTAGTCACTCGGTGGAAGCTTCTGTGGCTATTAAAAAGGGGCACTTACAAAGAAATATTAGTAATGTCAAAAAAAAAAGCCACATTTTAAGTTAAATTTAAAGGGTCATGACCCAAAAAGGTAGGCTACAGGATGACTACAACCACATAAAAGTTGAAATAACAGAAAGAAAATGCGTCAAAATATTAACAGTGACTTCATTTGCATAATGAGATTACATGACTGTTTATCTTTTTCCTTTCACTTACTTGTATTTTCCAGATATTCTAGAATACATATTTCTATGGACTAAATTGGGTTCCCTGCCCCAAATTCGTATGTTAGTTGTGTTTTTTTTTTAAATAAATGCACTAGATCAAATAGCGACAGCTCCCTAGTAATCTTAGTTGATTGAATTTTTATCATGAATGGAGATTGAATTGCCAAGTGATTTCCTAAGTATTTGAGAGGATTATATCTTTTTTAAAAACCACTTATTTGCTTAATGTAATGAATTACACAAATTTTCAAATGTTACACCAAACTTGCACTCCTGAGACAAATCCTACTTGGTCATAGTGAGTTATCCTTTTTATGTATTGTTTAATTCAATCTGATAATGTTTTGTTGAGGATTTTTATGTCCCTACTCATGAGAAATAGTGTTCTATAATTTTCTTTCTTCGCAATGTCTTTGCCAGGTTTTGCTATCAGGGTAATGCTGATATCACAAAATATATTAGGAAGTGTTTTCAAGTTTTCTATTTTCTGAGTTTATGTAATATTGGTATTTTTCCCTTAAATTATTGGCAGGAGTCAACAGTGAAGCCATCTGGGACTGATGTTTCCTCTGTGGGAAGGTTTTTTTAAATAATGAACACAATCCCTTTGATAAATCTATTTATAATCTGTGTTTCTTGTTATTTAAGTATTGGCAATATGTGATTTCAGGCAATGTCCCCATTTCATCTTAGTTGTGAAATGCATTAGCATAAAGTTGTTCATTATATTTCCTTCTAACCTTTCATTTTCTGTAGGCTCTATAGTGATTTCTCCTGAACTTCCTAATATTGGAAATTTATTTTTCTTTTTGATTCATCTGCGTACTAGGAATTTATAAATTGTATTAATCTTCAAAAATACATAGTTTTAAAATTTTTCTCCACTGTTTTCTATGTCACTTAAATCTGCTCTTTATTGCTTCTTATTTTGGGTTTAAGGGTTCATTCTCTGGATTCTTTTTTTTTTTAAAAAGATTTATTTATTTTTATGCATACAAGAGCTGGGGTACAGGCCAGAGGTGGGGGCGGGCGGTGAGAGGATTCACCAGAGACAGAGTGGGGAACAGAACAGGCAGACTGACTGAAATACACTGCTGAGGGGAGCAGCGAGCGAGTCAGGAGAGGTCTGCTACACCATGTGGGTTGCTTCCTGGCCAGCCAGGGATGGAACTAGTGCTGCAGAGGCTGCGGATTGCTTCATAGTGCTGTGCTTAACCTCTTGTGCCACCAGGGAGGCCCTGTTCTGTGGATTCTTACGATGGAAATGGGGACCATTAATCTGAAGTCTTCTTGTCTAATATAAGCATTTAAAGAAATGCATTTCCACCTGAGCACTGCTTTAGCTGCATCTCAGAAATGTGACCCATATTTTCATTATTATTTAATTTAAATTATTCTTAATTATTTGAGATTATTTTTGACTCATGTCTCATTTAAACATGTTTAATTTTCCAATTCTTCTGCTCTTTCAGATATGTTACACTCATTGCTTTTAATGTGATTCATTGGTGCTTAATGAACATAGTCTGTAAGATTTAAAAACTGTCATCTCTGACATTTATTGAGATTAATTTTATGGCTCAATATGTTCTACCTTGATGAATGTCCCATTTGCACTTGAAAAGAATGTGTATTTTGCACTTGTTGGGGATAATGTTCTATAAATATCAATTAGATTGTTGTAAGTCAGGTTCCCCAGCCAGGAAGCTGTTTTGTCTTGGTGATTTGCAAGCAGGAAGCTTCTCTTCAAGTGCTCCCATGATTAATAACCATGGGTGAGTATGAAGAGCAGAAATGGGCTGAAAGAGGGATTGAACTATAACACAGAATTCACACAGACTCAGTTGAGTTTACTGGAAACAAGGAACTGGGCATCTCTTTAAATGTCCCCATTTTCCAGGCATTCTGACTTGTTAAGCCAGTAAAATGGCTACTCTTGGCTGAAGGTCTAGCAGCTACTGGTCATGTGGACCAGGGGTGCTTTCAGAGAAGAAACGCCAAGGCAGTGGATCTTCCTAAGTGGTGCAGGAAGTTCCCTTCTTCAGCAGTCAAATACCCTCTCGATTCTACCAACTATTTAATTCGTTCTAGGACTCGCAAATAGTTTCTTTTAAATATTTTATTTAGAGTTTTTCATTATCACCTATGAACAGATGAGTCCAACACAAGGTTGAAAGAACTCAACCTCTTTCATTTTGGAAATACTAGGTAGAAAAGTCACCAAAATGCTAGTTATCCTTTGCCCAATTCCAGTGTTGGTCAGAGGCTTGCCCTGTAACTTCTCCCCACCACAGGGCCCAGTGGAGCTTACAATCTGGTTAAGAGAAGCAGATCATGAACAAGTGAGCAAATATTTATGAGTTGGGACAAATGGTTGGGAGGAACACACAAAGCGCTAGCATAGAGAGTAATTTGGGGAGGGTCTTCAGACAGGGGGATCAGAGAGGGCCTCTCTGAGGAGGTGACCTTTAAACTAATTAATGAAGGAGCAGCGAGGGAGAAAAGCATGTTCAAAGGCCTTGTGGTTGGCAAGAGTAGGGCACGTTTGGAGAATAGAAGAAAGGCCAGCTCACCTAGGAAACAAGAAGGAGATTTTTATGAGGAAATCTTTGGCGACATAGAGGCCAGATTATAGAGGGCATACTAAAGATAATTTTGATTTTAATCCAAGTGTGAAAGTAAGCCATGGGAAGTTATAAGCAAGAGGGAGACCTCACCTAGACTGCCTGGCTACCAAACTGTAGAAGATATGTATGAGCAAGAGAGGTAAGCAGGGCACCGAGGCTGCGGTAGAGATTAACAGGGAAGCAGGAGTGTGAGTCAGGAGGGTGTTGTGGCCATCTGGGTCCTCACCCAAGAATGAAATGTTGTTATGTGATTTGAGAGCTGTCTTTCTGTGTGTGGGCCACTTCTTGTGCCCCTAGACACTGGGCTCTCCTCAGTGGTAAACAATCTGATGGAAGGGCAAGGTGAGGATGGGAGGGGTTGTGGGAGGAAGAGCACAGAAATGAAGGGAAGAAGATTCCTAATAGAAGAGATGAAATAGAATCCAGTAAATCTGCTGAGCACTCAGCCCCATGCTGTGCCACCACTGGCCAGTAGAGGGCAGAGGTGGCCACAACAGATGGAAAACTAACACTTGATTCAAGCAACTTTGATATGGTGGAAAATTCTGCCCTTCAGCATTATCTAAAAAAAAATCAAAAATTGTATTTTTATAAAAGATTAAGAAATAAAGAATGGAGAAATAAATAAAATGTCAAAGAAAGTAGAGAAACAGAAAGTAGGGGAGAGAAAGGTAAAGCAACTTTGCAGGCTTATTCCTTGGAGGCTGTGGCGTGAGGAAGACTTAACTGGGAAGGGTAAAAAAAAAAAAGCTGGAGACTTGTCAGTAAGTCACAGGGACACAGATTTTGCATCAAAGCAGGAAGAACTCCATTAGAGTAAGAGTTGCTTCAGAGTGACCCAGTGATTTGGGGGAAAGATGGGCATCCAGTTAGCCTGGACGTGACAGTGGACATCCCTGGTCAGATGTCTCGCAGACACCCCGTCCAGCAACTTGCTCTTCCCCAGACGAGTTTAAGCTCCTGAACATCTCCTCGCCACTCCCTCCAGGAAGTCCACCCTCCATTCACTCACTTTCGCCAGAAACCCACGTCTCCTCCTTGACTGCTGCTTAACCTGCACCAGCCACCAGCAGCTCCAGCCACTCAGTCACCAGACCTGTCGGTTCTGTCCCCCCAAACAGCTGCCCTATCATCTCTCAATTGTTCCTACCATAGCTTTGTTCACATGCTGCTAAATTAAAAAATGGGCCAAAGACCTTCACAGACACCTCACTGAAGAGGTGGCAGGATGGCAGGTTAGCATAAGAGGCGCCAAGTCACATGTCTTAGGGAAATGCAAACTACAACCACAAGATGCCACTGAATACCTGTCACGGTGGCCAAAGTCCAGAATACTGATAACACCACATGCTGACACTTGGGCACTTGAAACAGCTCTGCAAACATCAGTGGGATGGTGTTTCACTAGCTGACACCCGCATTTCTCCCAAAGGTACATCAGATAAGAATTATTCAAGGTGACTTCCAACACCGACCTTCCTGCTCATCAGTTACCGCAGCCCTGGCTGTTCCTTCACCTGGAACGTTTTTGCCAGGTACCCTCATCTCTTGCAGCTAGCCAGTCAAAGGTCATCCAGAGAGTCCTGCCCTGCCCACCGGATGTTATAATCCCACTGCTTGCCACACTGGATCTCTCCTACTGTTTACTTGTTCTTTTTCCATAGCAAGCATCTCCTGGTATAAATGATATCATTTACTTATTTACTTTGCTTTGTTAATTTTCTGCCCCCTCTGATAGGTTGCAAGTGTCCCAAGATCAAAAAGCATTTATTTGTTCACTGGTGTATCCCAAGCACCTAACACAGTGACTGGACGTAGTAGGGACTCAAGAAGTGTTGAGTAAAACTCTTTAAAATAACAGGGATGAGGGGCCTCCCTGGTGGCGCAAGGGGTTAAGACGCAGCACTCTGAAGCTATCCACAGCCACTGCAACATGAGTTCCATCCCCGGCCAGGGAGCTACCCACATAGCACAGCAGACCTCTCCTGTCTCGCCCGCTGCTCCCCTCAGCAGTGTATTTCAGTCGATCTTCCTGTTCTGCTGCCCACTCTGTCTCTGGTGAATCCTCACCCACCGCATCTCTGGCTTGCACCACAGCTCTTGTGTGCATAAATAAACAAATATTTAAAAAAAAACAAAAACCAGGAATGAAATGAAACTATGCTCACCACTGGTTTGGAAAGACTAAAGGTGTGATTATGTGAAAGAAAGCAGCCCTCACAGTGCCTGACACATAAGCCTGCATTGAACCAAAAATGGGACATCTGATTTCATTGTTCAGTAAGCTTCTCCCCTACATAAGCCCATCCAGACCCCATTTTCCGCTCCAGGAGTGCTGAAAGATTGTCTTTTTTTCTCCCTTACTAAGAACCTGCATTTGGGTAATTACCAGAGGCTAAAGTCCCTTCTGCAGGAGCAGAAAGTTAAAAAATTCATGGAGACACGTGGACGGGGGCCAAGTGGAGTCCAGGGGGAGGCTAAGAGCCCAGACCGTGCCACCCCTACCCCCCAGTGCAGAGCTAAGTGACCTTTAACTTCCTGGAAAAAGGTCAAACTCGCCTCTGCAGCAGGGAGCAGCTCCTTCTCCACACACAGGCCCTGGGGCCTTTCATCCTCTGTGCTCTTCCCCAGCCACAGCCACATGAAAGCGGTGCTGCCTTTGATGAGTTCAGAGCCACTCACACAGCCCTGATCTCCTGTGAGTGGCTGTGCTGGTTCCCACAGGTGGGAGGCAGGAGGACCCCAGCCTCGGAGAGCGGAGCTAGGGTTTGTAGGTGTGAGCTGGCAACTCCCTCCCCTGTTCGCGAACACCCCAGAGGGTCAGGAAATATCCTGGGAGAGATTCCCCTAGAGGTCCAGAGAGGTGAGACTCCCCCCATGTATTTATAACCAGCCTTCCTGATCCAAAATATATTCAGAGAAAGGCCAAAACTCGGGGTTACAAAACATGTTCTCGTACATGTAGGGAGGGATTTCTAAGATGATACATTGGAAGGCTGGAAAAACAAACATGTTTGAATATTTATTTCAGTTTTTTACTTCATTTCTCAATTTCTTTGTCAGTGTGTGTGTGTGTGTGTGTGTGTGTGTGTGTGTGTGTGTTCTTCTTACAGGGGCAATATGTTAGTAAGGTGTACATGATTTGTAAATAAATAAATACACCTATGTGGGGGTGGGCAATTCTGTGTAAGCACACCAGGGTTCGACTCCAGACCCCAATAAAGCCAGCAGTTAGTCACAGGAAGGTTTTGGTTTCCCAGTGCCTGTGAAAGAGAGGTTTACACTGTCATCTATTAAGAGTCCAATAGCATTATGGCAAAAACAAAAACAAAAACAAACAATAAGCACAGCTTAATTGCATGGACGTGATATAGAGCAGCCAGGGCCACTAACACCTGCCAAGGACACTGTCCAAATAGTGTATGGGTCACTGTTTGGGTTTTTTTACTAGTCATGGGTTCAACCGTCCCTTCGGGTAGTTCTACTTCACCACCACCCACTGAATAAAGTCTTTATTTCTTGAGATAAATCTAATCAATACTTGCTGTGGCCCTGTGTAAAGGATGTATGATGAACTCACTTTCCCTAAGCCAACCACAGCGCTGGAGTTGCTGGGCTCCCCCAGGTCCCCTTTTCTGCCAAATGCCGCTTGGTGACCGAGGGCACCCCCAGGCTGACATAAAACCCCGCGATCATATTACTGCAACATCTCACCCCTACAATCAAATCTCCCAGTGGCCCCAGGGTGAACTGTGGCCCAAGTTCTTCTATATCTTTGAACAGTGCAGTCTCCATTGCACCAGAACAGGGTCCCAGAGCACCTCCCCATGGACTGGCCCCTGCTGGGGTCCTATGGCCACTCCTAGGAGAGCACCTGAGACTAAGGGCTATGGCTGCTGTGCCACCTGCCTGGAAGCACACCCAAGCCCCAGCCTCTCCCTCCATCCCTGCCAAAGAACCCCAGAAAGCTGTGTCCTGATTTCATTAAGAACACTTGGCTATTGGGGCTCCCCGATGGCGCAGGGGTTAAAGTCTCAGTGCTATCAAGCTATTGCCAATCACTGCAGCATGAGTTCGATTCCTGGCCAGGGAGCTGACCTACATGGTGCAGCAGACCTCTCCTGCCTCGTGCGCTGCTCCCCTCAGCAGTGTATTTCAGTAGATCCGCCTGTCCTGCTCCCCACTCTGTCTGGTGAATCCTCTCACTCCCTACACCCCAGTTCTTAGATGCATAAATAAATAACAATAAATCTTTTTTTTTTAAAAAAAAAAGAAAGAAAACCTGACTATTGTATGCTCTGGGGAACACTGGTATCAAGGGACACAGACACATCAGTGTGGGTCTGAGTGCAGTCCCCACGGATGCGCCCCTGAAGCATCATGTGCCCGAAAATCTTGCTCACACCTCACTCTCTAGCAACAGGCCAGAACACAGAACATTTAGATTATTTCTCAATGCGATCAGGAAGCTCTGAGATTTGGGTATGTCATTGGATGCAGCGTGCGGCTGGGGGTAGGGGAAAGCAGTGGGACCACTTGATGGGTAACACAGATCTGGAATCTTCCTCCAGCAGAGTCCCCCTGGCTCATTTTACATGTGGGCTTGCTCAGAAGATGCAGGGGCGGAAAGACAAATACCAGATGATTTCACTCACGTGTGGAATACAGAGGAACAAAGCAAAGGAACTGACAGAACTAAACCAAAGCAAAGTCTGGAAATGGCTGCAGAATTGAGGCCACTAGATGGGGAGGCGGGGTGGGAGCCAAGGAGGGGGAGGCCCACTGGTGTGCAATGAGGGGAGAAGGGAGCTCTGGGGTGGGTGGGGCGTGATGATGCACATCTGAGTAGGTGTGAGCCTCTTTCTCTGAATCACATACAGTGCTGTGAACCAGTGTTACCCCAAATAAATAAGTGGTAATAAATAAAGAGGCAACGTGGGCAGCATCAACTCCATCTTCTTTGTTTTTATCCCTTTGCCAAGGGCACTTCCAAGGAGGCGCCATCTTGGTGAGGAAGCTGTGCTTTCTGGCCCCCCTCGGCTTGCCTTCTCTGCTTCCCTCTTCTCTGCCCTCTCAGTTATTTATCTTCTATTCCTCCCCCAGGTCAGAGCTGCTTCTTCTGACTAAAACTGAATTAGCAAGGGACTTGGGATTTGATAGTGTTTCTTACTCAGTCCATTTAAGTCAACGCCTTTCTACAGCATTTCCAGTGTAAGGTGAATTGTTATCACTTGGGGAGCACCTAGGAGGTACCAAACACTCAGACAAGCTATACAGCTTGGTGCGCAAGGATAATAAAGTCCTAAGTTTCTCTATTGTGTCCTAATATTATATTTAAAATGTAAGTCACAGCCCGATATTATGTATATCCTAATGCACCTGTTCTCATTCACATATTAATTAGAATCATCATGATGGTGTTATTTCCTATAAGCAGATTCTGCTCGGAAGCCCCCAGTGGGGTCCAGTGACTTATCCAAGATCCCGCAGCAGGTCAGCATTAGGAGTGAATTCATATCCACTTACTGCAAGGCCTAAATGCACAGGGATCACAGGATCCCATTCAACTGCCTCATTTAATGAGGAAAGAGACAAGAGCTCAGCAGAGAGGAGTGAGTTTTATTTAACACTGGCTCCTCGAATCATCTCACATCCTTATGAGATGTCAGTCATTATAAACACTGTCTCCATTTTCAGGGGTGGAAACGGAGGTCAGTGGCTTGCCCAAGACCTTCCGTCTGCTCCCTGGTGGAGCTGGGCCATCTCCCCCCTCAGTAAACACCCCACCAGCGTTCAGCTGGAAATGTGGGGGGGTTCTAGGACTCTGCCCTCCCCAGCCTCCCACACCCAGCAGCTGGCCTGAGTCCAGCAGTTGGGTCCTGGCTCCAGTCTTGACCCCACTCTGTTCCTTCCTCAGACGGGCACAGGGCACCAGGCAGCCCGGCCACAGCACCCAGGAGGCAGCCCTCAGGTCCAGTTTCATTGTCAGTGGGACCAGAGCTGGGCCCAATCCCATGTGAGTGGAAGGAGCAGAGTGGGCCGGACTCAGGATTTTCTGGTCCTTATCATCTTCCTCTCTCTCAGAACCAGGCCCAGCAGTCATGTGGGCCACGCTGATCAGCACCAGCCACACGGAGGAGCCTTCAGGCCATGCCTGTGACCGAGAACACATTTGCCTCAGGCCAGCAAAGCACAGGCTCTCTGCCCCCCATGGGAGTCTTTGCAGGACGTAAATTCCAGCCGCTGGGCTGCGTGTTCCATGGTGCTTTCTCGACAGGGGGAGGGAGGCGTGGGCAGGACTAGGGCTGACAGCCCGCGTGAGAGAGAAGAGCAGTGGTGATGATGGGGTGAGGTGGGGGTCAGCTACTGTTCATGGAGCCTCTTTGGGGAGTCTGGCCTGGCATGGACACCCCAAGGATGGCCCCAAAGCTCATAACCCTGGCCGGGAAGTGCCGTCAGCCCTGGTTCATGGTGGATAGAACCCAGGTCCAGAGATAAGCAGCTCACTCAGTCACCCAACTTGTAAACTGTGTTCACTGCTGTCAGGGACTGTTTGAAGCATGGGACATGCATTGTCACCTCTTCCCTCCAGCCTTATGGGGTAGGTGTGCCATTATCACCTGCATCTTAAAGATGGGGACCCAAAGTCACCATGGCCTCAAACCCCAGCCACCTTGCTGCAGTGCGTGGCCCTAACCACTAGGCAGCACTGCCCCTCCATGGGATTAGCTTGTTACCTGGCCCCTCCGGAGCGAGGGCCTATTCATTGTCTGACACGATGGTGCCAGCCCTCCATGAGCTGGATCTGGCTCCTCACGTGTAAACAGCTCAGCTCTACAGAGCTGCTCAGTTTTCCCATCCCCTGCACCGGGCCCCACAACAGCTCATACAGCCTGTCCCTGTGCCTGGCAGGACTGCCCTTGGCTGGCCTACGATCCTCAGCTGGTTATTCTGGCTCAGCCCACTGGCTCTTCCCTCCTCCTCTAGGAAGCGTCCCTGACTACTCTCACCAGCCAATTAGGATTAAGAGCTGCCAGCCCCTGCAGAGCCCTGCACTGGCCTGTCACTGCAGGTGGAGGAGGGGCAGGTCTGTCTGCAGACTCTGAGTTGGGGACAGCGGCAGCAGCACCTGTCAGGAGGGACACCCACGTGGCCAAGGGCCAAACCAGATGTGCACTCCGCCTCTCTGCAGGTCAGAGAGCACAGGGGGCCAGGCACGCAGCCTTCTCCCGAGAGATGAGGGGGCTCTGGGGGGCCCACTCAGACCTGCCTTGAACCTGAGGATGCAGAGGAAGGGCTGGAATGGGGATACCTCCTACCTGGAAGAGCTGAATGAAGCTATTGACAGGTGAGAGAGACAGAGACGGGGTGGGAAAGTCAGACAGCGAGGAGGAGAGAGAAACAAAGAGACACGCAGAGATGGAGACCAGAGAGAGACAGGGAAGCAGAAAGAGAGAAGCACACACGTAAACACAGAGACACAGAGACGGTCACACATGCAGTCGGAGACCGAGACATACACAGAGACAATAAGACACCCAGAGAGACAGTGAGACAGAGACACACACTCAGAGAGACACGGCGAGATACGCAGAGAGATAGGGAGAGAGAGGCATGCGCAGGGTCAGAGGAAGAAACACACAGGGAGAGACAAAGAGACACAGAAAGAGAGACACGGAGACAGGAGTGGAGAGAGAGAGGAATAGGCAGGGATACCGGGAGAGAAAAAGAAAGAGAGAGACAGAGAGAAAAGAGCGGCAGCGAGAGACAGGCGCTCTAGACGGACCGACGCGGAGAGACAGGTGGAGAGAGGCAGGCTGAGGAATGAGACAGACGCGGCGGCAGAGAGGGAGGGCCCGGCGCCGCCCAGCCAGGCCAGGCAAGGGCAGGACTCAAGCTCATCGACCTTCCCCCGTGGCTCCCGGGTCCCCGCCCAGGCCGCCTCCGTGCAGCTGGTGCTGGCCAGCTCCTGGCCGGGCACCCTGGGCCACTGCGGCAGCTCATGCCGGGGGCAGCGCAGACAGAGCCCCAGACCTCGTCATTCGACCTCGTCCACGAGAATCCCGGGTCCCCCGCCTCTCCCAGCCGCACACTGCCCCCTTTCCATGCACCCCCTCTCAGCACACACCCCACCTGCGCTCAGCGGGAAATGCGGGCGGTTCTCGGCCTCTGCCCTCCGCAGCCTCCCACACCCAGCAGCAGCAGCTCCGGCCTCTGCCTCGGCTTCTGGACACCCACATCTTCTACTCCACGGTCACCGCCCGGGGCCGCGCCCCCTTCCTGTCTCAGCTGGGGGCCCGGGAAGCTCTGCTGTGCCCCCACGTCCCCACCGCGTGTTTTATGACCCCGTCCTGCTGTGGCCGCCGTGGTCCTGGGGTGGCGGCCGGCGTGCATCACCCCCACGCAGCCCGCAGCCCCTGCGCCCTCACCCCGCACTCGTGCCGCATGCAGAGTGGCCTTCCTTCCGTTTGCAGACAGGCCAGCCGCCCCCTCCGTCACCCCTGCCCACCAGCCCTCAGGCCCCCGCCCTGGACTGTCCCTCTTCCTTGTGGTTCAGGTGCCACCTCCAAAGTCACTTCCTCAGAGCCCTTCCCCACAACCCCATGAAATGCCGACCCTGCCCCCACATTACATGTCCATGATCCTGAGGCATTTCCTTTAGAGCGGGAGGGCCTGCACCCCCGCTGGACCCCCCACGACCTTGCTGCTTGTCCTCCACGCCCAGGATAGGGACCGTCCGCGGGGCGCCTGGCAATCACCCGGGGAAGAACTCGGGCCCCGGGAGGCCGTGGGGTCTGGTCTGGAGGACAGAGCTCTGCGGGGTGGGGTGGTGGTGCGGGGCCCTCGCGAGGGGTGGGAGGAGGTGCCTGTGAGACCTCAGATCCAAGCACACGGCACCGGGACCCAGCACCCCGCGCCCGGCACTCTACCCCCACGACGGCCCAGACGAGGGTGTCACTTGTCCAAGGTCCCTCAGCGACATGGAGCCCAGGCCAAGTTCACGCAGAGCTCCTGAGCCTTCAGCCAGCGTTTTCATCCGTCTCCCAAATTCTCACCCTCACCATCCAGGCTTCCAGGCTAGCAGCGCACACGGGGAGTCGCTCCCTTCACCTTCTCCAGATTTTTTCTCTTAAATAACAAAATGATCATCACCGCCACGGGCCGGCTGCGTACTCAGGCACTGAGCTAGTTACAGGCATCCTCGCGCATCCTCCCTCACCCCTGTGAAGCGAATAATCATCAAGCCTTGTACAGATGAGGAAACTGAGGCTTGGGGCACAGCAGGGGTACAGCAAATGCAGAACACCCCGTGCCCGGTAGGTGGCAGAATGGAGTTTGGCTTCTAGATCAGGCCAGTCTGGCTCCTGGGGCAGCCCAGGACCCCCGACTCCCGGCCAGCTGGCCGGCTCCTCTCACCTCTGCTGGCACCATCACCAGTGGGGAACTCCCTGGCAGCCTGCCGGAGCCCTCTGCTGCAGAGTCCGCAGTGCCCTTCACCCAGGGAAGCCTGAGTCTGGGTGCTGGCTCGGAAAGCTCTGGGAACAGCCGGCTCAGCTGCAGGTTTGGGGACACACTCACCTCCTGTGGCTGGAGGGGCTGGCGCCTCCCTGCCTGCAGGTACAGTGGCAGGTGTGGACACAGCTGGCTTGCAGGTTTTCACGAAAGAAGGTAGGTGGCTGCTGCACTGCCAGCTCTGTGGGCCTAAAAGTAATGATGGTGATGGTGCTAGAACAACAAGAAAGCGCCCGACGTTCATACGCTGCCCCTGTGTGCCGAGCCTCAGTCACAGAGTCAGCCAGACCACACAAACCGCGATCCTTTGTTCTGTCCCCGCTCTACGTACACAGGAAACTGAGGCTCCAAAAAGTAGTCACCTGTCCAGTTGCCTGTGTGCTCAGTGTGACTCAGGATTCAGCTCAATGGGGTGACTCCTCTCCCCCACCCTGCCTCCATCATCAGCACCCCCGCATGGCTCCCTGCTATCAGCCCTCCTACAGGCAAGCCCTTCAGCAACCCCTCTACTCCCTGCCCAGGGTGGGGCCTCTTCTCTCATTTGTTCAAGAGGCTTTTACCAGAGCTGAGAGCCACAGCTTTCATTCTCACCTTCAAGGGCAAGAACTCAAGCCAGAAAGGTGATCATTTTTCCACCTTCTTTCATTCCGATTTCTAATAATACTGGTCAGACTCAATAATAACCACATTTTCTGCATTCTTGCTCCCTGCCAGGCACTCGTATAAGCACATTACTGTCACTCTCCTGTGGCCCTAGCCACCCCTTGAAGAAGGTTCTGCTGGGCCTCCCCCGGTGGCGCAGTGGTTGAGCCCTGGCTTGCAAAGCTGCCCGCAGCCTCTGCAGCGCCGGTTCAATCCCTGGCCCCCAGGTGAGGGTGCCACATGGTGCACAGACCTCTCCTGCTGCACCCGCTGCTCTCCTCAGCAGTGTGTTTCGTCAGTCTGCCTGTTCTGCTCCCTGCTCTGGTGAATTCTCTCACCCTCCTGTGCTTCTCTCTGTACCCAGTGCTTGTATAAATAAATAAAAATAAAAATCTAAAAAAAAAAAAAAAGAAGGTTCTGCTACCCTGATTTTGGAGCAGAAGCAGCTGAAGCTCAGGTAGCTTCAGTCACTTGCCCAGAGTTGGCACAGAGAGGAGGTGACAGGCCCTAGCCCCCAGCACTGACTGTGGTGTTCAGGACCTTGACCCAGTGGTGCAGAGTCCCCTGTTACTCCTCTTCCTCTCCAGCAGCAACTGACTTCCAGGGTGCAGGAAAGGTGTTACCTGCACCCACGGCTTTAGTGGGCGCTGAGCAAATGCTAGAGGAATTGATGCTGAATTAACATGTGGTCTTATGCCTTTGTATACGCTGTCCACACTGCATGCCATCCTATTGAATTCTCCTCTAACCATGGCTGTGCCCACTGGATTATTAGTAAATGCTATTCCTCTTCCAAAACTCAGCAAGGCCATCCTCACCCAGAAAACCTCCCTCTTTCTCTCGGCCAAAGGAAACTTCTAGACTCTCCCAGACCACGTCGTGCTCCTGCACTATCTGGAGATCTTCTGCACTGCAAACGCAGCCACCCAACGCTATGGATTGAATATTTGAGTTTTTCCCCACCCCAAAACCCTTATGCCCAACACGAGAGTATTTGGAAAAGGGGCATTTGGGGGAACTAGCTTATGAAGTGGCACCCTTGTGAAGATTAAGAACCCTTGTAATAAGACGGGCAGGAGAGAGCTTGCTCCTCCTCCCTGCTCTCTGCCATGTGAGCACGAAGCATGAAGAAGTGCACCTGCAAGCCAGGGTGAAGTCCTCACTGGAATCCAGCCACGCTGCACCCTGATCACAGCCTGCGTCTCCAGAACTGTGGGAACTAAGTGTCTGCTGCTTAAGCTCCCGGTCAAGGGTCATGTGTTGGGGCAGCCTGAACTTACCGAGGCACCAATGCAGCGACAACTTGCACAGAAAAGGGAAAAGGTCCCAGGCCCCCTGGTCTGCAGCATCTCTCTGAACTTTACAAAAAAGGAGAAAAGCCCTTTCATCAGCTCTTATTGATTCTTCCTTAGGGAACAACACACGTGTATTTGGTTGTTTGCCTTCCCTGATTGACTTCAGCCACACAGACATGGTAAGTCAGAAAGAAGTTTGCTGCAGGAAGCACACCAGCTGCTCGGAGCAGGAGTGAAGGAGACAGATTTAGGCGAACTCTAGAAACACAGGGGTACGTGACCTCATGACACTTTCTGTTGCTCTTTCAAATCTCACAAAAGACACACCATGTTATTAACTAGATGAGAGAGAATAAAAGCCTTTGTTTTAATCCAAAAACTAAAATCAAAAAGTAAAATCTTTATGACATGAAACTTCATTATGCCTACGTGGAATTCCTCTAAGGAGAACACACATGTTTGTTCCATAGTAACCTGTGTGCTGTTGGTGTTACTACCACTTCTCCTGCTTCTCACCATCTGCAGATATTTCTAGAGGATCTATGCACCATAATAGTTAAAAGAATGGACCCTGAAGTCAAAACTAACTGGGCTGGTATTGCAGTGTTCCCACTTCCTAGCACAATGCCCAAGGTCATTCATTTTTCTGTGCTTCCGTTTGCTCATCATAAAAAGGGATAATGATTCTATTTCATTCACAGGCTTGTTGGGAGAATGAAATGGGTCATCCATATAAGCTGCTTGGAACTGTGCTTGGCACACATGCATGTGTGATCAACTAGTAGTCAGGCCACACGAAGATGAGCTGGCATCCTTGGAAAGTAGGCAGGATGGGGCCTCCCTGGTGGCGCAATGGGTTGAGCGCCGTGCAGCATGGATTTGATTGCCGGCCAGGGAGAAACCCACATGGCACAGCAGACCTCTCCTGCCTCGCCCGCTGCTCCCCTCAGCAGTGTCTTTGGTCTGTCTACCTGTTCTGCTCCCTGCTCTGTCTCTGGTGAGTTTTCTCGCCCTCCCATGTCTCTGAGCTGTACCCAAGTTCTTGTATGAATAAAAAAATCTTTAAAAAAAAACAAAGTAGGCAGGATGGTGGGCAGGAAGGAGAAGCAGAGTCTGTGAACTCTGCATGGGGCAGCCTTTTACAAACCTCTGCATGTATAAGAGCAGCCCCAGCCAGCTTGTCCACAAGAGCAGCAGCTTTCCCCAAAGGTGCTTCAGCACACAACACACAAATCCAACCACAGAAGCTACCATTTGCTATTAGGGAAATGCAATTAAAGTCATGATGAGTTGCCAGTATTTTAGCCTATTAGGATGGCGAAAATAAAAAGTACCAAAATTCAAGTACTGACAAGGATGCCAGACAATTAGAATTTTCACACTTTTGTTGATTGGAATGAAAATGGTATGGCCACACCGGAAAATAGTTTGGCGGTTCTTACAAAGTTAGGTGTAAATTCACCATATGTCCCAGCAATCTACCTCTCGGGTATTTACCCTAAAGAAGCGAAAACATCTGTTCATACAAAAACCTGAACACAAATGTTTATAGCAGCTCTATTCGCAACTGCCAAAAGCTCAAGTGAAATTCACAACTCAAGTGAAATTCCAGGGGTGAACGGCTAGACGGACCAGGGTACATTTGCACAACGGAATGCTCACCAGCAATAAAAATGAACAAACTGTTGACACACACAAAGCATGCTTGGCTCTTGAATCATGATGCTGGGGGGAAGAAGTGGTCTTTGAAGGCTACATACTGGACAATTTCATTTACGTGACATTTGTGAAGAGACAAAATATGAGCAGCGGAGAGTGGAGCTGTAGTTGTCAGGTGTTAGGGTGGGGAGTCTGGGACTAGACAGGGCGAGCAGGAGGGTGGCTTTGGGATGACAGAGTATTCTGGGCCCTCTGTGGGGAGGGGGTAGTTCTATGAATCTAAACATGTGCTCAAGGTCCTAGAACTCCACACATAAATTATTTTTTACCATATGGCAATCTGAAAATAAAATCAATTATAAGAATAAGTCAAACCATGTAGCCTTCTTGCTCAAAACCCCCAACTTAGGACAGAATCCAAACTTCTCTCCACAGTTCTTGAGTTGCCACCAGATCTGGTTTGGGGTACCGGCCTGTCACATCTTTCCCACAACCCCTTCCCCCACCCTGCTATCCCTTCCACCCCCTTGGCCCCATCTCTCTCCCCTCCCTCTTGACCTCAGCAAGCTCACTTCATTTATTAACATCCACTAGGTTTTGTCATTACTTTCCTTTGTCAAATCTTCTGCTATGAGAGCATTCACTATTTTTCCTTATCATTCTGATTCGCTTTACTATACTCCAGGGCTTTCCACATTGCTGTAAAGTGGCGCATTCTGTCTTTCCTTCTGGCTGAATAGTATCCTGCGGTGTGCATCTACTGCCTCTTCTTGATCCAGTCATCCACTGATGGACATTTGGGCTGCTTCCATGTCTGGCTATGGGGAACACTGCTGCAACAAACGCTGCAGAGCACACAGCTTTTTGAGTGGATAGTTTCATGCTCTTTGGATAGATGCTCAAGAGAGAGATGACTGGGCCCACGGTGCATGCATTTTTAGTTTAGGTAAATCCAGATCACTTTCCATGATGGCTGCACCTGTCACATCTCAGATGCTGCTCCTTGAGTCTCTTTACCTACCCTGAGACTCGCGTGCTGTTCCCTCTACCTGGAATTCTTTATTGCAGGTATTTCCAAAACCCACAGCCAAACTTCAGTAATGTCTTTGCTGAAATATGAAGTCTTCAGCGAGAACTTCTTTAAGTTTCCTATAATGACATCTCCCTTACGTTGCTTCATTTTTCCTCATGGCTCTCATCACTAACTGACATCACACACCATATTTGTTTTGTGGTTAGTTTCTATTATATTTCCCCTCCAGAATATAAGTTCCATGAGGGCAGAGATCTTGTCTATTGTATTCATCTTTACATCCTCAGCACCTGCCCATCACAAGGCAAGAGCTCCATAAATATGTTAAAGGGATGAATGAATTTGAACCAAAAAGAGATGAACATTCCGTGGCGACATTCCCAATGCTTTGAACTTAGATTTATACTTGTCGTAGCACTCTGCAAATAACCTACTCGCCTGAGTCAGGCAGTCCCAGCCTGGAGTATTTAATTCAGCTATTATTACCTTAAAAATGTATTAAGTTGAACAGTTCCCTTTTAATGCAGTTTTCTGGTGCATGTGCCTGGCAGGAGAATGAGCTTAATGTCACATAAGGTTTCCTAAAGTTTGCAGACTGCTACCAGAAGTGCTGTTAATGTGGACAAAGAAGTCTGGGGGACTTGGGACACACACACACACACACACAAACCACCTTTTCAAGGAGAACAAATAAATAAGCATTTACAAAATACCTACTGTGTGTATCCCAGGCACTCCCTAAGGTTTCCCTTCTAGTCCTCCATCCACCCTGCAAGGTGGGTGATTGATCCCGTTTTCAGAAGTGAAAACAACAACAGCAACACACCCACTGTCGCACAATGAGAGACCACACCTGGGGTTCAACTCAGGTCTGTGAGGCTTCCAACCTCATTCTTTTTCCACTTTGGATTTTAGAAGCAATATTCAGGGGCTGGAGGAACCAAACAGGACGTGTCAACCTCAAGAAATACCGAGAAATACCGAGATAGATAATTTTCAAAGACCAGCATGGACAAGTGTGCTAAAGCAAGTTGCTGATAACCTTCCAGTGAAAACACGCCTGCTCTGTGACAGTCCCTGGGCTCAGGGGTTCACATATAGTATCTCATTTAATGTGCAACATCATTCCTGAAAAAGTCACTAACATGCATGAAGGCATGAGAGACTGTTTACCCAAACAGAATGGCATAAACCCCACAAGCAGGCAGCTACCGAGAAGTCTCTACCCTACTCCATGCCAGGGAGCAATTTACAGTCACCTTAAAGACAGAACAGTATGAAGACACAGACAATTGGACAGAGAATGTCTTTGGCTACTTCTTTTATTTTAGGTCAGTTTTGCACCCAGCATAGGAACTATTGTTCAGGAACTACTGGCATCCATAAAAAACATTTAAAATGCAAATTTTTTGGCAATAAGGATATCTTCAAAGGGACTTTTGGTGATGAATGGTTTTTACCCCAGACAAAGGCTTTGGAGTCCAAAGAATGAGGACAATACAGCTCTATTTACTTCTGCTTGATAGAGAACAAAAAAATCTTCAATCTAGAAGTTAGAGGACACCCAACTGCTGCTCTTTGCCAGAGCAGCCATCCCTGAGGGGTACACCCTGTCCGAGGACAGGGGTGTGGACGGCGGAGCCTCTTCATGGACACCTGCCGCCACTGATACTCTCCTTCTACTTACCTGCTACATGCTCCTCCAACTTCTACCCATGGCTGCTAGCTTTGCCTGGCAGAAGAATCAGAACCTCTCTTTCCTATACTCAGTGGAATATTTGAAGCCTGGTTTTAGGATGATTCTTTGTTAACATTGCAGCAATCAAGAAAAAGAACCAAGTATCAGCTTTTTCCTAACTGCTTGATGGTTTTTATTTCTGGGTATACATCTCTGCAAATCCAAGATACTGACACCCACCTCTCCATGAGGCGGTTCTGCCCATTAATGAAGTTCCCTATTTGGGGAGCCGCACCCTTGGAAACACACAGCTTCATTGGGAAGACAAAGAGACCACTTGTCATGTAGGAAGTGTTGTCACGGGGGTATAAATCCAGCGCCAGTCACGTGCAGAGAGAGGGTCAGGATCACGCCCACCCACCCAGGAAGATTGCTGACTGGGTCACCTAGACCCTGGGGGCACAGCTTGCATCCTGCGGCTCCTTGAAGGAAAGGAACCAGGTCTGTTTGCTTACCAGCCCTCCCCCAGCCCCTTGCCTCAGACTCCTGCAGCAATGCCAAGTGCAGTCTGTGCTCAGTGCACCTGACACCTCACTCTGATGTTTCAGAGGGGTTTGGGGGTGAGAATAACTAAATTCCAATGACCCCAAAGTTCTCAATGAAGGTTTCCTTAAAAACCTCATTAATAATAACACAACCTCGAACACCTAAATCGAGGCGCCTTGGTCCCCATCACCTGTCCTCTATCAACCCACTGGGTGACATGGGACAAGCACACAGTGTCTCTGACCTCCGTCTGGTAGGGGCTTGGTTCCTAAGACTGTGAGGTCCCTCTCAGAAGCCAGTCATTATCTAATCATGTCCCAGATTGTAAACTGGATTATCCACAATAATCTGGCATGACAGATTGATTTTCAAATCAGTGTGTGATTTCTCAGAGAAAGAGAAGAATGCAAGGAGGCAAAGGGAGATAAGATTCCCACGCCAGCCCTTCCACGGTCCTGCCGTGTGCTGCTGCCCAGGATATTCCCCCGCACAGGACTGAATAGCAATCTCCCACCTACTGAGCACTCATCACCATCAGCCTTGATTTTCACATCTGTAGAGTGGGGTTAACCCCACCTACTCCCAGGGCTATCAGGACAGTGTAAAACACCCAGCAGCACCCAGCTGACACCTGTTGTGTGTACAATCCTTTACTGAAACATTTGCTACCCGTCCAACCCACGCAATCGACAAAACTCCAATTCCATAGACGTTTCACAGTCCTGTCACAGCTAGAAGGACTCTCCAGGTCCAGTCTTCAACTTTCTTCTGCCTCTGAGACTGATGAATGGGAGGGGTACAGAGGGGTACAGAGGCTGGCCCAAGGACCCACATGTTCTGCAGCAGCAAAGCCTGACCCAGAACACAGAGTGGCAGATGCCAGAGGTCATCCAAGACGCAAAACCACTCTCACTAAAGAAACTGAGGACTGCCTACTTACAACCAATTCTGAAAAAACGAAAATCACAGGACTTTTTACTTTTGCATTGTGTAGAAGACGGCAAGAGAACAGCAGCATGGTCGTCTGTCCACGAGATGCAAGGTTTTCTTGAATGAACGAGGAAATGAAGGTCAGCGTTCCTTGCTAGCAGCCTCTCCCAGGCACTCTGCTCTTCCTGTCCCTCCCCATTTCTACTTTTTTCAATTTGTACTTTGAGCAGATATATTTCCACTAGAACTCTCTCTGGACAAGGTGAGCAGGTTCGGGCTGGGGAAACAGTACAAGCCCCAGCAAACACAAATAAGACGATCACTCGGCTGTACTATCCAGTGATGCAAAAGGAATTCTCCCCATGCCTAACAGCTCCAGCATGGGACAACTAGAAAGTGCCAAAATTCATAAGGCACATCAATACCTCAAGATTCAGGGACCCAAGGGTCCTTGCAAACCATCTGCTCAAAATCCTGAGACCCTCAGGTGCTTCCGAAGAAAGCTCAGTCCAGACTCTACCAATGCCACCGGGCTGAGCAGGAGCACTGGAGAGGGTCCCCAGACAATGTAAGGAGGGGCCTGGGCTACAGTCAGCTCCAGGAGGGGGCAAACTTGATGCTTCCCTCCTGCCCCAGATTCCAGAGAAAAGTATTTATCTCCGGGGAGCATTCAACAGAAAATCACACCAGATCACGCTGTGCATAGCTCCTGGCAGCACACTCCCCACACAGTGTCTCCCAGATCTCCCAGATCTCAAACCCAAGCCTCACCTCGTGCACCTGAGCAAACAGATCCAGAGAGGAGCAGGTGCTGCCCGGCTCACAATGCAAGCACAGGTTGCTAGGGGCAGCCCTGCGGAGGACTTCAGTCTAGAGCTATTCCCTCCCACTGCCCCAGGCCACCCCCAATTCCAAAACCCTGGGCTCACCTCCAGGTTCTGAGGATCCCACCAGGACAAACTCTCAGAAGCAAGTGGCAGTTTAGCGGTGTCCAGAGGGAGCTCTGCAGGCCAGGGCAGCTGGGGCTGTGCCTGTGCCCAGTGGCAAGGAGAGACTGCAGCAAGGAACTTTGCAAGGGCTGTCTCTTCCCCAAAGGATCCCCTCCCTCTCCCCGCTCCTCCTCCTCCTCCCCCCTCCTCTGTAGTACTACAGAGACATGTGCTCGGCTCCAGGGAAGGTGAGGAGCAAGGCTCAGCTGCGCTCTGGGAGGAGACGGGCAACCATCTGCCGGCCGCTGTACATTCACACCTAGCTGAAGAGGAATAGAAAAGAAAACCCAGAACGCTCTTTCTGCTGCCACAGAATTATTAACCCTTGGTCTCCAGCTCAGCTCCTCACACAGCTGAAGCGCGAGAAACAATCCACTCACCCAATGGAGTGCCAGCCAGAGACATTACATCACCGGCCAGCACCGTCATTGGCTGATAATTCCTAGAAGGCAACATTCTGCTTCTAGGTGCTTAACCCTTCCACTTCACCAGAGCGACCTCTGGATGCTGGTCTAATCCAGCGGTTCCTGCGCTGGCTGCCAGGACTGTCAGGGTGCTTTCTAAGCCCCCAGATGGCTGTGCTCCACGCCACCCATCTACATCACAGCCTCAGAGGGAGCTCGGGCATCCGTCTTTTAAATAGTGTAGGGCGTGTGGGGACCAACGGTGCATTCAGAAACGCCTCTCCCCACTGAAAGATACGCGCAACGACACTTTCCTGAGAATGAACTGTGTGCCCGATATATTCTGACATCATCTCATGTATTTCCATGCTGAGCCGTGGGTTACACTGGACAGGTATTACAAGTGGCTCACAGAGGATAAGTTGCCTGCTCAGGAGATGGAGCCCGGCCCTGAAAGCCCCTTTGAAGTCACCCCTTGGAAGCTCCCACTTGAAACAAAAAGGTCATTTGTCTATTTATTGCCCCCAGGATTCTAGAAAATATAGATCTTCTTGATGAGCTGGAAAATGGCAGGAAGCTGTGAAGAGCTGGGATGAGAAGGGAGAGTTCTCACAGCAGGTGTGCAAGGCTCATGGACCCTGAGGAGCACCGTCCTCTTTCTCTGCTCAATCCTTCTGTGGCCAATCTCACTTTCTCTAGGAAGCCTTTTCCTAGCCCCAGACCTGCAGAACACGACCCTGCCCCAGGCTCTGAGAGCCCCCGTGTATGGGCTATGGCTATTTGTTTACTGGTAAAACTACAAGAGTAGAGCGGTTTCTAACTTCTCCACCAACATATGCCCAGGGTCTACCACATGTGAGAGCTCAACCAGCTGTGGCTAGAAGGGAGGGGAGGGAGAGAGGGAGAAGGAACTTAGGAAGGAGGGAGGCTGGGGTAACGGGAGGGGTTATCTGCAGAAGTTCTAAAACACATCACCCCAAGCTGGGAAAGGCAAAGAACTAGAAGCCAGGAGAGCTCCATGAATTTTCATAGCCTAAGCAAGTTTGTTGTTGGGGAGGCTAGGTTTCCACATCTGGAATCGGGACATCAGCTCTTCCTCCTGGGAGGTTGTAAGGAGCTGATGAAAGGCTGACCCGGGCTCGGATGTGCTTCTCTCTCCCTAGATCTCACCCACTTTGTTGGTTGGCATCTTAGTGCTGACAACTCCCATATATCTCTGGTTCAGACTCTTCCTACCCCAAAGTCTCCCCATGAATATCTTGGGGCATCTCCAAGACAGCATCTGAATTTCCTCCTTTAACCATAGCTTGCTCCTTAGTGATCTCCTCCAAATAATATTTTTCTTTCTTTTTTTTTCAAGATTTATTTTTGTTTATGCATACAAGATCTGGGGTACAGGCCAGAGGTGTGGGGGGTGAAAGGATTCACCAGAGACAGAGTGGGGAGCAGGACAGGCAGACTGACAAATACACTGCTGAGGGCAGCAGCGGGTGAGTCAGGAGAGGTCTGCTGTGCCATGTGAATAGCTCCCTGGCTGGGGATTGAACTCATGCTGCAGTGGCTGCGGATAGCTTCACAGGTTATATCTTAACCCCTTGCGCCACCAGGGAGGCCCCAAATAATTTTTTTCTAATGGAGGTAAATTTCAAATGGCATATAGTCATCTGTTCATAAAGTGGACAACAGAGTGGTACTCGCAATTTTGTGCAACTACCACCTCTATGTAGTTTGAAAACATTTTATCACCCCAAAGGAGACCCCCTACCCTTTAGGCGGTCATGACCCATTTACCCAAACCCTTGAAAGCATCAGTCTGCTTTCGGTCTCTCTGGGTTGACCTATTCTGGATATTTAATATAAACAGAACCATACCATACGTGGCCTTGTGTAGCTGGCTTCTTTCACTTAGCATGCTTTCAAGGTCCCATTCATGTTGCAGCTTGTATCAGCGGTCTATTCCTTTTCATTGCTGAGTAATATTCCATTATGAGTATACACCCCATTTTGTTTATTCATTCACCTATTAATGGACATTTGGCATCTACCCAATCTTAAACCTCGATTCTTCCCCTACCCATATTCCCGACATCTCATGTATCAGCAAATCTTTCATCCATTTTACATCCAAAATATAGCTCCAGTCCTTCTATTTTTCTATGGCAATGCTAACCTGTAGCCAAGACACCAACATCCCTCTCACTTAATTCCTAATTTGTAACAAGATCCCATTATCTCTACTCCATTTCCCCCCAGTGGCTGCAAACACAAATCCATCTATTCAGTTCAGCAATTTGTTCTGAGCACTTTTCTTCATGGAGCTTGCCTCCTAGATGCATGAAAAACAGCAAGCCAATATATTCTGTAACACCAGGTCCCTACGGGCTTCAAATCCTAGTGACGTTTTATTGCACTTTCAATAAAATCCAAGCTCGACGTGTCCTCGCCAGGCCCCATCTACTCGAAATATCTCAAGCCACTTTCCAATCACATGGGGGCCCATACTTCCACCCATGACCCTTGAGCAAGCCGTTCTCTCTATCTCTTCATCTTAGCATTGCTGGATCTTTCTCACTCTTGGACCGCAGGGTAACATGTCACCCTTTGGAAGGACCTTCCCTGACCGGCCCTAGGCAGGCAAGATCTACTCGTCATTCATTTCAGCCATTGCGCTGGGCTCTTGGGAGAAAACCATGTGTGATCCTCTGGAGCCTTTGGTCTAGTAGAGAAGTCAACAAAACGGATAAACCAGTGCTGTGAAGAGAGAGCAGAAGGGAGGGGACCCGCTATCACAGGATGGTCCGAATGGCCTTTCCGAGGAGGTGATGGTGAAGATGAAGGCTGAGGAGTCTGTTGCCCATTATCACACGCGGGCCATGCAGGCGGCACGCCATCCTCCCATGCCTGCTTTTGAAGAATCAGCATAAACGTCTGTCTCTCCCCTGCTAGACTGAACTGCATTCCCAGCACTGAGGACACTCAGGAGGCACTCAGCACACATTCAGTGAATTAATAATTGATACATAAATACATTCACTAATTAAATAATTAATCCACCAATGAAATCACTTCGTGGAATCTAACAAATCACATGGTTTTGATGGTTGATGTTGTTACAGTTATTATTTCATGGCAAAAGGACACCTAATCCGTGGGGCTTGGGAGAAGGCCAGATTAACTGTAAAACAAGAATAAAAGTGCCCTGTCTCGGGGTGTTGCTGGACAACCAGGAGAGAATGTGGGTCCATAGAGCAGGCTCGACAACGGAAGTGGTAGTCACAGTGGCTGTTATCACGAAAGGCTGATTTGAAAAACTGATTTATTCAAACTCCAAAAGCCACTTTCAGAGACAGTTATGAAATTCAAAGGCAAGAGAAATGGACACTTTTTAATAGCCTGCTCTGCCCTGGACTCAGGGCAAAGCACTCCTGGTCAGTTACCTCCTTGACTTCCCACGTCCATGCCGCGAGCCCCTCCTTCAAGGCCAAAGCCCTCTCACCTCCCATGCCCATCTGCCTGGAATGTTGGCTGTTCATAGCTCAGCGGAGTTCCTCTTCAGGAACTGTCCTGCCGAGGGGACAAGCAAAGCCCACGCCCTCTATCGGGGCGACCTGCACCCACTGGCTGGTCAGCAGTTCAAAGGCCTGACTCCCCTCCCTTGGGGATCAAATGAGGCCTTGGGGGACTGCACCACAGGCCAGCTGCTCTCTCTGGCCAGTCCTGACCCTCACTCCTCCCCGGTGGAGAGTGAGGCCATTCCCCAGGAATCCTCCTACACATGAATCTCAGCATCTCTGCGTCTTTGTTCAGGGGACCCAACCTGTGACTAGTGAGTAAGATGATCTCCTTTTATATCAGAAAACTGAGGTGCCTTTCACAACCACCCAGGGGCCTCCCAGGCCTTCCAGATAAAACAGAAGACCTTCGGGTTGGAAAAGCAAACATCACACAGTGACGTGTCCCTGCACAGACCCAAGCCCAGCAGCCAGGGAGCAGGGTCCTGGGCAGATGTGGCTGCCTCAAGGGGCCAGAGTCTAGGCAGCCAAGTCCAAAACAACAACCACAACTTAGCAGCTTCAGGTGCTCCAGCCTCCCCCCACCTGCCACGGTGCTGCAGAGTGACTCGGTCACCCATCAGAATTCTTCCCCTGCCCTCCCTCATCCCACGATAAATCCCCACATATGCTCAGGCTGCATTCCAAGGTCTGTGTATGTTTTGGTCCCTGTCACGCTCACCCCAGCTCACTTACCACCACCAATAAACCCTGATCCTATTTAGTGATGCCACAGCATTATCTGACATTCTAAGTCGGGATAATGGACTTTTCCCAGTTTATCTTTGCCAAAGAAAATCTAAGTGGAATTCCTGCTATCTCATCAAACAACCTTCCCCGCCAGCCCCCACCCCCCAATCAATAAAGACAGCTTTCAAGTCTGCCCTTCCACTCTAGTCCCTAGCCAATGGTCACCTCCTCCAGGAAGCCTTCCTGGCTCCCTCGGCGTCCTGCTCTCCACCCTGGGTCTCCTTTATTCCAGACCTCTGTGATGGTGCCTCCTCCTGTCTTTCCTAGCCCCGGGAGAGCCTCCCAGGCCCCTCTCCGGAGCTGCCAGGGCTTAGCACCCTGCGTGGCACACAAGGAGAGTCCCACAAATGCGGGACAGAGAGACACAGCGGGCGCCGCATCAAGCGCTAGTTTCTGCTCCTCGCTTGGCCCAGGAACCTGGGAGAGTCTCTCCGGCGCCGCAGCGCGCCCGGGAACAGAACCCGGCTCCACGCACCTGAGCTCAGGCCCCGGGGCAACAAGTCCTGCGGGGTCGCGGGACCGCGGCAGGTGCAGGTCGGCCGTGGTGGTCCCGCTCGCGCGCGCTCCCCAGCCCGGCGCTGGGTGGGCATCTGGGGAGCCGCTGTCCTGCGCCCCTCTGGCCGCGGGCCCCGCAGGCATCGCCCTCACGCCGCCCCGTCTGTCCCGGAGCGGGGCCCTGGGCCCGGCAGCAGCAGCCCGAGGAGCAGCGCGGCGCGGCGGCTGCCCCTGGCCTCGCTCCCGGGCCCTCGCGCGCCCGCAGCCCGCGGGGACCCAGCCCGAGCGCCCGGGGACGCAGCCCGGCGCGGGGACGCGGGAGGGCCCCGCCGCCTGAGCCCCCAAAGTCCCCCGGCCGCCGCGGCGCGCTGCCTACCGTGCGAGCTGCAGGGGAGCCGCGCCGGGGGGCTCCAGCCGCTGCGCCCGCCTGCGGATGCGCCCCGGGGCCCCGGCTCAGCCTCGGTCCCCGACCGCTCTCCAGCGCCTCCGCCCGGCGGCCCGGCCTCCCCCACCGGGGAGCCCCCCATTGGCTCGGCAGGCGCGCTCCGCCCCCGAGGGCCCCGCCCCGCGCCCCTCCCGCAGCGCCGCGGCTCCGCGGCCTCTCCACGCAGGGAAAGTTGCCTCCGCGCGCTCTGCGCCCTCAGCGGCGAGGCAGCCCCGCCAGCTAACAAGCCTCCTCCCAAGCGCCCGCGGCCCCTCGGGGAGTGCGCAGAGTGCAGTGTCCTTGGAAGCCGGCTTCGGGAAGGGCGCCTGGCCCCGCGGGCCTGACGAGGTGCCCCCGGAGAAAGCGGGCAGCCGCCGTCAGCAGACGTCTGGGGCGCTGCGCTGGCATGAGCGCAGGGGTGCAACCGGACGAGGGCGAAGTCCATCGCCCCCCAAGGAGCTTGCTGGGGAGCAGGTCTTGGGCAAGTGAGCAAAGACCAAGGCCAGATGGGCACAAGCATCGAGAGGAAAGATGTTTATAAAGAAGGGGGCTTGGGATGCTATAAATAAGATGGTCTCTGAAGGCCACTTGGGGAGCTGACATTTGAGCTACTTGTTGAAGGATAAAAGCGATTCCAGGGCGGGGGGAAGAGCATACCCAGAGGAGACAGCAAGTGTCTGCGGGTTCTGGAGCTGGAACTGGAGACTGAACGCAAGATTCAGGGGCCGGTCTGGTTAGAGCTCCCTTCCTGCCTTGCAGACCACCGGCTGCCTTCCTCCCCACTGTCCATGCCCCACCTTCTCCCCACATGAAGGGGAGCAGCAAGCTTCTCTCTGATGCCTTCTCTGCAGCACACTCATCCCACTGTGAAGCCCCCACCCTCCTGACCTCATCCAAACCTAAACACCTCCCAAGGCCTCCAACTCCAGATACCATCACCCTGTGGGTCAGAACTCAAATCGGGGCAGTGGAGACTGCTGTGCTTATGGGGTGGAGCGGAGAGTTATTGCAAAAGCCCAGAGATGATGGAGACTTAGGCTAACTAAGGTGGTGACAGCAGATAGGGGAAAGAGGACTGGCTGAAACCTATCTGGAGACTGTCCATGACAGTCTTTTTTTTTTTTTTTTTAAGAGGCATGTATTTTTATTTATTTATTCGTTTGTTTGTTTGTTTGTTTGTTTATACAAGCACTGGGTACAGTCAGAAGCGCGGGAGGGTGAGAGAATTCACCAGAGCCAGAGCGGGGAGCAGAGCAGGCAGAAGGACCGAAATACACTGCTGAGGGGAGCAGCGGGCGGCAGGAGAGGTCTGCGCGCCATGTGGGACCCTCCTCTGGTGGCCGGGGAGCAGCCGGGGATTGAATAGGCGCTGCAGAGGCTTCAGGCAGCTTCGCAACCCAGCGCTCAACTGCTGCGCCACCGGGGAGGCCCTGTCCATGACAGTCTTCATGATAAATTGGATTTGGGGGTGAAGACAACAGCTGTATGAAGAGTGGCTCCTTCATGTTCAGCCTGGGGCACCCCTGGGATTATGTGCTATTACCAACATAGGAGGTGCCAGGGAGGACCAGGTTAGAAGCAGAAGGACATCAGAGGCTCCACTGTAGACATGTGAGGCCTATTACATACCTCCCACAATTCTGCCAGAGGTTAACTAATTAATATTCTCATAATAACCTCCTGCTGGAAAGTACTTCCACTACACCCGTGCTGTAGAAGAGCACCTTGTTGTAGGTGAGATTTTGTAGAAACAAAGCACCGAGGGGCTGAGGAGCTTGCCCAAGCTAGGTGTTAACTCAAAATCTTGGGAATCCTGGGGAGGGCAGAGTTGAGGAGGGAGGAAGAACTGAGGCCCCTACACAGATTGGGGGTAGGTTTAATAAGTAGGGGAACTTACAAGGTTTGTCTTGGGCAACCATAGAATGAGTAGATCACACCCGCCCACCAGAACCTTAAAAGTTTATATATATATATCGCCTTAACCAGGTTCAGCTACATATTCAGTCCAGATGGTCTCAACAACACATTACTAGAGCCTCAAGGGAGCATCCTTGAAGCGCCTCCAGCTATGGAAACAGTAGGCAGGAGGTACATTCCAAGGACAGGGGGAGGGGTAAGGAGCCTCTGATTGCCCAAATCCTGCTCTCAGGTCAACCGGTGGCCATGTTTCCTTGATGGCCTTCTCCAACAGAGGTGGCGGGACACACCCGTCTAGAGCACGGGTGACAGTCTAGGGCTGGAGATCAGGGCCAGGGAGTGCCTTGGCTGGGGCTGTGTGAGACCATGGGAAAGCATGGAGCATGAGACAGGAGTGCAAGGACTGAGTGAGCCCTTGGGAGACTCTTTTCCAGCATCTCTACTGACTGCATGACCCTAAGTAAGTGACCTCTGTTAATAAGCAAGAGTGACCTACATTCAGCAACTAAGAGGGACCAGGACTAGATCAGGGATTAAAAAACTCTAATATTCGTGGGGACAGGCAGTGATGTAACAAATGAAGCTGGCAGGGGGGCAGGGGGTGATAGAACAGGGAGGGGTGGGGGCTGAGGCATGCTGAGGTGGACACAGCTGCCTCAGGGACGTCATTACTCAGCAACAACTTGTTTTTGCCCTTTGGGAACACGGACCCTGCATTGCCAGTTGATTCGATTATTATTAATGGCCCAGAAATGCACTGTTAAATCTTCAGATTTTTAATGTTGGCAATTAATTAAGACATTTTTAAAGGACCATGTGTGTCGATAATGTTGGATGAAATTAAACCCATGTGCAGGGGGGATGTGCCCTATTGGCCACACCTTTCCCCCTCTGGATGAGACAATAACTCAGATCCTTTCAAGAAACTTCCTCACCCATTCCGTTCATACTCAGAACAACTGTGAGAAATAAGAGGACCGAGGAAATCTCAGCTCAGAAATCCAGTATAGTTTTGATGGCATTTGGCCAACCTCTGCTTCTACCCACCTGGCATAGCTTTTCTAAGCCTCAGTTTCCCTACTTGTAAAATTCCTTGCAACTCCAATACTTGAGTATTGGAAAATTATCTAATAATTCTATCATAACAATAGTTTTTAAAAAAATTTGTATTCAAATATGCACAGGTAAGTTCTGTGGGGGCAAATTGTCCAGATGTGTAACTCAAAAAGCCTCACTAGTATCCATTTCAAACAAAGAGGGGAAATGAAGCAGGGATGGAGAGGTTTAGATGAGAAGCGAGGCAAATTATGGCACAGAAAATTATTTTTTCATTGCATTATGAATAAGAAAAAAAGCAATTAGAGGAAGAAGCTCTTAATGGTTTCTATGGAGAATCCAATGTATCGTAACCAGTCTATGTATCACCAAGGGTTTTGCAGTAATAAGATTCTCCCATCCTATACTGGAGGTCACTGCATCCCGGCATTATTTATTCTTATGTGCTGGGCTTATGTAATGAAAAGAGCTTGAAAGCAGATAATTGCTCTCCATAGAGTCTACCCCTTTTGTCCTCACTTGAGATAATGTTTAAAGCAGGAGAAACAGCTTATGATTTTATAAATCACTGGATTTTGTGTAGGAGAGTAATGTGGGCATGGAAGCCAGGAGATTTGACACACCTCTTTAAAACTCCTTTATCAATAAAAAGAGAGCTGGAGGTAAGGTGGCTTCCTAGAAGATCTATGTATTCATACTTTCATATTTCTCTGGGGGAATTTTTAATTGTAGGGAGACCTGGCAATTCCCAAGTCCAGGTAGTTCCACAATTCTCTACCTCCTGGTCCACAAAATTCTAGAAGCAGGGGTGATGTCCATGTGGAGCCAATCAGATGCTCTCTGTCTCGAGGATGGAGAGAGATTGAACCTGAGGGTGAGCCTAGTGCTGGTGGCTGCAGCAACTGCAGCCTGAAGATCCCGGATTAGTAGCTGCTGGTGGGTCAGAATCTTGGTGGCCAAACTCCAGAGCCCTCAGCTTCTGCCATTGTTCAAGCCTGGTTCTTCATGCTCACCCTGTGCCCCATCAGATTTTATTTGTGACTCTCCCATCTCTGCAAATTCCCAACTTGCGTTAAGATCCCAAATTATTTCGTTTGCTTTTAACCAAGAATCCTTATGGCTCCAGGAAGGAAAGAAACATATTGCATCATAGGATCCTCCTCCAGGGAACAATTCAGTGCAGGAATTTGCATTCGTGTGGATGCACACATGTGGCTGGTACACACATTGTCTCACCAAGAAATCAAGCTCCATGGGGTGAGGGTGATTAAAAAGGATATTTTTGATAAGAACTCAAATCTGCGTCTCTGAACACAACTAACCAAAAAAAAAAAAAAATAAGCAGACCTTATGACAAAACAGCTGCAGAAATAAGACCTCTTGTATGTAAATTTGGTAGTTTGTAAAGTCCTTTCACATAAATTCTCTCATTTCATATGCACTCCGTGAGGTTGGCAGATTCACTCATATTCATAGTTCATAGATTATATTAATAATAACTATGATTTATTGGGCACTTTTTATGTGCCAAGCACTGTGTTAAATGTGTTACATACCCATATAGCAATCATGTGAAGAAAATGTTATTCCCATTTTATAGGTGAAGAAGGTGAGGCTTGCACAGGTCATACAGACAACACAGAGTTGAGGGGAGAACTCAAACTCGTTCTGACAATATATGAGTCACGTGTGCTGTTACCCGGCGTCATGTAACACAGCTAGTGGATCATAGCTGGACCAATCCAGCTAAGGTTAGCAGGACTAACCTTTTTTCCAGCTAACCATTGTTTTTATTTATTTTTATTATTTCAATTTTGGAGTTACATTTTTGCCCTTCCACATGTGCACATATCCATTCACCGTCCCCCCAAACAACCCTGCCAATACCCCTTCTGCCTTCCTTCTCCACCCGCTTCTCCTTCCTCCCTGTTCCCTCTGGTCTTGATCAAATTCTTTCACTGAGTTTTATTTAGCTGTTAGAAGCCAAATCCCAGTCCTGAGTTAGGAGTTTCTGCTCTCTTTAGCTATGACTTGTTCCTACCGACAAGAGTTGATTCGGTTGTGTATCCATGGCGAGACTTTTAAGATCATAGGCAAGGTCTTTTTTTATTTTTAAAGATTTATTTATTTTTACACAAGAACCAGGGTACAGGCCAGATGTGTGGGAGGGTGAGAGGATTTGCCAGAGACAGAGTGGGGAACAGAACAGGCAGACTGATGAAATACACTGCTGAGGGGAGCAGCGGGCACGACAGGAGAGGTCTGCTGTGCCATGTGGGACAGCTTCACAGTGTGGCGCTCAACCACCTGTGCCACCAGGGAGGCCCAGGAAAGGTCTTTTAGTCTATCTTCCTACCTATCTATGATGGTGCCAGAATCTGCACAATCAAAGATGAATTGCTACTGCCTGAAGATTGAGAGGGGGTCCAAGTGCAAAGGTGCCTGTGAGGGGCATAATGCTGTGCTATCAGATGGAGGAGCAAGAGCTCAGGAGTGTATCTAGAAAGGGTTGAGAGAGTCATCCTTTCCTTGTGTCAAAGAATCACATTGTATACCTTAAATACCTCCAAATTGTATTAGGAATAAATTCATTTACAAAACAATGAAAAGTTCATTTGGCACACGAGAGAAAATGGAATAAGTAAAAGTAGAAGAACATTCCAATTTCACCTGCTTCTTCTTCAGATTGAAAAAGGGTCCTTTCAGAAAGAGGGGGAGGGGGGCAGAAATCTGGAAACACTAGTTCATTTCTCATCATGAGGCAATTCATTTCCTCTCTGAGCCCTAGCAAAATGAGGGGCAGGCTTAGAGTGTCCTGACATCCCCCGTTCTCAGAAGTCCTAAGTAAAGACAGAGGTGGCGTGGCCTTGTCTGGAGTGAAGGTGGATTCCGAGCTGAAGATTTTATGATTTCTTGCCTGCTTGTTTGTAGCACAAAGCATTTTTGCTGAAGTTGCAAAAGGTTGTCATGGCAACCAGGAAAAAGAAGTTTCCAAGTCCTTGGAGTCCCCCTTTAGGGGAGGCAGATGTCAGTGGGTGTTCTTTTGTAATTAAGGGTGCTTGAAGGTTTTAACTGATCGAATCATTTTCAAGGTAAAAATCGAACTCATCTGCAGGCACAACTCAATGGGCAGTAGCTCCAGTGGGATAGGATAGTATATTATATATGCAACCACATAGGAGGTGGTTCTTGGAGTCCCCCTTTAGGGGAGGCATTATCTCTACTCTATTTCCCCCCGGTTGCTGCAAACACAGATCCATCTATTCAGTTCAGCGATTTGTTCTGAGCACTTTTCTTCATGGAGCTTGCCCCTGAAGCTCCAATAGTGAGAGCATGAGGACTGGGTGTCAATAGGCATATGTGTGTCAGCCTCCCAGGTGCCACCATTGTGTAGTCAAGGTTAAAAAGGGTTGAGCTGGAGTGTGAGTGCCAGGGTCACAGCTCCCATCTGCTGTGTGATGATGGGTCAGAGTTGGGTCCATCATCCCTCCAAGCTTTGGGAGCTTCCACTATAAAACTGGGCACGATACTTGAATTTGCAGGGTGGTGGTGAAGCTTAAACATGAAGGTACCTGGCGGATACCATGGCCTCAGTATTCCTTGCATTTAAGTTAGAGCCATTATGGGATTGGGGGATCCAGAGCCACTTTCTTTTGGATGAAAATCTTTCTTGCTCCCCAATTCTACATAGTTTCTCAGGTCTGTCAGCCTTGAGACACATCAAGGAAGCTATCCCTTCCTTACCATTTTTTTTCCCATTGTAAACCCCACTGAAGTGTGTCTCCATATAGGTCATTTCTATACAGAAGCATCTCATTTCAGCCAAGTTCAATCACCACAGGAATGGCCAGACAAGAGTGAAAATGGATTCCCTGCATGGGGAGGCAACAGCTGGTTAAAGCGTAAACCCTGGAATTAGACTGGACTAGACTGTGTTTTAAATTCTTGCTCTACTACTTGCCAGTAGTGTGATTTGTCTAATGTTACTGACCTATAAAATGGGGATAATAATGATGCTGATGACACCTAATTTTGAGAGTTGTGGGGAGGATGAAATCTACTAAAATACATAAAGTTCTTAGAACACATAGTGTTCTTAAATCTTTTCTAGATTTCCTCAAAAAGAAACACAAACATTATCATTTAAAGACCAGACAAAGAGGGGCCTCCTTGGTGGCGCAAGGGGTTAAGCACTGCACTACGAAGCAACCCGCAGCCTCTGCAGCACAACTTCGATCCCCCGGCCAGCCAGGGAGCAACCCACATGGTGCAGCAGACCTCTCCTGACTCACCTGCTGCTCCCCTCAGCAGTGTATTTCAGTCAGTCTGCCTGTTCTGTTCCCCACTCTGTCTCTGGTGAATCCTCTCACCCCCCACAACTCTGGCCTATACCCCAGCTCTTGAATGCATAAATAAATAAGTCTTTTAAAAAAAAATAAAGACCAGACAAAGAGCAGACCCTTGCTCTCTGGTCTATGAGGGTGTGTGTTTGTGTGGCCAGAGGTGTAGCGCTTGACATTAAGTGCCACTGGTTTCTATCTCATTTCTTGGAGTAGGGGTCATGGGTTTTACAACATTATCCACCACGTCTGGCATCTACTTCATCCCTGTCTCTGAACTCCTGGAGCCAGCTACAAAGATATTTGTTCCTCCTGCTTCTCCCTCTTTCACCTTCCGTCTCTTTCCTCTGACCTCTTAGGGATGATGTGATAGCCCACCTTGGCTGATGGTCTTTGGAAGTCACCCATACTGCAGGGGGAACTCCTGAAGAGGAGTCAGAATCATAGCAATGGTCGGTGTCATCATCCTCATCAACACCACCACGACCACCATCATCATTTTATTAGATTTCACAAAACCTCTGAAGTTAGAATGATCGTTGATCATAGAAGAGGACTTGTTTGCTCAAGTGTTTACACTTCGTTGAATAAACGAATTATACTAGCACTAGTGTCACGAGTCATCCTTCTAAAATAGGAGATTGATACACTCACAAGAGCCTGATGCTTAATGCTTCTTCCCAAAGAGGGTCCCTACAGAGGGAGCGCTCAGGCACTGCTGCAGCTAAGAGGCGCTGTGCTTTGGGCTGGGGCTCTGGGCACCCTTGAAATCCTTCCATTTACACATAAACATCCCTTCTGTGCACTCTCTATTTTCCAGATCCATCTGTTCCTGTGCCTGTGGTATTATTTAATCAAGAAAATATTTTATCTCACTTCCTCTTTACTTGGCAGAAGTAACCCTCAAGAGACCTATAGCCATCAATAGAGAGGATTTGAGGTCACAACAAAATGAAAAATGCTTTTATCTTATGATTCGGTTATTTCATCTCTGGGAACCTTCCCTGATGCCAGGGTCACTCGTGTGCAGAAGGAGGTGTCCACTGCAGCATGAGGAGCACCGAGCTGTTCATTAGTGGGGGAATGGTTAAGCACACAATAGCTGCATGTCCGTATATGGAATATTATAAAGTACCAAAAGTGATGCGTTAGGTCCATATGTGCTAATAATGGTCAAGGCACATTGCCGAGCAAACCAAGCTATGGAAGAAAAGGGTGCACAGTATGTGTAAGTATTTATCGATATAGAGACACTATATATACTGTATCGCTACAGACATTTTGCATATTTTATTTGTATATATGTATATATAATCTATCTGTCTGTCTAGCTGCCTATCTATCTATCCCTAAAGACACACTATACATGCACATATACTGTGAGAGCACACGCAAAAAATACCCCCAATGTATCTTTAATGATAGCAAGGGGAAACCTCATTATGTGTGTGCTTGTGTGGGTAGTTTCCAAAGGGATATTTTTTCAGTTCTATCCAAAAGGGCAGGTTTATTATATCAGGAAAGGATGTAGACACATGCAGACACATGCGGGCAGAAAGCGCTTGCCCTGAAAGGGACAGGTTTGTGAAAAGAAACACCTGCATAGTCACAGGTGGGCAGTCTTGGGATGAGAGCTGCCTCCAGGGGTCTTTAGCTTTATCTATAATGTCTAAATTTGCATGAGACTATATTCCTATTATTATTGAAATAACTAAGCCTTAAGTTCAAACCCAAACTGCTGCATTTTCTTATTTTTCTAAGTTTGAACAATGCATATTTTAAATGTGAGGTTTTAGAATGGAAACTTGAAAAAAGGTCGTATATTTAGTGCTGTGCAGAAGAAAGAGCACTAGACTGAGAGTCCAGCGCTGGCTGTGTTATCGTGCTGGGCCTGAGACACTGGGTGAGTCACGTCCCCTCTCCAGCACCCTGTAGAGTGAGGCCTTTGGACCTCGTCAGTGCTTTCCTAACTGTACTCCCTAGCACTCCAGTGTGCCCAGAGGTGACTCAATGGCCATGGCAAGGTGTGTGTATGTGGGGGGCAGGGGTGTGGGCAGTGTTTAGAAGGGGGAGGAGAAAGAGAAGAGAAGGTGTGTGAGAGAGGAGGAGGTAAGAGGGTGATTGAATGAGGAGGAAAAGGAAGGAGACAAAGAGGGAGGGAGCAAGACAGAGACACTAAGCTGAGGAGGAAGAGGATTTCTAAGATTCCATTCAGCTCTGCTATTCTAAGAAGAGGCAAGTAACAACAGAAAACTAAATGACTGGATTTAAATGTGTGTGTGTGTGTGTGTGTGTGTGTGTGTGTGTGTGTGTTGGGGGGAGGCAGCAAAGACGTGCTTGGATATTTCTCAGCTGCCACCAGCAAGAACAGAGTCAGCCTGGATTCCAGACATCTGGCCACACAGGGTTTGGCCTGGAGTCCTTAAAGTTGGTTTGGACAAACGTGAGGGAGGAAGGCCAGCTGACTGAGCCTCCAATGACTGTGAGCCTGGGTTGCTGAGTTCCACCAGCTTCTGCTGTCCCCACCACCTCCTACCCCCCTTCACCCTGCTGGCTCCACCGCGTGCAGGATGGGGTTGGCTCTCCTGGGTTTTAAGGCCCCTGTGAGAAAAGCAACTTCCAGAGACAGACTACTGCTTTCTCCAAAACCACTTCTGCCTGGACATCAAAGAAGTGGCCATAATATTAAGTGCGAAGATTAATGTGAAAGCATTCCTGGTTTATACAGTGTTATATAAAAGATAGATGCAATTTTCATCACAGAATGGCTCATAAATATTAGTTGAATGAACATACTATTCTGGTTTTGCCTTTGGAATGAGGAATAAAGCAATGGCAGAAATGTTCCTTGACATTATTAGAGGCCTGGATTCAAATCCCAGTTTTTTACTAAGCAATAACAACTATAAGGACAATGATGATAATTGTGCACTTATGCCCCAGCTTCTGAGCTATGTGCTCACCTCCATTATCTTATCCAGTTCCTTCAATGGCACCTTGAGATAGGTGTTAACATCCCCACCTTACAGATGGAGAAACTGAAGCTCAGAGAAGCTAGGATGGTAGCTCAGTGTTGCATATTCTATAAGTGGCAGAGCCAAGTATTGAACCCAGCTCCATTTTACCCTAGAGTGATCATTCAATCATCAATTATCTACACTGCTATTTGTTTTTCTAAGGGTTTCCTTACTTGCTGAATTTCAGCTCTAACTGCTTTTCAGACTCATCATGGGGATCAACTGGGACAATTCCTATGACCTGTCTATAATCCAAAACTTGGGAGGCATATTTAAAGGCAGATGGAACAGTGTAACCAGGACATGGAAGGGAGAGTAATCAGGCAATCTTAAACTTCTGAATGGGAAGGAGAGAGAGGATCTTTGTTATTAGCAATATTAAAACACACATCTGTGCTTATGATTTTTGTGACAGGGACACCTCCTTATGGGCAGGTAGGATCGTATATCAGGATTTTTGCCACCTTCAGAGTGGAGATCCTTTTTCTATCCCCTTACCCACATTGGAGGGGGTTGCTCTAGCAGCATAATGGGGAAAACACATTCTGGACAGGTGGAGTTAGGAATTCTGCAATGCGATACTCTGGCTGTGGCCTCTGCTCCCAGTGAGATCATCTCTGCTCATTCATTCATTGCTCCTCTGGGAACTAGCAGTCACCATCACCGTGTTGCCAAGCAACCAGAACAGCACCTGCAGCAGGAGGTGAACAAACCAATCAGGACACTCTGAGGAGGAGCTTTACCTGGTTGGCCTCCAGGATGGAAAGAGGTCAACCCAGGCTTATGGCTGCTGGAAACAGCATCAGAGCTGGAGGGAATTCAAGAAATCTGCAAGCCCCCATTTTGGAGGGTTAAGGGGGGACTGTTGGATGGAAGTGGAGTTTGAAGGTCACATAGCTACTCTGTGGCAGAGCCAGGAGGACAATCAGATCGGATCCCTAGCTTATTGTCGAATCCCTTGCACTTTACTGCCACTGTATCAAAACTCCTGTATGGGGCTCCATCTACGTATATCAGGCTCTCTGCTAGATGGTGTGCAAGATGCAGAAGCTTTTAGACCCTGTCCCTCATTTAGTCATCTCACATCTATTTTCCACTTCCATAGTCGAGGCAGTAAAGCATGGTGCTTAAGGGCACAGGTTCCCCCAGTCAGAGAGAGCACAGATGCCAGCTCAGGCACTTAACACTTATGGGGAATGCTGGTGACTTAGCCTTTCAATGATTCTTACCACTGAGTGATGGGAAGGAGAAGAATCAAGGAAATAATTTATTGTGTTGTGATTATGCCAAACCCAAAGGAAGGTCCTATCAACATTGGTTAATAACCTGTGGGCCAGAGTCCAGAGTGTGGACTCTAGATCCAGTCTGTCTGGGTCCAAGACTTGGCTCTGCCTTGTACTTGATACGTGATCAATGTCCAGTTACAATGTCAATGCTCTCACTTGCTTATCTGCAACATGATTATAATAATAGAACCTCATAGGTTCACTAGAGAGCAAAATAATATATATAAAGTATTTAGAACAGTTTCTGGCTCATAGTACTTTATAAATTCTAGCTGATACAATTCAACAACAAATATTTATTGAGCCTTAGTATATACCAGATATGGTCCCAGAGCTGGGGATATAAAAATGAACAAAACAGGCAATCTCTCTCAGGCTGCATGGAACTATCATTATTAGTACATTCTTAATGATGTCTGTTTACTTTTCATTTCCTGCAACTAGATTAAAGGCAAAGATGCATATCGTGTTCATGTTTGTATTACCTGTACCTGGCATGGGGACTGACAAGCAGTACATGTTTGGTGAGTATTTGCTGAATGATATAGGACAGTGCACTAGATATAAGACAGTGGGTCTCATCCAGGCATGACAATGATGTCTGAAGACATCTTGATACTTGCAACTTGGGAGAGAAGAGGAAGGCGTTGGTGGTGCTCATAGCATCTAGTCGGCAGAGGTGAAGGATGTTGCCAAATACCCCCCAGTGCATAGTACAGGTCCACAAGAGAGTTACCCAGCCCCAATTGGCAATAATGCCAAGGCTGAGAAGTCTTAGTGTGGGAGAGCTAGATAAAGGCTCATAAAGACTCCTTCCCACCAAAGCTCATGGTCTATAGCACCGTGACATGGCCCATGGATGGCTATGCAGGAGACATGAGGGAGCACTGGGAGGGCACAGGGAAGAGGGAGTCAACCTCAGAGGCCTTGGTGGAGCCTATGTCTGAGCTGAATCTTCCAAGACATATCAAGTCTTCAGGCAAATTCTGTGCATGCTGGGAGAAGTTGCAGAGTTTGGGCAAAGTGAGTTGGGGGGAACAGCATGATCAAAGGAAGAAAAAAATTATAAGGAGGCTGGTTTTGTTAAAGTGCAAGGAGAGTGGGGAGCAGAGGCACAGGCAGGATATATGGGAACCCTGTCAGCCCAGAGTCACCCACCCCAGCCCACAGCTCACAGTCCAAGATATTTTTTCATCCATTATTGGACCCAGCTCATTCCAGCAAAGGCTGTTCGCAGTCCTGGCTGTCAAACATTGGTCTACAGCACCCCAGGGCTGATCCCCATTCCAGCTGCTCCCCCTTGCAAGTCCTTAGCGTTGGCATTTCTGGACAAGGGAGAAAACCAATTTTTCCTGCAGCTATCCCAAGAGATATACACTTTCTATCCTCGGAGTTGTTAATTTTCCTGATGATGTGAACATCATGTCAACTCTCATCCAATTTAAACAGGTCATCTATAGACTGTGCCTTCATGACTCCTATTTTCTGCTCAGGAAAAGAGTGACAGATTTTGTTTCATCCCCTTTACATTTTATTTCCAAAATTTAAATTAACATGGAGATATTTTCTCATTGCCTTCACCAACACTTCTCTAGTAGAAGAAAAGAACTTGTCTTTAATAGAATAAAGGGCTTGCATGTCACAATCCATGTCTTTAGTGAATGGGGGTGAAATTCTAAAGTTCAGTGTGCACATACAGAATCCTGATTACTGAACCCCAAATCAAACTCTAAATAAAATTATATTTTAAAAAGTCAAAGTTAGCAATCAAAAGGAATGTAAAACTGTGCCTGACTTTCTTGAACAGCAACAAAAGGTGTGTATGGCATAACCGAAAACACTTTCTAAATCCCCTTTTAATCTTTCTCTCCTTTCTTTTTCACCCCATACATGATCTGGGACCCACTTTAATGAAATCCTTCAGACTTACATCCAGTCCGTACGGCTTTTATTTTTATTCTCTTTTTCCCTTTCTGTTGGATATTCAGCCACATTCTTAAAATTCTTCTGAAAATGTTTCACAAAATTCTAATGACTGGAATAGTAAACCAACCAATTGTTCAATAAGAAAAAAAGTTGCTTTAATGGGAGTGAAGCAGAGGGTATGGAGGCTAGGGACATATACACACTAACTAATCTTGTCTCTCTCTCTCAATGTGTTTGGGGTTATCTTCTGCACTGAGGATCATGGAATTGTCTTACGATCAGCCCCCCACAGCAGCATGAAGACGTTCAGGCTTCTCTCTTGTAACTAGAAGCCTCCTCTCTGGGTATCTCTTTCTTATTCTCATCTTAAACTCTTCCAGCTCCAATAACTGCTCATTTTGGTGAGTCATGCTGTGTTCTATGCTCTGGACGGAGCTCAACAGGAAAACAAGGTGAATTGGCTGAGTCAGTGGAGGTCTAGGTTAGCATTTGTAAATGTTGGGGTGAGCATTGGTGTGGTTATGTCTTTTATGTCTCCTGCTCCTTCTACCCTTACCATAGAATTCTCCTCCTTCATTCATCATAGACTAAAATACCTTACATATGATGCAAATCCTATGGCTTTTCTACATTTGGCTAGCTGAAGAATTTCATTGTTGTTGACAAGAAATAAACCTTATGCAAAACTTTAGGGAGATTTTCTTAATTCTTTTTCCTGAAAAATGCATTTTATCTCTCTTAGGCAAGTGAGTCACCTGAGGCCCATTTCCTCTGCTTCTGCTTGCCAACATTCGACACCATGTGATGGCAAATTATCTCAGTATTCTTCACAATGCCCCCAGTGAGCAACCATGAGTAAAACAGTCCTCATTATATAGCAGAGGTGGATGGAGCTCAGAGAAGCTCAGGAATTTTCCATAATTGCATAGGTAGTAGGTGGGAGAACTTGGATAATTGTGGAAAGGATTTTGGAGGAGAAAGATTAATGGTGAACTTTGTGTATATCAGTAGAGACTTCCTTGAGAAGCTTTGTTCTTCAGGTTGTTATAATGACTATAGTCTTGAGTGATTAAATCTATAATTCTATAGTCCTTCCCACAATCACTTTCTTTTCCCTTTCAGCCTCTCATAGCTGCTTTAATTGAATGGGACTACCACAGGAAATGGAAAGTTTTCCTTTCATGAGCTCCAGGGACTATCCACCTTAAATGTATCTTCCAGACAAGATGATGTCATCCAGATTAGACATGTCCTTAGAAACTGATAGCACGCTTAGTCTGAATGAGTCACCTTCCTTGGGGATGTCAGAATTAGGCAGCATCACATTTAATAAGCATTGATAGACCGGAAAGAATTATAATGTACTCAATCAGGTCAAAGAAATTGAGTGTCTGAGGCTGGGCAGCTTTAACTTGGATCTGTTTCTCCTCTAACTAACCTTGAAACTTATTTTTCTCTCATGCTTTCAAATATACTAGGAAATGTACAAAAAAAAAGAGACAATAAATAGTAATATTAGGAAATAGATGTTCCCAACTGATTAAACCAGTGATTCCTATTTAGCTTAAATTAGAATGTCTGACTTCTTGATTCTTACTTAAGGAATCGTCATAGGACACCACACCCATGTCACTGAATGTACACACAGTTATTCTGCCTGCTGGTGATAGTACACTTGAGATGGGATGAATTATAAATAGAGTTCTAGGAACTAAGTTATTTCTTGGCTTCAACTATGTGGACTTGGATGCAAATTTCCCTCTCTGTTCCAGGGACTTGTGTTCAGTAATTTCTAGGATTCTTCTCACGATCTCTTTGAATATCTTATTTGTATGTGTGTGTTAGTGCACTGAAGTACCAGACCTTTGTTAACTCTAAAAGGAAAGCATCACAATACAACCCCAATGGGATCTGTCCACTGTCCCTGGTGCTGAAATGAACATGAGCTTGGGATTCCAAATGTGGATACTTTCAGTTGGAGAAGGGAAAGGTAAAACAAAATCAGGTCGATAGCCCTGTAAAGTAATATTAATCCATATGCCTATGATCAAAATGAACCTGGATATGGACAAACGTAAAAGAAACAATATATCGATAGAAATACTTATCAAATATTTGTGAGGAGAAAATCCCATGTCTCCTTTCTTTAGTACTGAATCTCCAGAAATGAAATGTGACTTGACCCAAGCAGATTCTTTATTAATAAATACTTTTTGAGTAAATGGGGAATAAATTCAGTCACAGTGTTCAAAAGAATGAACATCGATTTAACGTCCAAGAGAGAGTGCTCTGGAATCAATTGTCAGGGCTCATGACTAACTTAAGGACTTAATATGAGGCTTAAAAGAGTTCATTACAAAAAATCTCTCAAAACTGAACCTGCAGCTTTGAAAGTGCTGTGTCTTGTGGTTATTACCTTTCTTCCCATTCCTATTTTTAAGGACATTTATAAATAATTTATACAGGACACATAGAGTGATTAAAATTTATTGAAAGATTATTATGCATTGGCCATATAATTTACTAATCCTGATAACAGTATATGATCTAGGTATTTTTTTTTTCCATTTGAACATGAGGAAGGTCAAAGAGATCTTAAGTAATTTTCACAGAGCCACATTGTGATTTGATAACTAAGATTTGAACCTAGATGATACAGATCTAAATTCTGAACTCTTAAACTAAATGTTGCTTCTCAATATTTGGATTCTTCAATGTTGGTCATGTGAGGAGCAGGCAGGATACAGAAGGGGCATTTTTGTAAATGAGAAAGTAATGACTCAAGGGCAATTTTCAGACTCAAAGAGAATTTTTATGTTAAAATTCATCCTTCATTATTGAGGTATAATAGCCTAATATAAAACAAGATGAATTTCTAAGGTTTTTTATCTTTTATTCCTTGAGGGGATAGGAAGGAAGGGATATTTTCCCTTTCTAATGAACATAACTAATAATTCCCATTCTCATGAACATGACTAGCATGTAGACTATATATATATATATATATATATGTGCGTGTGTATGCTTTTTGATTTACTGTCTTCACCTCTAATCCAGTTATTAAAACAACTTTGATAATCCATTTTAAGTTTCTTGTGTCCATAGTCTTCAGTTTGAATACTGAATATTTCTTCACTTGCAATTCCTCTTAAACACTGAGTATAATAATCTGCACTTCATGTCTAATCACGATGAATGTGCTTATACCCCATTGCTTTGTTTCCGTTTCTTTTCAAAACTAGGCTTCTTTTCAGAGAGATCTGAATTGCATGTACTATATTCAATTTGCAGTAGGAGACTGATATACAAAAGGAATAATGAAAGCTACATTATTATGGTCCCAGAAAATAACCGGTAATGGTGCAATCAATTTTCTCAGAATTATTTCTTTTTCCCCATTTTTGACTGTTCAACCTCCATCCATCTGAATGGGAAAAAATGCTAAACATATGCTCGTGGCTGCTGGGCAGGGACTAAATGACTAAAGTACAGAAGTTTTAACAATAAATTGATTTACACCTCTCCTTCTGCCTAGTTGTCATCCTGTAGACATATTCATGTGAGCTCTTATATCGTTAGTCAGCGCTAGGTAAAACTATAATGTATCTTTGGTAAGAAATGTACCAGGTGCTCAGCAGTAGGAGCTAACATTTATTAAGTACTCACTATGTTCTAGAACCCAGGCTAAGTTCACTGCTACATTATCTCATTTAGTCCATGCAACGGCCCATGGAGGTGTGTAATGTCACTGTCCCCATTGTATAGACCAACACAATGAGGCATGAAAAAAATTAACATACCATGGCCATACCTGCTAACTATGAAAACTGGTGGTGGGATTTGAAACAAGTTGTCTCATTCCAGAGCCAAAGCTCTCTGATTCGACGTTCTGCTGCCTGCTGCGTACTCACATTTTTTCAATCCTTACACATCAATTCAAAAGCATTAAATTCATCTTTATTTTTGTGCCAGGGATTGCACAAGACATCAAGGATGCCAGGATTATTGAGACGTAGTCTCCTCCTCAAAGGCACGTAGGGCTTACTATGAAATTGGATGTGATAAAGGCATAGCAGGTCATTGAAGAGAAAGTGACAGCCTCAAAGGGGAGGGTGGGAGGAGAGGTCAGGGCAAGGCCCTCAGATGAGATGGCCCTTGATCTCCGTTTTAAAAGCTGAGAGGAAATGCCATGTGCAAAATCATGGGAGTATGAAACTGCAAACATTTAAAACAGATGGGAGAAATTAGAGCATGGGGATTGGAAGCATACACCCTGGAACCAGACTGCTTGGATTTGAAACTGCCTCTCTACCCAGTGACTGGTGGCAAATTCCTTCGCTTCTTTGTGCCCCAGTTTCTATGCCATAAGGATGGTGGTACCAGTAACCCCCGACAGTATAGGGAGGATTAAACGGGTTGATGCATTTAGACCATGGGCTAGCATATTGAGAGCAGTAGCTAGTTATCACTCTTATTATCCACAACTTTTATTATTTTAATGCTTATGAATTCCTCATCATTATGTATTTTATTGCCTTTTTTATTTTGATAACATTGGTTCACAACACTGCATATGATTTAGAGGTATAGCTTCACACCTCTTCTGTGTGTTACTACATCACCCACCACCAAAACACCTATAATCCTTCCCTTCCCTTTTCTCTTTACTCCCTACTCTTCCCCACTGTAGCCTCAACTCTACAGTCAGATGTTTAGGGTTTGATTTGGTTTATTTTTCCTGTTTGTTTTGTGTCTCTATATTCCACATGAGTGAAATCACCCTTTATTTGTCTTTCTCTCTGAACTTATTTCACTTAGCAGAACCCCCTCCAGTCCCATCCATGCTGTGCCAATGACAAGATTTCATCTCTTTTTTTTCATTACTGAGTAGTATTCCATGGTCTACATATACTTCATCTTCAGACACTCAGCTTGCACTGGGCACTTAGATTGTTTCCATAACTTGGCTACTATAAATAGTGCTGCAACTGCAGATAACACAAACTAAACTGGACCATAGACTGTCATTTTCTTTCAAGCCTCTCTAAGCTTTCCAGAGACATTAGTATACATCCATTCTCCCCACAAGCCAGGTTGTCAAGAAACAGCCTTGTCCTCTTTTCTTTTCTTTTTTTTAAAGATTTATTTATTTATGCATACAAGAGCTGGGGTACAGGCCAGAGATGCAGGGGGTGAGAGGATTCACCAGAGACAGAGTAGGGAACAGAACAGGCAGACTGACGAACTACACTGCTGAGGGGAGCAGCGGGTGAGACAGGAGAGGTCTGCTGTGCTATGTGGGTTGCTCCCTGGCTGGGGATTGAACTCATGCTGCAGAGGCTGCGGACAGCTTAGTAGGTTGCATCTTAACCCCTTGCACCACCAGGGAGGCCCTATCCTCTTTTCAAACTGGAAGGAATAGTGACTCCTTGAACGCCCCATTTTTCCAAGGAGAGTCCAGTCCCTTACTGCTTCTTGACAATTTCCCCTGAAGGCACAGTTTTTCTCGGGGCCCCACAAAAATAAAAAGGAGAAGAAAAGATGCTCTGGGACAAGTCCTGAAAATGAACCCCAGCAGTGAAATCACTGCTCTGGCGGGGGGGCGGAGAGGGCTCCTAGTGACCGGCTCTTGCATGGACCCAGGAACTTGTCCTCAGAGCCATCGCCCCTCCCACCTGTGAGTTTCTTAGAACCAGAGGCAGCAGGCAGGTGGGATCAGACTTCTGCTTGTCCTCTCCCCTCTTTCTCTCAAGTCCTCTTTTGCAGATTTAGAAATAACAAACTGCAGTGAAAATTCACATAATTATAACCAGCAAAGCTGGGTTCCAGTCTTAGCTTTCACATTAACGGGGGTTATAATTGCAAGCACTTATATGGTATCCGCTGTGTGCCAGACACAGATCTAAACGTGTTAATTTCACCCATTCATTTAATCCCCAGAAGAGCTCGGTGATTGGCATATGTACTAGTCAGGCTAAGCCAGGTTAAGGTGCATCAACAGGCACCCACCATATTTTAATGATTGTTTCTTGCTCTCTGTTCATTGTAGGTCTGTGGGGATTCTGTTCTACTGTGTACCACAGGGTCCAGGTAATAGACCGGCCTCCAACTGGAATGTTTCAATTTCATGCCAGGGGAAAGGAAAGGGCACATCACACATTGCTTTTTAAAAGCTCCCAAGTGCAGCTGTCATCAGCATTTCAGCTCACATTTCACAGCCATACTGACTTTGGGAATGAAAGAGAACCTTATGCACCCAAAAGAGAATTACAAGCAGGGATGAGGCAGGAATGAGCTTGGCATGTTTAAGGAACAGAGGGAGAATTAGAGTAGCCGGAGTCCAATGAATAAAGAGGAAAATAATAGGTAGTAAAAGTTGCAGGGGAAGTCAGGAATCAGATCATAAAATATATACCAGTGATTTTTCAAGCATATTTTTGGTTTTAAAACCCAGCTGGGAATCTGCTCAAAACCATGGACATGCTCACCAGAAAACATCACATTCATATATTTTATATATAATATCAGGAATTTTATAGCCCTCGGCTCTTACGTCCATGCAAACCTTAGGTTGGAAAATGAGGAAGATATTTTGAACAGTACATTGGAACAGAGACGTGAGAGAGAAACTGGCATTGCTTTCAAATTTTCTCTGTGCCAAAAACTTTGCCAGATAAAATAAATTATTTAGCATTTTTTTTCATGATCCTGTAAAGGACAGACAACAGTTGAGTTTGGTTTCACTCCTGAGATGTTGCTGCTGCTGTTAGATTGAGGGTCTAGTTTCACCTGACAAAGGTATTTTTATTGTTAAGTGAAGGCTCTATATTTCCAGCAGCTGAGACAGTATCCATTTCCTTTTCACTGACTCTAGGTGAATAGCAGAATAGCTCAGATTCTGTTGCAATTTCTTGACTGCCACACTGATTATAACATTAGCCTTTATTACTCCCAGAAGAGCAGTGAAATATAATCCCTACACCACTACCAATTAAGGTAGTATCAACTCTATCCACATATGTTCCCTCTGTGTGGATGCCAGAAGACCTACTACAGTTCTTTTCCGGTGGTTCAGTATTCTGCTCAAAGGAATCATTTGCTGAGCATCATCTTTCTTAATTAGAGGCCTAATGTATTGTAGATGATCCTTGAACAAGAAGGGGATGGAGACCTGAAAAGGAGGCGTGACCATTTATTTCAAGGTAATCAGCTTTGAAGCTTCTTGACTATGGATATTGATTTCTTACTGCCTGGAAAGCCTTCTGAGAGAGGTTTCTGATCTCGACAGCCCAAGCAATCCATGCATTTACTTATCCACTCATCATACTAGGCCAGGAAATTGCTTATAATGTGGTGAGCAAAGAAGCCACCTTCTCTGAAAAACCACAAGCATGGGAATGATTGGAAGGCTCCTCCCAGACTATAATGAAAGAGAAATGGCTGGCAGCAGACACATTTACAAACCACTCACTTGCCATCTTCCTACCTCTTGTAACCTTGTGTGGAAGCTAATACTAACTCTATCCTCTACAGAACACACTCTAAATATTCTATTTAAATTTGTCAAAAATGCTAGTTTTATTGCTTTTTTTTGGAAGAAGAAACTGAGGCTCAGATATGTGAGTTACTTTGTTCAACATCACACAACAAATAGTTACTTGAGCTGGGAAATGTCTAAGTCTGATTCTTTATTCTTTCACTATACCAGGCAATCTTATTTTTTTTAATTTAAATATTTTATTTTATATAATTCTTATATATTTTTTCATCTTTGTAGGCAATCTTATTTTTCTGGATATGTATCTTTCCCCTTGACTTTGCACTTTCTGTAATTTTTTGAGTCAGTTAATACAGCATCATTTGGTGATAATGATTCCTTGATGGTGTGATTTGGCGTCTTTAAGTACCCTATCCAGGTGAGTACGGACTGCAGGAGAGCTAGGTTGCAATACTACATGCTGCCAGTAGGCGTCACCACCTTATTTAATGTGCTATTTATTAAAAAATAATAATAATTTGCAGAGTATCTACTATATGAAAGACTCATTGCCAATGTAAGGATACAGCCATGAACAAGGCAGAGTCTACTTCATGAAGCTTACGTTCTAGTGAAGGAGTCTGAATCACAAATATATAATATTGCATTAAATAGATCAGTGGAATAAATACATGCTGAGATTTAGAGTCAGAATGTGAAATTAATCAGCTGCATTAGAAATATATTATGTGAGGGAGGACTGAATCTAGTTACATGAAACCAGCTGCTATACAATGTGTTTTTTTTTTTCAAATATTTTAGAGTTTGTATTTTTTTTTTTTTTACATTTTATTTTATTTATTTATTTTATTTATTGATACAAGCACAGAAGCGCGGGAGGGTGAGAGAATTCACCAGAGCCAGAGCGGGGAGCAGAGCAGGCAGAAGGACCGAAGTACACTGCTGAGGGGAGCAGCGGGCGGCAGGAGAGGTCTGCGCGCCATGCGGGACCCTCCTCCGGTGGCTGGGGAGCAGCCGGGGATCGAACCGGCGCCGCAGAGGCTGTGGGCAGCTTCGCAACCCAGCGCTCAACCACTGCATCACAGGGAGGCCCTGCTATACAATGTTAAGAGCTCATCTCTCAAGAAAGTTCCCTGCAACTGACTCGTTCCAATCAGGGAAAATAATCAGAGCTCCCACTTATCCAATGAAACAGATTAGAAAAGGAAAAATCCTGTTTCTAGAGTTTACAGAATTTACTGCCTGTGTGTCCAACTAAAAGCCCTTTACCATCATTTATAGAATTAGCCCTGATCCTAGCATGGTCTACTGGGCCCATCGTGCTCCAGGCTGATTGTTTAAAATTCCAAAAATATTAGAATCATATTTTAAATCTATCATAACTAGAGCATCATCTATCATATTAGAAATTTTTCTTTTACATCTGAGTTTCATTGGACAGATTTAAAAGATTTTAGAATAACTATGCCACAAGTTTTATATTTTACACCATGGACTGACAATATTTATAGTAAATTCGTGGCAACAAATATACAAAGTATTAACTGGGCTGTGTTTCTTATATTTCTCCACTCATTGAAAATTGAAAAAAAAGAACTTGTAACTTTTCAAATTTGGATGAATCTACCTTTGATTTTGTTAGAAAGGTTTTGTAGTCTATAGAAAATTGGTGGTCTCATTGAAAAGCTTCTACTTCTTGGAAAATATAATTTTTAGTCCTTTCTTCATAATTTTTAAAACAATTTCCATATGTGAAATAATTCACGTTATTATTTCTCCATCAAAAAGCACTTCCATGCATGTGTAAGAATCTAAGTCATCTTACACTTGCTACATTTAAAAGCTCAGATTTTGTTACAAATCATTAGTTTTAGCTGATGTTTAATTCTGATGTCAGGTGACTAGTTAATTTTTTGTACTGTTGAGTAGTGTGAATTGCCATAAATCTCTCTAATATTGTCTACAATCTTTTTTCTCTTAAACAAAACAGAGAGTCTCTCTGCTGCAGAGACAATATCCAAGTTTAATACCCTGGTGGGGAGTCTAGAGATTGGGATGTATGGACGGTCTCTGGAGCTGAAGGCAGCATGGTAGAAAGACGGAAAGCTTTGGATCTGGGGCAAATGACTGGCCTTAGAGCCTCCAGTGGACAGCTGGTTCCTGTGTGTGTGAGCGTGCTCCTCTTTAAAAGAGATCTCTTAAGTACTTCACATATTTGTTGTGAGAATGAAATAAAAATATTTCTATTTATAAGTTTTAAAACACTGTCCAAATGGTAGTGTTTTTGCCTTGTCTGTGCCAGGGGAAAGCTGTCTGAATGCCACGCCATTCAGAAGGGATCCCTGTTGTCAGAAGGAGGGCAGGCAGCAGAGTTCAGTCACTGGGGGGCCGGGTCTCACGCAGTGTGTCCAGGCCCAGCCAGTGCCAAGGTGTCTTCAATAGCCACACACAAGCTCAGAGACCACAGTCCTCCTGCTGCCCACAGTCCTGCTTTCTATAGCTTCAGTTACCCACCGCCAAACTTGGCTTGAAAATATTAGAAACTATATACATATATATATATTTTAAAGATTTATTTATTTATGCATATAAGAGCTGAGGTTCAGGCCACAGGGGCAGAGGTGGGGGTGAGAGGATTCACCAGAGACAGAGTGGGGAGCAGAACAGGTGGATCTACTGAAATACACTGCTGAGGGGAGCAGCAGCTGGGACAGGAGAGGTCTGCTACGCCATGTGGGTTGCTCCCTGGTGGCTACAGACAGCTTCATAGTACTGAGACTTCACCCCTTGCACCACCAGGGAGGCCCCAACAATAGACATTTTGAGAGAGGAGACAGAGGGGAAAAAGAGAGACACCATTTCACATAAATTTTATTAGTGTATTGTTTTAATTTTTCTGTTTTATTATCAGTTATTGACATTAATCTCGTACTGAGCCTAATTTATAAATTAAATTTTATCACCGTCATAAGAAAGCATAATATGTACAGGGTTTGGTACCATCAGTGGTTTCAGGCATCCACTGGAGGCCTTGGGATGCACCCCCAAAGATAAGAGGAGACGACTGCATACTTACACCCTGGTTCTTGTATGCATAAATAAAAATAAATATTAAGGGCCTCCCTGGTGGTGCAGCAGTTGAGTGCTGGGTTGCGAAGTTGCCCACAGCATCTGCAGCCCGGTTCGATCCCTGGCTACCGCGTGAGGGTCCCACATGGCGTGCAGACCTCTCCTGCCATGCCCACTGCTCCCCTCAGCAGTGTATTTCATCAGTCTGCCTGTTCTGTTACCCGCTCTGGTGAATTCTCTCACCCTCCCGCACTTCTGACTGTACCCAGCGCTTGTATAAATAAATAAATAAATCTTTAAAAAAATATTAAAAAAGAATAAACAAGGATGTTTAAAGGATTAAATTAAATAAAAAAGGAATGGGAAATTGAAAGGAAATCTCATGCAGTCATGCACATATTTATTCTTTCCAAAATATTTATTGAGTGCTTGCTTTGTGTCAGACACTGTTTATGTACTTGGGAGTTTACAAACTATGAACAAAATGGTAAAAATGAAAATCCCTGGCCTTGCGGGGTTTGCATCCTAGTAAGGAGAGAGTGGCAATAAATGATGGCATAATAAATAAGCAAATGATTCAATGTGTTAGAAAACTATATGCATAATGATAAAAAAAAATGAGCAGACCAAGGGGGTTGGAGGTCTGAGATATAGGGGTATATAATAATAAAGAGCAGGCCTGTGAGGGACCAGCACTGGAAAGGCCCTGAGCAGGCGTGTGTCTGGTGTGTTCAGAGTTCAGCAAGGAGACCAACGTGTCTGGAGCAGAGTGACAGAGGCAGGGTCATACCACATGTGACCCTGCAGGACATTGTAAGGACTGAGAGCTGCTAATTGCCTACTTATTTCAGGCCAGATTTGGGAACTGAGAGTATAAATAGGCCACAAAATTGTGTTCTCTGGGCTCTTAGAGACTTAGAAGGGACTGAGTCTTTTGCTCATTAGTCCCTGAATCCCTTCCCCAGCCTTGTTATGTGGCCCATGTGCCTGTTCTTGGACCCTCTGCTGGCAGGGTGTTCTGTTCTTCCCAGAAAAGCCCACCTTTCGAGTTCTGCCTAGTGGAACAGTCTCTTTTATCGAGCTGACATCTGACTGCCTCTCATTGCCATCCATCACTTTTATTTCTACCCCCTGGGGGCCTTTCTGAAGAAGTCTAATCCTTCTTCCTCATGACAGCCCTTCAAATATTTGAGGACGGCTGCTACCTCCCTAGAGCTCTCTCTCTCCCTAAGTCGATAGACTCCGGTTCCTGCTATCATTTCTCATATGACAAATACACCCATATCTGCGCTCTCTGCTGACTCTGATCCAGGTCTATTTACAGGAAGGTCAGAAAGGCTGGAGAAGGCCAGGCCAGAGCCATCCGTCCTGGGCCTGGACCAGGTTCCAGGCGGAAGTGGGGTGTAGGGGAAAGATCTTGGGACCAGAGGCATGGACTCATACCCCAGCTCTGCCCCTTCAGTGCTGAGTGGCTACATCTCTCTGCACCTTTGTCCTGCAGAAGTGGAGATGGCAGCACCAATGGGAGCTGTGGTTAGACAGTCTGGGGTTTGATCAGTTTGCAGTGGCCTGACACCAAGTAATGGTTCAAAGTCGACTTTTTAGATCTCTGCTGTACCTTGGGCAAAGTTTTCCTCCCTCATCTACTGTAGTGCCAAATCTTACACAATCCAGCCTCCTGAGTCTCTAACAAGAATATTCTTTATATTCTTCTTCTGACTCATTGAGATATGTAGCATGCAAAGGTGTTTTTTTTCTTTTTTCTTCAACAAATTAATAAATACAATGGAGAAGTCTCACTGGTTCAAGGTCCAGCTCCTGGGGAACTGTAGAGGTGGTGTAGGGAGACATTTTAGAGGGTCATAGGTAAGTAGTACTGGGAAGAGTAGATGGAATGATTGACTGACTTTCTGGCTGAGTAACCTTATAACCAATAAAGTAGAGGTTTATTCTAATCCCAGATAATGGATCTTTTCTTTGTTCTGTAATATAAAGCTATAACTAGAACTTTCTAACTGTCTCAAAACATCATGGGTGCAGGTCTGGGATGAACATGACTTTCACTGCTCATCTCAAACTGAAGGATAAAGGAAGACACTGCCCCTAAATGGTTGTAGCCATTCTGATATGGGGCGTGGGGAGTTGGGGAGAGGGCTGCACCGTATCTGGGCCATTATTGTTACCCAGGCTTACAAAGCAAACTTGTGCTATCAGGAAAAACCCTTAGAGCTATTTAGTACTTTTAATTGAGAGTCTGAACTGGTTAAAAGCAATGAGTCCAGCGAGGATTCTCTGTGTCCTCACATGACCTCAGGTTCATTAATACCGTTCACATAGTACAATCCCCACCCAAGGGGGTGCTTGGCTGTCATTAGCTGAATATGTGATTCAAGAAGAGGCAGGATCTGGTCATGAAACTACCCTGTGTCTACCCAATCAAGATTCCAGACATTCCACTCAACTACCCATATACCAATAATCCTATAAAAACCCTAACTTCCTTTAGGAAGGCAGGACATACACAATGGGAACAATCCCTGTCTGTCTCCTTACTTCATTCAAGTAATTAAAACTCCATTCGCTATGACCCTTCAACTTAGTCTGGGCAATTGATGGACACACACTAAATATGACCACATGGTGATTGACCACATGGTGAAATTGAGGCATCCTGCCCATTCTCCTGGTTGATCCTCTCTTATATGGACAATTACACTAATGATTTCTTCACCAGGGCCCTGAATTCAGTCTCAACGTGATTCTCTGTGATCTGACTAAGCCTGTTACTCTCAAAGGCTGCTTTGGCAAAGACCCCTACACACTTCAAACTCTGATCTCAGTGGAACTTTCCAAGATGATTTCCCAACTCTCAGCTTCATCTATCAAAATTATCTACCAGTTCCTAAAGACACCACTTAAGGCCAAGCCTCCAATCCTTTGCATGTGCTGTGAATCCTGCCTGAAATCCCTTCTCCAATTTCTTTGCTTACTGAACTCTTATCCATTCTTCAAACTCCTACTAAAATATCCCTTCACTTCTTCATGAGGACTTTCCTGGTACCTCCAGGAAAACTTTATTTCTCTCTTCCTTCTGTTCTTACTGCATCTTGCACATAACTCCACTGTAGTCTAACTGGCATAGTGTGTTGCAATTATCTGCTCATGCATCCATCTTCTCTACTAGAGTGTGAATGCAAACATTCAAAGTATTACTTTCCTCGGGCTGTCACAATAAGGTACCACGATCTGACTTAAAACAACAGGAATGTCCTGTGTCACAGCTCTGGAAGCCAGGAGTCTGGAACCAAGTGCTGAGGCTGCACTTCCTCTGAAGGCTCCAGCGGAGGACGCTTCCTTTTCTCTTCCAGCTACTGGTGGTTGTGGGCAACCTTGATGTTCCTTGACTTGCAGGCTCATCACTTCAGTCTGTGCCCCTGTCCTCACATGGTCTTCCCTCCTGTTTCTCTGTGTCCAGACTTCCTTTTCTTTTCTCACTGAAGGACCCCAGTAACTACGCCCCTTCAGTATGACTACATTGTATCTTGACATCACAAAGAGCTTATTTCTAGATAAGGTCAGATGTACATGTGGGATGAGGGTGAGGATGGCAAAATATCCTAATCTACCCACAACATTAGGTTTTACATGTTAGCACCATTTCCTGGTATAGAAATGATGCATTAAAACGTCCATTCAGGAACATGGACAGTTTGTTCAATAGATGGTGCTGGGAAAACTGGACCACCACATGCAAAAAAATGAAACTAGACCACTACCTTTCACCATGCACAAAAATCGACACAAAATGGATAAAAGAACTGGACATAAGACCTGAAACCATAAAATACATAAAAGAAAATATAGGTAAAATACTACAAGACATACATCGCAATAACATCTGTAAAGACTCTTCACCCAAAGCAAAGAAAATCAAGGAAAAGATAAAAACCTGGGATTACATCAAACTGAAAAGATTCTGCACAGCAAAAGAGACTAACCAAAACAGAGAGACTGATTGGGAAAAAATCTTTGCACCCCAGTCAGCTGATCACAAACATATACAAAGAACTCACATGACTCAACAAAAACAAAATAAACAATCCAGTCAAGAAATGGGCAGAAGAACTTAAAGGACATTTCTCCAAAGAGGAAATGCAAATGGCCAACAGGCAGATGTAAAAATGTTCAACATCCCTTATAATCAGGGAAACGCAAATCAAAGCCACATTGAGATGCCCCCTTACACCAGTGAGAATGGCACATATCAAAATAACAAACAACAACAAATGTTGGCCAGGATGTGGTGAAAAAGGAACTCTCCTACATTGCTGGTGGGAGTGCAGACTGGTCCAACCACTATGGAAAGCTGTGTGGAGGTTCCTCAGTCTACTAAAAATGGAGCTGCCATATGACCCAGCAATTCCACTACTAGGGATCAACCCAAAGGACACAAAAACATTGATTCAAAAGAACACCTGTACCCCTATGTTTATTGCAGCACTATTTACAAAAGGTAAAACTTGGAAACAACCCAAATGCCCCAAAATAGATGACTGGATCAAGAAGATGTGGCATCTATACACAATGGCATATTATTCAGCAATCAAAAAGATAAACTCATGCCATTTGCAGCAACGTGGATGGAACTAGAAGGAATTAAGCTCAGTGAAATAAGCCAGAAGGAAAAAGAAAAATATCGGATGGTTTCACTTATAACAGGAATATAGGGGAACCCAATAAGACATCATTGTAAAAAAATAATAATAGTACAAAACACAACAAAGCAAAAAATGGACAATTATAAACCAGAGACATCCTGCAGGGGAGGAGGCTGGAGAGGGATCAGAGGGAGGGAGGGTGGAGCACAGGGGACTGAGGTGAAGGTGCGCAGGTGCATTGGGGAAGGAAACTCTATGGGGACTGCACCTGAGGGGGCGGGGGGGGGAAGCAAATATTATTTAAAAATGAACAATGATGTAAAAAATAAAAAATTAATATAAAAAATAAAAAAAATAAAATGTCCGGTCAATGATGAAGGAATAAACAGAAGAATGAAGGGAAGACACTCATTCACTGTGTGTCTCTGTCTACATCAGTCTGTGCCAGGGTTGAGGTTACAGACCGGGACAAGATGGGGCTTTGACCATCACTTCCTCCCAGGGATGCGCTTGAGTTTCCCAGTCATGTAGCTTTTGTAGTCCTTGGTTCACCCCGAGTTCTTTAGCTTTAAATAGACCTGCCAGGGTGTCTGATGCCAGAGAGCTCATGACTAATTCAGGTCCTCCCTGGCAGGGAGTTCAGGGGCGTGGGAGTCCAGCTGGGACCCCCCACTCCCCTAGGATCACTGGGTCCTGTTCCCACTCAGCAGCTGTGAGGATTTTACTCTCTACATCTAGACACAGAATAAATCTGCATCCTCTTTTGGATGCAAGGACTTCCCCACCCTTGTTTGGCTCTGAGTTTTATTTCCTCATTGTAAAATGGGAATAATACCAATACTTTACTGTTGCTGAGAGAGTGAACACGGAAGTCACCAATTGTCATTTTTTAGGAGCATTCAAAATTTATTTTGACACACATTATTCCTATCCTTAGTGCTACCTCTTCACAAGGCGTCTTTGCAACTTCTCCCACCAAGGGGTGGAGACTACTTACTTCTTGAATATAAGCTTAGCATATAATTTACATTGGCCAATGAGATAGTAGCAAATATAATGCAAGCACAGACTGAAAAGCACTTGGACATTGGCAACCTACTCTGTGGTTCTTACTAGTCTTTAAGAAACTTCTTGGGATTTAAAAAAAAAAAAAATGGTAGAGCCCACTTTTTTTCTTCTGCACAGTCCCAAGTTCAGAGATGCTTTTGTCATAACCTCAGATACAGTAAACCTCATCATGTTGCAATCATCATATACTAATGGGTCTCTTTATTTAGACTATGGGCTTTATTTGTATTGGCCATGGCTTCTAGGAACACTTGGCCTAAGACCAGATACACTTGGCATAGTCTACAAAGACAGCCTGAAATAGTGCTGAGTAGGAACATTAATTAACTATATCAAAATATGTATGAATCTCATAAATTGATCCCAACTTAAAGATTTTAAAATCATATTTCAACTGACCCTCACAATATTTCTATGAGTCAGGATGAGATGTTATCACCTTCTACTTATAGAGAATCTCAGACTTTGAGAAGTAACATGACTCTCTCAAGGTCACACAGCTAGCGCTTCAGTTAGTGTTTGCTGCGTAACAGCCATCCCAATACCTAGTGACATAAAACAATCATTCACTTGCTCATGTTCATGTGGGTTGGCGATCTAACTTGAGAGCCCTTGGGCAGTTCTTCCGCTGGTCTTTCTTTTTTTTTTTTTTTTTTTTTTTAAAGTTATTATTGATAATTGTCTCTTTTTTTTTTTTTTTTAAAGATTTATTTATTTTTATACAAGAACCGGGGTACAGACCAGATACACGGGAAGGTGAGAGGATTCACCAGAGACAGAGCGGGGACAGAACAGGCAGACTGACGAAATACACTGCTGAGGGGAGCAGCGGGTGAGTCAGGAGAGGTCTGCCGCGCCATGTGGGACCCTCACCCGCAGGCTGGGATCGAACCGGCACCGCCGAGGCTGCGGGCAGCTTCACAGAGCGGCGCTCAACCACCTGCGCCACCAGGGGAGGCCCCCGCTGGTCTTTCTTGAACTCATTCTTGTAGCTGTATTCAAGCTGACAAGTCATTTGAGATATGGTTGTATTAGAATAATCTCACTCATGTGCCTGACATTTGGTGCTGGTTGTTAGCTGGGGTGATAGAAGTGATTAGGTCAAATGTTTAGTGGACTAACGGGGACTTATTCATACAGCACTTGCTACAGAATTTCCAAGGGCCAGTTAATGCTAATGCTCAAGTGTTTTTCAAACTGTATTTCATCATATTTACTATTCTCTAATTGGTGGCAATTAGAGATGCAAATCACATGGCCAAGGTAATAGTCAAGAAAAGGCCTCTTCCTTTTGATGGGAGCAGAGTGACAAGAATCAGGCACAGGAAGATTTTTATCTATTTTATAACTACTATTGTTAGCACAAGGTAAATATGGGGCAGGAACTAAGTATTATTCAGGAGCCTAAGAATGGGTTCAACTAAAGTTTCACCAATCATTGTCTTTTTTATTCCTTTTGCTTAATGTGTTATAATTATGATTCTGCCCTATATGTATAGCACATTACAATCTAACAAAGAAGTTTATGCCCTAACCCACAGCCAGCTCATAAATGTAAACTGAGAGGTGTCAATGACTCATCAATCTCTAAGTCAATGCATTTTTACTGAGCATCTATTATTTGCCTGACAGTGTGTTAAATTCATGACCACAAAGATGAGTAAGTCCTGGTCCAAATGCTCAGGAGTAGAACTCTCAGAAGTCTAGTGAGCAAGATAAACATAGGACAGAAACTAATGATAATGTCGTTGGGAAAGTTCTACAAAGGATGTTCCATGTAGAGCATTTTGGAGCATGCACATGAACAATTAATTCTCTCTTGAAGGTGTGGTCAGAGATGTCTGCAGGGAGAAAGTGCTGGTGATAGGTGTAGTTTTACCAGTGCAAAGGCACAGGGGTGTCAACCTGCATCAGATATTCTGGGAACAGCAAGACCACAAGCACATGGAGGGTGAGAGGGAGAACAGTGCCCAGGGATGGAGTCCTGAGAGGTATAAGTGGCTTTGAATACCATGCTAAAGAATTTTAAATTTGTGCTGAGAGTTATGGGGTGACACTGGCAACTTTTGTAGTGGTAGGGTGGGGGCAGGGAGATATACGTTTACATTCGCAGAACAGAATGGCTGCAGGCTACCTTTAGGAAGGAAAATCCAAATTGTGGGAGACCAATTAGGAGCCCAGTGCCCAGAAAGAGGTGATGATAGACTAAATCAAGAAACTGCAAGTGGGACAGAAGAGGAATGAATGAATTCTAAAGCTATATTGGATGAGGACTTAAAGAATCATTGAGCATCAGAGATGACAAAGAGGCGTGGAGGCTCTAATATTCCTGGGGCCTTGTAGCCTGATACAGAGGCAGACTGAGGGAGAGGACAGAGAAAAGAAGGGGAGGGTAGATGCAGATTTAGCAGGTGCCAACTTCAGCCAAAGGACTTGTGAGGCGCTCCAGAGACGTATCAGCTAAGTAGCTTATTGAATACACACATCTGAATCAAGAAAGGGATCTGGACAGGAGTTGTTACACTGACACTCATCTGCTTAGAGACAGAGAATTTCATAGAATTCATTTGATAGTAACTGACAGAGAGTTCAATTCTCACTAGCTTAAAACAAAACAGTGAAAAGGTGGGGGCTTGGGGTTCTATTAACTGCATGCTGGATCCAAAGGTCCGGTGATGTAATTAAGTCTGTATGTCTCTCTTGACTCTGCTTCCCTCTGTTTTGCTGGCTTTATTTCCAGGCAATTTTTCTTATTCTCCGTGGTAGCAGTATGATTTCCAGCACCTGCTCATTATGATATTGTATCATTCCATCCAGATGCAGAGGACACAGTTTCAGGACCTGCGCTGGCCAAGGCCAGAGCATCCCCAAGGAATGCTCCCCCAGGCTTCTGGACTCATTTGCTTTGGAGACTTCTGGAAGATCTGCAGGGGTTTGAAGTATCTGGTCCAATCAGTAGAATGACTGGCCATACACCAATCACATTTTTTTTCCAGAGCTAATTGATTGATTTTATTTTATTTTTAAAGATTTATTTATTTTATACAAGAACTGGGGTACAGGCCAGAGTCACGGGATGGTGAGAGGATTCACCAGAGACAGAGTGGGGAACAGAAGAGGCAGATGGACTGAAAACACTGCTGAGGGGAGCAGTGGGCAAGACAGGCGAGGTCTGCCGCGCCATGTGGTTATCTCCCTGGCTGGCTGGGAATCGAACCTACACTGTAGAGGCTGCAGACAGCTTCACAGCGCTGCCCTCAACCTGCTGTGCCACCAGGGGGGCTGGAGCCAATTGATTTTAATGCCACTCTGGGCAAGGCTGGGGCACCCCCCTCCCAAAAAAAACCTCTCCTGAGATTAATGATGCTAGAATTCTAGGACTTTCCACAAAAAAAGAAAGAGGAAGAATATGTTCAAATACCACCCCTGGTGTTTGGGTTCGTTATGCCCTTGGGCTTCCCTATCTTGTCTCCTGAGACACCAGGTGAATGAGATGGAGAGAATAGAGTACCCGAAGAAGGGGCATCCACATTTAAGGAGTTGGGGAGAAAGATATTAGTGAAAGAAAATGAGAGCGGAGAGTGAGTTTGGAGGAGAATCAGGAGAAAGCACTTCCCTTATCTTCCTTCCGGAATACCAGAATTACCAGCATCCCACCTACCTCTTGCTCATTTGTCCTCTGGAATTCCTGATGCCAGACAGTTAATTTCTCTAGAATGTTAAGTACTTCATCAGTTGCTATAAACAGCCCCAAGGTGCACATCCAATACCTACTGTGCAAATTAAACTATTAATATGGAGGAAGGAGCCGCAGAAGAGATAATCAAGTTAATTCAATAATTTCCCCAAGAAAAACATACATCAAGATAAATTATTATATCTTAATAGCCTCTGAAAGAACGTCTATCCACGAGAATTAACTTCTTTTTCTTGATTTTGGTATTAGGCACTCCAGTGCCTCCCACAGGAGGATCTTTAGTTATTTCTAAGTTTTTCAAATGTGTCTATGACTAACTCAAGAATTAAAGAGTTTAGGGGAAATAAGAGCAAGGTGGGTGCACTAATTCTTACTGTCAGTCTCTCCATCTAAAATAAAGGGTGGGCCTCCCTGGTGGTGCAAGGGGTTAAGCACTGCACTATGAAGCAATCCGCAGCCTCTGCAGCACGAGTTCGATCCCTGGCTAGGGAGCAACCCACATGGCACAGTAGACATCTCCTGACTGGTTCCCTGCTCCCCTCAGCAGTGTACGTTGGTTGATCTGCCTGTTCTATTCCCCACTCTGTCTCTGGTGAATCCTCTTACGTCCCACATCTCTTGCCTGTACCCCAGCTCTTGTATGCATAAATAAATATATCTTTAAAAAACAAATAAAATAAAGGGTGTAATGCCCTATGCCCTCTCAGGGAATGGCTTATATGCTCAGGGATACTATAAAAATTAAGCAGAATATGGTGGCAAACTTAGTTACATAATTCTTCCTAAATAACTAGATAACTTCCAGATAACCCCGTTGGAATGTATTTTTCCATATTCCTAGCATTTGTCTTCATGAAACTTTTGCTGCACTGAGACCATACACAAATAAACAAGATAAAGAGCATGCACAGGGGGTCAAAAGGTGCCATCTCAAAACATGCCACTTTGGCATAAGGATTATTTTAAGCTGGAATCAACAAATGCAGAAAATGCCTTTCTGGAGCATCCCTTCTCTGACTCAAAGCAGACACTTCTGCAAAGCAAGAACTACTATAAATCCTCTCTCCTGGGGACGTTTTATGATCATGAAGAAAATGGAACATCAGCCAGGAGCTGGAACTGTGCAAACAAATCCCATTCCGTTAGTTCCCCCGTATATTCACATTCCCACCGTTTGCCACCCTTGGCAGCCTAAATCCTTCTCCTTTGTCTTGCTGCTTCTCTACCCGTTTATTGTTCTTTGTTAAGATGCTGTGAAAGTCTCACTGCCTACCGCCCCTTGTGTTACTCATCCCTGGGTTTCTCCCTGGCAGTATTCATATGCACGTATGAATAAAAATCTGCTTATTTGCTCTCATTAATCTGTTGTTTGTCCATTTAATTTGCAAGGCTTCAGCGGGATCTTGTATAGAACTTACAAGGGTAGAGAAAAGATGACGTTTCTTCTCCTCCTCTGTGTATGTCAAATGGGAATAAATGGGACAGAGACCAGTAAGGTGTGGAAGGTGGGTAAGGAGCGAGGAAGAGAAGGGTGGTTATTTAACATAGGCACATAGACAAGGTTCCCAGGGAACATTTTCCCCTCTCCTTATGGCTGAGGGCATCTGGAGGACATCTGAAGCTGCCAATAAAGCTTGGTTGTGGTCTCCTAGGAGCTTGCCACTGGGGGTAGATCCAGCTGAAGACTCAGAAGGTGATACTACATGTGTGAGCACAGAAGGGTCATGAAGGAGCACAAAGGCCTGCCAGGCAGGCAACCAGCTCGGTCAGGTCACGGAATACCTTCTGGGCTTGGTTCCTTGCCTCCTTTAATGCTCTGACCCATGCCAAGAGGAGACACCCCCCCCCAGATATCCCATAATCTGGCTGTTTCAAGGCAAGACTCTTCTAATGAGACCCTAGAAAATGTTATTGGATCACAGGGAAATAAACACAGGGGAATAACAAGTCCAGAATCTGTGTCATCCAATATGGTAACCACTAGGCATATGTGGCTATTGGATCTAAATTTATCAAAATTACATAAAATAAAAATTTCACTTCCCCACCTGCACTAGCAACATGCGGCAAATTCCACTGTACTGGATGGTGCAGATTTGGAAGAGTCCCACTGCTAGAGAAGGGTTATAGGACTACCTTGGCCAGAGCTACTCAAACTTGGATGTGAATATGAATCACCTGGGGATCTTGTTAAAAAGCAGATTTTGATGAATTAAGTCTGGGAGTGATGCCTGAGGTTCTGCATTTCTGGTAAGTTCCCTGGTGGTGCCATCTTATAGATTTTAGTATCAAGGGCTTAGAGGTCATCTTCTGTGTTTGTTGGAGATAGAAGTGCCCGGACAGCTTCCACGTTCACCCCTTCCACACCCACCCTGTCTTATTAATCCCATTGTCCGTAGTAGGGGTTCATGGCTTATGGACAAGTGCATGGTCTAAGGACTCGGAATGCCTGTTAAATGCCTGGCTTTAGACTGTATTAGCCGTGTGACCTTCAGCAAGTCACTTGACTTCTCTAGCTTCCATAAGCAAAACAAGGAAAATAACAATAACATCCTAGAATGTCTGAAACTTTGTAAAGTGTTTTTGCAAATATTAGCTACTATATTTAGTAATCAAATAGGTCTGGCTGCACAGCACATTTTCTCAGCTATCGAGTGTGGGCCAGGGACCTAGAAGCAGTGCTAGGAGCAATTCACAGGTGTCTGGCTGTCATATAGGTGTCTTTGGGAATGCGGTATTAGGGACTTTGCTTAATAAATAAAAACAAGAAATCTTTTTATATTAGATGACATAGTTGCATGAAGATCTACACTTCGTTTTTACCTTGCAGCCCCCTATGTCTCTTGACACTGTGGGCCAACACTGCTTGTGAACTAGTAGGACAGACACTGACACGTCACCGGGAAGGTGTGCCTCTGGGCCGGGGTCACACTCCGGGAAGGACAGTCCCGTGGCTCCCGTCACAGCACAAGCCCAACACTTGGTCTGGCTGCTATTTCACACTCAGTGACAACAGGACAGAAACTCTTTGCAGGCTAACAATTAACCTCACCTTCAATCCTTTTGCCTAATTCTCATTTCCATTTGGCAGGTTTTCTCAATGTGGGGCACGCTGGTCACCCAGCCAGGCTGAGCCCCAATTCAGCAGGAACCTTGGGCCCTGGACTTCACCTAGACCGAGGAAGTAACTGTCTGGGCGGTGCCGCCTGAGGAACTGGAGGGCTCGGGGCTCTTCCCACAGGATCCTCCTTCTTGTTCTCTTTTCCTCCTCCAGAAACGTGGGGCTAAAATAAGCCCAGAGGCTGAGGAAGGGATGAGTCAGAGCTCTCCTCATGGAGCAATTGCTGCCTGGCTGCTCCTTGTAAGAAACATCCCCACTGAGCCTGGGTTGTTTATGCCAAGAGAAGCACGCCTGAAAAATGAGCTCTTCGAAGACAGACTGGCAGCAGGCTCCCCTTCTAGGTGAAGGTCTGGAACTCGAGGAGGAGCATGGAGACCTCTGTGCTAGTAGCTGGTGTAAGGAGGAGACTGGTTGCTTTGAGCCAGGGAGACCTGGGGGCAAAGGAGGCCGAGACTGGCTGGAAGCTAGGTGGCCTGAGGCTTAGTCTCAGTTTCACAGTTCACCAAATGATTTTCAAGTTTCCCCATGACCCTGACATTCTTTCAGTTTTACTAAGCAGCTCCCCAAGTGCCAGGCCCCCAGGCTCCCTCTCAGGCCTGGGCAGAGTGGAGTGTTGGAGGTGGAGAAAGGAATTCCAACCTGACCTGTGGCCTCTGTGGCTCAAGTTAGCCAGATGCCATGGGCACCCCCTGAGTGAGCCTCCACTCTGCCTGGCACCTGGGAAACAGAACTACAGAGGTGGAAGAGACACAGTCCCTTCAAGAACTCACTGTCCCGAAGATGAAGGTGAGGACAGATCTGCACACCCACAGCACCAGCAACACCAGCTCCTGTTAAGGCCTGATTGGATGAGACTTGGAAATGGGCTTCAGCAGGGAGCTCAGTTCTGTTATTAGGGGGACAGGATGTCCTGAGCTAATTCCATGCAGGCTTTGTGGACTCCACCCCCACTCCAGACCAAAGCCATCAGGACATTGGGAAAGACAAATCCCGTCACCACCAAAGGGAAGGTGGCTGGGACCTGAGGGTGGAGTTAAGCAGCCAGGTTTGGTATAAAAACCAGACACGTGGGCCTTGGGGTCTCATGCTCTGTCGCTCACCTCCTGGCTCGCGGCCAGCTCTCAGAGTGCCATTTGGGATTCCAGATCGGTGGATAGGGTAGGACGCATTTAAGACTTTATCTCCCACTTTTCTCCCTGAGTTGTACATTTCCTCATTTCCCCTTCCCTTGTGAATAAACCTTTTATTAACCTTTCGCGTGTGCCTGCAGTGGAGTATTGGTAAGTTCTTTTAAGCGCGCGGGTGAGGACCCACAGTCAGGCACCCCATTTTGTATCGGGGCTGCCCTATAACACTGTTACTGGATTGTTCTATATCTCTGTCAAAAATTTCATGGAGAAAGAGGTCAGCATGCAATGACCAAAGAAGTCAAAATGTATTTTCTTCAGATGCTGTAACATTTTAATATCCATGTTTGTTTTCTCCAGACAGCAAAATTAAAAAAAAAAAAATTCAGGATTGGTATCCTCCCCGGGCGCACCCACAAGGAAGAGAAAATATTTGCACACAGAGCTGGGGTCAGTCAGCTGAGAAGACGGAGAGTAGGAAACTGAGGGGTCCCTAGAGCTGATCCTCACCCCACTCTGCTCATCTCACCACAATCAGCACTTCCAAAATGTCCTCCAATAACTTAGAAACAATGACGGTACTGAATTTTAAACATTTTAAATAAATATTAAAACAGAATTATATAGTTTAATATCCCCATTATCACAAGGTTTCATTTCACTTGATTTTATGAGGTATTATTTTCCCTTCCATTTTTTGTTTTGAAGCCTTAAAAAGAAAATAACTAAGATATCATACATAAAGAACATAAATAAAACATATATACAGAAGACTGAATAAAAATTAGTATATGTTAAATTAGTATATCACATATTCACATACACATATAATTATAAAGCAAACATTTTTTAATCACCAATCAGGTTTCATGGTCTTATAAATTCCCTTTTCATCTAAGCACATCTCAATTGATGTTTATCATTTGTAACCACACTAGTAATACAACATGTACAGCTGTGGGGTATACGTAGTATACAGTCGGTGCTCAACAGATACTCATTCTAACTGTGATTCAGTTATTCAGTCAACAAACATGCGCTGAGCTTGTATCATAAGCCAGCTCTGTATCAGGAACTAGAGAAAGAAAGATGGCCGGACAGGACGTCCCATCCCAGGACCAAGAGGAAGGCTGACAGAAACAGAAGAAACTGCTATCAGTTACACTCCCTGCTACTGGAGCTCTCTGCCAGTGGTTCTGGAACCTCCAGGAAAGAGTAATCCCTGGAAGGAGTTTTTGGATCTGCATAGGGCAGAGCTGCCCATTTTCACCACAGGGAACAACATGAACAGCAGAGACCTGGTTGGGCAGGTGTTGTACAACCATTCCAGGCTGGGTCGGTTTGTTATAGGACAGGGAGAGGGGCAGCCCAAACCCCGCAAACCTGCCTATTTTAAATGGGTTCTGCCATCCGCCGCATCAACACAAAACATATGACACTTTAATGGGAAGGATCTTTAATAAAAACTAGGAAACAATACAGGTGAGGCAAAGAGTCTAGTTTCTAAATGAAGCACCCAAAGTTACCCATCCCCTCGTGGGTAAAACTCCATCCATATGGGATCGGCCCAGAACAAGGCCCCAAAGCCTGCCACAAGTCTAAAACATCTTCCAGTGGGGACCCACAGAAAAGGGTCACAAACAACCGGACAAGCCCGGAAGGAAAAGAGCAAAATCAACATCCAGATAAAAGCTGCCATTGTCACCTCCCCACGGGTCTCACCCACATCTGTGTCACCCAGTCCACGACCAAAAGACAAGCACAGTTTCTTCACATGTCTCTAGGCTCCATGCGCCTCCTCCAGGTCTCCTGGCTCCATCTTGCTTCCTTCCTTCCTCAGTCTCTTCTGCAGCTTCTCCTCTTCCTGCTCAGCTCCACCCTCCCTTGGGTGGGGCAGGGAACCTCCCCCTTTCCTGGGGACCACCCTGTTACAGGTTCACTGTAGGTTCTCAGGCAGGCCTCGGTGACTTCACCAGTCTCTAACACTGAACAAGGAAACCAGCCAGCAGGGAGATAGCAACTTCTAACCCCACCTCCCAGCCTCTCCACTGAAAGTGACACTGTCCTTTATTCCCTCCCTTCTAGAGCCAGGTGCTCACACCTACACATGCACACCCCATGCTTCCTGGGACCAGGTAGCCGTGATCATGAGGAGTGCAGGATGGCAGGTGCCGGTTATTGAGGGTAGTGGCGGGAGGACATAAAAAGCCTGATTACCTCATTTACCCTACAGCAGGCTTGGCCCAGAGCACCGCAAGGAGGGTGAGAGGTGGAGGAGAGTCAGGAAAGCAGCTGAATTTTTTTCTTGGGGGAAGAGAAAACCAACAGCATCATATAACATAACAAATTAAGAGGGAAGATTCTCCCCACAGTGGGGTGGAAGATTTCCACATTTTGGGCTTAAGTAGAAATAATATTTATTGCCACATGTGACGAGTAATAATAATAATTCACAATATTTATAGTCTGCTGAGCACTGCACATGCGTTATAACATGTAATCACCACAAAAATCCCTGGTGGTATGTATTATTTTACAGAGGAACCATAGAATTTGATTATTATGAGTGTAAGCTCTGAAACGAGACTCTTTGCACTGAAATCCTGGCTTAACATTCACTAAACATGCACTCCAGGCAAGTAACTTACCCTCCCTGCCTCTGTTTTCTAATCGTTATAATGGGTATGAAAGTGCCCAGATTATGGACTTGTGGGAAGGGTTAAATGAGATTCTATTTGTGTACCTTTCAACCACTCTGCCTGAGCATGGTATCAAGGAGTGTTGCCTCTTATCATCCCATGGCACAAAGGAGAAAGTCGAGGTTTGGGGAGAAAAGGTCACGTTTCCAAGGTCACACAGCCCGTAATTAGCAAATTCTAGATTTAAGCCCAGGAAGTCAAACTAAAGAACAGAAGCTCTTCAGCATCAACTGAGCCAGGCTTGGTTGCTCAAGTGTGGATAGATCACTGTTTAACTTTGCCTCAAGCACTTTAAGTCACAGGCCCGAAAGTATCCAATCAGAGGAAGATGAGAAAATGTTAATCTCTTAGGTCATTGCCACCTTCAGGAACCTGATTAATTAATGGGTTCAACAAGTATTTATCCACTTATTAAGTCCCTACTAGTATTTCATCATTTTACATGAATTATCTCAGGTTCCTCCACCATGAAATGTGCAAGAATATTCCCATTTTGTAGCCCAGGGAGTGGATACTCAGTGGTCCAAAGTCACAGTTACCACTGACTTCTCAACCTGCGCCCCACGCCATCTGCAGGATGGGGCCTGATTATTCTGACCTTAATATGAAAATGGGTTCTCCCATGAAGAACCCAAGCCTAACCTAATTGGTACAGGGCATTCCACTGGCCATGAGGTTTGTTCAGAAATGAGCATAAATTTGAATGAAAGAGAGGCAAGGGCTGAAGTCTAAAAATGGAAATGCCCTATGACCCAGCAATACCTCTCCTGGGTAGTTATCCAAGGAATGTGAAAACCAAATTCAAAAAGATATCTGCACCCCTATGTCCAGAGCATCATTCACAACAGCCAAGACATGGAACCAACCTAAATGCCCATCACCAGATAACAAAGATGTGGTATACATACACAATGGAATACTAGCCAGCCATTAAAAAGGATTAAATCTTGCCATTCGTAACAACAGGTCTTAAATTTGAGATGACTATCCTAAGCAAAATAAGTCAGAAAGGGAAAGACAATTACCCTGCATGGGTGATCTCCCTCCCACATGCAAAATATAAATAACCAAAGCGAAAGATGAGCAAATCACAACAAAAACAACTCAAACTCTGAAAAACAGAGCGGTTACCAGAGGGGGAGGGGATGGTCATGGGGTGAGGGAGCATTGTGGGAAGGGCACAGAACTTTGGTGGTGAGTGAGGTGAGGTTTGTATATACATAGAGGCAAAGAAGTACCCTCAGAATTTATGCAGTAGTGTAAATAAACAGTAAATCAATAGAATGTTATTAAAATTAAAAAAAAAATGCAAGGGAACTGACCTGCAGCTTCTGCAAATATTGTCCTCACTCTTTGGAGCAAGCCTCAGCAGGAGACCATCTTGACCCTTGACCTCGCAGTGTGTGGATTTCAGCTCTGGGGTGCAGCTGCCACCTCCCTGTCAGCCTGAAGGTGTCTGGTGCGGGGTGGGCATGGCCAGGAGAATTGGAGACCAGATTGAGACAGTTTGGAAACTTCCAGATCTGTAAATCAAGGGCTGTCCTTATTGATCCGACCAGTCTGAGTGAAGATTTCTGAACAGATGGGGAGCTGGGTTCCAACACCACATGCAAACCAGGTGACCCCCAGTCTATGCTTTCCCGCCTCGACCGGGGGCTGCAGACTCGCTGGTACTCGCGCTGTTACCATCTGGCAGGAGGCTCTTGGCATTTTGCTGCTGTGGCTGATTTGATCATCAGACACAGAACCAGAGTGATGGGGGGTTGAGTCACTGTTTATCTGTTGGTGTAATTCTCCCATAATCAATATGCATTGCTGAGATAATAACAACAAAAAAGAGGAAAATTCCATGTGAGGCAGCGAGCAACAAAAAAGATCTGCTAAAAAAAAAAAGCTCATAAAAAAGCACAGCAGCGTGTGTGCGAGGCCTGGCGAGTCTGCTCACTGGACGGGTTCAAGGCGGGCCTGGGCGGAGGCCAGAGCCTGCAGCACAGCTGGCCCCAGAGCTCTTTGAGGCCTGATTATTAACTGAAAGAAGCTGGCTGCGTGACTGCTCCTACACTCCCCTGAGCTCCCCGGTGCAGAGAGGCTCTTCCATGGAAATACCCTAAGCTGAGGGCCACGGGCCCTGCGAAGGTCTTAAGTTTTTTTAGAGAGACCCTACAAATTCCTGTAATTTTCAAGTCAGAGAAAACCAGAGAGCTGGCCAGCTGTGCCCAGGAAATTTGGCTTAACACTGTTTCCACGTGGATCTGGATCTGGCCACCGCCCTCTCTCCAGACTAAGAGCTTCAAGGACAAAGCTCCGAGAGCGCGCTGAGGTGAGGCTTCACCACCAGGCTTGGGAGGTTGGGCTGAGGAGAAGTATTGAGGGGAGTGAGAGCACAGAGACCTCCCGTGGAGACAGAGCAGGGCGTCTCCCTGCCCAGGGCCTCCAGGAGCCTGAGGCACCTATGCAAAGCGCAGCGGGCTGGGTAGGTTCGCTGTGGGTGTGCTTCCGGACTCTGGCCCTGCACCTCAAACATATTAAAATGTCCCCCACGTCCCACCCCACATTAACTAGAATTGATAAATGATAAAATTACAAGTTACGAAAGTTTTGTACAAGCGGCAAGGATGCACGTTGCAGACACGCTGAATGAAACTTCACTTAGACTTTACGGCTCTCGGGATTCTGAGCCAATCACTTCACACCAGAGATCTTGACGATTTCTCTAGGACCTTGGAATTCGCAGGCCCCAGGCGCTGTCACCGGCAGGGCACCTAGAGCCTTCGAGTTTTTGCAGATGTCAGCGGAGTGACGCTCGGGGGAGACCAGGCTGAAGGAGATCAGATCCTTTCAGGCAAATTAGGTGGAGGTTTAAAGGTTTAGACCAAAAGCCGTGGGCACGAGGGGAGCATCCAATCCAGAAATCCCCTGCATCTTCTCAATCCCATTTTTCTAGGTACAGGGCAGTTGGCCACATAGAAATCAACAAAAGAAGACTCTGCACTAGTCCCTCTTAACATATAAAGCTTGTGATGAAATCAGCAAGACCTTGTGCCTGAAGTAGCGCTTGCTTTATATTTTGCAGATGAGGAAATGAAGCTGAATAGGTCGGGAGGTGATGAAAGTCACACAGTGGAGTAAGACCTCCAAGAATTTGGCAGACAGCAGAGCCCTCTGTTTAGAGCTTTCCAGCGAGCACTGAGAGTGGGGTTGAGCAGGGGTGAGGAGGGTATGCAAGGGTGAGAGGGGTTGAGATGGTGAGAACCCTTTGGAGCCCAGGTGTCTGGGGCTCCTGCCTCCTTGGCACATTTCCCTTCTGCTCCCATACAGGAGGCCTGCTGTGCCCCAGCTTCCCAGCCCCGACCTCAGCTACCCTGTGCCGCGAAGGACAGATCATCTTCTTGGGCTTTGTCAAGGGCATTAATAAAACAGCTCCTGTGGTTGTAGCCGTGTAAAGACAGACAAAGAAAATGCTCTGATTTGGAAAGCAGAGACCCACTTTCCAGCTGGAACTCAGCTCCTGCCCCCACGTCCCCATTCAGGATTAAGATTCCATTTCTCCAAATTTATAGGATTCATTTCAACCTCATGGATAATCCCTCCCTCCGGCTGCATTTACCTGCTGTTGTTTTTAACCTTGAAAAATGTCATGGCAACAAAGCTCAGAGGGAGGATCACAGTGTCCAGGGTTGGACAGACCTGAGCATGATAGAACTTGGCTTAAATAAATGAAATAATGCGTGAACAAATGGGAAGGTTGTACATGTAGGTTGCTTGAGGTCAACTTCCTCATCTGTGGAAGTTTCATGATGAATTAAATGATGCAATTGAAACCCAATAAATGTATTAAGTTACCTGGGAATTCAGGTGATTTGTGGGGAAGTATAACATAGAAAAGAAAGGGAGATGCCTTTGTTTTCTTCCAGGGGTAAGGGAGGAAGGCAAGGAACAGTGTTTGAGCTGAGGGAACAGACAGTGCAAGATCTAGAGACAATTGTATATTGCTTTCCTAGATTTGACCTCAACCAAAGTCTGACAAAGTTGGGTCATGGACTATGGGGAAGGGGTCAGGAGGAGTAAATTAAGGCTGGAGCACTCAGGCTAACTCAGGCAATTCAATGGTCATGTAAGGACCTAGAACATTATCCTAAGAGAAGTGAGAAGCCACGAAGGGCTTTAAGCAAGGGAGTAACATGATTTTTTTCTGTCTTATAACTTCACTTTGCTGAGGTAGATAGAGAACAGATTGCAGAGGATCAGGGCTGGAGAAACGTGACCCATTTAGAGGCTAGGGAACCAGTCCAGCTGCTGGCTGGCAGCCTTGACCAGGGAGATGGAAGTGCTTGTAGAGAAAAGTGGACAACAGAGACTCCTGCTTATCCTGTGGCTTCAGGAAGGGTGCTTACCCTCTCCAAGCCTGTTTTGTTCAATCATTTATGGAGGTTAACAGCAGGCTTCTTGACCCACAGTTGTAGAGGATTAAGATCACACACCTGCGTTCCTCTGACAGCTTCTGCTTCATCTGAGCACCAGCAGGATGGAAGCCATAGTGATCACTGTGAATGGTGGCAGAAAGGAACAAGGAGACATCACCGGAGGCACTTAGGATGTCTCTGTAATGACAGAAACAAACGAAGGGGCAGTGAGTACAGGAAAAGGCCTTTTTCAAAAAGAAATCCTGGTCAAAAGGCACAAATGGTCCTATGAGGAAGGAAGTGGAATGGAGAGAATAGTTGTCTGGAGAGGTAAATGTTCCTGTCTGGAGGTTGGTGACTCTCTGGAGAATTGGAACACAATGAGGCTGTGTCCAGAAGGAGGTCAGATGGGGTGGGTAGCTGGAACCCTTTTGAAGAAGGTGGGGAAATGAAGCCTGAGAAACACCCCATTTGATGGAAGCCTGACAAAAACCCCACTATTCTGGGTTTGGTTACAAGGAGCCCACAGAAGACATATAACCTGTAACCTGAGTCCTGCCTACCTGGCCTCTAACTCCCTGCTTGGAATTTGTATCCTTGCAGGAGTTGGGAGGGTGAAACCCAACAGGGGTGGAGGAAATAAATAAAAATTCAGGCAAGATGTTAAGGTGAGAGCATCTTGCTCTGTTAAATACATGCAAGTCTCATTACTCAAACAACTGACATGTGAAGATTCATTGTAAAATGGAATATTTTTGCTTTTGCTGATTTTTAAAGGAATTCACTTGTGAAACTCTCAACCATTGATAGGGACTATTTTGAGCATGAATATTGTGGCAGGAACTTGGCATTGAGCTTTACATATATTCATGTCCCGTATCACCCCAAATTTGTGTAGGTGGGTGTAGGGTAAGGAAAAATGTCAGGCTTTTCTGCCCTCCCGCCATCAAGATAGATGATGGATCCTTGTCCTGAATGCATGCCTGATGGCGGGCATCTGGAATAGGGTGTGGGCATAGGTAGATGGGATTCACCTGGGCTGAGACTGTGCTTTTAAGGGCGGCATCACGGGGATGCCAGCAGCAGCAGAAGCTGTTTGGTATCACTTAAATGTGGAATTTTTAAAAGCCATACTCCTAGAAGCAGAGATCAGAATGGTGGGTTACCAGGAGCTGGGGTGGCTGAGAATTGGGGAGATGGTGGTTACAAGGCACAAACTTGCAGTTAGAAGCTGAAGATGTTCTGGAAACCTGAAAGTCAATATTGTGATTACAACCAACAATACTATATTCTATACTGCAACTTGCTAGGAGACTAGGTCTTTGAAGTTCTCACCTCAAAATGAAATGACAATTCTGCGTGATGGAGGTGCCAATGAGAGCAATGGGAGCAATCACATTGCAATTTGCAAGTGGATTGAATCAACACGATGTGCAACTTCAATTTAAAGTCATATGTCAATTACATCTTAATTAAAAAGACACAGGAGAGCATGGGAGGTAGACTCACTTGTTTCAGATTGAACTTTCGACTGAAAATCTGGAGTGAGTGAATATGAACATTTGCTTGAAGACATCAAAGAGAAACAAAGGAGTCAATATCATTAAAAAAATAAAAAAGTAAGGCCTGACACCAATATTTGGTACAATTTTACCTTTCAAGGCATTTTATTAATTTTAATGGGATTGCGAACAGCTGAGCAGACAGCTCTCCAGAATCATAGGGTGAAGGGGCAAAAATTAGGATCTGGTGCCATCAAAGTGGAGAATTCTGGTAAACATACCAGGCTTTCCACTGGAACCTCTAAATGTTTATCTGTGAGGACCATAGATGAGCAGACAAGAGACCAGCTCTCTTAAACTCTGCAGTCAGCTTTGAAAAGCTTATTAACTTATTGGAATAAGATGATCCCTACCCAAGTGAAAGCAAACCCACTATGGGGGAAGAAAACGTGGAGAGCAGAGTGGCTCAATCTGGCCATGACTGATATTTTGGATCAGATAATTCTTTGTGGTAAAAGGGTTGGGGGTCTGCTGAACCAACCCCCTGGCCTCACCCTCTAGATGTCTGTAGCACCTCTATCAGTTGACAAACTGACCACCTGCAGACATTGCCAAAGGTACCTTGAGAGACAAAATCACCTGTAAAAACTGATGTTGCTCCTGGGATTACTCATATTTTTTCATTTCCAACATTTAACACTAAAACAACTGCAGCTTTCCTGCCCACTGCATCTATGCAGGTGCCTTTCTTTTTCTTTCTCCTTTTCCTAATAAACCTGTCCTTTTAAAATATTAAAAAAATGAATAAATAAAGCAAAACAGCCATGCACTGAAAAGATGGAAATCAATTGCAAATAATGAGGAACAAAATACACTCACAGGAAATACAAATAATGGACATATCAGACATGGATATTAAACAACTCTTAATAACATGGCTAAGAAAGTCAATATTAGATGAAGAATGTCAGTAGATCATGAAAAACAAATAAGGAATAAAATATAAGCTTTAGAATTTAAAATGCAAAAACTGAAATTAATAACTCAGCAGAGGGTATAATAGCAGTCGATGCGAGATGACTGAGTAGGGAGCGATAGCAGAGAAAAATATATACAAGGAAGCTCAGAGAGACAGGAAGAACACACAAAAAACATAAGACATACTGCATGCACAATTTAGCACATGCATGTATCAGCGAGGACTCGGTTATGACACAGAAGCCACCCTTATTATTCCAGATACGAACATTTCATTAATGAATCTTGATTGCTTGTGCTCAGCTTGCATTTTCCAATGCAGCAGGCAGTTCATTTCTACATATTATAAACAAGCAAAGACTACAGCACCAAACACGTAGGTTAAGAGCCTTTACCTCTTAATGGCAAAATTAAGTGATCTTGGTCTTTTAAACTAACTCCTCTAAGCCTCATTTCCCTTCTGAAAATAGTTACCATCAAATTTTTTTCTCATAGTAATTTTGTAGAACTTAAAAAAGAATGTTACACAGATAAGTGTTAATCATAGTAGCAAAACAATACGTCCCAGGTACTCTGTAAATTTAATTGACCGATATGAACACATTGAATAAATAGTACCAGGTCTAGGCATTCCATTAGCAGGAGTTTCTCAATGCACTATGTACTTTTTAAGGACAAATCCCCATCCCAGGCCTGTTTGACCTATACTCAAATTCCTGCTTGGAAAAACATTTTGAATGATCGTGGGATAGACTTAGGGATGAAGAGAACCCACTTGCTTGAGCCTGGCTCTCTGTGTGTGCAGTTGCTCCAGAACAAACGTGGTGAGTCACCATCTTAGAGGTTTCAGCCATGGGCCATGGCCACTTCTGAGCTTGAGGGCTGTCCAGAGTGACCTCAGGCCACTGAGCTGTTGAGCATCAATCTCCTCTATGTCGCTGCTCAGGACTGGCGGTAAATATTTGAAGAATCTTCATAACTTGTAATAGTGTCTGGTTAGGATGCACCAGAGACCATGGCCAAGCCTTAGGTTTGGCTGCTTGCACACCCCAAAACCTCTGCATGTATGCATGCATGTGTGTGTGTGTGTGTGTGTGTGTGTGTGAGAGAGAGAGAGAGAGAGAGAGAGATACCAGAGCAGAAAGTTTCCCTCTTCTCTTCCCCAAAGTCAGCTTTTTTTTTAACTTGTCCCACTTAAGCACACTTCCCTTCCCACCCCTCACTAAATTTCAGAGTTGACTGTACAACCGTCTCACCGGTTCCTTGGGTGGGATGATTCTCAAGAGTCTTGTCGCCTGTAACATGCTTATTTAAACTCTGGGGCTTCCTAATGAGCCTGACCGCCTTGGTGGGTGGGCAGCGCCGCCCAGTGCTCGATTATGGGAACTGCAGACATGATCCTTTTTGTCTCAGCTCCCACGTGTGCCAACAATGTATTACTGGGATGGTTTGAAGGTTCCGTGGCTGTCAGTGTGTCTAAGTGGGGATGGAAAAGTTTTTTTTATCGCTAGGGGAGAGTGGCGTGAGATGAATCTGGAAAGGCAAGCAGAGGCGTTGAACTGCATCCCGAGACCATGTGAAGCTGCTCATTACCTGCCAGCATCTCAGGCAGTTCAGGTTTTTATGCCTTTGTCCACCCACTGGCCCTTCCCACAGTACTTTGTCCAGGTCTCCTGGGAGATTGAGCTGAAGCGTCACCTCTATGAAGCCCTGTCTGATCATCACTCCCTGCCTCCCTGATAGAATCAATCATTTTTTTCCTGCCCCCATGAAGTCCCCATCTCTTTACCACTTAAATGAATCAATGTTTATTTGTCTCGCACGTAGCCTGTAGGTCCTGGAATGTGAAAGACCCTGTCTTATCATCCGTTTGCCCCGAGGTGTAGCAGGATACCTGGAGGTTAATATTATTAGATAATTGAATGAATGAAATAATAAATGAACAAATGGGAAAGTTGCACGTGTAGTTTTGGGGGGAAAAATCAGGTTAAAAGCCCTCAGGGCAGAAAAATCAATGTCATTTGGAAGGAGGGAAAAAATACAGGAATCATGAGGCTGGAGAGAGCAGAAAGCTAACAGGGATTGATAGTGAGTTGTAGGAAGGTGACTCATTTCACTGCCAGAGAAAGGTCTATTTATGTCATACTAAAATTAATATAATAATTATCATTATCCTCATTATTTCAGAAGCACGAGAGAGCTGCTGCGTGGCTTTTGCTGGGATGAAAGGGCTGCAGTTCACAAGATAATGAAAGGCATTAGAGAGGATTCTGACGTTGCATTTCACTCAAATGTAAGACTTCTTGCTTGGAAATGTCTCATTGAATGGACTCATCAGCTTCCCAAAGCCAAAATTCTCCAAGACATCTTCAATGCCCCCCTTTTTCCTAATCCGCAAGGCCCAACTAATTATCAAGGTCAAGTGCTGTTACCTCAGAAATATCTTTAAATCAAGAAGCTCCCTTCCATGCACGCTGTCTGCACCCTGCTTAGTCCCTTGCCTGTTCTCATGGAGATAATTTCCACAGGCCCAAATTTCTCCCTTCCCGATCCACCATCCATCCCAAGAGCACCTTGCCAGAGTGATCTCTCAGAAGCTCAGACACTATGGTGACACTCCCCAGGGGAAACTCCCCGGGGGTGGAAAAGACAAAAGCACAAAGTCCTCATGTGGCACCAAGGACTTCATGACCCCCCCTTTGCCCACACCTTAGCCTCAGCCCATGCTGGACTTGTCCTTCTGACTCCAAGGATTCACTCCGACTGGCCTTAAGATGTCTATTTCCTCTGCTGGGGAAATCTTGGCCTTGGCTATACATTAAAATCACCTGGAGAACTTTCAACACTCCCACTACCCCTGAGACACACAGGACCCTTTCATACAGAAGGTCTTGAAAGTAGGACCCAGGCATCAGATTTTTAAAGCTTTCTAGACCTTTCTGGCATGCAGCCCAAATTGAGAAACACTCTTGTAAAATAATCCAAAGCTGTGTGCTCTGAGTCTGGGATTCAATCACTTTCCTGAACCTAACCACCTCCCACCCCAATTTCCTCTGACTTTTGTGGGTCTCATTTGCTCCTCTACAGAGCACCCTTGGAGAAAGTGGAGGGTGGGGGCACAAGGGTGACATCTAGTGGTGCAAATGCATTTATTTTTCAATTGTCCCATTCTCTGGAACGCAAATCCATCATCAGCAGAATCCAGAGTACAGGCCTCTGGCACTGGCTGGGCCGTGGCTTGCTGAGCCATGTAGCTCGTGATGCTGCAGGAACTTTGCTGAGCTGACCTGTCTTTTGGGAACCACAGAGAAGAGCTTTTGGTCTCTATTGTATTTGGCCTTCACCTTCCCATCTTTTGCTTGTTGACAGAGCTAGTGTGGTGCTGTCCCCGGTACCCACAGGCATGGCTCGTGAACACCTTGCTCAAGCCTGGTGCCCATACCACCTGCTTCCTGCTTTGCTCCCCGTTGCACTGAGGGAAGGTGAGAGGCTCACACTGGCTCACCTGGTCAGGCCCTTCAGGCTACAGGCAGCAGAGAGGGGTATTCTCTGTTCTCCATTGCTCATGGGTCCCCACCCCCATACTCAGTGTCTCCCTCCACTGAAGACCGCTTTCCCCCAAAATGAGGGGGGGCATGGATGCCCATGGGAATTGTGTTATGTAGGTTGCCAGGGTTATGATAACAAAGGACCATAGGTTGGTGGGTTAAACAACAGAAATGTTTTTTCTCAGGTCTGAAGGCTAGAAGTTGGGAAGTCAAAATAAAGGCTCAATGATAGTTGAAGAGTTATTAATAATCAAATGAGGATTCAGATTCAAATCTGGGGCGCAGTCCAACAGATTTGACTATTCAAACATTACGTTTATACCATCTCCTTCCTAACAATCAACACAGCGCTTTGCACAGAAGGGGGACCCTTCTGTGGGGCCACGTGGGTCATAAGCCAGTGAGCAAAAGGCTGAGCCATGGAGGAATGTATTTGGAAGGGAACCTCTGATTTTACATCCAGAGCTATTTTCCCCTTGGACAGCACCCCCTGAGGATTCCTTCTTAAGTCAGGAAGGCATTGAAGCATTGTCAGCCACGGCCCTCTCCTCTTCTTGATGCTGGGAGCGCTCCTGCAAGCCGCCACAACTCGGACCCCATGCTTGCTGGACTCATTGTCCAGCCTGGCCGCGGAGCAGGCAATTAGTCTGACAGCTGTCAAGGTCACATTCTTCCCCTGTAAAAGGGGCAGTTTGTTCCCAATAACGTCTTTCACAAAGGACCTGGAATCCACCCCCTCAAATAGCCTGAGTCCCGAGAAGAGGAAAAAAAGAAACTTTGAGATTGCTTTCTAATAAAAGTTCCCTGCCGCCTGGATTCTCCCCGTAGCAGTCTACAAGGGCTGAGAGCTGCTGGGCTTCTCCAAGGGATGGTGAGGTCGAATCAATCCCGAATTCCGTGACCGTTGCTAACCTGGCTGAATGGAAGAGGCCAAAGAAAGGGCGTCTTTGGCCGGGAGAGGTCACGCACAGCCAGGCAGCAGGACACGTATTGACTTGGCTGCCGGTTCAAGCTCTTTTCTCAAAGTGATGGTCTCTGGAGGGAGAGAGATGGTGCTCAGAGTACTTGGTGCTCAGAGGTAAGGCGACAAAACAGTATTTGTTCGCTGTATTGTGAGCTTTGTTTTTTTGGTTTTTGTTTCCACTGTTGTTTAACATGTGGAACATGAAGGAAAGCGGAGAAACACCAAATAAAAAGGCTGAACAAGAAAGCCAGGCCAGGGAGGCAGCAGCGCTGGGAAAGAGGGCGACGTGGACACAGCCAGATGAAAGAACTGGGGTCCAGGACTGGGGAAGAGCTCGGGCAGCCTTCCTCTTTCTTCCCTGGCACAGAGAGCGCGCGCGGACCTAAGCTTTTCACTTCCATGACCCGAAAAATGTTGTCAGGGACCCTGTTTTTCATTGCCTCTGTGCCTGAAATGGGTACGGAGGGATCATCTCGGAAAGATTTGCCTGAACAGGCAGCGAGGGAGGCTGTGCCTGGCGGCTGTTAGCAGAAGACACGCCACAGAAAAGCTGGGATCTCTGGATCGGGTCCCTTTTAAGAGCCCCTGCAGGCTGCTCCGTCCCTCTCCTTCCACCTCCTGCAAAAGCTTCAGGCTGAATCCTTCAGGCTCAGCTCTTAGAAATGCAGCTGCAGGTAATCCCTCGCTATCCAGGGGGCAGAGACAGCCTTGCTGATCAGAGTAGAGATTCTGGGCTGTGATCCCCTGTTCTCTCTCCCATCCCACAGGAGGGGAGCCTGAAAAGCTGCAAGGTCAGGGGGGAGTTGGCGTGGGCCCCCCACATAGCCACACAACACCCCACACGCCTAGAAGCAGAAATATAGAGCATCTTCCTACCTTTACAAAACTCTAGCGTTTGTCTATGTTTGGCTCAATACTTTGTTCATGTTAAAAAGAGGAAGGGAGGAGCAAAGAAGAATTAATTGCAAAGGCTATTGCTGGTGACATGGACTGTGCTGTTTACATGTCTAGCGAGGCCAGATACAAGCATCCGGGGCAACAGCCACCTGTGCCACCCATTCCGTGTCACTCTCGCGTCCCTGCCAGGCTTGACAGTCTTCTGCAGGGGCTACCGGTCCCACGAAGGTCAAAGCATGGTTTTTGAAGTCAGAGTTTTATTGCTTCTTTGCATTAAAAATGCTAATTATAACAAATGAGTATCGTTTCATGTTGTTCATTTGTTTATTTTTGCTTTTGTTGCCGTGGCTTTTGCTGTCAAACCCAATAAGTCATCACCAGGATCTGTGTCAGGGAGCTTACCCCTGTGTTTTCTTCTAAAGGTGTTTGTGGTTTCAGGTCCATGTGTAGGTTGGGATCCTTCAAAGCTGTCTACTGGGCTGGCCCTGGCTCTGATTCAGTTTGGATTCAAGGAGCTGTACTTGTTAAGCCGTACTTGTTTGTCTATCTGAAGATAACCAAGCTCCTCAAGGACCAGCCTCTAAGCTCATCCTGTGCTGGGTCGCTGGGACCAGACCCTTTTCAGAACCGCCAAGCACCTGGCCCTGCAGCTTGTTAAATACCAGTCACTCAATTCCAAAACAATTCACTCATGCTCAGGTGACAGGCCACTGGCCAGTGTCTCTGTACAATCTCCACTCCCACTCTCTCCATAACTACAGCAGCCTCGCACAGCAGGTGCTCAAAAAGTCATTCAATGAACAGGTGAAGGAATAAACTCCCTGTGTGTGTACGTGGTTCAGCTCCTCCCTGAATCAAATTTGCCCAAGGTGGAGTCACTCATATATCACCTTCATGACTTTTCCATTCCTGTGTTCTACCAGGACCTATATTCTTACCATTCTTTAAATTGACTTTTTTCCCTTAAATGTTTTGAGTAAAAATCCCAATTTGAAGGGAAGCTTTACATTCTAAATAAAACAGTGTTTCTGCATTACAGGAAAATGTCCAGAGTTCACACCACCAGAAACCACATTCTGTATTAATATATAACCATATTAACATCCTCTACACTGTGCACATGTCACACTTCAGGAGACATTGCCCTGAGTCCTGGGTCCACCAAGACCCGAATAAAGACCTAACTAGCTCCCTGGCACCACCTGAACAATGCATCTCATCCCAACCTGCAGGCCATATCTCAGGCAGTGCAGATGGTGAGACTGTGAGCAACAGGCGAGGGAACACTGTGTCTGGAAGAACCCCACGAGGGAGACCACAGACCGACAGGCTCCCAGGCTGTCAAAGCAGACAGAGCCAGGCCTGCCAGGCAGAGGAGATGAATCAGAACAGTTATTCAGACTCATTTGTCCAGAGGAGAAGGGGAAAGAGATTCTTTCTTCTTTTGCAGGAAATGCTTAGGTGAGCATGAGTGCTGCTGGGAGGGCAAACACCCGCCAAGTCGCTGGATAGAAACCCTGAATATTCCCTACTCCACACCCCCCCAGCTAGTTGTCAGGTTGTCAAATGGCTCATTGAAGGAGTTTCGGTTCAGCTTCAGCGTTTCAACAGAAGACACTGCTTTCCTACATCGCTTGGTTGCCAGGGAACTGACATTCCTGGGTGGGGTAGCCCCGGGATGTGATCCAGGACCAGCCGGGAGTGCAGCTGAGTGTGGCTTGCTTAGCAAAGCCATGGAGGCTGTTGGGTCCAGGAGCAGGGCTGAAGGATACCACCGCCCTCTAAGTCCTCATCTGGAGTGCCTGGGGAATACTTTAATTTACAAAGGATCAAAAAATAAGGAGAGGAAAATGATCAGAAATTGTGTATCTTCAATGGACCAGTCACTGTGCTGGCTACTTTAAGGATAGACAACATAGGTCCATCTTTTACAAATTGTTAAATAACCAGATACTATAATCCCTCATCCTGCAGCTTGCCAAAGGCCAGGGTGTTTCCCAGGCATTTCTGAGGTTTCCCAAAGATTCCCTTAGGGTCCCCAAACCTGCTCGCTGCATATATGTCGCCTCTCCCTCTAGGCTTCTTCTCTGAACGTAAGCCCATTCAGTGTCTGCCTCAACGATGCTCACCAGAGGTATTCATCTATCTGGATTTGAACACTGGTTCCACCATGTATTAGCTGTGTGACCATTCGCACATTTTTTTTAATTTAAAGATTTATTTTTATTTATATGCATACAAGACCTGGGGTTTAGGTCAGAGACATGTGTGTGTTGGGGGGATGGTGGTGAGAGGATTCACCAGACCCAGAGTGGAGAGCAGAACAGGCAGATCTACTGAGATACACTGCTGAGGCGAGACAGGAGAGGTCTGTTGTACCATGTGGGTCAGCTCCCTGGCTGGGGATCAAACTCATGCTGCAGTGGCTGGTGATAGTTTTATAGCACTGAGACTTTAACCCCTGTGCCACCAGGGACTGAACATTTCTCTGACTTGAACAAAGATGGTTTGAAAAGGCACACTGAGTTATGAGAAGAAGAAGAAAAAACAACCTATATCTTGATACATCATGGAAAAATTTCCAAATATCAAAGACAAAAGAAAACCTTAAATGCAACCAGAAATAAAAGATTATAATTAGATTGACAGCAGAGTTCTTACTAGACAACAATAAGCACTAGAGAATTATGAAATGATATCTTTAAGGTTCCTGGAATTTGATGCCAGCTCTCTTATATCCAAGAGCAGTGGTCAAACACTGCTTCAGTGAGCATCCTTGAGGAATTAATTCTAAGCATTAGGTACTAGATTTTCCCTTAGGAATAGCATATTAAAACTATGCATTAATCAGACAGTACTTACGGGCCTAGAATTAACAAAAAAGAAACCAAAACATCTTATTCTTTCTAGTGAAAGAAAGGAAAAACATGGCAGATAAGTTTGGGATGATTTTTGAAACTTAACCTACTTCAACCTTTAAGCTCAAATCCCTTCTCAGAGATAGGCTGGGTTCATAACATGGGCAGGTGATTGAACTGGTTTGGGAAGCCCTCATAGAAGACTCACACATGTCTACACTGGCCAGAAGAGCTTTGAACTTGTCACAGATCCTAAGACAGTTCAAAGAAATGGAGTGAAACAGTAAGTTTATAATCGCTATAAAGTGGGGGTGTGTTCTAAAGGAGGAAATTGGGGTGGTATGTGTCTAACTTCTCAGAGTCCAGACTTAGTTTGACATTCTAGGTTTTCACCATCATGCCCTGTCATAAACTTCTCCAAAATGATCTTTCACTAATTCCCAAACTTTTCAAACTATTTCGCCCTCAAAATGATTGCACTTGTCACTAACCCTTGCAAACAAGTCACAATTTAAGCACTATGGAGTGAATAAACATCTGTGGTTGGTTGGTTTATTTGTAGAAAACAAAGCAAAAGCAATTCATGTATGTCTTAGTATCTCAATGGTGCTAAACCACTGTTTATGGGTTATTATTCCAAATTGTTCAAAGAAAGAGAAATCTTCCTGTCGCATGAGACATGTGCCCTAATCTCCAGGTTGTGGCAACTTTCATGAAAGCAATCGAGCATAGGATCAGAACTTAGATGCAAATTTTCAAGTCAGATTTGCTGAGATCTAATTCTCATTCTATCACTAATTCTGTGACCTTGGTAAGATAATTCAATTTCTTTCTGCCTCAATACCAAACTCTAGGAACACAATTAAGATTAACTCATAGAGTACACGCAAGAAGTTAGGAGTGGAGGTGTTGTCTACCCATCTGCACAATGGAAAGTATTAAGCACAGGCTCAGCCAAGATAAAACAAAAGTGACAATCTAATTTTTGCCCTCAGATGACAGCTGGAGACAGATCATTGAAAAGGGAGATGGATCCTTGCATATCCTGCTCTGAGGGCACTCTGCTCTAAGCAAGGTCACCTTGAAAGCAAGATTTGGGAATTATTTATCTTATCCACGAACACTGCTAAAAATAGTAATGAAAGTAGGCAAAGTGTTGACTCCTTTTATGCTGTTTCTAATGAATCTCTGCTTGCTCTGTAGGTCTTTCCACCTTGTGTCTTAGGTGCAATAGGGTAGTGTAGGGTAGTGAGTATTTTTGGAAACAAAATAAATAAAAAGAAAGGGGGAAAAGAATTTAATGAAACCAACTGAAATGTGCCTGAAACATGACACATGCTCAGTCTAAGTCAGCATAGATTGGTATTCTTTTAATTTAATTTATTTATTTATTTTTAAAAGATTTATTTATTTATTTATACAAGCACTGGGTACAGTCAGAAGTGCGGGAGGGTGAGAGAATTCAGCAGAGCCAGAGCGGGTAGCAGAACAGGCAGACTGACGAAATACACTGCTGAGGGGAGCAGCGGGCGTGGCAGGAGAGGTCTGCGCGCCATGTGGGGCCCTCACCTGGTGGCCGGGGATCAAACCAGCGCTGCAGAGGCTGCGGGCTTCGCAACCCAGCGCTCAACCACTGCGCCACCAGGGAGGCCTGGTATTCTTTTTATTAACACTTAAATCACAGGCAGCAAGGAAGAAACATCTACTATTCAATTTATATATTACTGCAGGTAAGAGAAAGTCATCTATATGAAGGTTTGGGGAGGGTAGGACAGTAAAATCTTTCAATTTTCAGTTATTCTGCACTGATTCACAAAATGCTGAAGAACTACCAAGATAACTGATCAGGCTCTTGATTCTCAATTTACCTGATTCTGGTACAATTCAAATCTCCTGGCTCAGCAATTTCCTCACTTTACCATTTTTATTATAACAACTGCTACTAATAAAATTAGCCTGCTGCTATGAGTACAACCTCACTACCTTGCTGCAACCTCATTACCTCACTACTAGAAGCTACTTAGGAGGCACCAGACTTGTACCAGGCACTTAAAAAAGTTTTATCTCTCATCATTGCAGTCACTCTGCAAGAACAGTTCTTATTGCCCCATTTTACAGCCAGAAAATTGTTAAATCTTCCCCAGCCAGTGAGCAGAAGGGTCAGCATTCAAACCCAGATTGCTGTAGTTGGGACAACCATGCCTTTTCCACTTTACTAACCTGCCTCTCTACCAAAAATGTATTTGAACACACAGAACAGTTTTCCTTTATTCCCTTTTTTTTTAACCAGAGTTTTACAGCTGTTTCTCTCAGTCTGCAAAACAGATTGTTCCCAGTTGCAGAGCTTAACTATCAGTGCCAATTTGTCAAAATGCCAATGGCATTTAGAGAAAGTGTGGGCCGATGGCTTTCCCTACATCCATGAACTGTAACAGCATTAAAATGTACTGTTCCCACTGACTTGCAGTGTCCTCCACAGATGACAAATCCCTGGATGTCACTGGGGACCAAGGGTGAGGATGAACCCTGTCGTGATCATAGGCTGGGAGAAAGGGAACAAAAGTGGCCCAGATGGGGAGCCAGGCACTCTGTTTAAGGGAAGTGTGCACACACACACACACACGCACACGCACACGCACACACACCCCTTCCTTCTGGGACTGGAAAGCGTTGACACCTCAGCTTTCTCAGCTGAGTCCTCTGTTGCAGCTCTTGCACGATTATTTTGATAAAATACATCTGTAGATGGTGGCCTCACTGGTGTCTAATTGACAGAAACACAAAGCAGTAAAGGGAGAAGAAAACCATGCAGCATGAAGGCTGCAGATAAATGGGACCTATTCTGGAGGCAGGACGAGAAACGCCAGAGTGATGGTCGCCATTTTGTACGGTGCTTGACTTATGGACTCATAAGTCTTTGAAACTTGGTGTTCCTGCTTCAAAACAAGGGAGATAAATGAGAAAATGATTGCACACCAAATACAGCCACCTTCCCGAGCTCCTGTTCCCTGCTCATGCCTCATGTAGTATTTTGCTGCTCCATTCATCAAGAGGGCTGGGGGATTCACAGACCTTGGAAACCTCTGCAGAACTTCAAAGATAGGATGCATTTTGAATTCTGAGTCATTTCAGCTCATTCAAATAGGCATTTTTGCCAAGGGTTGTCAAGCCTAATCAGGAGCTTGATTTCAAAGGCAGATCCAGATGTCTGAGGAGACAAGGGCTCAAGGAGAAACAACGAGAGGCCCTTGGGAGAGAGAGTGTATAAGGGTGTGGGAGAAGAGGACTTCCAGGGAGAAGGAGTTGCCTAAGTCAAGTTGTTAACAGCTTATATGTTGTTGTTGATGATGATGATGATGAGATGCTGGTGGTGATGATGGTGGTAGCAGGGGTCCTTATGATGGTGATGACTGATGATGACAACTATGATGATACAGAAATGGCAGCTACCACCTGGGGAACTAAGCTGAGATTCTCCATGTGTGATGACAGGTGTCATATATTTTCTACTTATTCATTCTCTGGTCTCCACATTTCATACTTTGCTTTCAGTCCTCTCATTATTATTTATTATTTTTTTTTTTTTTGGTATTAGAATTGAAAAGTCTAGGTCATGGGGGGACTCAAGCCATGGATAATGCATAACCCACCTTCCTGAGATAGATGAATATTTTTATCTCCATTTTATAGATGACAGAACTGAGCTCAGAAAATTAACTTGCCAGAAGACATGAATAAATGCTACAGCTGAGATGAACCCGTCTGCTTGAAGCCCAAACCCTTTCAAATTTAAAACAAATGTATCATTCATTAATTCAGTCAATGATTATCTAGTTGAGCTAGTTGAACTTGATCACAGTTGAACTAGATGATTGTTCAGAGTCAGCTATGTCAGCTAGTGCAGTCAGCTATGACTAAATTATTATAGAGCCAGAAACATAGCAATGAAGACTACAGACAGGTCTCTCCTGCATGCAACTTAAGTTTTAGAGGAAGAGGAGAAGATACAGGACAAGATGTAAACAAGAAAATATCTGATGGTGATAAACACGACGATGAAAAAATATAGGGTTATATGATAGGATGACTAGATAGAGGAGGTGATATTTCAAATCTGAATGACAAGAGTCACCCAATAAATGCTTGAGGGGAAAGTCATTTAGGGGAAAAAAAAGGTTCCGAATTCTGGCAGTCAGAGCAAATGAGGTAGACTTAAGAAATGAGATCTCTCATCTAGTTGTGATCAGATGTCAGCCAGAGGTATAGTCATAGGACAGCTTGGCTGGACTGGCTGTTCAAAACAGTTTACTATAATGACTGGCAGGCAGTGGTTTAGGGGCCTTGAGACCCTGCCTGAGCCTGTCCACACTGCACATGCTCTCCCCTGATGTGTAACTCTTCACAGCGTGATTGTGGGATTCTAAGAGCGAATGTGCAAGACCAAATACTCTAAGAAGCAGAAAACAGAAGTTAACCTGAAATTAGCACAAAACCATTTCGATAATATGTTACTAGTTGAAGCAATCACAGGCTTCCCATATCCAAGAGGGTGGTTACTAGTTTCAACAGTGTTGCCCAAAATTCACATTCGTTTAGAATCACAGAGCGTGACCTGACTTTCTAGGGCCTTGGTTGGTGTAATTAAGTTAAAATGAAGTCCTACTGGGTTGAGATGGCTCCTAAATTCAGTGACTGGTATTCTTATTGAAGAATAGACACAAAGGTTGAGAGACACAGGGAAGAAGCTCAGAGTATGGAGTCACCTTGCCCAACAAGTCAAGGAACCCCAAGGATTGCCGGTCACCACCAGGAGCTGAAAGGGAGGCAGAGAGCACACTCCCTGACAGCCTGCAGAAAGTACCCACCCCTTAACACCTCGATTTCAGATTTCTGGGTTTGGGAACTGTGAAAAAGTAAATTTCTGTTGTTCTAAGCTTTTCAGTTTGTGATCATTTGTTACAGCAACCCTAGAAAATAAACGACAATGATAGAAAATACAGTCAGGCTGTATTTGGAAAACAGCTCGCTATTCACGTTCATATGCCAAGGTAGCCTCAGTAGCTATCAGTTTGGCTTCCTTTTCCTTAGAATTTCAGGCTCTGTTTCTATTTATCACTCACAGTGTGTGTGTGTGTGTGTGTGTGTGTGTGTGTGTGTGTGTGTTGCTATAATTCTCCCAGTATCTTTGGAAAGTGTTGGAGTGTGAATAAAGCAACAAAATTTCCCCCTTGGGTGAGGCTACAGCTTACACCTCAACCTGCAAATTTCACTGTTCTCTCTGCCAGACTGAATTTCAAACTTTTTTTTCTCAGCAGGATGTAAAGATTGAGTTAAAGCTTTGACAGTCTCTGAGCTCCCACTGTGGCTGAGATCAAGCAACCATAATTAATCACCAAAATGTTGCTGCCTTTTCCCCCACAAGCCACGAGGGCCAGTCAAGCCCAAAGCTGGAACAAGACCACAGGCATTGGGCGTACATGACAGCTAACCACGGTCTGAAAAGACGGAGCGTGTCCCGAGCACTAGAAAGAGAGACTTACACAAGCCTCCCATGCCTGCTGAATATGGTTCAGAAAGTTCTTCAGCTATTTCAGGAATCTGAGACTTAAGGCTTAAGACTTAAAGACTATTGAACCAAAGGAATCACTGGATGTAAGCTTTGAAAATGTAACAAATACAAGACAGCAGCGATAGGCGTGGGTATTGTAGGTAGGCATGATGACCTTCTAGATCATCTCTTAATAAACCTTCCCACCTCTCCCTCCACTCATAGGAACTCATTATCACAAAACATGCCACAGACCCGGCCATGTATGGTGGGGAAATTTGCCATCTGTCCATACACTGTAGTGGCAGGCAGGGGAGGTGGGGCGAAAGCCAGTGTATCTATAAAAGTCTACTTAAAATAAAGTAACAAGAAATAAAAATGCTAATAGTGGAATACTAAAAAAAAAAAAACAATTAGAACTTTAAGAAATAAAAACATAGTCACTGAAATAAAAACTCAATTATAAAATTAAAATTAAATTAGACCCAAGCAAAGAGAGAATGAGTTGGGAAAATTATCCAGAATGCCACAAAAGGAGGTAGAGAGGAAAATGGCAGTCAGAGACACAGAGGATAGAAAGGGGGCAAAGTATGTCCTGAAACTGTAATCAAATAAACTCAAAACATGTAAAGCAAAAATTGACTTAATTACCAAGAAAAGTTACAAATCCTTAATCAGGGAGAGATTTTAAGATATCTTTCTTAGAAACTGATGGACTGAGTAGACCAAGTGTAGTAGGTTGTAAAATTTACACACCCACCAGGCATGCATGAGAATTCCAGTTGCCCCACATCCTTGCCAGCATTTAATTTTGTCTTTCCTTTATGCATTAGTAGTTATAGTGGGTATAAAATAGTATCTCGTGAGCATCCCAGGTGGTTCAGCAGTTGAGCGCTGGGCTGAGAAGCTGCCCCCTGCCTCTGCAGCGCCATTTCGATCCCCAGCCACCATGAGGGTCCCACATGGCGCGCAGACCTCTCCTGCTGCCCGCTGCTCCCCTCAGCAGTGTATTTCGTCAGTCTGCCTGTTCTGTTCCCTGCTCTGTCTCTGGTGAATTCCCTCACCCTCCCGCGCTTCTGACTGTACCCAGTGCTTGTATAAATAAATAAATCTTTAAAAAATAAATAAAAATAAAAATAACATAGTATCTCGTGTGGTTTTAATTTAAAATTTCCTGAATACTAGTAACGACATGCTGTCCATTATTAAATCTTTTTAAAATGTTTTTTCAAGCTTTCCCCCATTTTTATTGGATGTTTACATTGTTATTATTGATTTGTTACTTCTTTATATTTTTATATATTGGGTAAATGTGCTTTGCCATTTTTTTCCAATGTAATATTCAGTTGTTCATGCGCCGTCTGTTAAAAAAGACCGCCCCATTCTCCTTTGAATTAACTTGGTGCCTTGGCCAAAAATAATTGACCATTTATGTCTTCGTAGATCTTTGGACTGTCATGGTGTATTGGCCCACATGCCTTTCCTCATGTTGATAACACTCAAGACTGGCAAGTCCTGAAATCATGCTGTTATCAGTCCTTTTTTTCCTTCATTTTTAGTATTGCTTGGACTCTTCAACATTCCTTGTATTTCCACATACATTTTAGAACAAGTTTGTCAACGAGGTTTTGATTCGTAGTACACTGGACTGGTACACTAGTCTGGGGAGAATGGGCATTCTTACATATTGATCACAGAGTTATCATCTTTGATGAATCCTTTCTTGTCATTTACTAATCCATCCTAGGTGTAGGCATTACATATACGCTTGCTCCATGTTTGAGCCCCCTACACTCTCCTTTGTCATCCAATAAAACACTGGTTTGTACTAATATTATCTCCTACTTTGATGCTTCTTACCTCTCTCCTAACTGCCAATCCATAGTTTATCTGATTCTTGGCTTGTCTCTTTCCCGGGTGAATGCTGCTCAGATGACCTACTCAGTCTTGGCCACAAGGTTCTCTCATTTCCAGCTTCCGCAGGATGCTTTGTCCTCCTGGGAACAGCAACTTTGCCAAGTTTCCAAACATCCTAACATGGCATACAAGCCTTTGCATTGTCAAGCCCCTTCACGCCTCTAGCTTTGTTACTAAACTCATCATATTGTACTTCTGCTTCACCCAAAATGAACCCATGTTTAAATGCACAGGCTCCGTCTCACAACTAGACCTTTGCATATCCTATTACTGCCACCTGAAACATGTCCCCCCAGACACATCCACTTCCACCCTGTTAGCTAAGAAAGGTTCCCTGATTCGCCAAGCCTGGTTGAGATGTCCCTTCTCCGAGTTCTCATAGCAATGCCATGCAGTTCTTTACAGGAACTGTTTTCTTTACAGGAACTGATTTTCTCATTGTAGAATTTCTAGCATTTGGCACAGCTTGGCTTCTACAAAGCTCTCCATAAATGTTTGTTAAATGAATGAATGAATAAATGAAAGAATTTACAGTAAGTTGCTGTCACTATGTCTATGGAGGTCTTAGGAATGGGAACCCTGACTCACTAAAGACCTATGGCAGCAATATCCCTGTGGTGGAATCAGGTGACTCATTCTGCTCTCAGCACTGTTAAAAATATCCCTTAGCCAAATTCAATTTATATGCACCCATCAATCTTCTAACCTTAACGCACTTCCCAAGTAGACTTGTTAAACAGGAACAGAAATGTATTGATCTATTAGTAGATCAATTGCACACTGTAAATGAGTATTTTGATTCTTTTTTTTACAACAATCTTATATAATTTTGGTTGACATGGATATACTCTCAGAATGCCTGGTAGGAACTGAAATAAGTAAGTTTTCTTTCTCTTTTTTTTTCATATTTTATTCCCCATGAAATGGAGTTTATTTCTTGTGTTTCCCCCACCCCACCACATACATGGCTTAAAATAGTATAAAATACCTTGATGGTCCTCAGTGAACTCCAGTTGAATGTAACAATTAGCAAGAATGAGAACTAAACTCAAGGGAGATGTATTTGTTTTCTAGGGCTGTTGACAGTACCACAAACAGCATAGCTTATCAACACACATGTATTGGATCACAATTTTAAGTGGGAAGTCTGAGATGTTAGTAGAGCTAGTAGTAGTAGCTAGTTAGTAGAGTCAGTAGATGTTAGTAGTTTTTCCTAAGGGCTGTAGAGAAGAATTTGTTTCAAGTCTCTTTCCTTATGCATATGTCCGTGGCCAAACTTCTCCTTTTCATAGGGATACATCACATTGGACTAGGGGCTCACCCTACACCAGCAAAACCTCATCGAAAACTTATCTATCATACCTATAATAACCCTATTTCTGAATAGTCACTTTTTGAGGTATGAGAGTTAGGATTCACTATATGAATTTTGGAGAAACACAATTCAATCCATAACAAATTAACACTAATTTTACACTAATGATTAAAAACTTCAAAAAGACTTTATGTAAAAATGTAACCTTTAATATACTTCACTTAGATATAATTTATGTATGTTTTAAGTGTATCATTCAATCTGTTTTGAGAAATGTATATATCAATGTAACTGCCACCATTGTCAAGATGCAAAACATTTATACTGCCTCATAAAGTCCCCCTGTCCCTCTTTTTTAGCCAATATTCTCCACCCCAACTACTGCTCTGGCAATCACTGATTTCACTTCTGCCACCAATGATAAGTTTTGCCAATTTTAGAACCTCATGTAATTGGAAGCATAGTTTGTAGACTTTAGCATTGAGCCTTTTTCTCCCAACACACTGTCTGTGAGATTCATTTATGTTGTATCTTGTTTCTTTCATTGTTGAATAGTAGTTTCCTTTGTGAACATACCAGATTTTCTTTACGCATTCAGTTGTTGATGGGTTATTGGGTGGTTTACAATTTTAGGGTTTCCTGAATAAAGTCACTATGAGCATTCATGTACTTGTTGTTTTTATAGATATATGTTCTAATTTCTCTTGGGTAAAAATTTAAGAGTGGAAGTGTTGGGTTATCTAAACAAAAAAGTTTGGAGGTCACCATTCTTGATTCTGTAAGTAACAAAATCAGCCAACTCCTTCACTGGATTTAGCGAATTTCCATGGAACCCCTTCCTTTGTCCATATGGATATGTATTCTGAAATCCACTGAAGGCAGAAGTTTGGGTATCAGCAGGGCCTCCCTGGTGGCGCAAGGGGTTAAGATGCAACCTATGAGGCTATCTGCAGCCACTGCAGCATGAGTTCGATCCCTGCCCAGACTGCTAACCACATGGCAGAGCAGACCTCTCCTGACTCACCCATTGCTCCCCTCAGCAGTGCATTCAGTCAATCTGCCTGTTCTGTTCCCCATTCTGTCTCTGGTGAATCCTCTCACCCCCCACACCTCTGGCCTGTACCCCAGTTCTTGTATGCATAAATAAATCTTTTTTTTTTAAAAAAAAGAAGTTTGGGTATCAGCATTCCAATATGAAATAGTTACAGTGGTGTGAATTTGTACTGTGTTTATCATTTTTAAAACCTCCAAACTAATTATTTAATTCAATTCTTGCCACAAATTATAAGAAGCTCAGGTAAGGAAGACCATCTCAAATTTATAGAGGAGGAAACTGAGGCTCAATGAATCTCCAATAGAGAGCTAGAACAGGAACCCAAGACTTCTGACTCATGATATCAATTGAAGAACTACCCCAGCTCCATGTTTTAGCACCATTTTGTCCAAAATTCATTTATTCAAAAATTTAAATATATCCCAAATTCCAAATTTATCCAAAAATGTGTCATACTGACACATAATGGTTGGTAAAAAAAAAACAAAATGATCTCTCTTGATTTGGAATAAAAAGAAAACATTTCTTTGTGACTTGATTATTTCAATGACTTAGAATGGACTGATATATTTCAAAATCAGTATCTGAATAAACAGAATCTATCATTTCAAAGTTAAAGGATTACAATTTTGAGTGTTTAGGATAAGATATTAGACTTTCTCAAGAAGGAAAAACTGTAGAGAATTTCTTCAATCATTATGAATAAGTAATTTTCTTTCATTGTCAGAGAAAAAAACTGATGATCTATTAATGATAATGTTTGAAAAATCACATCCAAATGCTGCCATAACCATGCGGAAATATTTTCCAGAGATACATTCAATCAAAGAGTGGATTAGTATTCATCTTTCAAGTTGAAAGATGAGCTGAAAGTTAAAACATTGCATGTGATGTGTTTATGTCTAATGGAAAGCAATCTTCAGAGATAAATCTATTCTTTCTGAGTCAATGTTTTATTTGAATATCCACATTTATCTAAATATCCTTACAATTGTGACTTAGACTATTCCAATTTAGGAAGAATAAAGAGTAAGGAAATATGCAGTGATTGTGGAACCTGGACATGTGAAACTATTCTTTACAAAGGCAGATACAGACAATCCCAAATTGGTGCTTTGCATGCCCACAAAGTTGTCTGCAAATGCTGAAAAACTGAGAAGCATTGTGCTAGAAATTCTGAGTAGGTTTCTTCTTTCTAAAAAGTCCCCACCTCCAGAACAGAGAATTACTCTGAATCATAGACTGACTAATTTAACACATGTTGACTGGAAATAAAGTTTCCTGATGGACAGGGTCTATTAAATAATCAAGGTGAGGATTCAGACTTGGGAAGCTGTCTGATAGATTTGACTCTATGAGAGCTGTTCTGATAAGCACAGATTTGAATTTAGTTTATATAGGTAGGAACAGTGAACTATTAACAATAAGTATGTAATTATTCTCATCTGAATGGGTTTCTAGTTCTAAGTTTTCATGACCTAAAGATATACTGATGCTAGAGAAAGGGAAGGAAAGATTTAACTCCCTCCTTTCAAAAGAATGTATTGCAAAGATGCAAAGATTGGGTTAAATTTTCATTATCTGGCTCCGTGGTCATCAGTGAGTGTGTAAAGACTGGCTTGATCTTCAGGAAGCCAATTCCTGCATGGCAGGCAGGAGCCTGTGAATATGGCTTTGTTCTGTTGCCTACTAGACTGGGGGACCAAGGGTTAGAAGGGTCCTAGAAAATTTTACCATCTGTTCAAACATGTTCATTTATACTTTTTGCCATTTCCTTTTCCCCAAGATTAGAAACTCATTGACTCAAGACTTGATCTGATGCTTACTGTTGCTCACTATCTGGAGCCTTGAAAACCTACTGTCACTACCGTATTGACTCTCTTAGAGTCAACTGGCCCAGCATTGGTGGTAAGAAAGACTGTGTTCCCCTGAATGTGAAGAGCCCACATTCTCTTCTGGAGCTCAATATTAATAAAAGTACACTTAACCCTTATTCCTGATGGCTCCTCCCATGTGTAGATAGTTGAACTAGTAAAACATACTTGGCCTCAACCATCTTTGTCTATCAGTGTATTGTAAACTCCCAGAGTTGACTTTTCTTTTTTATAATCAAAGTGTCTGACTGAACCTTGATGCAAAGGCAACCATTTCAAAAGGGGCATCCTCTTCAAAGAAGGTTAACCCAAACACATGGTCAGCCACATGACTAGATATGAACCAGATATGAACTAGTTATATAACTAGTCAGTTGGGACTGATTTGCCTTTTCCTTTCTACCTCTTTGTCTCTCCTCCCATGCTTTAAATTCCTGCTCTTGTGATTTGAATTCATCAAAAGAGTAAAGCCCATGAAACCCCAGGAAGCCTAGTAAGCCTATAAACCCACACACTTACTCCCAATAAAAGTGGATATCCTTGTGATATCTTTCTTTCTCCCCACCCTACTCCATGACTTCACTTTGGCCCAGGTGTGCTATGTTATTTACAAGTCATATGAATAACAAACCTCTATTTTTTTGAAGTTTCCAAATGGTTATTGTTGAAGGTCATCTTGCTATCATAACACAACCCCTAAGGCTGGTTCAGTCATAATATTGTCTTAAAAAGGGGACATGTCTATGGGACTTTACTGCATTATTATCAATAGACTGAGACCAACACAAATGATCAGATTTGTGATTTTCTAGGAAGAAACTGGGCATGAGTAACTCAGTGCCTTCCTCTTCTGTTTCCTCTTGTGGCCATGCCAAATATGGACCACAGTCTGCTCTCCTGGATAATCATGCCAATGTCCAACACTGCCTGTGAAAAGCTGACTAAATCTGGGTAATTCTAGAGTTTGGTATTTGAGTTTCAGCTGGCCTAAATGTCACATTTACCAACATCAACTTTTCATGGTAATAAAAGTGGCATTTTGGTTCTCTCTGTGCCAATTATTTTCATATTGCTCATCAAACTCTAAGTGTTGGAAAGGGAATGCTATTATTTAGCTGTTCAAATTCCATTGCCAGCCTCTATTGCTAATTGGTTTCAGAGTAGTGCCCTACCTTGGTGACAGGAGCCTACAGTCTTTCAGTTTATTCCTTGTCCCCACTAGGTAGGAAACATTATGCGTAGACCTCAGAGAGGCTCAAACTATTGTAAGACTGACAATTAGCCAGCAGACTGTCTATACTGATTTAACCAGTTATGTAACAGCTCCCACTAGTTCATATATCTCCATCTTGCCCATAAGCTAGAATCCATTTGAAAGGCTTGCTGAAATCTAAATGCATCTCCATATTCTGTCACACTGGTAAAAGTGTCAAAAAAGTAAGTGAGGCTAGTTTGCTTTGAATTTTTCTTAGTAAATCCTGCTAGATTGATGGTAAAGCTAAATAACATATATATTTATAAACTCTGTGTCTGGCATGTATTACAAAATCAATAACTGTTTAAATGAATAAATTAATTAATCAAATAAATCTTTACCAGCTCCTAATAATTATCTGTTTACCTTAAGCATATACAAACCATTTTTAATGATAGTTCCTTCAGTATTTTTCTTGCTCTAATTTCAAACTCATTAATATATACTTCCAGAATTCCTCTTTTTCAAATTGCTTACAAAACAGAACAATATTTATCTTCCCTGGTCTTCCAGTTTAACTCTTCTCCTCCATCATTTCTTAAAGAGCAGAGATGTTGACTCCATCAACATAGATACATTTTATTAATACTTTCTGTGCCCTGAGATGTAATTATCTTGGTTCTGGGAATTTGAATTCATTTAAACCATTTTAAATGCTCTGTTATTATTATCTTTTATCTGCAGGGAAATGCACTTTCAAAGATAGTTTTTCTACCATTTATTGTTAGGAAATTATTCCCCTGGCAGAGAAGCAGAATAAGAATTTAGTCATTTATTTTTCTGGCAGGAAACTGTTACAGAGGCATCTCCATGAAAGGGGGAGGTACTATGTTTCCTGCCCCACTTACCCACAGCCACCTTGGACTAGCTACTGGGAAAGAGGGGGTGGAGCTGAGTGGCCAGGTGAAGCTGTATAACACGGAAGGCAGGTGGGCCCAGGGCATTCAAAAGAAGACAAAAGAGGAGGGTTCTTGATTCTGTGGCCTGATTTGCACCTGATAATTTTTCTTAGCCAATCCTGGTACTCCTGGGAAGGAGATGTGGAAGGAGACACATGGAGGAGAGCGATGTAGAGACACTTGGAAGGGACATGGGGTGAGAGGCACGTGGGGAGGCTGACAATGGAAGCTGTTATGCAACTTCTTTTGTCCTAGCTTTTTGGGACATGCTTTGGAACCTCTCTCCTATGGGTTCCCGCCAGACGGCACCTTAGACGTGTGGCAAGCTTTTGGGCCTCAGTAGCCTCACTTCAGGGTGACCCTGTTTGGTATTTACTCACAAGGGGATGTGTTAATTGGGAGGTTTTATTTGGAAAATGATTAGGCATGCCCTTTCTCCTATTCTCTCTGTATGCACGCTAGTTCTGTTAAAGTTCTTTCACACTAAGTGCCTGCTCTGCCTTTGTATGCACGGATGGCCAGATCCCTTCAGAACATGCAAGCTTTGGGGGCCCCAGGGTACCCCTTGGTTGTGCATTAACACAAGAACCACAAGAAAGGGGTTAGGAGGCCCCAGAGAGATGGAACAGCAAGAGAGATTCAAAACTCAAAATGTACCACTTAATCCACTGGGAAGTCAAGATCACAGCCACCAGTGTCTCTGCAGGGCAGCCTCCTGCATGTCCCCCTCCCTGCGTGTCTCTTCCAAGTGTCTCTGCATGTCTCTCCTCCACAGGTCTCTTCTTACGACACCATGATGCAAGTCAAAGCCAGAACATCGAGAGAGCAAGAGCAAGAGCAAGCATGTGGTCAGTCACTGGCCAGCATGGCCACTTCCTTCCACCCCCTGCTCCCTGCAGCCTCCCTTCTGGAAGCCAGGTTTGTGGCATGCTGGGAGTTGTAATTCTTCAGACTGGACATGGGATGGAGTCTGCAAAAATATCAGGGGTGGACTGTTCTTCTGTATTTCTAGCATTCAGACTCTGAACCAAGTCAGACTCTGAACCGGGAGATTGTTTTTACAAAGGAAGCTGTTTATTAGTGCGTGGTGTCACTCTGGGAAGAAAGGGATGTGAGGGTGTGAGGGCTTGGGAGGTTTTCTTATTTTCAGGGCCAGGAAGGCACCTGGAGTCCAAGGGCAGTCATCATGGGAATATCACTGACCCTTCTGGAATCCTTGCTCTCTTTTGTGTTATCAGTTTAAAACAGCCTGTGGGGTTTGTCGGGCACTGATGTTATTAGTATCCTCAGAAGGAACAAAATATCTCCTTAAGCATGAAGCAACCCATTCTTGTGGCCCTGAGGAAAATGCCCAGTGTATCCGATTAAACTGCTAGGTTCAAGGTGAAGGCAGAGGTCACGTCATGGTCTTTAGCTCAGGGCCAACCACAAAACCATGTGGTATTTGTCTTTCTATGCCTGACTTATTTCACTTAGTATAATGTCCTCTATGTCCTTCCATCCATGTTGTCAAAAATGGCAGGATTTCCTTCTTTTTCATGGCCAAAGCATATTTCATTGCATATATATAAAATCTACATTATATATATTCTTTATCCATTTACCCTTCAATGCACACTTTGATTGTTTTCATGTCTTTGCTCTTACAAATAATGCCACAATGAACATGGGGGTGCAGATATCTTTCTGAGTTAGTGTTTTCATTTCTGTCAAATAAATGCTCAGAAGTAGAATTGCTGGACCATACGGTAGTTTTACTTTTAATATTTCAAGGAACATTCATACTGTTTTCCATAGTGGCTTCACCCGTTTACATTCCCACCAGTGGGACACAACAATTCCCTTTCTTTCTCCACAGCCTCACTAGCACTCACCAACACTAGCTGGTCCTTGTCTTTTTACACTGGTCATTCTACCAGGTATGAGGCAATATCTCTTTGTGTCTTTATTTGCCACCTACAGAATAAGAGAAAATATTTCCAAATCATGTATCTGATAAGAGGTTAGTGTCAAATATATATAAAAAACTCATACAACTCAATAGCAAACAAACAAAAAACGCCAACAATCTAATTACAAACTGGACAGAGGAACTGAATAGACATTTTTCCAAAGAAGACATACAGGTGGCCAACAGATATGTGAAAAGGAATAAAGGAATTAAGAAGAGCAAGCTACTTTTATTATCTTTGTGATTTTCCAAAGCCCTAAATTAATTAAAGGGCAACACTGTATGTCCCAGAAAGTGAAATGAGATTTAGAAGCAGCTGCCCATGCTGCCCCAGGGTAAATGGGGAAGAGAGGAGTTGGTACAAAGTAGTGATTAGAATGGCCTGAAAGAGCAGCAGTGTCTTGGGCCTCCCTGGTGGTGCAGGAGGTAAATCTCAGCGCTATCAAGCTATCATCACACACTGCAGCATGAGTTCGATTCCCGGCCAGGGAGCTGACCCACATGGTGCAGCAGACCTCTCCTGTCTCACCTGCTGCTCCCCTCAGCAGTGTATTTCAGCAGCTCTGCCTGTTCTGCTCCCCACTCTGTCTCGGGTGAATCCTCTTACCCCCAGACCTCTGGCCTGTACCCCAGTACTTGTATGCATAAATAAATAAAATGAATCTTAAAAAAATAAGAGCACAGCAGTGTCTGAACTTGGAGGGAGAGCTGCCTCCTGAGTCTGCGAAAGCAGGACATGCTCCCAAGTTTCCCCAGAGGTCCCAGGTCCAGAGGAGGGCAAGAGGACAGACAGGTTGCTAGCTGCTTTCCAACTGCCATTCTGTCCTTCTTGTTTAGAAAAGAATACCAAATTTTAGTCGGCTGCCCATGTAAAGGCGAGAAATAGGAGAAGGAAATAGACCGTTACGTTAATCGAGCCACTGCTATTTTGTTGTTAATGTTTGTAGGTAAGCCAAATCAGAGCCTGTCTGGCACAGTGTTAGGTTGCAAAGAAAAATCATCCCCTACCCCTCTGGGTTCTTGTCGGCTGGCAAGTAATCAAACAAACATTCGACAGACTGATAAATGACAAAGCCAAAAATAAATTTAAAAAGAGCATGCATGCCTCTTGATAATGAGAGAGACCCAGCATGACTGAGTCCCTTGCCCGTGTGTCTTCAGACAGTCTCTTCAATAGGTAAGTGAGGAAAGATTTGGGTGGGAGAGAAGAGGGAAGCCAGCCAGGGAGTTTACTGGGGCAGGTACAATAACAAAAGTATACTGATCACCGTTTGCCTTCCAAGTACAAGGAGGTAAGGTAGATTAAGACTTCTGTGTCTAGAAACATCCATTCCAAAGAGCACCTGCACCCCTATGTTTATAGCAGCACTGTTTACAATAGCTAAGCTTTGGAAACAGCCCAAATGCCCAAAAATAGATGACTGGATCAAGAAGATGTGGTCCATATATACCATGGAATATTACTCAGCATTCAAAAAAAGATAAACACATGCCATTTGCAGCAACATGGATGGCGCTGGAAGGGATCATGCTCAGCGAAATAAGCCAGAAAGATAAAGAAAAATACCGGATGGTCTCACTCATAGCAGGAATCTAGAAAACTTAAATAAGGGACCAGGAAAATGAATAAATATAAGAAAGTAAAAATCAAAATCAACAAACAACTATGAACCAGAGACACTCTATGGGGGGGTGGGGGGCGGGGAGGGATTGGGGTCAAAATAAGGGGGTTGCAATTGTATGGGGAATATAAAAATAAATTAAAAAAATCAAATTAAAAAAATAAATAAAATTAAAAAGCCCTATGTGGCTAGTAGCTACCATATTGATGGCACATATCTAGAATGTTCTTAACTTTCAGTATCTGCTCCCCAATACTTTGTTGTATAATAAAATAGTATAATAAAATATAATGTACAATAAAATTACCTTCATGTGGAAAAAAAAAAACAGACTTCTGTGTCTATCCTTAGAGAAGTTTGCAAGTAAATATCTTTTTCAAAGGCAACCTCTAGCCAGTCTTTAGAGTCCCATCATTTAAAACAACTATTTATCAAAATAGAGAGCATTTTGCTAGTCCATTCACAAGAGAGTGTAGCAGGGTTTCCAGAGCTGAAGTGGAGACTAGGACAGTAGAAGACATGGAAGAACCAGTAGAAGCTGAGGGTGCCCATGAAAGAAAGGGCCTCTTCTGTTCTCTGGTGTCCCCCGTGGACAAGGGTGGGCAAGAGGTCTCCTAAATAACAGAGACTGCATGTCTCTCCAAGCCAGGAGGAGAGAATCAAAACCAGATAAAAGTCGATGTGCCATTTCTGACATATTTGAGTTTATTGTTTGAGATTCGCGATCACTGAAAAAGCTACATTGACCTTGGTTTTGCAATTTATCCTGAACCATTTTAGCACAGTCTTCTTATTTATTTTAAAGTTAATTCGAAGTAAATTTGTTATCTTCACCCCAAAGGACCCTACCTAAGAGGCAGACCCTCCCTGTGTAGGACTGTTAGCGTCTTAAGGTAACTTTCTTTCCTCCCTGGCTAGGAATGTTTTAAATTATATTGTCAGATTTCATTTTTAGTGCCTACCTTAGGTGGTTTGGCTTTTTTGAAGAGTAAGTTCCTGGGATCATGTCCATTTTTTGCCTCACATTTGACATGTGTTTTATTAAAGTTTAGAGGAGAGGGGTTCCTCCCTTCACCCCCTGCTGACTGCATGCTGACCTGCTTCTTTCATTTCATTATCATTTCCAGACAACCAGTCAACTGTTCCCTACTCATCTAAATCAAGTGCAGGATGGCAGCTCTTGCTGCTTCCTCTACCAGCTGAGCCAGGAGCTATCAACAAGGCAAGCCAAGAATTTATTAGCCAGGACTCTTCCAGAAGAATTAATCTGCCAACAAGCGAGTTTGAAGCTTGCAAATGTGGCATTCACACATCTGGAAGACAATGGTAGGGATTCTTAGGTATGGTGGGTTAACACCTATGGGAACTGCATTTATTATTTTAACCATTTGCAGATCCCAATGGGTGTTCTTTGAAATTGGTTGACTGTTGAAACAAACTGAAGCCTGTTGGGTTTTACTCTTTCCATCTATATAGTGGGGACAGTTATGGCTCTTCTAGGTAGCTGGAAAAATTGTCTAGTACCGAGCTTGCAAGCATAATTCAGTTCTGTTCAAACGTATGGCGCTGCCATGATCCTGATGAGCTCAGAGCCCCTATGTCCCACACCCACAGGAACTATCATTCCCGCTGTGCAAAAGGAAGGAGAGGAAAATAAACTCACCCATGACAGGCACCAAGCCCATATCCAGAGCTGTGCTAAGTGCACCTATATATTTTCACACAACCTCACACTCACCCACTGCTGTATATATTCACCTTTCCTGTGTTCATTTTGCAAAGTTCCAGGAGCTTATGTGACTACTTGCTCAAAGTCTCACAAGTGGCCACTTCCAGAGACAAATTTCAACATGTAGGTTTACTCCAAAGCTGGTGCATTTCTGCATATGCCACACACAGAGTCCCGGGGCAGGGAGGGAGGGAAGTGACACGTTGGAATTCCAAGGTGATCTTGTTTTTGTAAGCACATATATTTTTGTGTAGTTGCTTGTTTATCTTTCAGTAATTTTGGCATCTTTATGGCATGACGTGAATTTATGAAAATGGAACTCCTGAGAATTTACACCAGTAGGAAATATAAGCTCAATTTATAATAATGTTTTCAGAGGCATCCAGAAACCCAATGAGGGCCCAAGTTCATGGAGCTCTTCTGATCCAAGCCCTTGGGGGTTTCTCATCTCCTCTGTGTAAAAGCCTGTGTCTCAGGATGCCCTGAAAGCCCTGTGACCTGCCCCCTCCAACTCTTTCTTCTGAGTCCTCACTGTTCCTCATTTCCTCCCAGGCCATTCTGCTCCAGCCATTAAGTTCTCGCTGATCTTTCAACTGGCCAAGGATTCTCCTACCTCAGGGGTTTTGACCCAGGTATTTCTTTCTGCCTGGATTGCTCTTTCTCAAATATCCACATATGTGTTTCCCTCTCACTTCCTTCAACTCTGTTCAAATATCAGTGAGACCTCTCCTGACCACCATAAACATCACACATGCCATCTTTCCCCACAGCCTTACCTTGTCATAAAGAAGCCCTTCTCTCTTGACCGTGAGGAAACAGATCTCACTAGGAAATACCCCCTATCCCCAAAGAAAACACGCAGCGCCTCTGATAGCCACAAACAGGATAGAAACAGGAGAGACTTTAGAAACCATCACAGTCAATTCTTGCAATTCTTGCTTATGAATGAGAAATTATGTAAAGATGGGTCTGGGATGAGAGTCCAAGTTCACTCATTTATTCATTTCACACATATTTACTTAGGATCTACTACATGCTAGGATCTTGACTACCCTGGTGAATAAAAACTGTTTCAGTTCTTGCCTTCCTCCAGAGCTTCCAGCCTTAGCAGAGACACAGCCATTGGATGAGTTATGACAATAACAAATGTGAAATTCAGCTGTGACCACGTTACAAGGGAGATGCACTTGGTGTTATGAGAACATAGTTTGGGGGTTGATTTGGACAGGGTAATCGATGAACATTTTCTCGAGGAGAAGATGGTAGAATTAAGAACTGGGGAACAGCCGAGAGATAGCTGAGTGAGAGATCAAAGGGGATGGGGGCTGGAGTGTGGCGTGATGAGGTTAGAAATGGACATAGAGGTTAGAGTCCACAGCGCCCCATCAGCCATGATGAGACAGTTTATCTTTACCCTAACAAATGCTGAAAGGTTTATCTGATTCCTATTTCCACTCCTTGCTTTTAATTGCACTGACAAATAATGTTCAGGGTAAGTAACAGAGGAGGCAGATTCAATTTCTATTTATATCTATGAACCAACCAAAGGACAAAAAATAAACTTGGAGAAACATTCCTTCAGGCTATAGCCTGATCATATTTTCCTGGCTACCTAGGCAGTCAAATGTCTTCTTTCTCTTCAAGTCTGATCATGTGTTTTACACACACACACACACACACACACACACACACACACGTCTTCACTTCAGCAAACAATGTTTTGACATTCCTGATATAGGAATAACAGAGCTTATTCTGATGAATTTCATTTACTTGTAATTAGTTTATCCACTTGGTCATTTGGTCTGCATGTATTTGCTGCCAGCAGGCTGAAACTCACACCACCCTGAATTCTCCAAATGATGGCAACTTAATTAAAAGGTCTGTCTTGGTGTTATGAACCCACTCTTGGGTTCCAGAACATAAGAGAAGAGCACTGCGAAGAGTCATTATTACTGGAAGGTTTGTGATACAAACTGCTTTCCTGGCTCAGTGCTCTTCTTTAATAACTGCAAGTTCTGACATCTGGGGCTTCGCTGGCCCTGGGGAGACGCCCCTCCTGAGGACCAATGCTCCACCCGCAAACAACCAACCCAGACCTCATCCCACCACCCCCTCCTTGATGGAGTTCTCACACTCAAGCCACTTTTTGGGGCTCCGATCATTTGATAGCCCAGACACCTGACAATATGAGCCACGCCCGTACACCAGAATGCACTGAAATTATTCAAACTAGCCAAGCCTAACCCTGCCTTCCCTGCTAGCCCATTCTTTCCCAAGGAAAACATAATAAATGCTCTCACCCATATTTTCCTCCCACCCACTTTCTCTACCTCCTGCCCAGCCCTGGTGCTTCCCGGAGTGACTCATCATGGTGCACCCCTTTCTTGGGAATGATAAATAACAAACCATCTTTCCAATGGCAGTACCTGACCTGTGGACTGCAACAAGCCTGAATAATAACAAAATCTGCATTTTAAATCATCTTCCTCTTACTGTCTCTTTCCCCTCTGAGAAATGCCATTTAAAATATGTCTGGTCCCTCTGGAGTCTGTGCTAGTGGAAGGCTCTGACTTTGGAACCTGAAAGGCCTGAGTTGACAGCCCTGCCTCACCCCTTGCCAACAGCAAGATAGTGGCCTTTTGCTTCAGCTCCTTGACACTTACTCCTCCATGCACAGAAACCAGAGTTGCAGCATCTACCTCCCAGGGTGGGTGAGGATTACGTGGGCCAAAGCTGGCCAGATGTGTGGCCCCAAGACCTAGCACAAGGTGGTGCTAAGACTTGTTAGTTCCGTCCTCCCTTTAATTTGAGAACCCTCTTGGCTGTCTGCTTTTTGCCTGCCAGTTTTTTTGCTCAGTCAACCAGGAATCGTGAAGAAAATCCATGGATGATTTATTGTAAGCTTTTCAACTTTTGCTTCCTTTGTTAACCTCCAGTTAACCAGCTTTTTATTTCGCCCTTTGTAAGCCCTCTGCAGACTCTGCAGGCTCTGAGTGTGCTTCTGATGAACTGTCTGGACCCAACACTCACTCCAGCTGCTCTTTTGCCAGAGGCTCCTCAAAGAGAGCTCCCAGGAGCTCCCAGGAGTAAGGCCTGAGTTCCAGCTCTGCCTCTGCTCCTAATGCATGCGCTTGGGTACACTGGGTAACCTCTATGCTTGAACTTCCTCATTTGTAAATCAGGATAAGGATGTCCATGATGCTACATCTCAGGTCCACTTTGTGAACCGCTGTGTGTAAAGTGATTGAATGTTAGAATGGACTATAATTTTTTTTTTAAAGATTTATTTATTTATACAAGCACTGGGTACAGTCAGAAGCGCGGGAGGGTGAGAGAATTCACCAGAGCCAGAGCGGGGAGCAGAGCAGGCAGAAGGACCGAAGTACACTGCTGAGGGGAGCAGTGGGAGGCAGGAGAGGTCTGCGCGCCATGTGGAACCCTCCTCCAGTGGCCAGGGAGCAGCCGGGGATCGAACCCGCACTGCAGAGGCTGCAGGCAGTTCGCAACCCAGTGCTCAACCGCTGCGCCACCGGGGAGGCCCTGGACTATAATTTAAGAGCCAGTTGGAGTGAGCCCACTGTTTTTCCTCTTCTTTATATCTTACTCTTATCTCTCTACTTTCTGGGATCCCTCTATCCTGCCCCTACATCCCCAATCCTTCCCTTATCTCTTCTTTCCTTATATTCCTGGTGACTCTGGGCATTGAGCCTCCTTTCTCCCTTCTCTTAAGGATCCATAGAGAATATATCTGTGACAAGAATACCATGTGCATGTGTGTGCATGTGTGCATCTATGCATGTGGTGGTGCATACACTTACTATGCCCTGGGTACTACCTCATGTAAACTTCTGGCCCTGGAAAGTGGGGACCCTCAGTGTCATCACTTTGCAGGTGCTAAAACAGAGGCTCAGAGCCGTACCATAACTAGCTACGAAGTGACCCACCTGGACTCAAAATAAGGACTTATTTGAGTCTAAGCTCTTGCTCCTGAGACAATAAATATTTACTGCATAGATACTATGTGCTGGACACAAGGCTAGGTCCTGGGGATACAGTTTCTTTCTAATGAGAAACAATTTCCAAGGGAACACCCTCAAATCAGATTATAAAGATGAATGAGCACAGGGGACAGGACTGAGGAAAAAAGATGGGGAAGGAAAGGATGAGGAATAAGCTGTCTGGCAGAACATGCAGAGATTGTGCCTTTCAGAAGCATGTTTTTCAATATGGAAAACTGAAAATAGGAATACAACATGACTCAGCAATGACTCAGTAATACCACTCTTAGGTGCGTATCTGGAGAATATAAAAAACATTGTTTCAAAAAGATCTATGTACCTTATGTCCCTTGCAGCTTTATTCACAGTAGCCAAGACATGGCAACAACCCAAATGTCCATTGACAGATGACTGGATAAAGATGTAGTACATATACTTAATGGAATGCTACTCAGCTATTAAAAATGATGAAACTGAGCCCTATGCCACAGCATGGTTGGAAATTGAGGTGATCACGCTAAGTGAAATAAATCAGAAAGACAATGACTGGATATCTTCTCTCCTCTGTGCAATACAAATAAACAAAGCAGCAAACAAATCACACAACAAAATAACTTGTAGACTCTATGCAGAAGAATTCCAATTACCAGAGGGGGAGAAGGAAGATAGAGCCAAAGGTAGAGGGGCCAATTTGATGGTGGAAATGGCACTAGAACCGTGGTGGTGGGTGCCATGAGCCATGGACACTTTTCCAGGTGAAACTTGACTCCTGCGATTTGTGGGAGTCAGCTCAGGTGGGCTTGACCTTAAGGATGGAGCTCTGGAGACCAGGACACACCACCTTCCGGCCCAGGACATTCTGAAGGAACTTCTGGAAATCTCCCCTCCCCCTTTGATTTCAATCAAACCCTTCTGGGGCTCAGGGAATGGCCAATGGTAAATCAACGGTAAATCAATAAAATTTTATTCCATGTAGGTTGTAAGTTCCATCCCTGGCATTGCCCAAGCCTGGTGTTGCTCAAGGTGTGCTCAGCCACTGTGATGGGGTTTAAGCTGACACTGACTCAGGGAGTCTGCACCCAGCACCCCTTTGTGCTGGGCAGTGTGCTGTGACGGGACAGAGCAGGGACCCTGGCTGGGCAGGGGAGCCCAGTCTCGCCTGGGAGAGGGTGACAAACATGCCCTTGGTTGTGCCAACGCCAGGTGTTGTAATTGATGGTCTCATCGCTTTGCTTTGATTTTATCTCCTATCTTGATGACGGTTTGCAGCGTTTCACATACAGAGAATGAAGAGCAGCGGGAAGAGGCGCTCTGTGCTTGTGTCTCGGACTGTCATCTCTTGTTCACCTACACCTGCTCCTTAGCTGATCTCGTGCTGTGTCTGACCCAAGGCGTGCAGCCCCTCTTCCCACATCCTGCACTCAAACTCTAATTCGAAAGCGGCTCTCAGAAGGAGAGTGCAGGGAAGTTTGTTTCTTTTATAAAAAGTATGAAGAAAAAAATGACTAAAACCAAGACATCATGCAAAAAACATAACCAAAGAAGAGGAAAAACATCCATTAACCTCCAGACCAAAACCAAACCCTCAATGTAGTTGATGCTGGAAGCTCAGGGAGGTGATTATATTTCCTTTCTTGCCAGTGTGGTCAGGGGTAAAGAAGAGGAGTCTTGGGCTCGGGGGCTGTGCAGGCCTCGGATTTCTCTAGCATGATGTACTCCCTTGGTAGAGAATCCAGTGGTGCAACAAGCGGGGGCAGCCAGCATGGGCGGTGCTGTTTGCTCCCAGTTCCTCCCACAAATGCCCGGAAGAATCTGTTTCAGATGTTTGCAATAACTAACCTCTCGCTCCCTTTTCCCATTCAGGGAAGAATGAAAGGCTGAAGCAGAAAAAGGGCGCATGGAGAATTCTCTCGCCAACAGTGCTTTGTATGCATGGGTGATTTCTGTTTACAGAGTGCAGTATATGCTCACATCTGCTCCTTAATCTTCACAAAACCAGACGAGATCGGCATGATTATATTTACACAAGCTATCTCTGTACCTATCAGTCTGTCTGTCTGTCTAACATTCGAGTGAATGCAAGGAATAGACACTGGCGGACTTCACCATTACCAGGCTGTTAAGTGGTCTGGAGGAGACAGAGGCTCAGGTGGGCCTGACCTTAAGGCTGGAGCTCTGAAGACCCGGACATACCACCTCTGGGCCAGGACATTCTGAAGGAACTTCTGGAAATCTCCCTGCCCCCTTGGATTTCAATAAAACCCTTCTGGGGCTCAGGGAATGGCCGGGAAAGGCACGCCCTTTTCTGTGTAAGGTCTATAGGCAGTCCTTGCTGATGTCACCTTGTGTTCTTTTGCTACTAGGAGCCGGCATGGGCTCCCGCCACCCTTGATGGGTTCCAGACCATTGCTCTTCCTGAACTTTCCCAGGGCTCATGCATCACGCCTCTCCATGTCCTGGGGCACCTCAGCTGGAAGACCTTTGCTCCTACCCACTTGCCAGTGTTACACTCAAGGGTTAACACCTTAGGCTAAAGTGATGTCTGGTCTGGGTGAGGTGGCCCCCTTCTTGCCACCAGCCCCCAGCTCTGCCTTTCAGTGGACTGGCACTGCAGGGATTCTTTCTTTGACCACAAATTCATTGCAGCATTCTCTGGTGACTCCCAGGAGTCCTGCCCCACGGCGTACTGTCCTGTGCAATGTCCTCCCCTTGAGTGTGAGCAGGACCTGTTCTGGGAAGTCACTCCCACAGTTGTGTAACATTATATAAGACTCTGCCTTCGCAGACTGGAGGGAGCCTTTCTCCTGCTGGCTGACGTAAAGGGCCATGTTTAGAGAAGATCACTTACCAGAGAATGGCGGTGGCCTGGAGCCAGCAGCCAGCAAGAAAGTGGAGCTCTCAAACCTATAACCTCAAGGAACTGAGTTCTTCCAATAAATAGCAAACTTGTGTGAACATACTGTAAATATTCTGGGAGCCCCCACCCTTGAGGGCTGAGCAGGCAGGAGAACAAAGCTATCTGCACAGACTTGAAGTCGGAGCTGCTGCTTATTGCTGTTCAGTGAAGCAGCCATGCAAAAATCTGCTGCTTGTGGGTAAGCCAGCCTCTCCAACTCTGCCAACGCCTGAGGAGCTGGCCAAAGATTTATGCAGTGGGTACCCAGCCTTGCATCTCCACGGGCATTTTTAGAGATCAGAGAAGTGACTCAACACCAACATTTACCCTCCTCTGTACATAGACAGTCTGGACGTTTCTTTAGGCCACAATGACTTAGGAAATGGAGTGATCTAAGCAGAAATTCCAATCAAGAATAATTCTAGTCATCTTGAACTTGTACACTGTGCCTGGCTCACTGTGTGCTCACAACACCCCTCAGAGACATGTTCCATAAATATGTGTGGGATGCAGAAAGAAATGATCAAGTGTCCACAGTTGTTCTGATGCCACTGCAGCCCTGAACTTTCTTCCTTTAGAACTGCTCCAGCATCACTTCCTCAGGAGTCTGTGGGAAAGCTGTGTTCTGAGTGAGCGCGAGCAATCAATACACGGCTTGGATGGTCTTAGCCCCACACCTTGGGAAATGCTTGCCCAGACCTGACCAACATTCTTTCGTTCCAAAAGCTACTGCCTCTCAAGACTACCTGCATGCATTGGAACAAGCCAATGATCTAAATCCATCCAATATTCAGAACCCCTACATTTTTATGGCACACTCATTATGATCACTCATTGAAACTGGAGACACTGTTTTTGCTAAATGAGTGAAAACAACGACCGTGGCACCCCCAAAGCTAGATTCTATGAGTTGGAAGCATCTTAGGATGCATTTAGCAGATAACTGACTATTCACAAACTTGGATGACATTAATTTGGAATTTAATGGGATGAAATTAGGATTAAATAAGCAAGGGAATAAAAAGGACATCACCATGAATTATATGAAGGTGTGACCGCAAAGCCCAGACCCACACTATTCCAGCATCCTATGAAGAGGCGGCAGCATGCAGGGGGATGACATGGGTTTTTGAAGTCAAATGCCAGCACCTCCATAAACAACCTGTGTGATTTGAGGCAAATAACAATTTCTGAGGGGGATTCTATTAGCTAAATAAAGTGAATAATAATACCCTTCTTATAAAGTTGCTGTGAGGATCCATCAGTGCCAACTTCCATAGAAGTCTTGGCTCAGTAAATGGTAGTCCTTATTATCTTCATCAAGAGTGTGTGGGGGCTGTGTCTGAGAGGGGATTTTAATCACGTTTCTTCCACTCACACAGAGCTCCCTAAAGGCCTGGTGACCACAAATGAAGCCTTAACTCAAAGACAGTAGAGTCTTTGAAAGGAACAGAATTAAAGTGGGGTCTGTGCTTTCATGGTGGGGTACAAAGAAGCTATTAGCCAACTCTGCAAATATGTGCTCTGTAAATCAGCTCAATGGTCAGAGAGAGCACTTTGGAGCAGCATGCTGAGTTGAGGTCCAAGAGGGGTGCTTAAAAATTCAGTCCCTACCTGTGCCGTGTAATCCAGGAAATAACCCAGAAGCATTTAGGGGATCAAATGCTGCCTCCCCAGAGCTGGTCCCAGCTGTCTAAACATGACTACAGATTGCCCAGGTCTATTTCAGATGAATTTTCAGAAGGTCCATGAGAATAGTAAGATTTAGAGTACCTGGGAAAGATGGCTGCCAAGGTTATGTGTTACTGGATGGATGATGAAGACCACTTGTAATTGGGTAGTTCTCCTATAGAGATTCAAATCCTCCTGCTTGCTAATGTTTTGTGTCCATTTCTTTATCGGGGGAAAAGAGAAGCATTGCAGGTTATGCAGCTTTGGATTCAACTAGGCTTGGGTTCTGCCTACTTGTGGTGGTTCTGCCATGTATTGACTAGGGGAATTTGGGGAAGTCACTTCCCAGAGCTCACTCAGGTTCCTCATCTATAGACAGTAATAGGCGCTTTGCAGTTTTTCTGCAAGGAGTCATTAAGCAAAAGGTCCTTTCGCCTAGTGGTCACTCAGTAGATCCCAGCTGTGCCGACACTGAAAGTTAATGGGGTCTAAACGAGAGAACTGTAGCCTTCCTTCTACCTGAAAGTCAAAATGGTAAGCCAAAATTACTTAAGCATGAAAAAAATCCATGTGATCCATTTATAAGCTAGTTTTATTGTAGAGAACTGATATAATCAACATCCTTAGTGATGGCCTCTGCCCAGATGGCTCAGGCTCAACGGCGTGAACTGGGTTTGACTGGCATGAGCTTCTGCTTTCAATGTAAATTTGAGGAATTCATGCCTTTGGTGCTGCAGACCTCAGCCTCAGTGGACTGGCACTTTCTGCGTTGAACTTGGGTGCACCTAACCTCTAGTCCTACATACAATTGGCTTCAGAGTATTAAGCATTAAACATCTGTCTTTGGGGAAACAGGATTTTCTCCTGTTGGTGTGAAGTGTCAATTTCTGGCTTTAGTGTATTGAGAGTGAGTGGAGTATAGCCTTCTCCCCTCTATACCTATTGCTACAAAGTAATTAAGACCTCCCTTCAATTTAGAGGTGAGCCAGTTTGAATATGCTCTACAGTCACTACTATACCCAGAGAGAGGGGTTGAAAGCAAGGTGGCATGACTCAGGTGCCATGAAAAATGTTAAAAAAAAAATCAACGTCGACTTGTAACACTGAAGAACTAGTGCAGCACATTTTCACTTGATTCAGGTAGCTGGTAATGAGTCATTCAAAAAATGGTATCAACACATCACTCACAGTGGAGAAGGCAGAGAGATTTTCAGCACCTGTGTGTGTGTACAGTACCTGTGGCGTGCCGGTCAATGTCAAATAACCGGCTCTCGGGGGTGTGTGCCCTGATTTGTGGGTTTTTTGTTTTTTTTTTTCAGAATAGAAATATTCCCATCATAGCCAATTTCAAGATATGAAGGTGATGTTACTGAATGCAGGAGTGGGAAGAGATGCACCCAGTAAGTTCTTTGGTGCTGGTTGGAACTGGCTCCCACACACCAACGGAGAAATGGACTTTTTAACTGAACTTTTTACTGTGAATAGTTTTGCAGAATTTTCCTTTTTACAGTAGTTGTGCATTACTTTTTGTAATAATCAACATTGCATATGTGCTATATATAAAAGATACTGACAAGAGACACACACACACACACACAACTTGTTTATATCTGAGTGAGGATAAGTCCGAGTATAAGCTCTCCTGGTTGTGAAATCCATCTGAGTGACTAGATCTGGCAGATCCATTTGAGCACACAGCATACTGCGGGGTCTCATAACTCAGATTACTGTGGGTTTTCAAATGACTGCCGGAACAGTGACCGTGATTTACCTTGCTGGTCCACATCTGGTCTATAAAACATCTGGCTTCAGCATGGACACAGAAACCCGATGGAACATTTGAATACACTTTGAGGGTCAGAGGATAAAGTGAGATCTAATGGGGAGACAGAAAGGTGAAAATTCAAATGATGAGAGAAATGAAACAGGAGAACAGAAGGTGTAAACTTGCTGTTTATCGAGTTGGCCCTCTACACTGGTGTCTCCGGTTTCCTACATGAAGGGGAGGGCACAGGAAGAAACAGTCCGTATGTTCGTTTATTGAATGCAGCATTTGCTGGTCACATGGCAACTCAATACAAACAGCCCAGCATTGATTCTGGTTCTCATCAATGTAAACACAACATTAATATTGAAGATTCAAGAAAATGGGTAAAAAGTCCAGTGTCTCCTCAATCTGTGGAACAGTGAAGGTGCTTGCCTACCCTTGGACAGGTCCTGAAGGGAGCCCAAGGTCGTGACCTCATCCCTTCCAGGGGTGAAGCAGGTGTGGACACAGAGGAACCCAACTGAATGCTCCCGTAGGACTCCAAGTGGATTCGTGAATCTTCAGAACTGGGCTCGCCTGGGTTATTTAAGTTCTTCTAGAGGCCTGAGAGGTTTGTACCTTTCGTGTGCATGGAAACAGTTCCTTCAGAGCCCTTTCCTCATGAATTGGTCACTGCCAATAGAAAAGGTGACTGGTTGTAAAACAGTCGGCCCCCATATTCCTGCCGTCCTCATTTCTGTCCCCGGTTCTGGAGAGTAGTGAATTCAAAACTGTGGGGGTCTCAGTGAGAGTCCCCAAGAAAGCCACCCGTGTTTAAACATTGGCTGCAGACTTTTGTCTTCCTGCTGGGTCATGACTGATAGAGGGACATTGGTTGAGGCAGTTGATTTTCCTTCAGAATCTTAAAAGACCAGATTTTCTATTTTGGAGTCTCAGACCCAAGAGAAACAAACAAACATAATCCCCACAAACAAAAACAAAGAAAAACAAAACAAAAGTGACCTTGAGGATAAAGAACCAACCAAACCCATCTCCAGTTCCCTCCAGGTACAATCAATGTCCCCACTAATTTTTTTTTTCAAATGGTTGATTTTGATCATTGGGTTGCCCTCCATTTTGATACCCAGCTAGACTGCAGGGCAAAGAAGAAAGTTTCCTCTGAATGAAGAGACAAGTTTGCTTTTTATTTCTTGGATGGCTAACCCCCAACACCCTGACTTCCTTTTCACAGAAGGTAACCAGACCATCCTAAAGACCCGCTTGTGCGTGGCTTTGTGGGAATATAACCCTCTTGCTCCCTCTCACCCCTCTGCATCCCATCCTTGAAGAGACTATGCAGATGGACTATTTTTCCACACTCTGGGAATGCCGGGTCATGGGGCAGAGAGGGGTTGGCCGGATCCTTGTCCCAGAACTCTGCATTGAGAGCAGCTTTGTTGGGCCAAAGAGACAAATAAAAACAAACCAAAAAAGCATTGCTCCATTTTGAGTTTGAAGGCAGGGCCCCATACAGCGAGTGGCTCTCTTCTTACAGAATGTCTCTCCCTAGCGGTGGGCCTCTTGGTGCTAGCTGTTGTTCTCAGCAGTGAGATATTTGAGGGCAGCAAAGCCATAGCGGCGAGACATGTCCTGCTGAAACTCTTCCTTCAGGGTTTTGAGACAGATGCGGTATTGCTTGTTGGACCGGAACTTGGTGATGTCAAAGCTGGGGGCATGAGGCATGTGGATCATGTAGGCGTTGGGCAGCACGATGAATTCATATTCCTAAAAGGAGACAGGGGCAATGTGAGTGCTTGCAAGAGTCCTCGGTAATGTCCGACGAATGCCCAAGTGGATGACTGAATGACAATGGGAATGAATGAACTGGAAGCACCGTGGACAGCGCAACCACATTGATGGAAAGACCAACAAAAACATCATCACATTGGAGTCCTTCATGCCCTGTCCCTCACCCAGGCTTAATACCTATTGCAGTTTCAAATTCTCTCAAAAGTATAATCCTGGGCCTCCCCGGTGGCGCAGCGGTTGAGCGCTGGGTTGCGAAGCTGCCCGCCGCCTCTGCGGCGCTGGTTCGATCCCCGGCTGCTCCCCGGCCACTGGAGGAGGGTCCCACATGGCACGCAGACCTCTCCTGCCGCCCGCTGCTCCCCTCAGCAGTGTGCTTCGGTCCTTCTGCCTGTTCTGCTCCCCGCTCTGGCTCTGGTGAATTCTCTCACCCTCCCACGCTTCTGACTGTACCCAGTGCATGTATAAATAAACAAACAAACAAATAAATAAATAAATAAAACAAACAAAAAAAAAAAGTATAATCCTGCACCAATCAATCGGCATTGGTGAGGTCATCTGCATGGTAAGAATCCTGTGCCTTCCTCTGAGGGCAGGTGGCTTTACCTGAAATAATCTTTTGTTCCACTTCCTTTCTGTCTATAAATACCCTGCATTCTGTGTGAGCTCTTGCAGGATCTAGACTGGATGCTGCCCTATTCATGAATCATTTAATATACTCAATTAGATCTCTACATTTGTTGAGTTTCATTTAACAGAGTGGAATAGTTCAAGGTTTTTTCCATGACCTTAGACAAATTACTTGGCTTCTTCAAGTCTCTGTCTTCTCACTTGTAAAGTGAAAGCAATAATATCTACTTTGAAGGATGACCAATAATGCATGGATAGTTACAGGCATGAGCTCCTGGATCATAAAAGGTTTTTGATAAATGTGAGTTCGCACTCACATGGTTGCTCTAGAATGAGGCCACCCTGGGAGATTCCCAGCTCAATTAGCTGATGTCTGTTTATATGATTTCTCACAGGGCTAGGTGAGATTTCACAGCCTTCATAGATTCATACAAAAGAGGAAATAAACAAAAAAGGAGTAAAGTGGAAAAAATGTTCCACTGGATGGAAGCTCATCGGGAATAAAACGCTCACCAACGCATCCTTATTACAAGTGTACCATCAGATGCCTCCTCTACATGGCAGAACACAGACAGAATACCCAGACTGCAAACAAAAGGCCTCTGAGTAGCCAGAACAGATGACACAACTTTAGTTACACACATGTAGCTCACAGCGGAAGCCAGAACACCTGCACTCGGAATCGATTTACTCTGATTTTGGACATAATGTCTGAGAAGCTCATGTCATTTCCCAGGCCAGAGCAGATCAGAATAAATACAGAAAGGGAAACCAGGAGGGGAAAGATAGCTGTTAGGAGCAGAGGAATACTGACAGCAGGAAGAAATGACAGCTGACAGTGGGGAAGGAGCGAGAAGAACCATGCAAAGAAGATGCATGAACCCCCAGAGCTCAGCTGCACGGGACATTTCACATGGGAACAGCGTCCTTCCAATTCCACTGGCCCCTGCAGGTGTGGCTGGATTACCTGTCAGTTGTGTACTCATTATTTCTTTAAACCACTTTAAACATTATTTCTTTAAACCAGGGTAAAATGAGGTTTGGCATGTGCTATTACAAAGGAAGGCAAATATGCAACAGTTTTCAAGAGCTCTGTCAAAATTGTCTAAAACAAATAAAATCCAGGTCTCAGTGCTGGAAATGTTAAGTTTATTTGAACCAGTTCACCTCATCACACTGCTGGACACATGAATATTATAACATTTCTCTCCTTTCAAGTAGAAGCTAAGGCAGACTAAACATTTCTGTGTGTGAGCAATACAGGGCCCCCTGTCTGTAGACTAATGGTCACACTTTCTGTTGTTAAGTATGGACACTGCAACCTTCATCTACATCGGTCATTCTCCACCCAGTGTGTTTGCTAGAATCATCTGGAATGCTCCTAACATACTGGAGCTGTTGGGATGTTTCCCAGGGGACTCTTACTGGCAACCAACACTGAGCATCCAACATTGCTTTTACTGAATTTCAGGTGCTGTTGAGAAATATTTACACTGTGGTCTATGAGGAGGTGCCTTGGAGAAAGCAGAGAGAAAAAAGGGTGGGCTGTGGGGTTCAGATATCCTTTTCTGAATTTAAACAGCTTAGCTTTACTTTTGTTTAACACAGCATTTGACAGACTGGTAGGTCTGGCCCACTGCATGTTTTTATAAATAAAGTTTTATTGAAACGTGGCCAACCCATTTGTTTGGGTATTGCCTATGACTGAATTACAGTGGAGGAGCTGAGCAGCCAAAAGGAAGACCCGAAGCCATGCAAAGTCCTCCAGATTTGCTATCTGGTTTTTTACAGAGAAGTTTTGCTGACCTCTGATTTACCCTACTACTGGACTTCTGCAGATTTCTCTTGAAACAGAGGTTCAGTAAATATTAGTAGAGCGAATGAAAAGGTTTCATGATTAAATACAGTACAGTCTAAAAATCATGCCTCCTTTAGTTACAGGGTAGAATAAATAGCTGCATCTTAGCCACATGCTTTGTGTCATTTCTATGGGACACTGAAAAAGCTTTGTGTCAATTTATGACTCACAGCACAAGGGATGAATAGGGATCATTTGCTTGTCTTCATCACTGACATGAGTGAGGATGCAGGGTGGGGTGAAATGGATTTTCACAGGCATCATAGTTGCTTGGGTTTTGGCTGGGAACCCAACTCTCACCCAGGGTTGAATAAAGAGGGATGATTTGGGAATCAACAGCCCCTGAACACATCATGTTCCCTCTTAGGTCTGTGGTTTTTTTTTTTTTTTTTTTTATCTCCAAGGTCCCTTGCAGATGTGAGATCAAGGCTTCACCACCCTCCCCTCCCCTGCACAGCACCGGGCCCACTATGACACCCCTCTCACCTGTGCATCCAGTTCCATGATGTGAGCCACCTTGTTCCAACCAAAGCCCACAAACCTCCGGTCATATTCAGGGCAGTCCCGTCTCACGACAACATACGGCTCGAAGTCGGCCTCCCATTCAACCCGGTAAGGCGTGGTGGCGGTCCGCCACTTGGCGAAATTTGTGGGTGCGTGTCCTTTCATCCAGACGTGGTACCTGGGACACATGGAGACAAGCCAGTGGGTGCAGGGTAAGAAGCTGAGCTCGCCCAAGGCTGCTGGTTTGGAGGAAGAGGTAGATGCTGACATGTGGGTTGATCTGTGTTCCCCCAAAAGATATAGTCAAGCCATAACCTCCCTGCCTATGACTGTGACCTACTTGGACATAGGGTCTTTGCAGATGTCATCAGATGAGGTGAGAGTGTACGAGGGTGGGTGCTGCCGCAATGCTGAGGGAGGTTTGGTTACAGACACACACAGGGAAGAGGCCATGTGAAGACAGAGGCAGAGACTGGAGGGGTTGATACAGGAGCCAAGGAAAGTTAGGGATTGCCAGTAACCACCAGCAGCTAGAGAGAGGCAAGGAAGGAACCTTCCCCTAGAGCCTTGGAGGAAGCATGGACCTACCTACACCTGGTATCAGACTTCTGGCTTCTAGAACTGTGAGAAAATAAATCTCTTTGTGGTATTTTGCTATGGTGGCCCAAGGACCTGAATATGGCCTGTTACCTGAATCCTTCACTAACAAGGAGGGGTACACGACAGGGTGAGTGAAGCCCGGGAGTGCTCTGCAGCATTTATAATGAGCTAACTGCATCAGTCTGCACTGGTTATTCCTCCCAGACACCACTGTGGGCTGCAGGAGAGGTCTCACATGACCGTCCATGGTTCTGCCCTTGAATAATGCTATTTGTTCCAAGATAGGATGTTAATTCATAGGGGTCATCTTCTCAGCAATATCAGAGTGTCCATGGCCAACTTATTTCTCCTCCATCTTTAGACTCTAAACTCTTAGCCTGTTATAATGTGAGAATCAGGACATGGGGTGGAGGAAGAGCAGGGCACCTGGGCGGGGACGCCTGGGTAGGGACACCTGGACAGGGACACCTGGGCGGGAGGCAGCTTCCATTAACTCTGCCCAGAAGACTGACGCCTCACTGAATGGTTGGTTAGTGAAGAACGGAGTGAAGCTACACTCAACTCGCCATTAGAACAGCCTGAGATGAGCCGAGGACCTGCCACCCCTGCAGCAGACACTGGACTGGGCTTGGTCTCTGGGACCACACATGTGAGGCAACTTCCCATAAACACGAGTGATGACAAGTCTCTGGGGACACCTTGCAGGATGCTGTGAGAAGGGAGTGGGGGGCACTTTGCTTTGAGCTGCGCGTCTCAAACCTGAGTGTGTTTCAGACTAACTGAAGGCTATTTTTGTACAGATTACTGGGTCCTCTCCTCCCTCCGAGTTTCTGATCTGTAGGTCTGGGGTTCAACTTGAGACTCTGCATTTCTGACAAGTCCACAGGAGACACTGAGGCTGTGGTGAAGGAACACACTCTGAGAAGCGCTGCCCCAGAGGCCTTGAGGGGTGTGGGCACCCCTCACCCCAGTGCAGGGAGAGTGCTCTCAGCTGCTAGGAGGCCGAAGAGCTCAGGTTTGGACAGAAGATGACAAAAGCAATTTCTTGGAGGGAGGGTGTGTAACTGAGCATTTGACATGGTGGCCTGCAAGCTGAGGGCCAGAGCAGCCATCATGGACACAGAAGGCTAAACCCCAGTTCTCATGCCCACAGACCTGGCCTTGAAATTAGTTCTCAAATCACCTCGGGGTGGAGAAGGAAGGAAGCCTTGGAAATTCGCCAAGGGTTCAACTATCAGCCTCTGGCATCAGTGGGAGACTCGGGCTAAGGTTTGGTATCAGAGTCTCAACGTCTCAATGATTTAGCCATTTTAACAGTGTTTTACCAAACACAGATTGGCAAGGAATTCAGAACTTGATTAGCAGTCTGATGGTATTTTGGTTAAGAAAGTAGGCTCTGCAGCTTCTCAGACTTGGGTGGAATCCAGGCCCTGCTGTGCTCTGGCTGGGTGTCCTTGGGGCAAGTTACTTAGCCTCTCAGAGCCTTGGTGTCTTTGTCTATAAAATGGCAATAACAGTACCTACCCACTAGATTTGTTGTGAGCATCATGTGAGCGGATCACTGTGCTGGCACATGTTAAGTTCTCAACAAATAGTAATTATTATTTCTTTCTGAAAAGAAAGAAGGCTTGGCTTGTGGGATATTTACTCTCTTTGCCCACTTTCCAGAATTCTGGAATTTGGGTTCTGGCTCCAATAGGACCTCTTCACTCCTCAGTGTCCTTATGTGTATAAAATATGAATTAAGATCATCTCTTGATTGTTGAATAAATAACTTAGCTCACAAAGTTAATTCCAATAAATAAAACTTGTCTGGCAAACCTTCTAGAAACTTCTAGTAACATAACAGAGGTACAGAAACTCAAGACATTATTATAATCTTTTCAGTACAATTCAGATTGCCTAGAAATAGACATTTTTTAACTTGAAGAAGTGCTGGTGGTTCTTACATAGTACAAAGTGAAAGCCTCTTAAATAGGAGCAGAGGAAGTGAGGACTCTCTCTTCAACCCCGCTGTCCAGAGACTCGCAGCACTCCAAGTCCAGGAGGCACTGCACTCGGTACCCCAGCCCATCCTCGGGAGATGGATCCCCTTTACATTTGTGCCGATACACCCTCTGGGCACACTGGAGGGTGGAAAGGGCTTTCTCTGTGATCTTCCTGCAGGACTTTGGGATCTGGGAGGTCAGAAAAGTGAGGGGGTTTGTTCACAACTGTCATGTGGGCGACAGGTCGGTTCACAGCCACACTTGCTGTGTCCAACCTCGGAGTCACCTTGACAGCTTCAGTCATTGATGCCACTGTTTCCCACCCTAGGTCTGAGGACCTCGGAGAACAGACCACTTCCAGGAAGGGGAAAAGGAAAATCACGACCACACGCTAAGAGGGTGAAACCCACCTACCCAAAGAATGAACAAGCAAACGGGGAGAACGCAGGCAGGGGTGGATCAGGAACCTGGCCACCCTGAGGGCGGCACACAGAGAAAGAAGTGGGATTCCCAACCCAGGACTCCTGCCCTCCCATCACGTCTGTCACCCATGTGCAAATGAGGTACATGGTGTGGGGAAGAGAGGGAGGACTCAAAATGCAGTATCTGGGGCCAGGGGTGCTTTTTTTTTGGCCTTGAGATGGTTGAAGGGCAGCAGCAAAGTCTGGGCCACAGCTCAATGTGGGGGTTCCTGGGAGAGGGAGACCTTGGGGCACCCCGGGGCATGGCAGTGGGGGCTATGCACCTGAAGGTGAAGAGCGTCCCCATGTCCAGCATAGACAGCAGCTCCGCTTTCGACTTGGGGAACGAGAGGCGGTACCGCAGCGTCTCGAAGGCAGGCACGATCATCGCTTTCTTGGTGTTGGCGAGGTCGAGTTGGATGACAGACTTCCTGAAAAGAGAGAGGAGCTGAGGTCAAAAGGTTAAATTGCTCTCGAACTAGAGCACAAAAGGAAAAAAAAACGACTTGTTTCTTTGAGGTTCATTTTCAGCAGCGCCTGGACACTTTCATGCAAATGATGCACCTGAAGTCTTGCAGACACGCCTACCTTGAGTCCCAAGCTGGAAGAAGGGACGACTGGTGCAGAATGCTGGGTGGGGGGCATGGAGAAGGGCAGTTACCCAGCAGAAACTCAAAACCACTTATGTGACCCCCCAGACCCAGAGCCTTTGGGCTCATCAGACCTGCCCCCCAATGACAGTGTGGGTGTCCCTCTTACTGCAGAAAGTTCTCCGTCCTGCATGCCTGCCTGGGAGCCTGGCCTTCTGCTCTGCTCCTCTGAGTCCCACTTCCTGCCCTTCTGGATTTGTCGACCCTTTCCTGCTTTGTGAGCATCTCTTAGAACCAGAGAAAGTTGCAGAGTGGGTCACGAGGCTTGTAAGAGAGGGTCACGAGCACAGAGGGGATCTGAAGCCTGGCTCTGTCTGAGTCTTGCCATTCTGGCTAAGTGTGGCGTCTCCCTATCGCTCAACACGGGGCAGTAACATCGCTCTCCTGGACATGCTACCACGTCTATTTCAGGGAGAGTCACAGAGGATGACTCCGCGTTAGAACCTCCACCGAGTGTGTGGGGACAGCAGGCTGGAGCTGCTTGTTCTGGCTGCATTCTCCTGGGTTGTCTCTGAACAATAGCTTCACTGTTTTCAAACACCCAGATCCCCCACCCGTGGCCAGGCATCCTCTTTAATATTGAACATACATTAGACACAGGCAGAGCCCAAGCTTACCAGCTTTCCCCCAGGACAGGAGAGTACTGTATCTGCTGACTCTGGGTGTTGGGGATCAGACATAAGGGTCTAAAAAATACTCCTGGACCAAGATGGCAAAGCCACTGAGCACCTGCTAAGTGCCAGGGATCATGCTAGGCATTTGGAGATGCAGAGTGAGCAAAATAACCAAATACTCTTCCTTCTTGGTACTTACATAAAGTGTCTCAGGATGCTGAAAGCCATGGCATAGCTCTAAAATTGGGGCTCATGATTGCATTTGTAACTAATTATTTTAAGAGATGAATGTTACAGAAGGAGTACGGGAGGCCAGAAGGACTGAACTACGAAGAGCTGCATGGGGTGGAAACACACACGGGAGGGATGCAGAACTCTATGGACCTGGATGTCTCCACGGAAGTCCTGAGCTACTATGATGATCATGGTTATCATGGTAGCCACTTCCAGCCATGCGCTGCTCAAAGGTAGGCCTCTCTCGTGGCCTCTGTGCACATGGCATCCAGGAGGTGACGCTGCCCTTGAAGCCCTGGCCAGGGATGGGTGCCCAGGGATGGACCCTGGACTCAAGCTGAGCAAATCAGTTTCTCATTCTTGGAAATTTAAACAGAGATGCAGAGACTGGAAGCCACTGGCAGGCTTGGACCCATGTCAGGAAGCATCCTAGAGGCTTCTAAACGTTTGCTGTGAAGGGGCCCAGAGCTGCCCTAGTTAATTACAGTCTCAAGTATCGGTTTCCAGTTCCTGCTCTGATTCCATAAGGCATACGATCCACTGATTTTTGTTTGGCTTTTCTTCAATTTTTTTTATCTTAATTAAGCTGTCTAGCATTGGCTTCTGTTTCTTGCAATCAAATAACCTTAACCAAGATATTGCAAAGTCTAGAGTGTAAGTAGGCCCAGTGAGCAGCATGTCCAAAAAAATGCAGTCCTAGGAAGCTTTATTTCCCTTTGTGCAGAGGTGATCGGATTCCCAAGTGCTCTCTGCAGATTACCTTTAATCTCACTGAAACACAACTGCCAGGAAGATGGATTGACACTAGATAGGTCCATTTCGGAATGTTCAAGGAGGTTTCGATATTGATGTCCTGACCAGGGCTTGTTACGAGGTTGTTTCAGCAATAACGTGGTTTCAGGGTCCCGGCTCTGGGCACATCAGGCATTGAGAGGCCTGGGGCCTTCTGCCCGTGTGCTGCTGGGAACCCTACCTCGGCTCGGGCCTGCTGACCACTGAGGACTGCAGGATTCGCTGCTACCATTAATCTGGAAAGTGAGTTCTGCTTCAAGCACAGAGTGGTCTGGGAATAGAGAGGCGATGTGGTGAGGTGAGAAGGCTGTCCTGGTTGCCTCCAGGCCTGAGTTCTGGGCCAGGCTTGGTGGTGGGGTGATGCTGGGGGACTTCATTCATCTCTCATAGATCACTAAATAAAAACTGAGGATTCTGATGAGGAAAAGCAAAAGCACATGGGGAGTATACTTGGTGCAATGCCTGGTGGCTGCAGAGTACCTGGCGGATGCTGATGGTGATAGTTAATTTTATGGGCCAAAGGGGTGGGGGATGGCATCAAACATTCATCTAGATGTTGTTGTGAGTCTGTGGATTGATCAATATTTACTGTCAGTTAACTCTAAGTAAAGGCCCTTACCCTTCACTTGGGTGCGCCTCATTCAATTAGTTGACGCCTTAAGAACAAAAACTAAGCTTTCTGAGTAAGAAGGAACTCTGCCTCAGGACTGTAACAAGAAATCCTGGCTGGGTTTCTGGTTGGCTCACATGTACTGTGGATTTCAGAAGTGCCATCCCCATAATTCCTTAAAATATCCATCTATCTATCAATCAATCTACCTGCCTATCTATCATCTGTCTATTCCTTCCATCCATCCATCCATCCATCCATCCATCCATCCATCCATCCATCCATCCATCCATCCATCCATCCATCCATCCCTCCCTCCTTCTTGTCCATCCACTGACCCATTTCACTGTCTACCCATCCAGCCAGCCATTGATTCTATTTCTCTGAACAATCCTATTGATCCACTGACCATGATTTTTGTCCGAGACACTTTCAAAAATATTTACAAACTGACAACATCATCTTTTAGATGGAGAAACTGTTAAAAGAAACCACAGGTAACTGTGGCAGTATAATCAAGCATTGCTTAACACGGATACTTCTGAGAAATGAGTCATTTACTGATTTCACTGAACAAATGTCAGCGTATACTCACACAAACCTAGATGGCACAGCCTAAACACACCCAGGCTAGCATGGCTGTAATTCAGACCCCTGCTGGTGTAAAGAGTGGCAAACACAGCCACTAGGACCCAGCTAGCACCAGGTTCAAATCTTGCCTGCCACCCTCTCATTGCTCAGCCTCTCCTGGTCCAGCTTATCTGTAAAGTGAAGATGAGAATGCTTATCTGTTCAATCAGGGTTGCCTTGAGGATGAAATGAAATAATCCCTCGGAGCCTAACACAGTGCCTGTCCTAGAACATCTGACTAAGGAATGAGCTCCCTCCCACTTCCCTGGCTCAGTGCCTGGCGGGGCTGCTGCAGGAGAAAGGGTGGGTGCAGAGGATTCAGAAAAGGCCACCTACTGCTTACAACCGGGGCGATTTGACTTGCTAGCCTGCTTGTCTATGGAACAGAGTTGATTAGGTCTAGGCTCTAGCCAGCCTTCTGAGTCATTCTTTATGTCAGAAATGATTCAGGTGATCCCGCCAGAGCACACTCACCCCTTCCAGTGTGGCAGAGCTGGCCAGAGTCTCGCTCTGCTGTCTCCCAATCTATTCTCCCAGATCTTCTTCTTCCTTAGCTGCTCCCCTCAACTTACTCAAGTATGCAAATAGTTTAGAGCCTTTTTTTTTTTTTTTTTCTTCTAGCTGGGAAAACTGGTGAGGAGGAGGAGATGTGGGTGAGTAGCAAGGCGCCCCAGGCCAATTGAGGGGGTGGAGGTGGGCAGAGACTGAGGGCTCTCAAGGGCTCCGTGTTGAGTCAAAGAAACAGCAGGGGCAGTTGTCAGCTCAATGGGCTTGTGGTGCTTACAGTTTGCAAATCCCAAGCTTGACCTTGGCAGCTGATTGTATAAGCACACACATGCACACATACTTACACGCACACACACCTCCCTTCATATCTCTGCTTTAAAGCCCATCTTTGCCTTAGAGGCAGGTCTTTGTCACCAGGGAAACGGCCCTGGTTCCTGGCATGCAGCGATTACAGGGAAGTGTCTCGGAGGAATAAGGCACGAGGAAGAGCTGCAGGGTCTCGTGACTTCACCCAGCAGTGGCGAGGGTGCAGGCTCTGGGGCTGGCGTTCCCTTCCTGGCTATTTAATTTCTATTCCAATTTCTGTATCTATAATGTGTGTGGGTGGGGGGGCGGTGATAACAGCATTTATCTCCAAGGGTGTCTGTGAGGATGTTCTTGTATGCAAAGAGCTTCCATAGCACCTGGCAGGTGATGAACGCTCAGTCATGTGACCATCATGGTGCACACCTGCCCACCTCGTGGGTGGCCTGGTGATGGGGCCTGCATCGTTACTGGCCTTCCCCTGCTGTCTGAGGTCCAGCCAGGGGCTGGCTTTAGCACATTGTTCTTCTACTTGCCCATTTCCTGACTCTGTGCCAGGCCCAGGCACGGAGGAAGCACCTAGGAAAGACTGGAACAGAACAGGCAGATACTCCAGCCCTGGTCTGACATTTCAGTGTGCGTGTGCGCGCGTGTGTGTGTGGGGTACAAATGAGAACAATAGTGAATTATTTAGTAGGTTAGGAAGTGAGAATTGCTGAGAAAAGGCAGCTGGGTCAGGTGCATTAGGTAGGTCAGAGGCACAGAGTGGTTCAGGTAGGCTTCGTGGAGAAGGGGATATTTAAGCAAGGAGCTGAGGCAGGTGGGAGAGCAGGTCATATGGTGGCCTGGCTCAAGAGTTTTCTGGGCTAAAGAAACAGCTAGAGCAAAGGCCCCAATACTAGACACAGTCAGGAATAAGGAGAGTACTGAATGATGGGCCAGGGAGGCACGGGAAGGGGGTGCTGCAGACCCTACAGGGTCCCGTAGATCACTGGAGGTTGTGGTAGTTAAAAGCAGCCCACCACCCACTCCCCTGTCCCCAAAGAGGCCCACAGCCTATTGCCTAAAACCCTTCCAAAGGGGACTTTGTGATTAATTTCAAGATGTTGAGATGGGGAGAGGATCTGGATTATTCAGGAGGCTACAATGTGAGCAAAAGGGTCTTTGTCAGAAGGAGGTAAGAAGGTCAGGGACAGAGGATATAGGACAAGGAGCAGAGGTCAGCGCAATGCAGCCACAACCCACAAAGAATGTGGGTGACCTCTAGAAGACAAGAAGATAGATTCCCCAGGAGCCTCCAGGAAGACCACAGCCCAGCTCTCCCTGGATGTCAGCTCTGTAAGACTCTTCACGTCCTGACCTCCAGAGCTGTAGGACAGTACACTGGTGTTGCTTTAATTTGTCACGGGAGCCCCTGAAACTATTACAGAGGTCTTGGGATTTTACTGCTGGCGAGATGGGGAGCCACTGAGGAACTCTGAGCTAAGGAGTGAGGCGACGTGTTTCTGTGCTGTGAAGGAAGCAGGCGTGGAACTACCTGTGTAGAAGCAGGGAGATCATTTAGGAAGGAACTCGGGCAGGCTCTCTGGCATCAGGACAGTAACAATGATGGTGATGAAAAGCAGCTGACAACAGGGTTGCCCGTCCTGAGGGGAGTAAAGGGTGGTTTCCATGATGGGGACAGGACCCACATACCTCCAAGCTGCCTCCTCGCCCTCTCTGGAGTGCAGCTGGGGGCCAGCTCCTGGCAGAAGCAGGGCTGTTTAGAAAGGGCGGGGCACTGACTGAGAAGCAGGGACCTTATACATGGCAAAACATGCCATCCTCTTGTGATAAGGATCTTTGTAGTAAAAACATTCAGATTCAAGTGATTAGAGATGGGGAGATTTTGGCTCACAGGGTCCACAGGGGAAGAAACCCCATGACTGACACCTACTCCTTAGCAATGCGCTCAGCATTAGGAGAGGAAGCCAGTTGGCCAGGCCCCTCCTGCAGCCCCACAAACGGCACAAGTCGTCTGGAAATGGGATTTGGGTGACTTGCCAGTTTTCCTCAAAGATGACTGGTCTACCCCCCTTTTCTCTCCTTCTGTGCATTCTGCTTCACTCGGAATTCCCTGAAACAAATTTGATCTCTCACGGGTGCAGGCTCCGGTATTGCCCTCCCAGCTGGATGCCCTCTTCAGGAAAACAAAATGAGGAAAAGAATCTACCCTTGATGGAAAGAAAATAAACAGCACAGTGGAGTTTAAACAGGAAGAAGTGGGTTAGGAATGACCTCCTGTGGGGGTCTGTCTATACGGGGGACCATGGGGACACCCAGACAGTGGCGGATTAGCCCAATAATGTGCGTGAGTGGGCTGGTGGGGGTAGGGCAGCAGGGGTGCGCCAAGCTGCAGTGTTGGGGGGACGTGAGGGAGGGGCAGGGCAAGGGTAATTTGAACCCCGGAGCCCAGGTTCTTTCTGCTCTTGACTCCGGCACGTGGCTTCCATCTGGGATTGTGGTGTGAACGTGGCCAGATACTCTGATGTTTCCAGAAGAACCAGCCAAAATTACCTGCAACGCATCTGAGGGCCGGATAGCTCTCCGGGGAGGCCGGTTTGAAGGGAGGCTGGCGGTGAGAGGAGGCGCGTGATCTTTTCAATCAGAGGATGTAGATTCTATCTTAGCTCCACCACGGCACTAATTGTCTAATCATGGGCCATTTTCTGAACTCTTGGGGCTTTTGTTTCCTGATCTTGATAATAACAAATACTTCACAGACTTGGCTATTAAGAGAACTAAGATAATGTATTCATTAATGAATGAATATTTATGAAGCCAGGCACAGATACTGGTTGCAGAGTGGAGGGGACAGATATAACCTCTGTCCTTACGGAGGGTGAGGTGTAGAGAGCCAGGGGGCTGGAAGTGCGCGCTCTCTGGAGCTGGGGCCGAGTTCTGACTATAGAGCGGGTTTCAGGCAGCCAAGGGAATGGGGTTCTAAATACTTGCAACTCGAAATATAAAGCACATAGGATTTGGGGGAACTGATTTCTTAGAGCATGCCTGGCACACAGTAGGTGATCAATTAAAGATCATAAGCAGTGCTTTCATGTATTTAGTAGCCACACTATGCTAAGGGACCTACAGGGGTCACTTCTTTAAGCACTACAAGCTACCATGAGGCTACTGGTGTTCAGCTGACCCCTGAGGGCGCTCTGGTTCCACGAGGTTAATTCACCTGACAGCACAGTTCGCAGTCGTCCTGTCATCATCATTGCATTAATGCAGACTGCACCCGCTTAGAAATAACCTGAAAGATCAATCACAGGGTCTCCTTGGGCCAAGCCTGTTAATGCGATGACTTTATAACTGGACGCAACAAGCTTCTTGAAGTTCACGGGTCAAGGCAGCTGGTGGGAGAGGTGAGGGACAGATGGAGCGAGGTGGCGGGAGGCTAGTCTATGCTCGCGTTCCTGACGTGGCCATAGCATCCCCATAGCAGCCCCCTTGCAGGTGTTAATGGGACAGAGGCCAGAACACAGGTGTGAAGGGAGAAGCAGACAAGTGTGTGCGCCATGGCTCATGGAATACCACTTCTCTGGCACTGGCCACGAGCTTCTCTCACCACTATCATTTGCCTTTGACTCCTTGGTCTGACCAAAGGTCAGCTGCTGCCAGGACGCCACGCGCAGATGAGGTGCAGCTCAGTCCATGGCATGCAAGTCACAGAGTCCGTGGTTTCATCCCCCCCGAGCTGTAGGGAACCCCAGTGGTTCTTGTACAAGTTCCCAGGACTCACTCCATGGAAAGTTCTATTAAGAGGATGGGAGGAGGGAAAGAAACGTGAGTTGGTTTGCACAAGTGTGTGCACATCTGTTTCAGAACCAGCGTTGCTCTTTCTTCCTGGGCTTTGGGCACCGTGAGAGGAGCGGGCCACCCCACCCTCCCTGGTATGTCTCTGCTGACCCTGATGTCCTCCTGCATCTACCCTGGGACCAGCTTATCCTGGACCATCCTGCTCTCTGAGGAGGCAGAGTGCCTGCCTGTGGACCTGTCCACTCTGCTGGACTTATGGCAGGCCCAGCCTCATTCATGGTTATGTTGCACAGGAGTTGGCATGCAGTAGGCATCAATAATGTCCAGGGAACAAAGGACTCAATCATAGTTGTCACGTGTGGGAGAGAGGGTGGTATTAAGAAGAGGGTCCTTTGGAAGTGACAGAGTTGGGGCTGAAACTAGTTCTGCCACTGAAATACATAGCACCTTTGGGCAAACTGACCTGCATTTGAATCTTCTCATTTATATAATAGGAATAAAAGCACTTATCTTTGATTATTAGACACAATTTGTCAAAGATCACATTTTTCAAGGACCTAGCACAATGCCTGGCATGGGGGAGCATGTGTTTTTTCCTTTTGGGGTCCTTGGGCTTGGTGATGCTCTCAGCAGGTTGATGGGCAGGGTTGGGGTGATCCCCATGTGAAGAGTAACCCAAGGCGTGGCTCTGAGACTCTCTCAGACTGTTTTGATGTCAGCTTATTCCTGGAATGAGTGTGTGGGCGCAGTGCAAACTGGAGCAGCCGGGCTACGTGGCCACAGATGTGATGGACCAGGAGGGACAAGGAAGGGTATTGGTGTGAGTGCATGTATGTGTGTGTGCATGCACATGCATGAGGCTGTGTGTGTGTGTGTGCGTGTGAGAGTCAGACTCACGGAGGCTATGAGAAGCCTCCTTGTCTCCAGTTGCCCCCCACAATGCCCCAGCCCATATCAATCGCCTACTCTCAATAGCACTACATGTAAGTAGGGCTTTCAATCAGAGCAATAGGGAATCATCTGGAAAACACCTTTGAGGATTTAGCAACCTACCTCAGGGCAGAGAGGAAAGAGGCAGCTGAGTTAAGCTGTGCTTGTTATCTGTGCTGATAACTCTGCAGCAGACCTGGCTGAGCCCTTTCTTCACATCCCTCAACATGGAGGCCAGGTAATAGGGTTTTCTGGGATTCTATTGCCGTTGCCAAGGAAATGAGCCCCTGGCAGACAGTCTTCCAGGCAGTGTGTGGAGACAACAGCCAGGACTTGCAAATGAAGGAGATAGGGCTGCCCACAGAGAGCAGAACCAGGAAGGACACAGAAAGGATAGGGTCAGAGAAAAGCAGAGGCACCTGAAAGCTCCAGCAAGACAGGGAGACTCCTAAACTGAGGGTATTAACATACCCAGAGGGAGAAACTGTCAGTCAGGGAAGAGTGAGTAAGAACAGGAAGCTAAGAATAAGCTTTGGGGCACATTAAATAAAAAAAAAAAAACCAAACAGCTGTAGTTTACTGTGCCTCCTCTGTGCTAGGGGGCGCCGTGCGATTCCCAGCATCCCTGTCCATCCCTATTTAATTACCCTGTTGCTCAGATGATTACTCTTGGCAATCAAGGCTCCACATCGAGGGTGCTTTCTCTGTTGCCACCCTGATAACTGCTGGCCCTGGATATGGGAGATGTAGGGGTGGGGAATCCGAGACAAAGGCTGGAGTTCAGACTGCCTGGTTCCAGGTGTGACCTGGACACTCACCTGCTTGTCCCCTCCAGCAAGTTACATCCTTGGTTCTAATTTTCTCATCTGTGAGTTGGGCTGCAGGGTTTTGTGAGGGCTAAATGAATTATCTCGTGTACATGTTAAGACAGTTCTGCAGAAGACAGAAGGGACTTGACGTCTACAAGCTGAGATGATGATCCTGGCCATCATGACAATGGTGTAGCTGGACCCATCAGCCAGTGACACCGATAAACAGATTAAGCCTTGCATGCCTCTGGATAAACCCAGAACAAGCTAGTTATCCACTTAGCAACGCTGGGCTCCTGGGCTTATGACTTAGCCTAACAACTCATCTGTAAAATGAATTGTAGGGAAGTTAAATGACAAAATACCTGCAAGAGTGTTTGTAACACCTCTTGGCACATAGTAAGTGCTCAATAAATGTTCATTGCACTGCAGCTGGAGTAGAACTGCAAGGACTGAATGAACCCAAGGTCATGTCTCCTGACAAGCAGCCAGTGACCTCCCTTGGTGCCACCTCTACTTGGCCTTGTTCCAAGTTCTACTCTCACTCAGAATTTACAGGACAGCCATTAGGTGCCAGGGGAGACGTGACGGGGGAGGGTGGTGGGGCGCCATCCTGGAGACAACACAAAAGGCTGAAATTTGTCCCTTGTACACTGGCAGAATATAGTCTCTGCCCAGAGTGACAGTGTGGTCCTCTACAAGCAAAGGCTACATTTGCAAAGTGGAAATATTTTAAGCTTCGGGCACTGAACAAAGAGAAGGATTCTGCAGGGTTAATCAAAGAGGAGAGAAACCTGCTCATGGATGTGGGCAGTCTCTACCGAGGGGAGCTGTTTAAGCCCCCTACCCACCTAGGGCCTCCACCCTCTGCCATTCTGCAACATTCCTTGAACATGTCACCATTCACGCCTTTACACCTATCAATCATTCAAGCCTAAACACTACTACCTCCTTGAGAGGCCTCCCTATCCACTCACATTGGATCCATCTGCTTGTGAGTCTGAACTTCCATATCTTTCATCTGTGTGTGATAACAAGAACAGTGGTAGCACCTATAGGTGCCTCCTAGAAAGGAAACCCCATGAGGGTGGGGATCTGATCTTTTCACTGGCCCCAGGGCTTGGCCAAGGCAGACACTGCATATTCATGGAGAATGTTCTAGGCATTGTGCTAGGTGCTTTCCAAATACTATTACATCTTATCTTCCCGGGACCTTAAGGGGGAAGAAATAATATGAATTCCATTTCACAGATAAACAGAGTAAGAGGATAAGCACCTTTCCCAAGGTCAAGTAAATATTGAGTAACAAAGATTCAGCATTGAAACGCAAGTCTGATGGACACCAGGGACCATGCTATCATGCAGCATGCTGCCTGGCACATAGTAGGTACACATGAAATTTTTTTTTTTAATTCCGGGATTGCAAGGCTGCTTTATATACTTGTAAGTTGGTTTTCGTTTTATTGAGTTCGTCTGTTTGTTTGAATTCTCTACAGGGAATCACTTATCTACATGAGAGAATAATGGTGTTTGTCTTTCCTTGTCTAGCCTATTTCACTAAGCATAATTCCCTCTGGGTCCATCTATGTTGTGGAAAATGGCAAGATTCCATCTTTTTCATAGCTGAGTAGTATTCCATTGTGTATATACCACCTGTTCTTTATCCAGTCATTTGTTGATGGGCACTTAGGTTGTTGCCAGTTCTTGGCTACGGTAAACAATGCTGCAATAAACATTGCAGTGCACATAGTAGTTGCTTATTAGATATTTTTGAAATGAATGAATGAATGAGTAGTTTCTCATTGCATAAGAAAAAAATCTGAGGTGGTTATTTGAAGTTGGCCAGGCTGTGCTGGAAGTGGCAGAGTTTGCAATGATTGGGGTTGGGGTGGGGCCTGGCAGAGAAGCTCAAGACTTAATGGGCCAAAGGACAGGACAATCAGTATTGTGCTTGTGCCATATGCATATAAGAGGCTGTTATCAGTCCTTCCATACATGGAAGAAACAGAGGTCGGGACGGTAAGTGGGAGGGCAAGTAAGCTGCCCTAAGCCACACATCTGGTGAGTAGAACAGGACCAGGAGTGAGAGGCAGGGCTCCATGCCCTCTGCCAAGCCACGCTGAGTTTCCCTTGTCTTTCCTGAAATCAAGAGTGAAGGCTGCACATCCACAAATGCCTTCTTTAGAAGAAAGAGGTGAAGGGGTGGGAGAGAGATCTTAAGGAAGTGACACTTTGCAGCCATGTCCATGCATATAACTAACTGCTTTAATTATTTGCAATCTGTTTGTTTTGGCTGTAATATTAGCTGGTTGCTAAGCAACTGTTCAGGGTGCTATGATGCTGAACTTTTTTTTGCTAACTGAGTAGGACCCCCAAAAAGGGTGATGTGAGTGTTTGGGGGACCGACCAAAGGGCTGCCAATCAGCCTGCTCTGGTGACGTGGCCCCAGCCACAAGGGAGCGGGCTGTTAAGCGGGTGGACCATGTGCCTCCTCTGACACTGACATTTAACCTCCCTGGGTCTCAGAGTGATCAGCCGCAACAATACCTGGGAGGGAAGTGTGGCAAACAGAGGTGATGGCTACCTCTGGCAGGGCTGTGGGCACAGGATAAAGACTCCATAAACTAACATCAATTTTCATATTAGTATTTAACAGCTTGGGAGGAGCATTTGGTTGGATGTCCATGCAGAAGTAGTTAGGCCGTAGGGAGCCTGCTGGCTTTCTTGGGAGTCCACAGGGACCATGGCAGACAGTACCTTTGGTCTCGTCCTAACCAATCACGTAGCACTGGGCATGAAATTGGGCCAGAAACAAATTCACCCCAGTCACTGGGGAAGACTTTCCTTAAGCTGGTGGTGAGCTGATGTGCTTCTCTTCATAGGAAAAGATCGGGGCATGCTTTTTCGGGGCTTCTCAATCACATCCCTGACCAGTTCTCAAAATTCTGGTGTCAAGGATTTGCTGAGGTCAGAGGTCACGCACTGGTGCTCTACGGTGGGGTGGGAAGGGTCTATCCAACTTGAAGACATGTTTGGTCTGGATGCACATTTTTAAAAAAATTGGTCGACAGTAAAAATTGAAACACGAAAATCTGTATTTCTAGCGCCTTTTGAAAAATAGGCAGATCTCAGCCCTGTCCCTGAGCAGTAATTCCACAATTGGAGTGGAGAGGTGCCAGCTGCCTGAGATGGGGATTGGGCTCCCCCCATGAATCACACTCAGCACTTCTGGCTCCATTAGGCCAAAGTCTTGGTCTAAAGTGTGTGACTGCTATTGTAAGTCCACTTCCACCACGATGGAACACGCTGTAAGCCACAGAGTTGCTGGACATTGTGATGTTGGCTAAGGCACAGGGTGTGAGCTGGATCAAGGACTCCCAGGTCCCTTAATCCCAACCCCCACTACACTCAAAGTCAGCCATGGTATCCTGCTCATTCCAGCTGGACCACAGCGGGGTCAGCATGAGAACCAGACCAAAGCAGAAGGGCTCCCAGGTCCAGCTTTGCTAAGGGCTTCAGGTGCAGCATTTGAAAGAGGTCCCTTGTCTTCCCTTTCAAAGTCCAGACACCTTGCCAGACTGTCACTGATTTCAACTGCAGAGTCTCTCTCTGGGCCATCTGCCTGTCTCCACTGCTTCTTCTGATCCTCTATCATCCATCACCTGGAGGAACGCAACTGGCCTGTAACTCATCTCCCTCCCTCTGGTCCTACTGACTGCGATCCCACCATGATGCGACCAGAATGCTCTTTCCTAAATGCAAACAATTATGTCAATTTTTCAGTGATTTCCATTGCCTGCCCACCTCCTAAAATCCAACCCTCTTAGCAAGTTTTATGAGAAGATCTGAAGGAACCAACCAGGCTTATAGTCGGGCACATCATCTTTTGCTGTCCTGCCCATCAAGATTCTGTTCCCCCTGCCTCCCTGGATGCTAACTCCCTTCACCAGGGACATCACCACCGGGTCTGGCTATTTCCAATCCAGGACCCTGCAAGTGTTCCTAAGCTCTCCACTACCTTCAGATGGGTCAATACTACCAGGTCACCCCATCAGTGTATCTGAAGAACTTTCTATTGCATGTGTGTCCTTAACTGTTGTTACAACTGTTGTTATAAGCTCTGGGGTCTCCACATCCCACTGTGTGGCTCATGGGTATGGGGTACACACAGGTGTCTTGTAGATGTTTACCCACTAAATGAACAGAAAGAAGAATGGGTTCTGAGGGTGGAGGGAAGGAAAATCTGGAATCACACTCCACGTGGGCCAGTCACTCTGTCTCTGGCCTTGTTCCCATGCGTTAACTGAAAGAGGGCTGAATAAGGTCATTTCCTCTCAGCTCAGAGTCCCTGGGTGTCTACAGGGTTTGTGAAGAAAGTGATGGAGTTTTAAGAGCAATTTGCAACTGTCAGCCCCCCTGAGGGGTATAGGGGAGGCTCCCTCTGTCCCATGGGAAGGTGGCTGCCCAACTCAAACCCCAGGGAGCTCTGCTTTAGCGAAGTGTGAATTACTGGGCAGCACCAGTAACCCCCCACCGGGGAAAGCGGATGCTTAACAATGTCTTAGATCAACAAACTATAGTAAGGTGCAAAAATGCAGTCTGTTTACAGGTAATATGTTTCAAAACATGATGCTCATGAGACAATATAATAAAATAGTCTGTGTCAGGGAAGTAGAGACTGCAGACCTTTAAGACATCTCACCTTCACAGAACTGGAAGGAAGGGCCCTGGAAGGGTGGGGGTGGGGCTGTGGTCCACGCCCCGGGTCTCTCCTTGGTGGAGGGCAGCGCTCCGCCCCCCTCCCTTCTCTTCCTTTGGGATCTTTCCCTGACACTCGGAGCCTGTTACCCAGCAAGATGTCAGGGCATCAGATTCCAAGGGAATCAGGGCTGAGCATCCTGTCTGACCACACGGGGGCGCCCTTGCTCCACACACTGGGATTTCAAGGCCCAGCTGGCGCCCTAAAAGGACAGATCCATTCCCGGGGTTAGGATTTGGGGTTCACTGTGCTCTGAACCAGAGCTCATGCTCCTGTGCGTTCTTAACAGAGGCTCACCAGGGAGATGCTGAGTAGCTCCTAGATAACGCAGAAGATCCCATTCAGAGCATGGACAGAACATGCCTGCCTTACACGCACATGCACGCATGCGTGTGCAACACGCAGGCAAGCGCGCTGGAGTGAAAGGAATCACCCCTGGAGCAGTCAGAAGCTCTGGAGCAACCTCACCGGGCCCCGAGGAAGCAGGGCTACCTGTGGGGCTGGAGTGTCCCAGGTGTTGGTTCAATCCTGCAGCTCCCCGGGCGCCCAGGGGCACCTTACTTTGCTCTGCTGAGCTTCACTGTTTTCATTGTACAGAGGGGTAACCAGTCCCGATTTCTGGATTGGCGAGTGGATCCAGGAGGGGTGATAGGTGCAAACCATGTCTCAGGGAGCCTGGTTCCCGCCAAGCACTCACTAGGGAGCCAAGGTGATTCACGCCACCAAAGCACAGTAACAGAGGTCTTCAAAACCACTGTCTGATCCTTTCCACTCTTCGGGCTACTGGCAGTCCCCTTCAGTTCCGACTGTCCCTTGTTCCACCACAAACGCCTTCCCCACCCAGCCATCAGCCTCCAGGAGGCCCCTCATGCCAGCAGCGCTGGGAAGAGGCCCCAGAGCTCACAGAGGCAGCGCCATGAAGGGACCTTAAGCTCGTGTCTCGGGAGGGAAATGGCTGTGACAGGGCCAGCTCCACTTCAGAGGCCCCGTGATCTCGGGGACGGCTGACCGGCTCTTCCCTGCAGCCTCCCACTTGGAAAAGGAAGGTAAGAATAGCACAAGGCAGGTGTGGGGTGGCTGGGGCCTGAAGTCTTGTTTGTCTTGCCCTCAGAACAGTGGCTGGTGCTCAGCAAGCTCTTTCATAAATGCCGGCCAACACCATCCCTTCCAACTGTTTTGCAGAACAGGAAGTGATGTTTCTAGAATGGTTAGATGCAGGTTGTCTGTTTCCAAATCCAAGAGGAATGACACATATCTCCATATGAGCTACAGAAAGAGCACCAGGCTTGGAGACCAGAGAAGTTTCCTCGACCTGCCTTTGCCAACAATGTTTCATGAAGGACCAGTTTCAGCCTGCTCAGCAGGGCAAGATGCTGCATTGTCCAGAACCCTTCCGAAGTGCCGGCAGGAGCTGGCCTCTGGGTGGACTCGGCCAGGTCCCTCTCTTTTCCGGGCCTCAGCTGCCCTCTGCACATACACAGTGGAATGTACTCGGGTATAAAAAACATGCAATCTTGCCATTTGCAGCTCTGTGGATGGACTTTGAGGGCTTTGTGCTACTGAGGTCAGTCAGGTGGAGAATGATGAACACACGGGATGAGTTACTTGTGTGTGGTAAAGAAACAACATACAAAAAGCATTGGAAGGCAACAGCAAGACATAAACATGACACTGACATGTGGGATCATGAAAAGTTACAGGTGGCAGTAACTGATAGAAACTAAATTCAAATGGGTATAGCCAATTTGCAATCAATCAATCAATCAATGCCCAACAGAAGTATGCTAAACATTATTTCACTTAAAACAAGGACCATTACAACAAAACGGAAGCTCTCAGACTAGACTAGGGGTGGGTCACTGGGTAGCCAGAATCAAGTGTCTGGCGAAGGCTGGAAACTAGACTTTGGGTGGCGACTGTGATGCTTACATTCAGGTCGATTTGCAAGGCTGGATGCCTGGAAGCTCTATAACGGGATCCATCAGTAAGACTCCAATAACAAATTTATAAAAGAAGAGAACAAATTTTAAATTAAAAATATTTAAAAATGACAAGAGGAAAGTGTGGGACTAGAGGGCACCGCCGCAGGGCTTGGTTCCCCTGAGACACTCACCTGAGGTACTCATAGAGCCCGTACATGGGCAGGAAGTCGATGTCGGACAGGAACATGTAGGGCGTGCCCACGTGCTTCATGGCCACGTTGCGCAGCAGGTTGACGGGGTAGAACTGGCCCTCCTTGTACACGATGTGGTAGGCCACGTTGTGGCGGCTCATGAGCACCTCGGAGCCCTGCGCGTAGCGGAGAAACTGCTGGGCCTCGGCGTCTGACAGGTAGAGGGCCAGGCTGATGGGCCCCTCCCAGTGCTTGCAGATGGCCTCCAGCATCTGGAGCCTGGAAGAGAGAGGGCAGACTCATGGGTCTGAGCGGCCACTGGACCTGCCGGCCTCCTGGGTGGGACACTCTGCTCCCCGGACACAAGGTCAACCAGCTGAATGAAGGGCCCTGCTCCAAGCACTCAGCACTGACGGGGCCAGGTCAGCAGACCTCAGCAACTTTCTCTGGAAAGTGGGCATGAGCAGGCTTTCCTTGCTTGTTCTAGTCTTGGCTTCCAAGTGGATGAGTGATACGCAGAGTCATGGGCTGCTGCAATGCCCTCTCTTGTCAAGGGCATGTGGGGTGGGTGAGGGAGATTATATTAAATGGTCTAAATGTCCCCCTCCAGCTCAAAACCCCTACACCTCTCCTTTTCTCTCAGCAAAGGAGCTCCGCTGGGGTCCGGAAGCAGTGACTAGTGAGCTAAGATTGAGTCAAACAGAAGTCGCTGCTTACAAGGAGCATGAAAATAAGCAGTAATAGATGCAGGCCTGTATACCAAGCGCTTTCCAGAACTCTCCACCCCGGGCACCCGCTGTCATTCTCTCCATTTTCCTGATGAAGGAATGGAGGCACCCGATGTCTCCAGGGTTGGCTTGGACACTTGACCTCAGACCATACATGTAGACAGGTACCTGGGCAGAGCCTTGGAGACAGTGCGAAGAAAATGCTGGCATGGGGCATGGAAAACATGTACCTGATGGGGACAGAGTGTGCTGGGTGGCGCCAACTTCAATACGCAGAACCCAGGGCCCTAGGACTTTAGCCAGGTTTGCAAGTTACCTGAGAGGCACCGAAATGAGCCAGGCAGAGCAGGGGGTGGGGTGGGGGCGTGGAGCACAGGACCTGGAGTATAACAGAAGCTGCTCCCATCACGGGGAGGGCTCTGCAGAAATGTTTGAAGAGAAATCTATGACGATTTCTCCCCCCAAAAAGGCATTAGAAGTACCCGGTACATAAAATCTATGGTTAAGAAACAGCGAAAGCCTATTTCATTTTTTTTCCCCTGCCCAGCAAGAGGCACATAATCAGCAGTCTCCTGGTCAGAATGCCCACTTTATTCGGACAATTACTGGAAAATAGATTTCATGCATTTCTGTGCTTCTAAACAAAAGAAAATGGGCGCACCTATCTCGAGTCAATGGCTTTCTCTGACTTTCAGAGGCTCCTCTCGGCAATTCTGCAAATTGGTATTGCCCTGATCCTCTTCCTCCGACACTATGGAGGATTAAGATATTCACGGGGAAAGTGTCCTCCACTTCCCATACTTTCTAACACCTGCTAATCAAGTTGACTGGAGCTGATTTCTCCAAGAGGCATTTTTCACAATGGCCAATCCCCCTGAAATGCATGTCTGGCCTCCTGGTCTCCCCTGGGCTCTGAGAATATGGCATTTTGAACGATCCCAGCCATACCTCAGTTTCATCATCTGCAAGATGCAGTGGGGGCTGGACTCGGTGCCTCCAAAGAGGAGCTGTCATGCAAACTCTTTGAAATTTGGGGGGTAAATGACATGGGCAATTTCTAATATGTGGATGGATTTACAGGAGTCCATGGAAGGCGGGGATGGAGGAAGCATGTCTCACTGCCCATGAAGAGAGGCCAGCCTCTCGCAGATTCCTCCTCTGGCTGGACTTTTGACTCCACTGGGGTCCAGCAGAACCATCCTGCTGAGCTCAGCTCTAACCACCGACCCCCAGGCTCTTGAGCTCATGGAGCTGCCGGGTGATAGTGAGCCGCCAGCCACATGGGGCCCTGGTAGCTCAGGTTCTCTTTTCCCCACTTGCAGAAAACAGAGGAGACTCACCCACCCCAGGACACCCTGGAACTGGAGTTGGTACTTTACCAACTTTGCCAAAGGAACAAGCCTAGAAAGCGCGCATCTCCTGACCTGTCCACTCTGACCTTTCACCCATGCTCGTGGCTGCCAGGATGGGAGCACAGATCCCAAGTGGCTGGGAAAGGCTGGTGACACTCCCGAGTGGAGCTCTCTAGAGGAAGGTGCAGGGGCCATGCAAACCGGTTTCCCTAATTCACAGTGGCATTCACATAGGGCCGGCTTCTGACTCAAGGGTTTACAAACACACCCGAAATGCTGCTTAAATTAAAAATCAATCCAACAGGCACCAGTCAGCCGGCTGCATGGTAATTGGATGTGCAGGATGGCGCGGAAGGAGGCATTTCTGCCGTCCTCATCAGCTTGTGGTTTCGCTTTATTTCTGATGACGTCCTGCTAAGCCTCTCTTATGGGGGCTTGGAATTCCTTGGGTTCTGAGGCACTGTCCAGCTGCAGCACTTGTCACAAAGCGTTGGGGGGGACACCTGCCACGCTGGGGGCTGTGTGTGTTTGGAAGGGCAAGCCTGTGGGTGTCTGGAAGTGGATGGGAGAGGCGTGGGGGTTCCTATCCAGCCAGTTGGCAGGGAAGGTAGGTCCTGTAGGAATCATCCACTGCCCAGCCAGGGGATGCTCTGGCCAGCAGTAGAGGGAGGGCTCTGTGGCCACCTCTATTCTCTTGTGGATCACAAGTGTATACAGGAGGCTGGATTGGGTTCATGATTTAAAAGGTTTTCTAATTGTTTATAAATTCTAGGCAACAAATTTCATGGCCAGCATGGAGGAAAAACATGAAGGGAAGGGAAACTAATACTTATGCACACACTTTGCAGCCTCTTATTTTAGAAAACTCTGAGAACCATCTGTGAACTTGACAGCATTATCATCACGTCATAAATAGAAGTGATCTGGGATAGCCCAAAGACTTGCTCACATCCACACGCTTTACTAAGTGGCACAGCTAGAATTTGGACACAGGTCTTTTCCTGTCCCCCAGAGGGTCGTGGGGCTGTGACATGAGGGCAGCCCCCAGGAGCAGAGGAGGACCCTGGCCCCCAGGCTGCAGGAAATGGAGACCTTAGTCTTAGACGTGAAATCTGCCAAACCTAAATGAACTTTGCATGGACCGTGACGTCGCCCTGAGATCAGACCCCAGATGACACCGAGGTTTCAGTCCTGTGACCTCGGACTGATGTATCTGCTCTCCTGACCCACAGAAACTGTAGGATCACGAAAGTGTGCTTTTCAAGCTGCTAAGTCTAAAGTGATTTATCATACAACAGAAAATGAATGCCCTGTCTGAGGCCTGAATACACTCTGTGCCCCTTGAAGGCAGCGACAAGGTCTTCTTATAAATATTCCTGGCCCCATAGAGCTGGCACACATTAGTCATATATGCGTAATATTTGCTGAGTGATCATGCGAATTTTGGAGAGGAAAACAAGCCACAAGCAGGAAGTGACCTTTCTTGAGGTCACACAGTAGGTCCAGAATGAAGGTGATGCTTCAGCCTCTGCTTTTCCTTCCCCTTCTGTCCCACTTTGTCTTTGTTTGTTAGTTGCTATGCTGGGGAGGTTCTCCGTGACCGTGCACAGGGTCCTGGAGGCTCATAGGTTTCTAAGAGACCACCAGCCAGTGAGGCCAGTTCACTGCCTGAATAACCCTCCCTGACACACGTGGGACTCAGAGCAAAGAACCTGCTTCCACACTCGGCATGAGTCATTCCCAGGTGGCTGGCTGGAAGGTTCTGCTCGAGCCTCGGAACGCCCTCTGCTTTATGTGAACCTTTTCGCGTCCGAGTGCTTGTTCATTCATTTGTTTGCTGGTTCTTCAATCACTCATGACTAATGACAAGTGACATTTATTGAACACTTAATAAGTGTGCCAGGTACTGTTCTCAGCACTTTACAGGCATTAACTCATTTCACTCTGAACACAATCCTGTGAAACCCCACCCACAGGCTCTGGACAGGCATCTCTGAGGAGGCTCACACACAGCCTGGGGAACTGAAATCCTTCCCTATGTTTGGGGAGGGTGGTTGCCACGAGGGATACTGGGGCTGGGACCACCACCATGGCCATGTGTCCACAGAAGAGGAAGCTGTCAGCTGAGGTGGGAGGGGGCGCATGGGATAGTCAGGCATAGAAAACTGCATGACTAAGTGACCTCAGGGCTTTGAATCCATTTACCTCCAGGTAGCCACTTAAATCACGTAACTTTAATCCCTTCAATAACTTCTTAAAACACCTAAAGTCCAAATATTTGACGTTTCTAATGTTCTATAATCTTAGTTTCATGTCACTTTCCTCTTAGTCCCCTACTATATGTTAGCTACAGTGGTCTTCTATCAGTGTAGAATATGATATGCAAGGCCCTCCCGACCACAGGGCCTTTGCACCTGCTATCTCAGCATCCTGGAAAACTCTTTTCTTCACAACTGGTACACCAGCCTCCTTACCCTTCAGGTCTCTATAGCAACATCCCCTCCTTAGATAGACATCCCCCAACCACAGCACCAAAGGGCCCTCACTTCACACTTTATGATCTATCCCAGTTTCTCCGAAGCACTCACATCACTATAATCCTTTTAATGATTTGTTTATTGCTTTTTATACCACTTGTCCCCTGTTCTCAACCTGGCTGCATTTTGCAAACTTGAAACAGTGCAAGTCTTTCCACCAAGGTGCTTACCACTCTGGCTGCCGTGGAGCCTGGTCATGACTCTGTTTTAAAAGCCCCTCCAGTGACTCAAATTGTCGCCAGTCAAGGCTGAGAACCCAAACTGTATGGCGCTAAGGGCTGGGGTCATGCCAGTACCGCCTGGTGAAGCCTGGCTGACATTTGTTGCACCCACTCACATGTAAGGAAATGAAACAGCAACTGCTTACCAGTGGCAGCTGTGGGTCTAGTCGTGTTCCCCAATAATGCACCTCCTTTCTCCTGAGAGGCTTTGCATTGAACTTACGTCTGAGAATCAGCCCTCTCCTCCATCCTCAAGACTACCACCACCTCCACCAACAGATGAGGCGCTTGGTTTTCAGAGCCAGAAGGGGAGGTGACACATGCCCGACCAGGGTGCAGTGAGCTGGGCCCGAGGCCACCTCTGCTCTCCACCTGAGGGTCTGTGGGCAGCGGCACAGGGGGTGAGGGTGGGGCGCCTCCATACCTGTCCATGGAGAGCTGCGCCACCAGGGTGACGTCCGTGCTGTCGGAAGCCGGCTCGTACTCGTAGTGCAGGAAGTACAGGTGCGTTCGGTGGACGGTGAACCGCTCTCGCCGGAACTCATAGCACAGGTCATCTTCATCCAGCTCAGAGAGCTGCTTCTGGAGCTGGAAGGGAGGAGAGGATGCATGGGAACAAGATGGAGCCGCCCCTGTGTCCTGCCCTCCAGAGTGTACGACCCAGGGGATGCCGGGATGGGTCAAAGCCAGGACGCGGGATCACAGCTGCCTCTCCCTCTGCGATTGCCTCTAATTTCAAACGGAAGATGATGAGGAGCAGCTGCCCTCACCAGCTGGGAAACAAGCCCCTCCTGGTTGAGAATGTGAACGTAACACCCTACAACCAGCCACCCACTCCTTGTAAACAAAGAAAAGGTGGCTCCTGGGTGAACTCATACACAATATCAAATGACAGGGACCCGGTCGAGGAGCACAGTGAAAGGCTAAGGCAGCAGCGCCCGTGTGGGCAATGCCTCTGCCTCCCGCGCCAGACTTCAGGCTCTGCAGCACCAGGGCCTGGAAGAGCAAACTCATAAGCAAAGGCCAAGAATTTCCTCCATTTCATCTGAGTTTAAAGACAGTCTCAGCATCCTCTCTTATTTCTCTTCTCTTCTTCTCAACTGTCTGAAAGTCTGATTTTATTAACCTGTTTGGAGAGTCCTTTACTGAGTTGTACTCCTCTCCTTTGCTCCCCAGCAAGCAAAACCACGGTGAACCTGCTAACAGGGGCCTATGGACTTAATATTTGACACGAGCAGCTGCAGATACGCAGCTGCCTGGCATAAAGCTATCTCGTGTAAAATCCACGAGCGCCCAGGCGCCTGCCAGGTGTGCTCATGCCTGTTTTACAGATGAAGAATAGCAATAGAAGGCCAAAGAGCTTTGGCAGAGACAGAAATTAGGTCGGAGGATGTGTGGGGTGGGGTATATGGACTGGGAAGAGGCAGAAGAAACTTTGCAGGTGATGGAATGTTCTACATCACAATCACTACGTGGGCGTGATGATGATTACGTGGGTGGGCATCTTTGGGATAATTCAACACATGCACACTGAAGGTGGGTCTGTTTATGTAAAGTCTATTTCTATAAAGCTTTTAAAAAATATATAGTGATTTGTCAAAAAACTATGAACCAGAGACACTCTATGGGGGGTAGGGGGCGGGAGGGGAGGGATTGGGGTCAAAATAAGGGGGTTGCAATTGTATGGGGAATATAAAAATAAAATTTATTATTAAAAAAATATATAGTGATTTGTCAGAGGTCACATGACTGGCTCTAATTCCTCTTCGAGAACCACCTTGTCTGGTCTGTGACAGGATGCTGTATAGTTGAATACACACTGAAGTTCACGTGGCTGGCATTATTAACCTGACTGAGTAAAATGCATTCTTCTAAGAAAAAAGGTGTATACATATACATATATACACACACTCACACACACAATGTAGTCTTTTACATCTCTAATCAGTATTATAATCACTAAGAAAATATGTTAACTCACTTCTATTATATCCTGTATGAGCTGAACCCATTGATTATACCATAGATGAAGCTATGGCATTCTCTCTCAGATGTGCCCTATGGCATTAAGGGCTGCATAAATTGTTTTTTTTATAGATTTATCTATTCATGCATACAAGAATTGGGAAACAGGCCAGATGCACGGGAGGGTGAGAGGATTCACCAGAGACACAGTGGGGAACAGAACAAGCAGACTGACGAAATACACTGCTGAGGGGAGCAGCGGGTGAGACAGGAGAGGTCTGCGGCACCATGTGGGCTTCTCGCTGGCTGGCCCGGATTGAACCTGCACTGCAGAGGCTGCAGACAGCTTCACAGTGCTGCACTCAACTGCCTGCGCCACCAGGGGAGGCCCCTGCATGAACTGCTTTAACTCTTCACCCCTTCCCATAGCCTTACCCTTTGTCGTGTGACCTCACGAAACTCCAAGTGTGCCATGTGGGGAATCAGTTGAGATCCAATGATCTATTAGACAAACTCCGCCCTCTTTAAAATGTTAAAAAGGATGGAAGCAGTATACTCTTCAGCTGTGCGAGTCTAGTTTGATGCCCTGCCGACCCGAAGATTCCTACTATGCAAACAGTATAACTAACTTAAGTCAGGAGACGGGAATTCTCATTCCATCTAAGGTCCTACGAGCCATGTCACGCCTTCCGACGCACAGGATTAAGCCCATGTCCTTGCTACGATCACTCCCCCTGCCGACTCGTTCCCTCTCCCTACCCCCACCGCCCCACGGCCTCTGTACTTGCACCAAAGATCTCTCCACTTGCCAAACCCACCTTTGCCTCCACATCTCCACGACTGCATGTGCTTTTCCCTCCATCATGCCCTCCCTCCCCTGCCCCACTCTCCTCTACCTGGGCACCTTCCATTTGTCTTTCAAGATTCAGCTTAGAAGACACTTGCTCTGTGAGACCTTTGCTGGCCCTGCCAGGTGGAGCTGGCCCATTGCTTCTCTGTGTGCTGAGAGCACCCAGTGCAGAACTCCACAAAAACATGTCACTGTGAACTGGAATTAGTTAAGGGCAACTTCCCTGGTGAGACTGGCGCTCTGCCACCACCCAGCATGGGGCCTGCATGGGTCTGTGTGGTGACGCTGTGCATGGCAGGTGTCGTTACCGCCGAGCTAAGTCCTCCTTGCTTTCCTCCTGTCTCCTCACATGTTATGCATAGAAGGTGATCACTAAATCCACTCTTAAACCCAGACTTTTTGCTCTGATATTTACAGCTCAAGGGTCTTATGGCTGGAGAGGCGTGGAGAGCAAACGTGTGCTCACCAGGCTCCTCTGCCCTTTCCTCCCAAGGGCCCTCCAGTGAGGCGTCTGCAGCCTCATCTGACGGTTGAGAAAACAGTTTGGCACTCTCAAGCTCACTCAGGGAGGTCAGTCCTGGCTCCCTGTCCCTCCACCTGCTGCCTCTCCAGAGAAGATGCTCACTCAGCGTCAGGTCAAGACGTACAGGTGGCACATGGGCCAAGGCTGCGGTTCTATCTCACTCCTGCCTGCACCATCTTGGAGAGTGGGAGAGTGATCTCACTCTTCTGAGCTTCAGTATCCTCGAGTGTAAAATGGAGATAACAGTAACTACCTCAGGGGACGGTAGGAGGATTGCAGAGCTGCTGCGCATGGAGAGCAGCGTTGGGAGTGAGGACAAGACAACGTATTATGCACGGCTGTTACCCCATGACGCAAGGCTCCCTGAAGACTCCAGCTGGGCGTGCTGTCCTCAGACACCGCCTGGGGGAGGTGGCGTGGGGTGCTCTGGAGGCCGGGCAGGCGCTGTGGAGGAGGGGCCCTTCTGTTGCAGGAGTGTCAGAGACGGAGTCCCCGTGACTTGGTCCTCAGGGAACCCAAATGTGCCTGGACCCAAACTGTTGCCTCCAGAAGCAAACCTAACCTATAGTCATGACTACAAGGTGATCTCAGCCACCCCTAAAATGTTTGCCTGTTTCCTTTCTCAGCCACGCTGAAAAAGAAGGCCGGCACGTCCTCTATCCTTCTGTTTAGAGAATAAATCTCTGCAATTTGTAAAAACAGGGCTGTGGGGGGAGGGGCGCTTGTTCTGTGCAGTGCTTTTTTTTTTTTTTAAAGATTTATTTATTTATTTATTTATACAAGCACTGGGTACAGTCAGAAGCGCGGGAGGGTGAGAGAATTCACTAGAGCCAGAGCGGGGAGCAGAACAGGCAGACTGACGAAATCCACTGCTGAGGGGAGCAGCGGGCGGCAGGAGAGGTCTGAGCACCATGCGGGACCTTCCCTGAGGCTGGGGAGCAAACCACACTGCACTGCAGAGGCTGCATGCAGCTTTGCAGCCCAGTGCTTAACCACCATGCCACCAGGGAGGCCCCTGTGTAGTGCTTTTAATGGGCTGACAGGTTCTGGTTCAATGAGGAAGAGGAAGGATGAGGGAGGATTAGTGTGGCCAAGCATCGTGTGTGTGGAGAAAGGGGTCTTTTATAGATGAGGCTTCAAAGAAGTTTAAACTCATCATGTGAGGGCCTCCCTGGTGGCACAAGGGGTTAAGCACTGCACTGTGAAGCAGTCCACAGCCTCTGCTGCACAAGTTCCATCCCCGGCCAGGGAGCTACCCACATGGCGCAGCAGACCTCTCCTGTCTCGCCCGCTGCTCCCCTCAGCAGTGTATTTCTGTCAGTCTGCCTGTTCTGCTCCCCACTCTGTCTCTGGTGAATCCTCTTATACCCCTGCATTTCTGGCCTGTCCCCCAGCTCTTGTATGCATATAAATAAATCTGAAAAAATAACTTATCATGTGAGAAGGAAAACGAGTGACCAGGGCATGAGACAGGCATGTGTGTTGTATACGGGGGAGGTTTGCTTCCTCCTCCAACATGCACAGGCACACCCTCTGAGCTGGGGGAAACCACATTCCCAGCTAGATGGATTGAACCATGTTCTAGAAGCACCCACGCGGTGCTCCTGAAGGGAGGAGATGTACCCCACTCCTGCCTGAACTTCCTGAACCCAGAGCGCCTACCATGCCTCGTTTGCTCAACCAGCCTATTTTGGATGTACTCACAGCCACTGCATGGTAAGAAGGGCAACAGTGGCCAAGGAGGCTCCTAGAACCACCTGCCCTACGCAGGATGGTCTACCAGAAGTCCCGGGGGATGAGTAGCCTCCATGTATGACATTCATGGTACCAAGGTGATTCAGTGGCATCCACATGCCCAGGTCACCTGTGCCATCAGTGTTCAAGGGGTAGGGTGGAGGGAACTTATTGGGTACCAACCATCCTGGGTATTGAGGAAAGCACAGCAGGTATGATGTCAGATGATATCAGCATCTATGGGACTCTGGATCAACCAATGCCTTCCTGGAGCTTCAGTGCTGCATTTATTGTCACCATGGTGGCCTGCACCTTTGCTCAGCTGACATGGATTGAGTGCCTACTGTGTGCAGGTGCAGCACTGCATGATGCAGACGCACTGCCTTATTCATTTACTCCTTCAGCACACATCTCTGTTTCACAAAGGAGGAAATTGAGGTTCAGGCTCCAGTAATCAGGCAGTTACAGAGAAGCAGTCTGGAACGAAAATCCAGCCTTCGGACACAAACCAGGGGCATGTTCGTAACACAATTACTTCTCTCCCAGGGGGTGGAAGTGAGGATCAAATGAGCTGGTGGAAGATTACAATGCTCTGTGAACAAAGGAAGACATAAAAATGCCCACGAGGTACTATCCCAACAAAGCAAAGACAAACCAACAAGCCACAACAACAAAACCACGGAGAAAACAGACCACAGGAAACTCATTATAGTGTTAACAAAGCTTTTCTCTGAGTGGTGGATTCACAGATGAATTTTATTGGCTTCTTTATACTTTCCTGTAGTTAACTAATTTCCTGCAATTTTCGCAAATGAGCTAATGCAGGTAAAAGTGCTTTGTAAACTGTAAAGTGCTATACAAACCTCAGCAACGTTATTATGATTCCATCATGTACCTTTTTCAAATTCTAATCTAGGACTGCTATTACTGACTGCGTGGCTGATGTTATCTCAAGGGAAAGATGGCAGCAGCTTAAAAACTGCCTCCGTCCCTCCAGAGTGCTGGTTATTTCTCTAGGGAGATGCAGAGCTGGAGGGTGGGCCTTCATTACCAGGGTCTACTACTGAGGTCTGCGCTCCAGCCACCAGGAAAGCAAGGGGCTCCTGACAAGCAAGTCATAGAAACAAAAGACAGATTTCTCCTGAAATCAAATGCATTTGCTAAATTGCTTCTTTGGGCAGCCAGCTGAGGCACAGGGAGATCTGGACTTGGGGGAAAATGGCCCTTCAAGCAGTTTGCATTTATTTCTTCCCATCCTTAAGGACAGCAGCCTAGATTGACCTCTAAGCTGCCAGAGATGATGGCTGGTCATGTCTGGGATTCAGACAGATTGAAGTGTGCCCCTGGGCGCTGATCTAAGGGGTTTCTGTTCAAAGTCAGGAAAACCACAGAGAGGTTAGAGAGGAACTAGAAACTGACACTGCAGCCCACTGACACTCATTCTCTATGTGACCTTGAGCGAGTCATTTCTCCCAACAGTGAGACAGGAGTTTGGGCTTCATGAAACATCACAAGGGTCTTGTGCTCACTAGCCAGCTAGCCAGTCGGGAGCTATGCAGGCACTTTCTCATTTACTACCCACAGTGTCTCCATGGCTTAGGGACCCTACACCCTGTGGATAGAAGATGATGTTTGTCATCTGGAGGGTTGAGAACTTACTCAAGGTCATATGACTGGTGAACAGAGCAGCTGAGATTCAACCCATGTAGGTAATCAAGTCGCTACAATGACTTGCTCATTACTTTTTTGGGGTGGGGCGGGGCTAATTTTTTAACTTTTTTTTAAAGATTTATTTATTTATGCATACAAGAGCTGGGGTATAGGCCAGAGATGCAGGGGGTGAGAGGATTCACCAGAGACAGAGTGGGGAGCAGAACAGGCAGATTGACTGAAATACACTGCTGAGGGGAGCAGCGGGCGAATCAGGAGAGATCTGCTGTGCCATGTTGGTTGCTCCCTGGCCGGCCGGGGATTGAACTCATGCTGCAGAGGTTGTGGATTGCTTCATAGTGCGGTGCTTAACCCCTTGCGCCACCAGGGAGACCCCGGGGGGAGGGGGGCGGGCTTTCTAGATCCAACTCTGGAGGTTCTGTGACTGTAGAGGACTGAGTGCGTGCATCTTCCACGCAGGCAGAGAACTGTGCTCATCATGTTCTCCTTCAAGGTCTCCCCTCTTCCTGGGTGCACAGCTGAGCTGTGTTGCAGCCTTCCCATAGCTAAGGGCACCTGTGGGACTGAGTTTTGGTCAGTAGAATGTGGGCAGATTCTGGCCATTATAGGTATCAATTTTTAAGGCTGGCTCATGCATAATCCCTGCTGTTTGCCAGAACAAGAGAATCCTGTACAGAAATCTACGACTCCACAGACAGCAGAGCCACAAGATGGAAGGAGCCTGGGTCCCTGAACCTGAGAAAGGCCGTCTGGCGATCAGGAGCACTCATTTGGACTCTGAGAGAGCAATATACTTCCAGCACGTGGAGCCCATTTGATGACTGTCACCTTAACTAATATGCCCACTAGAACTCTTGAGGGCAGTAAGTGACAAAGACAGAGGACAGTCACCAAGTAAGGAGTCTGTGAGGTCACCCATTTCTTCCCGTGACACCTCTCCTTCCGTGCCTTGGCACAGATGATGGAGACACCTGGGGGGTGTCTCCCCTCAGTCTAGAATATTGCTTCGGACTTTCAATTTAATTTGCAGTGGCTCTCACGTCCATGACTCTGTTTCTCCCAGCAGCTGTCCGAGACAGGCAGGGCTGCTCTTATTACCCTCTGCTGGTAGAGGAGGAAACTGGGCACTGGGCCTTTGCCCAGAAAGTGGGGGCAAACACCCACCCTGAAGCCTACTGCAGGGCTCTTCCCTGAGGTTTCCATAAAACAGTGAAGTTTCATTAAAGCACAGACAGGTAGAGAGAGATTCCTGGCTCCCTGGCCGCCTGCTGTGTGTATTAATCAACAGTGTTCCAGGAAATCCAAATATTTTTTACTCTGGAAACCAAATCACAAGCCATGTGGATTCTTTTCAGGGAGGGCAGAGGCAGGGGTTTTGAGCTGTTCTGTGAAGGTTCTGGGAGAGTCTGCGGGCACCAAAGAAATAAAGGAAAAGACCTGCTCTTCTCCTTCCCGGTCACAGCCTTAACTCACAGGTCCACACACGACGAGGCCTGAATGGGAAATGAGCTCTACGGTCTGCACTTAGATGTTTATATAGTCAGGGGTGCAAGGGGACAAGTTAACATTGAAAATGGTGTCATCGTCCTACAGACAGGTGTGGGGCATGCACCTCACTGACCTAAGCTTCTGACCTGTCTTACCCTCTTCACCCTCATGGAGCCTACTAGGTAGGACTGGTGATTCCCATTTTACAGATAAGGAAGTGGGGCACAGAGGGGCGACGCGAAGAGCCTGGAACCCCATAGCTAGCAATATTATGGCTTTAAATAAGCAGCCTGGCTCCAGAGGTGCCCCTGACGTCACTCACAAGGAGAGATTACTTGGGTGGGGGGGAGATTCAGCCCATGGCGGGGCGGGGAGGGCAGGAAGGGGCTTCTGTGCTTACAGGCATAGAAGGGGGAGGCACGTGGCAAGAGAGGGATCACAACTGGAACCAAGGGGTTCCAGGGGTGGGTGTTGCAATTTTAACTTGCAGAGAGAATAACCCCTTGGTGGGTCAATATCGACACTGGTTCCTGCTTTGCCACCAGCCTGTTCTGAGTTCTCTGAGTCTCCCCTCCTCTAGAGGAAGGTGTCTGTCTTGGAGGTGGGCGGAAGCAAGCCCCTGTTGCCGGCCAGCCATGAGGACCAGCCCTGGGGTCCCTCCTTCAGCCCCTCCCCGCCTCTTCCCCAACACGTGGTCCTCCAGGCTCTGGCCGCTGCAGCCGGCCCTGGGGCTCGGCCTGCCTGCCGTGTGGACGGGCGGGTGACATGTGGCTCGCATGTGAGTGCACTAACACATTCTGGTTTTGCTCTGGGGTTTCTCTAGGACACAGCTGTTCCAAGAGAGCCATCTGCTCCTGGCATGGCTGTGCCCAGCGACGCTGTAAAGTGTTTGAGAATCTGTTTATATGTGTCTTATTTTTAACTTCTAATGCAGCGCTGGTGATGCTGTTGTCTTTCCTCTTCCTGGGCTTCATATTAGGGGATGTGGCACCACAGAGAGCCGCCACCTTTGCGGGAGGAGAGGGCTGAGCTGGGAAGCCCCAATTTCAGGGCGAGGCAGGGACCTCTTAGCAGCGAGGAGGGAAGGTGTCCGGGGCAGGTGTTCTGGCCAAGACTATAAACACCTTTTCTGGGCCTGCAGCTGTCTGTGCACCATGACCCTTCAGTTCACAACAGCCTGGGGTGGGTTTGTTGTCTGACCATCTGACAGGTGGGGAGACGGAACAGGAGAGGGCACTGAACCCAAAGTCACCCCCCGTCCCGTGGTCAGGTTTTCTGATTTCAAGTCTTCCCAATGCACCGCAAATGCTTCCAGAAAGGGATCTGTGATAGGTCATTTTGTTCAACAAAACTTATTGAGCATATAGCAGATACCAGGGAGTCTTTCAGAGGCATGAAGATAAACTGATGTGCAAAACAGATAAAAATCCCTGCAGGCACAGAGCTCACACTGGAGGGGGGCAGGAGAGGGAGAGACATAATCAAATAAATAAGGCAAGAATCTAATACATTGATTGTGATAAGGGCCACCGAGGGAAGTAAAGCAAGGAATCCAGGCGGCAGGGAGAGTGCCGGCTCGGGCAGAGGGAGTGCTGGCTCCGGGCAGGGGTTGCAATTTTAACTTGCAGAAAGAGCACTCCCTGGTGGGTCAATATTGACACTGGTTCCCGCTTTGCCACCAGCCTGTTCTGAGCTCTCTGAGTCTCCCTTCCCTCCTCTAGAAAATGGAGATCATGTTGGCTCTGTGCAGGGTGTGAGGGAAGTCGGAACAAGGCACTGGTGAACACACCGAGCAAATGGCCGAACGACTGGTAGTCACCAACCCCGCTGCTCTGAAATGTGGTGCTACCGTCCCTGGGGGGAGACACATGGTCCTGGTCTGTCATGTTAGAGCTCGGCAGACCGGGCTTCCCATTGTGACCCATCGCCTAGGGCTGAGTGTAGGGTAAGTGATGCTCAGGCTTTTGTGCCTTTGGCCCGGCCTCTGTGGCTCTCACCTGTGGCCTTGAATGCAGGAGGTGCTTGGAAGCATGGACTCGAGGCACGCATGCCTGATGGTGGACACCTGGAGGGTGGTGTGGGCATGCACGAGCGGGCACACCTGAGCCTGAAGGCTGAGGCTAGAGGGGCAGCGTCACAGAGGATGGTGCATGGCAGAGAGTGGTGCTAGGGCGGCTGTGAGAGGAAGAGGCCATGAGATGATGCCCGAGAGAGCCCATCAAGAGGAAAGATGCCCCGGGGAGCCAGGAGGCCTGTTAGACCCCCGGCTTCCCCCTGCAGCCTGCCTGCACTACACTGAGCAAGATCCCTCTGCTCTAGCCTTGGTCTCCTTGTCAGCGACTCACGCCTACCTCCCTCGGTTGCAGTGAGGATTGAAGTTGTGTTCCCTTTCTCTTGCTACAGGAAATCTCCAGTTGTCAAAGGCAGGAAGAAGCAGAGAGGTGCTGGTGCAGCACAGGCTTGCCGAAGGGGCTGGGAGGGTGGCATGCAGGTTGGCACCTCCAGCTGCCTGGTGGGCTGTCCCACGGGGCCACTGGGATTGAGGCTGAGCCCAGGAGGGAAGAGTGGAACCATGAGTGTGAGTGCCGCCTGCTACAGAGACCAGGTAAGGAAACGAAGTCTGCAGATTGTCTACCGGCCTGTGATTCTGCCTAAAAGTAAAAACATTGGTGTCCAGTCTTGGGCCACCGTTGGCTCTTTTATTCCTTAGATATTCGCTATCCTTATAATTTAACTTCCAACATGATAATGGATGATTTTTTTAAAAAAACTGTTGGGTCTTCCTGACTTATACACCATGGGTTTTTCTTTCTGTGGGTTCTGGGGGAAGGATGAGCTATGATGTGAATCCAGAAAGGGCTGTTCTGAAGCTGATGAGCTGAAAGTGACAGCTGTCAGAGAGGAAACTGCAGAATAAGCAACAACTAGTCGGAGGCTACTTCCTGCCAGGATGAAACGCATGGCCGGCACCTGCCCCCTCAGCCTACTCAGTGCAACCTCAATCACAGAGATTCGTTGGCTGAGTTGAGCATACTTTGGTCACGAAAGGGAGCAACATGGACTCGAGCAAGACTTCCAGCCACGCTGGTCAGAACATATATTTTAATAGCCTCGCATTTAAAAAGGTGAGTTTCCCTGATCTGGAAAATTCCCTTGGGTGGAACAAGGCACTCTTGCTGGTGAAGCATCACTCTGAGATACACGTAAATACAAAGCTTAGGGACAGCTGCAAGCTTTGGAATAACCCACTGCAAGGAAACATCCAACACTGTCTGCCGGGCTGTCAGGGACCACAGGGGGTGTCCTTAGTTTTTGTTGCTCCAAAAGACAGGACTCAGATGAATGGATTCCTTACGGAAGAGAAGATTTCAGCTCACCACGAAGAAGGTGGGGTTAGCATCTGGAGCTTTCCAACAGGGGAGCAAGCTGTTGGAGGAGGTGAGCTCCCTGTCTTTGGGAGGATTCCAGCAGAGGCCAGATGCAAGCCTGTGAGGATGCTGTAGAGGATTTTTGCATGGATTAGGGGGTGGAGGATATTTGTGATTATCCAACTGTGTTTTGTGGAGTCCCAGGGTTTCTTGGATGTGCTTGAGAGGTTGGGCTGCTGAGGAAAAGGGAAAGAAATGCTAATGTATAGAATTCTAGCCTCCGTCCTGACTCCAATCAAATAATGGTACCTCATGCCTACTGAATGCTTATGGCATTACAAAAATTAACTTATTGGTTCCAGAGAGAGATGCCCAGATGGACCAGAGGACAGCAGTGCCTGCGTGCCATCAGCTACTGTTGTCCCACACCGCTGTGCGAGCCTGCTCTCTGGAACCAAAACATATTATCCCAAAATAAAAGCCCCAAATAGAGACTCTAAACCGGGGTCTTCTGCTCACCAAAGAGATGACTCCCCTGACTTCCTGTGCTTATTTATTTATTCCTTTTGGGAGCAAGGCCAGCCAAACAGCCTCTGCTTCCTACCTGCAGTCTCCTAATTGGTGGGAAACCTTCCTGGGACTGCTTGATCCTGAGCAAATGTGACAGCCCCACACATGCCTCACAGACGGGTTTCTAGGCTGCTCTGCAGCTTCCTCTCTCTGCCAGGGCTTTCTGGAAGAAATCTGAAAAACCCAAAACCCATTTCTAGAGCAACTCATTATGATCAGGTGGGTAAGGCACTATGGTTTGTGAACAAACTCATGACACTAAGCACCGTGCCTGGTTCTGAGACCTAGTTTTGGTGACATCACAAACTGCCCATGACACCCTATGACAAAGCCTCACTGTCCCCCACTTAGTAGATGGCAAACCAGAAGCTCAGAGCATTCATGTGCTTCTCTGAGTTTATTAAATAAGTGCTCTGCGATTACTAGATGCTCATACCTTATTGTCACGAAGAAGTAACACAAATGCAAAAATGAACACAAGTCCTTTAGAGTTCTCAGTGTCTTCCTTGGAATCTGCCTGTGTCAGTCCTCTGGCCTCTGCAGCTCTGCTGCTCCCTTCCTCCCACTAAATCCACTCTCCATACCCACTCATTGCTCCCTATTTGTCTCTCAAATCTCACCTCCTCCAGGAAGTCCTCCTGGCTGCACCTTCTCCCCTAGTCGTGTGAAGTGCCATTCTTGGTGTCCTCAAAGCACCACTGCTACCCCGGCATGTGTCACACTGGATAACAAGGCCCTGCTTAACTACATCCCTCCCTAGACAAATGCCTTGAGAACCAGGCTTCCAAGTGCACTGCTCCCCAGGGTCAGCAGCCCTATGTCTGGAGACTATTTGGACCAGTCTTGACTTAGTCACTGCCATGGTGGCAAGCGCCCTCTCCCAGCTTGGACTGGCCGTACAATGAAGACTTCATTCTTTGGGACCATCACCATCGGCACTGTCACAGCTTTGCTGACTTCCTCCCACAAAGCTGGGAGCAAGGGGTTTGGGCCAGGTGCCAGAGCTTCCCCTTTCCTTTCGCTAGTGTTTGCAGGTGACACTTGACATGCTGCAAAGGACCAGGGGATGGAACCCAAAGATGCCTTCCAGGGGTGCGAAGTTACAGACTCTCCTTACCCGAGTCCTGCCCCAGCAGGCCGGCTCAGCCTGGTGGAACCTGGCGGAAGGAGGGCCCGGGGGCCCACTCTCTTGATTTATGAGAGCCAGCTGCTCCTACGCCCTGTTCTTAGCACCCACAAAATTCATGTGTTCTCCCCACCCCACTACTGCCACCTAAGGTCAGAGTCCCCTTTTCGCCTGGGATGTGGCAATATCTCTAATGCTCTCCCTGCCGCCGGGCTTGTCGCCACAGAGTTGACTGCTCTTTCTGGAATGTAAATCTGACCATGATGAAACCCTTTGGTGGCGATGGGGTTCAGGCTTGCTCTAAGCAGGTCTCATTCTCTGACCCTCCCGAGACACCTTATTATCTGCTTTAGCACACAAGCTACCAGCAAGGTCTCTTCCCCTCTCAACTCTGTCTGTTCTTCCTTCCCTGGTAACTTCATTCTGCTCGCTTGCTTTTCAGTTCATTCACTAATGAAGTGCCTGTTTCTAAGTTAGGGGGAGGGGACTTCAGAGGGGACAGTCCAAAGTCTCTGAGTCAGTTCTCTTACATTCTGACCTTATATTTGGGGAAAAAATTAGGACTAGTTGTTGAATAGTGACCAGGGCTGCGATGGAATGAAAACAGGGGATGTTACGATGGCAGATGGCAGATGGCAGAGCCGAGGCTCGGGCAGGAGTGTTAGGGATGGCAGTGGCCGTGGAAGTGCTGGGGGGGGAGGCTGCATCTTGTTCATGGACTCCCCAGATCCAGACAGACAACCCCCCTGATATCTCTAACAGCTGTGACGTGGCAAGCTGGTTGCAGGCTGGGGCGGGGCATCCCCAGCTCTGACCCCAGTGCCCTGCACTCTGGCACTCGCAGATTCTGAGAAGGGTGCTTGGGGACTTCTGCACCCAGATGACCCGCCAGGGGAAGGCAGGGCTGGCTTGTCATTTATAAAAGGGGTCCCACTTCACAAGACATTGCGCAGAGCCCACGGGAACGCACTGACATGGATGATTGACTGAGGACTTCATCCTGCAAGGCTTTTTTATCTGAGCGTCTTCTACAGAGGGGAAATAACAGCGGCAAGAGAACAGTTCTCCTTCAGTGTTTGCAGAAAAGTGCCGAATGGCACTTCGATATTGATGATGACAACCAAGACGGATCTGAGTAAAGAGAACCGAAGGAAAACCAAAGAATGGTGTTTGTCAAAATCTCTAAGTGCTTCCCAGAATCTGTGACGGAGTTCAAGTGCTTATTGGTCCTCTTTGCTTTAAAAAAGGGCAGAAACTGAGAACAGCAGAGACAGTGATGGGGAGAAGAGCTGGAGCTGGAGGGTGATACCAGGCAGCAGGGGTGGCCTCGAGCCCCATGCTCCAGCAGAGCCAGGTGAGCACCTGCCTGCAGACCTTCCACTGACACCTGCATGTCACTGGGCCCCCCAAAGATTCACATGACACCCAGAGTAATAACATAAGCCGTAACAGTAATAAAACCCTGACACTCTAACTCAGCACACAACCTCCTTCCCATCTGACTCCTGCCTACGTGCTGCTCAGCCACTCCTGGTCTCTTCCTACCTATTTGTCCCTTCCCCACATCAAGACCCATCCTGCCCCAGGGCCTTTGCACCAGCTTCTTCCTCTACTTGGAGTGAGAATGGGTAGCTTGCCTGAGATGGTAAGAGGAAGGGATTACAGCCGAACCCAGGTGCCGTGCCCTGCTACATTCTGCTGCCTTCCCACATCCTGGTCCTCAGAACTTAGTCATGTCAGCTTTGCTCCTTGATGCTGTGTGACTCTAGGCAAACTCTTAACCTCCCTGTGCCTCAATTTTTTCAGTTCTAATGGGGGGTGAGCAGAAGGGAGAGGACTTGTATGAGCAGCAACTGAGATACAACATATGAAAAAAATATCAACAGTGAAGATATGGGAAAACAGAGCAGATGATGTCAGCTAAGCCTGTGACTGATGGCTCACCTGGCACCATCTTCACCCATGCTCATCCGTGAAGGCCCAGGTTATTTGTGAAACTCTTTTGTTTCACCTCTAGCACTGATCATCCTGGATCCAGGGTTTCCTGTGTGGGCTCTATGTCCACAAAGACCCAGAATGTCTTGGCTGTGGAGAGACACTTTTTACCTGTTGTTTCCCTGGTGCTTTTGCTCATTCTGATTCCCCTGCTTGGAAACTCACTTCTGACTCACCTGGTCCAAGCCCCTCTGCCCGCTCCGTGATGATCATGGAAGTACCTGCCGACCTGCGCACCAGGTAGCAAACCCCCAGGCAGGGATGTCTCTTGTGCTTCTCGGTCAGCCCTGCACGTGGCCCGGCGTCCAGCACGCTCAGGTCCTTGGCAGAGCTGCCGCCCCCCGCGAGCCACTTACATTTTCACTGTTGACATCAGCTTCACTGGGGCAGCCGAACAGTTCCCGCCTCAGGAGGTTGCCATCATACTCCAGGAAGGTCAGGTAGAGGTTGCGGAAAAACTCCACATGCTTGTTCTTCACCCGAAGTTTTTTGGGGGAGTTCCAGTGAATGACCTGTTGGGTGAGAGAGAGGCAGTCAGGCAGGGGGACCTCATGTTTACCACAAGCCGGGTTTGGTACTGGCTTGGGGGCTCATTCATTGATTCAGCATGAGGGGCTGTTAATGGAGCCGTTAGGAGGAAATTGGGAGTCTGTGAGTGATGTCCTGAACAGACTCCACCCCCATCTCCAAGCCAGCAAGAGCTCAGGCATGGAGGACTACAAGTCCCAGCATGCCTCAACTCAACTTCCTGCATGGAGGACTGCTAGGAATTAGGGGTGCAGCAGAGTGGCCAGGTGGACCTGTGAGACACTGAGGCAGGAAGACCCCATTTTTGCTTTTTCAGGTTTATCCTGCACCCTGCACTGCCAGTGGGACAGATGGCATCTAGCCACACGCTGGCCACCAGCAACAACTAAATTCATTTTGTGGCTTTTCCGACACTCAGAAGCAATGTCGATGTCCTCCTGGCCAGGGTCTGCTCACCCTGGAGTTACCTACTGACCCCACCCCAGGTCTGAGTTCCTGCCCCACCCACATGGGATAATTCCCAGCTATTCCTGCTGCTCCTTCAGCTCTCAGGGTGGTAACTGTTTCCCTCAACTTTCTATTTTTGCTTTTTTAGTTACCAAGTAAATACTTGATGTCTAGTTACCATTTTTAAAGGTTAAATTCTCTTCTGGAATCATGCACAGGGTTCTGCCAGAGCTTATGGATCCACTGCCTCTTAGAGATGCGGTGAGAAACCCACCAGTTACAGCCCCCTCCACCACGTTGTGGGCACAGACGTCAGCCATATGGAGACATGACAACAGAGTGAGTCACACAAGTGTACTGACTCCCAGTGCATGTAAGTTTACACACCACTGTCATCTCTTAAATAAGCGACAGCATTGTATCTAAAAAAAAATGTACAAACTTAATTAAATAATACTTTTATTGTTAAAAATGCTGGCCATCATCTGATGCTGATACAAAAAAGATGGCGCGAACAGACCTGCTGCCATTAACCTTCAATTTGTAAAAAATGCAGTAGCTGCAAAGCACACTAAAGCCAAGTGCAGCACAGCAGGGCATGTAGGTACAAGTAGAGCAGGTGAGCAGTACCTGGCCCAGGATGAACGTCCATAAATGCTGGGGGTGGAGGGATGTGTCCGTAAATAGTAATTAGGGTGAAACAATGGAGGGAGGATGAAGAAGAAACACTCAGAGAAGCATCACAGGAGGCCCTGTGCAGGGACTTGAAGATGGACAGGAGATCCCTGGGGAGACAGGGCATGGTGCAGAGGGGACAGGGGCACACATGGAGCCTGGGTGGGGTGGGCAGGAGATGTGGCTGCAGAGGACAGCTGGGGGTCTGCTGTCCTGGGGGGACGGGACCACCTGCGGAACTCAGATGACCTCACTGGAGGTTTTTAAGGAGGGGTATGGCTGACTCTGGGCTTAAGGAAGATGACTCTGGTTACAGAGACGCTGATGGAAAAGATGTGGGGTGGCACCAGGGACACCAGAGGCAAGTCCACTGTCCTCTCCAGCAGCGCTGCTCACGCCCTTGGCTGGAAGCTCGGCTAAGGAAGACACTTCACCATCGGTTTTACACGCTGCCTTCCTGAATCTTCACCACGACTCTGGCCAGGAAAGCAATTTTCAAGATGAAGAACCCTTGGAGAAGTAACCTGCCCAAGGCCACACAGCTGGTGAGTGTCGAAGCTGGGGTTCAACATGAGCTTGAATAAATTGGATTCCAGAACTTATGTTTGCATCCACTACACAGAGAACAAGAGATGACAGGCACAAAAAAAAGACCAAAACCCCTTTTCATGCTTTGTCATCACACAGAGTAGACAAGATGCATCTTCCCTATAGTTTCCCTCTCCCCTCAGCCTCTCCTCTGCCAGGCAGAGAAACAGCCTATCTGAGGAGGAGGCAGTGGGCATCAGGGGTCAGTCCTTCCCCTGTTGGGGCACCTGTAGAGGGCCGGGCACCTGCTGTGCAGAGAGAGGTCTAGAAAATCCATCTAACCTCATTCCTCTCTCAGGTTTGCTGCACGGCATCAACAGACCTTGAAGTTGTCTGGGTAACCTCTACAAGGCCAAGTGCCTCTCTTAGGGTGCCACAAAGGACAGCAAACTGACACAGTCCCAGTCACATGCTCTGCCCTCCAGTAATCAGTGATGGCTCAACAGCAGAGCAAGAACCGGGGCATCAGACCAGTTTAGACTTGAATCCCAGCTCTGCTCCTAACTCAAGGTGTGTTCCTTGGGCAACCTGCTTCTGTTTTTTTTTTTTTGGGGGGGGGGGCTCTCAGTTTCCTGATGTGCAAAGTGGGAATGAGGGGCTCCTCAACTTCCAGAGTGACAAAGAGGGCTACACAAATGCTGAGCATAGTGCCTGCATGTCAGGGTGACTCCACCTATGTGGGTTCTCTTCCCCATTCAAAGATGGGAGCAGCAGCCTGCACTGCTAGCGTTCTCCCACCTCCTCCCGCTTGCCAGCATGATCCACAGCAGCGTTCAGTAAGGGAGCAGGTATTTAGCATTCAGGAGCATGCAGAAAGGGTCAGCAGACCCTGCTTGGGGTGAAGTCACCTGGCCGCACCTGCATTTCAGGGGAAGAATGAATGTGCAGTATGCAGTTCCCTTCCTGTGCCTTTTGAAGGGGGCGAGACGGAAGACTCCCCTAAGAAGACAACCAACCTGAGCCCGAGAAGGTCCCAGGCCACGCATTAAAATAATTGCATGCGAGCTGGTGTCACTCACTCCCAGTGGGGATCACGTCTTTGCTACAAAGGAATCTGGTGCCTGCCAAGCGCTGAGCCAGCAGGAAGGCTGAAGGATGTGCATCTGACTCAGGAAACTTGGACTTCCCCAATAGGGAGAAATTTCAACCAAGTGAAAATAAGGGCTGGCCTGTGGGCCCCCAGACAAACAAATCTTTACTGTAGCACGCACAAATCTGTCAGGCCCTTTGGAGACACTCTCGCCCATTTAGTCCCACTGTCCATTTCTCAGAGATGACTTGCACATCTCATGGCTGGTAAGTTGCAATGCCGAGACACAAAGCCAGTTCTCAACCCTCAACCTGGTTCCTCGTTGCCATTGTGCCCATGTCCATGCGCTGAGCATCTACGGATGGGGAGAGGTTTACAGAGAAGTGCTTTGCCTGCGATCACATGGTGGGTTTGGGCCAGGTCAGGGCTGGGACGAGGACACAGGTCTCTTGCGTCCACCCAACTTGGGCCATTACCTACCCCACCACGCCTCAGTCTGCCGTGTCTGCCCACATCTGGATTAGTGTATCATCTACAGCAAATGCTGGTGTGCAGAAACAGCAGCAAGGATTAAAGGAATGTAGAGGAAGGTGTGTGTGTGGGCGGGGGGCGGGGGGAGTCACTGGCAGGTGAATGGGATTTGGTAAACTGCAATCCGGCTACCCTCTGTAGATAAGCACACTTAAAGATGATGATTGTATGAATTTACCTTTTCACTGGGCTTTAATCATGAGAACATAGAACACTCCATTCTCCTGTGCTAGACTCTGGAGAAATAAATCACTGATCTAGTACCCTTTCTACATTAGACATTAGCCAGGGCTGACCTGTGGGCTCACGCAAATGCCTGCTCACGTTCAGTCCTCAAAACAACCTGGGAAGGTTGTTCTTATTATTGTCTCTGTTTTACAGACAATAACCCTGAGGCTCAGACTGGCTCATTAAGCAACCAAAGCTTTTTCTTTCTACCATGTCAAATGATTGCCAAAGATGAGCCAGGCTCTGATGGGCTGTGAGCGCGGAGATGGACATAAGAGAGCAGAACTCCCTTTCTCAGGAACTTACGACTAAGAGGGAGAGGCAGGCATTACATAACCATGCATTTTAAATGACAAGTATGATAAGTGGTTTTTTTTTCCTTGCCTAAAAGATAATCTTTAAATATAAATATATATATATATCTTAAATCTTTAAATATAAATATATCTTAAATCTTTAAATATAAATATATATATATATATAACATCATTGTTCATTCTTGTACAATGTATGCTTATATGCTCTCTCCTTTTAGGTGTAGTCCCTGTGAAATTCCCACCACCAATTCACCCGTGAACTATCACCAGAGTTCCTTGTGCTCTTCTCTCGCCTGTTTTGATCCCTCTTCCTGTCCCAAACAACATAGTCAAAAAATGGGCAGAACTAAAAAGAAACTTCTCCAAAGAGGAAATGCAAATGGCCAACGGGCATATGAAAAAATGTTCAACATCACTTGTAATCAGGGAAATGCAAATCAAAACCACCATGAGATACCACCTTACACTAGTGAGGATACATATTAAAAAAAAACAAAACCCAAAAAACAGGCAACAACAAATGTTGGCGAGGATGTGGAGAAAAAGGAACTCTCCTACATTGCTGGTAGGAATGCCAACTGGTCCAACCACTGTGGACAGCTGTGTAGAGATTCCTCAACCTACTAAAAATGGAGCTCCCATATGACCCAGCAATTCCACTCCTAGGAATCTACCAAAGAATGGTAATTGCTTTTAAAGAAATGTTAAGGAGAGGTTACTAGTGACTGCCTTTGGGTTGGACCACTTGACAAACAGAGAAACCAAGGCCCAAGGTGAAACACTGACTTGCCCAGAGTCACAAGGCAGAGTGGGAAGTGGAGACAAACTTCCGGGGCTACTGTTGCTTCCACTAAACCACTTACCAGCCTGAGAACCCCACTCAGGATTAGTATCACTGATTATTTTTATCAGTGCTTGTCTGACTGCTGAGAAGTGTCATTTCCTGGTCCCTTGAGGGGAGACTCACCCATCGCTGCTGGCTGGGGGGCAGCACGCTGTAGTGTAGGTGACATTTACTGACAAACTTTCCTACATGACACGGAGTGACTGGAGAATGTGCCCAAAATAGATTTTCGCACGGAGCTGGTAAGTACATATAGGTCTACAGGACTCGTGATGAAAACCTATCAGAACTGATGCCACTTGCCAAGGCACATCAGCACAGGCGAAGATATTATTATTAGCAGCTAACATACACTGGATGCTTGCTGTCAGGCACTGTTTCTGAAGACTTCACCTGTCACAGCTCAGGTATTCTTTATTTAACACGGTCAGTGGTGATGGTCTCCGGTCCCACCTTACAGGTGAGGATAGTTCTGAAAATTGCCACATGTTTCACAGTGAGAAAGCAGAGAGTTAGGATTCAAACTCAAGCAGGCAGAGATATTAGGAAACTGTCCTTCTTCTCCTATGAAATGACTCTGCTTTCAGAAATGAATGTGAGATTACCGAGTATAGGATCATGAGTGGACCTGCCTTTCCTTTCCACAGAGTCCCACCCACCCCTGGGATAGAAGGGCTGCAGGGTGACTTGGGACTTTCAGATTCGGGGCTGAACCTCCAGGGGCAGGAGGCCGAGAGGGGAACATGCAGGTTGCATGCAGGCTGGACTGTGGAAGCTGTGGTGTTGGGGGCCCCATGGGTGCGGTCTGGCTGGGTCTGAAGCATCTGAGGATCTGTGCAGACTTGAGAGTCAGCCTGCAGTGAGCCAGGCATTGACGGAAATTGATTACTGTCCAGGAAACTTAAACATCATCTGGGAAGATGGCGGAAGTCAATGTGATTAAAGGAGAAACGGAAAACTCTATCACCCATCAAAGGCACAGGAGAAAGCAAGATCTACAGGAACAGGGCGGTGAGCAGAGCTCCATCACCACTCCGGCGCCTGGAATACTCAGAACCCAGAGGGTTCACACAAATAATTCCTAGTGTCTAAGTGCCAAGAAATCAGAGACTGCACAAACGCCTGCTGAAAAAGAACAGGGCCTTCTGTCCTCAAGTTCCTCCACTGCACCTTTTTTTTTTTTTTTAAGATTTATTTGTACAAGCACTGGGTACAGTCAGAAGCACGGGAGGGTGAGAGAATTCACCAGAACCAGAGCGGGGAGCAGAACAGGCAGACCGACGAAATACACTGCTGAGGGGAGCAGCGGGCGTGGCAGGAGAGGTCTGCATGCCATGTGGGACCCTTGCCGGTGGCTGGGGATCGAACCAGCGCTGCAGAGGCTGAGGGCAGCTTCGCAGCCCAGTGCTCACCACTGCACCACCAGGGGAGGCCTTCCACTACACTTTTGTAAATCTTCCCGACTATTGGGAGCAGAAGGATGCCTCTAAGTATGTCTCTCTTTTCTACCCTGTTCTTCATTCTTAACAGAACACCAATTCAATTTGTAGTTACAATGTCCCCAGACCCTGTGAATGGGTCATGATTCATTTAAGATCTAAGCTAATCATGATGATCCTGTTCTCTGAATTCCCAGATACCCTTACAGCTTGGGGTGGTCATGGACCCAGAATTACCCTGCCCCTCAAATTCATGGAGGAAGCAAGTATTTCATTTCCTAATATAAAGTTTAGGGAACATGCCATTCTCCTCTCACCCTGCCTACTTTCTGTTGTGAACAGACATGTGATGACTGGAACCCTGACAGCCATCCTGTGACTATGAGGGAGAAGTCTCCACCTTGCTGATCTACAAACCTCACAGAACATGCGAGGCAGTTGCTGGGTCCTTCCTTAGTACTCCATAGATTCGTACACTTAGCTCTATTAGAGAACTCACTGCATGCTCCTGTAATTATTTATTTACATGCCTGCACCTGGCAGTGTTAAAATGTGAATTCTGGGCTGGCATGGAGCATGACTTATTATTCTTCTCTGAGCACCATAGTGCCTGGCAGGTAGTTAGTATTCATCCGCTGCCCTTTGGTTCAGGAATGGAAATTGTAATGATGACATTCTGTCTATCTACAGCAAATCAGTTATAAAAGTCTATTCATGTGGACTTTACCATGGAGAAATATATTCCCTTTTCATCATCTATGGGCCAAACAGCCTGTCATTTTTTCTTGGAGTTTAAGCTCCCTCTGTTCTCCCCTTGTTTGTTATCTCAAGGAGAAGGCCAATTTTTTCTCACCAGCCCCCTTCCTAGCCGAGCCACGAGGGACAAGCAGGCAGACCCACATGCCAGTGCCAGCTCCAGAACAGCTGGGAGACCTACACTCCGCTGCCTAACACCAGGGAGACAGCCACACCTGTAAAAGGGACATAGCAGCAACTACCAGCCTTCTGTGGTCAAGATCAAGACTGGTAGAGCGAGGGCCTCCCCGGTGGCGCAGCGGTTGAGCGCTGGGTTGCGAAGCTGCCCACAGCCTCTGCAGCGCCGGTTCAATCCCCGGCTGCTCCCCGGCCACCGGAGGAGGGTCCCACATGGCGCGCAGACCTCTCCTGCCGCCCGCTGCTCTCCTCAGCAGTGTACTTCGGTCCTTCTGCCTGCTCTGCTTCCCGCTCTGGCTCTGGTGAATTCTCTCACCCTCCCGCGCCTCTGACTGTACCCAGTGCTTGTATAAATAAATAAATAAATCTTTAAAAAAAAAAATAATAAAAATATTAAAAAAAAAAAAAAAAGACTGGTAGAGCGATGGATCTGAGCGCACACCACAGTGAACATTAAGCTACAAAAGAAAACTGGCGTCGGACTTCACAAAACAGCCCTTGTAGGAAGACTGGAGGGAAGCAAGTCTCTATGGGGGAAGGAGGACTAAGAAGCAAGATTTGAAACAGGGACGGCAGGTCGTCACAGATCTTGGGACAAGCGGGCAGGAAGGGGGCGGGCAATTCAGGTCAGAGACAAATCAAGCAGGTAGGGAGTGGGGGGCTGGCTGGACTTCAAGGAGAGACCTGAAGAGGGGGTGACCCAGGAAGATCACCACTTTGAGTTTCACCTGAGTGGGAGAGGTTGGCGAGGGCTGACAGGCAGGGAACAAGGCCTGTGCCTCCCCTGCTTCTTCCAGGTCCGTCACCCTGACCATTCTGCAGTGTACTTGAACTTGTATTTTCCAGTCTCTTGAAAGGAAACAATACTGCTTCAGAGGATGGAGGTGACAAAAGATGTAAAGGCATCCACCATGGAGCCAGGAGCAGGCTGTGCTTAGCACACAGGAGTCTCTGGAATACACCTACTTCACTTCCAGGGAATATTTTCTAAAGTGACCTTCTGTCTCTAAAACCCAGACAGCTGTCTCCTTGAGTGCAACATGCACGTTTGATGCAGAACAGCATGCACTGGGCAGGCATGACCAGGGTTTGTTGATTGACAATGGAATCCACTCCATTTTATCCCCCTCATCCACTGCTGAGGATTTTATTCTGTCTTCCTTCTCCCTTCCCATTCCTGATGCCTGCCATAAATAACAAGAGCAGCCTTGATAATTAGACTTCCACCCACAAATACTCTGACTTTTGGCCACCTTAACACAGGCTTCTGTTGTTTCTTGGTTTTTACAAGTCCTGGGGAAAAATTTTTTTCTCAGACAAAAATGCATCATTACCCAGGAATGGGGATAAATAAAAACAGACTAAACTCAGTGATTTTTTAGTCTCCTTGTCTGGAAAATATAGACAGTCAGGCCAGTGCACGAATCCAAGGCCTTGTCTGTACTATATCCTATCATTTCTTGTTCTGTCATCTGGAACATTTCTTATTTTTCCTTGCCTGAGGAGGTAGAGGTTCAAGAGCGGGGAAAAAAATGACAACAAGAAAATGAATACCTTTCATACTACTCAGGGCTGGGAGGGTCAGGAATCCAGAAGACCCTGTTACAGTGTTGAATGTTCAACCTGTTTGATGCTTTTTGTTTGTTTTTGTTATGAAAGGGGCTGGGTAACCAGCACTTCAAACTGGATTCCTGAACATTCAAAGAGTTCTCGAGGGCAAGAAATAGACGAGGGAGGCAGTCGGTGTCAGAATCCTCAGTGAAAGTTGTCTATGGTTTCTCTGCAGACAACCAGCCAAAGACCGGTGGGTGACGACCAGCCCGGTGTCCTTCCTCTCTATGCAGAATTACTTACTACTGAGACTTAACTCACATCTCACGGAATCCCTGCAGCGTCCACTGAGGAAGGCCTGCTGGTTGGAGGACAGGAAGGATGTGGGGAGCAGATTCCACCCCTGGAGGTCAGCATGGAGACCTGGAATTCTATCAGGGTTGGTTGAGGAGCAGTTGGGTTTGAGGTCCAGTGGGATTTTACCAATTTGGGGGAAGATGTGTAATGGGCCTGGGGTGGGTGGACACATGTCATTTTTGGGCTTGGAAAGTCTGGCAGAGGCAGCTGGTTTCCTGGCTCCCAGCAGGCATCGTCTTTAGAGGCTCACGTGCCTTCCTGGGTGCCATTTCACTCCTTTGCAGCAAGGCACGCTACCTCCTTCCTGCATTTAGTTGGGATCTACCGACCAGAAGTGGGACCCCGCCATGCAGGCTCACCAGTGAGTCGTTCCTAACTACCCCCAAGAATACCAAGACAGGCTTAGGCACAGGCATGTGTCCAGGAAGGGTCCGGGATCTCTTCCTCAGAGTGACCGAGACAGGCGTCTCTCTCCAGCCTGGCCTCAGGCTCACATGTCCCTACTTTGGTATCTTCCCAGCACGTTTACCACCTGAAATGACCCATTTCATCACCTGTTCTCTTGTCTAAATCCTTCTTCCTGCACTAGAATATCAGTCCAGGACAGCGGAGCCTGCATTGCCTGGCTCACTACTACACACCAGTGCCCAGAACAGCCCCGGCTCTGAGCAAGTGCGTGCCCGCTGCCTCTGCAATCAGTGGGCTCTGCAAGCTGGCTAGGGTGCAGGCAGCAGGGAGCAGCATCAGTGGTGGGAGAGAGAGACAGAGATGCTCTGTTGTTACTTTACCTGAACAGCCATATCTGTGTGATGCAGGGCTCAGGATATGGAGATGCCCCGAGGTTACATGTGCCCAGGTAAGTGTTTACCAATATCCAATTTTAGTGTATTTTACAATATTGTTTCACAGTAACAAAAATATTACAATGAGCTTCACGAAATAAACTAATGGCTTATAGGAGTCTTGCATTATAACTCAAAGTACAGAGTACATGACTGAATAAATAACAAACAGGGAAATGAGATAATGTTACTTAAAGAGCCCGGAAGCAAAAGTAGATTCTCTCCCCCACCCCAAGCAGTGGAGCTTAATCTTTCCACTTAAAATAAATGTGGGTTGGATATAGAGACTCACTTCAAAAAAATAAAAAAGATATTAAAGTATGAACAGCAAAAATATCCCTTAACTTTAGAGCAGGGAAAGCTGGACATGCAGCTGGACCTGGTAGGACAGATGACGCCCAGCAATGTCCCGTGGGGAGCCAGTTGCTCCTGACATGATATGGCAGGAAAGGCCTATTACCTGGGAAATTCTTTACAACAACCCATAACAGCCGTGGCACCACAAGAAAGCACACTGGATGCTTAAATCTGAGGGACATCTTATCCATTCGCTCTACACTATCATAAACAACATGGACAGATGATGAGGCTGAGCAAGCAGGGCAGGTTAACCATTGTTCTGGAAGGTACCATCAGGGCGACAGGACAGTCAGTATCACTTGCACAACTTTCCTGTAACTCTATGATTCTACCAAATACAAGTGCATATTAAAAACAAACACCAGTCTACCAAGGAGTTGTATGTCGAGAATACCAACAGGACAGGCTCACGTGGCCAGTCAGGAAAGAGCTGAGCTGACAGTTCTCCCAAAATGAGCTTTTCCTCAGCTACAGACATATCCACCTAATTAGATTTGACAAGAAGTTGGCAAAAAAAAAAAAAAAAAAAAATTCTCAAGACTATTCCAAACCTGGATTTACAATCACGATCATTAAGAACTTTATCCCAAGAGTGCATTATCACCTAATGTTAGTCCAGAGAGGCGTGATTAGCAAGATATTTAAAATAAAGCATCCAGAAGATGAAGACAAGTCTCCACAATTTTTGATGATGTTTAAAAAGTCTTGTGATCGTCTAGAACTTTATAATATATCTCCCAACCCTGTGAAAAGAGTTTAGAAGTTTCTTTAGAAGGGCCTTCCTACATAAAAATGAAAGATAATAAAATCCAATGGGGGAAAAGCTTGTTTTTCCTGCTTTGGTGAAAATGTACATATATGCTGATGATAACACGGTTACAAAGTGAAGGCAATTCTTCATCAGACAATCTCATGGCAAGAACCATAGAAAATAAATGCCGAAGGCCTAAAGGAACGGGTGTTGGAACAAACTACATGGGAGCTTGGCTAGAGAGAGAAAGGAAGATTATCGGGTGTGTCAGCCACCTGCTGCAAGACTCCGTTTAGGTAACAAAATGCCCAAAGAACAGCTTTTCAGAGAGCGGGAAGGAGAGATGTCCTGGAGAAGCTATGGGCAAACATGGAAGGCAGTTGCTTTGATTGGAATAACAAAAGGATCCCAAGGAATCCTATATTAAACTCGTTTGCAGCAGGACAGATAAGCAAGTTTGCAAGAAGGCCCTTGAAATCAGCATGCACAGGTACAATGGGATGTTGTCAATTTGGTTTTCTTTAAAGATGAGATGGAAAATATGATAGAATTTTTACGCTTTCTAAAGACACGAGGAATAACAAAGGAAGTGTTCATGACCTACAGCTTCCCTGGATAAATCATAGCAAAGAAGTTAAAATAGACAGCATACAAAAGATGAGTCACGGATTCCTGTTTTTATGAAAAAACCTTATCTGCGGTCTGTTATCGCCCACTTTTGGGAAAAAAAAAATACACACCTTTAATTTCACCTCTCGATGTAAAGGAGTGAGAAAGTAACTGCTTTAGCAAGAAAGATTTAGGGGTTTTAGAATATAACTGTATGGAATTGTTTCCATCATTAAGATGATTTTGAGGTTAAAAGTGAGGTGTTAACTTTCAAGCCCCTCATTGCTCTACACTTAGAAGCTGCAGTGGTTCAATGCTCACACATGCCAGATAGTGTTTTAATTGGGCTTCCCTTGCTCAAAATCCCTTTCTTCTTGATACCCTGGATTATGTAGGCCAGTGTATGTATATATATTTTTTTACAGTGGGGCTCGAAGGAAACCGCCCTGGAAGGCTTCCATGGTCAAAGGTGTCTGCTCTGTGTGGACCCAGAAGAAGTGTGGGAAATGCTGGAGATCCATAAAATTGAACAGGCTTCCATCCTGTGGGCCTTCATAACACGGAATTTGCATATAGTATGCAGAACTCCCCCCTCCCCAGCCCTCCCTAGACATCCCACTGACAGTTCTCAGAACTGTTTGGATACAAAGTGCTATTATAGGGTGAACTTTCCAGAGGCATTGCTGCTTCTAGGAATCTTGATGTTTCCGGGAATAACTGCATCTAAACTTCATCAGCTGTGCGTAACGACGAGATGGGAAGCTTCAAGCAGTAGCACCCAAAGGAGCTAAACCCTGAAAGTCACCAAATGAGCCAAGAACGGGTGGGTGAATGTTGAGGGAACACAAAAAACTAAAGCTTGAAATTGGCCAAATCCAACCCTCTCCCCACCTCTGCTGAGCAGACTGTTCCATCAGCCCCAAGATGAGGTTGTAAATTTCAGGGCGCATACGGCTGGGTCACAAACCAGTGCTCAGCCCGGACAGGCCACCTCGCCTCTGTGGGTCCCTGTTTTCTGCCTGGGAAATGAAAGGAAGAAGGAAACTTGCTTATGTGATTTGCTTCCCAGCGGAATGAAAACTTCTCGGAGAGAGAGTGGCCATGGTCCTGATACTCTAACAGAAATAATACGAGGCTGACCACACACCTCCTGGCTCAATACCAATGGCTTTACGACCCTCCCCATCTGTCCACCTCCTCTGCGCAGTGGTGACCACTTCCCGACTTTCTCAGATGAGGATATTGGACGGAGAGCCGTGGAAGACCCCACCGGCAGCCCTACAGCCTGGCCCATGGGAGATGCTCTGCACTGCCTGCGGGGTGAATGAGAGACACCTCGTAGTGAGCCACGAGCAACAGAACCAAAAGCCAGGCTCCGGGAACAGGGGCCAGCTGCCTCCCGTGTAATGCTGGACTCCCCGAGTTTATTAGTTTCAGGGGTGCACAGAGACAGTAACACACCAAGGGCCCCTGGATTTGGGTCTTACGATGAAATTAAACCAGCACTGGCCTAGAATGAGGAGAGCCCTCCTGGCTTGGGGGTGGTAATTCTAGACATTAGATCTCCCCCTAAGCAACTGTTTTTCCTTCCTCAATCCATCCTGATCTCGCAAAATCCACCTTACAATTCATCATTCTTATTACCCTTTCTCGGCTTCCCTCTGCCTCATTTTTCATTGTAGTCTGCTTAGCGAGGGTATGCTCAGTATGCTAATGCGTGGCAGCCCCTCATCTTCCTCAGAAGATGTGAAAACTGACACATCTCTAAGTATTATGAAATGTTTTAAACCTGGAGTTATGTGCTGCTCTTTCATGCAAATGGTAGATTGCCTCTAGGAACACACCCGTTTCCCTCCTTTGGATGACATGCTTTCTCGAGGTTTTTCTCGTCTCCTTTAGATATTTTCTTTCAAAGGTACTTCCCAATTTATGAGTAGGCAGGACTCTAAAAATTCAGCCCCCCTGACTGTTGCTTACAATTGAAATATTCTCGCAAGGAGACAATGCTGTGTTCATTGCTCCGGGATTAGACCTCAAAAATCCATTTCACACAAAGAGGACAATCTTAGAGAACTCTCTCATCGCAGGTGAAAAGCTTTCCTAGGAAAATACGTTCAGGGAGGACTTAGTCCTGTGTCAGATGGAAGAGCTTCGGACTGAGAGTCTGACAGGTGAGTTTGAGCTGTCAAACTCGACTCTGTCATAGTTACCTGTGTGCTCCCAGCACACTAGTGACAGATAAATCTTAATCGGTACGACCCTTCATTTCCTGATGTCTAAAATGGACTGGATGATATTCACCCCACATGTGATACGCCTGTAAATATTAGGGATACCGTTGCAGCCCAAGCTACCAGGAAGACTGCATTTTATCCTTGCAGGTCCTGGCCACAGTTCCCTTCCTCAGAGATGTGTTTCCTGGAAGTGCCGGGACGGACATGTTTTTTTTAAAGATTTATTTATTTATGCACACAAGAACTGGGGTGCAGGACAGAGGTGTGGGTAGGTGGGTGGGTGAAAGGATTCACTAGAGATAGACTGGGGGGCAGAACAGGAGGAGTGACTGAAATCCACTGCTGAGGTGGGTAGTGGGCGAGACAGGAGAGGTCTGCTGCGCCATGTGGGTAGCTCCCTGGCTGGGGATGGAACCTGCGCTGCAGTGGCCACAGATAGCTTCATAGCGCTGCACCTTAACCCCTTGCGCCACCAGGGAGGTCCCTGGGCATGTTTTTGCAGCGATGCTGTGGCCTGTGCCTAACCTGCATGAGGGTCTCCATGCTCCCTGTGCAGCCCTTGTATCTACTCCCCACTCCAGGGGAGGAAGAGTGGCCCCCATGACTACTAGGGAGGGGCAGCAAGAGTTGGAGGCAGGAGAGATGTGGAGGATGAGGAAGGAGGCTCCAGGAGTTCTCAGAGACCCCAGGGCTAGACCCCCCACTACTTCAAGGCTGGTCCTCGCTGGTTCTGGCCAGGGCATTCCTCTCTAGTAATCCGCTGACCACGCAAGGACAGGAACACAGTTCCAGAGACACTCTCCCATTGTCCTTTCTCTCCACCAGCACGAGGCCCTTTGCCTGGTCTCCTGTATGGTCCCGGGAGGGAGAACAAGAAGCTTCTTGGGGCCCCTCCCTTTTAATTGAAGACTCAGCTAGAGAAGGCTGAGTCATCGAGATTTAGGATTAAGAGATAAAAATGAGGTCTCTGAAACACAAAAGACAGAGATAAGTTCAAGTGCTATTTCTATGGAATACTCAAGGGCCCAGGCTGACCACGGGGCCACGGATAATGGCCTCCATATGATCAAGAATGTAACTGAGCCTGGGAGAGGTGAAGTGATTTGCTCAAGTCCTACAGCTGGTAAGAGGTAAATCTGACATTAGAATTCACAGAATTGCTTGGCTCCAAAAGCCCATATACTACTTCTGCCTCCTCGGTGAAACCATTAAGGCCCTAAGCAGTTCTCCTAACCAACCTCTGTGCAGCATGGCGGTCTCTCTGGGCACCCCGGCATGCAGGTGTCGAGCTCCGTGCTTGCCAGGAGCGAGCTGTGTTTGTTACCAAAGATGCTTTTATGCCACTTGTATTTCTAATGTAATTGGAAATGTAATTAATTGTTATTTGAATGAGGTGAGTGCAAAAAGAGAGTCGGTATTTCCATTAAAGGCAAGCTAAACGCTTTGGAACCAGTTGATAAAAAGAAGTGTCTAAAAGCAACTGCCTGTCGGATTAGGTGCAGGTGATGTGACTATAAAAGAGGTGGAAGAGGGAAATGCAAAAACCCAGGGCTGTCCTTCCACTGTCTGGTGAGGGTCCTTAGGTGTTGCACCACATTGAGCAAGGACATCGAGAACCACCCACGATGCACAACAGGTGCAGTTAGAGATGACACGTCCCTCCATCAGCCGTCGGAAAGACCAGGTGTCGGGGGAAAAAACAGGTGAAGTGTGAGTGGGTGGAGAGCAGAGCTGAAGGCCCACCTGCTTACTCCCCAGAGAGGAGCCTGCACACCAGCACCTTCACCCACTTTGAACGTGATGGATGGAATCAAATAAATAATGAGAGGAAGGTGAGAAGGAAAAAAATGACAAACAGGCGCCTGAGCCTGGAATCTGGGCCCAGGTTGCGCTGGACATGTCACGTGCTTGGACCAGCTCTTTGGTCTCCTGGACAATGTCCAGGCACTGATATGATCCAGAAGGGGAGGGGGAGGTTCTTACCTGCCCACGCCTCTCCCTCATCACTTAGCCGCCTCTGTACCTGCAGGACACACCTCTTTTCTATTTGGTCCTATTTTAGGATTTTGCGTAAGATTTTATTTGATGTTTTGGAGTAAAATGACATCCAGATGCTTTTTTAGCTCTATCTAAAAAGGTCTGAGTTAAATTTGATTTGACTCCATCTATGTGGTTCTACGATTAGACACGCTTTCACTTACACCCAGAACAGGCTTCCTAAGAGAGCTTGCGAATCATTTCACCTGATAGGCTCTGAGTGACACGGTTACGGAACCCGAAAGCACACCAAAGTGGCACAGCATCCCGCCGCAGGCACAAGCAAGATCCCGGGGCTTCGCTCGTGTGCCAGCACCACCACTGCAGAGCCCACCACCGTGCCCGGCACACAGACACCACTCAACACAGAAGCGCGTTGGTACAGACGTGCTGGGTGAAGGGCACGGAGAATCACTTGGAGACCTAGCGCTGGAGGCTTCTAGAAAACGTCTGAGTTGAGAGTCGACAAGTAAACAGCCTCCTCTAATTCACGATGCCTTCTCCTTTCCTTTCTGTGGCTGCCAACGGAGAGGCTCTCAGATACCATGCCAGACAGCCTGAAGCGCCGTCTGCTGTCTTAATGAGACTCATACCAACCCTCCTAAGGAAAATCAACTTCATAAAACAGCTGCCAAGGGCCACCTCCTACTACCACAATTTTTTTTGGTGGCAAATTTACCTAATTTGACCATTTTAGCCAGTTTAAGGGTGGAGCTTGATGCCCCAAATACATTTGGGTTGACACCCAGCCCCTACCACTGCCTACCTCTAGAATATCTTCATTTCTCCCCAAGGAAGCTGTGTGCCAGCTCCCGGTGACCTCCGCTGTCCCTTCTGCTCTGTGTGTTTGCCTGTTTTACGTGACTTACATCAGGGTCATCATCTGTTTGTCCTTCTGCCTTTGGCTTATTTCACTCATCACATATTCAAGGTTCCTTCATGCGAAGCCTGTGTCAGAATTGCCTGCCCAATTAAGCCTGCCAAGGTTTTGTGTTGCACTGATTTTGGCAAAAGTTCATGTTTTCATTTTTGATAGGAGAAAAAAAAGCTTGCGTGTTGCTCAGTCTCCCATGCACCTTCCAGGTCAAGAAATGCCATTTAGGATAAGGACACAGGCCTGTGCGTCACTCTGTCACCCTCTGCCCCCGACAGCTAAACCTGCAGCTCAGACAGAGGCCCCTGTTCTCAGACTTGACCAGTCACATCCACCCCTTACACTGTCAAATGGGCACCCCCATTGATTTTACGAGGGGCTGATGTGAGTTCCTGGTAGGCTTGCGTCCGTCCTAACTCCTACCTGCAGTACTCGGGGATCCATTGGGGTCACCTGAGAGTAGAGTGTCCTGCTCTTCAAATTGGGTGCTGGGCAAAGATCTCTGGGCTTAATTTTCACTTAATGGTTTAAAAAAGAGGTTGCACATCTTTTCAAATGTCTATTGGCCATTTTCTTTTTTATTTTTTTTAAAGATTTATTTTTATACAAGAACTGGGCTACAGGCCAGATGCACGGGAGGGTGAGAGGATTCACCAGAGACAGAGCGGGGAACAAAACAGGCAGACTGACGAAATACACTGCTGAGGGGAGCAGTGGGTGAGACAGGAGAGGTCTGCTGCGCCATGTGGGCTTCTCGCTAGTGGGCTGGGATCGAATCGGCGCTGCAGAGGCTGTGGACAGTTTCACAGTTCTGCACTCAACCGCCTGTGCCACCAGGAAGGCCCAAGATTTATTTATGTATGCATACAAGAGCTGGGGTGCAGGCCAGAGATGTGTGGTGGGTGAGAGGATTCACCAGAAACAAAGTGGGGAGCAGAACAGGCAGATCTACTGAAATATCTTGTTAAGGGGAGCAGCAGGCAAGACAGGAGAGGTCTGTGGCACCATGTGGGTCAGCTCCCTGGTCATTCAATAAAATGACTCTATCTTTGACACGCTATTTCTTATTAATTGGCAGGAGTTCTTTGTATATTTTCCTTACTAGTCCTTTGTTAGTTATGGGTGTTGAAAATCTCTTTTGTTCTTTGTGATGTCACTTTGACGGAATTAGTAATTTCAATGGGGTTGAATTTATTTGTCCTCTCATTCATGACAACAGTTTGTAGAGTCCAGATGAATAATTTCTTCCTTATTCTGAGGTCATGGGCCAATTTTCTCATTTTTTAAAATTCATTTCCTATAATTTTTTAAATTTTTGATATAATTTTGTTCACAGTATTCTCTTATTATCTCCTATAATTTTGCTCTATCTATTGGAGCTAGAAGTATACACTGCCTTTCAGTTTTAAGTACCTCATTCATCAGAAATTTGTGCATGGTATGAGAGAGGGGTCCATTTTCATTCCCCACATGAATAATCAGTACCATTTATCAACAATCCCATCCTTTCTCCAGTGGCCAGAAATGCCACCTCTTCATATCAAATTTCCATAAATGTGTGGGTGTTCCTGGGCTCCGTGTTCTTTTATGCTAATGAATGATCACATCCCTAAGCCAGTGCTAGGGAAAAGTTTGCTATAGGTTTTCAGTAGATACTGAGAGTTTCTGTCATGAATGAATATTTACTTTTATCAAATCACTGCATCGATTTACATGATTATGTGGTGTTTCACCCTTTAATCTATTAACATACTGAATGCCACCTGTGGATTTTTTTAATGTGAAATCATTGTTGTCTTTCCTGGAGTGAAGCCAAGTTGGCCATCCATTTTACAAGTGGCTGGATTCAGTTTGCTAATATTTTGCTTAAGATTTCTGCATGAGTTTATACATCGGTTAGACAGGCCTGCGATTTTCCTTTCGTTAACTTTCCTAATCTGATTTTGGTAGCAAGGACATCCTGGCCTCGTGGAAAGGACTAAAAAGTATTCCTCTTTTCCTACACTCTGGAAAAGTTTGCTTCAAATTGGAAATATCACTTGATTAAAAAATTGGGCAGAGGGCCTCCCTGGTGGTGCAAGGGGTTAAGATGCCACCTATGAAGCTATCCTCAGCCACTGGGGCACGAGTTCAATCCCTGGCCAGGGAGCTACCCACATGGGTAGCTGACTCATCCGCTGCTCCCCTCAGCAGTGTGTTTCAGTAGACCTGCCTGTTCTGCTCCCCGCTCTGTCTCTGGTGAATCCTCTCAGCCCCCACACCTCTGGCCTGTACCCTATTTCTTGTATGCATAAATAAATAAATCTTTAAAAAAATTTGGTGGAACTTATCTCAACTATCATCTCTGGATGCTGTTTTCAGTATAAGAAGGTTTAGGGCTAGAAGAATATCCAGGATTTATATTTTTTCCCCCTAAATTACTTTGGATAAGTTATACATTTCTAGGAATTTGTTCATTTCCTCTGAGTTTTTTAATTTATTGATATAATTTTGTTCACAGTATTCTCTTATTATCTCCTACAATGTTGCTTTATCTATTGCATCTAAAGCTCTGCAATCTGAGAGACTTTTGTTTGCTTTGATTTTTTGCTGTATTGCTAGAACTCTGAAGACTATTTGGCTCAAAAACATTTAGAGTGAATAAATAAATCTGCATTATGTCTTCCTATTCATTTATTGATGAGTTCTCTGGCTTTTTATCAGTGAATTCTGCCATTGCTTTGTCTATTTTTATCGATCCCTTTCAAAGAAACAACTTTGGATTTTGTTGAGTAATTTGTTGATCAATTTTTGCTCTGGTCTTCTTTATGTCCTGCCTTTTATGACTTTGAATCTATTCTAATGTTCTTTATATATCATTTGAAGTTATCAGCTTGGCGTATTAATTTTCAGCCTTTCTCCTCTTTAATATGAAAGTTAAGGCTGTAAGTTTCCCTACATGTTTGTTTCATTCCACTAATTTTGACATGTATCATTTTTATTTTCATTTAATTCTAAGTAGGTTTCAGTTTCAATTATGATTTCTGTTTAAAACTGTGAGTCATTTAGAAGTGTGTCCTCAATTTTAATCAATTTATGGTGAAGGATGGAATTAGAATTTTAGTGGTGAACAGAAGGTACTTTATACAGATGTTGCTATGTAATCGCTCACACCTGAAGCAACTTATACAAACAATGCTATAAACTGATGTTACTTCAATACAATTTAGAAAAAACATCGTTACTGCTTCCTCATGCAAGTATACTGTGTTAAGAGTGTACTGAAATTTGCTTTATGCTCTAGTCCATGGCTACTTTTTAATAAACGTCCCAGGTGAGCCTGAGAAAAATGTATATTCTGTTAGGTAGCGAGTTCCCTAGTTGGCCAATAAATCAAAATTTTTAACCTTGCTGGGCCAATCTTTAGTATTTTTAAACCATTTTTTTTTTTTTTTGGTTTGCTCCTTCAATATTTGAAAAGGATTTGTTAAAATATTCTACTATGATAGTGGATTTGTCGATTCTGCTTTGGTGTTTTATTGAACTCGGTGTCTAAACCTCATGAATGAGATGTATAAATATTTAGGATTCTTATACCTTCTTGGTGAACTTTTTTAAGTGGCGATCATCTCTATATCTATCAAAGCATTGTCTGATCAAGATAGTTACTCCCATTTTCTTTTGGGTGATAATTGCCTGGAATCTTTCCCCACAATTTTTCTATCAGCCTTTTCAGGTTGGTACATGGTAGGTTATGTCTCTTGTAAATAGCATATGTTGGCAAACATGGCCTATTCGATCCGACAGTCTGTCTTTTCATTGCCAAAATTAGTTTGATTATTGACAGATTTGGACTTATTTTAATCACCTTGATTTCTGGTTTTCTAGTCCCCCCATTTCTTCTAAGCTTTCATTTTGTACTTTTCTGTCATTGTTTTTCTTTTTAACAATTGAGCTATTTTGCTTTGGTTTTGCTTATTCCATCTACCACTCCACCTGCTAGGGATTTATAAGTTATGCACCTTTTTCAATTCTTTCAGAGCGTAACCTTGAATGTCAGCACACACACACTTAGCTTAGAGGCTAAACACCTCTTCTCTCCCCCTCAACAAAACAATGATCTCAGAATATTTTAATTCTAATCACTTCCCTCCTGACTTACATGATGTCATTGTCTGACATTTTAAGTACAACCTTTTATAAATCCACAAATTATATGTTATTACTATTATTTAGAAATGATTGCTTGGGGATTCCAATTTTTAACAGGAATGACTAAGAAATAGAAGAATACAAAATTCCACATGCATTGTGACTATAATATATATTATATATTTGAGAGAGAGAGCGAGCACGTACATATAGAGCAGACAGAAAGCGATTTTAAAAGACTGACTTATTAGGAAAGCAAAGTTTAGGTTCCTTTCTCCTTTTTAAAATTTGCAATTAGGCTTACTGCAGCTCACATGGGCAATGAAATAAATTCTCTCTGCACGCAGGTATCTACTTCCCATTTGATATATACTTGGTGTCAGATGGGCCTGGGGCCAAGTCCTTGATCTGTCATTTAATGGCCCAGTTCAGCCCTCACCAATCCCACCAGAGAGAGCGCTGACCCACTCCGTACCTCTCAGCCAAACGTTTACCTGGGCCATAGGATATTGGCAATAGAACTCCAGGTTTCCTCCTGTGCACTAGGGCTTCCCCTTCCACCCCAGCTTTGCCCTGAGAAAAGGCAGTCTGGCCTTGGACAGGACACAATGGCACTGGGGGAGGAACTGGTGCCCCAGTGACCAGCCATCATCTGAAGTTGGATCAGACTACCACCAGCCAACTGCAGATGCATCACCCACATCAATGACTGCTGACTTAACCCACTGTTAGAAAAGCTTGTGATGCGGCATCCTCTGGGGCAGGAGATGATGGATACCCTTGTTCATTTTCCTCTGCTAGACCCCATCACTGCGTCTGGTGCCCAGAGACCAATGAAGAAGGCTCTTCTGTCACTGTCCCATCCCCCGCCCACAGCTATCCATCAGCGTCTGGGCTTAGTTTTTTACATTCATTTCCTTCCTCACCTGTGCACCTGCTTTTCGAAGCTGCACGTGAACAGAAAGTGGGAGCTGAGTTACTCACATCCACTTCTGGGGCACTGGGCACACAGAAGATGCCCAGTTATGGCTTTTGTTTGAGTTAAGCAACTGGATTTTGGGAGCGACATGAATCCAGACAGCGAGCAGCTGGTGGCAAGATGAATAAGCTGCTGGCTGCCGGGCTGGGAGGCCTTCTGCTTTCCAGAAAGCCCGAACTAGAGGAAGGCAGAAATCAAAGGGGAACATACCTTCTTGCTGTGTGCCTGTACCCTTATCTCTCGGCACACCACGCACAGGCCACTTGACCCCTGAAGGCCACCCCGCCAGGCCAGGCCGCACAGCCTCCCAACGCCCACTCTCGGGGCAGGGCCTGCCACCCACCGAGTCTTTACCTTCAGGTCCGACACATCCCGGTAGCACTGCTCAGAGCGCGTGTGGTCTGATAGCTGCACGTTCCAGAAGCAGGGAAGCTGATACACCAGGAAGGGGTTTTGCTTGATGACGGCGTTGAAAATATCCTGGGGAATAAAAGCCAGGACACAGTCTAAATGGTCAGGCAGGCTCTGCTCATGCGTCAGGCCCTGGACGCTCTGCCAACCTGTGCCAGAGCCTCCTGGGGGAACACAGGTCACCCCGCGGGGCCTCCCACCACCTTTCACCTCTAGGGACCGAGCGGTGGTTTGGTGCAATGTGGGGGAAGCTCACGTGGACTTGAGCTCCTGGGTTCCACACACGTATCTACAAGGGGTCAGGTAGGGGCACCTTCTCCACCTGAGCCAGCACACAGTAAACGAAGACACCCTTCCTGCCTTACCCCACCATCCAGGGGCCCTAAGTTCTCCGTCCTGAGCCTCTTTAAGAGAAAACTGCAGGTGACACAGGGACAGACGACAGAATCTCAGGTGCAGTGGATCTCCCGGGGTGGGGGGCTCAGTGATGGATGGGGCATGGATTCCCGCAGCCATGGCGTCTGAGTGTGTCCTCCCCAGTTTGAAATCCCACTCACTTTTCCCGGGAGGCTTCACCTCTTTTGGGCTCATCCCAAGCCACGCTGACTCAGGAGGTACTGACAGGTGGCACTGGGCGGTGACTGATGGGCCCTGGCAGCAGGAGATGGCTGGACAAATGATCCTCACAGATATGGACACTGACAGTTCACTTCTGGGGAGGTACCTCAGTCACCGCCACTGGACTTGAAATATGATGATGGAGGACAATTTCCGCCTCAGGTTTAAAACTGCCACCTGGGTCATTTTTAACTCATTCATTACCCCATACTCATGTCTGAAGAAGGAAATGAGTTTGGGGTGCTTGGGGAACTGAATAATAACAATGCTAAAAAAAAAGAAAGCGTAAAGTCTCCCTACAACATTTTCTGTTGTAGAAATTTGCAAGAATTCGACACATCAGACAACTGAGCAGAGCAGAAACATGGAGGGTGGGCATGTTTGCTGGACAAAGAGGGAAAGATAGATGCAGAGACCCAGAGAAGTCATCTTGCTGTTTCAATATGGTCATCTGCAACACCCCAGCGACCCCTCCATCTATGGGAGCGAGCCTGGGTCGCGTCCAAGGTCAAAGGCTCTGCACCTTTCATTACCCAGTTAAAATGAGAAAATGGGATTTTAGGAATTTTTATTAAGAGCTTGCATGCAGTTCATGGGCTTTTTCAGAGTGCCCGGGTTAAAAGCTGGGTTCTCCAGCCAGGTGGCTTGTCGCTCCTATTTACATGCATTTCCCATGGGGATAGGGTCACCCATATAGGATCTGAGCAAAAGGCTCTGCTTTGAAAGTTAAGACTCAGTATGCCAGGAAGGCACATAAAATCTTGCTTGGGAAATCATTCTGTGGCAGTGTGAAATCTCAGGAAGCAGATGCTGAGCCTCCTATGTGGAGATGAAGACAGCCACCTCTTCGGAGCACACCCAGTCACCGTTCACTTTTAAATCAGCATCGATGAACTCAGTTCTCTGAGCCCCAGGGCCTGCATTCTTCACTGATACCTCCACTCCTCTTCAGAATGCAACTCTTGCCATACAGAGAGTGTCATGTATGCTGCTACATGAACATCGGGAATGAACTAAAGAGTTGAGCTATTGTCTTTGACTGGCAGGTGTAAGTCAGGCCTACCCAAGTGTCCAGAGTCACCAATAGCAGCAGAATAATGCAGACCCTGCTACTTTCAAGTTTCCTTGAGAAACTGCACCAGAGTGCTCGAGGATACAGGCAGCTTGTAAACCAGCGACTCACCTGGTCAGCTAAGGACGTGGACAGCATGCCCATCAGCTCCCTCTCAGCGGTCAGCCTCCACATCTGCTCCCACTTCATCTTCCGCAGCTTGTCCAGAAGCAGCAGGATCACCCCTGGGCAACAGCACAGGATGGAGGGGGGAAAGGTACAATAAGACAGAGAGGCAGGCACCCCCGTCCACATGTGTTGAGGATGAACACACCAGGTTTCAATCCCAGGTTCTGCCAGTACCTTAGTGTGAAACTTAAAACAACCTTTCTGAAACATCCTCATTGCAGGAAGAACATGAACATGATCTCAAAGGATGCTGCAAGGGCCGAGAGAGATGGATGAAAGCACTTAGCACTCTCTGGAGCTGGAGTGCACAAGGAGAATGCACTCAGGGCCACTGACCGACACACAGAGATGGTCAAAAGGGGATGTTGAGGTTGTGTATATTCTTCTACCATAAGAAAAATGAGAGCCTAGCACTGTGCCTGATCTACTGTATGTTGGCATAGGGTTTTCCCCTAGAGATCCGACAACCTACTAGGTTTAGCCGATGGATGATTCCTGTACAATATATGCCATCATCTTTACAGACAAAAAATAGCTCTTCTTTACTCTGGATAACCACTTGTCAATTTGTTTTCCACTTACTGTCAAGCCAAGTGAGATATTTTTCATATTCCTGATTTCAATAGTCTCCTTAGTCTCACCACAATCCACACATATGTGAATTAAGGGTGAAGCAGTGCTGATTCTGGAGTTAAGATAGCTCTGAAAGCTTTAGGGCTCACACGAAACCAATAAGTGGGTGTTTCCTCCTCTTGTTCACCAGCTTTTTTTTTTCCTTTCTGAATTTGGTTAGTTTTTATGGGGTGAGACCTGGGTGAATGGAGATTGGTTATATAGGGAGGGAAATTGCCATTGGAGATGCTTTTATATTTCTAAAAAATGTTTAAACAACTCAGTGCATTACTCAGGCAAAAATAAATTAATGAATGAAAGTCTAAAAAGAAAAGTACATTTTTGCTTTGCTGCATGGCCTGGAAGCAGCTGTCCACTGCCACGTCGGGAGGGAGGGCACAGAGCACAGACTCGAAAAGTCCAGAGAATTTCCCTGCAGGCCAGTGCAGTTCATTTGGTGGATGGAATTGTAGCGCCCATGGGCCCCCAAATCAATCCTTTTCAGGATGCTTAGCTCAGCAGAATGGTCAGTGGAGAAAACTCCAGGCAATTGAAAAATGAGCCCAGTTGATACCTAGTACACACATTTCTGAGAATATTGGAAAAAAACTATTTCCTCAACTCACACATAAATGTCAACTCTGAGACTTTTTTCTTATTCCAGCGGCACATTTTGCAAAAGGTGTTTGGTCAGGTCAAGGTGAAATAAAGCAACCATAGGATTAGGGGATGGCACACAAAGATCTGAATTTTAAGTCAAAAGGGTCAATCACATCTAATCCACATCTCCTATTGCGTTGTTAGGTTTTTTGCAACTATCATTTCACTTAATGCTCATATGACCTCTCTAAGCTGGATGTTGTCATTCTTATTTTACAGAGGGGAAACTGAGGGGCCAAGACAGGTACTTGAACAATTCACAGGGTGAGAACATTTATACCTGTGGTCTTTGGAAAGGAGAATGTTCCTTCTTGGTACAATTTGAGAGGTTATTTGGGGGGTTTAGGAACACCATGACCATTTATTTTATGGAGAAATGTTTGAGTCTGCCCAGACCCAAAAAATTATCTACCAAATTAATAGTGAGGGAAACCTGAATCAGTTTCAAACTCAGATCTGCCTAACTCCAAAGCCAGGGCTTTTTCATTTGCACCACACAGACCAGGGCCCCAGCGAGGCCTCTTTGGAGTCTTGTGGCTCAGGTGACTTGCCCCTTTTAGACTTTTTATTTCTACATGTGTAAAATATGGAAAATGCTACTTGCCCTGCACAACTCACAAAACTTTGATGCCCCTTAGTGGTAGGCTAGTAAATGTTCAACCGTCAGCTTTCCAGAGGAAAAAAAGAAATGAAAATCACTTTGATTTGCAGTGCTTGCCAATTCCTGTGGTGTAAATGCCCCCTTTATGGTCATTTTCAAGTCACCCATGTGGCATCATTGAACACCAGTTGGGAGGATACACACAACTGTCCCCCACTATCCCCCAATCCAGCACACCCCTGAACTTGCTCCCTAAATATAAAAACAATTTCAGAAAAGTAAAATGCACAAGCATATTATTTGGGAAGGTTAAAAAAAAAAAGCACAAAGTCACAATTCAAGAGAATAGAGTGATAGGTTCTCCAGGAAAATATATCCCAGTCAAACACATGCAAGAGAACTTTATTAAATTTTACTGCAGAAACTAATTCTAATTAGGTTGGATAGATGCTCCACCACATAGAAAAAATGGGGTAGGTGGGAGCTATAAACCACGAGGAAAGATATTGATGCATACTTTGAAGTCTCTGGAGAGGTCGATGGTAGATCTATCAGTCTCTGGAGACTGAACTGAGAACTGATGCTTTTAAATAGTGTTAAGACTTGGCGAGTCCTAAGTGGCAGATGTGATTCACATAGTTTGCCAGGCTAGTTGAAAAGAGGGGGGTTTGTGAACAGAAGACTGAATGTGGAAATGCAGAATCATCCTCCCATTCTCCAGTTTTTTTCTTTTGTGTGGCTTACTTTTTAGAAGTATAAAGTATTTTAAAATAACAGAAAAGGACAGAAACTAATATGATTATAATAAAATGTTATCATCCCAATTATAACAAAATGTTACAGATAAAGGAAGAACTTCTCTATCTCATTCTAGGCCTCCTTTCTCCAAGGGTAACAAGTGTTCTTAGGAGGTTAGTGTCACTTTCATGAATGATTTTATGTTTTTGTTTTTTGTACATCTAATAACAATATATGGTGTATTTAAAAGTATTTCTTAATGCTTACTTTTTTTTAAAGATTTATTTATTTATTTATACAGGAACTGGGGTACAGGCCAGATGCGCAGGAGGGTGAGAGGATTCACCAGAGACAGAGCGGGGAACAGAACAGGCAGACTGATGAAATACACTGCTGAGGGAAGCAGTGGGTGAGACAGGAGAGGTCTACTTGCCATGTGGGACCCCGCTGGCCAGCTGGGATTGAATCAGTGCTGCAGAGGCTGAGGACAGCTTCACAGCGCTGCACTCAACTGCCTGTGCTACCAGGGGAGGCCCAATGCTTACTTTTTAAATTTTCTGTCTATTTCTAGTCTAACTAACTTTACTTTCATGGCTTTAAGATTTAACACCATATTAAAATTTCAATATCTGGTTTATTCATTATAATTATTTTATTCATTACACAAATATACCACAATCCCTTAAACATTCCCCTCCTGAAAGAGATTTTGGTTACTTCCTATGTTTTTCTTATTATACTGTTGGAATAGCAGTATTCACAATAGCTAAGACATGCAAACCACCAAAATACTCATCAACACATAACTGGATAAAGAAGCTATGGTATGCATATGCTCACTGGAATGCTACAAAGCCATTAAAAAGATGAAATTGTGCTTTTGCGATAACATGAGCAGACCTTGAGGTGGTTATGCTAAGCGAAATAAGTCAGAAGAGAAACACAGTTATGGAATGATTTCATATGTGGAATGTGAGTCACCAAAGCAAAGGAATGAACAAGTAACATTAAAACAATGCTTAGATTCTACTAAAGCTTTGTGGCTACCAAAGGGGGAGGAGAAAGGAGCTGCGAGGGAAGGGTAGAGGGCATCAACCTGATAGTGGAAAGGGCTGGGCACTAGAATAGGGTGGTAGGTGAGGTTTATACATGCATAATACATAGAGTTTCGTAATGTACTCCTGAAATGTATACAGTTTTGTAAGTTAATAAAACTTTATTATGCACAATTTGCAATAAACATCCTACTCTCAATTCATGTCCTGTTGCATGCAAGTCAGAGAGCTTAGCTGGATGCAGTCTCCAATATGGCGCATGGATTATTGTGTTGGTGGCGCTACTTTCTGGACACATCTCATACTACTCATCTCTTCTGCATTCACTGCGGCCCGTGGTTCTACATCGAAAATAGCGCCCTCATCTCTTATTATATTCATCATCCTACAGTTATTTATCAAGCACCTGCTATACATGACAAGCTGAAATATACTGGAGCATGGTATCCTGAGAATGTGCACCGCTTATAAAGGATCACAGAGCAGGGAGGTATAAGTGGGCCAGACCAAGCGGGGTATCTGAGGAGAGGCATGGACAGAGGCCGTGCAGCAAGACTGATCTCTGCAGACACTGGAGGATGTATAATGTATGAAGTCTAGATGGCTTAGTCAGACAGCTTTGGGGCAGATGTCAACCCTGGGGCCCATCTATATACGTGAGCAGAAAATGGGCTGGGAAGGCTGTCCCAGTCAATTTCACATCATTTCCTACATAGAACCAAGAGTAAGTGTCCCTGACACAGAATATCATGAATATGCAGGTATATACCCAGCGATAATGGCATTTTGGTCAACAAGGGACCCTCTATACCACAGTACCAAGCTATAGACACCATATTTCAGATGCGGTGTCGGCTACACCATACAGGTCTGTGTGCTTTATCACGTTTTTATAATGACGGAATCACCTGGCCAATGTGAGCTGCCCTTAACATGCCAAACCAAGCACCAGGGATCACAGCCTTTATCACGGATCCTGCACTCAGGAGGTATTTTTCCTATGATTCATTCCGGAGGTATATTCTGAGCACCTCCGATGATGCTGTCCATTGGGTTACTGAAGACTAGCAGTTTGTAAAACCTTGTTTTCAGGGAACAAGAGAGAGAAGAGGTGGGTAACCCAGCGCCAGACAGGAGATGTGGCAGGAATAGTGGGCGCATGGACAGGGGGAAGTGGTGGGGTAGAGCTTCCCGACATAAAGGATGCCTACTTGGGCCAAAGGAGGCAGAGGGTAACCTGTGTGAAGGTCAAGTCAGGCAGGCATCTCCCTGCAGGCTGAGAATGTCTATCAGGTAGCAAATATTTTCCACCCCATTTGAACAGCAGACCTTGAAAGGTAATGACCCATTTTCCCCTCTTCTCACAAGAAGGGAAATTAAGTAGAGCCCACATAATACTGTCTAGCATGAGTGAGACCATTTGTCTTTGCTCATAAATCTATAATTAACCACAGGTTATTCATATAAGAAATATCCCCGCATCTTCATGCAGATGCAGTAGCATGAATTCTGGGGACACGGCATTTCTGTAGCTGTCACAGGAGAACAAGCCGGAACATGGAAACTGAAATGGACTTAGAAACATAAGCCCTGGGTTTGAGTCCTGACAGTATCTCTTCATAGCAAAAGAACTTGAGAAAAGCCCTTAGAATTCTGTGTCTTGGTTCCTGGTATGGGGGTAACCCCACATAAATTCTGTTGATTATGAGAACTAGAAAGTATCCATGTTATGACTTTTTTCCTACCTGGAGCCAAAAGTCCCATGATATTTGAGGGGGAAAAAAAAGTATCTAGTAAATCAGGAACAAATGCTTAATATTACCAACTTGAGAAATATTAATTAATGATAAATGTGCATGCTCATTGACTGGCCTAAATTCACAAGGCTTTCTAAAAATCTTAAAAATCTCCTGTGTGGGTGGAATGCCCTGGACACTTGGAAATTCTGAGCTATTTCCTTCCCAGGCTTCTGTCAATAGCTTATGATCTCACAACTGGTATGAGTGAGAGGTTCCTCAGTGTGGCCTCAAGTGGCAGCTGAGGGATCCACAGGAAGAAAAAAAATAAAGAAAAAAGGAAAGAAAATCTACCACATGGAAAATTATGTGCATAAATTTTGTTCTTACAGCTAAGGAGTCAGTTTAAGTTGTTAAATATAATCACACGGTTAGGAGCCTAGAAGAGACTTTATTTCTTCAAAGGTTAGGAGTTTGCCCCCGGTCGTTCTTGAGCTGAAAAACAACATTTCTGAGAGAAACAGAACTCTTAAGTATTTATTGACCTCACTGTGATGGTGCTGGGGAGATATCCTAGTTAATGATGGTAAAGGCCTTTGAAAATCTAAAGTGGCACAAAAAAGCTTATAAATAACAGTTACAGAAACTATACATTTCCACACCAAGGTGCCTCATTATCACCCCCCTAATTCTCACTAGAATTCCTACAAATTATGTGCACGCATGCAATGTGCACGCATGCAAGCTTTTTAAAGTGAATACTGGTTAAAATGACGAAAATGGTTCCTTCTGAAATCGGACCCCTTCAAGCTGAATGACACGGCGTCCGCTTTGGCATGCCTGCCCCCACGTCAGGCTTGACATTGCGTTCCCGCTGTCAGGAGGCCGCTGGTGCCAGAAAGTTTGGTTCTGACCTTTGCCTGGCATTTGCTGCTGCACGACCTGCCTACTTCCAGTCTTGCTGTTGGGTCTGGAGCAAGGAACGGGCCTGGCCCTGGAGGCCAGCTGTGCGCTGAGCCGGCCTGCCTGGCAGGTGACGGGACCTCCCGACGGAGCTGGCAGGGGCGTGCGGGGCCAGCAGAGTTTTACCTTCAGCTGTTGTGCTGGGAGCCTGAGACCGATGTTAGATAAATTAATGAATAAATAAGCTAGAAATCAAAGGCTTCTCCTGTAAACATCTGGTCTGGGGTTGAGGTGTTTCACCTGGAGGACAACACTGCTTCCCCCAAAATGACTATGTAGCTATAGCTCAGTTGCCAAATGGCAGGGAAATAAAATAAAAGGTGGCTGCTTATGCAGAGCGGGGAGAGAAAATGATACTTTTTTCGAGGAGCCAGGAATGGATCTTAACAGATGCGATTGCAAAAGGGAGAATAGACAAAAATGGGGTGATGTGGATGTGATCTCTGCTGTATCCTGGACAGGGCGCCTGCCTTGGAGGCCTCTGACTCTTGGCACAAATCTGTAAGGTAGGGAATGCTCCCCACTCGGCAGAGGATGAAGAGTGAAGGCTCACACAGAGTCGCTGGGGGGCACCCCACTCTGACCTGTGGTCTTCCAAGCGGGTTAGGTGAGTGGGTCTGTGTCCCCGCCCCAGACGCAACATGGCGAGACCTGGCTGGTGGTTCCTGCAGGGTTAGGAAGGCGATGTCTGCAGACCCCACAAAGACCACGGCCAGCACCAGGCAGCCCACCTACGAGCCCCGGGGAGAGCCCATGCATTGCTGAGGCCAGGGGACGAGGGGCTTCCGGAAGACAGTCCCCTCTGCAATGGAAGTTGTGTAGAACGGGGCTGACCTGGGATAAGTCCATGCGAGCTGGGCAGCTGGCACTGAGCTTCCATCAGAAACCTCAGCAGAGCTGATGGTCAGCATTGCCTCCCACACGGTATAGTTTCTTCTTCGTGCACCTAAACCACCCACCCCCATCCCAATTCACTTCTAGGCAGGCAGGGAGAACCTCTGGGAACGTTTCCAGGGTTGCCTTTGGTTTGCATTAGGAAAACCTGACAGGCGCTTCTGCTGCTATTTTCTTAAGTTTCTTTCCATGAAGCCAGCTTTGAATTGGCTAGAACTGGCTTAGTCAAGGTTTCCTTAACTCGGGAGGACTGATGTCCAAAGAGAGAAGGCAGCTCTTTCTGACCAGTCCAGGGCAGGCTTCAGAGGAAGCCTTTGACTCTGGAACTCGATTCCCATGGCGAGCTGCGTGGTGCCCTGCAGACGGCTGATCGGTGCAAATAAGCTCAGGAGATGGTGGGTTAAGCAGAGGGAAACTGCTGGATATATCACAGGCAAGAGGGGCTCAAAGGGGACTCCTCTCCCCCAACATTTTCCAGATTTATAGCCCAGGGCAGCTTCCCCTCCCACCCCCAAGATCCTGGGGGGATGCTGCTTGTCCTTGACCTTGAGCCCTCCCCAGCTTTTGTCTGCATGTTCTCAGCTCTGCTCCTGCACAGGCCCATACAAGAAAATGAAGATTTTGCATTAAATTCTTTAGCATCTCATTGGCTTTGCAGTTTGAACCAGAGAAGCCTTAAGTGGGTACCGAGCAGGCTGCGAAGCGGGAGGCTCTGAGGAGCAGGCAGACTCTCATCCCCAAAATGTTTATGAAAATGACCCTCATAATCATGACTGTCCTCTCTTCTGCTTTGAAGCTCTGAGTTCTGTTCTCACGCATGACCCAACAGAAGGCGAGTTTATTAAAAACCACTTAATTTAAAACCCCCTACTGATTTTACCTGGAACTTACTTTTGATCATATAAATTAAAAGGGTCTACTTTTTGCCTTGAAAAAATTTTCCTTCCTGAAAGCTATTTATGAGAGAGAGAGAGAGAGAGAGAGAGAGAGAGAGAGAGAGAGATCTTTCTACCTACAGCTTTTCCTGACTTAGCCAGAACTTTTGAAAGGATGGGTGGCGTAAAAGGGTTGCTCAGACCTCACCAAAGACTGGGGTCACTCACTCTCTCACTCATTCATTCATTCAATACAGATCTATGGTGCAACTTCCAGCAGGTACCAGATACAAAGATGGGCAGCCCAGGAGTGCTTGCTCTCCAGAGGCTGCAGATGCCACAGGCACTCGAATAGAGAAGTGTGCTCAAATAGAGGGGCAGTGATGGTTTGAAAGGAGGGTGGGGTCAGATCTCCTGTCCTGGGGAGTGGTCCTTTAAGATAACAGCATCCCCAACCTTCCTCTTCTTCTCACTGGACAGCACGAATTTGGGCAGGAGGTGGGAGGGCTAAGAACATGAAGGTCTGGGTGACTGGCAAGATGTGCGGAGTACATTTATTTTTCTGCTTTTACAAGCACACTTTTTACTGAAGAATAACAAACATTCAGAAAAGCACACAGATCTTAAATGGAAAGCCTCCTAAATTTTCACAAAATGAATCCATCATTGTAACTAGATCCCAGGCCAAGAAAAAGAACATCACTAACAGGTCAGAATCCCATCATCCCAAATTCTTACCACATAGTCTCCCAGTTTCTCAATTTTATATAAATTGAATCATGCCTGTTTTATGATGGGTCTCCTGAATCAACATTATATCTGCGAAATCCATCCCTACTATGGCATGGAATTGTATTCTGTTCATTTAATGCTGCAAGATAACCTGTCCTATGGATATATCTCACCCTATTCCTCCATTATGTTGTTGATGGGCATTTGGGCTGTTTCCCGCTTTGAAAGCTGTTATAACCAATCTTGAATATGTCTTTTGGTGTCCAGTGTATGCATTTCTGTTGGGAGCAACCCAGGAGTGGAATTTCTGGGTCACAGGGTGTGATACATTCAGCTGAAGCAGATATTGCAAAGTGCTTCTTTCTACTCAACACTCCCTCTGGGAGCCGATGGGGGTTCCAATGGATCTACACACCCACTAGAAACTGCCACTGCTGCCTTTTTGTGTTTTAGACCTTTGGGTAGATCTGTAGGGTTATGGCACTATGGACTGTAATCTTCATATTTTAATGACTAAGGAAGCTCAGCACCTTCGCAGGTGCTCGCTGCACCTGGTACCCTTGTTCAGGAAGCACCTGTTCAAGTCTCCTGCTCATCTTTCTGTTGGGTTGCCTGCCTGGATGTCCTGGTTTCCTGTGCCCAGTTCCACATGGACAGACGCCCATGGTGCAAAGCTGGCTGGACTTCCCCAGAGAGCAGCACTCACTGCACGCATGCTGCTAACTTTTTGTGGGATCCAAGAATATTAACCAGAAGGTTATCAAACCCTGTCCTACTCCCATCTTCATATGCCTGAGGAAACTGAGGCTCAGAAAGGCTGAGTCGCCAGCTCGAAGTAAAAGGGGAACAAAGCATTAGGGCCCCCGGGACCCCCACTTTGTGCCTGTGCTTTCTTCTTCTTTCTTCTCATCCCTCCTCTTCTCTAACCAGTTTGCTTAAATCCATCTCCATTTTCCTCAATCCCCCCAGATTCATCTGCTTCGTGAGTGACTGTTTCGTGGTCAACTGTGCAAACTTGAGGAAATCTCACAATTAGTTCCTCAGCCAGAGAGAGCTCTGAAGCTCCCCAATTGTGGAGACTGCCGTGTGGGTTGAACTGGGCACCTCCAAAGATTTCTATGTTCAAGGTCATATTCCCAGGACCCATGCATGGGATCATATTTGAACACAGTGTCTTGAAAATGAAATTAAGAAGAGCCATCTTAAATTAGGATGAGCCCTAATCCAATGACTGGAGCCCTCATAAGAAAAGAAGAGACAGAACCAGATGCAGAGGGAAGAAGACCATGTGAGGACAGAGGCTGAGCCTGGAGGGATGCGGCTGCAAGCCAAGGTGAGCCTGGGGCCACCAGATGTTGCAGGCAAGGAAGGATCCTTTCCCTGAGACTCGACGGAGTGTGGTCTGGCTGTTGACATCTTGATTTTGGTCTCTTACCTCCAGAGCTATGCAAGGCTACATTTCTGCCCCAGTTGCCAAGTTCATAGCACTGTGAGGCCACAGTCCCAGCAGAAGGATACACATGTGCCACCCCCCCCCCCAAATCCATGCCTTTGTGTGAAAGAAACACTTAAGAGTAACTTTATTTCTAAGCCTTTATGTCTTAGCTTCAGCCAAACTTATTACTGCCATTTTCCAAGTTTGGACAAATTTTCAAAATAATCATTAAGTTGTAAAAGGTGAGTGATTTTATGCAGCAAGGGATAGGAAAAACCAAAGACAGAAAGCCTACTGCTCACTGGCCAGTGGTTCTGCTCTCCTCCCACTCAGAACACCCTCCAAGAGACAGAGTCTCTTGCAGCAGCAGCTCAGAGATGAGACAGCTCCACAGCCAGCCCATCAAAAGAGGAAGATGCATCAAACAGACATTCTGGCCACCAGCCGGCCACTGTCGTTACGCTAGTTTTTACAGACTCTCCAGCCTGTCTTTTCTAGTAAGAAGAAAGCATTTTCTGAAGAAAGCATTGCCTAGGTCTCAAAATGACCACTGAACAAAAGGGAACCTATTATGATGCTTGGAAAAGTCAGGTGTTGCTGCGAGAGCTGAGGACAGCAGCAGCGTGGGGCCTGCCTGGGGGCCTGCAGCCCCGGGGGCTTTCTATCAGGTATGAAAAATATCTACTCTAAATAGAAAGAAGTCAGATCTGCTGACCAGCTCGTTGGCATGGAGATTTTAATTTTTTACAAATAATGAGCCGCTCCCCACCACTCTGGCTAGATGCTTCACTGCACAAGATGATGTCTCATTGGCTTACCAAGAGGCGAGGTGGCTGGATGGCCGGGCAGCTCTGGCCAGCTGAACATGCACGGGAGCCTGACCCAACGTTGAGCTAATGGACTGCGGCAGGGCAGAGGGCTTCCTGCAATTTCAGACTTAAGCAAAGCGAGCTTGCATGGCAGGGCACACAGCCAGGCGCCTTTGTGATGCCCAGTCCACATGCTTCAAGCAAACGCCAACGCCAGAGCCACCAGTGGGTTCTGCAGAGACACGGCCGCCTCCTTCCCTTGCCACCATTTATGACCTGGCCCAGCCTGGTGCTGTGGACTCTCCAGTGCTTCATTCCAGCTCCCCTCCCTGTCCCTTCTGGCTTCCTCTGTGCCCTGGGAGACGCATCCCTACAGATCCAATCACCTGGGATCCCAGTGAGCCCGGGCCATATGCTGGAGGGCAGGAGGAAAGAACATCATCCCTGCCCCACACGCCCTCAGGTTCCGGCAGGGGTCCCGCCAATGTCTGTGTCTGTGTCTCTCACACCTGCTTCTACTGAGCAGCCACCCCCAGTGGTCTGGGTCCCCAGCATTATCTTTTTTCTTTGCATCAGGTTACAGGCTGAACTGTAACCCCCTGAAACTCATAATTGAAGTCCTAATCCCCAATAACCTAGAATGTAACTGTAATTGGAAACAGTCTTTAAAGAGGCGAAGAGGGCCTCCCTGGTGGCACAAGGGGTTAAGATACAACCTATGAAGCTGTCCACAGCCACTGCAGCATGAGTTTGAGCTACCCACATGGTGCAGCAGACCTCTCCTGTCTCGCCCACTGCTCCCCTCAGCAGTGTACTAGGTCAATCTGCCTGTTCTGTTCCCCACTCTGTCTCTGGTGAATCCTCTCACCCCCCACACCTCTGGCCTGCACCCCAGCTCTTGTATGCATAAATAAATAAATCTTAAAAAAATAAAGAGGTGAAGAGGAGTCAAGTTCAAATGCAGCCATCAGGGTGAGCCCTTAACCAGTGTGACAAGTGTCCTTAGAAGAAGGAATCTGGGCAGATGCAGAGGGAAGACCATGCGGAGGTGGCATCTACAAGCCAAGCAGAAGCCCACCCTGCCGACATCTGGGTCTGGGATGCCCCAGCCTCCAGAATTGTCAGGAAACAAATCCCCACTGTCTAAGCTATCTGACCTGACCTGCCATAGTCTTAAGGAACTAGAAAGCACGTCCTTGGCCCAGAGCTGGTAATAAGTTGCTGCTTCTGTTAGTTTCTGGTGCCTAAGAGTCTTTGCTGAAATTTTAGTGCTGTCTTTTCACCCTAAAACCAGTCACTTTGTTCAAATACCCTGAATCATTGGAAAAGATGATGGGATCTTAGGATGTTATTCCACTTACTCTCCTGACAGCCCCAGGAAACTGGAACGATGATGCTTATTTTACTAATTGGAAAACTGAGGCTTAGAAAGGTCCTACAGTTTGAGGGGGGGCAAAGTTAGGATTTCAACTGAGGCCTTTCTGACTCTGGGGGACCTCCCTGCAACACACTGAGTGAAAGAGCCATCTCCCAGAACCAGAGGCCCAGGTGTGGGAAGGCCCCTTAGCATCATTTAGACCAAAATCTTCTGACATTCAGAGAAGTGAGTTCAGTGGCATAAGGTCAGGAAGCTTATTGGTGGCAGAAACAGGGCCCGCATGCAAGTCTGGGCTCCAGCTCTGGCACTTAGCATTGTTTCCCTGACTGGTCTGAGGATGGTGGCAAGAATAGTTACCTCTCAAGTCCCTGGGCTACCTGAATTACCTGGACAGCTGAGCATAAACACGAAGGGTCCTTAACACCAATGCACACCCGAGCTCCATGCCTACTAGTGGTGTGACAGGGCCAGTGACTTAATCCTGTATTAGCGTAACCTGCTGTAGAAAGGGAATTGATAATAACTCAGAGGGCTGGTATGAGGATTAATAGAACCCTCAGCACTGCGACTAACACACAGGCTGGTCTTGCTTCAGTGATGAGCTATTATTATTACCTGGGGTAGACTTTTAAACCCAAACCAAGGTATCGACCTGTAGGCATCGGACTCCCCACTCAGAAGCTGAATGAGAATAATAAACGGTGACACCAACAACCAACAAGGGTGACCGCAGCCCACACCGCCACCTGCCGGCCCCAGCCCTGCCTGGGCAAGTGGTTTACAACAGCGCCTTTGAAACAGCCCAGAAAGGTCATCAATGAAGGAGCTAGTAAGAAACCCGATTCAAACCCAATTTCCCTGGCCCCCAGGCTCTGGCATTTTCCAGGACCACTGTGGATGAGATGAACTAGAACGTGGTTCAGGAAAATGGCTACAAAGAAGGCACTGAGGACACTGACTAGCGCGGTGACCTGAGACTTCAGTCACTGTAGATGTTCTGTGCTGCCCCAGAGGGACTGGCTGTGTGGTCACTGAGTGTGCTCACAGCTTCCAACATCATTTATGGCACACAGTAGGTCTGCTCAAGACACGTCCACTGCCCACACAGCTGCTGAGCTGGCGCCCACAGACACAGAGTGCAGAGCAGAGGATGATGAGAGATGGCCCTTCTAGAAGAGTGAACCCCTCTCCTGCTGAAGCTGACTTCAAGGGGATACTTGAATGGGAGGATTGGGCAGTTCTGTCTCCTTAGTTCCCAGCCCAACTGAACTTCTAGAGAAGTCTTTGGATTTGGGCAAGTGCTGGCAATGCTTGCGAAGGCTCAAGCCTGAGAAGCAGGTTCACTCTGTCCTTTGTTTTCTGTATCACCTGGGAGGTGTGAGCCAATTTCTATAAACTTCGCTTTCCTAGTCTGTAAAACGCTTATGGTGACAGTGCATTTAATTTTTCATGCAACCAGTGTCTGTTAAGAATCTCATTCTGAGGTCTGCTGCGCCATGTGGGTTGGCTCCTTGGCCAGGGATCAAACACATGCCGAGTGGCTGGACAGCATGATAGCGCTGAGACTTTTCTGGAAACAGAGGTCATTGTCCTTAAGGAGCCTACATGCCAGCAAAGCACAGTAGGTCCTCACTTAACATCCTCAGGAGGTACTTGGAAGCTGCGACTTGAAGGGAAATGAGATGGAAGGAAAGCAGGTCTTCACAGGACATCGTTTTGTGCCACTTTGGCTAGGATTTTTTCCCCCCATCCATGTTATACTGAAACAACATTACTCCAGGCCCTGCAGAGTGTAGATTCAGGGAACAGTATATTATATGATCACAACACAGCAGAGGAGGGAGAAGAATGTGCTCAGGTGGGGGCTTGGTGAAATTTAAAATGCTCAGTTGGCAAAGTTTCTCTCAGAAGGTGACATTTAGGGAAACCTGCAAGACACGGGGCGCATGCCACGCTGACAGGGGAGGCACTCAGGCACTGTCAGCTATAAGTGCAAAGGCCCTGGGTGTGCTGATGTATTGCAGGAACAGTGAGGAGGGCGCCTGCTTCCCAGGCTGCTGGGAAAGTTAAACAAGATAATAATCCATTCGAAATATCACATCCATAACAAGTGCTCGATAAATGTTAGGCAGGACTATTAACATTATTCCCGGGGGTGCACAAAGGCCCTCTCCACTGCACAGCCACTCTGGCAGGCAGCAGGCCCCGGTAACCCTTTGGGGTCTGAACCTGGTTAATGCACGAGCCTCCCAGCTCTCCACCAGCCCCAGCTGGGCAAACCCACAGGCGGTCCTGTTCATGCCTGAGGATCTCCTATAAATTGGATTAACAGGGTGAGCCTTTAGGGCTGGGGAGGAAGAAGAGAGAACTCACCCCAGCTTTGTTGTGGTGTCAATCACTTAAAAAGACTGTGCGGAATTATTCTCGTCCAAACTTTCTTGCATGCAGAAAGGAGTAAGGCAGTGGGAGGGTGAGGTGGCCAGTTTGCATAATCCTTTTTAGGAACGATTTCATGCAGGGTGAAATGTCTCCCCAGAAATTAATTTCTACTTCTGTGAAATGGGGGCAGGAGAAACAAGGTGAAATCAGAACCTGTAGCAAAGATCTTGGGTGATTGCTAGAAGCAGAGTGACCAGAGGGGAGCACAGCGACCAGAGGCAGCACAGTGACCAGAGGGAGCACAGTGACCAGGGTGGAGCATAGTGATCAGAGGGAGCACAGTCACAAGAGGGAGCACACACCCCTGTAGGGAGGGTGGGGTGAGCAATAAAGACATTTGTTATCCTTATGTTAGCAGTGAAGGGAATGCAGTTATCCTAAATTATGCTTCCCATTTATCTTTTCATTTTTTGGCTGCTTTAATAATTGGAACTCTCGAAACCAATTATGGATCTCTTTAAAACCATGGAATTCTGAGGTCTCATTCTGCTAAATATAATTTTATCTCCTTCCAGGGTTTTCATTTGCTTTTTCTTCCTCTTGCTTTCATGGACCCTCTGCTACTGCCTTCCTCCTGGTTCTTGCCTGCCTTCTGAAGCCCTCCAGCAGAGCTGGCCACCAGCTAGCTGTATGCCTCCCTTCTGCCAGAAACTACCCCGTCACAGCCCTCCCCTTGCTGCTCAGCAGTCTCTCTAACTGCTGAGCTCTGGCTGGGGTGGTGTCATCTCCACAAACACCAGCACCTCCCACAGCCCAGAGGACATTTGTGGACCAGTAAATGCATCTGAATAAATGAATGAAGGGGTTCAGAAATCAGGCAGAGCCTGCCTTGAGGTTCGATTCCTATCTTCTGAATGTCTTTGATGTGAAACGGACTTTGACACACAAATAAATGGGTCAAAAGCAAAGACCCCAGAGACCTGGCTGAGCAGCTTGTTCAAAACACAGACCTTTTCTTAAAAGCCTTTATTTCCCAGCCATGGGAAGAGATGTCACAAACTTTGCTGTCAGAAGCTGTCTCTTGCTTAACTTCCTAGCCCACTGGCTCCTTCTGGGCCAAAGCAGAGGGGGTTGGAAAGAGCTAGGGTGTGGGGTGGGGCAGTCCTGGTTTCGAACCTGACCTCTGGCCCTTCCTGACTGTGTGCTGCTGTGTTGGAGAGCAGGGTTTGGGGCCTAATTCAGATGGTTGATTCCTTAAGCACTGGATAGCTTTGCCCAAGTCAGGAGGACTGAATGTGAAAATTCATTCCTTTACGTGGTTGTACTTAGTGAACCCCTCCCATAGGCCAGCAACGACCGACTCTGAAAGCTGGGAAATCAAGGGTTGGGGAGATTGATATGACTCCTAGAGGCAAAGCATCAAGCAGATGATCACAGTGTGCACAGCACCTTCTCTGTGCCTCTCTCTCTCCAGCTAGAGCCGAACTAAAGTCTCATGCCATTTTCTCCTTCTTTCGTGTCCATCCAGGAAATTAACATCTGCATTTAACTAAGGTGGGAGAAGGTAACCAATATTTATGGAGCATCTATTATTATTCTCATTTATCAGATATGGAAAGTTAGGGGCACACCAAGACCCTAAGAACCCCAGTCTTCTGGTCTCCCTAAATCATGCTTTTTCTTTCTAAGTTGCAAACTATGACTAGGAAATTTGTCCCTAAAGGGCCAGACAGTACATACTCTTGGTTTTGCAGACCTATGTTCACTGCAACATCATTTCCAGTAACCAAGACATGGTAACAACCTAAATATCTTTCAACAGTGAGTGGATGCAGAAAAATGTGGCTTCCATTTACCACAGAATATTATTCAGCCATGAAAAAGGAAAGCACAGCATTTCAACAACATGGATGAGTCCAGAGAGCATTATCTTAGGTATTTCTTTACAGTTAGCAGTCTGAGGCCAGGATTCTGGTTTCACTGGAGCAGCCCCAGAGCTTGGGGCTGCAGCATCTGGTGATGGTTAGGGAAGCAGGGTACAGGGGATAAAGAAGAGAGAAAGACAGTACAAAGAAAGGCACTAAAGTGCAAAAGGTGTCTTTCTAGTGCAGGTTTTGGAAGATAAGGGAGCATTCCTCTCCAGCAGATAGGATATCAGTAGGCAGGATTCACTCGCTTGCTTTGGAAACTGCTGATGAAGGGATCAGACATCAGAAGCTCTAAATGGTTTGAGGTGAGCTTTGGAAATCTCCCCAGGTAATTTCAATGTGTAGCCATGACCCTCAAGTGTGTTTTAAAGTGAGGTTTTGGATAATTACGCAAACCTTACAAAAGATGTTGTAAGAATGAAATGAGATAAAGCATGAAAAGCACCCAGATTAGGGCTGGGCACAGAGTCAATGCTCAATGAATATTGGTGGTATTAACACAATTGTATGGTGTGGATGGTGGTTATGTGATGGTCCTCAGCTGTCCAGCCCTGTGTATCAGGGAACAGGCTGAGCAAATTGCCCGGGGTGATTTGCCCAGGTTCTCAGCGAGTGTTCTCTCACTCTCAAGCACTGCTGGCTGGAGAAAAGACTGGAAAGTAGATTTAAGCACTGAGTTCTGTCACTGACTAGCACTGCTGACTTCTGAAATCAATCAGCCTCTCTACCCCCATTAGCATTTCTGTGAAATGGGGAGTATGTGAGTTAATGCACACGAAAGCACTGGTCAAATCAAAGCGACAGACCTCAAGAAAACCAGATGCCACATCCCACCATCACTGTGGTTTCAAGGAAAGCAGGCCCTGAGTGAATACCAGGTTGTTTTCTTTAAGGCAGGAGGAGGAGGCTCATACTCTGCCCTGCAAACTGAACCAACACAGGTGTTTGGGTCACAGCTCCAATTAGCCCTGGCATTGGTAAAACCTGAGTGACACAGTAACCACTGATCCTGCATGGGTCAGCAGAGAGGGGCAGGCATGATCAGGAGCTGGCCAGGTCCTGGGTGCACTAACAGGCCAGGTCAAGTCACTGAGTCCCAAGGCTGCAATGCCAGAGCCAGGTCGAGTTACCCATCACTAGGAGGGGCTCTGCTTCCCTTGGCCGGTTCACACATCAGGGTTCTGAAGACCTGGCCAGACCTCAGAGTCAGGGGCCATCTGTCTACATCAATAAAAGCTGAAATTAGGTTCTCCACGAGGTGGTTCAGGCTGCGGTAACAAAATCCCATCGACTGGGGAGTTTCAAAACAGAAATTAACTTTCTCCATGGTTTGGAGGATGCCAACCAAAGATCTGGATGCTGGCCGGGTTGCTTTCTGCTGGGGCTCTCCTTCCGCTTTGGAGGTGACCACTTTCTCACCGAGTGCTTGCACAGTGGGAAGTTCTCAGGAGCCTCTTTTTATCAGGGCATCAATCCCATCACGAGGGCATCATTTTCTTAAATTTCTCTATACCTCATTACTTCCTAGAGCCCCTGTTTTCAAATACCATCACCTTGGGTAAGGCTTCAATACATAAACTGTGGGAATGCTACTGAATCCATAACAGGTTCCTATTAGATAGCAACTCTGCAAAATTCAGCCTCTCCTGCAACAGAAAGTCTGTTCTCAAACAGAAGATAAATAAGCCACACGTACACACAGATGGCTAATGTTAAAATGGTTTACTTTCAAATACTAGCTTTGTCTTTACCTATCTGATCTGACACATTTGGCATTTTCTAATCTAGAAAATTTCAACTATCTATAATATTGCATATAGTAGTATGACTTCTTAAAATGTATTGTGTAGAAATACTGGCATAGACAAACAAAGATGAATATAAAGGAGCTTTATGGGTGGTGTTTATAATTGGTGGGGCGGGTTAGGGGAAACCCAGGAACAACTAAAATACCAAGTTAATAGGAAATGAAATATACACAGGACGTCCATCAAGCAGGCAAAGTATGCAGTTCTTAAAAAGACAGCAACAGAGCTTTATGCACCAATGTAGAAAGACAGCTTTTACTTTTAAGTAAGTAGAGCATAGAATCATTAAAAATGAGATCCATGCAAGGAGAGAAACAGACAATTACATATATGGAAAGAGAAAGTCAAGAAGATACTACAAACCGCTAACAGTGTTTAACTTTGGGGAAGGTGACAGGCAGGGGGATTTTGTATGTGATATTTAACATATATATATAAAGATACATTATATATAAATATATATGAAATGTAACACATATATATCATATGCAACATATAGGGGGTGAGAGAGAGCGAGAGAAGACAGAGAGAGTGTATATGTTTGGTGGTATTTTGGTAAATGTTTAAGAATTAGATCCTCAGGAAGGAAAACCCTGGTTTGCTTGTGAATTTCCATGATGTAAATATTCCCACTCTGGCAGATTTCAGGCTAATGCAACATCAGTGAGCAGAGCTAGGATGAGACGGAGGGGGCACAGGCACGAGATGGCACAGGCACATGATGCACAATGCTCCCACCATGCAGCGGGGAGAGGTGGCGGACTACCTCCATTCAAGATGTACGTGACACGCCTCCTCCAGCTTGGCAGGTGCAGCTGTTCCAGCTCAGTGGAAAGGGTTTTTTTTTTTTTTGTACTTTTGGTCTCTTTTGGCTGTTTTCCCCTCTGTATTCACCATGCAACCGCCTCGGGAGTTACTCAGCAAAGTGGGAAAACTGAGATTTTGCTGTCAGAGCTACCCAGGAAATAGAATCTTTCATAAGGAAAATAGTCTGGGCAAAAAAAGATCTCTGAGAGTGCGAGATCTGGGGGTCAGCCTTTCCCCCTAAAGACTCTGGAAGACTTACATTAGATACATTCTCCTCGCAAGGCCGCGCCTGGGGAAAGGAAGAAGCAGTGACAGAGTCAATCTCCTTGAACAGCAGCTTCTGCTCAGGAGGTGACTGATGAGAGATTCTGCCATCTTTTCAGGACGCATGTGGGGGTGGGGGGTGCTGTTTAGCAGCTTGCTTTAATTAGAGGCTCCCCACCAGGTCTGACAATCAGGGGGTGGTCTCACTTGGCTGCCTGGCTAGGGTACCACAGAGAAGCTGGCGCCTCTGAAGCCAGCGCATGGGGTTAGTGCCCCGGGCCCGCTCCTGGGCACTGGTGCTTAGCATTTGAACAAGGCCTCGGCCAGTGTCCTGAGAGGAGGGCTTGGCCTGGGGACAAGACAAACAGAGACAATAAAAGGACAGAGGAGGTGAGTGACAGTGGTTTCTCCCCAGGCTCAGAAGTGGAACCTTGTGTGGATCAAGGTTCAAGAGCCAGGATGACTGGATCAAGCTGAACTGCCTCTTTAGCATGCAGACCGTGGGCCTGTCTGGCTCCTCACCTCCCCCCGCCCCCGCACACATCCTGCCTGCACGCTCTCCCTCTCTCCCTCTCCGAGGTTGTGCTGCCATCACTGAGTGCTCACTGCATGCCAGGCATTTCCCTTCTCTTCATCCTTCCAGCAAGCTCGGCAGGCTGCACTGCCACACCCATTTCACAGATGGGAAAGTCAGGCCAAGAAAAAGGGACTTGACTCTGGCCACTCACCCGGTAAAGGGTGAAGGCAGAGTTTGGGTGCTCACCCCTCTCTCCCTGAGGGAGGCATCTACTCCTCGAGGTACGCCCTGGGTTGAACTGCAAGGACAGGTGGTGTGCTATTCCCTGACCAAGCCAGGTGTTCCCACATCTGCCAGGCTGGACCTGGGGGCTGGCTGTTCTGTTGCCCTGGAATGTGTACTCAACTCCCCCCACTCCCAGTTGTCCTGGCTCTGAAACCTTTCTCAAAGCATCCACTCAAGCCTCCACCCTGCTCTCAGTACTGTGGACAGACCCCTCCAACACAGCCCCCCAGCGTATTGCCAGCAACTGTCCTTAACTTCCTGATCTGAAGTCTGGCAAAACACCTGTGTGTCGGGGATGAGGGTGCACGGGCAGAAACTCCATCTTATATTGATTTCTACTCCTAGCGCAGAGCCTGCTGCCAGCACCTGGAGCCTACGACGCTTGCCTGCTGGACAGCACAGCATAAGGCCAAGCGCTTGGATGGTCTCCCATCTGCAGGCTCTCACCTGTGCCCAGTACAGGTGTGGGGAAGGAGGGAGACATCATCCTCCAAATACTTCCACATCTTGAAGGCGGGAATAGAAGCCAACAAACCAGACCCTTGCTCTCTTAGGGCTTGCGAACTCAGGGGGACAACGAGGCACACATTTCCAATTGCTGTGACCATAAATGACCTTGGAGCTAAAGCACAAACCCCAAACCCGCAGTTCAACTGGTCAGAAAACCCAGGGGCTGCACTCTCTGCACAGGTTCACGAGGCCAAAATGAAGGTGCCAGCCAATGTGGGGTCTCATCTGCAGGCACGGGGGAGAATACACATCCAAGCTCATCAGGTGACTGCAGAACTCTGCCCCTGGAGCTGTAGGGGTGCAGCTCCTCTCCTGCCGGCTGACATGGGCCACCTCTCTGGATCCCCGCAGCCACGGGCCTTCCTGTTACATTCCTCTCCAGCTTCAAGCCAGCAAAGGCATCACGTCAGCTCCTCACCCGTCCAACCTGGCTTCCCCTGCCACACTGTTCTGCTTCCAAGTGGAGAAAAGTCCTTTGCTTTTAAGAACTTGTGGGCTAATCCAGGATAATCTCCCTATTTTAAGGTCTGTAATTACAATTGCCCAGTAACATAACATATTCACAGGTTGGAGGGTGTGAGGCATGGATACTGGGGGCACAGAGTTGGGGTGTCACTGTGCCTCCATAGTAGATAGCAGCTGAGTAACCAAGAAGGTGTTTAAAATTGATGGGAAGTACAATGAAGAAAAATCAGCAAGGGCACGGGCTGTGCTACACTGACATGGCGGGCAGGGAAGCCACGGGAGACTGTTATCGGGGCTGTGGACTGAAGGAAGTGATTGGGCAGCCGGAGTTGGCTGGTGGAAGGGCTGCCCAGACAGAGGACTGAAGCCCAGGGGTAGGAATGCTTTGGCCCAGTCAGGAGGCCAGCATGGCCGAACAGATGAGGCAGGGGAAGCAGGCCCATGTGTCTACAGAGTCAGCCCAGGTCAGCCCAGGCCAGCCCAGGCTGACTTCTTTCCCAGGATGCTGCAGGTTGCCTTGATTCACTGGGCTAGTGGTGATCTCCACAAACCCAAGAGCTGAGACAGGAGAACAGGAGATGATGCCGGCTCGAAAGCATGTGCAGGTGAGTCAGAACTCAAAGGCAATAGAGGCGAACAGTACACAGCATTCTGAGCTGGAACACTCGGAGGACTGATTCAGGCACGGCTTGGTTGTAGGTGAGGCAGGTGGAGTCTGCAGGTCAGCAATGACCGAGAGATGGTTAACCATAAAACCTGATGAAGGCCCGAGGAATGAAAAACACCTAAGTCCATCTTTCCCCAAGAGCCTCTGAGCTTGCTGTTCTCCATGTCTGGAATGCCATCATTCTCGATCTTGGTGTGCCCACCAACTTCCCTTCCTTGAGGTCTTCAGCTCCAATGAAAACCTTTCTTTTTTTAAAAAAAGGCTCTTTCTAGAGGAATCCAATTTCCTCCCATGCTCGCCGGCACATCCTATTGTCAGGCTTCTCACATCCTCTACGCTCATTGGATTGGATAATTCTATGTTGCAGGGGACTCTCCTATGCATGGCAGGATGTTTAGCAGCATCCCTGGCCTCCACTTACCCTCAGGAGCAACCGCTACTTGTGACAACCAAAATTATCTCTGGACATTGCCAGGGCCCCTCAGGGTGCCAACTTTCCCAACAACTCCCACTGACAAGTGCTGTTCTGTTAGTGTCTTCCAAACACTTACCAAAATTATTTTATTCAACAACAAATACCTAGGGCCTAATAAATGCCAAGCATGATTCCAGGAGATAAAGCAGGGGAATAATCGAAATGGTAACCCTGGAGGAACTTCTGTCCTCATGGAAAGAGGCAGAAAATTACAAAGAAAATGAGCAAAATTATTGCAGGTCAGATGGCACTGAACGCCATGGAGAAGAGCAAGGGTAGAGGACAGAGGATGGCTGTGGATTGGAGATGGGTGGACCCACGGGTCACAACAGCAGCAGCAGGGAAGCGAGACTAGATGAGCCGAGAGAGTGCAGGAGGCCCAGGAAGACTGGAGGCAAAGACTGCAAGCAGGGGTGGCTTCTCCCCCTCCAGAACAAGGGGGCAACCGTGCAAAGGGCTGTTTGTCCTGCTCCGCGACATCTAGGCCTGGCAAGTCACGCATGGTAGATGCACGATGCCTTTATGCTGAATACATGAATGAGCAGATGCATGGTCAGGCTGGGGAGGGAGTGCTCAGCCCCAGATACCTGCGGCAGACAGAAGGTGGAGCAACCTTCAGAAGACACTGAGGAGCCCCCAGTGTCTTCTGCACATGTGCAGCTCAAGCATACAAGGAAAGGGAGAGCAATGAGGTGTACAGCTAGTGATCCAGGCATCATCCCAAGCACTTGACAAACATCATCTCCCTTTTCTCCTGAAAGCAACCTGCAAGGTGGGAGCTCTAGCTTCCTGTCCTGATAAATAAAAAAAAAAGATTGTTGCATCATGGAGCTAGTAGCAGATGGGGCGGGACTTGAATCCAGGACTGTCTATGTCCAGAATATAAGCAGAACTTTTTTTTTAAAATAGAAAAATAAAATGGCAGCACCAGGAGCAAGGGGTATAATACAAGGGGTCCAGGCAAGCACTTGATGCTTGAGTCAGCCTGTTGAATATCCAGAATGCCTTAGTCTCCAACTCGCCAAGGGGGCAGAGCACTTTCCTCAAACAGCCTAGCACAACGACAATGTCCCTGCATTCCACATGGTTCCCATGAACACCAGCGTTTATCAAGATCAATGTCGTAACTATCAGCACCAGGAACTGTTTGGGGGGCGGGGAGGTGATGAAAGAGGGGTCAGAAGTTGAAGTATTAAATCAGGGGAAGACGGTGCTTTTGGTCTGATATTTTACCAAAAGTGGTTCACAACTTTGGAGAAACGACAGGTGGCAGGCATCCCTCGGGGAACTGGTGTCACCCTCACTGTCTCCTGCGTTTGTTACCATCACACCGAAAGCAGTTAGTTGCATCCTGAATACACGAGCATTGAAGCACCTGACTGCTTCTACTGTAGCCCAATTACACATTGCAGTCAACAGTATTTTATGGCAAATTAATTCCCATTTATTTCTTTATATTTTAGCCACAAAACTATATTAATTTTTGGAAGTCATATTTGTAGACAGTGTCATCTAGGTGTTCTTTGAATTTTACTCCAGGGTTGTCAAAGAGGGGCTCAAAATATGTGTGATGGAAACGGGGCGAGGCCACTGGCTGAATGGATAGAAGGAATTTTCATTATTTTTGTGGCGTTTCCTAAGTTGAGAACTAAAGTGGCATCAAACAAAATCATGCCAAGATTGGCCCACAGCAGATAGAACTCACCAGAGATAAATAAAAGTCTCTGCTCTTGGTTCCAATCTGCTACAGAAGGACAGAATGGCTCTGGACAGTCATTCATGGAGCTTTTCAGATGAACTCAAGTTCAATTTGAGCTTCATGTGCAAAGGGCAAAGAACGTCCGGGACAGGAAACTGGTCCTCAAACTTCAGTAGACCCCAGAATCCTGGGGAGAGCATGTTTAAAACACCAGGCATCTGGTCTCCTCTCCAGAGATTCAGATTCACTCCTTGGGGTGGAGGCTGAAAGCTGACATTTTAAACAGGTGAATCCAAAAACAAGCTGAAAAGTCCTGGAAGGTGTGAACCCCTGAGAGTTTGATCACATCCAGGGAGCATCACTGAGGTCAGAGTGTCACCCTGAAGGAGAAACGGATGCTCCTCAGAGGAGGTCAACAATGAGACGGCAGAGGGTCTGGGCGGCTCTCACCAACCTTTTTCCTGTGGCAAGAAGGGTGTGCAGGGCTGCTGGCTTGTGCTGGCTATGGATACGCGAGGAGACCCAGGATGTTGACTCCGAGGCACAGTGGCACAATGTCCCGACAGTAGGAAGAGACACGAGAGCACACGTAGGGCAGACATTTCATCTCTGTTCAACCTGGTGACCCCTGGACCACCCCTTGAATGGCAAGCATCTTTCAGTAGGATTGTTCTACAAACTCCATCTAAATGCGCCTGTTCCAACAGCTTGGGATACAGAGCTGAGAAAGACCTACTCCCCATCTCTGGAGTTGATGCTGGGGCAAGGCAGTTTTCTTTTTCTTTTTTTTTAATTTTCAAAAAAATTTTATTTTTATATTCCCCATATAATTGCAACTCCCTTATTTTGACCCCAATCCCTCTCCTTCCCGCCCCCCCCATAGGGTATCTCTGGTACATAGTTGTTTGTTGATTTTGATTTTTACTTTCTTATAGCTATTCTTTTTCCTGGTCCCTTATTTAGGTTTTCTAGATTTCTGCTAAGAGTGAGACCATCCGGTATTTTTCCTTTTCTTTCTGGCTTATTTCGCTGAGCATGATCCCTTCCAGCGCCATCCATGTTGCTGCAAGCTGCATGTGTTTATCTTTTTTGAATGCTGAGTAATATTCCATGGTGTATATGTACCACATCTTCTTGATCCAGTCATCTGTTTTTGGGCATTTGGGTTGCTCCCAAAGCTTAGCTATTGTAAACAGTGCTGCTATAAACATAGGGGTGCAGGTGCTCTTTGGAATTGATGTTTCTGTGTCCTTTGGGTAAATACCTAGGAGTGGAATTGCTGGATCATATGGAAGCTCTATCTTTAGTAGGTTGAGGAATCTCCACACAGCTCTCCATAGTGGTTGGAGATTCACTCCCACCAGCAATGCAAGGCAGTTTTGTTCACATTTGCTTCCATGGCTTGGGTCCCAGTATGATGGGGCATACCCGAGTTTAACGGCTTTCTTTATGTCTGGGCCACCCACACCTACATGCAATTTGAATCTCCAAGGCAGGGATCCAGTATGCAGATTTCTCAGCCTTATCTGTCCAGTTTCTAAACACATAAACGTCTCCTGCCATGTCTTAGGGAATTTGTCTAGAAAAGGCTGGTCTGGGCTTAGGGCGGGGCTCATATTCTACCCTGGGTGTCCATCATGCCAGGGGCCATATACTCTTATTTGTAGATATACAAACCTAGTGGACTGAAATCTTTTGGCTTTTCATTTCCATTAATGCTGTTTTTTATTAAGACTGTGAATCTGGTCAACTCAGGTACCAAAAAGGACATTTTCTTTTTAAACCCACCACTCCCCCTTGGCTCCTTGACTTTCTCTCACACTCTGTTTCTTCACCTCAAAACCACAGTTCGGTTATCAATAGACCAAAATCGTCTTGAAGGAAGATTCTTGCTGTCACTCGTGTTTTAAAATTCATTTTCTACCAGTAATAATTCAGTCGCAGGTGCTGAATGAAATCGATTCAAGCCTAGTTTCTCCGGATGCAATGATCACAGACAGAAATCCCTCAAGCACCGTGTTCCTCCAGCACCGAAAGAGATGCGGCTGTTGGCAGACAGGACGAGGAGCTCAGATAAGTGGAGGGACAAGTCTAGGGTCTCAGGACATCAAAGTCAGAGGCAGAGCAAAGGGTCAGCCTACAGACCCAGGGTCCAGTTTTCCTAGTACAGTCTTTAATAGTTCTTTGGCAATTGCTCAAATGTTTTCTCCTTTTGAATCCCTGCTGCGGTGCTGACCTGTAAACCAGCTTTACCTTCTACTTCTTCATGGGCCAACACAGGCTCAGAGGTGAGTCAGTCCTTGAACATCCTGATTTTGTGGATGGGCGGTAAGGACACTAGCAAAATGCTTCCCCTCCCAGACAGCCAGGTCTCCATCTGCCTGTCTCTCGTCTAATTCGGAGATTGAAAGAACAAGATACCTTTGATTTATAAATTGCTTCCTAAAGCACCTTGTCTGGCTAATATTATGTCCTTTATCTCAGGGAGGACACACTTTCCCTTTGGGTAACTTTTGGGACCATGCAGAAGACCTCTGTAAACTTGTGCCCTTCTGTTCCCTGGCCTGCCTACCTCTTTCCCCAGACACCTGCTACTTTTAGTTACTTTCTTTTTTTGGGCTGCTGTTTGTTTTTAAGACAGTCACCCATCAGCACAGGAACCGAGATGGGCTGAATCTTAATGAGCCTGTCACACTTCCGTTAAAAAAAAAAAAAAAGTCCTGCTGACAGCTGAATGCTGGGTGAATGACAGCTTTTTGCACCTAGCAGGTGATGAATGGACAGAATGGTCGGGGACAAACCCATCTCTGTGTAAGGAGCGGGGTACGGCCCTTAATTCCACCCGAACAGTTCTGGGCAAAGGGCCCCACACTTCGATCTGCTTGGTCATCCACAGCCTCTGTGGCTCAGCGGCTCCGCGAAGATGGAATTAAGTTGTAAACTGCTCCCATAAGAAGGGAGGGGGTGGGATGGAAGATGACTGGCAGCTCTTTCCTAATCTTACAGTGGGCCTTGTGCCAGCAGACAGGGGAAGAAGAATACAGAGAGGAAGGGGCAAGCTGACCGGCTCTTGGAAGGGGAAGGTCTACCTTCTAAGGTATATCTTGCCTGGTGAACGTGGCTGAATCTGAGTTCAATCTAAATTCCTTGGAGACGCTGACTCAGTTAGACGGTGGTCAGGAGCAGCAATGAGAACTATATAATCGGTTTCCAAAAGCGTTGCCAGGCCGTCCTGTGGAGCTGGCCCCCCAATAAAGGAGCCTCAAGGAAGGCTCAGGAGTGGGGTTATCACTCTCAGCATACAGAGGGGAACCCAACACTCAGAGAACCCAAGTAGCTTTTCCAAAGGCACAGGTTGAAATGTCACAGGGTCAAGTCTGAAGACAGATCTCCCGACTCAAACATCTCAGGCTTTTTCCAGGGAATTTCAAAGTAAACCACAATTAAGAAGCTGATAGAAAAACGAAACTAAAATCATTATTTTTTCCCTATAATAACACAACAAGCCAATCTTTTCCAGACAGTGGAGAGAGAGGAGAAAAAATTGCTAGGGGCTGATTATAGCTGGAGACAAGAGGAGACATGCACTGGTTCTTTCTGACCAGAGGGCTTTGAGGCCTTAGCAATCCCTAGCCAAGCATATCATCACCATTTTTAAAGCAGATGGGTTTAATTCCCCATAACATACGTGGCAGAAAAATGCAAGAGGGCACAGACTAAGATTCACTGAATGCTTGTTTTATGCAAGCCCCAGACGAGGCTCATGACATGTTAAGCTATGAATCCTTGCACATGGAATGCTGTGATGCTACCATACGAGGAACAGACTGAGGGTTCAAGGAGGTGAAGCAACTTGGCCAAGCTCCCACAGAGACTGAACTGTGACGCCCACTAAGTTTCCCCCACTAAGCTGAGGCTTTGCCACAGGGCTCTGCTGGAGACACCCTTTTGTGGAGGTTTAAGATGTGCTGGGATTGATGATTGATGTCCCTGCCTTGATTTCCATGAGAATCTAAATGTCTGGATGACTCACCCGCTGATGTGTGGCACCATTCCTGGTCTTAAAATAACAAATCCCCTTGATGGAAGCCAAAGCATCACTATGCCGCATAAATCCTTTTATAATGATCACTTGGTATCACTGGCTTATTTAAATGGACACATCACTTCTAACAAGGCTCTTTCCATCTGCTCTGCCCTTTTAGTGGCAGCAAGAAGGGAAGTAACTCACGGCCTCAGCATATCAAGTAGGAGCTGGAGGTGGCTGAGCTACTTGTCTGTGTCCTGACCTCATATTCTGAGGCAAACTGGGGGGAGGGGGGGGCGAGAGGGGACATGTCATTTTTGTCATAATAAATTCCCCAGCATGCTACATTTTTCTTCTGCCTGCAAAGTGAATTGATGACCCGTGGTTTTTGTTTTACGCAGATAACTGTGACCCTGGTGTCGTGTCCTCGAGGCCCTGCTGTTTATCTCTGGGTGACATTTCCTAGGATTATATGTTGTGGAAGACAGAGGTAAATAGACAGAAGGTGCTACCTGAGACTTTTTCTCTCCTACCCGACAAGCAGGGGTGTCTACAGCTTTATGAAAATCTGGGGTGAACGGATCTGGGCCCAGGCACAAAAGACCAACACGGGGTGATCCCTGGCTCTCAAAGGAAAACAGGGCCTCTCTGGATCCACCAGAGTTCTCAGAGGGCCCAGCCTCAAATACATCGAGAAAACTGCTCCTGGCAAAGTTTGCTGGGAGGCGAAGGAGTGGTCTCTTTTATCAGAGCAGACCTTGGACCTTCTGTTCCAGAAACATCCTGGAGGCTTTTTAAAGGTCAGATCCTGGGCCTTTTGAGGGCAGAAGGAGGGATTCTACATTTTTCAAAAGTATTGTTGAACCCAGAGCCATTAAAGTCCACCTAGAAGGTTAGTAGTCAACATCGCAGGCACCTGACTTAGCAGACTGCAGCCATAAACCCTCAGAGCTGTAGTATTCGTGTGCATGAAACAGAGATAAGAATAGACCTGCCTCCCAGGGTTAGCATCAGGATATAATGAGATGAACACCCACAAATCACCTGGCACAGTGCCTGGCCGGTGCTGAGCTGCCCCAGAGACACTGCCTTCCTCATTAAACACTTCCCAGCCACCTATAAAGGAACCTTGCTGAGTTGCTTCAGCCCCTGTCCAGGACTCCTTAGCCCTCCCACCATCCAGCAACTCCAGGGTTAACGCCCAGCACCGCAGGAGACCCTTTTAGATTCAGCTCAGGGTCTGGGAGGGGCTGAATTCTTCCATGGCAACCTCTGCAGGCTGTGAGGCCTGACAGGTGTAACAGGAGAGCATCCCATAGAGTGAGGCGACCTGGATACTGTGGCAAATGTCAAAGGCTGGTCTTCCACTCAGGGTGCCTGGCTGCTACCGCTGGCTGCTACTGCTGGCTGCTCCGGCAGTGACTCTCGACTGACTTTCCTTTCCTTGTCCTCTTCCAGTTCTGACTCCACCCGACCCCATCTCTGAACTGCACCCCACAGGCTTGATCCTCATCCTTTATCCTTTTTGCATCTGATGGCTCCAGAGCCTCATCCCCAACTTTCAGAGCTGACATTCTGGCTCTTTCCTAATACAGACTGGCCTGAGCCTCTGGGCCAGCCTTTACTTCTCACCCTCGGGCGGCGCCACCCCCAGACGCCTGCCCCATCCCAACCCAGCTGGTCTCAGATGCCAGGTCCAGTCCTTCTGGGCTGGACCTACCCCCCTGTGTCCTGAGCTCCCCCTTCTAGCCTTGACAGAGGGCACAGGTCTGCATCCTCTGAGAAGCAGAGAGGATGAAGAGGCAGAAGGGTCCAGAGGAGTTTCAAAGATAGACCCTGGAAGGACTGAGCCCCGGGGAAGAGGGCAGCCTCTCTGGTTCCAGTTTACATGCTCCGTGAGGTGGGGGGCTGTGTCTGGCCCACCAAGTGCAGGGCCTGGTGTATAGTAAGCACTCAAGGGACAGCAGATGGATAAGGAATGAATGAATAACTGAATGATACTGTTCACAGAGACAGAAAAGCTGGATTAGCTACAGGTAGAACAGACTTGATTTTAAGCACACGGTGTTTAAGGGCTGTGGTGCTCCTGAGTGTAAATTACCAAATAATTCTGTGTTCTCATGGGCACTCGCTCGGCTGCCTCTCCCCACCCCTCAAAGGTAGGCGCGGTCACATGACGTGCTTTAGCCAATGAAATATTAGCAGAGATGTCATTTCCGGTCAGAAACTTTCAGGGTCAGTCTCTACTATGGCTATTTCCACCAGCGGGGGCGGGGGTGGTGGGAGGCGGCTGTGTCCAGATCAGTCCTAAGTGCCGGCCACAGCATGGATCCCCAGAGATGAAAACGGGCATGGAGCCAGGAAGATCAATTTCTGTCATGTTAAGAAACTGAAGTGTTGGGATGCTCTGTCACTGCAGAACCATCTCCAGTCCACGAGAATAGAGCCAGAGGTCTACCAGGCAGCGACGACCAGCAGATGCAGGACGGGCAGTCAGGACACTGCTACAGACCTCCACTGCTACAGCCCGACAGCCACCTGTGCTGCAGCCGTGGCACCAGGAAGGACCTGGAATGTGCTCTGAATGACTGTCCACTGGATTTGGGCAGCCAGGCAGCCCTGCCCGAGCCTCAGCTGACCCCGTCACACAGGAAGGGGCCTCCAGTCCTACACGGCCCCTCTGGACCCTCTGCCCACCACCTCGGGGCTTACCTGTGTTGTAACCTCTTCCGAGGGCCGGCCAAGGGCGGTGATTTTTCCACAGATTTCCAAGGTACCAGTCACTCTGGTTCTCCACCAGGCCCAGGACCTGCTGACCTGGAAAGACAGAAAATGCAAAGTTCTTAAGAGATTTGAGCCACGTGGACCAGAGAGCCCTGCGCAGCAGACAGGGTGACAGGGGAGCAGCCAATCACCCTCACGGCAGCTTTCATTCCCGGGAGTTTTCAGCAAGTGCTGGGCCCGGATCTAAATGCTGAATTCGTGTTAACTTCCCAGAGCTCTCGCTCAGGCAGCCACTTTTTCACACTGTTGTGTCAGCTGCTCACGCATCTACGCAACTTTGGGGAGGGCATGTTGACACCTACATCCGTGCACATGCTTCCCTCACCTCCACCAAGCCCCCGAGTCGCTGACTCCCATCCCCTCTTTCCTGCCCCGCTCCCCACTCCCTCTGGTAACCTCCAAAACTTCTTTTTCTTGTATTTTGCCAGTTTGTCTTCTTTGGTAATTTCTATTCCACAAATAAGTGAAGCCGCCCGATATGGGTCTTTCACTTTCTGACTTACTTCACCGAGCACCATCCCTTCCAGATCCACCCGCTGTGCCCCAAAGGCCCTATTTCAAACTTTTAAATTCCAGTTGACTACACAGTCCACAATCCCTTTACCCAGCGGCTGTCGTTGGGCATTTAGGATGCCTCCGTGACTCAGGGATTGCAAATAGCGCCGCTAGGAACACGGAGTACCTAAGTCTCTGTGTATTAGTGACCTGATATTCTCGGGGTGAATACACAGCAGTGGAATTTCTGGATCATATGGTAATTCCATTTTTATTTTATTTTTTTAAAATTTAAGTATAAATTTATTTTTATTTTATTTTATATATTTTTTACATCATATTTCATTTTTGCACAATGTATGCATTTTCGTCTTGGTTATAGTCCCCGTATAATTCCCACCCCCCCTTGTTTTAATCCTATTCCCTTCTCCCCCCACCATCCTGTAGTGTGTCTCTGGTTTATAGTTGCTTGTTGATTTTGATTTTTACTTTATTATAATTAGTCTTTTTCCTGGTCCCTTTTTTAGGTTTTCTAAATTCCTGCTGTGAGTGAGACCAGCCGGTATTTTTCTTTTTTCCTTTTTTATTTTTTACACTATCTTCCTATCGTTTTCCATAGAGGATGCACCAAATTACAATCCCCCATGAGAAGCTGTGTGGGAATTTTTATTGTTCTCATTTTATAACAAAAAAAAAATGAAGGCTGTAGGGAGTAGCTAATTAACTTGTCCAAGGTCACCCAGTTAGTCTGTGATAAAGTTGGAATCCCAAGCTCTTGCTCCCTCCCTCCATTCCTATGTCCCTCTCTCCTCTCACCTCTCCCCCACCTTGTCTCCTCTCCCCTTCTTTATTTCTTAGCTTTCCCAACACAAATTGATTAATGGGCGTACCCCTTTCCAAATGTTCCTTGTCCTATTTTCAAGTGTTCCTGTTCTACCATTTCTCCCCATGTAGTACTTCACTAGCTCTCTGGACATGAGAGTCCTCTCACACCAGAGAGGAAGAAACAGCTGCTTAGTGAAATGGGAGCCTGCACAGAGGAACCCACTCTCACGGCGCTCTCTCTCTCAGATGCAATCTCTCGGGTTACCGTGCAACATGCCAGCATCATATCAAAATGGGGTGCTATGTGGAGCAGCACCTGCTTCTCCTATTCCCAAAGATCCATGTTGATGTTGGCCCCAGTCCCTGGGCTTCCTTAGCACAGCAGGTGAGAAGTCCATCTCTCCTGGCACTGGGTCTCGGGCACAAGCAAGTGGGCACCAGCTCCAGCTGCCTTCCACGAGACAACGTTGTCATGGCACACGCAGAAGATTTTCTCTTGGAATCACTACCAAACCCACTTTATAGACCAGGACACTGAGGTTCATATAGTATTATGACTGGCCAACCAGGGATGAAGTCAGCTTAGCATTCTGTATTTGTCTGACACCAGGTTCCTTCCTCTGTCTCAATCCAGTATCAATTACTTTCTTTTCTTTTTTTTTAAGATTTATTTATTTATACAAGAATTGAGGTACAGGCCACAGGTGCGGGAGGGTGAGATGATTCACCAGAGACAGAGTGGGGAGCAGAACAGGCAGACTGACGAAATACACTGCTGAGGGGAGCAGTGGGTGAGACAGGTGAGGTCTGCCGTGCCATGTGGGTTGCTCCACCACTGGCGGGGATCGAACCAGCACTGCAGAGGCTGTGGACAGCTTCACAGAGCTATGCTCAACCGCCTGCGCCACCAGGGAGGCCCCAATATCAATTACTTTCATAACACACACTTGAGGTAGGAATTATAAATCCCCATTTTACAGAAAGAGAAACTGAGGATTAGAAAGTTTCAATAACTAGTGAAGGTCACATGAGTAATAATCACTGTCTTCCACAGCTACCTGATGTCTTCCAGAGCCCTAACACTGCTGGCCAATCTGAGAAATAAAGACCTTTCTGTCCAAACGAAAGCTCAGCAGAACGTTCCGGAAACACAGCAGTTCCCTGGACACCACACTGGGTGATATAGAACCTGCTTGGTGCAATGACAGTTCCCTGAAATGATGGTGTGTGGGTTTGGTGTAATTTATTTGATCAATTTATCGCGCTCCTATCTAAATCATCAGCCCAGCACAAATACATAAATTAGAGGCCTGGGAAAAATACTACTGCCCACTTTGTCATTGTATATGATCACACCCAAAAAACTTGTAGAATTTCTCAGAAGAGATCACCAGTTCAGGAAGCACCAGAGCCAATCAGTTCCACATGCAACAAGCTTGGGACTTCCTGCAAAGCGATTCTACCTGAAAGGTACAGCGCCCTTAGGTGAGAAGGCTGTGCCGAGCCCGGGAGCAGTGACTTCAGGAACCTCACACCCAGCTTGCAAAGAGGAAGTGGGGTGCTGGTTTATTATACTATTGACCCCAGGTTGGAGCCACAATTTTTTTTTTTTGTATGATGCAGGGCTTCATGGATCAGTTCTGAAGGATCTTTCCTTGCATGTAGGGGGTCATCTGAATTTCAGGTAAGGCATTTTTTCATCTTTCTGAAAGTCCAAATCCTGTATTCTGCCATTCTGTGCAATTATATTCTGCTGCCATCTACTTCTTCAGATGAATTCTCTACTAGCCAGACTTTGTGCTAAATGTAAATGTATGGCTTTGCTGCTTGTGTTCTTACTGCTGTGGTTTGCTCGTGCAGCTCTGGCTTGGTGGGGCTTAACCTTGCCCCCTGGAACCCTTCTCATAATCCTCCAGGACCATCTCCAGCAGGAAGCCGCCTATGAATATGTCCAAGTCAGAGGATCATTTAACCTTCGCACCTGCACTTGGTGGGAGACACCTGTATTAAAGGCTTCTGGTCACTTTGCCATCAGTTGATGCACACCTGGTAAGTACGCAGTGGGTGATATTCAGGCACCCATCACTTGGAAATACCCGTCTCCCACAGGAGTCCAAGGGTGAGGATGGCTTATATCTAACACACAGTCGGTGCTAGCGCGTGTCTGCTAAACAGATGACATGTGGTGGGTCCATCACTCCCGACAGGGACACCATCATATTAGTGTATTAGGGTCTTCACATCTTGGAAGCCGAAAGCATTTCACCCTGTCCCCATTTTTCATTATGAACACATTCTCCCACTCAGCACTCGGAGCTCTGGCATCTTTCTCTCCTGCATGGAAAGCCGCAAAGATGGTGAAAAGACCTGAAAGTGTCTTTTACATCAGTTGCTCTCCTGCAGGCTCGCCAAGGTCTTCCTCCCCCAGAAAAGTTACCCATTCATGGCTAACTTCAAGTCAAGCTGTCCCTAAGAATATCCCAATGCCCTTTCTCTCAGTGGCATCTGGCTTTTTTGTTTGTTAGGCTGGTGGCACAAGGCCTTTTGACATACGCGAGTCCTTTTTAAGGTTACAAAAAAATGATCCTCGATCAGCACCAAGAGAGCCGCAATTTTAATATTCATTGGCTGAGAAAAAGCAAAATGATAAACAGCTGCTAAGATTTCATTTTGCTTTTTTAGATGGCTTCATTAGCTGTTCTCTGAGTGGTTAAAATAATAGGTTTTGCAAGTGGGCTGGTAAAATCCTGAGCAAATACTTGGGGTGTGTGTCCCCCACCTCATCATCCCCAATCCCCCCTCAACCCGCTGGGAGGAACTCTGTGTAACCCTGTAGCCAGAAGGGAAGAGTGCAGACTGGAGTAAGATGACCTGGTTCCAATTCTTGCCCTGCAATTTTCTATCTGGGTAGCCTTGAGAAAATCGCTTCATCTCTCTCTGCCTAACTCCTTTGGCTCTTGTGACTCCACGTGTTTAAATGATCTCATATGTGCCAAGTGCTTAGAATAGGGGCTGGCGCTTAGTAAGCACTTTGTTGCTGTTTGAAAACATCACTGTCCCAACTCACCTGCCAGCTGCTGAAAGCGAGTGAGCCCCCCATGCAGTTCTCCTTGGTGGTTTTCCAGCACGATGGCCAGGTCTTTCTAGAACTTTGGTTCTCTAAATGAGGGCTGTCTGTTTCAGAAACACCCAGGCTTCTTTTTAAACCCTCCCTAAGTCTTGGCCTCAACCTAGAAGTTACCTTTGACTGGGAGACTGCATTTCTTTCCCTCTCCCCTACTGTCATCTGTATTGATACTAGAATGATCCTGACTGATCAAAATGTGCTGTATGTGTTGACACTGTGCTGACTGATGGAAAGGTGGGGGCAGTGGCAATAGAGGCACTTGAGTTATCAATACAAAGAGAGGCAGGGACAGAGAAATACCTGGCTGTGCTGAGATGCTGAGACGCCTTTTCCAAATCAAAATTGAGATGACCGTGATAAGATAGCTCAGTGAAGTGGCACAGTCAAGGGCAAGGAAGCAGAGGCAATGGAGGTGCTCTGGACTCCATGCCCTGGTCCTGACACCTTCCCCAGGGGAGTCCTGAGAAGGGGCTCCCCTCCTCCTTGCAGATAGGATTCCAGGAATTCTCTGGACAGAGTCCCGCCCTCTCTGCATACCCAGTCTCCTGATCTTTGCCAAGAGATCTGTTACCTTCCTGCTTTTTGCTGCCAATTTAATTGCATGCTTATGTTGCTATAGTGCAGATTCATTCCCCAAAATTCATACTGTGGTTTGATGCATTTGGCTTAAGTCTTAGGAGTGAAACCTTATGGCTTCTCGGAAGCTGGCACTTTAAAGATCCTGAATTTGATAAAACACCTACCTCTGGCTTCTGGAAGGAGGAATTTCCTGTCTTCTTGCCCCTTTCTCTCCTCCAAGGGCATGGAAGGAGTTGTCTGACTGACAAGTTAGCCTCTCCTCCACCCCCTCTCTCCCGCCAGCCTACCAGCAGAGAGCTCACAGGAATCCCTCCTTCTCAGCCGAGTCTAGAGAGCAGGACCCTCCACTTCTAGAACAAGGGTAGGCAATTTCTTCCCCCCTTTTTAAAAATTGTATTATTTTGATTGAGGTAACAATGGTTTGCAACACTGCAATTTGGCAGTACAGGCTCGAACCTCTTCCACGATATGTTATAGCAACACCCCCACCCCCAAAAACCTGTAATCCTGCACCACAGCCCATGAAGCAGGTGGGGCAATTTCAAATCGGGGTTCTAGAATGAAGAATACCCACTGCAGATGCACATCTAAATAAGTCCTCCTAGTGAGCTCTTATCAGTGAGACATTCTGTTCCCATTCCTTTATTCCTTTACCACTTCAATGGTTCAGTAGCTGGGGATGTGAGGTTAGAATATATATTAATTAATTCCCTCACAGTCCGATACTTGCAAGTAAGAAGTGTTGGTTTCTGGATCTACAGCTTTGCACTGGAAAACAAAACAAAACAAAACCAGGTAATTTGGACGCACACTCCAATTTGAGGATTACTGATTAGGGCCTGGGAGCTCTGTCCCTGTTCAGTCGGGGATGAGGTTCCCACACAGTGGGTCAGTATCACACAGCATACTCTGAGGGCATCTCCAACTGCTCACAAACAGCAGAGTTCAGTGGGGGCTGACAACACTTCTTGATCACTGGAAGATGGGGAAGAAAATGAAAGCCAGGCCAGACAGCCCAGGTTCAAATCCTGCCTCCTCCACTTACGAGCTGTGTGGCTTTGGACAAGTAACTTAACCTCTCTGTGCTGAATTCTTTCTTCCTTTATAAAATAGAGTTAATAAACAGGACATACCACAGAATTAAAATCTTTTTTCCCTAGGCACAAGTTAATTTGTGAAAACAAAGCTGTATTTTGCTTATTCAAACATTACCACTGCCAGTGTCTAGGAAACAGTGCAGTGGACAGTAAGTATTCGCACTGCCCACTACCCCCAGGTTTCTCTGGTCCTCTTTGCTGCCCCGCCTGCCCGGATCCAGGCATCTGCAGTCTCAACCCTCTCCTCCCGTCCTCAGCTCACACCCTCATATTTTGCCTCGACTTTGGTTCAGTTTGATATTGATGGAGTTGGCTTGTGTCAGACACCAAACAAAATACTAAGGCATCAAAGAAAAGACATAGCCATTACCAAGAGGCAGCGAGGAGAGGAAGCAGAGAGACCATCGTGAAGTAGCAGGGTGCTTAGAGTACCGGAGCTAATAAGAGGGGTGGAAAGTAGGGCTCATGGATCCTGGGGGGCAGGTGGGTGAACCCACTGGCTGTCTCCCCAGAGTCATGCACCTCCTCCCTCCTGCACTGCAGCACCCTTGCTGCTTCCACACAAATCTCCACACTCGCACATTCTCCCCAAAGCTTTTCCATGGCGCTGTCCCGTCACACCCTCTGGTTCCTGGTCACAGCCTCCGGGTCCTCTTAGAACAGCCCCAGCTCACCCACCCCAGCCAGGTGGGTGCTACATCCAGGCCTCTATGTCTCTCAAAACCTCCAGCCTTGGCCTCCATGATGCAGACACACCCTGGGCAGGCTGTCCCGGGAGGTCAATCCCAGGGGTTGTTTCTCTTGGGGGGTGGGGGTGACACGGTGGCCGTTGTGCTGCCTCCTGAGGCATTCTGCCGCGTCTGTCTCGTCTCCTTAGGAGTTATTATAATAAAACACCGTGACTAACAGAAAAGGCTTTGTCATTGTTTTCCGTGCTGGCCTGTGGTTATGATTAAGTGCGCTGTTCCCCGTCTTCCTTACTCCAGGCACGAGTTAAGTTATGAAAATGAAGCTGTCTTCTTTGCTTATTCATACATCACCACTAACAGCCAGACAAGAGCGAACAAGCTTGCTTTTCTGCTGGGGCCCCGGTGTCGTGTCGCCAGCAAGCAGACGGATGGCTCCGGGCTGGGAACTCCCCTCGCTCCCGCCCCTGCAGTGCTTGGCTTGAGGCAGGGCTCCTGGCGCTCAGGAGGCCAGGGTCCAGGGCTGGGAAGGTGACCTTCCACACGGGACATGGGGCAGGAGCCGCAGCCTGGACCGCCCGGCTCAAGGGCAGCAGCTGGTAAGTCGGAAAGAAAATGACTTTCCAAACTAGGACTCTAGCCCTGCTGGGCAGGGGTGGCGTTTCCAAGGCACAACTTCTCTGAGTGCCCATTTCCTCACGGTAAAAGAGCAAGAACAGCATCCCCCCAACCAAGAATAGAGGTGTCGCTCACATAAGGCAACACAGGTGCACGCCCAGCTGCAGTCAATGCTGAACCTGAGGGGTTTCTCTTCCTTCCTTTCGGGATGCCCACTATCCCCACTCTGTTCTTCCCCAGTCAAGCGCTGCACTAGCTGTAGATTGGACTCTGCAACGAAATTTGGCTCCACTGCCCCTGACCCCTCCCCCCACCAGACCTTGTTGAAGCCTTCAGTTTCCCTGCCACCAGCCTCTTGACTGGTTTCCTCCCTCTAAATGTTCTTTCCCTGCCCTGTCTTGGTGTGCCTCTCTCTGCCCCTTCAATGATAGGGCTCCCCAACTCCATCATTGACCTGCTAGTCATCTCGCTCTATGATTTATTCTTGGGTGACAGGATCTACTCCAGTGGCTCCCAACACCGAGATGAAGATGATCACTCTTCTCCATCGTGGTGGAGATGACCTTCTGCAGCTCCCACTGTAAAATTCAACTTTCAGCTCATGGACCATTTCACCGTGAACTTCAACTCAAGCCAACCCAAACCAAACCCTCCATCCTCTACCCCTGCCTATTCTGTGAGCTGGCAGCATCGACTCTAACTTGTCACCAAAGCCAAAACCTTCCCTCCCTCTCCTCATTCCTCATGTCCTCGCCCTGACCAAGCCCTGCAGACATTACCTACAACTTCACAAATTCATCCCCAACCCTTGCTCCACCACAATCTCACCATCACTCTCTCCTAGATGACCCTTCATGCCCTACTTGACACCTGCCCCTCGGGGGGGCCTCCTGCCATGGCACTGTGCTGACCCAGCTGTAGAAATCTTTGAAGATGCCAATCTGATGATTTTTCATTGCTTGAAAAGCTCAATGCTTTTGGGGCCCAGGAGTGTGTGGCTGGCTGGCTGGCTGACTGGCTGGAAGAATTAATGGATGAATGAATGAAAAATAATTACTGCCTCCCACCTACCATCACAGTGCAACTAGAATTGGCGCGCTCCATCTAAGCAGGTTGGAAATGGATGCACACTCCTCAGGTGACCCCCGGGAGCATCGCGCAAGTTCTGATCACAGATGCTTCCAGAGCAGTCTCCTCTTTCCCAGTCACAGGAAAGTTCCTGGGGGCACAGAGGGAACCTGCCAGTCACTGCTGCACCTCCAACCAGCCAAGCTTCCACCGGCAAGTGAATCTGCAAATGTGATAACCAGGGGCTGTCCTGGAGCTCTGCAGAGAAAGAAGCAGTGCCCTCCTAACCCCATATTTATTCTAATAAACTATTTCAAAATAGAAAAGCCTTTAATAGCACCATTCAATGCAAGCCCGAGAGCAGGAGGGCTATAATAAGGGAGACATACAGTATTACATTACTGGTTACTAACATCCTGTAAGAAGTGCTCCCTGCCCCCGGTGCCCCCCGGCTAGCAGGTGTGGAATAATAAAGCAGCTCCCCAGAAGACACAACACAAAAGGTATTTAAACAACCCTGAATGCGGGAGGAGGGTCTCTGAACTCGCATGTTGCACAGCTCCTACAGCTTCTTCCGTTCCACTCCAGCTAAATGCATCCTGGGATCACAGGAGCTCTGTGATCTGGAAACTGCCAGCTTTGACAGAGGCAGCCCGGAGACAGGTGGGAGGTATTCAGCAACAGTCAGTGCCAGAGCCTAGGGTCCCCCTCTGACTCCATGCTCAGTGTTCCTTCTGGGCAAGGCTTTTTCCAGCTTGGCCTCCCTTGTACACTTGAACAGTGATCTTGAGTAAACACACCTCCTCAATTCCTGCTCTGTAAACCAGTAAAGGCAGTCCCCTTTATTATTATTTTTACATTATTTTTAATAATATTATTATTATTATTGCATAGGACATCACTGGGAATCCTAACCAGGTTTATGCCACACAAGTTTCTATTTGCATGTCCTTGACAGAACCCATTTAGAGCAGGCAGGTTGCGGGGGGGTGGTTCCGGTGACCCTCACTCTGCCCACTAACACTTGGACTTTCAAAAGGTCCTTTTAGCAATTATTTTGTTTCCTCAGGGGCATCTGATGAATAAACTGACTTTCCATCCTTGTTTATAAACTCACTTTCCAGCCGGCCCTGATTTCACTTGGAGAAAACAATCCCCAAATACTATGCTCTCCCGCACCTCTCCAGATGAGAAATGTTCCCTTCTAAGAAGAACTAGAATCCACCCAATTCTAGAAGGTAGCATCAAGCTGAATGGAGATTAAAGGAAGATGGATTCTGCTTGTTATAAGAAAGGCTGTAAGAAACCATCAGGGCTCACCCATGGGAGGGAGCTGGCATCCTGGGGAGAGGCCTCTGAGCACTGGGATGGTGCTGAAAGATGCTGCATGACTCAGCCTCCTCCAGCAGGTACCCCAGCACCCCTACTGTGAACCAGGCTCTGTGCCAACTGCTAGAGACACAGCCTTGAAGAAAAGAGCCTCAGCCCCTGCCTTCTGATTGCTACAAAGAGCTTCTCTGATCATTTGGCTACTGTTTGCCAGTCTCTTTCCCACCCCGCCCCCCAAACTTCACCACCGAAGCAAATTCTCCCCCTGGATGAGGTTTCTGTTTAAATAACAGGCCCACTGTTTCTGATGCACAGCAGGGGTGGGGACCTTTGCAAGCAGGAGGCAAGCTGGGAAGGGGGTTCTGCACTGGACAGCCTAGATTTGATGACCTCTCAGCTCGTTTCCAGCCAGGTAGTGGAAACTCTCTATTCTAAGCCAACAATCGGGTTCCCAACAGCCTCCCCATGTGGGACCATCCCTACCTGTTCTCCTTGCACGAGCTCACCTGCATGAATTTACCTGCCCATGACAGGAGGGTCTGCAGAGACAGCAGCAGTGCCGCCCTAATCCTACATTTATTCTAATAAGCTTTTTTAAAATAGAAAAGCCTTTAATAGTAGGGCAGCTGCTCTTTGCAGGCATTTAGCCGGGCTCTGGGGAGGTGCTCTCCCTGCACTGTCTCAGGTGACCCCATAATGTACTGGGCTTTTCTGCCTCTCGGAAGGGAAACTGGGCTAGAAACCACACCATGGGGGCTTGTGTTCAGGTCTCTCTATTGCATGGGCCCAGGTCCTTACACTGTACTCACAGGAATGACCTGCAAACAGTTCTCTCCCCAGGGGAAGGCTGCTGCTGACACCTCTGTGCACAGGGCTCCAAAGACACAGAGAACAGGAGGAAAGATGTACTTGACCAGCCCACCTGTTCCTGCCCGCACTGCCCCCTGGGGCTGCAGACAGGGGTCCAAGACACCGCAGAGTCCTCTGGGGTGCAACAGAACCCTCTGAATTTACTTTACTTCTGCATTTATCCCAGGGCACTGAGCCAGGATGCGATATGGCCAAGGCATCTCGTGAGAGCAGGGAAGGCAGGCCTGAGCCACGGAAAATAGTCTGTGGGCCATTAAAGGTCAAGTTAATGGTTCCCTCTGCCAAGAGGCAGGAACAAGGTCCCACCTCCCCAGAGTCGGTCCCGAGTGGGCCCACATTAACTTCATTTATAGCTTAAAAACTCTTGCTCCATCTCAAATAATGATTTCTCCCTCCATCCTTCTGTGATCTTTGGACTCTGGAAACTGGGGAAAAACTAAAAAGGAACGCGGAGCCAGCCGCTGGGCCCGCTGCCAGGGCTGCTTTTATCACTCTGACTCCCAGGACGCCGGCGGCCGTCACCTCTCAGACGGGCCGCCAGGGGAACAGGGCTGGCGCGCGTCCAGCCACAACTCCACCACGGACTTGTGGGATCTGTCTCTTTTTCAAACCACAATTTGCTGGCATCTTTCAGCTGCTTTGCCCACAGATACTCCTTTGAATCACTAACAAGGGTGTTGAGGAGTGAAGGTCTAACTTTCCCTCCAGGGTTGCAGAGAAAACACTTGTTTGCTGGACTGCAAGGGCAACGCTTAAATTGCAGCTTCTCGTTATTAACTGTACCTCCGTCACGATGACTTGAGTTTTGAGCTTTAGTTTCTACTCTTGGAAATGGATTGTGGGGCCTCTCTGGTAGCGCAAGGGGTTAAGACGCAACCTGTGAAGCTGTCTGCAGCCTCTCCAACATGAGTTCGATCCCCGATCGGCCAGGTAGCAGTTGCCCACATGGCGCAGCAGACCTTTCCTGACTTGCCCACTGCTCCCCTCAGCAGTGTATTTCAGTCAATCTGCCTGTTCTGCTCCCCACTCTGTCTCTGGTGAATCCTCTCACCCCCCACACCTCTGGCCTAAACCACAGCTCTTGTATGCATAAATAAATCAATCTTAAAAAAATAAATAAATAAAATGGATTGTGGAGGCCAGAGACCAAAGGCAGAGGAGCTGGGGTGGGGGTGGGGGAATTCTCCTGCGGTCGCTCGTCGCTCTTCTCGGTTTGCAGGCACTCTCCCCTGCCCGGATTTCCCGTACTGGCCCTTCTGAGACTGTCTCTGTCCTGATCTCTTCTGCGAGACACTGGTCATCTCAGGTCAGGGCCCATCCGAGTGGCCTCGTTTCACCTTAATGACCTCTCGAGTCCCTGTCGTCCATGTAGCCTCATATTGATGAATTTGGGGGTTAGGACTTCCATCTGTGACTTTAGGGGGCATAATTCAGCCCATAACATAGAGGCAAGGTCACTAAGCAATCACACCCATGAAGGTGGATGCATGACTTAGACAGGCTGGGAGGGAGAGGCCAGCATTCAGGTGCTAAGAGGGGAAGTAAGTCAAGGAGACTCTGAGGAAAGCGGGGCTAAGCTGAGGTCTGAAGGAAGATGGGAAGAGCATCAGGGCAGCAGGGAACAGAATGTGCTAAGCCTTTGCAGTGGAAAGCCTGACAATGGTGAGGAATGTGGTGTCACTGAAAGACATTTGGTCTTTGTCCCTCATTCCTGGCACAGAGCTTCTAAAACCCTTGGCACTCACTGAGTGATAACAGTGGGACAGAAATATCTTTGGTTCTATTGAGCTGATTCTTGGTGGGTCCTGAGATAGCTTCAGCGGGGCTGGTTGCCAGAAAGACAAAGCCCTGATTAGAAGCTTGGGTCTTTGAGTCCACTCTCTGGCTTCCAGGCAGAAGAGAGGGAGCTGGACACTGAGCCCATCACAAATGGTCAATCTATGATGTAATCACGCCTGTCCTACCACCTAAAAGATGGGGTTCAGAAAGCTTCCACGTTAATGAGCACATGGAGTTGCTGGGTGAGTGAGGGTCTGCAGGGGGCTTGGCCCTTGTTCTGCAGAGACCAGAATCCTTATTTCTTGTCTACGTGGCTGTTCTCAAGTGGTCTCCTTTATAACGAACCAGTAACAGGACTAACTAAAGCATTTTCCTGAGTTCTCTGCATGGTGCTAGCAAATTAGCCAATCTACCTCTGGAGGTGGGTTGGGAACCCCCTAACTTTGTAGCTAAGTTGAACAGAAGTGTGAGTCACAGGGGACCTGACACTTGAGAGTGTCTCTGAAGTCTTAGTGACACAAGCCCTTAGACTGGAGGGGCCGATTCTCCCTGTAGGGAGTAATGGCAGAATTTAACTGCAGAACACCAGCTGCTGTCCTCAGAGAATTGGGGCATGGGTGGGTGTCAGGCAGGACCACCTTGGCTCATCACCCCGGGCGCCACAGGTAAAGAAGACAACGAGAAAGCACCCCCTGGAGTTGTGCAATATCAAGACCAAGGTGCCCAGGGTCCTGGTCTGCAGAGAACATTCTTGCTGCCATGTTGAGAATGGAGCTGAGGATGATTTGAGGGGTTAGAAATCAAGGATTTTGTTTTTCTTTCTTCTCAAAATAGTACCTTGGAGATACGCAAGCCAGGAGAGGAAGGGAGGCAAGAGCCAGGGTCACACATCATGGTCAAATGGTGTGAGGGATTTATGTGCTGGGGCTGAGGGCAGGAGCCGGTGTGCTCAGCTCCCATGCACACTAATAAGGAGAAGGGCTGCAGGCAACGGGTGGAGACTGAGCTTTTGTGACTTGGGTCTCCCAGGGCAGTTCAGCAGGGAGTGGAGAGCATCTGAGCTTGCTGAGGGGTACTGCGGCAGCAGCGATAATTTAGCCTGAGCTGGGAGTCCGTCTGGCTCCAGGAAAGGCAGTTTTAGGAAATTACTGCTCTGTGTGATCTGGGGAGGCAGAAGCAGTGCTCCTGGGGTGTGGGGTAGGTCTCTGCATAGTGGGTGGGACTGGAACCCTGAAGCAAAAGGCAGCAGCAACTTAAATCAGCACAGGGAAGCGGAGGAAAGGCCGGGTGGAGAGGGCAAAAGGAGAGAAGTTCTCAGGTAAGAACTCCGAGGCATGCTCTGGGGTCCAGGTGGGGAAATGCATGCGTGACGATGGTGATGATGATGTATTCACAAAAAGGATTGAGGTATTGACACCTGCTGCAACTTGGATGAACTTCAGACACATTACACCCAATAAAAGAAGCCAGACATAAAGGCCACATGTACGATTCCTTACGGGCTATTCCAGAACAGGCAAATCCATAAAGACAGAAAGCAGATTAATGGTTAGTAGGGATATGCAGTGCTTATTTGATGAGAAAGGGGTGTTCTTCTGGGTTGGTGAAAAAGTCTTGAAACTAGAGAGAGATGGTGGTGTAACAGAACTATACTGAGCATCACTGAATTTCACATTTTAAAATGGTTAATTGCATGAAATCATGTGAATTTTGCTTCAGTAAGAACTGGTGCACAGAGAGATAGCATGGACATAGCTGGGTACATGCCAATAGTGCTTTGATGTAGTTTATGCCACTTATCCTACATCATAAATACCAGAGTGTCCAGGACCCATCCCCAGAGTTGTCCTGTCCTCCATCCCCTACTATGTCCTTGGTGATCTCCCCCAGACCACGCTTCACCCATAGGGGACCCTCACATTGAACCTCTGGTGTCAATTCTACACTGAGTTCCAGAATCATTAAATTCAATCACCCACCTGGCACCTCCACTTTGGATATCTCAGACTTAACATGTCCTAAATGGAATTCTTGCTTGGTCTCCACACATGCTCTTCCACCGAGGTCGCCCATGTCTGCACAGAGGAGTTCTCTCCATCTTTCAGTTGCTTAGATCCGAATGGAGTTATTCCCTCTCCCCATGATGCAGGTATATTCAAGGACAATACAACTCAAAAAACTAACACATTTCAAGTGTCCTTTGACAAATTTTGGTCACTGTGTATATTCATGTAAGCATCACCACCATCAGGATGTAGAACTCTACTGACACCCTAAAGTTTTCCTGGGGTCTCTTTGGGGTCAACCTACTTCCCCACAACCTGTCTTCAGACACCCACTGTCTTTCTGTCACTGTGTTTAGACTTTTCTAGAGCTGTTCACAAAAGCAATCACAATCATGTGGCGTGTAGTTTTTCACATTTGACTTCTGTACGTAGCATCATGTTGTGAAATTCACCCAAGCTCCCACTGAATTAATACAGCATCCCTTTTAATTGCCAAGTGATATTCCAAAGTATGGATATACCGTCTTTGGGTGGAATCAAGAGTTTTGTTTTCCCTGAGTTAACTGGAAACCTGAGCTGCAGAGCTGGGTATGGCTGGAACGTGAGTGGTGTTTGAGAATACGAGGGCACCTCAAGGAGAGGCTATCATGAGATATTTAAAAAAAGGGGGTGACCTAAAAACAGGGTTCTAGACTGTCAGCTATTAGATCTTTCTCTATTTTAAAATTTGCAATCAAGCCATCCTGATTCCATAGCCTGAAGCTCCATCAAGGACACAAAGCACGTGGCCAAGGAGGTAGTTGACATCTGCGTAGCGGCGGAGGCATGCTCCCCAGGCGCAGGCGCCGAAAAGGATGCGAGACCATCATGCAAACAGACGGTCTTGATAGAGTTAAAAATATCCCACCTGGAAGCAACCTCAGGAATCATCCAGCCCAACCTGTTCACGTTACTGTTGAGACTGAGGTACAGCACGGGGTACGCTGTTCTCAAGATCACCCAGCTGCTGAGAAGAGGCGAGAAGCCTGGCTTCTTCTCAAACTGCCTCTCAGCCACTCGCACCAACTTGGAAATGAAGACAGCTGAAATTAATATTGAGAATGGGGGAAGCGAGTGGACCCAAGCTTCCTGCAGGACCTGACACTAGAGTTCTCTCATTCAGCACCCCCAAACAGCAAGCACACCACATAAGCCACTGGGGTTCTCCCACATAAGCCACTGGGGTTCTGCTGGCAAACCTTCTGTGCACCTGCTCACCTCTGTCCTCCTTGAAGAGTCCTCTCCTGGCAAGCCAAGGACAATGCACCTGCAGCAGTCTCAGCGAAGGGTCTCCTCTGGCATGATAGTAAATCACCAACAAAAACAACACACAAGACCTTGACTTTTAATACTGCTGATATCATTTCTGATGGAGAGTAAATGGAGACTTCCAAGTTCATGGGAGGCATTAATTTTGTCTGGCAAAGTCACAGAGATAGCTGGGCAGTGGAGTGTACCCCCAAGCAAAGAATTGTGACAGGGATCTGGAAACTGCACGCTAATCTAAATTCACTCACTCATTCATTCATTCATTCACTGATGCATCTGTTTATTCATCCACTCATTCATACACCGACAGTTATGATGGAGGGCCGATTATATGCCAGGCACTGTTTTGTGCTTTGTGACATCAACGACAATAACAAAGTTTTAAAGAAACCCAGAAGTCCCAGTTGTGTTGGGATTTGTTTTTTTTTTTTTAACATTTCATAACATTTTATTGAAATGTATGTGAAAATATTACATAAACTAAAAGGTCAAATCTCTTTGCTTTTGCTGAACATATATATATTAATTTAATTTTTAAATTTTTATTGATAGTGACATTAATTTATAACACTCTATGTTTTAGGGATGTAGGTTCACAGCTCTACAAATGCAAGTTATTACACCGTACCCACGGGAGGCTCAGTGCATTCCTGTTGGGAAACCAGATCACAAGGAAATATCTGACAAACACCAAGTGGGGCTAAGCGATGCCAGGAGAAGTACAGCAGAGGGAGGGAGAGACAACAGTAGGACACTAGCTGCAAGTGAAAATGGGGATCAGGGAAGCAGATCTGAGGGGACATGAGGAGAAAGGAGATTTGCTCTTGCTCAGAGGAATGTCAGGCAAGATAGGCAGAGTGGCAGGTAAGCTGGCTGCATAAAAAAAGCTGTTTCCACAGACTTGGCCCAGAAAAGGTCACCCTCTGAGTGGCGGGGAAAGCTGGCCTGGGATGACATTTGTTCCTTACTTAGGGCTCAAGGCCACTGACTGTGAACAGGTCAGGGAAACACCCAGCTGCCTGCTGGCTGTGTGGGAATAACTGTTCGGAGCCATGGAAGGTGGCAGGAAGGTTCATCTTGGGTAGAGAAGGACGTGAAACAAGCACTTCCTCAGTCGACAGGTGTAGAGGTTTAAGTGCAACTCCCTTGCAAATGGCTGCAGCTTTCTCATTTCTTTTCTTGGTCCAAATGATTGCCATTTCAATCAGTTTATACTGTAGCTTACAAAATGCTCATTTCTTGTACAAGGAACCCTCAGGCTCTGTTGGTGGGAATGTAAATTGGTGCAATGAGTATGGAAAACAGGATGAAAGTTCCTCAAAAAACTTAAAATAGAATTACCATATGATCCAGCAATCCCACTTCTGGGTATTTATTACCTGAAGAATATGAAAACACCAGTTGGGGAAAAAAAAAATACCTGCACCCCTCTGTTCATCGCAGCACTATTCACAATAGCCAAGACAAGAAACAAGCCAAATGCGCAACGACGGAGGAATTCATAAAGAAGATGCGGCATACGCACAACGGAATACTACTCAGCCAAAATAACAATGAAATCTTGCCATCTATGACAACATGGATGGACACTGAGGGGCTGTAAAGGCAGGACATGGGCACAGGTGCAGGTTTTCTGATCCCATGCAGACCGGGTAAAGGAGGAGTCAGAGTCCTCAGTGGTTTTTTGCAGGTCTTTTATTGGGGTTCACCAGGCATATGGCAGGCAGGGGTGCTGACTGGGGGGCTGGGAGGCTGGCAGGCCTCCCAGCCCCCAGCAAGTCTTCACTCTATCTGGGCTCTCTAGCGTTCGTTCTGCTGCTTCTCGGCTTCTCTTTCGGTTCTGCTGCTGCTGGCTGGGGCTGCTGGCGTCCCCCCCGTGACGCCGCCCTTAAAAGCACAGTCTTAGCTCAGCTGAATCCCATCTACCTATGCCCACACCCTACTCCAGGTGCCCGCCATCAGGCATGCATTCAGGACAAGGATCCATCATCTATCCTGATGGCGGAAGGGCAGAAAAGCCTGATATTTTCTTTACCCTACAGTCCACCCCCTCAGGGTTTTCTGCCATACAGTCTATACATACATATACAATTTTCTAAGCAAACAAACAATGCAGCCATGGCCCACAAAAGCAAATACATCAAATATAACAAAATACAATATAACAAAATACAACAGAACACAAATAAGTCCAGGCAGGGCACCAACCAAGTGCAAAAGACAATTATTGGTACCAGCAGATGAGCCACCAAATCTGCTGCCGAAGGCACTGCTCATACGAGGGAGGGGAATCACTCACGGCATCTACTATAACATACCAGGAGCCGTCAGGCTTCCTGGCCTTCTCTGGCTGTAGTCTCGGCTACAAGGCGCACACAGCATCCACCCCCAGGATGCACTAGCTCTGGGATTGGCAATTTTATTCTGTTGGGGGTAATCGCCAACCCTCAGGGTTTCTGTCTGCAGTCGCTCCAACACTCGGCCTTCATGGCCACCCATGCGACTCACAGACCCCTGCTCTCAAGCCAACCCACTGCACAAGCACATGGGTTGGGGATCCAAACTTTGCATTTGGCTTGGGCTCTACCCCAAGCCACATTCCCCACCCGTCCCCCAAGGACGGCCTCCTCAGCTCCTCACCCTCACTCAAGAATGAGCAGGGCATCACCCATAGGTGATTTTACGAGACTCACAGGGCTTCAGCATACCCAGGCTGCTTAACAGCCGCTTAGGGCTTCTCAACTTAGCATCAGTACCAGCTTTTGCCACCTTAGTTGGCTTTTCTCCTCCACCTGGCCACTGGGCATACACAGGCTGCTTTTGGCCATCTAGGCCCACTGGCCACCCCCAGATTCTCAAAAAATAAACATAACCTGCTAAGGTCCTCCGCCTTCTGGCGAGATTGTCAGTCCAAAATCATCAGTTCATCAGTCTATCAGTCCATTGGCCTCTCCCTGCTTCAGCAATGGCCTGCTGCCTCAGGGGTCATTGGCTGGTCCTTTCCGGTGTCGTTGGCTGGTCCTATCCGGTGTCGTTGGCTGGTCCTTTCCGGTGTCGTTGGCTGGTCCTCTCGGGCGTCTCCTTCACGCCAGGTCTCATCCTGTAGCTCGTGGACGTATCCATCTTCTGTACCGCCATGGCGCCTCCAGCGTCGTCACAGTCAGTCTTTTACTCCTTAGTCCCTCCAGGTCTTCGGAGGGCTCCAATACCCGTCTGCATGGATCCTGCCGACTACGCCAATTGTAAAGGCAGGACATGGGCACAGGTGCAGGTTTTCTGATCCCATGCAGACCGGGTAAAGGAGGAGTCAGAGTCCTCAGTGGTTTTTTGCAGGTCTTTTATTGGGGTTCACCAGGCATATGGCAGGCAGGGGTGCTGACTGGGGGGCTGGGAGGCTGTCAGGCCTCCCAGCCCCCAGCAAGTCTTCACTCTATCTGGGCTCTCTAGCGTTCGTTCTGCTGCTTCTCGGCTTCTCTTTCGGTTCTGCTGCTGCTGGCTGGGGCTGCTGGCGTCCCCCCCGTGACGCCGCCCTTAAAAGCACAGTCTTAGCTCAGCTGAATCCCATCTACCTATGCCCATACCCTACTCCAGGTGCCCGCCATCAGGCATGCATTCAGGACAAGGATCCATCATCTATCCTGATGGCGGAAGGGCAGAAAAGCCTGATATTTTCTTTACCCTACAGGGGCTAATGCTAAGTGAAGTAAGACAGGAAGAGAAAGATGAGTATGATAAGCTTTCACCCATCTAGGGAGTAAAGGAGACAAAGCAAATGAAGAAAAGTAAAAATTAAGCAAACCCTTAGACTCAGATAACACAATGACGGTTACCAGATGGGGCTGAAACAGGCAGAGGGGGCTGATGGACTGATGGTGGATGATGAGTGGGCACTGGGTGGTGGGTTTGGTGTGCTGTTTGCAGTTGCTAAGGTGAGGAACTGCCCACCTACATAGTTTTGTAAAATAATGTCATCTCAATTAAAAAAATGCTCACTTCTTTTGCTATAAGAAATGAACCTGGAACAGTTGGGTTTTGATCTTGCTAAGGGTTCAACAGCAGAGGGAATGTGATGAGCAATTGTCAATGGCCAATGGGGCCGCAGAATACTTGGGCTTGGCTGCCTGGGCCTGTGTGAAAGGCTATGCTGGGCCGCCAGCTTTCCCTTTAGGACACTGAACAGAAAAGCCTTATAAAACTGCTGACTGCATTTACTGCAGGGATGTTGCTGAGGACTGGTCCGCTGTAATATCAGGCCACTATTAGTTTGGGAAGTCCCACGTGACAAATTCCATTCAAAAGTAAACATCAAGGTGAACTTGAGTCCACTGAGAACAAATGACTCACATTTCTTTTGGAACAAGAATCCTCTAACTGACCGAGTAGACTTTTAACTTTAGCTGCCAGGAAGCTCAGAGGTCAACTTTAAAACAAGGATACAACAATTATTGCCCATGAATTACTGTGTCTTTTCTTATAAGTTGCCTGCAACATTTTGGAGGCTAAAGCAGGCTATACACAAATAAAAGCTAGGACAAAGTACACAAACATAGGGCCTGTTAGTGCCTGTTGCTTAACTGCTGCAGGCTCTCTGATGCTGATTTGCTGTGCATCAGTGTTTGAAAATTATTTACAATCTTCCAGTTTCTAGTAGTGCGCTGAGGATAAGCAGAGTTCATTGTCACCATAGAAAGGTTTGCAACTCTCTTCTAGCTAAGACTTTGAAATGTTGACCTTTCATTGACTTCTAATGAAAGGCTGGCTCCATATGCTTGGTCTAGTCCCCCACCGAGCAACCAAAATGACCCCATCACCAGAGGCTGGGGTATATAAAGTTACAACTGATGTAGATTATAGTCAAGGGCAGAAGAGTTCACCTCTATCACTCAGGGGCCAGGTCCTCCACATTAACCTTGAACGGGAGCACTCCCACCCATCGGGTTGTGTGTTTACCAAGAATGGATTGTGGTTTCCTGCCCATTCTTGTTGCGATTAACTACACTACTACTATGTAAGTGGATTAATTATGAGTGTGAAAACAGAGTTGCTTCTCTGAAAATGAAATTGAGTTCTTGAGAAAGGTTTGATAATGGTGAGTTGCTTACAAAAAATGTTGTTCTACTAGATAAGAGTTGAAAGTCTGCATTCTGTGCTAGAAGGATGTCTTGATACTAACTCTGTTTTAAATAACTGAATTGGAAATTCTGTTACAGGTGTAGACTCTAAGAAAAATGCCACCTCACTTATCAGTGGCCTCTAAGTCGAGGGAAAGGCTTTGCTGGAAAAGAACCCCCTTTGCTGAGATTCTCCTCTCACACAGCAGTGATTCATTTGCCCTTGATTTTCTCCCTACATGGAGGCCAGATTTGTAAGAGTCTGAGCAATTACTACAGACAGCCGTAGACATAAGCAATGAGAGACCTGAGTTCTAGGCCAGCTCCAATTGTTTTGAGCTCTGGACGTCCACTTTTGTGAAATATTTCCACAGAAGAATCCCAAAGGCCCTATTCGTACTGACAAGCTGGAATTCTAATATTGTCGATCACTTCATAGTTGCTTAAGGTCGAGACACAATCCCCTGTTACATAAGGACACTGACCTACCTTATCGGGTGAATCAATACTCCCCACTTTGGGAACTTTTAATCTTTCTCAGAGCCAGGAAGATCTCAGACAGATCATTGTCTTAATAGTTTCCAAACACAAAGTTTTCGCCTTGCCTTTGTCTTCCAAATCTACGTCTAATCAAAGCGTGGACTAATCCTAAACATCTTACAAAGTCTTTTTTGCTTTTTCGCCTTTGTGCTTGAAGTTTTCCATTTCAATTAACTTTCTATTGAAGTGTCATTGAATGAAAGGCATCAGAGAGATGGAAGTACCTGTTATAAATGCAACCTTTTAGCCCCCGAGAGATTCTAATTCTATTCCACTTATGCAAGTTTTGGCTGATGGTGACCCTGTAACTTAGGTGTAAGACTCCTCGTGGTGAATCATTTTAAAAAGCTTGTACATGGGGGCAACTGCAGCTCTGAGCTAATAGAACTCAACATGCTGTCCAGTCACCTTTTATAGATTTGGAATAATGTGTCAGGTGAGAATGAAATAGCCGATGGGGGGCCACAGAGAAAGGCTGGACAGGGAACAGAACTGATGGAGTCGGATAGACTTACACAACTTACACAAATGGGGTAGATACCAGCTGCTTCACTTGTGTGCTTGAACCTGCAAACTTCCAGAGTTGCCAAAACAACCAGGCGCTAGGACTGAAGTTGTCAACTTTGTTCTCCACTATAGTCACAAGAGCTGTTGGGGGTGTGGAGAAAAAGGAACCTTCGTACCCTTTGGCTGGGAATGTAGACTGGTCCTGCCTCTCTGTAAATGAGCATGGCGGTTTCTCAAAACACTAAACGTAGATCTACCGTCCAATCCAGCAACCCCCCCACCTAGGTATCTACACAAAGAATATAAAAACAATTCAAAGGGATACATGCAATCCTATGTTCAGTGCAGGGTTATTTACAATCACCAAGCCATGCAAACAACCTAAGTGTCCAAGGATGGAGGAGCGGACAAAGAAGATGAATCTATATATATAATAAGAGGGAATTTTGCCATTTACAATAACATGGATGGGACTGAAGGAGGGATTAAGCTAAGCAAAATAAGTCAGAAGGAGAAAGACAAATACCAGGTGATTTCATTCATATGGAATATAAAAAACATATCAAAGGAACAGACAAAGACAAATAGAGGTGGTGATTGTGTCTTGATCTTAAGCAACTATGAAGTGGTCTACAGTCTTAGAATCCCAGGTTGTCAGAGCAAATGGGGCCTTTGGGATTCTTCTGTGAAATTGGACTGCAGAACTGAAGCTACCAGAAGGGAAGGGGGAAGTGTGGGCACAAAGCGGGAGGGGGTTTATGGTGGAGGGTTACTGGGGCTTTGGTGTTGGACCTGGTGTGGTAACATACATGTCAAGAGGTGAGAAGCTACCTGCACCTTTGATCACGTACGGTGTTATAAACCAATGTTATCTTAATAAGCCAAAATTAATAAAAAATAAATACATAAAAAGCATGCAGCAGCATAACAAATCAGTCACTTGTATAGCATCACTAAGGATTTAAGGAAAAGTATATCTAAGAATGTATATAATAAACTTTTTGGATGCAATTTTGATTTTCCAATTCAGTAAACAATGGAAGAACATCTAGGACATGTAATAGATAATTCTTATTAAATAAAAAATGAATAAGATATAATTGCTGACTTCAAACACATTATAATTAAGAATACGAGACATTTATGTGCATTAACAGACACAAGATAATAGCAAATGTGCCAACAAAAAGAATCTAAGAAAAATTCCATGAAAACATTGCAAAAAGAGTAATTCTTCAAATTGGAGGGAGCCAGCGGAAGACCCCCTGGTGAGTGGCCTTCATGTTGGGTCTTTTTTTTTCCCTTGAGATTTATTTATTTATGCATGTGTTGGGTCTTAAAGGGTGGGTAAGATTTTAGTGGGCTGAGGAAGAGGTGGAAGGTCATTCAAGGCTGAGGAATGGCTATGAGCAATCACTGCAGAGGCCTGCATGGCAAAGGGCAAGTTTAATGCATATTGAAAATAGCTCTAGTTTAGCCACTGGCTACCTATGTGACCTTGCAGAATTCTTTATCCTCTGAGCTTTGGTTTGCTCTTTGTCAAATGGGGCTAATAAAACCTCAGGGTTATTGTAAGACCTGGAGATAATTCATGTAAAGTATCTAGCTTGGTGCGTGATACTCAGAGCTGTTCAACAAATGAGTTGTGATTTTCACTATGACGGGGTCAGTGTGTGGATACAGAATTCTGCTCTTGACTTGTGTGCAGAGGTAAGTGGGCATCCAATTTGTTAAACAGGAGACCATGAAAATAACCCTTGTTCTATTGATCCTTTAGAGTTTTTAAGAACCGTAACAGCAACAGCAAAAATAATAAATAAAAATATCCACTAGATACTGGATAGGACATTTAAAATGCATTGCTTCATTTAAGTTTTCCAATAACCTTACAAGACAGATATTACTACCTTTCATTTAACAGAAATGGGAACCAATGCTCAGAGACACGGAAGTCCCTTGCCTGTGGTCATGCTGCTAATAGGAGGCAGAGCTAGGATTCAAACCTGGGTCTTCCTGACTGGAGCTAAGCATGCCTATTAAGTTGTTAGATAACGCCTCTCAATGTGGCTCCAGGGATGTGGTCCATTATAAAGGCTGATTGCAGACCAGTGTATAGTAAAGTCAAACAAAGCTCTTCTAACAGCATGCATTTTGGTACATCCTGGCTTATGCAGGAATGGGGTGTGACCTTCCAAGAACTGTCACCTATACAGAATCCAACTTGTCCAGCCAGTAAGGCTAAAATTCTCTGATATGTAGCTGCATCTTTCAGGTCAGATAACCCACCTGGTACCCTCAGCAGGATCAGAGAACAAAGCAGAGGGTTCCTGCTCATTAAGCTAGACTATTGGTGCATCAGAAACCATGCAATGGGAAGGCATGGAGATGCGCATTCACAAGTGCTGGGGAACCTTACACAGCAATGTAGGTGAAGCCACCTGGTCCTGTGTGTATACAGAGTGACATGGCTGCCTCTGGACACTCCCCAGCGGCCTTCAGACACACTGGGAGAGGCTACTGTTTGGTGCTTACATACTATCAGGTTAACTGCAGCAGTTAAAGGGTGACAGGGAGTGTTTGAAACAGGTAAAAAGCAATTTCCTCTTCTATGTAGTCTTCCCCAATGTCGTGGGCCAAATTTAGCTCTCCTGCTGAGCTTCCACTGCTTCCGGGCCATGTCTTCATTATAATAATTATACCTTAGCAGTGGCAGGCATCAGCATTCTCTGGGGAGGTTTTTTTTTTTAAAAAAAAAAAAAAACAACAACACACACACATATACTTGGTCCCCATCTCAGGAGATTTTAATTTGCTAAGTCTGGGTTAGGCCAGGGAATTCGTATTTTTAAAGAGCTCCCTATGGAGCATATATATCTAGAGGATAAAATATCCTGCAAAACAAAACAATCCCCTGGTAGAAACATCTACAGTGCTGGATCAAAAGAAAAATGCATGTGTGGATGCATGAGTGTGTATGTGAAAGCAAAAGGAGACATGAATATAAGGCTTATCACAGAAAACTGATAAGAAAGACAATATAGGGAGGTAAGCAAGGTGAGAGCAGTGTCTGAACTGGGGGATTTGCATATCAAGAAAGATATGAGCCTAATACAGGAAATAGAGAAGCTCCAGGGCTATGTATAAGCAGCCTGGAGAACAAAGCAAAAAGCTAGGATCCCCATAAAGTAGTACTTTAGGTGGGTGAAATGGTCAAAACCCTTATCTACCAAAGAAGAGGGTAAGGAAATGTATCTATTTCATCTTTGTATCTGGGTGAAAAATTGTGATAAAGAGGACCTGACAGGGAATTCTTAACTCTAGGCCCATTCTTGGTTAGTTTGGGGACTACCAGACAGAACCTTAGCTGTGTTTCGGCCCTGAAAACCATTGTGAAACATGTTATTTGGCAGAAGCAAATACAAACCCTCTGTGAAGAACTGTAGTTTAAAACCTAGTCTGAAAAAAACCCCACAGATACATCTCCAAGGAACATGAGCTCACAAACACAAATACACAGTCACAGAGTCTATCAGACCCCAGAAGACTGATCATCGGAATGACTGTACACAGAACACGAGGCAGACGTAATAGGCTAAAAGAAATAACAGGAAGGGCCTCCCAGGTGGCGCAGCGGTTGAGCGCTGGGCTGGGAAGCTGCCTGCAGTCTCTGCAGCGCTGGTTCTATCCATGGCCACCGGCGAGGGTCCCACATGGCGCGCAGACCTCTCCTGCCATGCCCGCTGCTCCCCTCAGCAGTGTACTTTGTCAGTCTGCCTGCTCTGCTCTCTGCTCTGGCTCTGGTGAATTCTCTCACCCTCTCACACTTCTGGCTGTACCCAGTACTTGTATAAATAAATAAATAAATCTTAAAAAAAAAAAAAAAAAGAAATAACAGGAAATAGGTGGTGTTTTTAAAATATATACTCGAAGGTTTTCACTCTCCTTTCCATAAAAAAGGTACAGTCCCTTCTCCCTGCTATTGAATGACTCATTTCAATGACTCTTTTCTGATGAGGAGTAGAATGTGATGGAAATGATGCCACGTGAGTTCTGAATTTAGGTGATTAAAAGGATATAACCTCTCCCCTCCCCCCACCGCACGGTCATGAATGGACACAAAAGATGCACATATGTATGTTTACACACATATAAATACACACACACACATGAATGTAGCTCTCTAACAATACACACATGCATTGGAGTATTATTTAGCCATTAAAAAGAAATAAATTCTGCCATTTATGACAACCTAGATGGATCTTGAGAGCGTTATGTCAAGAGAAACAAGTGAGAGGAAGAAAGAGAACACTATTATATCACTTATATGTGGAATCTGAAAAATCTCAACTCACAGAAACAAAGTAGACTGGTAGGCACCAGAGGCTGGAGAGTTAGGGAAATAGGATATGTTAGTAGAAAAGCACAAACTTCCAGTTATAAGATGAGTAAGGTCTGGGTCTAATGTACAGTTTGGTGATTACAGTTGATAAGATAGTAGATTTTTTTTAAAGATTTATTTATTTATGCATACAAGAGCTGTGGTACAGGCCAGAAATGCAGGGGGTGAAAGAACTCACCAGAGACAGAGTAGGGTACAGAACAGGCAGACTGACTGAAATACACTGTTGAGGGGAGCAGCGGGTGAGACAGGAGAGGTCTGCTGCGCCATGTGGGTTGCTCCCTGGCCAGCCAGGGATCAAACACGTTTTGCAGAGGCTGTGGATTGCTTCATAGTGTGGTGCTTAACCCCTTGTGCCACCAGGGAGGCCCAAGATAGTAGATCTTAAACATTCTCACCATAAAAAAAAAGGTGGTAATTATATGATGTGATAGAGAAGCTAGCTAAAACAATGGTGGTAATCATTTTGCAATATCTAAGTGTATCAAATCAATACACTGTACACCTTAAACTTATACACTGTTGCATGCCAAATATATTTCAATATCTCAATAAAGTTAGCAAACAAACCCTCAAGATACCAACACCACGACACAACAGAATATCATTTTGTATATAAAAAAGGTCAATTATCCACCTAAGTTGACAATTGGCTGCACCTGCCTGGGTTTCCAAATGAGAACTGCCTCACTGAGTCCTTTCTGAATTTCAGTCTAACAAACTATGAAACATAATTAGTTATTTGTTTTAAGTCACTAAGTTTTATTGTATTTGTTATGCATGAATAGGTAGCTATACAGACTATAGAAAGTAGGACAAAAGAATAATAAAACTGCACCAAATGAGCAGGTGTATCTGAAAAGGAACCAAGAAAAATTTTAGGAATGAAAAATGACTGACATGGGCCTCCCCGGTGGCGCAGCGGTTGAGCGCTGGGTTGCGAAGCTGCCCGCAGCCTCTGCAGTGCCGGTTCGATACCCCGCCACCGTGCGAGGGTCCCACATGGCGCGCAGACCTCTCCTGCCGCCCGCTGCTCCCCTCAGCAGTGTTATTTTGTCACTCTGCCTGCTCTGGCTCTGGTGAATTCTATTCCCTGCTCTGGCTCTGGTGAATTCTCTCACCCTCCTGCGCTTCTGACTGTACCCAGTGCTTGTATAAATAAATAAATAAATAAATAAATAAATAAATAAATAAATAAATAAATCTAAAAAAAAAAAAAAAAGACTGACAGCTGACTTATCGAAAATACAACATAAGCCTTAAGAGAGTGGAATAATACTTTTAGTGAGCCTAGAGAAAATAACTGTCAACCTAGAATTGTAGATCCAATGAAAATACGGCAAAATAAAGACATTTTTTCAGAGAATCAAAAATAGCACCAGTGGCAGATACACACTAAAGGTAATTTTAAAAGATATATTTCAGGAAGAAGGAAAATGATCCCAAAAGGAAAGTCTAAAATGTGGGAAGAACAGTGAGAAAATGCATAGATAAAAGGTTTAAGACATACCAAGTGAAAATAAGCAATATTATCTAATTAATGAAATCAGAACCAAACAAAATAAAGAAGCCTACTTTTAAATAGCAGACATATAACTCAGCAGGAGGTGGTCGTAATGATTTTTAAATCCTGTTATATGTCATTCAAAAAAGAAAAAATATGAAAAGAAAAAAAGAAAAGGCAGATACGAAAAATGTCTATTAGGACTATTTGAAAAAGACTTCAGGGCAAATCATTACTAGAGGTAGTTTTTGCAGTATAAAAATGAAGTCTCGATAAATTATTGGAATGAGTAAGAGAGTTTAGTAGGTTTTTCAATAACAAAAGTTAATTGCCTTTTTATATAGTAGCAACAGGTTAAAAATATACTAAAATACCATTTGCACTGACAACAGAATATATTAGGTATATTAGAAATATGTCTAGCAGAAGATGTGCAAGTCTTTTATGAGGAATGTTGTAAAATGTTATTGGAGGATATCAAAGAAGAATAAACCCAAACAATAACAAAGCAGGTTTATAGACAGGAAGACTTGTTAACTGAATGATAGCAGTTCTCATAAAATTGATTAATGGGTACAGTCAATAAAATTCCACAAAATCCCAATGTAGTTGTGTGTGTGTGTGTGTGTGTGTGTGTGTGCGCGTGCGCACGTCTCTGTGTGTATGATTGAAATCTGACAAACTTTTCTAAAACACATTTAAGAACAGCCATACTGTTACATAATTTTAAAAGATATATTTAAAAAATACATAATTCACTCAGCTATATTCTTCTATGTACTTTATTTCTGTTATAGTTCGGTGTTTAAAAGCTCTTTAAAGGGGAGAGAAACTGGTGAGGAAACAAGCACTACTAGCATCAAGGTTTATTATAAAGATATAATACTATAAAAGGCGTGGTACTGACAAAGGGATATACCGACAGACCAATGGGACATAGTTATGCATATATAGGAACTTGATATATGACAGAAAGTGAGGGAAAGTAATTTGAAAATTTATCTGGGAACAGATGGTTACCATGCAAAAAATAAACTTAATTCATACTTCACATATGAATCAATTCCATATAATAAGGAAGTTAAATGTGAAAGTCAAAAATATTTAGAATAAGATTTGGACAATATTTTGATGACCCTAGGTTTTCTTTAAATATAAAGTCATGCGAACAATAAAGGAAAAGTTTGATAAATTCAACTACACTACAATCAAGAAAGTTAGTGTATCTACTGATGTCATAAAAAAGGAAAGACATGCAGTAATCTGAGAGATGACATTTACAGCTTGTAAAGTTCATAAAGCATTATGTCTAGGACATATAAAGGGTGTCTAGAAGTCAATAAGGAGAAGATGTGCAACTCAATAGAAAATAAGCAAAAAGATAAAGACTATTTTTAGAATCCATCTATATCTCAATATAATGAAAGAAAAATATGGTGAACACAGAGCTAGCCTTACACTCAATGGTGAATAATTGAAATCATTTCCCCTAAGATCAGGAACAAGAGAAGGAAGTCCACTCTCACTACTACTGTTCACACAGTAATGGAAATCCTAGCCAGTTAAATAGGCGAGAAAAAGATATGAGGAATCCAAATTGAAAAGAAGTAAAACCATCACTATTTGCAGATCCATAATATACACAGAAAATACAAAAGACTCTACCAAAAAACTACTAGAAACAATAAATGAATATGGTAAAATGGCAGGATACAAAATCAGTACACAAAGATCTGTTGTGTTTCTATATGCAAACACTGAATTGAGGAAAGAGAAATTATAAAAAAACCACATTTACAGTTGCACCCAAAAGAATGAAATACTGGGGAGCAAAGTTAAAAAAGGAGGTAAAGGACCTAAATACTTAAAACTTAAATATTAAAACTGAATATATACTCAAATACTTAAATACTTAACACTGGATATATACTCAAAACACAGCAAAAACAATTCTTAAAGTCTATGAAAAATGTTGTGATTACCAGAGGGGAGGGGGCATGGAAGGGGATGGGGAACCAGGGCAGTGTAGTGGCACGTGGCTCAGGCAGAGGGAGAGCGAAGCAGGTGCACGTGTGCAGGTGTGAAGATGTGTTATATGGTTTGCAAACAACTGGAAAATCAGTTTGAAAAAAGATAATTCAACCAGCCAATCAACATTACAAATGTGCAAACTGGTTCGTAACAGAATAATGTAAACTAACGTCTAGTGACTTGCCATTCCTCTCCCACGAGGATGGCAAAGATTTTAAAGAGTAAAATAATGACAAGTATGTACTGGTGAAGATGGGAACTGGTACCCACTAGGATGGACTGTAAATGGCAACAACCACTTTGCCAAACCATTAGCAATCGCCATCTATTTATCTATCTATCTATCCATCCATCCATCCATCCATCCATCTATCCATCCATTCATCCACCCATCCATCCATGCATATACATCCATCCATCCAACACCTGCCCATCCATCCATCATCCATCCATCCATCCATCCATCCATCCATCCATCCATCCATCCATCCTAGAACCTACTCATATATAATTCTGCGGGAAAACCCAAGCAGTCATGTGTTTTAGGAGATACAGAAATAATACATATAGATGCATCACTGGGAAAGTAAAAACTGGTAAACAGCCAAGAGACCTGTGATAAAAGAATGGATATACTGTAACTTACTCATGCTAATGGTGATAGCAGTGAAAATGAATGCATTTAATTTATAGGCTTCCGCAGTGACACCCCACTAGTGGAATATGAGCAAAGACAAGAAGTCCCTGTAGGATGCTCCCGTTTACGTCAAGTTAAAAGAGGCAGAATAAATAACATATTGTTTGAGAATGTAGCTGATAAGCTACAAAGAAGAGCATTGGATTCTGCATCCAAAATCCAGAATAAAGTTTAACTCCAGGACAAGGAATATATAAGGCTTCAAAGGGTGTGAGGAAGTCAATTTCTTTAACTAGATGGTAGGTGCATGGATGTTGGATTTATTATTCTTGAAAAGGGCATTGATAATGCATACCTTCCTTCCGTGCAGCACACAGGTCATTATAAAAGTCAAACCAAAAATGGCAATGACTCCAATGTAAGAAGTAAACAAAACTGGTGGTGTGTAAGAGGGGGGAAGGGAAGAGGGATGAGGGTATCTTCCAAGGGATTCTGTCAAATACATCTGGTTGCAGCTGCATGCCAGTTCATGAGTGAGGTGCTCCACTGTTTACTTACACCCCCAATTTTTCCCATTTCCACTGACCACAGGGAAGGCAGGAGTGTGTTCCACCCATGTCCACTGCTCCAGGCACTGTGGACTGCAGAGCACAAGACTGATGTGCCACGGCCTTTGGAAGGATGACCACTGGTGACTTTGTCCTTCTTCTGCTCAAGACAAAGAGTAGGGGTCAACCCTGATTCCTTCCTTTTTTTTTTTAACCAACAACACCCAAAGTACAGCTGAGAGCGAAACACCTCTCTTTGCAAATGTTACTCAATGGACTCGCCCTACCTGGTCCTACTGGTCACTCTGATCTGTACTTGTTCCTCTGCTCCATTCTCCACAAGGCAAACAATATATTGCAAATCAGATTCCATCAATAACCTGCTCTCAAACTTACTCTTAAAGATAGAAAGCAAACTCGTTACCCATGGCCTGCAGTTCCCTCCATGAAGGGCCCCTGCCCTGTCCTTCTCCTGGTCCTGACACTGCCCGTTGCTCAGTTCTCTTGCCTCTGTTGTTTTTACTTGAACATCAGCTTCCTCAGGGAGATCGCGAGTTGTTATTTTATATCTAGAGTCCAGTAGTGTTTGAAATATAATAAGTGCTCAATAAATTCTGTTGAAGGGGCGAAAAAAGAAGCCCAGATTAAAATTGATAGATGGGCTGTAAACCTTCCCTGCGATCCCAGAGGCTTCTCCTTCTGGCTGATTCCCTCCCTTCAACCAAACACCCACCTTCCAAGGAAGTGAAAGGGAGCAAAAGGGAAGTAGAACCAGCCCTTACCTCATGCTCCTCTGCGTTTTCTCTGTCCCTCCCCCTCCATCACACGCACACCTTCAGAAGTAGCTCTCACACCTCAGTCCTACTTTCTTCATCACTTCTAAAAGAATGCAATGGCCTGTGATATTCTCTGAGGGGCAGGTGCCAACTCCAAGGAAAAGCCAGGAGATGCCTTCCCTTCCTTGCTCATCCAATCCTGTGGCTGTGCTAATGGTGCTAGTTCAGGGAGCTCCATATGAGGTGATACTCAGAATGAAAGAAAAAGTCGAAGGAAATGGTGTTGACTCATGAGGGATCCCATGATTATTAGAAAAAGTCTTCTAATCTCATGGACATTTTCCTAATTAACTAATCCCTTTTCCTCTTAATTGATGCATAGCCCATCTTTAAAATTCTAGTTCATTCATAAAGAGGCAGACCCAAAGAGAAGGCTTTCTGAGTGTTGTTCAAAGGATTCGAGTTTAAAAGCAAATAGGTGAAGGATTAACAGAAGGTTCAAGTTTCATTAAGCAGATGTGTTGATGTCACCGGAAAGCAAAGCACAGGGGCCTGGGCCTCTCCATGCTGGGGAACACAGCGTTGCTGTAATGAATTCTGCACAGCATCGCTTTCAACCCTGCGATATTTCATTCATTGATTTTATTGTCAAATGAAAAGGCACTGGTTCCAAGTGGCATTTAGTGAGACAGACGGGGAGTGACCCAGACTTCATTACTGGGCATTTGCTCTTTGGATAATTTTAATGCCACATGGGTGGAAAACAGCAGAGGGGCAGGGTGCTCTGATCTCAACATCTGGAATCGCTTTGGTTGAGTTCCAAGCCACCCAAAGCCTCCCTCTTCAATCCCATCTGTCTGCGGCAATCAGCACAGCTCAGCCTAGCCTGGACACCAACGGAGCACCGGCTCCAGCTTCTCTCCCGTCACTGGGGGGCTGTGAGGGGTGGCTGCACGTGCAGCCAATCTTACCAGCTCTGGCAGAAGATGAGGAATCTGAAGAAGCTCAGAACTTGACAGTAACATCTGGGAAGCATCCTCTCGAATGGCATTCAACAGCCCGTTTCTAAAAGGTGGCAGCGAGTGCAACAAACACTGAGAGTTGGGTCTGTTTTGATCTTGTCGCTCTTGCATCAAATGGTTCTTGTCTTTGCCAAGAATTCACTGCACTGAAGTCCCCAGCACTACACACTCCTATCAAACCACATCTGAGTTTCAGTTCCATAGGCTCAACTCTGTTACAGACACTTTAACTAGGCAGTCACTCAAATTCAACCTGTCAAACGCCTCATTTTTCGAGGGTCACAATTTTTAGGTATTATATTTGGAGTCAGAAATTCATTGAATTATCAAATTCTGAGCAATACATAAAGGATGAAAAGCCAACATTTACGGACTATTTGCTAGGAACGGGCACTCCGTGTATACTGTATATTATCTAGTTTATGTTTTCCAGTAGTTCTCTGGGGTACAAACATTACTTCCCAGTTTTTACAGATGAGGAAACTGAAGTTGGGAGCTGAACTACTCTGCCTAAGGACACACAGCTAAAAAGTAACAAAACCAGGATTCAAACCAGGTTGACCTGATTTCAAAGCTCAGTTCTTTCCATTATCCCAAGCTGCCTCCTGAGAAGTCTCATGCAATGTCATCTCTTCCCTTCTCTGCTGACGCTTGGTGAGCCTAAACCTCCATGAGGACCTGCCTCCACTGACACCCTTTCTCCAACTCATCCTACCACCAATCACTCTCTCCCTATGCTATGTTCACTGAAGCACAATTTGCTGAAAGTTTTGCTAATCAGAACACATGATACCGCTAATGGGCTCACAAAGGAAGACAGATTCTCTCTTTTTGACAGCTTTAAATCTAAACGCTTTTGCCTGGCTGCATTATGCCTGTACAACCTCCAAGCAGACAATTAATGGGCATGTGCTGTTTCAGGCACCTGTGTGCCAAGAGCTGAGAATATGAACAAGCACAGACAGGATTTGCCCTTAAAGACCTCAGAACTTGCTCCTTTTGTCCCAAGCACCCCTCTCTGTCCACACACACACAAGTACTCCTGTCCCAATAAGCCTGGTTTCGTTATTGAAGTCCTGTGGCTTCTGGTGTGGGTACAAGCTCTTCTCCTGGGAGAAGGGTAAAGTCCATCATTCCTCTCTCTGAATCTTCCCTGCATTCCTAGGTCTCCTTTGCAGTACCATTTCTTCTGGAAGAGGGGGCATGCCTTTCTCTGAATGCCCCCCTGTCCGTCTTCCAGGCTAGCTGACACTCCTATGAACTTGATTCCACAAAGACCCTTGAGAAAAAGCGGTAACTCAAAAACAGCAGCAGTGGGTCTGAGTCAGTTACGTCCAGATTGGAGGTCCTCTGCCATTTCTCCTAATCTCACTGAACACAGACTAGACTTCTGTAAAATGGGGATATTAAGTGGGTTGTTGTGAGGGCTGTGGGTGATGATGTTCTTAAAAGCGACTTATAAATGGGGTAAGAATTGGCATTTAAGAGTCCTTCTTCCAGCAACGATGTAAAGTTTCTGGAAAGTCCCCAAACAACCCCATCATAAAGCACAAAACAATTATTATTGCTCATAGTTATTAATAACTACTACTTTTAGATGATATTGTCATTATAACTGTCATCCTGATGTACAAAATAGCTGCTTGAGTTCTCCAAGTTTCATTAATCATTTATTACAGATCTCTTCTCTTTCTTGTGTCTGATTCAGCTCTCATTTCCCACCAATGAGAGATACCTCATCCAAAAGAATGTCTATATGTATTGAGCTGAGTAGCAGCTGGAGACCACTGCAAGGCAGCCCGGGAAATCCCTCCATTCCAGGAGGGGCTGGTCTTAGCTCCTTCCTGCTCTCCCATTGCCAGACCAGATACAATAAGAGGCTAAAAGGCTGGGCTGATTTTGTGATCAACAAAAGATAAGAAGTGGAGCTGGAGATTAGAGCCAGGTGAAGTGAGAACAAGGCCATCCAATCAAGGGCCTCCCTGGTGGCACAAGGGGTTAAGTCTCAGCACTACAAAACTATCCACAGCCATTCTGCAGCATGAGTTCCATCCCTGAGGAGGAAGCTGACCCATGTGGTGCAGCAGACCTCTCCTGTATTGCCCGCTGCTCCCCTCAGCAGTGTATTTCAGTAGATCTGCCTGTTCTGCTCCCCATTCTGTCTCTGGTGAATCCTCTCACCCCCACGCCACACCTCTGGCCTGCACCCCAGTTCTTGTATGCATAATAAATAAATATTAAAAAAAAAATCCAATCAAGTCAAATACTCCTGGAGGTGAGCAGACATGCCGGACTCGGCACCACCCATCATTTTAGGGCTGATTCTTTTGGTTGGATTTATATGGGCAAATTCCCTTTAAATTCAATGGAATATTACTCAGCAACCATAAAAGATAAACTCATGCAATTTGCAGCAACATGGATGGAGCTGGAAGGGATCATGCTCAGTGAAATAAGCCAGAAAGAAAAAGAAAAATACCGGATGGTCTCACTCATAGCAGGAATTTAGAAAACTTAAATAAGGGACCAGGAAAAAGAATAACTGTAAGAAAGTAAAAATCAAAATCAACAAACAACTATGAACCAGAGACACACTATGGGGGGGCGGGGAAAGGAGGGATTGGGGCTAAAATAAGGGGGGTGCAGTTGTATGGGGAATATAAAAATAAAAATTAAAAAAAATAAATTCTTGGAAGGCAAAGATGATAGCCTGTGGATTTTTGTAAGCACTTCATAGGCTGCTTTATACAGAAACAATTTCAACATAGTAAAAACAGGAAAAAAACAGAGAGAAGAAAGGAGACTAGCAGAAGGTCCCAGCTCTATATTTTCTCTCCTGAAATACGTGTTTTCTTCCAGCTATCGAGGACAATAGTTTCCAAGGTGGGAAGAACTGCCTCCTACGGAGCACTCTGGAAATCTGGACAGGTAGTTTTGTTGTGCTGTGATGGTGCCAAATTCAGAAGGTAATGTCCAGGGATGATCAGCAGTCTGCAGTGAACAGGACAACTGCCCACCACTAAGGAATTGTCTATTTCCTGTCAGGACTTTCAAATTTCTCACTAGATATTCATTTCCATGAAAAAGCTGTCAATAGTCATCTGTATATAAGAGCTAAATCGTATTTTACATCTAAAGCCCAACTGTTTCTGTACATTATAATATATGCTGGATTTCCTAGCAATGCAACTGCTGTGTAAATTGAGGGAAGGCTAAACTCTGCTTTGCTTGGAATTTTATCAAGAGTTGTTCATCATTTTGTAAGATAATGATCCCAATAGAGTGCTACTTGGAGCATCTGAGTCACCAACACATCACACATGAATCTTCTGCATTTGTGGCTGTCAAAGGCACAGGGATTCTATTATTGATGCCACCATGTGAGAACTCCCCCATGTTTTCTAGAAGAGTCACTGAGCATTGGGGTGACTGTCCTCAGGGGGTTCCTGGACCCGGATGTTTAATGCTAGATTGGGAATATTGCAGGCAAGCCGGGATGAGTTCGACCCCTGCTGCAATGAACATAAGACATTGTACTTTCAAAATAACATCTCCTATTCCTCTTAATGCTGTGCAGCCAAATACACACGGATTATGTGGCCCATGGACAGTGTTATAAAAAAAATAGCATTGAATGAGTGATAAAGGAGGGTAAAAAGAAGAGGCCATTTTCTCAGAGTTACAACGTTCGATACTACTCCACATTCACCCTTCTTTCCAGAGATATGTGCTGGTATCAAGGCACAGCTTCCCACTGCCCGTAATCTGAAGGCATCTCATCTTAGTTTTCTGCCAAGGAGCTCCCCAACACATCTTAGGAGGGGAAAGCTGGTTGACTTGGCTTCTGCAAAGAAATCAATCTCACAGTATCACAGACTTTCAAGGGCACCTCAGAGTCACTGAACCTGAATAACCTCTTTTAAGAGTCACAGACACAAGATTGGCTACTGTGTTCAGCCTGGCTTTGAAAGGTAACATCACTCAAGGGTGATACAGTTAGCTGCAATTTCTGAGCCATGGTATCCACCAGTTTACACCTGGAAGGTGCTGTCTGCTGATGACGTGGCCTGTTTCTGCCTGCAGACTGGTGACTTGGAGACCTCGTTCTGTGCATCAGGGACAGAAATGCCTTCTCCATCTTTAAGAAGTGATCCCGAGCCTCACCTTGAGCATCTGCTCTGAGATAATGAAGAGGAACTGGAAAACAGGTCTGTGAGATGGAATTGTGGGCATAGGAGGAAATCAACCAAAGCTCCCAGGAAAACAAGGGGTGTAGAGAAAAGAGCAGGGTGTTGTGGACTAGCTGATGTCCCCAGGGAACTCTCAGCTGTCAGCGGGATGCTAAACTCCTGTACCAAAACACAGCTGCTCACTGCAATCTTGAAGCAATTTTGTTCAAGGAAGGACGGGGCGCAAAAGCAACAGTAGGATACAAGCAAGGGGCCAGGAGCACCTGTTTCTGGAGGTTGCATCAGGACCTGCGGAAACTGAGGGCCATCTCAGGTCAAGCCACATTGCTCTGTACCCACACCCACGTTGCGAACCGCCAGGTGCACCTTCCACCACTAACAGCAGGGTGCAGCTAGGTAGGCGCAGGAGAACTGAATTTGGGGAGAGGGATGGTCAAATTTACTCACAGATTGGCGTCTGTGTCATGGAGGGGTTAACTCAAATCAGCAGACGATGTAATTAGGATTTTCTTCCTCAGTGCTGATGTCGAATTTGAAAGGCAAAACTTGGAAAAGCACTTAGGACCTGCTCTCTTGCTGTTCCAGATGGATTATCAGCATCTTCCCCAATCCTGACATTGACGCCCTAATGCCTGACGTGATGGAACTTGGAGATCAGCGTTTGGGAGGCTGTTAGGGTTAGGAGAGGCATCTGGTGGGATCGGTGCCTTTATAGTCTCATAGAAACAGGCACATGGAGATCAGAGATGGCTGATCACAGATCAGCGTGAAACATACCTTGCCGGCACCCTGATCTTGGACTTCCTGACCTTTAGAACTGTGAGAAAATGTTGAAGGCACATGGTTTATGCTATTTTGTGACAGCAGTCCCGGCAGACTAATATACCTGCTCTCCTTCTGATTAGCTCATTTGAAACGAAGGGCAGTGGGGAGGGCTTGGGGCTGCCCAGGACTCAAACAATTTCTTGTAGGGGCTGCCTGACGAGCGCACCACATGAGATCTTTTCTCAGCCCATGTAGAAATAACTTTCCTGGAAAAAGTTTTCAAAGAGATGAAAAAGAAGAGCTAAGCGCTGAGCCGCGACTTAATAGTTTCAAAGTGCCATTGACAACAAGGGGATGCTGGACGGAATATTCTTAGAAAAACCCCCACCTGGGCCTTAAGATGCCGGCACTTGAGTGCATAGATGTTTCCTTCTCATACAAACCCAGAGGGGGCTCAGCAGGCTGCAGCTACAATACCCACACAAAAGTAAGGCCAGGCCAATGGGTCCCTTCCAGGAAAGGGTTTGCTCATCAGTTGCAAGGGAAGGGAAATTTTGCGATCTCCAAAGGGCTCCTGGTTGAAAGCTTCTATTTGATAATTATGCCACCTAAAGATTCTTTGTCCAAAGCCCCTCTTTGTTTAGAAACCACACAGACTTGTTCTTTGGGGTTCAACAAAAGATTAGGGAAAATTTTGTCAGTCTTCTGAGTAAGGTAAAAAAGAAAGCTTGTCCTCATCCTTAATTTTGTGACTAAGAAAAAATGATGAAGGAACATCGCCTCCGAAGCGTATCCACCGTCATGTGCACCTGCCCCCGCCACGCACTACCACCATCACCCCTGGAATGTTGGGGAGCTCCTCCAGGCTCACCTGGGCAATTTCACCACCAAGCCACAGGCTAGAAGCAGCCCAGCTACTACCTAGGTAATACTAGGAATGGCAATGAATCAGAAATAAATGAAGAATGAAAACCTTTGACCCTCTTATGCCTTTTGATGTCTTGAAGACATTTCATTGCAATAAAGACAGAGTCTGGAAGGAAGGACTGTTCATAAAAGGTCCCAGATGGCCAAAGAGTCTAAGAGACACTCCTCTGCACCCCTCAGACCGCTTACACTTCTAAACATGAGCATCTTCATAAGTGCATCTGAGCCCCAGACCCCTTGACTTTTTCTTGGATGCCTTTTCTAAGTCCATGACGACTTCCTCTACCTTCTTCAGGGTCAAGGTCAAGCTCCATCTCACCCACTTAGGCAATGACTCAGCTCTAATTAGGAAAGTTCAGTGAGCACTGGGGGAAGAGGGAAGAACACACACAACTTCTGTTCCCAGCCCAGAGGGAGGCGGGAGCACGGACCACAGGTACCCTTTCTGGAGCAGCAGCTCATCAGATGCTTGGGAAATGAAAGGTGCTTTCCACGCTGTGTTCCATGGGACACTGATGCCACGAGCCACTGTGAGACTGCCTGTGCCTGCCACCATGTCCTCTGTGACTCACAGCACAGGGACAGACAGTGGAGGAGCTTCCTGCTTACACCTGTTGAACCCAGCGCCTCCCCGATAGAGTTAGCCATGGCGGCCATTCCTGGCTAGGACACCTGTTAACATGTTGTTTCCCACAAAACAGTCTGAGAAACAGCGGTACATTACAAAGTGGGATGGGATAATTGCCAAGGTAGAACTACAAATCAAATGCCAAAGAGCACAGCCTCCTGCATGCTGCTTCCCTAATTGCATGAGGTTGGGCGGGGTAGCGAGGGCAGTCAGGCAGCTCCACCCAGGAACTCAGGGCTGCCTCCACTACCTGTGACCACGGCCAAGTCAATTAACCTCCCAGAACCAGTTCCTTCATCTGTGCAAACACAGCCAACTGCTTGCCACAGGGCTTCTGTGAACATTTAATGAGATAGCACGTGCACACAATGCCTGGGAGGAACCTCATCGCACCCTAGAGGAGTTCATTGCTCCCCCTTCTTACGAAACTGCTGTAACAGCAAGACACTGACTTGGCCCTTGCGGGAATGAGAGTGCCGAGGGCTGTCTTCTCCCGGGAATGCTCCATAGGGCACAGACCCCCGTCCTGAGACACACACTCCCATTGCACACCCAACGTGGAGCAGGTAGCAGCATGTGTTGCACGTTCAAATTTCCTCAAGGAAACTTACAATTCACCCACATGTTCTGGAAACACGGGGACATGTCTCGATTTCTGAGGCCAGTTTCCTCCCAGAGCAGGTGAGCTACAGAAGTAGGCACTCGATCATGAGAGGTGCTTCTGTGGCCAGGAATCAGGTGCTCTGTAGCTGGGGGTGGCAGGTGTGCCCCTGGCAGGCTGGGATGATGCCTGGCAGAGCGCAGACCGGGAATCCTGAGTCATCTTGTTTCATGGATCCCATGCTCTCTCAGAACAGGAACAGGGTCTTGTTTATTGATATCCCACAATGCCTAGCACAGCACTGGTGAGCACGCAGTGGTGGGTGGGTGGCCATGTGAATGAGTGGACACATGGACAGAAGAAAGAAGGAAGGAAAGAGAGAAAAATGAACAAACTGCTCTCGATTCTACTGGAATATGAACCCCACAAAAATGGTGCCTTTGTCCATTGCTAGCCACTGCTGTACCCACCGGGACTAGAACAGTGCCTGGCACTGACAGAAGCCATTGAGTGGGCAGATGAATGACTGAATAAACTTAGCCAAGCTACCATTTGGAAAATTACAAGGAAATTGCTCTCAAATCACTTCCCAATCTGTTATTCCCTCAAATTATTAGGATATTTTAATATTCATGCAATTCAAAATAAGTGGTGAGGGATGTTAGCAAAAATGAGTGTCTCCTCTGGACCACACAATGCACACAGTTCAGGGAATACAAGACATGGTCCCTGCCCCCCAGGAGCTGCAAAGCCCTCGCATGACACCGAAACGCAGCGCGGTGCGGGCGCAGCAAGGGGACAAGGGGTGCCACTGCGGCCGCCTCACGGGTTGAGGGGCAGGCGGTGGCCTCCCAGCCAGGCTTGTCTGGCAGACAGGCAGAGAGTGACAGTATCAATTAATCCCTTCCTGATCCTAATGTCAGAAATATAAGCCTTTTATGATGCAGTAAAACAATTTTTATGGGTTTTTCCATCCGTCTCATGTCTTGATGTATTTTTTAATCAAAAAGGATAAGAACAAGAAGTCAAGTGGGTATAAATCTCCCACTCATTTTTCTGGTTCTCTGCCCAGGGAGGAGCGGCAAGTCCCACAAAGCCCACAGTGGGTTTTTGGGGGTTTTTGGCCTCGCTAAGAGTATTTTCCAGAAAGAGATTTTTTTAAAAAGATTTATTTATAGATGCATATAAGAGCTGGGGTACAGGCCAGAGGTGTGGGGGTTGAGAGGATTCACCAGAGACAGAGGGGGGAACAGAACAGACTGACTGAAGTACACTGCTGAGGGGAGCAGCAGGCGAGTCAGGAGAGGTCTGCTGCGCCATGTGGGCTGCTCCCTGGCCAGTGGGAGCTCGGGGATAGAACTCGTGCTGCAGAGGCTATAAACAGCTTCATAGGTTGCGTCTTAACCCCTTGCACCACCAGGGAGGCCCCAGAAATAGATTTTATTCAAGTTGTGGAGAGCTGGGCCCTGCTTTAAACAACAGACACATTCTCCAAAGGATGCATATAAATGGAAAGTCGGTAAATCAAAGCCTGTGTCTCCAATAACTTTAGATGCATGTTATCTTTATTTCGGATGACAAAAAAGCTGTTCTGTGCATGAAATGTACAAAACAGAAAAGATCACAAACAACAAAATAAAATGACTTGCAATCTTATTACCTAGAGGTAATTTTAGAATGCAATCTTAGACTTTTAGCCACTTTTAGATGCACAGATACCTATGTTGACAAAAATCGGATGATAGAATTATTATGGTTCCTACTCTTAACAGCTGATCTATAATTATGGTGTGAACATTCACTCATGTCAATATTCTATATTTTATTTACTCGTTCATATTATTCTATTGTTTGAATGTAGCGAAATTGAGCAAGAGCTTGTTTCTGGACGTTTGTTTTCAAAATTTTCTTATTGATAAAACCCTCTTGTTTTCATCTCCTATAATTTCTTAGAAATGAAATGGATATACCACATCCATGCATATTTATAAAAGTTAGATATATTTGGTTAAATTGTTTTTCAAAAATGCTTTTGTGATTTATGCATGCTCTAGCATGAAGTATTTACATTTTTCATATTTTTACTATCACTGGTGCTATATCCCCAGGTGTTTAATACCTGCTTTCTTTCTGATGTTTTGACTACTTATGGAACTCTTTTCTTCAATTGAATGGCCTGTTGTGTTTTCTTCTTCAGTGAAGAACATAAATGTCCTTTGTGCATTCTCATTATTTTTTCTTATTGATTTATGGGAACATTTTACATATTGAAATACTGATTCATAGGTTTTCATCTGAGATGTACATTTTTCTTAGAGTAGTTTGTTTTCACATTTTTAAATCATATTTTATTTCCTCTAGGCATCCGTCTTCCTAATTTTCTGCTTGTAGTTTCTCTTGTCTTTACACTTGTTAAATAGTAGCTGATAAAGCAACACCGAGGCAGAAGAGAAAAACACTCCTCAGCCCAGTTACATCATTAATTATCTACCAGATGATCAAAGACAATGCTTTCAAGGCGGCAGACCTGTCCCTATGAGTAAACACCAACCCAGACAGAAGCTGGCAGTAAAGTAGAAATTGGTTCTAGAGACCAGATCAGTTCTTTTAACAAACCCAGGCAGCCTCATTTAGGATAATAACATCTTGAGTGACAAAAGTCACAGGCAGGATTTGCCACCTTTTACGGGACTCACAGTATCTGGATGTCCAAGGCCACTTCTTTAAAGTCTTAAAGAAGGCTCTGATTGGGAGGATGATGTTATTAATCAATGGGTTACCTTTCCCCTAAAGGAAACTTCTTTTAAAATAGAAGCCTGATAATGGTTATATTATCCACAGTAGCCAAGTCATGGAACCAACCTAAATGCCCATCCACAGACAACTGGATGAAGAAAGTGCACAATATAGACTCAATGGAATACTATTCAGCTATAAAAAAGGTGACATAGAGCCTTTGGGGACAGCATGGCTGGATCTTGAGGTGATGATGCTCCGTAAAATAAGTCAGAAGGAGAAAGATAGATACCAGACAGTTTTATTCACTTGTGGAATACAAATAACCCAAGAACACACACTGGCAAAGGATAGCAAAAGTAATTCTAAAGACACCATGAAAAATATACCCTCTGGTTACCAGAGGGAATGGGGGAGGAGAAGCGTGAGGAAACAGGGGACAGGACATTGGCATGGGAGTTTTGGTGCAGGGTGAGTGAAGCATGTGCACATATGGAGGTGTGAAAATGTACCCCCAAAGTTATAGAGCTAATGTAAAAAAACACTGGCAATAACATAAGGGTGGGAGAGAGAAACCTGATTCAAAAACCCTTGTCGGGGCCTCCCCAGTGGCACAGCGGTTGAGCGCTGGGTTGCGAAGCTGCCCACGGCCTCTGCGGCACCTGTTCGATCCCCGGCTGCTCCCCAGCCACCGGAGGAGGGTCCCGCATGGCGGGCAGACCTCTCCTGCCGCCCGCTGCTCCCCTCAGCAGTGTACTTCGGTGCTTCTGCCTGCTCTGCTCCCCACTCTGGCTCTGGTGAATTCTCTCACCCTCCTGCGCTTCTGACTGTACCCAGTGCATGCATAAACAAACAAACAAACAAATAAAAATAGATAAATGAATAAAATACATACCTCTTTAAAAAAAAAAAAAAAAAAAACAAACCCTTGTCCCTACTCAGGGCTGGGGAAGCAAAGTGGAAAGCTGGCTCCCTTGTTCGTGGCACTGACCTTGCCAAGAGGCCGAGCTTTGGAGCACTTCCAGGACGGCGGGGGTGAGGAGGGTCCCCTCGCCTCATGGCACTGGGAAGTAGCGAAGCAGAGACTGCAGGAGACAGGGCAAGACTTGTGAGACCTGGAAGCCAACCAACCACTGCAGAACCTGCAGCACCAGAAACGTCCACCATTTACCTTCTTTAGGTTGTTGTTAGGCTTCCTGTGTTCTGCTTACAGCTATCACACCCTCCTCTTTCTCGCTGTAAGATTTCAACTTTTCTAAGTCTCAGCTGGGCTTGCATTAGATTCTGCTCACCTTGAGCCAGGGCATGAAGGGTTAAGTGGTAGGCATTATCAAGGATGGCAAAGGCTGCACTGAGAATGGAGAGAAGGCCACACCGGAAAGGTCAAGCTTCGAACGCCTCCCTCTCTTCTAAGAAAAGAAGGTATTTTTAGTGCCCAGAGCCCCCCTGGAGAGTTGAGATTTCATTCTTCTTCTTCTTTTTTTTTTTTTTTGAGATTTCCTTCTATGAATGGAAATGCTTCCTGCACAAGCAGCAGTCCAGCAGGCTCAGGGACAGTCCAGCGGGCTCAGGGACAGTCCAGCAGGCTCAGGGACAGTCCAGCGGGCTCAGGACAGTCCAGCAGGCTCAGGGACAGTCCAGCAGGCTCAGGGACAGTCCAGCGGGCTCAGGGACAGTCCAGCGGGCTCAGGGACACACTGATGTGGGGGCAGGCAGGTAAGGCCAAACAGGCCCCTGAGTACCCATGCCCAGAGGCCTGAGAGCTGAGGTGGACACACCGGGGAGAGAATAGGAAAAGGCAGAAGATAAAGAGAGTGAGGGGGCAGCTTAGAAACCGGGAGAATGAAGCTCTAGGCGCTTCAAGACAGAGAGGTGAGAGCAGGGCAGGGAGGGATCCCGGGGAGTGAGGGGCGGGGCTGTGCAGGGATAATGGATGCTCCTAATGAGCGTCAATGCTCTTAATTATAACTGGAGGCACTGAAATCCTGCCTCGTTAAAGAACGATTAAATTATCTTCACTCTGTTGAGCTGATAGAGGCAGGACAGTGGGCCACTGGTTTTTAGAATCCTCTTTGGAAACAGGATGTACACTAAACGGCTGGAGGTCTGGAAGAGGGGGGCATGCTGGGGAAATCCTGCCCGCCCCACAGCCCCCGTGGCTCCATGGCCCAGGACACATCATGGCAGCTTGGCCAATGGACCCAGACAGCTGGGGGTTTAGATTTCCTGGTCATTCTTGGGCTCTGGAGCTCATGGGTCAGACAGAGAAAGTGGGGACTGGGCTAAGGACACCACCACTTTCCTACAAATCCTTCTATCTCACTGTAAAGGTGGTACCTTGCAAAGATTCTCCTCACTCCATACACAAAGTAACTGGGGTAATGGACAACTTGGGGGAATCCTAATGCCCCTACGTTTAAGCAGTTAGCTACTTTTCCATGGTGGCTCTCACTTTATCAAATAATCTTTTCTACTAAAATCAATAAATATTTATGGGGCTAGCTGCTTTGGGTGAAACAAAGAAAAATGAGCCATGGTCCCTAACCTTGAAAAGTTTCAACTTAATGACTGTTTAAGAATCTCCCCACCCCCGCCCTTTCTTTCTAAAACCAATGTCATCATGATTTAAATGCAGGAAGAACGGGCCTTACTCAATAAATCTTATTGTGAATCATACGTGGAAGGAGTAATGTTTCCAGCAAATAAATGTTAAGGCATGATAGATTCTTCTTTTCCCATCTTCTCGGAGTTTCTGCACTCTTCAAGGTGGGGCAGTGTTAAAGGAGTCTCAGCTCTGACACTGGGGTGGGAAGGACATGCAGAAGGTTCTGGGGGAGTTTGGAAATGGACAGCACAAAGCTCAGACAGTGCACAGGACATGCTCTCTTGTGGCTTTCGTTTAAGCCCAGCCAGCAGGGTGGGGACTAAAGTCCAGCCTTCCATTGGATGATGGGCCAGTCTCTCTCTTTCCCCCTAATCACCTTCACTCTCACGCACACCCATTTAGCTTGTGACGGTCTCTTCCCTGCAGTGAAATCCCCTCACCCAAAGTAATCAGTCGCTTTATCATCATTACAAAAATAACATGAATCCTTCATAGAAAATTCAGGAAATAGAAACTCATTGAAATCCTAGGAATGAGAGCTAGCACTGCTAACCATTTCAGTGGGTGTTCGAGGTCTTTCTTTCCATTAGATGCTCAGTTTTATTTCTTTTCTTTTTTTTTAAGATTTATTTATTTTTATTCATTTATTTATACAAGCACTGGGTACAGTCAGAAGTGCAGGAGGGTGAGAGAATGCACCAGAGCCAGAGCGGGGAGCAGAGCAGGCAGAAGGGCCACCGGGGAGGCCCATTATTTCAAATCTTATCCTGATTTCCACCCAATTGTGACTTTGAGTTTGAGTTTGTTTTGTTTTCTTTTTAAAGATTTATTTATTTATTTATACAAGCACTGGGTACAGCCAGAAGCTCAGGAGGGTGAGAGAATTCACCAGAGCCAGAGCGGGTAGCAGAACAGGCAGACTGACGAAGTACAATACTGAGGGGAGCAGCGGGTGCGGCAGGAGAGGTCTGTGCGCCATGTGGGACCCGGGCCAGCGGCCGGGGATCGAACAGGTGCTGCAGAGGCTGCGGGCAGCTTTGCAGCCCAGCGCTCAATCACTGTGCTACCAGGGAGGCCCTGAGTTTAAGTGAGACTACCACTCAAATTCTATTCTCAGCTCAAATGTGCTTTGAAGCCCCCAAGTTTGCTTTAGCTTTCACCCAGGCATGCACCACCAATTAACTTTCTCTGTATACTTCTATTTGGGGGAGACAGGATCCACACTCCAGGAAGACAGGGATTTTCTTCTGGTTTGCTTGCTGAACTACTCCTAGTATCCAAGGAGAAAGTGATACTGAAAGAATAATCCTAATTATCACAAGAGCAGGGAGTGCCTCTCTCATCCTACAGTAAAGAACTCTTAGGAACAAGGATCACCACTCCAGATGGTGGCCTTTGGGGATCTGCTACCGACTCCTATGCCAGTGGAGAGAAAGAGGGAGGTGGGGAGAATGGGGACAGGAACATGACATGTGGCTGCCAGGGCCGGCCCTGCTGCTGGTTGTCTGGAGCTGGAGCAGAAGGCTTGCCCACTCCAAGCCTCAGTTTCCTCACTCATGTCAAGGCGATGATGCCTGCAGTTCATCCATGCTTTGTTCTTTGATATTATACTGACTAAATGCTGTTCTTTGACGTCACACAGACAATAACAGAAGCCAAGGAGTCTAACTTCTCCTACCCCCATCCACCCACCCACCTCCTTCCACTGGCACAGTACTTGATAGTTTACAAAGCACTTTCATTTAGATGATCTCATTAATTTTATCTACTAGCTAACGAGTCCAGGAGTCTCAAACAGGTCACAGAATCAAGAGTGGTGTGCGCCCAAGATGCCAGGACAGAGTCAGCAGGACTACAGAGAAGCCATGTGAGAGGTAGCCAGAGAAAGCGAGAGAAACTCCCTCCCTAAGATTAAAATGTGTCTTCAGAGAGAGTGAGAAAAAGAGCAACGAAGATGGGGAGTGATTTTTCACATAATTCATCCAGATCTTATTTAAATACTCCAGAGGCAACTGGTATACCCCAGCAATCCAGACCATGCAGCTCACACACAGGCCAATCACATGGGGTTCTCCAACTCCCACACCCCAAACAGGGCTTGAGGGCAGCTCAAGCTCCTGTGGCTCAGCCAGCTCCTGCGAGAACTTCAGTATCTCGTTAGAAGACACTACACAGATTTCCAGGGGATCCGTTTACTGGCTTATATAACTGTGCTCTTATTATAATTCTGTGACTTTCATCAAAAGGCTAGATCTGAATTGCAGACACAAATATTCCTTTTAACATTCTCTCTGGATGAGTGGCTGCAGCCTGAGTTTATTCTCTAGCTCTGGATTGCTACAAGCTGGCAGGAGCAGACACCTTTTTTAAAGGATGCTTTAGGGCAACAGTAAGCTTATGCTCACCAAATTATTCATTCATTCACCTGTTCATCCACCCGATAGGTAATTATAAAGCATTTCCTATCAACAAGACACTGATACAGGCAAAGGGGGGCAGAATCTCATTCCAACTGGAAGGAAAGACGCAATTTACCAGCACCTTCAACACAGAATCTGTCACAGGTCTGCAGAAGGCCTGGTCCCACTCCACGCGGTGATGGAAATTGCCAGTTACTCTCGCTCTGACTTACATCATCATCCAGACGGGCTTCTCTGCAGAGGTCTCATCTTTCCCCCTTTATTTTCCAAGTCCTCTCCCCCAGCACCCACCCCTCTGACTGCTTTTCTGGCTTGTGAGTTACTCAAGTCGGGACCTTTGGACAGCGCCTTGGTTAAAAAGGCCTTTCTTTCCAGCTGCCAGGCTGGGTAATCAGGGAAAGTGCCCATCCACCTCACAAGGCCAGTAGACTTGGGGGTAATGATGCAAGAACATACCACAAAGGATGCAGTGTTTGTGCTGTGTTGTTAGGGGGTGACCTTGTGTAGCAGAGGAGGGGATGAAGCTCAGTGTAGGTGGGCAGGAAAGCACAGCAGACCCCACCACGGCATCGCCAGTCTGCTGCTCCCAGGCTGCCCAACCACCCTGAGCACGTGACTGAGGCTCCTGGGTTTCATTTCTCTGTCTGCAAAATGGAGATAATGATGTCTCCTCTTAGGGTTACTTCAAAGATTAAATAAGCGCTGACTTTATTGAGCATTTGCTATGAGCCAGGCAGTGTGTGGACTGCCTTTACATACAGCAACTCAATAAATCCAGTTCTTCTACTCATGTTAGTTCAATCAAGACACCAGAGAATGATCTGACATGTCTGGCTCCCAGGAGGATTTTTCTGGACTGAGCTGGACGCTTCTGGGTTTAAATACGTCATGTGTGCATAAGGACTTGGGAGGAATTTCAGCGCTAAACCACATGTTTAGAGTAATGATGCCTAACAGGGATATTTAAATGTAATTATTTAAAGCTAGGTTGAGATTCAGTTTCTTCCTTTCACCAGTCACATCTCAAATGCTTGCTGACCACATGTGGTTAGAGGCTACTAAACTGAACAGCACAGACAGAAAATATTTCCAGAAACTTCTATTGGACAGGGCTAGGAGATGGAAAACAAGTTATGGGAAGAGAAATAAGAATCCACATGAGGGTTTTCAGCATGTTCTAAATACTTTTTCAGGGGGAATCAGGCAAGTCTGTTCTCATGTGTGGCTATCCTGACGAAGGACTCTGGAGGCATATGGACGGTTTTATAGGACAGCTTTAGTAGCTATGGTTACGGACGTTTTTGCACTATTCAAAGGTATTAAATTTCCGATCTTTCACCTACTAGCAAAGATAAAATAAAGACATAAAAAATGTCTTACAAAATTCACTCCCACAGGCCAAATGGCTCTCTTACCACTTGCCCCGACAATGCTAATTCTGATAACCCAGCACGAAAGAGCCGGTTCCCCCCAAAATAAATTGTACACTTATGGTCATGACCTGGGAGCTGCTCTGTCATCATTCCAGACATGGGAGTCCTCAGTCGAGGCACCGAGTTTCACTGGTGTGCAGATATGCTCCCGAGCCTCCTTAGGCAGCACCCAGCACTTTTTGGAAACCACGAATGGCCACATCACACAGTTTCCAGAACTTCACTAAGCCCTCCATGGCCTTGAGGTGCTATCAAATATCCCTGGCTTGATACAGGATGCCCTTCACCACCTCACTGGAGTTTAACAATCTGCCGTGTCCCCATCCCCACCCAGGGCTGTATCTGGCCCCTCCACTCACAGGCTGGCTCATTCAGTCATTCATTCATTCAACAAACATGTATCGAGCATGCTTATGTGCCAAACAGTATGCTAGAAACTGGAAATACAGCAGCGAGGGGGACAGAAAACTAGAGTCCTGCCCCCGCAAAGTTCATATTGTAGGAGGAGGAGACAGTGAGTGAGAAACAGGTGGAGAATGCAGAATGCCAGCTGGTAGCAGGAGCTACAGAGACCAAAAATGGTGGTGGTGGTAAAGGGAACTTCCCTTATATTTAGCTATTAATTACCTGAACTAAACTGTCATTCATTCACTCAAGGCTTTTGTACTGAACACTTGTCATGAGCTGGGAGATGTCTTCAGCCCTGGGGCTAAAGCACTGAGCAAAGCAGAGCAAAGCCCTGGTACAAAGCAGCTGCTACTCCAGCAGAGACAAATGCGGAGACTCAGCTGCAGCTCTGAAGAAGGAAGTGCCGGTAAGGGCATGTCTGGGGAAGGAAGACGGAGCGGGTGGGTGGTGTAATAGCCCCACCTCCCCTTTCACCTGCTGCACCCACCTGTCCCACTGACAAGGGACAGAGGTCGAGGGCAGAGGCCTCTAGCTCTCAGGACATGCTCTTGCAAAGAGGGGCCAATCCTGGCTTCCAAGGCAGTAGAGAGGGTACAGACCCACACACCACAGGCTGGCACATGGTTACTGCCATTAGTGCTGGGCTTGCTCTATTAGTGCTGGGCTCTATTAGTGCTGGGTTTCCAAGTTCAGGAACTTCTGAAAGTTTAGGGGCACAGACATGTTATTTTCTGCCTAGCTGGCGATCTACGTCCTGCGAACACAGCTCCATAATGACTCATCAGGCAAGAGCATAGCTGTCTGGTAGGAGGAGATTGGGGTCGTTACACCTGCACCTGGGGATGGGTCAGACAGAACCTCGCGTGAAGGAAGTTAAAACGATGACTGCATATTCTCAATGGCTCTCCCGGCCACCAGGACTCAGTCATTAAAAGACAGTGCTGGACGCTCATTTCAAGTGAGAGAACATTCCGACGATGAAAGAATCTTCTCAAAACTTCCTCTTAATTAAAGTGTTGGTTGGCTGCATTTCCCCTGACTTAGCTCTTTGTCTATGAAGGGGAAATCACATGGGCTTGGCCGAGACAATAAGCCACTTAATCTGAAATTGGAACTCAATCACCAGTTTTATGGCTCCACTTGGTGCCCAGCATTTGGGTAGGTTGAAAAGCTTTTGAATAGTATGAATTTGTCAGTCTTTCTGGCTAGCACTGCCTGCGTCACGGAAACTAAGCAAAATTATCAAATGGAAACAGGAAAGAGGAATTCAAGATGTGGCTGAATTATTATGAAATGCAAATAAGGTCAGGGGCAAAAGAAAACCATTCTGGAGTAGCTGTAATGTGAAGCTTCTGCTGAGATGGGTTGGGGGACTCTGCAGGGTCAGAAGAACTTTGTGGAATATCTGAAACCAGGAAGGTGCAAATGATGCTGCAAGCTACACAGAGTGGGTGCCAAGGACGTGCGGATTTACCCAGCAGCAGGGGATGCCAGAAAAGAGAAAAAGCAGGCAGATGAATAGGTAACAGCAAGACAGATGGGCACTGGTCGGCCGCTGGCAGGTGACAGATGAGCCAATACTTCGCCTGGGAGAGGAGGGAAGGCTCAGACACTCCCCAAGCTTCCAGAAGAAGCCTCTTTAGCTCAGAGGCACAAAAGCCTGGAGCTTGGGCTGCAGATGTCAAGGCCCAGGGAACAGAGTGGGCACCTGGATTCTGGAGTGCCGAGAGAAATCAGAACACCCCAAGATTCTCAGAACTGGCTCCTTAAGAGGCAGAGTATTTGGAACTGAGAAAAACGAGGAGAGGATTCTGTCTCTGCCTAAGTGCTTCACTCTTGCCTAACTGAGGAAGAGATCTCATATCCGAAAGCTTTTGCCCTTTTCTTAACTGGAGAAGCCATCACTGCTCCCCCATTTATGACCTGGAAGGATGTAGTTTGGCATTTTATGAAAATTAAATCAACTCTCAAAGGGAAAAACAAGCCAACTCCTGCAAGGCCAAAGGAGGGTGGGAAGACTTCTCATTTCCAGCTTTGCTCTCAGGCTTTGCTAAATAATGGAATTTATGTAACTAACGCGAATACTCATCATCGGAGTGTTCTAGAAGAACTTTGATGCAATTCATCTTATCAAATTGGGCACCATGCAAAGCAAGGCTTAGGGTGCTCATTTCACAGGTGGAAAACATAAGGGTCAGAGGGGAAAGGTCACTTGTCCTTGGCCCCTGAGCATGGGTTGGGGGAGCAGGCAATGGAAAGATGGGAAACTTCCCTCCAAGAGAAATTGTTCTCCTAAAGTCATTCCAGAACATCTTAGAATGACTCAAGAGGAGTAAACAAGCTGCGACCTGGGTGTTTTCTCCTTTGGAATAGTCACCAGGGAGGCTGGTATGTGTATTAATGATGCTGCTTTGTTCGAATGGCTGCGCCGTGGCCAGATGTCTGAGAAATGCCCTCAGCTCCTGAGCACATCAGAACACCCAGGAGTTGGCGCATCTTTCCCTTTGAGAGTTGATTTAATTTTCATAACATGCCAAGAATTCCATGCATCTCTAAATCTTGTAAATAAGTTGGAAGATAAAGGGAGGTAATAAAGGTTTATTCTTTTAAAAATAAAACCATCAGAGACGTGTGTGGTTTTTAAGGTAATTCTGTATATGATTTGGGAATCAACAGAGTGTTTGCTATACTTCTTTGACTACTGTCTTCCACAGGATTAGCCTGCTGCCTTGTTACAGGGCAGACTCTGGGGTCAGAGTGAACCCCAAGTCCAGGACTTCCTGCCCTGAACGTGGTGCGGTAGCCCAAGGCAGGCGCTCTGCAGAAGACTAGTGCTTCGAGCGTCCTCCAGCTCCTTCTCTCTCCTTCCATTTTACCGCAGCCTTGTTTGGGAGGGCCCCCACTCCATTCCCAGTCAAAGCGTGGGCCCTGCTTGACCGAGTCAATCCACATAATCCATTTACTTGGCTATAACAATGGCATGAGGAATGGACATGTGCCCGGAGGGGGGCACAGTTAGAGTAAGCTCAGGACACCTGCCCCAGAGGTTGAGGAGGGCCCTGCAATCCCAGGAGAGACGGGAACCATGGGCTACTTATTAAAAGGAATTCAGCCTTTGCTATAAGCTGGATTCTGCAGATCTGAGAAATGATCTTAAACCCACCCGATGCCTGTCATTACCTAAAGCAATCCATTCCTTAACTTAAGGCCAGTTTGGTACAGACTTTCTGTATCGAGGCACGCCTCCCCTGTGTTCCCATACCACCCGTGTCATCGTGCATCAGCAGAAACTAGGCAGGGAAGCACATCATACATATTTTTATATAAGATCCTTTGGGACAGATTTAGGGGCCATTTATTAGCAAGGCATGTCCTTCATCTCAATCTTCCCAAACCCCAAATCCTACCCGTCCAATTAGAGGGACAAATCCTCTTTGAGGACCATGATGCTGACAATCAAGGTGATGAGAAGCATCATTACGGGGTAGGCTCTCCCACGGAAGACTGTCTGGGTAGACAAACCTCAATGTGTCTTTGTTAAAGGAAAAGCAGCTCAGTGTTTCTCAACCAGAAACCATACAGTGGTTTAAGCACGGAATTGCTCAGTCGGCTTCGACCCGCAGGATCTCCTGCTGATTCTCTGACCCTGGCCAGGACTTCACCTCTTTAAGTCTTTGTGTCCTGGTCTATGAAACGAGGAGGATGAGGGCACCTTCCCTTGCATGGTTGCTGGGAGACTCAACAAGGCAAGACGTGTGACCCATTCATGACTGGCATTGCCAACAAAGGAATGCATTATTATTATTATTGTGATCACTACTGCTGCCATTATTAGTTTAGCGCTTGCTAACACAGAATCTGATCCCAGGGCGTGGCTCTGTGGAGATTTCCCAGCTGAAGTAAAGGAAGGGTTGCCAGCTTCCAGTGCAGGCAGGAGCTTGGGAAGGAACCCCAGGGAGTCAGTGGAGGGAGGCCTATGGGAGGCCCCCCCAGCCTTCCTGGCTCAGCCCAGTCCCTCTACAGACAGGCATGGAATGTAAAGAGGGACCAAGAGGCTGGGAGGGGGCGGGAGGCAGCGGTGACACTTCAAAGCAGCTCCGGGGCTGTATTTGAGAGGCACACATTGAAAATGGTACATTAAAGAGTGGACTTGGAGGCGAGCGGATCAGAGCCACTCGCCAAGTCAGGGATGAAGCTAATGAGGCTTTTCTTGTCACCATCTGTAAAAGTTTATTACTTAGACTTCAAAGGCAGCTCGCGCAGAGGGGCTGGAGAGAGATGCTGGTCCTCACAAGGAGAGGAACAGAAACAGAAAACGCTGACTTGGGGTGGGGAGGTCATCCCATGTCTCTGCTGCAGAAAGAGCCCAGCCCCAGGCAGCATTAATCTGGATGGCTGCACCTGTGATGATGAGATGCTGAAGGTGTCACAGGGTGGGAGAAGAATAGGTAAGAGGGAGGATTAATTAACTTTATTAGGGAGTGCATTTGTATGGGCTGCTTTCCTTGAAATTGCCTGCTGGCAGTCCTAAATTCTGACCTCACGCACTCTGGGTTTCTCTCCTCGAATGGGTAGGAAGTGCGCCCAGTCCTTCTTAATTTCAGCCAGATTATATATACCTTGGGGTCCATCAGCACATATGCTAACCGGACACGCAGTCCCCAGGATGGGCAGGTGGCTGGTACAATGGTGTGATATGAATGGTGCCTTCCTTCCTGCTGAAAACAAGTTGCTTTCTGTGGTCAGTAATTACAGGCAAATATTCATCCTCTCATCAGTTATTGAGAGCTTACTGCCATCTGCCAGGTACCGTAGAGACACTGAAGGCCCTCCAGGCCTTCGTGGAGGGTACAGTCTAGTGGAGGAGATGGGCCTTAAGTAGAGAATTAAACAAATGCAAATAAACTTCAAAGGGAAGTCACTGAGAAGCACCAAAATGGGGAGTACAGAAGGCCCATGGAGCATACAAGAAACTGACATTGACAGGCCATCCTGAAGCTGTGATGATACAGCTGAGGTTAGACGGACATGTAGGATCAACCACGGAAAGGTGGGGAATTTGGCCTAAGGACAGAGGGAAGAAAGTGCCTGTTTGAACACCCATAAAGGCCCAGAGTTGGGAGGGAGGATGATACACTCTAGAAACACAGAACACCAATCTTTCCAGAGTGAGCCAGGAAGGTGGCGGCTGGGAGAGAGAAAACTCAATAGGTAGGTTCATAGGGGTCTGCATTGCTCACAGTGTACCCGCTTTTCCCTTACTATGATCTCCTGCAGTGTACAGTGGGAGTTCAGTTATGAATGTTGAGTGAACGGAAGAGTTGCAATGATGCCCTGGTTCCCAAGCCTGGCTTCTATAACTTGCATCTCACAGAATCCTTCAACTCACTGGTTCTCACTGAATCAACTCATTTTGCTGATAAAGAAAGAACAGTTAATAAATCCAAGGTGACAAAGGTGGTAAGTTGAGATCCCAATCAGATGTGCTTCAGAAGCTTTATAGCTGGTTGCTTGGTGCAATGGAGTAGAAAATCACCAGGGGAGTTACTGAACTAGAATAATGAGGTTGGGGGGGGGTTTCCTCCAGCACACCTAGGACTGGATTCCCATGCTCCAAAAAGCAGCCAAGAACAGTGACTCAGGACTTGGCAGCCATTTTGGAAAATGGATCAGCAGTTCCTCAAAATGTGAAACACGGTGTTACTATAAAATTGCACAGACGAGAGAAACAAAAACATATGCCCATGTAAAGACTTGTAAGTGCATGTTCATAGTAGTCATAATACCACTAAGTGATAACCACCTAAATGTCATCAGCTGATGATACATAAGCAAAATGTGGCATCTTCATTTAATGGAATATTATTCACTCATGAAAAGGAACGACATGCTGTAACATGGATGAAGAGATTTAGCTAATTCAATGACACCAGTCACAAAATATAATTCCATTTATGTGGAATATTTGGGGTAGGCAAATCCAGAAAAAGAGCAAGAGAGAAAGATAGGGAGACGGGCGACAGGGAGAGAGAGAGAACGAACACATTACTAGTTGCCGAGGCCTGGAGGAATGGTGTTATGGGGAGTGACTGCTAACAGGTACAGGTTTCTTTTTTGGAGTGTTGAAAAGTTTTAAAAATGGATAGTGGCGACAGTCACACAAGTCTGTGAATATACTCAACACCACTGAACTATACGCTACCCGGGTGTGAATTTTATGGCATGTGATAGAATAAAAAGATTAGTAACTAATAGTTCAAATATTCCAGTCCAACAGATAGGGCTTTGAGTCCTAGCTCTCCTAATGGTTAAGCCACGCGAAGCAGGGCAGGTGAGCTTCTCTCTTGAAGCTTTAGTTCCCACATCTGTGCAAGAAGCATCACACCAACTCATGGGGTTGCTGCAACTACAAAATGAAATATTGCACTTCCAGTGTCAGCATCACACTTGCCATCAGATACCCTCATTTCAAAAAAGAAATAGAGCAATAAATGGAAGTTAATACCGTACACAGGTGCTGTGATTACTGAAATAACAAAGGGCATGGAAAAGCAGCTCTGCAGCAAGGGCTGTGTTACCCAAGGATTCGTCACCTCTCCTAGTTTGGGTGTGGAGACAGAGCCCAGGTGAGAACATAAAGGGTCAAAATGTCAGGTGCGAGGAGGTAATGAATGGCCACTATCTGAGCACCCAAGCCTGGCAGAGCTGTTCCATTTCTAACAGCTCAATTTAAAAGGGTTTTTTTTTTTTTAAGATTTATTTATTTATTTATACAAGCACTGGGTACAGTCAGAAGCGCGGGAGGGTGAGAAGATTCACCAGCGCCAGAGCGGGGAACAGAACAGGCAGACTGACAAAATACACTGCTGAGGGGAGCAGCGGGTGGCAGGAGAGGTCTGCGCACCATGTGGGACCCTCCTCTGGTGGCCGGGGAGCAGCCGGGGATCGAACCGGCGCTGCAGAGGCTGCGGGCAGCTTCGCAACCCAGCGCTCAACCGCTGCGCCACCAGGGAGGCCCTCAATTTAAAAGTTTAAAATGCTCAGAACACAAGTTATTCTTAATCATTATTTAGTCTTGTCAGGACTGAACAGGCAAACCACTTTCACAGCCTATCCACTTCCTCTCCTGTGCACTCCCACGTCCTGCGGTGCACACGGGAACTACAGGCCAGGGCAGACACCAGGACAAAGAGAACACGGAACCCACTGGATTGACACTGTGTTCCTGGGGCCCATCCAGATGCCAGGCGGAGCCAAAGCTCTGGTCTGTCAGGTCATCAGAGGCACCTTGGCCTCCAGGGAGCTGTTGCTAGGACCAAATGTGCTTTACGAATCCCTTGTCTGGCTCACACCTCACCTGCCTCCCCCAGAGGGGCTGCAGGGATGCAGATGCTCTCCCTGGAAAAAGGAAAGTCTCACCAGGTTCATTACGCAAAGCTGGGAGAGGAACTGACACCTGGAGGAGACAGGTAATACCACAACGAGGGAGAAGTCGCAGGGGGCCACTGGGGGCCAACAGAGCTTCTAGGAGGCACATCAGGTGTGGTGATAGGTAGTAAGCGCCCCGTCGTTGGGCTCTGTGTGCACAGGCTGACTGAGGAAGGGGAGTGGGTGTTCCAGGACTTCAGGATTCCTTGTCATGCTGAGATTGTGTCATTTTAGGTATCATCTCTGGGTTCTCAACATTTGGAATCAGTTTCCCTGGTCCTCTCTCACAACGCTTAACCAATGACGAATTTGACAATATATTTGCTCCTAGATCATCTTGTGCTTTGTTCTACAAAGCTCTGGCCACTCTACATGAGGAAAACGACTGTGTTGTTCTCCTTACCAGGGTGTCCCAGACACCCCAGAGCCCGGAAGCACAGCAGGAGTTGAGTGCACAAGTCAAGGCAGCAGTACTCCCTACGCTTCACAGTTACGAAGCATTTGCACGCAGTTCTAAGGCTGACTGCAATGCAATCTCCTTGAGGCCTGCCTGCTCCCCTCCGAGACGAGAGCTCCACTGAAGGGAGGGCTGGGGTCTCATTGCAAAGCTCTTTGCCTCACAGGGAGCCTTGAACACGGTATTTGCAACATAATTTTTTTTTTTTTTTTCAAATGAGAGGGTATGTATTCTTCAGGACAGGGGAGGCACTGGCTGCTTCTGAAACAATTCTCCCTTTCAACTCAGCAATAAGTGACAATTCCGAACTAGGTATAGAAATTCCATCTCTCCACGGATCAAGTCCCCAGACCAGGACTCCGGCATCAAGGACGTTCAGCTGCTGATTTCTCTTCCCTACAAAGGCCTTTTCTCTTTGCCCAGGCTGGACATAATGTGCAAAATTCCACTCAGGGAGGAGATGAGCTAATGGGATAGAGTTAAAGAAAGATTCCATGTGGTCCCAAATGGATCTCCTTCTTCATAAAAAATTCTTGTAGAATTTCTGGGTTCTGGGCTCTAACAAGCTGCCCAACAAAGGTGAATGAGCACATCATGCACCAGGGGTTTATGCCAGATATTTGCGTGATAACTTGAGCAAGAGTCTCTGCTCTCAGTTCACTCACAGGCTGAAGCAACATGAAGAGATAAGGGAGTGGATGACTATGACAGTGTCCCCTTCCACGGTCCATGCAAACACAGGGGGCTGTGGGGACAAACCCGTGCTGAGGAAACTGAGGTTAGAGGCTGAATTGCGCTCAGACCCTGCAATACAAAAGAAAATAAAAACTTCTCTGCAGATGATAAGCTTGAGCACATGCAGATGGGACTAACCTTGAGCTGAGCCCCAAGCTGACAAGCTTAGGGGCCAGGGACTTGGAACGGGGTGGGGAAGGGCACTCGGAGGCCAGGGGAATGTGCTGTCAGCAGAAAACTGAAACTTCGGTTATCCTGCAAAAAGCCTCTTCATACTTTGCCACGCATGCATTACCCTGTAACTGCCCAAAGAGCTTCAAGCAAGTACATATTTCTTTGCCTTGAGCCTGCTTTTTAGCCAAACAAACAAACAAGCAAACAAACAAACAAACAAACAAACAAACAAATAAATAACTGACTCCTTTGTTCTCAACCCATTACTCAAAATCCATACCAACCCCTTCCCTTTGCTGGCTGGGGAGGCAGATTTAAGTTTTCTCCTGACTTCTTGGCTGTGGACTTGCAATCAAACTTTTTTTTTTTTAAACCTGGTGCCATAGTAAGTGCCCTCTGTGTACACCGGGCAGCGAGTCCACTGCTTGGAAACAGACATCCAGAAAGCCTTAAGAATGAGTTGGCGTTTAGCAGGCTGATGAGATGAGCATCCCAGGCACCAGGGTCAGCTTCTGCAAAGGCACCTGAGAGCTTGGGAGCTGTTTGGTTTCATCAACTGCAAAGGCTCAGGGTGGATGAAATGAAGAATCTGCGTGGACACTTGGTGTGAGAAGCTAATCCTAGAGAAGGGCCTTGAGCATATGGCAAAGGACGCAGATGTCCTCAAGTATATATGTCCTCAAGTATATATATGTCTCAGCGAAGCTGAGACAAAGGCTACAGCATGGGTGAGCTGGATGACATCATGCTCAGTGAAATAAACCAGACACAAAAGGACAAATGTTGCATGTTCCCATTTCCATGGGGTACCTGGAATTGTCTAATTCATAGAGACAGAAAGTAGGATGGTGATTGCCAGTTACTGGGGAAGGGTAATGGAGAGTTATTGTCTAGGGGGGACAGTTGCAGTTTGGGATGATAGAAACTTCCAGAGACGCAGAGATGGGTGGTAGCAGTGGCTGCATAACCAAGAAGATGCCTAATGCCACTGAACCATACACTTAAAAATGGTTTCAATGGCGGATGTGTGATGCACACTTTCCCACATTAAAAAGCAAATGCCCAGGACGCACACTGTTCTAGCATCTCTCTTCCTAACTGATGGGTGTTCGAGGGTCTTAGCTTTTCTGCGGGGACGAGGTGTGGGAATCACACATCGTGGGAACTGTTCCAGACTCATCCTGACAGATAATCTAGCAGCCTTAAATAGCTGTTACTTCCTGAAAGAGGGGGACCTTTAAATCACACAATTTCTCCTTCCTCCCCAAGTTTTTAACAAACCTCCCTAATTTCATCTACCTTTGGGTGGAAGGGAGAGGGGAGATGGCTGAGGCAGCCAGCCTTCCCTTTGATAACTTGCTCCCTCTCCTCATTAACAAGACCCCACACAACTAAACATCTGCCAACTTCAAAAATATTCACAGTGATGCGCTTTGATCACTTGGAACACACAGTATCTGTACTGAACAGGAGAATTTCACACAGTCCAAATCAGACATCGTTCAGCAGCCTCACATGACTCAATGCAAACATGGGAAGGGAGAGCCAGCCAGGCCAGGCTGGGGGGTGCTGCAGAGGGTGGGGACAAGCAGTTATCACCGATGCAAAGGTGCACCGTAGAAAGCAAAGTAGCCTCCCCTGGTCCCCTACGCATCATCATCACAAACCCGTGGACGGGAGGAGCGTGTTCATCCTACCCTTAAGCATATTTTGCTTTCAAAAACCAACATTTGGGGCCTCCCCTGGTGGCACAGGCGGTTGAGTGCCGCGCTGGGAAGCTGTCTGCAGCCTCTGCAGCATGAGTTTGATCCCGGCCGGCGGGCTGGCGAGAATTCCACATGGCGCGGCAGACCTCTCCTGTCTCGCCCGCAGCTCCCCTCAGCAACATATTTCGTCAGTCTGCCTGTTCTGCTCCCACTCTGTCTCTGGTGAATCCTCTCACCCTCCCATGCATCTGGGCTGTATCCTGGTTCTTGTATAAAGTAAATAAATCTTTAATAAAACCAACATTTGGCAACTCAACACTGACGTTTACATAGTTGACTTTCTCACTTGAAAATCATCCTTTCTTGGATGATTTCTCTTCTTTCTCTTTGGTTCTATTCTCACAAAATTCCAAGAGATCTCATCGCTTGGCGAGTCCATCCAACGATTTTTGTCATGCCTATAAATCACTTTATGCTTCCCGGAGAAAGTTACAATGTACAGCCTGACATCGCTATAGGAATAATGCAGGCGCATCCAAAAGGCGGATTCACAGCTTTCTCAGGAAGCCCAACGGAAGCAGCTCCTCCTGGCAAGCGTTGGGGAGCACCACCACATGATTCCCTCATGTGATCTTGTCTGGAGAGAAGCATCCCTCCAGCGGTGATGGCGCTTGCATGTAAAAGACAAACATGGCAGGGAAATGTTGAAAACACTAAGAGTGAATTCAAATGGTGGGGTTGCCTTTGAACCACAACTGTTTTCCTCTCTAGAGTCATTAGTGCTAATTACTAACAACTACCCTGGTGACAAGTGCTGGCAGTTACTTCACTGCTAATTGGCTTCAATTTACCGCTCTGACTGTGTGGTCACAGGTATATATTTGCTTGGAGAGTAAGGAGAGGGAGCAGGTCCAGCAGGCCGCAGGCCCTCCTTCCACAGGACGCCTCTGCTGGCATTGCTCAGCCTACCCCAGCAGGCCTGGAGGGTCCCCAGCATGAGTCACCTGGAGTGCACTTGTTCATCACTTGTTAGAGCACAGACTGCGGGGACCACTCCAGAAATTCTGACTCACTTGGTCTGGGGTGGAGCCCACCCATTAGAGTATCTAACCATCCCAAGCAGTGCCATGTTGCTGGGCCAGGGCCGCCACTGAGAAGCAGTGGTCTCACCAACTCGCCTGACCTCAGCACTTGCCATTCCACCTGCCCGACCTCCCTGCTCCATTTTGCAAGCCAGAAACGTGCCCTGGGGGGGGTCTTGGCTCATGGATATGTAGGTGGCGCCATGTTTAACTGGGATGGCAACTGAAAGAGATTTTAGAAATGACTCTTTGGTCTTTCCTCCCACCCTAAATCTAACCAGGCATTTTATAGTCTCTCTAGTCTGCTTTTCATTCTTCCAGAATGAATCACAGAGAGGAAAGGAAAGCATGAGTAATGCATATTGACCCCAGCTCCAGGGAACCACGGCCTGGTGGATCCACGCTAGGATTTGTATCCAACACGCTCTTTACAAATATTTTGGATCTAGAATGGGTGACTACAGTCATAGAGCACCCCAGTTCCTACCTAAAAGATTACAGGCTGAAGCTGAAGAATGACCTCACATTCCATTTGAGACACCGTCAACAGCAGGCAGTGGCTGGGAGTTCAGGATGGAATTTGATGACAGTAACTGCTGTTTATTAAGCCCACCAGGCACGACACAGTAGCAGGCATCAGTCTGAATCCCTGCAGCCACCTTGGAAGGGGGTGGCTGTGATGGGGATTTCGGTGAAGCCCAGCCAGTGCCTGCTGGGTCCTCTGGCACTTGACATATATTTACTCAGTCACCACAGGGGACTTAGAAACCTTCCTGATGGGGCAACATGAGTCACAGAGAGGTTCAATAACTTGGCTAATGCCTCTCGAATAAAAGGTGAAGGTCAAGTGTGTGCCCATCTCCGGACTCCACAGGACGTAGCAATGACTACGCCACACTCCCTGCCTCTGCAGTGGGCGATGCCACCCGTGTTTCACAGGTAAGAAGATCAAAGCCCAAGATTTTGACTTGGGAGTCTGTGCTACATGCCAGGCTCTCCAGTGACTGGCCTGTGTCCCCACCCTGCAGAGGGACAGCACACACACAATGACACAATTCAAGGGCGTGAGTCACAGTTCTAGTGGACAAGCATCTTTCTCACACAGAATGACTTCTCCATCCTTCTGCTGGGCTATCATGTGGCTAATGAGGGCAATCTGGGGCACCCAGATTTGGCTCCCATTTGGACAGATGTTTCCACATGTGGCAGCTGCACACGGGAACCGTCACAGGCTGCTTTCATTGCTTCTTTTGTTCTGCTGCTGGGCCATCCCGTCGAGTGTACCTGCACCCGTGGAACGATCCAGAATGCTTAACTCCCTAAGTGGGAATATTTATTATCCCTGAAACTGTTAAGGAGACTTGAAGGCTTCGACTCAGACAACCTAGGTGGCGTTTCCCCAGCATTTAAACAAGTTTCCACATTTCCCTTTTAGCCACACTGCTGCCACAGAAAGCAAAGCAAGAATCAGATTTACATTCTAAACCTGAGAGCATTTCCAGCTCTGTTATCAGGGTTTTCAAATGTCTGAAGGATTTAGTTGACCTTAAGCAGTCTCACCGCTGAGATTAATCCCATAAAGACAGGATGGCTTCAGACTGAGAATGGGCTCCCCCAACACGAGACACTGCAGGACCCCAAATCAGGGATGGAGAGCTTCACATAGAAAAGAAAGTCATGAGTGCACTACAGGGGGGTGTCCTCCAGCCTCTATCCACCCTGCCTGCACCCTGCTTCTCCTGAGAGGTTGTTTTGGTCACTTTGTCCTGCAAGACAGAGCTGCAGGGTGTCAGGGTTACTTTCCCTCGTGAAATGGAAGGCCATTTTTTCTACTTAGTGGCCAGCCTTTCCTCCTTCGGTTCCACCAGCAGTCATGGCTTTTGTCAAACTATCCAACTGTAACAGCCACCCACACACGAGCACGCTGCATGATGCAAGACCTCATCTGGTCTCCTTATTCGGCAGGTAGGAAAACTGAGCCTCAGGCAAGGGTTGGTGGGCAGCTCAGACAATTAAAAGACTTTTTAAAAAGCCAAAGTCACCAGTTTCTCTTTTTCTTCTTTATGATACAGTCCTGTGAAAGAAAAGCTTCCTGAGCAGAAGTTCCTTCTGAACTAAAGCGTCAGCTCCGCCTCTGCAGCTTTCTCTGACGTTGGGGTAGCCCCGGAACACGGCACATGCCTTTTAAGAAGAAAACTGACAACACAAATGAAGACTCTTAAGAAAACTCAAACCCTTTCACCTAAAAATCACCCTCTGCTAATTTACACTAAAGATAAAAAAGACCCTGAAATAAGAAGTAGTATATATCCCAAAATTTGACAAAGTCTTAATTAAATCTTTCCCAAATCAGACACATCCTACCTTGCCAAAAATAGGAGAACATCTTAAAAAAAAAAAAATGATGTATCACTAGCTGGAACATTATCCAGTTAAGTGACAGTTAAGAAGACCAGTAGAGCTGGGAATCAGGTTGCATGGAGGAGGAAGAAAAACAAATGGGAAAGAGCTGATCAAACAGTGGGATCTCTAGGTAGGAAGAGATGTGTGATTTCTGCCTCCTCTCCCCTAATTTTCTCTAGTCTTCAACAATTTCTGTGCTGTGCATGCTTTACTTTATAATGAGGAATACAGACACGTTCGCTTTGCTAAGTGATTGCTGAAACACCTAAACCAGATGTGCTTTATCACCCTAATCGAGGTTTTGGCCAAAGGCAGTGCCTCGTACCCTCGCATTCGAGAAGATGAAATGTTGCCCTCAGAGGGCTTGGCTGGTTTGAAGCTAGATGTACTTGAATAGAAGGAAGGACGCACAAGAATGCACTGCGGTGGGAGAGGGACCTTTCTGCAGAACAGGAATCAAGCCCTGGTTAGGAAGAAAAGATTTGTAGCAAATGCAGCCAGTTAGTAAGATTAATGAAAGGAGAAACCACTCTGCAAGGCGGTCAATCTTCAATAATTTAAGGGTAATCGAGACTAATTTCAAGGTAATAGGGAAAGCTACCCATGTCTAAATTTTGGCTGAGATTCCTTTGTGTGCTAAATGGACTAACCCTTGTGAAATCAGAGTATCAGTGAGCACAGAGCAATTCAAGCACTTTGTGGTTCCTATTCCAGATGGTGACATGGCCAGGGTCCTGAATCTGACTGATGGAACAGCAGCGAGCCGATGGAGACCAACAGCAAGAAAATGCTTCTGCTCCAGAAAATGAGAAGTGGTAAGCAAGTTGATGAGTAGATCAAGGGATCAAGGAGGGAGGGAGAGACAGTGCTCAAATAAACAGAAGCAAACCAAACATTCAAAATAGGGAATTAAGGAAAATCTCCCTGGATGGTAACAGGACAGAGAGAATGCCTGAGCTGGAAGGGACACAATTTCATTTTCTTGAACCCTGGAGCACTTCCACTTATGTGGAAAGTGGCACGTCTCAGGGCTGGAATGCTGACCGAGGCGCTGAAGTGACATAGGCACTTGCTACTAATGCATCTGCATGCACTGTACACACCTATCTTACATATGTATTAAATGCACATATATATGTGCACAAACGCATGCATAATGCATATGCATATATGTGCCTGCACATGTGCCTCTGCATAGACTTCTGATGCACATATGACACTGATAGCTCTACAAATGGCTAAAGAGAGCTCATACGGTCAAATTTCAGCAGGTCAGTCTGTAAGTGGAGAAGAGACAATTGCCCGACCTCGACTACAATTTCAATTGAGTCACAAAAGCAGATCTATGGAAACAAGCACTGCATTTGATTGTCCCCTGCACGAGGGTACAGCCCAGGTTCAAGAAAGTGACTCTCCTAGTTCACGGAGGGTATGATGAGTAAGACACAAGGCGTAGACAGCATCATGGAAGCAGTGTAAAGCACACACGGGCCGAGTGTACCTGTAGCATCTCCTGGGAGGCAGGCAGAGATTCCATCTCTATTCTTCAAGGGAAAACAAAACAAAAACTAAACTGATTCTAAGAAGTTACCTGCTCAAGGCCTCAGCAAACAGTCGTGCCGAGATTGGACTCCAGGTACTACGATTTTGAGTATAAGCCCTTGGTCTGAAGCTATACTTGGTGCTGCTGAGGCTGGACTTTAAACTGGGTCCAAACGCTCGTCCTTTTACTCCATTACAAGTGGCTTCTCCAGGGCTAATGGACACACCAGACCTCGACAGAGAAGCCTACAGCCCTGGGGGGGTCTGGGACAAAGTAAGCTCCCAGAGGGAAGAGGTTTGGTTTGTTTTTACTGCCTGTTCTGCAGGGCTAGAAGAATTTCTGGCACATAATAGGATGAATGCACATATCTGTTGAACAAATGAATGCATTTTGTCAGGGAGCAGAAAATAGAAAGCCTGGACTGTCTTTCCCAAGCCACCTGCCACCCATGCATCTGCCCAGTACCAGGGTGTCCCAGCGAGTGCTTCACAGATGATGGGGGAGATGCTTGGTGGGTGAGAGGTTCCTGTGGTTAGTAAGTTTCTACAGCAGCGTGTACCAGCACAGAAAGAAGTCCGAGAGGTCCTGATGTCAAGCACTCCATTTACCTTTGTTTGACCCACGCTCCCTCCAGCAAATGGCCCTCAGAACCCTCCTGCACCACCTCTGTGGACATGCCTTGGAAAGTAGTGCCTTTCAGCATACTCTCAAAAATCAGGGAAACCTGGATCTCTTTTACAGCAAGGTCTTCTCTGTGCTACGGCCAGGGATCCCCAGTCTCGCAAACAATGGAGGCCAGTGGCAGAGAAGGCTTCTGCCTGAGAAGATCTGTGAGAAGCGAGCAGAGTCAACAGCAAGCCCTCAGCCCCCCGAGAGCAAACCCTCTCACCCTTGGCGCTTTCCACTCAGTACCCCACGAACACAGAGGGACCGCTGTGTGCCCTGCACCATGCTGGCCCTGGAGAGCAGCAGCGAGCACTGCCAGTCACGTCCCAGGCCTCCAAGAGCTTGCACTTCCCAGGGCGAGGACAGCAGTGCACCATAAACAGATACAAATATAGTGAGAGTCACATCTTTGCAGCAAAGGGTGGAGGAAGCGTGTGAAGGGAGTGCTGTTCCAGAGAGGGCAGTCAGGGAAGGCCATTCTGTTAGGTGACAGCTGAGCAGAAACCCATAGAAAGGAGGGGCTGAGCTATGGGGTGATCAGGGGACAGATTTCCAGGCAGAGGAATAGCAAGTGCAAAGCTGTGCACCTGGTGTGCACAGCGTGCTCCTGGTGTGTGTGGCGTGTGCAGGCAGGACACCACATCCTAGCAGTCCTGCGGGGGGGTAGGGGGTGGGGGTGGGGTGGAGGGCAGGTGCTTCAGGGTCCTTGCCTGAGGAGGACCCCACGCCTGGTGAATGCTCCGCTGTCACTGTTTTGATATTCCTAGCAGATTTTTTTAAAAGGGACCCCACAGATTACTTAGTGGGTTCTTCTCCCTGCCACCCCACTCATGGGGGGCTGGATGTGACGACCCTCAACACCACCTGCACAACTGGGGAAGTGCCCCCAGTTCCTATTATGTACCCCCAATTCCCATTACATAAACACTTTGTCTCCTGCTTACTAGAGAGGGTGACAAAAATCCCATAAAAGCGCCCATGGGTGCCATCATTTTCTTTTTAAATGTTTACTAGGGCCTTGAAAAGAAATATAAATACTCTGGTGTTGGGGACTGAGCCTCCAAAATGCCGCCAACTCTTTATTATCTACATTAATAAAGGAACAGGGAATGTGAATAATTCAAGAGGGCTGACGAAAATCCCCAGCTCGGGCTGTTTTTCCTTCTGCACATCCCCCTTAATTTCGATTAAGTGCTAAGTGGTCATCATGGGGCACCGCTCCTGAGCCACGGGGAAGCTGCTGCCTCATCACCTGCAAGTGCTGGCATAGGGTGAGACTTTGGGAAGTGGCTGGAACCACACCACTGCCTCTCCGCTCCCCCACCATCACCTCCAAGCCAGTCTTCCGCAAAGAAAATGATGACCGCTGTGAAGCAGTTCCAGAAAAAATCAAATCACCCAACACACCAAGTGTTTTATATATGACTTCTGACGGGTTGGGACTGTTTTGACCTCTCCATGGAGCCTCAGAAAGAACCCCTGACTCAGAAATGGGGTGTGTGGCCAGAAACTGGCCGCCCTACCCTATATATGCATCAGATATATGCGGTGCACCCTAAAGATGAAAGGATAAATTTGGGTCAATAATAGTGACTGATTCTCAGGAAAAATTAGGTCAGAGTTGGATCCTGGCGGTCGGTGAATAGAAATGAGATTATAAGTGGAATTAAGAGCAAACATCCCCTTTCCTTGCTGTTTTTCAAGAACTCCAATCCTATACCACCTTGTGGTCTGCAGCCCAATCTCCCCCAGGTGATGGATCCAGGCTGGGATTTGAGGAATCACAGCCAGGATGACAACCACGGGGTAAATTTAAGACTTAAGCTAAGAGCTAGAATAATGGCTAACGTGTATACTGAGTACTTTTAGCTCATTGCTGTTCTCAACACCTGAAGTAAGACCTTTGAGTCTCACATTGACCTCAGAAGTTGGATACTGTTTTTGTTTTATTTTTCAAAGGTAGTGGGGTAACTGTTCCTGCAGTTACACTTTTAAAAAGATTTATTTATTTATAATACAAGAACTGGGGTATAGGCCAGAGGTGCATAGTGATGGGTGGTGGTGAGAGGATTCACCAGAGACAGAGCAGGGAGCAGAACAGGCAGATTGACTGAAATCCACTGCTGAGGGGAGCAGTGGGCGAGTCAGGAGAGGTCTGCTGCACCATGTGCATCACCTTTCTGATTGGGGATCGAACTTGTGCTGCAGTGGCTACAGAGAGCTTCAAAATGCTGAGACTTAACCCCTTGCGTTACCAGGAGGCCCAGAAGTTGGATACTGTTTACACTCACCCCCATTTTACAAGGAGGCCACACAGGGTAAATGCCTGCCCAAGGTCACACAGCAGCCACACTAAAGAGTGCCGGACATATTGGGGTGCTTGTTTCTCAGTGTGGAGAAAGGGATGTGCTTGGGGTCACAGCAAAGACGTGGCCCCCACTCTGATACACCTACAGCTGCACTAGAAAATCCCACTTAGTCAGTCAGTTGTTATGTTTGTTAGGAAAAGGAAAATAAAACATTTCACAGGCTGCAGCTGAAACCATGGTCAAAGGAGACTTTTGATTTTCTTTGGTGAGTGGAAATTCAAGAAAAACAGTGATCTTTAGCAAATCTCACAGGCCCCTGAGCTTCCCCCATGTTTGGGGGCCATGCCCCCAAAGGGGGGCTCTTCTCAAAGGAGAGGGGACTTCAGTAGGAGAACAGTTAAGACCCAGAGGTTGGGAAAAAAGCACCACATGGCTCAGGATTTGCGAGATTCATTTATAAAGCCCTCTCGCGCCAGAAGGGGGCACTGTTACCTCTAAAACCCACCTCTGGCGCCAGGTCCGGAGGCAGCTAACCCGAGCTAGGAAATGAATGAAGCACCGGACCCCGCAGGGGCCTCCTCTAGATTTCCCAGGTTCCATATCAGACTCCAGGCTCCCCTATCTCCTAGCCCTGAAGAGTTTGCTTCCTAAATTAAAAAAAATTTGATGATTCCTTCCCTAAATTTCTTCTAAATCACTGCTATTTTTACACCCTTGACTGCTCTCCTGAAGGAAGTCTGTCATTTAAGAAAAAGGAGCAACCTAGCATTTTAGAAGTGAAGACTAAGAAAATGAAGAAAAATGCTGCATCCCTTTAGAAGCCTGATGTGGGCTGCTACACCCCCAGCCCACATTCTGCTCCCAATGTGAGCATAAAGAACAGTTCCAAGACGTATTCTTGGAAAGCAGCATTTGTTTCTTCTTGATAGTCATTTAAATAGCAGTTTCCCCCTTGGGGTTGCAAAGCAGCTCTTGCTGGCTTCCTCGCAGGCCTCTTACCCAAGCATCACATAGTCTGTGTTGCCAAACAGACAGATTTTTAGGAATCAGAGATGGTTCTTGGAGTCTTCATCCCAGAAGCACAATGTATCAGTTAGCCCTGCTGTGTAACAAATCGCCCCACTTGTGGTGGTTTAAAAGTGCTGGTGGGCCACTTGGCCTGAGTCAGCTGGGCTGTTCTGATGTGGGTGGGGTGTGGGCAGCCTCTGTGGTCAGTTGGAAAGTCAGGAGGGGCTGGCTACGCTCTGATGGCCTTGGCAGTGCTCACGGGCCAGCTCAGGAGAGCGATGTGTGGCCAAGCAGACACATCATGGCAGAAGGTCTCTAAGAGCAGCAGGAGGCTGAGCCCAATGGTCACACACTTTCAAGTCTCTGCCTGGGGCTTGTTTGTAACTGTCTCATTGACCAAAACCTGTGAACAGGGCAGCCTAGACTCAAGAAGTCAAGAGACTTGTCCTCTTGATGGGAGGGGTAGCGCAGTTCTAGTGCAGGGCATGGAGTTAGAGAGGGGATCTGAGGTCATCCTTGCAAGCATGCACATACACACACACACATGCAAACTTATTTTTCCCAACACATGCCACTGGAGAGCAACAGTGACTATCAGGAAGGGGAACCATAAGAAAAGAGGAGCCTTTTGCTGCTTAGCCCTGCTCAGGCCACACCTGTATTACTGTGGAAGGGGAAGACAGTTCAGTCCACAGGTAGTGTTCTCTGTTTCTGGAATTCTATATGTAAACACCATTGAGTCACACATACAGGCTTGTACCCATCTGCACGTCCACCTGCCAAGCCCGGGAGGTCCTCTTTCCCAGGGTCACCCACAGAATGTCTCCCATGTCCAGCTTTTCCAGAATCTGAGAACTAGAAAATGGTATCTCTGCATAGTTTTTATTTGTGTTCCTCATTTATCTTTTTAATATTTGAGAGCGAGGAACTGAATTTCCTTTTATGCTTCAGAGCCATTTGCATCGCTCCTCTGTGAACTATGGATTCATATTCTTTGATCACAGGCATTTGGTCTTTTTCATACTAATTTCTAGGTGTTCTTTGTATAAAATTTTGAGACCAGCCCATTGTCTGACATGATAAACATTTTCCTCTGGGGAAATCTCAATGAAGTCCATCACATTAGCTGTCTCGAGGCTGTCCTCCTACTTTAATGTCACCATTTGTCAGAGGCTTAATAGAGGTTACACCTACTTAGATGCTATGCTATTATTTGAGCTGCCCATCATGTCATTAACTTCTTTTTGTTTGCATTACTATTTCCTTTTTCTCTTCCCATGTTAAAAAAAAAAATTAGCAATAGACATATAAGAAGTTGCAAAATAGTGCTGAGAGATACCATGATCCCCTCACCATTTTGCCCAGTGGAGACAACTCACAGTGACAATGTCCAGGCAGGAAACTGACATCTCCCCTAGTCATAGATGAGTCACGTAACTGCCACAGCAATCAAGATACAGAACCATCCATCCCATCACCACCAAGAGCTCCCCAATGCTACCCCTTAAATCGCTGCTCCTCCCTTGCATTCCTGACTCCCATCACCCTGAACTCTTGTCAACTGTTAACACTATTTCCTTTCTAATTGATTTTATTTTCCACTCTTGCCATCTTATGAAATCTTCACTAATGTTCCAGGGACAGGCTAAGATGCATCATTTGTTTTTTTTTTGAACAGGAAAATATTCTGGTTCAATCCTGGAGGTACCATTCACTTATTGTCACTTTGCTGCGTCCTTTCATTCTCTCAGTGCAACCTTTCCTGAATTATCTCAGGTGCCAGACACCTGTCTTTCATTCTCAAGGTCTTGCAGTCAGACCCTCTCTTTTCTCATTCCAATATGAGTGTGAAGAAATGGAAATGGGTGTGTTCCCTGGAGGTCTGAGAAAAATCACTTCTCCCCTGCTGGAGTTCTGGTCTACCAAAACTTGCAAGACAGAATTCAAAACAAAACAAAACAAAAAACCCCACATCAAATCAAACAAAAGACATAAACAAAGCTCTGTCTACTGGGAGAAGGCACAGTTCGGGGGCCTCTCCTCTCCCAGGATATTTACCGACTTTATCTCTGGTTGGCAGAGGTAGTTCGTGGAGGTAAAGAAATCCAGCAAAAGGAACTCCGGGGAATTCTTTCTGAAATGCAGCCAGGTCCCTACCTCTGAGAAGGTTTAGCAATTGTTAAATTAGTATACAGATCTGCCGGTTTTGGAAGGGTCTAAGTGTTTATTCTTTTGTTTAGAATCTTTCCAGTAGGTAATGTGTTCTTGCCATCAGGATAGAAGTCACATCTCAGTGCAGAAAAATAGTAATTAGGGCAGAGAGGAAGGAGGACAATTAGACCTAACTCTGTTCAGCAGAAGGTCTCATTACATGCTCTGCTGTGGAGAATGGAGCATCCTTTGACCTTTGGCCAATAATATGCTCGGCTTGATCCTTTAGTTGGAGGCCACAAAAAGCATGTCTTCAATGAGAGTGTCTCCTACGCAAATTCCACCAGGGCCATGCAGACTAGAAATTATGACCTCTAATAAGAGATTGAAGGTATGAAATTCTTGACTGTGACTATTGTATAAAGTACAAAAAGAGACTGAAGCAAACTGAAAGCTGCAGGAAACAGCCTCTCAAAAATTTCTGTTGCATGTCACTGAAAGTAACAAAAAATAAATGTACGAGATCTATGATTAGGATGCAGGACCCAGGGCCTCCCTGGTGGTGCAAGGGGTTAAGCACAGCACTGTGAAGCTATCTGCAGCCTCTGCAGCGTGAGTATGATCCCCGGCCGGCCAGGGAGCAACCCACATGGCACAGCAGACTTCTGTCTTGCCCGCTGCTCCCCTCAGCAGTGGATTTCAGTGGATCTGCCTGTGCTGCTCCACAATCTGTCTCTGGTAAATCTTCTCATCCCCTGCATCCCTGGCCTGTACCCCAGTTCATGTATGCATAAAGAAATAGATCTTTGAAAAAAAAAAAAGGATATGCAGGACCCAGGTCTATTGAATATCATCTTGTTTTATGTCGTGGTTAACAACTTCACCTGTTTCTTGGTGACCCCCAATGCCTGGATTCCTCTGTTTTTACTCAACACACTGTGTCTACTCATTATGTCTGAACCGGTGCCCAGAGTGGATGCAGTAATAGGAAGAGGCTGCATTTCTTTGCTCTACATTCATTCCCCCTGTGCCATTACCTGGCATGCAGTAACGAAACAAGGTATTGATATTCTTAGCACACGAATGGCCAGGTCCAAGACACAAGTTTGCAAATGGTGCAGCCACTTTGGAAAACAGTTTGGCAGTTCCTCAAAATGTTAAACACGGAGCATTAACACTCCAGGAAATGACAGCAATTCCACTCCCAAGTAAATCCCCAAGAGGATTCAAAATACATTCTACGCAAAGACCATGCACGTGGGTATTTACAGCAGCAGGACTCATACAGCCAAAAAAGTAGAAACCACCCAAATGTCTATCGCTGATGAATACATTAAAAAATGTGGTCTATTCATGGCCCATAACTTGGCTGTAAAAAGAAATGAAGTACAATCTATAACTTGGATACACCTTGAAAACATTCTGCTAAGTGAAAGAAGTCGCAAAAGATCACACATCATATGGTTTTATTTATATGAAATATCCAGAATAGGCAAATTCCAGAGATAGAAAATAGACTGATGGCTGCAGGCTGGCAGAGAGAAATGATGTGCAGTGACCACTAGAAGGTAAGGGGCAGTATCTATTTTGGAGTGATGAAAATGTTCTAAAATTAGAAAGTGGTGTCAGTTGCTACAACTCTTTGAATATTGAATATACTAAAAAAAATCACTGAATTCCCTGGCTTAAAAGGGTAAATTTTATGGCTTGTGATTTATATCTCAATAAAACTGCTACTAAAAAAAAACCCAAACAAATGCTGTTATATGCTTGCCCAGTGAAACACTATAAAAAAGACCCAGGAGCACCTGCCAAAATAAATTACTATCAGGTGGGAAAATACCAAAGCAAAGACAACTAATATCTTTACAATTTTAGAGGATGAGCTAAATTAATCACTCTCTCCCTTATACATTACAAAAGATAACAAAGACCCTCTGCCTGCCCACCTTGCACTATTTCCTCACTCACAACATGAGCCACTGCTGAGTCATTCATTTTCTGATATTCAGGAAAAGCAGATGCAGGGAGATGAAGTCAGAGAGTTCCTAGGAAGCAGAGCTGGCATCAGAATCAGGTCACTTCATGAACCATTTATTCCAGAAAGTACTTGACCTTCTCTATCTTCATAAGTATCTAGTCTAATGAGGAGGCTATACGTGTGTGTGTTTTAAATAAGTGTAATGCTAATAAGCCTTTAAAGGGGTCTGTTGCAGAAACAGAAGAAACCTAAATCAGGGAGAGATGGACTGGCTTGGGGAAAGGACCCCAGAAAGACAACCCTTCTCCAAGTGGACATGAGTTCTTTGGGGGCAGCTGCATCCAGAGAGCTGGGGGACAGGAGAGAGTTAACACAGAGGACCCCGGAAGTCATCATTTCATCACAAAGGCCATTCTGATCATACAGGGAAACTTTGATAGGTTCTATTTTCTGTTACTCCTAGGAAACTAAACCTGGTACATTCATTAATCAAATACTCAATCCACCATTCAATTAAAAAATACACCAGGTGAGGTACTGGGAATGCAAGGATAAAGTCACCGACTTGCTCCCGTGCAGCTCTTGGCTGAAGCAGCATTTCTCCAAGCATGGCCCAAAGATAGTATCTAGCACATCAACTAGGGGAGTTGCTGAAAAATATAGATCCCGAGGACAAACCCTTATAGGCCTGGGGGGATAAACTGGACATCTGCTCTCACAAGGATGCCCACAGTCCCTGGGCCAGGGGCCATCAGAACACACCTTGAAAAACAATGACACAGTGACAATGACACTGTCAGGTGGTAGAGGCTCCAGAGGGTCACAGGGGGTTTACAGTAGGAGCTGGTGTAAAGGCAGGTGAGATTGATCTTCCCAGGAAGACCACATCTGAGATGACCCTATCATAAGATGGTTGTGGCATGGGGATGAGTTCAGAGGTGCCCTCAGAGATGAATGGCAACTCACCACTTTCCTTGTTTCTTTATCAGGACAACTGACCATCAGATGTGATACTTCCCACCCAGGCTCTGCACACCTCGGGGTCTGAGATCCCCTGACTCCTTTGTAGAAGGTGCTTGACCTCATTAAAAGAAGGTGACGATACAAAGGGAAAGCCACTGTCTGGCTACTTTACTGGAAGAAATGATCAAACTGTAAAAAATGTAAAAAATAAGTGGAGAGAGAAGACCCAGGTGCAAGAGGAGGATGACAGCAGAGGTTAAATGACAAAACATACCCTAACCCCAGCGGGATGTCGCCAGCCATAGGTGGAAATGGGTTTCCTGAGTGGAAAAGCAAACAAGTATCCATGAGCGTGACAACGTACTCCTGCACTTGAACAAATACCATCACCGTTTGGGTCCCCCAAATTTTCTGCTCTGTAAAATCAGAATATCAATATTGATCTCTCAGGCTCAGGCTTCTAGAAAGATTAAATGTGAAAATATATACTAGCAATAGATCTTTGCACAAAATAACCTCCTGCTTTCTTCCCCTTCAAACATGAGTGCTAGACGGTCTGAATTTTGCAAAATTTCCACTATTAATGATAATACCAATGAATATCCACTGAGGGTCTACCAAGTGCTGGCATTTTTCTAAGGAATTTTGTACATGGAGGAGTCATTTGGTGATTAGAACGATCCTGAGAGGTGGTTACTGTCATTACCTTACTTTTTCAAGGTTGGTCAACTCCATCAATTACATACAGTGTCTGAATAGGCTGCAACATCCTTTATCCTAGTCCCTCAACACAGAAAGCAAGTTTTTCTTTAATTAGTCCCTCTTTCCTTCGTATCTTTCCTACCAGCCATGACTTAACACAAAATAATGCTTCAAAGAGTTGGAGGGAGAAGAACTTCAAAAAATGATCCTTCATATTTTTCAGTAAAGGAAATGGTGATCCCTTTCTAATCCCTGGCTCATCACCATAGAGAGCCAGAATGACCTCTTGTCTGAGCAACCCAACCCCTTTCCTCTCCAGCCTTCCTACCACTGATGTGCCCCTCAGGCTAAATCTGCATGGTTCCTGGCCCAGCAGGCAAGGAAGAAGGGCACACAAGACAAAAAAAGCAGCCCTGGTGTGTTTTGATAGTTTTGATAGTTTTGGAAATCACTACGCACCCAAAGGAAAAGTGATGCGATCCACAGTCCATCGCTGAGAGAACTTAGGGAAACCACTTCTCCAATGTTGGACTTTATGCTCCCTTCAGTGAATAGAGGCCAGGGAATTGGGTCATTTCTAAGGCTTATTGGAACAGAAAGCATCTCTGGTTTCCTAGAAGGCTGTGATTGTGAATGGCAAAATAGGAAGCAGGGCTTCAAAGGCAAACCCAGATTTGACCAGACTCTATGCTGTGCTGTCTATATTCCTGGGAAAATCACTTCTCCCTGCTGTTTCGTTGGAGATGCTTACTCTCATCTACCCAAAAGTCTTCCCGTTCTCTCCTGCTACAGAACCACACTCCTGAATTGGGGCAGCAGGTAGAGATTCCTGGTTCAAGGAAGGCAGGACCCTCCTCTGCAGGGGCCAGCTATGTCTGGTCCCTGTAAAGCAGTCAAGGTAACTTCCAGCCCTACTGGCAACAAGAGGGTCCAAGATTCAGCGTGCAAGCAATTTGCAACTTGCACACCAAGAGCAATAAAGGGAAGTTGGCTACAAAGGTGCTTATCCTGAATAAAATGGCAGGGCCTCTTGAGGAAAGAAATTTTAGACTTGCTTCTTTCTTCCTTCCTTCTTGAGACCCTGGAGTGAAGATTAGATGACACAGTAAGGCAGTCATCTGGCACCCATGAGGCAAGAAACAGGGAGACCAAAAGCAAATGTGCTAAGAATGGAAAATAAGATGGGAAGAAGCTTATTTCTTGATGACACTGTTGAGCCGCTGTCCGACACAGGACTCCCTACCTCCCGAGGGCCTAAAGCACTGTTAACCTGCAGCCAAAGCTCTCTTAACAAAAATAATGCCAGTATCATCTGGCACAGAATTTGGCAAACCAAAGATGCTTATTAAGCGGTAGCAAATACAATTTCCTGGTGGAAAACTCCTTTGCTAAGGCATGTTGTAAGCTATCAGGTAAGCCTCCCGATAACACTGCTATTGCATGTTCCTGCTAAACTCACAATGAAAACAGTCAGGTGGAATTTGTTTTTTCTTTTCCAGGCACTCTGTCTTCTCTGGCCTCTCATGACTCAGCTCATAGGCAACAGCAAGGTTCATTGAGAAACTAGGACACCCTACCTTCTCGTGCCCGCTGAAGACCACTGTATCAGTAGCACAAGAGGACAGGTTCTCCCCCAGGAACCCCCAGACATCTGAGTCCTCAAGGATCTGCAAGCACCCATGGGGATGGGTTTGGATGTACACACATGTGAGAAATGCCAGCCTACCACAGGGATTGGGGACTCGGGTGCACTCCCTTGGTTACCTGGTCATTTTCTCCGCTATGGGAAGGACAACATCGTACTGACCCGTACTGCAGAGACCAACCCCCTGTCCATTCTGTGGAACAGGGCACTGACATCTGGCTTCCCTCTGATCTTCTGCTAACAGACATGCTGCTTTGGGGGGGGCCCTCTCATCTGAAGAGCACGAGCTCTCTGGAGTTCATGAGACTTTGGGGAGGCGCATCAGAAGGGCCGGCACAGAGCAAAGCCCATGACAGGTTAGAGTTCAAGAGGCTGAATCCAAAGGTTGGATGTGAAGGTTGAGAGAAATAATGATGAAAAAGCAAAACTACTGAGAACAGAGGAACGTCGCGTAAATGCAATGCTGTAAAGGTCACTTTAGAGAAGGGGGTCAGCCCCCTCTGTGATGGAGCATGCGGTGGTGGGGGGTAGCCACGAGGCGTGGCTGCTGGTCTTGCAGGAGCTCACAGATGTTCATTTATGGGCAAATTCAAGAGCTATTCGGCCTTTCAAAGTTCCTCTAAAAATTTGGGTAATTTTAGGCTGTTCTAATATCGCCTGACAATTTTATTAACATCGTCAGCTGCCGGGTGGGCCCGTCCATGCCTGAAAGCACTTGTCCTCACTGGGGACTGCTCGTCCGGGCTGCATTCTGTGCGAACGCCTTCCTGTTTGTGAATGAGCTAGTCATTGATGAGGCTGCCTGTCCATATGGACCCTCAGAAGCACTGAGCTGGGCTGCCGCTTTCGAGAGCAATTCTCCCGCTGAGAGAAAGAGGTGCTTGCGGGACCCTGCAGTCAGGCTGCCCCCTCTGAGCCTGGGCTTTGTAAGCCACGCACAGAGAATGCTCAGAACTTGGGGGAACTCACCGGTGATACGTCAGATGCTGTAAAGTGCAGAAATCCCTGCCCTGTGACTGGCCCTTGGTGTTGCATATAAATGTCCTGGGCCTTGTCATTTAGAAGAACCTGGAAGGTGAGATTCTTGTCTATACTGGAGGCCTTCTGAGCAGTACTGGCCTGCCACACTCACGATTAACAAAGTGTTTATGGAACACTGTCCAGAGCCAGATGGCGTTCGTGTGCATGATACGATTTACGCTCACAGAGATTCTGGGAGGGGATGAAGTACTGCCATCAAGGCCATCCCCACTTTATTTATAAGAAAACAGAAACCCTAAACTCTGGAGTAATTCTAAGATCAAAAGTCAGTAAATGCCAGGTTAGCAACTCCCATGCAAGGACAGGTCTTACGTTCTTTAATTATTCACTGTGCTGAGCCTGGGATGGGCCCCACCTCGCCCAATCCAGACCCAGCCCAGACTCAATCCCGATGTGTGTCTGTGTTAATGACTTCCTCCTCACCTATTACTTACATATTAATCCCTAATGGATCCTCGAATTACCTTTCATCTCTCATTTCCTAGATCTTTGTCTCTTTACTTCACTTTAAGCAGCAGTGGTCAACCTGGTCTTCTAACTTTTGACTTAAAAAAAAATGTCAGCAGTGAACGTCCTTAATTTTCTAGAGCTCTTCCTTGTTTCTTGGATGTTTATTTTTTTTTGTATAGGATCCAGTTCATGTTTCATCTGCAATAGCCATTTTATCTCTCCGAGGACATTACTTTCTGCTCTTTTTGGAAGCTTTCTGCTCCTCTCTGCCTTATCTCTGTTTTTACCCACTCCTTTTTTCAATTTGTCAAAACTAATCTCTGGCTTCTATGTTAAGAGTTTTTCCTCCCAATGTCTGCTGGCTCTTCACAGAATTCACCAGCGAGGCACTAAACATAGCTGGGCAGCTGTGAGTTTGTGGATGGATAGGCTTTAAAATAAAATATCCCCCACCCCAGTTTCATTTGGATTCAATTGACACATAACACTTGTAAGTTTAAGGTTGACAACATGTTGATTGGATACATTTATCAACTGCAAAGTGATTCCCCCATAGCATGAGCTACCCTCCATCCCATCAGTCACCAATTCTTTTTGTGATGAGAACATTTAAGATCTCTCTCCACAACATTCAAGTCCGTGTTCCAGCATTATTAATGAAAATCACCATCTGTGCTGTCGATTCCCAAATCCTATACTTGTATAACTGGGAGTTGTTTCCTGTGATCAATGTCCCATATGGGTGGGCTTTTTGACTTCCTTAAGGGGTGATGATGGAGTCCTGGCCTTTTACTGGATCTACCTGTCAGTGCCCCGTCAAGAATCAGGGACCCCACATAGAGAGAGTTTAAATAAAGAGCTGCTAGCCAGGAATGGAGGACCAAGGTACCCCATGAATAGCACCAGGAATTGACACTCATGGTTACCAGACTTTAGGAATTGGGTGGGGGAAGGCAACCCTGGGATCCAGACCTCTGACGGGGGACAGTGCGGTGCTGGTATGGGGAGCAGCAGAGGAATGAACTTCACAGCCAGGTCCAGACACGTCCTGCTGAAGGGCAGCAGACAAGCAGACGCAAGTCTCTTCTTGGCTCCAGCCTCAGTTTCCCTCTAGTGCTACTATTTATGGACCCTCCTTGGGGCTAGTGGCAAGAATGAAATGTTAGCAGAGTCCCAGCCCCACTCTCTTAAAGTCTAGGGAGTGAGTCTGAAGCTGAGAACAATAACATAAAATCCTCTTGAGTGGCACTGCAGGGTACCCCAAGTGTCAGTGCCAAATTGTGGGCTGGCTTGTTGCCCTAGAGAAAACCTCCCACTTCTTGTCTAGAGGAGACAAAACGTACCCCAAGTCTTGAGTGGGGAGCAGCGGAGGAGACAAGGGGCTTCCTTTTCAGGAAGCAGACTTTCACGCAAACGTGCTATTTTCACTTCTGTGCTGTCCCCAACCCCAGCCACGCATAATGGGCTGTGTTCAGAGTGATGTAGGCGCCGTGGGTCCTGAGGGAAGAGCTGCAGCCCTGGGCAGGGTGGGGAGGGTGCTCCCTGGCTGCAGAAGGACCAGCCTCCCATCTGCCTCTTACAGAGACCTTGGACCAAGCTGCTCACACTCAGACCCATCCCATAGTGCATCGGAGCATCTGAACGTCTCTTGGCTGAGCCTTGTCGGGGTGCATCAAGCACCCATTTGCTGTCTGCTTGCCCGGTGACGCCAGTTCCCATCCTGCACTCTACCCTGCTGTCTCCTGTCTGCTGCTCGCCTCGTCTATTGTCTCTGTCCTCGTGAACTTACGTTGTTGGGCTTTTTTTATTCCTTTCGTTCCATTTTCACGGACTTTGCGAGGGCGAGGAAGGAAGTTCATGTGTTCAGCCTGCCAGGTTTTATAAATTCACATTTTTTAAAAATACAAGGATGGGTCACTTAAAACATGTGCAAGCCAAATCTGTCCTCTGGGCCGTCCCTTGTAACATCTGCAAGGCATTAAAATACTGCACTCTGAACAAGGGAAAGCTGAAACCATTTGGGTCATTTTGCTTGCAAAGGGAGGGCTGAAAGAACAAATTAATGGTAGAGGAGAGACCGTGTGAGGACAGTCCACAGCTGTTCTCCTGCTCTGGGAATAGAATTAAAGTGCAGGAGCATAAAAGTGCAACATGAGGGATTTTAACCAAAGATGCCGTCTCATCGTTCACCAGATTACAGTGGTGAGCAGGCTGGTCCCCCCACCTGTCACCTCTCCCAGCCAGTGCCACCTGCAGTTTATTTTCCTTCCCTGATTTAGAACCTTTCAATACAACAGAACACGCAGTCAATGGCTTATCAATTAATTTAGAAGCTGGGCTGGGCGCAAGCCACGATAAGCTAAACAGATAGGGTCTTTTCCCCTTAGTGCTTAGAGCTCAGACAGAAACAAGGACGCATAAACAGCATTCTCAGTAAAACGCAAATCCAACCTGAGTGCCTCTCTCGTTTCAACTTTATCTACTTCATAAGTAAGCGTTGACCTACTATGTGTCACATCCTTGGATAAACCCCTCACTACAGTATATATCCACAATTCTGACCTTGACCCTCTGAGGTTGCTCCTTCCTGGGATGATTAACCCTGTTTATGCCCCCCTCCCACCCCTTCACACTTGATGAGGTGACGTCAGTTGCAAAAGTCATTAGGGATTGTATTCGCTTGATGGCTGTGGCAAATGGCCACCAAATCAGTGGCATAAAGTCACACATGCTTACCACGGTCCAGTTCTGGAGTTAACTATGGGATCTCACAAATGGAGGTTCTGGCAGGCAACGAGGGGAGGATCTCTTTGCCCTGTCAGTTTCCAGCCTGCATTCCCTGGCCTGTGGCCACTTCCTCTGTCTTCAGAATGCAGCCGCCAGCGTCTGCCTGCGCCATCCCATCTCAGCTTCTCTCTGCTGTCAAGTCTTTCCCAGTTCCCTCCCCAGTTGGGGTCATGATTAGCTGTTTGGAGTCACAATCTCTGACACCAAATGTGTCGGTTTTTTCTGCATAGCAGCCAATCCCCCAGCCCTCTGGACACTAGCTGACTCACAGAACTCAGGAAAGTGTTGTTTCTATAACCAGTTGATCATAAAAAGGTTCAATAGCAAGATGGGAACTCTGCAGAGGGCAAGGTTTGCACGTAGGAGCATGGAGGTGCTACGTGCCCTCCCTCGGCTTGGCACCCTCCCAGCTCCATGTGGCCTTCACCACCTCAGAAACTCCATGAATCTAATTGTTTAAGGGCTTTTATGGTGGTTCCAATATGGCAGCAGGACTGACTGAATCATGGGTGGCAGGTGATTCACTCCATCTCCTACCCTTCTGTTCCAGGGGGTAGGTGGGTGGGGCTGCAGGTTCCAACACCCTAATCCTGTCTCAGTTTTTCTGGAGACCAGCTCCACCCTGAAAATCTCTAAGGATCCTCCAAGAGTGGCCTCATTAGAATAAAAGTCATTTCTACTGCCCAGAAAAACCCATGACATTAGGGGGTCCTCTGTCAGGAACCAGAGACAGAGGCCAAAGATAGTTTTTTATTATAAGAGGGTTCATCATGCAGCCAGGATAATCCCAACCTCAATGTCCTTAATCACATCTGCCCATCCCTTTGGCCACACAGGTTAATTCTCCAGGCTCCAGGGCTTAGGATGAGGCTATCTTTAGGGGCTATTGTTCAATTTCCCACAGACAGAAAGAGGAAGGACTGAGATTCAGACACACATCACCCTGCACACCTGTTTCCCCATGAACCTCGAGCCAAAGCCACACTGCCATCGCTGTGCCCCAAATCTACCCTACAGAATCGTTCTTTCATGCCTTTTCCAAAATGCTCCATTTACGTAGAATTCCCTTGTATTTGGCCCTCTCACACACTCCCACTTAACCTAAGCCCAGCTCAAGTGCCCCCTCCCTCTGTATCCTTTTCCTGCCACCCTCAGCAGAGCTGGCAATCCCTCGTCAGTGCCCCACAGCAGTTTGGCAAAGCCTGCATGAGCCATGACGGAGTGATTTTGCATTTGTTCCTGCTTCTCCCTTCCCTTTCTCCACTGATTTGGGAATTCCTCATGATCAAGAATCCCTTCTCTTTCTTGTGCACTGCATAGTCCAGGAGATGTTTGATACATGTCCCCAAATGGATTTGAAACTAGCTAGGCCATAAATGAACTGCATGAATAAAGATTGTGTGATCTTCCCCAAAGGTTAAATAAAAAGGGAGAGCTGAGTCGCATTTTTTCTATTTCTTCCCCATCAATTTACTGAGCCCGAGCTGAGCATGGCACTAGGAATACAGAGAAGAAGGAAACAGGGTGCCCGCTTGGAAGAAAGGAGTGTGATGTTTGGAGTCACCCAGGACACACAGCCACCGTGTCTCACGCTGCCATGAACATGAGCTCATTTAAGGGGCATCTGCCAGATGAGAGGGACGTGACCTCAAGGCGAATCCCAGAAGCCCTTCGGCACAGGGATCCTATGGAATGAGTTTATGATCTCCCTGAAGGCTGGCAGCTCGGCTGAATTTTGGAATGTTTCCAGCATGGCAAGGCATCTTAAGAGAACTTCCAGTGCAGTGTTTTGGAAACTAGGATTTGTAACACCTCAGGGGGTAGTGGAAACAATTTACTGGATTTTGACAACATTCTAGAAATTAAAATACATCAAACCAATTAGAAGAGACATTGAAAAAAAATCACTGAACAGGAAAGTTAAGCATTATTTTAGGAAAATACTGTTATTTGCACATCTCCAGGATGTGTCAGGATAGACGCTTGTGCACACATACCGGCCAGTGTACATGGGTGTGTTCAAGCACACATGCGGATGTGTTTTATGGATTATGGTGCAAAATGGATTTCTTCTTGTGGGGGATGGTCAAAAAGGTCTACAAAGTGCTGATCTCACATATTACATGTCACCGGTACAAAGAGAAAGCCCAACATGGTTCCCGCAGGTCCTTTTATTAAAAGGCCTGGCAGGCAAATTCCCCGTGCCCACTGCGTCTGCACGTCACACCCACTCCACCACTGTCCCTGAGGACTAGAAATCTCCTTTTATTAAAGAAGCCAGTGGGGGTCCCATGTGGACCCGATGGGAACGTGACCCGTTCAAGTTTATCTTGTTCTGTCACCTAGGTTGGGCTGGCCACCTTCCGAAAGTTCTTTTAAAGAGCCCACAATAGGATTTGCTTCTATTGTCACAATCAAGATGGAATTATCCAGCAGAGGTCTAATTAAATTCCCTGAACTCTCAAGATGAGAAAAAACATGGGCCTGGAAGTCCTGCTGACCTGGGGTAGAATTCCCAGTGGGGCCACTCTCCGGTCAGCCCCCTAGCTTTGCTTCCAGCAGTGGGCTTGGTGTGAGGGGGGCATCCCTCCCCCTCAGCACGAAACAGGAGCTCAGTAACCATTAACACCTCCTACTCCCCTTCTCTTTCTACCAATATTTGCAGAGAAGTTAAAAAATAACCACACGGCAACTCCTCTAATGAGTCAAGGAGAAGGACCTCTGAGAGAATGGCATCTCTCCTCCTTCAGCAACGCCCCTGGGGTGCCAGGGGCCTTGCCAAGTCCCCCTGGTGCTATGTGCCAGCTAAAAAGTTTGCAGTTGACCAAAAGCCAGCCCTGGCCTGGCTGTGTGTGCTCAGACCCACGGCCGGCCCATCTCTGACCTTTTCTGGTATTTATGATGTCGGATTGGATTTTGATCACCGCTTGAGCTCTTGACACCAAATAAACAAGTTGGCACTCCTTGCTGGGAGGCAGAAGTACCAGGATTTTAAATCCTATCTCCAAACACTTCTCCCAAATACCACCCTGGCCCACCACCCCTGCAATGACACAGCCAAGACACAGATCCCTCTTGCTGTGATGCTAACTGCACCAGAGCACGGCGATGATAGGGAGCTTTTAAAAATATGTCCGGCGGCTATGCCAGAGATTTTGACCCAATGGGTACTGGGTGGATCTGAGCATCCCCACATGATTCTAACTGGAGGCCAGTTTTGTGCAAGAGAAGACAAGGGAGCAGAGAGAAGCATGATGGGTCCAACCCTTAGGCCAGCTGGAGGGGGCGCAGAGGGAGATGCCCAGTTTCCTGAGGTATCCGCAGCATGGAGAGGGCAACTTGTGTATGAAGAGCACACAGCCGGGGCCGCAACCAGGCCCTGGCACTGCTGAGCTCAGAGCATCCACAGATGCCTGCATATTAGCATCTCAGAACCAGGACCCGTCAGTGTCCAAAATTGTTCTTCTCTAGAATACCAGAAACAGTTGGTAAAGGCCCAAGGACCCAACATAGAATAAGCAAGTAAGAAGACCCATGGGCTAGCAGGAATAACCAGTATTATAAGAACCAGTATTATAACATGACTCCCATTTTATTAAAAAACAATTTTATATGCAAAGAAAAGCATCTGAAGGGAAATATACTAAAATGTTAATAACAGTCAACGCAGGTAGAAGAAATCCAGGGGTGTTTTATTTTCCTTTTTGTGCTGATATGGACATGCGCTGTTTTATTCATGAAATATATAAGTGAATCAGCCAGTGAACATTAATGATGCCCGCGGCAGAGCCATCAATTCTTGAAAGAGTGAATTCTTAATTTTGCTTCTGGAGATGAAGCTCTTTCACTACTACAAGAATGCTTAGAGGGCGTCTGCATGCTGCCTGCCCCCTATCTGGAACGTCCTTCTTCTGTTCTCCAAAGAAAACATATTTTCTTCCCAAAATATAGAAAAAGGGGGGACAGAATGGATGCAGTGGGATTCAAGTCTATCTCTGAAAACCTAAGTCAGGGCCTCCCTGTTGGCGCAAGGGGTTAAGTCTCAGCACCATGAAGCTATCCGTAGCCACTGCAGCACAAGTTTGATCCCCAGCCAGGGAGCTACCCACATGGCGCAGCAGACCTCTCCTGTCTCCCCGCTGCTCCCCTCAGCAGTATATTTCAGTCCATCCATGTGCTCTGCTCCTCACACTGTCTCTGGTGAATCCTCTCACCCCCTGCATCTCTCACCTGCACCTCAGCTCTTGTATGCATAAATAAATAAATCTTTATAAAAAAAATAAAATCTTAAGTCACTTGAAGCAAACATTTAGAGAGGAGAACCTACTGTATGCTGTTTTGTAAAGCATCAAGAAGGATTCAAAAGCCCATCCCCTGCTGTGACCCTTCTGAGGCTCTCTCCAGAGATGCAGGTTAAGATCGAGCATGGATCTGAAAACCAAATGTAGGTCCTGAGAGTTTCACTGGGGGAAGCCAGTGGGTCACCATTCACTCTAAGGAGATCTAAATCCTCTCCAGGAACCCTATTTGGGGTCTGACTCATTCCTCTCTTCCCATCCTGCCTTCTAGAGTCTCAACTTGGAAAGACCCCCACAAAGTGCCATTGTGATTCCTTTCTAGAAACAGAAAGGTGCAAAAGAGAGCCACAGACGCCAAAGAGCCATGAACACTAAAGACCTAATTCTGCATATTTAATAGACTGCTAATTTTTAGTATCTACTAGACTGAGATTGGTATATGCTTGGATGGGACAGAGTCTGCAAGATTTACAGGCAGATGAACGCAGGATGTAAGGCAGCAGAGACACCAAAGGGAGGCACACTTTACGTGGTTCTGATTCTGCCTCCGACAGTGCAAAGTTGCGTAAGATTCATAGACCTGAAAGGAACATGGAGATCACCCAGTCCAATCCATTTATTTTACAGATTCCTTCATGCTTTCATGACTCCCTCAATACTTATTGAACAGACAGCCTTGGATCAGAAAGTTGGAGTGACTTGCCCAAGTCTAGTTATGATAAAACAGAGACCCACCTCTATGCTAAGTCTTCTCCCAACAGCAGCTCACAAATGAAAGACCTCCTGGACCTTCCTTTGCCTTTGCAACAAAAAGCGCTGAACTAGTTCACGATCTCTAAGATCCTTTCCAGGGCGTATTTCCTACATGTGTGTGGGTCAGCAGAGCCACTACAAAACTTCCTTTGTTTCCTACCGCTGCCGTCTGCGGCTGGAACGAAAATTTATCTTTCAACATGTCACCTTTCCACTTTGGCAAACACTGATTTATTTTTTAATTGATGTCCCAGGAAGGCACACACCTAATCTGCTTGAGTGATGACACAGTTAATTAGGCCAAACAAGAAAGAAAGCCCAGGACAGAGCTCAAGCTGGAGGCGCTACTTACCAGGAGCTGCGGCCAATTTCTCGGTGAAGAGCAATTTGTGCAGGGAAGATCAAGGAGATACTCAGCTGGGTCAAGTTTTTAATTTAGGTCACATTTATGGGTAAATAGGCTCCAAAATCGACTTTTTTCATCTAGATAAGAATACTCCTCTAAAATGCTAAAGAAAATTAGTTCATGTACCAAAAATTTACATAAGGCCACCCAGGTCACCGCGGAGGACCCCACGGGAACCAGTGATGGGGCCACGTGGAGGGAGGAGCACTTTATTTAGCACGGATTGTGCGAGCCAGCTCGCTTCTTAAGGCTGCCAGTGACAGGAAATTTAAACTGACTTAAGAATTAAAGAAAAGAAAAAAGGGAAGTTTTGCTTTGGGCATGGCTGGAGGTAGGGATGACAGCAATATAATCTGGAATCTGTCTCTTCTCAGCCTCTCAGATCTGCTTTGACTCTCTGGCAAAGAAAAGAGACGCATGAGCAGCCTGAGGGTGATGTCCTTAGAAAGACCCTCCGGTCAAGTTGGCCCTTGGCTGTTGTCCGGGAAGTTGGGTTCCCAGGAAGTTTCCACCATCCTTGACAAGAATAGTCGGGGTTTGTGCAAAAGCGATGGCTTATGATGCACACCAGCTTTCCTTCCGGCTGTCTGGCATTTTGAGATGTGCTGTGTAGAGGGTGCCTGCGTGACCAGGCTAGGTGACCACCCCAGATCTGGGGTGCTGAGTTTCTAATGAGCTTCCCTGTGGATGGCATTTCACACATACTGTTATGACTGATTGCTGGAGGAACTAAGTATGTCCCATGCGACTCCACTGGGGGAAGACGCTGGAAACATGTGCTTTGTTGACCTTTGAACGTCACTCCACAAGCCTTTTGCTTCCACTGATTTTGCTTTATAACCTTGAGCTGTAGCACATGGCCTGGAGTTGACTGCTGAGTTCTAGGGGTCTTCCTGCCCTGTGCCAGAATCAAGGGGTGGTCGGGGGATCTCTGGCACAGCGGCGAAATGTGATGGACTTGCCGCATCATCTCAGCATAGATCAGCCATGCCAATATAAAATCTTTCCCAGGTGTTCAGGAAACAATCCTTGACCTATTGCTCATTACTCCTAATGCCCATCTTCATAGCCAGGGAGTTGTTGGCCAGGACTGGGTTGTGCCTTTATGTCTGCAGCCAGGGTTGGGATCACAGCCCTTACACTCACTGAGAATCAACTAAGACAAGGTGAGACATGGTTTTCAGAAGACAAAGAGAATTTCTGCTGATGTCAGTGGACGGGGGACATAGACACCGATCATGCGACACAGCGCTCGTTGAGTGGCCCGACGACCACAGCACATTGCGAAGATGCATTTACTGCAGTTAAACACTAACCACCACAGCCACAAAATCAAGAAGAGCTGAGTTCACGCTGTCACTATGCTTCCTCTTGTATTCCCCATCAACCTGTTAAGTGAGACACTAGGGCCATCTGCATATCTGCTTTCTCTTGTACCACATTTTGTCTGAACATGTATTTCCCATTCTTAAATACAATTTGATTCTCCTGCTGCATCTTACCTCTCCTAGTTCAGGTAGTGATTTCTTTTCTTTTTTTTTTTTTTTAAAGAGTTTTTATTTATTTATTTATACAAGCACTGGGTATAGTCAGAAGCGTGAGAGGGTGAGAGAATTCACCAGAGCCAGAGCGGGGAGCAGAACAGTCAGACTGACGAAGTACACTACTGACGGGAGCAGTGGGTGCGGCAGGAGAGGTCTGTGTACCATGTGGGACCCTCGCCTGCGGCTGGGGTGAGGCTGCAGACGCTGCGGGCAGCTTCGCAGCATGGCGCTCAACCACTGTGCCACCAGGGGAGGCCCAGTGATCATTTTTTATTGGATTATTGCAGCCAGTGATTGGCATTCACTATGGATTTACACTGTCCAATCTTTCCCCGCACCAGCACAGTTACATTTTCCACATGAAGGACTGTCAGACAAATTCTCTCTTCTCCTTAGGGACTATCAGTGGATTCTCAGTCTTCTGGAACAACCCAGACCCCTTGGCCATGGGCTCCATGACATAGCTCCTGCCTACTTTTCAACTTTTTATCACCTTGCAACTTAATCCCCCTAGCCCCAATTCTTTGAATGAAATAATCCAGACATAGGGAATACCTCAAAGTTCAAGCCACACGCCATGATGTTTCATGTCTCCCTGACTTTCAAATTCTCAATGACCGTATCATCTTCTTGAAGGCAGGTGTACCCTCATCCACCATGCAGCTCAGCACTGACTTAGAGACTGACGAGGAATAACGCTTAAAAACAGATGGACTGAATCGAAAAGGTGAAAGAGATAGGGCGAGATCTTGGCTAACAAGAACTGATGACTTGGGTATGTTATCATATTTAATCAATTAAGTATTAGGCTCCCTTGGAGAACAGGGATTGGACTATCCACTGGTTAGGGTGTGGTGAGGCTCAAAGGGCCCATACATACAGAACATCTAGATAGAGGGTATCATCAGGACAAGTTCAAAAAATCTGAGAAAGGCAAGTTCCTCAAAATGTACCACCCTACTATAAGATAAAAAGAAAAACTAGTGCAGAATACATGGGAATTCTGTATTAACATCATCATTTTTCTGTAAGCCAAAAACAGTTCCCAAAAAAATACATTTAACCAAAAAAAAAAAGTAAGTTCTACCCATGCCAGCCAATCTTCCTCTTTCTACTTTCTTCTCCCTGAGCTCTTCAAAGGCTGCCTTCTTTCTTTTTTTATATCCTAGTATCACAGCATTTCAAAAATAAGAAGAGGATTATTAGCTGGATTTGGGGAATCCTCTTTCTAATCTTTAAGAATTTTTGCTATTCTGGGATGTGACTTGGGCTCCTTTTGCCATGTAAGCAGTACAGAAGAGAGGCCCCAAGTTGCCGTACCGTCTTTGTCCTTGAGAGCATTCAAAAGGCAAGAAAACAGAAACTAGATCTTCCTTTTCTACTGGCGATGACTGATAATGAAAAAAAAAATTCTCCTTTTGTTTCCAGGGAAGCTGGTGGTTTCACCTAGACCCACACTGGCAGAGAGTGTTCCCTTAACGGCCTCTCCATCCATCTCAATAAGGAATCTGCACACACAACTCTGCCCACTGCACTCATACAGATGGGCCAGCCCAGCCCTCCTCGCCGAGAAGAACACAGCTATTTGTCTTCCTTGACAGGCCACGTCCGTCCTTGTCACCTATTAGATGCTGCTAATAATCTATGTATACGCATTGAGGAGGGAAAAAATGTGTGTCCTTGCGATGGCCACAGAAAGACTCATGCTGATTCCCTCTTTCCATGATTATGAGATAAGAAGCAAGTTGGACCCTCTCTAATTCTAAGGGAAGATCACAAATTCCAATGGGTCCTAGCTGAGGCTGTGGACTTCTGTGGATAGGAAGGCTTCTGAGTCTGGTTAATTCAATCCTACTTTCTCTCCAAATTTCTCTTGGTATCATGCATCCTCCTAGGAGCTGGGGAATAAATGCATTTATTTATCTCCTAAAAGAGGACATCACTATGGTCTTTTCAACCATCGGCAGCCCTCGCTGAGAAAAGTCACACACAGTTCAAGCATCTTTGAGGCTCCTGTTGAAAACAGTAAGATGGTAAGTGAAGTCTGAAGTACTCAAACTAGGAGCTGGAATATAGGACTGACTCAAAAAGTCATTCAAAGGGCACATGGGTGGGGGAAGGGTCCCCAAAATACAAACAAATAAGCTGTAGGAAACTGAGCTTTCTTTTTCTGGGCCAGTTATTATCAACCAACACTTACATTTTCATCTGTGGCCATTCAACAGTGAGGAAGTGGTTCTCAACAGAGAGATAGTAGCCTGCAGGGGGACATCTAGTGATGTCTGGACATACTTTTGATGTCCTAACTGGAGAGAAAGGCTTAGTGGGTAGAGGTCAGGGAAGCAGTTAAACCACCTACAATGTACAGGAAAGCATGTCCACCAAAAGTTATCCAGCCCCCAATGTCAACAGCGTGAAATTGGAGAAAGCCTGTATGAGAGCACTGAATTCTGGGTCATGAAGGTGTTGGGCCATTGCTGGGGGTGGGATCAGGCCTTGGACCTGTGCTCTTTGGAAAGACCCAACAAGTAATTCTAATACTGAAAGCTGCCCTTCACCCTGCAACTCAGTGCTGCTGCTACTCAAAAAACATGGTTGCAAATGATCATCAGCTTCCTGCTCAGCTCTCATATGCCTATTCATTTAAATTTGCAGGTTGCTAACATAGGCTAGGAATCAAGTCCTCACTAACCTGCATGGAAGATTCCTTTGATTGAGATATCGTAGAACAAACAAGAAAAAACAATCAGCTTCTGAGTATAAGATTCTAAGGATGAACTTGGTGCTTATCTCATAAATTTATTTAACAGGTATTTGCTTCTTGCTTCTTCCCACCACCTCTTCACCCCCACTAGGTCCGCTATGCCTTTCCTGGGTCCCAGGCTTCCCCCTCACATGCCTTCCCACCAGAATGATCTAGGGCAGCCCTATGCCCCCTACGTATCCACAGCAGCTACATTCACAAAGTCTCCTTGACTCAGGCTGCCGATATCAGCCAAATGTTAGGAAAGCAAGCTAGCTACTGAATTATTTAATCTGCATTAATGGCAAGTAACCCTAAAATGCTCCCAGAAGTATCTGATTTTCTTAAAGAAGGATGAGTTAGTCATACAATTTTCTAATGGACTAAATATCAGAGGATAACTTGTGCATCTGGTATTGAACAGGTACTCAATAAATATTTATTGAATGAATGAGCAAGAAAAGACTTCTAAGCAGAGCTGTTTCTGTAGTTCTGGGTTGAATGTTTAAGCTTTAGAATATCTCTTCCTCAAATTAAAAAAAAAAAAAAAAAAAAACACAAAATGTTTCTGCTCCATGACTTGGTGTTCCTGGCACCCTGTCCCTCCAAGCCCACACAAAGCTCTGCTTGTAGGAAACAACAGCCCGTCTCCAAGGGAAGGAAGGGAGACTAAGTCACTGTAACCTCTTTGCACAAGCCTGGCCGTAAAAAGTAATCAAGGAACAGCGAGCTCACACCCTGAAATCCTTCTCTTCCACTGACTGAAGCAGCCCTCCCAATTCAACTCTTTCTTCTCCAGTCGAGACAACCCCCAATGAGTCTGTCACCACGCCAACATAAAAGGCAAATCATACTAATAAAAGTAATAACACCATATCCTGTGGATTCTAAGAGGTCACTGATTGTAGGATATAGCAGACATCTTCCTGGAGAAAAAGACCATCTGTCAAGTTGCTTCCGTATCTCAGTTCCAGAAAAACAGCAAAATGGGAAAAAACCTGCATCGAAAACCTGAGATAATATAACAAATTCCTGCAGACCACTAGGTGACTTACATATTTTGTTTCTGAAATATTATTCCCATTGTGACTGAGAAACTGAAGTGCAATTAACAGGGGGAGTCCAGCCTCAGACCCGGATCCGGGCTGGCTGCATGGTTGTGCTGACCCCGTAAGACGTGCAGCTGGTTCTGTCCAATGAGGACACAATCTTCACTCTGATCATCTTGATGGAGGTTATTTTGGGAATTTTTTGGGACACTGAAGAGGTCATCACTGTCTCCTCAAGAGCAAGGGCCACTTATGCTTATGCTGAATCTTTAGCTACTAGCCAGCTGCCTCCTGATGCTGACAGTAAGATGCCCCTGACATCAGTAACGCGGAAGAGTGGTTACTCTGTCAGGGGCTGGGCAGGGATCTTTGCAGGCATCATCCCACGACACCCTCACAGCGACGCCCTGTGAGTATCATCATCCCCTCGTCACCAGCAAGAAACAGAAATTCAGAGATGTGAATAGCGACAAGGTTATACAGACGATAAAATCATGGGAAGCAAACCTACAAAAGCCCTGATTTCTTTGTCCCACCACCCCAAGATGAGAAAGAGGGGAAAGCAATACTTTCCAGCTATTGCTAGACATTAATCTTCCTTGTTCTTCCTTGCGGGGTGCAGAGTCCCCCAGCTTGCTTCACAGAGAGCCTGGTCCCCATGCATTTAGGAAAGACACAACTGGCACAGGAGGACCCTGAGGATGAATCAGTGTGGCAGTTCTGCCTGGCCTGAGGGCAGCACAGACCCAGCCCCCAGCACACTGGGGCTTGCGGGAACAAGAGTAACTTGAGGCAAGAGCCCACATCACTCCCTGGGCCTGGACTGTCCAACAGGGAGTCCTCCATAATGAGGCCAAGTTCAGTGCTCCTCGCTCTGCTGAGTCCTGCCAGCCTGCCTTCGCTCCTCCTCCGTGTTCACCACGGTGTGCCCAGCGCTCCGCGCCCAGGCTTTGTACTTGCTAGTTATACAGTCCGCGCTGTCCAATTAGCCTTTTATTAGACACAGCAAAGCTGGCCTCCCTCCCTGGACCAGGAGCCCGGAGGACAAGCATCCTGGATTCTACACGGAGGCACACCTAGAGGTTTGAAAAAGGAAACTGGAATAACAGGGGAAGAAAGTCTATTTTAATACCCAAAAGCGCTACGTTCCCAAAAAGGAAACACCTAAAGCTCCCCCTGGCCCAGCCCTTTCTTGTGGGAACCACACCTGTTCATCTATTTCTGCACGTCCAAGGCTGAGCCCATCACCGGTGCTCTCCTCTCTCCTTGCCCGGGTCATCTCTAACCTCCGTCCCCTCCCCAAGCAGCACCTGCTACAGGTCAGCATCCTATCTTGCTCACGCTGGAGCAGGGGCCACCCCCCTCCCTGCCGCCCAAACTTTCTTTCAAGGCCCTGTGTCATCTTTCAGGCAATCCCGCACTGCCACTAAGGGGATCCCTTCAAATTTGACAGCTGAGCCTACTTCTCTGTGCCGGGAACTCTGAACCACTTCCACCAGCTTTGGATAAAACCAATACCTTAACTCATAACACGCTTTACAGTGCCCGTGCCTTATTTTCACCCCTCAAACCACCCAGAACCACGTGCTCCATTGTTCGTGTGTCCACCGAGCACACACTGTCCGCGAGGCAGAGCTGTAGGTGCCGGGAGGGCGTCGGGAACAAGACAGGCAAGGGTCTCCACCTTGCAGTGTGCACGGATCAGGAGGAAAGGCAAGGCCGGCAGGTAAAGCAGGCAGGTCCCAGGTCTCTGGGTAAACTGGATGGGAAGGGGACGCGCGCTGGAAGGAAGGAGGGAGGGAGAAGCCAGGAAGAGAGGGAGAAGCGAGCAGGAGGAAGGGATGGGATGGTATCTCATGGCACTGAGATTTGAGCAAAGACTGGATGGGAGTCACAGCAGCAAGACGGCGAGATCTGGGGACAAGAGCACCTGGTAGAGGGGCGGTCAGAGCAAAAGACGAAAGGCAGCAGCCTGCCCGGCCTGTCTAAGGAGCACATCTCATGCTTCCTTACGGTTCTGTCTGCACCGTTCGCTCTCCAGACCCCAGGTCTTTGCAATCGCCATCCGGTCTGAGCGGGACCTCGAGGTCTAGGTCTCCACGCTGCTCCCTCCAGAAGACTTCAGGCCCACTCCCACCTGCTGGCCAGGGCTGCTCTCCTCAAAACGGGACCACCTGACCCTGAATTCTCCCTTTCAAGGTGCTTCTCACATGTTCATGTGCTCGTGTGTTCAGCTGGACCTAGAAACCAGTGGGTGAGGGCATCGGAGGTCAGTGTGGAGTCTGGTCACAGTTATTGGTGTTGATCTGCTTGGGCCCGATTCTCTGCATACACAGGCAGAGTATGGGGGCCTCACAGCTAATTTATGGGTGCTCTTCTGGGAGGTCACCTGCTGGATCAGGAGTCTAGAAACCACATTGGATTTTTCAAACCCTGGCAAAGCAGCATTTCCCGTGCCTCTGTTGTCTGCAGCCACTGTCTGGGGCCGACCACTGCAAACGTGTCACCCTGGGTTCGTGCACATGCGTAGGACTCTAAGCTCTGGCACCCCTCTTGCAGGGACTTAGGTTGCAGGGTAAAGCATAGTGGATTTAGAGCTAGACCATCCAAACCCAAATCCCAGTTCTACCACTGAAGAGCTGAGCCTCTGGGCCTCCCTATGCGTAAGTTCCCAAATATTAAAAATAGGAACATTAACAGTAATTATTTCAGGGAATGTTATGAGGATTAAATGAGTTCATCATAAAGCGCTTAACAAGGGGCTGGCACAGAGCAAGCACCTGAACATGCCAGCTGTGTCGGCCCGCAGTGAGCCGCGAGGCCGGACTCCACTGGCCGGACCGCCCGTCCGCACTGGGGCCGGAGGAGGCTGTGCAGGGGGGATGCCCACCTGAGAGTCTGACCCCATGGGTTCGGGGCCAGAACCTGACAGCTTCTTAAAGGGAAGGCATTTTCCTTATGCATAAAAACATTATCTTGAATATTCAGCATGGCTTTCTTCCGAAAGCTTCAAACCATGGGTGTGCATTTATTATTTATTCCTTCACAACAGCTTCCCCAAATTGCTAGAATCAGGTATTATTTCCAAATATTTGTGCAGTCAAGGTCTGGCACTCAGCGGTCATGGGTGATGCATGACCAGCAGTCACACCTGAACTGAGGACCATGCAGGCCCTGTGTCCACCTGCCAGGAAGCCCGGAGAGGGCAGGAGGCCATGGAGGGCGCAGCCGCCAAAGCCAAGGGGCTGGGGTTCAGCTCTGTGGTGCAATAGCTTGGTGAGCACAAAAAGGTATTTAACCTCTGTGGGGCGGGAAGGGCAGTTCATTTTGCATTTCAAATGTTCCAAGCTTCTAGCTCAGAGCCTGGAACAGAAGCACTTAAGGGAGAGTAGCTCCCTTTCACTTTGCTCTCCCTTCATCTGGCTGCCTCCATGCCACCTCCACGTGGACATCCAGCTGGGCTTCTCCCACTGTGAATGCCCCACACAGCCCTCCTGATCTTCGCCCGCGGCTGGTCACCGCCTACAGCTCACAAATGCCTCTTCACCCCCCACCCCAGCCACCTGGGTCATCCTCTGCTCTGAGCTCTCTCACCCTCCACTTCAGATCAGCCAAGCACCCTGAGGGTTAGGTCTTCAAAATGTGTCCCTAACAGGAAGAATTCCTCCCCCCTTGCTCGACTCAGCCTGAGCCCACAATGCGTCTCCCTGGGTGATGAACACCCAGTCTCCTCCATGGCTTCTGCCTGCCCTTACTCTCCAGATGAGCCATTAAAAACATCAGCAGATATGTGTGTCCCCGCCCCCCCCCCCCATCAAAGGTGACATGACTTCCCTCTTCACTGATGGGAAAAGACACATCCCCCAGGACCCTACAGACAGGGCTGGTGGCCTGACCCAGAGATCACTGTGCTCTGACCTCACCTCACCCCCTCCTTTGACACTGTTAGGGGGAAAAGGATGTCCTAAAGCTAATTCCATACAGGCTTTGTGGACTCCACCCCCACCCCAGGCCAAAGCCAGAAGACATTGGGAGAGACAAATCCCATCACCACCAAAGGGAAGGTGGCTGGGACCTGAGGGTGCGGTTAAGCAGCCAAGTTGGTATAAAGCCAGACACGTGGGCTTTGGAGGGGGGGGTCCCCCATTTTGGCTCTCCGCCAGCTCCCAGCCTCCGGCCAGCTCTGAGAGTGTCTTTGGGTTTCCAGGTCGGCGGATCGGGTAGGACGCATTAAAGACTTTGTTTCCCTATTTTCTTCCTGAGTTGTACATTTTCCTTATTTCCTTTTCCCTTGTAAATAAACCTTTTATTAACCTTTTGTGTGTGCTTGCAGTGGAGTATTCATAAGTCCCTTGTAAGCGCGCGGGTGAGGACCCACAGCCAGGCAACCAGTTCAATATCGGGGTTGCCCTATAACAACACCACAGCCCCATGGCTCAGGCAGCTTCACACTCTCTGTTCCTTATGACTTGGACACTGTTCCTCTCATCCTCAGACAGCTGCCCACGTGTCCTCCCAACTTCTTCAGGATTTTGCTTGTTACCTTTCATGTAAGACCATCTATTGTTGCCCTGATTGAATACTGACACACACACACACACACACACACACAACCAAACTATATTCTACTTGTTAATGTGGTTATTGTTTGTCTCTCCACACCCACACCCCCCAAGGAACTCTCAGGGGTGGGGATCGGATTTCTCTTATTCCTGCATCATCTCCAACAGTCAGGAAGCTATTTGGCATCTAGTCAGCTCTGTAAATATGTCTGAATGGCTGACTTCTCATTCTAATTCTAAAGACGTGTCTGATTCTTTCTGCTAAGAATCAGTGGCTCTGAAAAGCCCCCAGCAGTGCTTTGGGGAAGGCTCCTCCACAGGGCACAGACTGCTGACATGGGAGGACTTTGCACTCAGTGAAGTGGGATTGGGGGGGCACCTGGACAATGCCCAGAGGCAGGCAGATCTGCCCGGGGGGTGGAGGCTGGCTGGGGTCGGCTCTCACGCAGGCTGCTCACGAGACTCCCTGCGGAATGACTCAGGTAAGGGGGAGTCACAGCTGAGAGAAGTCAAGCTTCTCTGATCTGAACACACGGTACAGCAGGCCCAGATAACTAGCGGCTCTAAACAGGGGAAAATTAACAAGGCCAAATTGCATCAGTGTCACTCAAAATGTTTACAGTGAAAGATGTCAACTGCAATTAGCTTTATGAGAGGGGAACTCTTGCTACTGGATCAGAATGTTCTATGTTTATGGGTTTGTACTAAGGGACTTTCTTTCTGTTCCAGGGCCTGGCTTCCCATCACTCCAATTTAGGAAATATATAATCACATGCGCAATTGCGCATGTACGCGCGTGTGCGTGCACACACACACACTCTCTCTCTCTCACTCACTCATTCCACAAAACTACTGAGTGTGCCATATGGAGAACAGAAGAGCTTACTTATTTTCTTTTCACCTCTGTATTTTCCCAGAAAAATTAGGGTGGGGATGGGCAAGTCTCAGATGTTTTATACTCTTTTGCTAGTGAGATATAAAAATGCAATGCCGTGCCCTTTGTTTGAGAGCTCCTTGAAGGCAGGAGCTATCTTCCAGAGCCTTAGACAATAACAGCATCTAGTAGCCAGTTGCCCTGCAGAGGTGCCTAGCAAATGCTCGCCATAAGCCAACAGGAGGAAATACAAATGACATGCAGCCCATTTCTGGCCGCCTTGCATTCCGATTCCCTGCCCCTGTCCTGCCATTGGCTCACGGACTTCTCTGTCTGGGAAGTGCCCTGAACCTCAGAATCCTGCACATCCAGACACTCAGGTCAGCTCTGGGAACAGCGAGAGCCCTGATGGCTTTCCCTGCCACCGGCATTTAGAACCTGCACCCAATTGTTGTTACTGGCTCCTAAACCCCATCAGCCCCATGGCAGGTCCAAGAAGGGTTCGGATAAATGTGATTTCCTAGTTATAATGTGCCCATGGTGACTGCCTGTCCCAGAGAGACTTTGCAGTGAAATCTCTCCCAGGGAAACCTGCAGCCTAAATGCATATCGCAGGCTGAGTTTCTCAGGAGCCAACTGATAATGGAAGTTAGTGTACAAGAGGGTCATTTAGGGAGGGCTTCTGAGAACAGCACCTGTGAAAGGCAAGGTGAGAGAACTCTGGACAGAGAGAGAGATCAAGTGGCCAGGTATTCTTCAAGGGGGGGCTACGGCCGGCCCTGCAAATTTCCACAGTGCTGCCATGATGTGCAGGTTCCAGGTAGGGAGTGTGGTCACGGAGTTGATGGTGTCTGCCTGCGGCCATCCTCAAAGGGGGACGAGGGGCTTCTGCAGACAGCCACTGGAGTAACAAGTCCCTTATTCCCTACTGCACGCCACCTGACACTTGTTCCACAAAATATTGCCTGGTCACCACATCGCCAGCTGCCTTTGCAGACTCCTCAGGAGAGGCGACAACCCTCCCTCACCTTCACTGCTCATCTGATCCTCACTTCCAGGGCCCAGCACATCACCCGATAGTAGGGGTGCACCTGACACTCAGGAGGGATGAGATAAACGTCTTTCAGTTAACACATCACTGAACATAAGCACATAATATGCACACGATAATACATCATCATCAAACAGCCCCAGCAAGTTGATTATGATCAGTAAGGGCAGCAGAAATGACAGGGGAACTTGAAACCTGTGAGCATGGAAGTATCCTGGTCTTAACTCTAGGCAAAACCCCGCATCACCCCCCAAGCTTCAGTTTCTTTATTTGTAAAATGAAAGGGCAGATACAAGCCTCCTCTGAAGAAGAGATTTGAAAGTTGGGACACACTGGGTTTCTACAGTTTTGCTAAATGATGACTTCATTAGTGTCATTATTGACACAGGGACCGAAAGGAAGTTTTCATCCCGACAAGGAGAGTCCCAGGGTCACAGTGCTGTGCAGAGGACTCTTCTCAATTAGCCCAGACTAAAGTGGCCCCCAGAAAGAAGCAGACGAGACTAGAGTAGGTGAGGAATTTACTCCTCTGTTCAAGAGTGGAAATAAAAAGCAGTTGAACAGTCTGTGATTTTTAAATTGCTGTGCGTTAAAAATGACAGTATCCAGAGACACCCTCAGGGGGAAGGAGGAGGGATTAGGGTCAAAACAAGGAGGGTGGGAATTGTATGGGGAATATAACCAAGATGAAAATGCATACATTGTGCAAAAGTGAAAAATGATGTAAAAATTTATAAAATAAAAAAAAATAAAGACAAATAGAAGATTTTTTTTTTTTTAAATAATACATTTTAAGGAAGACTTGCACTATGACGTCTCTCCGGAATAAAACTCAACCCAGAGTTAAGAACAAACAACTGCTTCATGATCTCCATTAGATACTCTCACATACCTTAAGCCAAGGACAAAAGCTACTAAAATAGCTAAAAAGAAAACAACCTGATTAGAAGGAACATTAGTAAAGCCAAACTTTAGACCTCCTTGAAATGAAAAACCACAGTTAACAAAATCAAAAGCTATAAGAACATTTTCAAACACTCTATAGTAGATACCCATCTCCACCAACTCACAGGCTTCCTGAGCCATCAAACAATCATTTGATGAAAAGGGGAAATGGAGAAATGCACGTCTCTGCACAGCCAAGCCAACGCTCCATTACCTTCATCCCAAATCCACACATTCATTATTTATCTCTAACAAAGCACCGTGAATCGGCTTGGCCTGTGAGCACAGGCTACACCTTTTCATGGATGAAGGCAACCCAAGGTCCAGTCCTACCCTAGTGTGTTTTAAATGGGAGCAGAGTTGGTACTCAGCTGTACTTATAATTGCTCCTCCATTTCATTAGCATGACCTCATTAGGAGGTGACCTCACATTTTTAAAAAAAGACAATCGATTCTCTATGGATACTTTGAAAGATACTGGGGGAGGAGGGGAAAGGGGCAAAATTACCTTTGAATTTGTGGAATACAGCCCACAGCTCCGCAATGTCAGTTGCAAAGGTGATATCTGTGTCAAGGACAATGACTCTCTCCAAGTTGGCGGGAAGGGTCTTGGTCAGGACGAGCTTCATCAGACCATAAATTCCAGAGTAATGTTTGTTGGGGATCCAGGAAACTTCAGACTAGACAGGTTAGCAAAGAGAGGAAGTAAAAAAAAAAAATCACTCCATTAACTTTTTGCATCAATATTACAAATACTGCCTAATATATAATATAGTACACAGTGAATTTTGTTGAATACATGAATAAACATTTTCTTAAAGATTTGTTCATGTAATTTACATTTTGACATGTAAATTATTTTAGAAGAAAATGTATCTGAATGAAGGAAGCAGAAAAGTAATGTTTCTGAAATAACTATGTCATACAAACACTATGCTCAGAAGGTTTTAACTCACTGGAGAAAATAAGAATATATACAAAATGTGGAATAAAAGTACAGAATTTGAACAAGCTCCTATTTGTTTCTAGGTAGATAAATTACTTTAAGTCACATACCATTTCTGGGTCATTAACAATTACTACTTACCGGCTTTGCTAAAGGTTATGCTTACTTTTTTAAAGGTAAAACTAGCCAATTGATTAGTGTTGCTGCCTTTTCCTGTTCTCAGAGAAATACAGAAGAACTGGTCATCATCTACACAACATCTTTCAGTGGGTAGCAAGAGTGCAGGTGCACACCCCGGTACATATGTATGCACATATACAAACACACGGATAGAAACAAATAGCCCATGACGTGCTAGCATTGAAATCCTCACGATATAATGGGATAATAACTGTCCCACAGATTGGTGGATTCATTAGTAAAGGCAACGCTAAAACTAATCCAATCACCACTGTAAGGGAAGTCTTCAAAGGTACATGCCATTTATGGGCAGAGTCCATAAATGAACCCTGCTGCTCTGGGGAGTTTCCAAGGAAGCAAAGTACACATTCTATTTGCCAGAAGTTAACACTTGTGATGGAACCCTTTAATGGGAATGTGGCCATGTTACCAAGATTCAAAAAAAAATTCATCCTGTTGTCCACGTTTCTGTTTTGAGAACATTTTTCTGTAAAAATGTTCAAAAAAAAAAGTCAAACTAAAAAAAAAAATAAAAATAAAATAAAAATAAGGGCCTCCCTGGGGCGCAAGGGGTTAAGCACAGCACTATGAAGCAATCTGCAGCCTCTGCAGCACCAGTTCTACCCCCGACCTGCCAGGGAGCAACCCACATGGCGCAACAGACCTCTCCTGATACGCCCGCTATTCCCCTCAGCAGTGTATTTCAGTCAGTCTGCCTGTTCTGTTCCCCACTCTGTCTCTGGTGAATCCTCTCACCCCCCACACCTCTGGCCTGTACCCCAGCTCTTGTATGCATAACTAAATAAATCTTTTAAAAAAATAAGAAGTCAAAAGTTTTATTCCTAGAGATGTTCATCACCATGTCATAAAAATAAACAAAAGCCTGCCCACTGAAGTTAGTTACAACATGACATTGTTATTTGAAGTTGTACTATGCAGTGGCTAAAAATAACATGAATTAAGATGGACTAAAAAGAAAGTTGATGCAGTTTTAAAAAGCATGTCTTAAAATTATTTTTGCTAAATAACTGCTCTGTGTCATTAAATAACATAAAAACACATTTACCTCAATTTATGCAGAGGAAGGAGAAATGCAAGCATCAGATCACTAACAAGGACTGGGCAGCACTAGTCGAGGGGAGGGATGGGGGGTTATGACCACCCAAGGCTTGAGAGCCAATCCTGGCAGCTGCTGGAATCCAGGGGAGGCAACCACAGGCGTTAAGTCACCTAGCAGGAGCGTGATCGGCAGCTGAGGGACACAGTCTACCCGTGGCTGTACCACAGGACGGGACAGGGAAAAACATCCCACCTCTTCCTCCCTCTACCCACCAATCTCCTGCTAGGGTACTTCTCTGGGAAAACCCAAGGAGCCAGAGGAAAAGTGAGCTCAGGAATGAACATAGCCCTTATTCATTAGCCTTAAGGGGCACAAAATAAGGTGACAGGTGAGAAAAACTGTAGAGACAAGCCTAAGACAGTCATAGCTGTAATATTAAATAATGGCAAGACCCAAGCACAATGCCCTATGCATGATAAATGCAGACATCTGTCTGTGGGATGGATGAATGGATGGATGGATGGATTGATGGATGGATGGATGGATGGATATGGGATGGGCAGATTGATGGGTGGATGGATGGGTGAGTGGGTGGATGGATAGGTGGATGGGGGAGGTGGATATGTGGGTAGATAACGTGATGGGTGGATGGATGAGTGGATGAATACATGGATGGGGGGACAGAGAAATCAATGGGTGGGTAAACACACAGTAAGCAAGTGATTTGCCCACAAGCACAGCAAGCAAGATGTAAAGCTATTACTGGAATCTGCCAGGGGAAGGTTTGCATTCTGTCCTGAAACCTTCCTTTGGAGCTAGAGCTTCATGACTAGCCATCATTTTAAGATCTGAAGCCTGAGGACTCTGTAATTCCCTCCAGTGGGCTTTATAAAACTCATCCTCATGAAAGCCCTGGCCTTTGAACTCAGCTCAGTTTCTTCTCTCCCTGGAGAATTTTCCTGAACTGAAGCTTGGCAATCACTGGTCCATGCTGCAGAGCTTTGCTATTTAATCAGACCTTTGATTAACTTATTCATCTATTTTGGTTACCATCAAAGCAGGAGAGCTTGGTGAAGACTGAATACCAGAGTGTTGGGTTGAGCCATCTAATTACATTGCCCCGGCTCTCGGCTTTATTTTTAACACGTGTGTGAGCTGCTCGGATGCACGGCAAAACAGTAGGACTACAGGAATAAATTAATCTCAACATGCGCTCAGGCCTGAATGTCGCCCCAAGTCCCCGACTTAATACATAATCAATTAAGGTAGAGTGTTCAATTAGAAGTAAAAGAACACTCGGATGAGTTTGTATGCAGAAAGGAAACCCCAGGAAAGGGTAGAAAACTGAGGAATCTTTGGGGGCACAGAACGTGAGGTGAGAAGCAGATGTATTTATTATTCATGGCTTATTCTCTTAGAAGTAGCACATAACCTGCCTTCATCCGAAGCCTGCTCTTCTTTCAAGTCACTTCTTGGAAGTCACCACTCTCCCTGGGCCACCCTCCCACTGCCCCAGGCAGGTGAAGCTCCAACCAAGCTGTTTCCCAGCCTCCAACACAGCATGCTCCCAGTCTGTGTCTTTTTTTCCATGTCTCTCTACTGTTCCTGGCTGGAACTCGCTGAGGCAGGGACGATGTCATTTTTGCTGTGGTAAGAACCTAGTCATTACTTCAAAAAAGGGTTTGATGAACGTGCTGTAGAGTTAGCCAGGCCTGGTTCAAATTCTACCTCTGACATTTTCTTCAACTAGTAGTAGATGCATCCATAAATGCTGAAGTCTATCCAGGTCAAGAGTGGTACAACTAAAAGGTATTGGTTTCTTGAGCTCCAAAACCTGGGCTCTAGAACCAGTTCCACTTCTAATAAGCTGTGTGACCTCAGGGAAGTTATTTAACCTCTCTGAGCCTTCGTTTTCTCATTTGCAAAGAATCCTCGCTTCAGAATATTTCAGGAAGGATTGTGAAGTATCCAGCTTGTGCTGCACACCAGCTGGCTTCTGTAAACCCAACATCCCTTCTCCCAGTGAATGCCTGTTTGCATGGTAAGAGAATGAGCCTAAGAGGAACAAAAAATTAGGGTACCTCTGACAGTAAAGGGGAAGTTAAAAATGGAGATTATTTTGTCAGGGGGATTAAGTCACCCATCACTTTCCCCTTTATTTCTACATAAAAGATAAACAAAAGTACAAATTGAGATCTACTGGGAAATTCTAAGCCTCCTCTGTTTGACATCCAAATTGCTCAGCCCTCCTTGCTGTTGGGAGGAGGAAGTGGGTTGGAGGGGTCATTTGCGTCATCTTTTGGGACAGTGTCTTGGTGCTATCCACACTGGTCTTGCACTCACTCCCTTCATGCGATAAACTTCAAAACAACCAGAGATATTAAGTTAAGGAGTCAATGGAGAGAATCCCACTCTCAGCATCACGGAGATTGACCCCCTAGATGATCACAAAGACAACCCCACCTGGCGGAGCAATATCCTAGCTCATTCTTCATCATTATAAACACACCCCAGGGTTCATGTAATTAAAATGATAATAAAAGCTAAAGTTAGATTTATCTTAATGGACAATCATTACCTTGCAGTGGTGTTAGTAATGCTGGAGCTTGTTGGAGAGCAATCTGGATTTACCTAAAAATCTAAAAATTGGGGCTTCCCTGGTGGCTCAGGGGTTAAAGTCTCAGTAACATCAAGCTATCACCAGCCACTACAGCACGAGTTCGATCCCTGGCTAGGGACCTAACCCACATAGCACAGCAGACATCTCCTGTCTCACTTACTGCTCCCCTCAGCAGTGTATCTTAGTGGACCCGCCTGTTCTGCTCCCCACTCTGTCTCTGGTGAATCTTCTCATCCCATCTGTACCTCTGGTCTGCACCCCAGTTCTTGTATGCATAAATAAATATTAAAAAAAATCTAAAAATTGAAGTACCATGTGACCAGCAACCCCACCTTTGGGCATCTAACCGAAGAAGATGAAACCATCAATTTAAAAAATACACGCTCTACACCGTTCACTGCAGCACTGGCTGCAATCACCCAGATATGGAAACAACCAAAGTGCCCGATGATGGAGGATGGATCAAGACGTGGTGTAGCCACCCAGTGGAATACTGTTCAGACACAAGGAAAGAAGAAATGTTGCCATTCACAGCAAGTGGAAGGAGCCTGAGCGAATTATGTGCAGCAAAGGGATTCCGAATGATGAAGACAAATACTGGACCTTTACACCGAGGATGATTTAACAAGGCAAAAAACTTACAAAAATTAGGTGTTTATAAAAGGGGTAAAGTTTCTGAGGCAGGGCTAGAGATTCAAAGGGGAAGAAGTCAAAGAGGTACAAAGGGTGCTGGGGGAAGAAATCTCCCGAACAACCATCTGGTACAAACACAGTTAATTCTAAAGGATGACAAAGGCCCAATGAAACAGGAGGAATATAATTCTGGATCTATATACACATCCCTCCTCGTATTAGTGGAACAAAACCCTTTCCTCTCTCATGCCTGGGAAGAACATCCTCTATTTAGCTTCATGAAGCTTGGAGGGATTGGTCACTGGAGCATTCACAGATTGCCCCAACATCCCTCAATACTTTATGTTATGAAATGGAGCATTTCAAAGCACTGGGAGTTCTGATTTGTGAACTGGACTGTTACAGTGGTTTAATTTCCTGAAATATAGCCGCCTTTGTAACTAATAGATTTTTCAATGCACCAAGGAGAAAATTACATTAGCTCCTGCGTAGCCTGGACTTAACATTTTTAGAAGCTGCAATTCTTATTACGATGCGCAGTATGTATTTATGAATGTATACTTAGCATGGTGTCTGACACATAGCAGGCACTCGATGAGTAGTTTTGAAAAAGTAAAACAATATACGTACACAGCAATGCTTGTTGTGAACCCTTCCTTTAATGGGGATATACTAGCGAACCTGCTTTATTCACTTATTCATCTTTCATTCATTCAAACACCAGATGACTGCTTTGAGAGAATTATAGTGCAATTCTGGAAGACATAAAAACAAGTAATTTCAAAAGTATTATTACAGCATTAGGGGTAGTGGTTTATCCTGATGAGAGTTGGAGAATGGGATGGGATGAGAAAGACATCCTGTCATTTTGAGCCCCTTAGCCTCTAAGGGGGCTTGGGTGGTTTTGTTCTAATCCCATATTACATGGTCAGTGTTTTATCAGCATATATCATAACCTATGTGTCTGCAGTCCTCAAATGAAGGTATTTGCCTGTGTTTACAGAAAGACATCATGGGTAAGCTAGGAGCAAGATTGTGACCTACAGAAAATACAGGACCTGGAGTTAGGGGGACTTAACCAGCTAACACACACACACACACACACACACACACACACACACACACAGACACCCTCCTGCTCAAAGTGTTAAGAATGGAGATCATCATTTTCCTAGTAAATGCAATGGAAAAAATTAAAACTCATCAGTTTCCCTTTTACTATAAACTTACTTATCATATTCTCAACAGGACAAAATTTTCTTCTTGGGGGGCTGGGGGGATAATTTAGAATATTACTATGGTTTCTGCTCAAAATCTCATGGAGAAGACACAAATCTTAAAAAGGTTCCTGGGCAGATGGTGATAATAATTTTTTGAAAACGATTGAGCCACTTTGCTCTACAGGGTTCTATGGCACCAAACTGGCCTGGAAACAGAGAAGTGTGCAACAACACAAATAAACCAAAACTCTGACCCCAGATACAGGCATCTTCTGAGAGTAATGATTCTTCCTGCCTCCATGAATCTAATCAGAAGGTACTTTAATCAGAAAACATGACAGTTACCTGTTCTCTAGTTCATCTGCAGACTGGGGGAGTACTTTGTTCCTTCTCTCCTCTCCTCCCCAGTGCCTTTCCTTTTCACCACCTTTTTTGGCAGGGAACCAGATAAGCGCAGCTCATTGGCTGCGATTAACGAGGTGCCACGCTGTTCTGCATTAATGAGGTGCTTTTCATTTTCAGGAGACTTCATAATCCTTTGGAGGTGCAGCTCTTGCCTGTACACTCTCTGGTTCCAGCTCCCTAGATCCACCCTGCTGGTCAAATTCACTCTAAATACCTGGGAGCACAGCCCCAAGCAGGTGCAGAGGGTTAGGGAAGATGATCCAGAGGTGCCACTTAATTAATATCTGGTTGGTTTAAAAAGTGTTTTCTTTCACTAACCATGGAAGGGGAAATACTCCAGTATAGTATAAAGTTCTAAAGGAAAACCTTGTCAGTCACAAGCAGAATTTCTCCTGGCTAACAGCCAAAATGACCCTTTTCACTGGTCACCCCCAGAAAAGAGGATGCCCTTACTCGACTCTTGCAGTACATCTAACAAAAATTGAGCCAAGGCCTTCTTGTAATTTCAAATACTTTAACCTTGACCTTGAAGCCTTGTCTCAGAAGACCTACACTGTGGTGATACTGACGTTCACCCTCCATCACAGGCCTTTACTATTTATAGGAAGGGTTGTCAAGGAAACCAGGTGTTGAGGATAGCTGTCTAACTTGACTAGATTTAAAATTTATCATACATGAGAATGCAGAAAAGAATGTCATCCGCAGGAAGTGCTAGAGAGGCTGGGCCGTGCTACAACATAATTCCATTAAGCCTTTACTTTCACATCAAAACTCGGTTACCCATCAAAGGAACTCCTAATGCGCTAAATCCGCCTTCAAAAAATAAATCACCTAATTCTGAAAGTGACTCGTTTCTCTCAACATTCACCGTGTGTGCCCAGTGATGTCCTAGGGGCTCAGGAGAAAGCAGCAAACATAGACTGTTCCTTCTCAGAAGATCACTGTGAAAGGGGACGATGATTATCATACTTACGATAACAATATCACATTTGATGAATGCTCGCTGTGTCTTAGACACTATAAGCCATTTACAGATATTACCTTTTAATTCACACAATAACGCTAGAAAGTAGATGTCAAGGGAATCACACAATTCTAAAGAATTATAGTTCTGGGATTGAAAATCAGATTTGCCTCATTCCAAAAATCTGAGTCACTGTGCAAACTGCCTTAAATAAGATCTTCAAGTGATCATTAAGCAGTGAAAGCTGTATGTAAAGGCTTCCTAGAATTTTTGGGGTGCAGCGACTACTTAAAGGTAAGAAGTCAAATCAGATGATTTTATATATATATATTTGTGATGAATTACATATATTTATATACATATAAGTATGTACTATAATACTATTGTAGGGACAGGAGGACACGGAGCAGGATCTCTATGACCCGAGCAGACTGGGTAAAGGAGAAGTCCTGAAGCCCTCAGTGGCTTTTCAGGCTTTTATTGGAATTTACCGGGTACACAGCAGGCAGGAGTGCTGGGGGGCCGGGGGGCTGGCAGGCCTCCCAGCCCTCCCAGTCTTCATTCTATCTGGGCTCTCCAGCCTTCTCTGGTGGTCTCTGCTGCTCTGCTATTCCTTCTGCTTCTGCTTCTCTGCTTCTGCTGGCTTCCCCGTGACGCCGCTCTTAAAAGCCCAGTCTTAGCCCAGGTGAATCCCCTCTCCATATGCCCACACCCTACTCCAGGTGCCCGCCATCAGGTGTGCATTTAGGACTGCAGGGGTCCATCATCCATCCTAATGGCGGGAGAGCAGAAAAGCCTGATACTTTTATCTCACCCTACAACTGTATTATATGCTATATCACATAAAATACTATATAGATTATGTATGGCGTATATCTGATGAGTATAGACTACTGCACTCTAACATAAAGCACAGACGGCCCATGGTACAAACGAACACTTCCACAAGGTTATAGTAATTAACACTAATGAGGAGGCACCTTTCTTCACCATGGACAGGGCTGCAAATGACCAGGTACATTCTTTGCTAAGAAAACTGTTAATCACCCCCAAAAATAAGGGACTTGAAAAAGATCCCAAAGGATGTTTAGAATCGATTCTAATGTCTGTTCCTTAGCACCCAAAGAGGGCACCAGAGAGATTCTCAGCCTCTGCCACCCTGTGAATGAATAATGTGATGGCGGGTCCACGGAGGCCAGCTGGAGGCCAGGTACCCTTCTCAGGGCAGAGGCAGGCCACCTGGAGCCACAGTCCAGCACGGCTGCACATTAACATCACCTGGGCCCATGCTTGTGCGTGCCCCCCAAAATTGTTGGGGCTACCTTGCAGAGGAGCTTGGCATTGGCATTGCTGCGTGGTCTGGGTTGAGAAGGCTCATAAGTGACATTAATGTGCCATCCAGGGTGGGCCCTGGTGTTGTTTTCTGGGTGTTGTTTTGTGTTACAAAAGCCTATCAAGTCTATGTGTCATCAAGCCTGAGGTCACAACTGGGGAAATGAGCCAAACCATCCATTCCAGCTTCTGGCGAAGAACATCAAGACCCAAATGAGGCAGAGTTCTGTGACTCTGTTCCTTTTTGTTATTTGTACAGACATTGTCAAGTTCTCATATATTTAAATATGTAGTGGGGTTTTTTAGTTGTTTCGTTCCCTGGTGTGGGAATACTGAAGCACACCTGATCTGCAAGCAATATGAAATGAGCATGGTACTCAGACCTGAAAAATACAAGCTGCAGCCTGGGCAGTGCCCAGCTCTGCTTCTCAGATTCTGCACCTGAAAAGCAGAGACCAGCTACCTAGTGGCTCCAAAAGGCCGGAAAGGAGAGGATGCATCAGGAAGGTCGGAGCAGAGTCTATACACCTGCCAGAGTCTGGACTCACGAGCTGCCTATTAATTCTGAATCTAGAGGTGAGGAATATTTCATCGCTTGACAAGAAGAAGAAAGCTAATCCCAGCATGCAAACTTGCAAAGCTCATGACTTACCACATCTGCCACCGCTAGTGAGTTCTTCTGGCTTCTTTATAATGGCTGGTTTTGGAGGGAAGGGCTTATGTATTATGTATAGGGAATGTAAAGGCAGCAGGCACACTCTGGGACACAATGTGCGCTAAGTAGTAACACCATATTAATAATAATAGGGGATGAGAAAGGGGCGTGTCCGCAGCGCTATTATGCCCATGCTGATCCTCGGTTGCTATTTTCTCTTCAAACGTATTATTTAGCCAGTAGCTAGCAGATTTCAAACCTACTGGGGTTCTTCAATTCAGCCCGAGTGGTTAAATCCAATGAAAACATCCTAGTCAGATGAGTTTTCAGCCAAGGGACGTGAGTATATAAAAGGATATTTAACTGGTTAGTTTGTGAAGACATCCCCCTGTCAGAAATGATAATAGGAATGATGAGGATAATAATATGTATGTTCAGCGTTTTCCAGTTTACAATACAGTTTCGAATCTGTTATCTCATTTGATTCTTTTTTTTTTTTTTAAAGATTAATTTATTTATTTATACATACAAGCACTGGGTACAGTCAGAAGTGTGAGAGGGTGAGAGAATTCACCAGAGCCAGAGTGGGGAGCAGAGCAGGCAGAAGGACTGAGGTACACTGCTGAGGGGAGCAGCGGGCGGCAGGAGAGGTCTGCGCGCCATGTGGGACCCTCCTCCGGTGGCCGGGGAGCAGCCGGGGATCGAACTGGCGCTGCAGAGGCTGCGGGCAGCTTCGCAACCCAGCGCTCAACCGCTGCGCCACCGGGGAGGCCCCTCATTTGATTCTTGAAGTCCTTCTGTGAATCAGGCAAGTAAGGAATTCATATCTCAGAAAGCAGATGCAGCCAGTAAATGTTAGGGTTGGGACTCACCTCTTCTGACCTTCAAGATATCATTTTTATGAGGCCCAGGGCCTTCTGCTACCCTGTGTGACGCTCTGACTTTAGCATGGGAAGGAGATTCATAGACAGTGAAACATTAGCTAGTGTTCTGAAGCAAGAAAACTCACATTTTAATACCTGTGTCCCCAAATCAAGCTGGCTTGGTGACAAGACGCAGTAGGAGTGAAAACCTACAGTGTTCTCAAGCTTCCTCTCTCACGTGATCTCTGCTTAGCACCCCTCTGGCTTGCGGTCCTGGCTTCCATTAAAAAGCAAGTGAGGAAAGAGGGTTAGGAATGGACATCACCTGGGGCCCACGGGGAATGAGTCCAGCATTTACACCATGAAGTGCCAGCAACTGGGGATTCCACTTTCCACTAGACCTGCCCACCTGCTCCATCCAGCAGGTAAATATCACCCTTTACTCAACCTCACACCAAACCAAGGACTCCAAGCGGCAGGTGCTGTTGCCTTGCATTCTCCTGAGCATTCACCTACGTGCAGGATTGTCCAAGGCTACGCACTTGAGCCCCGAGTGTTGACTTCGCTAGGTCAAGAGGACTCTTGTGCTTCCCCTGCACAAAAAGGAGAGTGGGTTTCTTCGCTGGATCACAGCCTCAGGATGGCCCTTCACAGTGCCTCATCTGGGGCTCACCTCTGGGCAGGATGCATAGAGAATGGTGTACCCATGTGCCCGCTGATCCTGATTTTGCAATTATTTAGGGAGGAAACCACATTAAGAATGAGCTCATCTCCACCTTGGAGAGCCTCCAGTTCTATGTATTATACACCACCTAGCATCTCTAAGTGAACATCTAGATAACAGATGAACTATCGACTTCTGCTCTTTTCTCAGTTTCCCCACCTCAGATGACACCAGCGGGCACCCACCAGCTCGTTTTGGAATTCTAGGAGTTGAACTTGATCTCTCCCTCCACCGCTCCATCTGACAGGTCCAAACCCTGTCTAGTCATCTGCCTTTCAAGGTTGTCCCCCGGAGGAGGAAGGCAGTCTAAGAAGGAGCCTTTTCAACCAAAACATTCGGGGACTGTCATGGTATTGTCAAATGTCTGAAACCAATTCTATTCTTTTTTGATTTTTCTTCTCATCTACCAAGACATTCTGCCCCCAGGATCCACATTTTTACAAGGCCTCTGGACCTGAGAACCTCATAATTAGGGTCTTGGACTGACTGACTCACTTGAGCAACACCCCACAGAACAGACAGTTGGCATTCTGTTGCAAGGTTCCTAACAAGAGATACAGTAGCTCAGGAAGGAAACTAACAATGTCTACCTGATCCAGCGCCCTCTTCTACCCCTGCGCCCACTGAATAGGTCCGGGGCATTGATTTTAACATGGATTCTGCACATGATAAAATGAAAGTTCAATTTGCCAAATATAATGCCAGTTCGGTCCACACTCATCCGCTCCTAAGCATGTTTCTCCCGCCTTGTTTACTCAAAACTCGCTCTTTACACACAGGTAGCTGCCCAATGTGAGTATTGTTTGCAGGAGAAATTCACTACTTTTTCCCTGGCAAACTCCCCTAGGACCTCCCAAGCACTCTCCAAACAGTAGCTATTCCATTTGTTTGTTTGTTTTTAGCTGAAATGCGCACCTATCGACTCTATGGATATTGAAGACTAAAAGGAAAACAGAATCCAGCTGTTCTTTCCTGCGTGCATCCTGAGCAGTCCTGTGTGACAGTTTGAGTGATCTGGTTTATTAGTTTCTTCTACCATCAAAAGGTGCAGCCTTCCTAAGTGGAAGATACCAGGAAGCTTCATGAAGATAAAAGTAATGCATTTCTTTCTTTCCTGATGAAAGTGCAATGACAAGGGTATTCAGTTTTATAGCTAAGCTCAGCAGGTGATACGGAGGCAAAGGCGTCTGCTTGGGAAAGGGAGTCTCTTCTTTGGCCAAGGAAAGCCTGTCACTAATGCACGGAGCCACCTTCTCCCGCCCTCCTCCTGAAACCCTCTGTGTTCTCCATAGGGAATGTTCTTCCTCTTCTCTCTCACATCTGAGAACCCCAGCAGCGCCTCGCAAGCATAGTCCCAAGTCCCATGTCTCCTGGGAAGTATCCCTGACTAGCCAGCTGGTAAGTGATTAGAATTGCAGTGTTCCCCATTTCATTAGTTTTCACTAAATTCTTGGAGAAGACATTAGCTTTTCTACATCTGCATTCTCTTGAAATAGTGTGCACTCAGCGAAACTTTATGTACGGATTGCTTTGCACCAACTACACACCTGAGTGGCCTCCTCTTAATCAGGTGTGGATGCAACAAGATACCTAAGTCAGCTTCAGGTCCCTAGGCCCAGCCAGGGCCCCAGAAGACAGACCTGCCAGCCGCTGACCCACCTTGATCTGGGGGGTATGGGTCTCTCCCATGTACATCGTCTGCCCTTGACGACTTCTGCTCTCCAGGGCATTAGTACCGTGGTCAACCACGGGGTGAAAATATTACATACAGCAAGATATTGGAGACAGAAATGGAAAGCTGGAGATAAAGATACAGCGAGTACATTCACATAACTTTTATTATAGTGTATTGTTAGAGTTGTTCTATTTTATTATCAGTGTTGTTCATCAATTCCTATTTCTAATTTAGAAATGTTATCCTCGGCATGGGTGTGCAGGGGGAACACACAGCGTATATAGGGTTCAGTACTATCCAGAGCTTCAGGCATACACTGGGGTCTCAGGGGGTGCCCCCTACCCAGTGCCCAGCTCTACCCTAAAGACTGAAAACACAGAGACACAGACAGACAGAGATGCACACACTGTTTCCCGGTCTCCCCAGAGACAGTGCGTGGGCTTGTGGCACAAAGGTGATCAGTGCACCTGTGGGGAGCACACTGAGAGGTCTGGGGGAGAAGATTCCCTGGGAGGAGGGATGGAGAGCTCTTTCCTCCCGCTCTCCCCCTCCCCTGTGAGGGGGATTGCTGGGTTTGCTCTGACAACGAGACCCCCAGGAGCCCAAGACAATCCCCAAGACAATACCATCACTCTTGGGACTGCCAACAGCTGCACGTGGTACAATGTGAGAACCATGGACAGACGAAGCCATGCCTACTGAGATGATCTCCTTTCCAAATTTTTAATGCACCAAAGGTAAACAACCTGGTTGGTTCAGACCACCACGCGAAGCATCGACCTGTACAGCAGAGGGTGACGGGGACATCTGTCCCCATGATTCCCCTTACCTGTCCTGCAAAGAAACCCCAAATATGAGCTAAGTAGAAAGGCAGGCTCGCTAATGCCCACAGAGCCCTCAAGATGTTCTTGGGCACTGGACCAACCAGATTCTCACCCAGGATGCCCTTGTACAGAAAGGGGCTGCAGCCCTCTCACTCCTCTGTGTGTGTGTGTGTGTGTGTGTGTACATACACATGCACACGCCAGGGGAGAAACATGGATTCTGTTCTACTCGTCTCTCTGAAGTCACCGTTTTCTCCTTCCTTTTCTCCTTCCCTTCTTTCAGAAGGAAAACATATTTTCTGAAAAAATGCACGAGTAAAGAAATTTTATTAAGTGCAATAAAAGGGAAATCCCTCTAGATTCCCTACAAGCCAGAGTCTACCTCTTGTAAGCGTTGCCAACAGTTCTTCCTTTGAAAATAATCTAAGATCCCATCACAAAATGTCCCCCTTTTCATAGAGTTTGATTAGCGCCCAAGCCACCGTGGTGAAATTGTCTCTAGTCTCAGGCTGCTCATCTGCAAAACGGGGTCACAAGAGCTTGCATTTTAGGGTGTTGTTACGGTGGCAGGAGATAATCCACATTCAACCCCAGCACTGGCTCTGGTGCCTGGCACAGCCCACGTGTATGCTGCTCACTGGTATTGCTCCATTACTATTTTTCTATGTAGATTGTACACTGTCCTACTCATTGATTAGCTTGATATGGTCTTAATTGATCATTAGTAAATCTGCCAGAGGTTGACCATTTTCCTTTACGCAGAACCAGTTGTCACATTTTTCATTTTTTAACTTCATGGACTTCGGCTGTTTGCTTTATTTCCCCTCTGCTTTCCTTAGGTACACAACACGGTTTTCATTTAAATTACCAAGGGGAATGTGCAATTCATTTATCATCATCTTTGTTTCTGAATAATGAAAACAATGAAGGCTATTAAAATATCGCCGATGACAGCTGTGGGCACATTCCATAAACTTGAGTGTGAAATGTTCTTTTTTTTGCACTTTGCAAAACAGACTGTGATTTTAGTTTTTATTTCCTTTTGGGTTAAATAAACATTTAGGAAAAGGCTTCATCTTCCCCTAATTTCCAAATATTTTGAATCTCCCATTTTAAAGTTTGTGGCTGATGCACAGTTTACCACATGTAGTTAAGAGGGGGCTGCATCATTTTTATGGAATTTAAGGCGCTATTCTTAAAGGGCCCTGAACTTGTGTATTTTTATAAAAATGAAAATTCATGTTTATTCCATTGTACAGACATGAGCTTGATGTCTATGGATATTGATTATAACTTTAAAACTGGCATCTAGCATTTTTAGGGGCTAAAACTCTCCCAGTATACCCTAGATTCCTACCTGGTTTTGCTTTATATATCTGGACCATTTCTACTTCAAAAATAACTTGGCTATTATATTAGCATATGAACACTACCCTTGACAATTCAAATTTATTGATTTTATCTAATTAACTTTATTATATCTGAGTTGGTTTGAAATTAACATACACCATATTTGTCTTCATAGGTCTGAGAGGTCTTAATATAAATTTTATTTTTAAACTTTAGAATTTACTTTAGGTGAGTTTCTTGAACACAGTAATTACACAGTTAAGATAATGCTATTAAAAAAAAAGATAATGCTATTTAATCAAGCATTGGAGATTTTGTCCAATAATAGAAGAATTTAAGGTGTTGATATTTATTAAATGATATGTGGTTGTGCTTCTATAATAGTATTTTTATGCAATATTTTTCAGTTTTGAGGAAAAAATTACATATACTACAATTACCTCTTTTAAATATATAATTCAAAGAATGTCTAGAAAAAACCAAGAGAGCAATCATTTATAAACCAATTCCATCACCCTGAAAGTTTATTTATGCCCTTTTGTAGATAGTCCCTTAGTAATTTCTGTCCCACTTACAAGAAATTTCTATAAATGGAATCATGGAACATCATGCACTGTTTTCTGTCTTCTTTCTTTCACTTAGCCTCATATTTCTGAGGTTCATTTATGTATCATCAATTGATTCTTTTTCACAACTGCATGACAGTCCATTAAATTACTATATTAAAACTGTTTAACACATTTTTAAGTGAGGGACATTTGGGGTTATGAATATAGACACAAATTTTGGTGTGTGCATATTTTAATTTCTCTATTGTCTACCTAAGACATAATTTTTGTGAGTTATACACATGAATATATGCGTATTTTTTTAAGAAACTGACACTGTTTTCCAAAGACTGTGTACCATCCTACGCTTCCACCAGCAATGGATGAGAGTCCAGGCTGTTCTATTTCCACTGACACTCTATATTGCCAGTCTATTAGTCTTAGCCATTGGGCAGGTGTGAAGTGGTATCTCACGATAATCTTAATTTACATTTCCCCAATGAACAGTGACTTTAAGCATTTTGAGGGATTTCTTGACTATCCCTATGTCCTCTTTGGTGATATGACTCTTAGACTATATTGCCCATTTTTAAATCAGGTTGTCTATCTTCTTGTTGTTGCTGTAAGAGTTCTCTATATATTCCAAAAACAGATCTTTTATTAGACATCTGTTTTGCCAACATTTCGCCCACTCTGTGTCTTGTCATTTTATTTTCTTGCTAATGTCTTTGGGAAGAAAAACATTTTCAATTTCAATGAATGTTATCGATATTTTAGTTTGGGATTTTTGAATTACATTTAAGAAATCTTTGCATAACCTAAAGTCACTATGATTTCCTTCCCTGCTTTCTTCTATCAGATCTATAGCTTTAGCTCTTACATTTAGAATGAGATTCATTTAAAGTTAATTTTATTAGATGGTACATGGTATATAGAGTGAGGGTTAAGTCTCATTTTTCTCCCACAGAGATATCTAATGTTTCAGCATCATTTTTTTCTTTCTTGTTTTCTTTGCTTCCTGCCTATTTTATATAGATTTTGTTCCATATGCAATAACCTCCTCCAGCAATTTCCTTTTAATTCTACCGATATCTGGGTCAGTGGTCACCTTTGAGCTCTGTAGAAATATCTTACCTTTTCACTGATGATCAAATGAAAGGTTAAAAAGCATCACCTGACACCTCCCAAAACCACGAAAATACCTTGAGGTCCAGCAGTTCAAATTTCACAGGTTGTTTTAAAATTACTGTGATCCACTGGTTATTTGCATATGTTTTCAAGTGCAACTTTTGACATTGGCATGCAAGCTCTGCAACTGATTTAAAACAACTATTTACAGATCATTCCATGTGTAACTTCTTTTAGTACATACTGCTTGTCTCTCTAGAACAAGACCTTCTCATTCCTGAATATTCATTTTAATGACTTTTTTGGTTGGTTGGCAGATGACTTTGAGCCTGTGCAGAAGTATACATGGGTGTGTATTTTGCATGTCTCACAGAGCAGATCATTTTTTGTTGTTGCCTTTAGACAGAAGACAACTGATATTCTTGGGTGTCTGTCCTTTTTTTGTTCTTTTGCTCAAAACTCTATAGATGTTTTATTAGAAAATGTATTACTATAGTGAAAAAACAGGTAGAATTTTAATTCTCCAAAGATAGTATGTTTCTCCCCATCCCATCGCCCTTGCATAGCAGTGCAGAGTTGCAAAGTCAAGCTCTACTCTCTGACTACAGCCTCTAACCATATGTGGCTACTGAGTTCTGTAAATGCAACAAGGCTGTTTCAAAAAAAAACATGTAAAACAATTCATTATTAAATTTTAAAATACTTATCACATGTTGAAATAACATTATGAGGAGACAGCATTACAGTAAAATGTATTCTTAAAAGGCATTGCACCGCTTTCATTTTGCATTTGGAAAAGTGTTTACCAGAAAATTTAAATTGTACATAAGAGCTGTCATTCTATTTCTATTGGAGAATGCTACTGTGGTAGTTCCAATTTTGGTTCCACAATGTTGAATAATACCAACAAGTCGCTGGTATAAACATCAATTCCCTCACCTGGAAAAGGGTAAAAATAATTGTCACCTCAAGGCTTGTTGTGGTGGATAAAATAAGATTATGCATGTACAGCTATTATGTTGGCACATAATCAATTCTTATTAATGGGAGTTATTATTATTCTTAAAGGGAAAAAAATTAAATCATTGTAATTCAAATATTTTTACTAGGGTATATCCTGATTTGGGCAACTTACTAAAGATTTTATCTGGGTGGAGGAGTCCTGTTTGGTCTGTATGCAAAGAATACTTTTCAGGCCTTGCCAGTTTTTCTTGGATTTCATCACCCTATGGCTGGACCATCAGACACTCTGACCTGGAGGTACATGGAACCCCTAGGTTTCATTAACTTTGTACTATACTGCATCACCCACTCCATCCAGGGTAACATGCTGAAAGTGTATCTTATCTAAAACACAAAAGGCTAACACTTCACTACACAAATCCAGCCTTTTATTCTTTCAAAACATCTGGGTAAAGATTCCTGTTCTCCCTGTAAAAACTGTCTAAGCTCATGATAATTTCCAGTTCATACTGCTCATAACTTTGTAACTATCCATCAGTCAACTTTGGTCTTTCTTTCCTTTTTGTTTGATTTTGGCCCAACTTAAATTCCCAAAGCCATCATTATAACCCCACTCTTGGATCAATGGAGTGGTTTTTTAGCTCAGGTTCAAGGCAGGTAAGATTTGTGGTACAAGAGAGACACCCAGCATTGAAAACCACAAGAACTAGATGTCTATTTCCATTCTACCTCTGACTAGCAGCTTTTTTGCTAATTCCTTTGGTAAATTCCTTATTAACAAAAGAAAATATGTTCTGTTTCTACAGCATAGAGCTCTTGTGGGCACACAATAAGATTCATGAAAACATGTCCTTCTTTATCAAGGTGAATGAATTATGGACGAGACAACCACAGCAATGAAAACGGGAAGGAAGCAGTGCTCGCTAGAGATGTAGAAAAGGTGGATCAGGCACTTAATTGATTTTGATGAGGTTAAGTCTCTGAATTCTGACCCATAATAGTGGGGCAGGTCATGTATATGAGTCTGGAATAATAGCTGCATCCTGCAGGATCAGAGAGGATGCCAGCATATAGAATAAGGACAAAAATGAGTATCTTCCAGGAAGGTGACAACTTGGAAACCATAGACTCCACAAACAGGTCAGAAGAAATATGGAAATACCAGGGAAGCTCTGAGCCTCATTTGAAACATGGTGGAAGGACGCGGAAGAGCACAGAACTCAGTAGAGAAGCTAGGTCTTCACCATCGAGCTGACTCCCTCAGCCTGTGCACAGAACCCGTTCATTTCTGGGCATCACTAACTGCCCAGCCATTCCCCTTAGAGCTGGACATAGAGATAAAAGTTGTAAGCCTTGTCTTCGTGGATCTCAAAGTCTAGTGGGGAAGTCATACGCGTAACAGACAATGACATATGTACTCGGGTTTCTTCTTATTAATGCTCAGGACCAACGGAAGGAATCAAAAAGATGAAGATTTCAGCACAAGGCGAATATTTCTAATAGAGTTGCTAAATACGGAACAAGGTCCTTTGGGAGGTAATGATCTCTTATCTCTGGAAGTGTTCAAAAGCAGAAGATTAATGACCGTTTATATAGAATATTATAGAAAAAGTGGAAGGTTATGCCAGATGAATGCCAAGTTCCTTCCTAATTAAGATTCTCAAAAGGGGAGAAGGCCCATTAATTAGGATACTGTTATATATATTAAAAAAAAAAAAAAACTTGCCTGTGTAAAAAGTGAATGCAGAGAATTCAACTCATCCAGAGATGTCTTTTCTGATGCAGATTACAGTTCCTGTTGGTTGTCTACAAATCTCCAAGTCTATTATCTAAAAGATAAGGCCAGCCTTCTGAACACAGAAAGGTGCGTTTTCAAATGCATTTCACCAATCCCTGTGTACCCCACAATCTTATCCTATCAAGCGAGACAAACCCATCACAGAAGCCAGAGGCACACGGCTGGTCTTCTCACACCAGCCATCATCACAAACTCCACAGGTGACCCAGAAACCAGCAAAGCAATCAAAGAAGTGGGAGAATTGTAACTTTTCCAGCCCTGGACATAATATTTAATCTCAGCCAGCCCCGCTGCATAACATGACACCTAAAGGAGAGAAGGAACAAGAGCGCGCTATTCGAGAATAAGCTATTCGAGAAAAACAACCCAAATGTGTGCCCCCTGAGGACAAACCAGCAGTACCTGTTTCTTTGTTGAGAAGGTATGTTGACATGTAGGTTTGGAAAAGAGAAGAATTAAGAGGCTAATCACAACCATCTTCAAATATGCTACAGCGGGAGGGAAGAAATGTGGTTGGGTGCCTATTGTGTGCAAAACACGGTGCTTTCCATTACAAGACCTCATTTCACTGCTTTTAATCTTCATCAACAAATGGCAGATAGGGTCCCCTGTTTTGAAAGACAAGCTCTGTGTCACTCCTGGATTATGATATAATGATTATGATATAATGGCATATGATGATTACGATATAAGGGCCTCTTAGCAGACCATGCCCCATAAGACATGGCCCCAACCTTCTGTTCCTCCTCCGCAGACCAAGGCCTCCCCACCCCCCCAGAGCTGCTCCAGCCCCATGGATATTTGATCACAGTACTTCAAGTCCAACCACTGCCAAATATGGTGCCGTTGAATGATATCCCAGGCCTGCCCTTCACAAAACCCAGACTCAATTTTGGGAAGAGGATTATGTTAGAAAGAATCATATGTGATTCTTAGACCTCATTGGTACAAAATAGGCCATGAGTATTAGACTTCCTTCCCTGTGAGTTCATGTTATCAGACCCTTCCTTTCTGAAACACACCGTCTTAGGAAACAGATAGGGTAGGCAGCAGTTTATCTACTCCCAAGTGAGAGGAACAATATAAGTTTTTCTCCCAATGGACAGCAGGGTGCTTAAAGATAGCAGCTATCTAAGGAGAGCCTCCGCAATACTCCAGAGTCCAGGACAAAGGCAATGGAGTATGAGCAGAAAGTCAATTTTTAGCGTCAACCATCAACACTTTTTGGAACTGCAGTACCGAATCCCACTTCATCATCCTTCTGATGCTGGGAATGCACAGGCATCAGGTCTAAGAGAGGAGATAAATTAGAGCTCCCGGCTAGACAGGTGATTCATGAACCAGCCCCTGCACCAGTGGCTTCCCTCTGTGAGCCGGGGACCATTCTCACCCCAGCAGTGGAGGGGGCTGGCTCTCTGGGTCAAAAGGGCGAGATCAAAGGCTGGCCTCATCTGACCACTGGCCAGAGGGCTTTGCTGATTTAAGGCAAAGTAGCCAGAGGGCGATGGTTCAGCATCGAAAAATGGTCCTTGGATGGGAAGACGGAGCCATCCCAACGCTCAGCAGCATCCTCGGTGCTGTGTATTTGCATCCTGGAAGCTCCATTCCCTGAAGTCTTTCCAATGAAGGGGTCATGCTTAATACATTCGATCCTCAGGAGCTATGAGAAGGGGAATGTCACTTAGCTTAGAGGACCCTTGTCTGGACTCAAGGGCAGTGTCTCCACTTAAACCCGGGCCAGAGAGAAGGAACAATAACAAAGTTCTGCCAGGTACTGGCTGTGGACCTGATTTGAGGTGAGGCCTTGAACCTCCCTAAGCCTGGATTCCTTAGCTGTACAAAGGGAATAATAACAGAATCGAGTGGCTGTGAGTGTGACAGTATCACACAGAACTCCAGAAACAAAGTGTGTGGTGCCAACGGCAGGGGGGTGCTCTGCAGACCCTGGGGCCCGAGATCACTGACCCCGGGGTTCTGAGCTCAGGGCTACGGAACAGGGGCCACAGTCCATGTCCCCTCCTTTCCCTCAGATCTGTTCCACTTCCACATCTACTGAATTACACACCTGTCTCTCCTGTCATTTCATTTAGATAGAGGAAGTCAAATATCAGCCTCGGCATTTATTAGCTGCCTGATATTAGACAAATACTCCTCAACTCTGTGCTTCCATTTATAAATTAGCTGTGCAATGGAGGTAATAAAACTTCCCTCGGTCCCACAGCCCTGTCGCCGGGAGGCAGGAGTGACGGCGTGCCACCACACGGATGAAGCCCCCCGTCTACTGCTGCTCCCCTTGGACTGGAGTCGGGCAGCCAAGACGTCCTGGGCCCTGTAATTTGCTAATAGGGGAGATGGAGGCCAGAACTGAATGGGCCGTGGAAAAATCAGGAAGATCAAGGAGCGGTTCACGGACAACAGAGACAAGCAGGCTGAACAGTCATTACTCAAATCCTCACTAATTGGTCATTATGGAGAGAACCCGGCCCGTCCACCGCAGATTTCCAGTAGCTCATTTTCAATCGTGCACTGGCTGCAAGTAATTTTCCTGTTCCCTGTGACTCCCTCCTTTGGCACTAACAGGGACCCTAAGGGGCTGGCGGGGGCATTCCTAGGCAGTGCCATCTCCAACAGCTGCAGCAAGTATTTCCCCGAGATGGACAGGGGAGGCTGTCACGCGTCTGCGGGATCCTGCCCCACACACTTCTTGAGGGCTCCCTTCCGCGGCTATCATCTCAGGGGGGGGCGTGTGAGTGGGCTCATGGCAACACGCGCAGGAGTCCCAGAGCCGATCTTGGGCCTTTACATGGGTGGTATGGAGGGAGCTGCCTTATTTATGCCACCGCTGGGCCACTGGGAGGCAGATCCTGGCTGTCTGTCCCTGCCCTGAGCCACCATAGTCCCCAGCAATGTGGACGGTCCTGACAGTAACTAAGAAACGCCTTCCCAGCGGCTTTATAACTACTAGGCTTCTGGGTCTGAGTTGATTGTGTAGCATTCGTTACACAAAAATTTTCACAGCTAGACATCACGCCGGGTGTTAGGGATACGGGAGTGATGAGAGCCAGACACCAGCCAGCATCCTTGGAGCCGGCTGTCTGGGAAGGAGACAGACCTTAGCCAGCGGGGGAAGCACAGCAGACTTCCCGCCCTGTGATGAACGCACTGACCACTGGCCTAGGCGCACCTGCACCCCATGAAGGCCGAGGGTTTCCCTGAGCAAACATCACTCAAGTTAAAGAACTGGGAATGATTAGCAAGGGGGCAGAGAAGGCAGGCTGGGTGTGCAGCATAACAGAGAGAGGAAGAAATTACCTGTACCCAGGGGCCTCCCCGGTGGCGCAGCGTTTGAGCGCTGGGCTGTGAAGCTGCCCGCAGCCTCTGCAGCGCCGGTTCAATCCCCGGCCACCAGCGAGGGTCCCACATGGCGCGCAGACCTCTCCTGCCGCCCGCTGCTCCCCTCAGCGGTGTACTTCGGTCTTTCTGCCTGTTTTGTTCCCCGCTCTGGTGAATTCTCTCACCCTCCTGTGCTTCTGACTGTACCCAGTGCTTGTATAAATAAACAAATAAATCTTTAAAAAAAAAAAGAAAGAAAGAAATTACCTGTACCCAGCCCCTGCAGGAGAGGAAGAGCAGGTCAGTCTGACGATCTGGTGAGTGGGCCATGATGCACCTCCTGACAGGTGAAGCTGTCAGGAGGTTGCAGGGAAAACCAACGCAGCTAAGGAGCGTGGTCTCCACCTCAGGAGCTCGGGAAATCATCTGAGGAGAGGGGTGGGAGGGGCTGGGCTTGCTTTCGGGAAAGTTGACACATGCTACTGACTGACAGGATAGATTTGGGGGCCAAGTGAGCAGAGCAGAAGGGAAGAGACAAGCCTGGGAAGGCTCACAGAGCTCAGACGAGGGTGGGGACAGCACCCCAGAGCAGGGCAGGGGGACGTCACCTAGACTGTGGAGTAGTTAGTGATGGGTGAGAGAAGGGCCATACAAAGACAACTCTTGGTTCCAGAGGAACAGCTAAGTAGATGGTGGTGCTCTAAGTCAGGAGAAGTCGGTGGGGGAAGTAGGAAGAGCTTGGTTTGGGATTGGTTGAGCTGGATTATGTATAAAATTCTTATTATTGTTACCATTATCATTGATAACAAACAAATGCATGTTTTACAAAATGCTTTTGTACTTATTGTCTTTACTGAATCCTAAGTGTCTCAGGGGATACAGGATTGTGGGCGGTAGGGGTTTAATTGGTTGAGAAATTAAACGGGGGTGTTGGGGACCCTACTCGGGGCAGCCAGGAGCTGTTGTCCTACAGGACAGGACTCTGGAGTCGATATCCTTGGAACACATCACGTTGTATTATTTTTAATTTTTCTCCTGCTTTAAGCCATGGAGTCTTCAATTCAAATAGATATAAATCTGACATGTAAATGAATGAACAACCTAGAATAAAGTGAGCAAGAGGATGGACTTAAGTCTGGCCCGCTCCCTCGCCCCTTTCTTTTTTTTTAAAGATTTATTTTTATTTATTTATGCATGAAAGAGCTGGGGTGCAGGCCAGAGATGCGGGGGTGGGTGAGAGGATTCACCAGAGACAGAGTGGGGAGCAGAACAGGCAGATCTGCTGAAATACACTGCTGAGGGGAGCAGCGGGCAAGATAGGAGAGGTCTGCCGCTCCGTGTGGGTAGCTCCCTGGCCGGGGATCAAACTCGTGTTGCCGTGGCTGCCAATAACTTCATTATGCTGAGACTTAACCCCTTGTGCCACCAGGGAGACTCTCCCTGTCCCCTTAAATCAGGGCCTCTTGGAAGCCCACGGGGTCCTAGTAACAGATGACAATCCGTGGTGCCTTTTTCTTCAATCTCCATGGATTTCATAACATTACAATCGGGAACATTTTGTTCCTATGTTGCCTTGGCTGCAAAGAGTTGTAGGACATTTTCAAGACCCTGCTGAACTTCAGGCACTGCTGGGCCTTCTCCTGAGTCAACTTATTGAATCCCTGCTCCTACCCCACCCCACCCCCCCTTTTGATGGCCCAGTGAGTTTTCCTACAAAGTAGAGGGCACAGACTTGCCAGGGACACAGCAGAGAGCAGCAAGGGAAAGGAGAAGCAGGATCCGGGAGGCAGAGGCCTCCCCCTTGCCAGATGCAGCTCCTCCCCTCCCCTTGCTTTTTCCCCATGGTGTTGGCGCTGAGACCCTGGGAGATAGAGTGGCTTGCTTTCACCTTAATTAGTGCAGCAATTTGCTAAATTTTGTTTTTCCCTTTTTAAGAGTGTTAATCAATTTTAGCTCAGAATAGATTGGAATGGCACACAAATTACCACGACAATCCCCAAATGCTAAATTCTAAAGATCTCGATCAACCTCAGAGTCTGAAATATAGGAAATCAGAAACTCTGGCTGGCATCTTTCTGATCTGTTTAAAATGTTACGACTGTGAAATGAAAGATAATGGCTTTATGGGGTTTGGAACAAGCCGTTTGCTCAAATCAGCCTCATGCTCAGGGCTTTAGTCCTTCCTGAGGTGATGGGCAATAGAACATCAACAGAGATCTGCAAAGTTACATGTTCCTCTAATAATATAGCAATTTGCTCTATCCACAGGCATTACAGCGTACCAACTATGCACCAGAAATTCAGAATACAGAAATACTCTCACCCTCCCCACCCCCTTAAGACGATTCTACACTAAAGCAGGAGATAGGCAAGTTAAGAGAAAATACCGTCCTCTTTCCTAGAGAGGGGGCAATGCGGCTGAGTTTTGAATGATGAGTAGAAATGGTGACAAAGTAGGTGGAAGGGAATGTCAGCTAAAAGCAACAGCATAAGCAAACACTCAAACATAGAAGAGAGGACACAGAAAGCCAGAGGCAGTTTTTTAGAGCTAAGTAATCGGGTGAATCTGCAGGAATGACAAGACACGAGACTGCAAGAAGAGTGAACAGGCAGAATACGCAGGCCTTCTTAATCAGACGGTGAATTTCAATCTTGATGTAAGCAAAGTGGCACTACAGAATGGCTTAAGCAAGGGAGTGACATGACCAAGTGGGTCTCAGTTGACTGAAATCCTCTGGCCCAACATAATTCTTATATTTATTCAACCGTCTCTTAAAACACACCCACAGCTATTTTTTCATTTGAGCCACTTAAATATCCCATGAAGTTGGTATTATAATCACCTTTCTATCTAACGGAAGTAAAGGTTATTTACGTTGTGCCTGATGATAAATAAATGACAATACATGAATTCAAACTCAGGTGCCCTGAAAGCTGAGTCCAGCATTTATATCGCAGAGTAACGGCTACTCTAAAAGGATCATAACTCTCTCCTAGACACCAGGCTTATGGCCTCCAGAATCTACAGGCCTTGTGGCCAGAAATGCACAAACCAAAACAAGGGATTATGTTAGTACTTTTTTTTTATTTTTGCATAGAAAAATGGAGTGTAGGGGGGCTCCCTAGTGGCACAAGGGGTTAAGTCACAACCTATGAAGCTATTCACAAACACTGCAGCATGAGTTTGATCCCTGGCCAGGGAACTGACCCACATGGCACAGCAGAGCTCTCCTGCCTTGCCTGCTGCTCCCCTCAGCAGTAGATTTCAGTCAATCTGCCTGTTCTGCTCCCTGCTCTGTCTCTGATGAATCCTCTCACCCCCACACTTCTGGCCTGTACCCCAGTTCTTGTATGCATAAATAAATAAATCTTAATTTTTTTTAAAAATGTAGTGTAGGCCAGAGATGCGGGGGGTGAGAGGGTTCACCAGAGACAGAGTGGGGAGCAGAACAGGCAGATTGACTGAAAAACACTGCTGAGGGGAGCTGCAGGCGTGACAGGAGAGGTCTGCTGCGCCATGTGGGACAGCTCCCTGGCTGGGGATCGAACTCAGGCCATAGCAGTGACAGCACTGAGACTTAACCCCAAGGCCACCAGGGAGGTCCTTAGTGCTTTTAAAAATAAAAGGAGATTTCCGGCAGGTTGCTGAGATTTGTGTCATTCCTGAGGTCTAAGTCAAACATAAGAAAATCCCCAGCCATGTGCAACCAAGGAGGCCCCACGCCCTGGCCCTACCTTCAGTTCATCAGCGTTGTAGAAGTCCACACGCACGGCGGGCACCATCCAGGTCTGGAAGAGCGTCGCCAGGATCTGCTCAGCAATGGAGTCGGCGATGAGGTGGAAGTGCAGAGGGTTCCGCCTGCGAGAAGGGAGAGGTAGGGGAATCAGGGGGGAAACTGAGGCTTTGGCATTCCAGCTACAGAAACGCATGAGGAGCAATTTTTAATGTGTGGGCAGGTTCATCAGCAACTGTGAGCATGAATCAGTCTAGCTACTAAGCCAGGGAAGACAAGCGAGGGTGTCAGGGCTAAGCTGTCCCACCCAAATTCAGTGTTTCTTGGAGGTGATGACCGCGGTCCATACAGGGAAGCCAACCACCACACTGGCTTAGAGGGTATTTGTTGTTTCTAAAAATCTGAGGTCAAGCACATGTGACAGCTTGGCCATCCTCGGGCAGCACATGACGGAGGATAAAGCCTCAGGCTGGCTGGAGGAGCTGGCACAGCAGGCAGGTGCTGCTCCACAGCACCACACTGGGTCATTTTCTGCACGCTGCTCCCCAAAATGAAACCCAGCATCCAAGACAGCTTCAGCTGGGACTCCGACCACTGAATGTCAGCTTGCCCTCATTTTTACTATTTGCGCAGCTTTGATTCAATCCACTTCATCCTGCCAGCTGTCACCGAGGCAGCGCCCAACACAGAGAACAACGTTGCACAAGGGCAAAGCTTCTGGAGTCAAATGGAAACGGTATGAAATGCATTGATCATCATAGCTTAGCCTCACCACCTTAAATGTGCTCAGGACACTTGCATTACACTCCCGCTGGGCGATGATATGAGTCATTTTGCCCCCTCCCCAAATTTGTATGTTGACTCCTAACCCCTAAGGAGATAGCATTAAGAGGTGGGGTCTTTGGAAGGTGCTTAGGCAGTGAGAAGATAATCTTCTGGAATGGGTTGGATGCCCTTAGAGAAGAGGGTTCTGGGAAATTCCTCATGCCTTCCACCAAGCAAGGACATATGAGAAGTTGTCCGTCTGCAGGTAGGAATCAGGACCAGAACCAAAACTAAAATCACCAGAACCAAGCTATATTGGCACTATGACCTTGGACTTCCCAGCCGCCAGAACCATGAGAAATAAATGTCCAAGGTTTATGCGCCACCCAGTTTATAGATTGTATGGCCACTGTGATCAATATTAACTTAGGAAATTGTTACTCTCTCTACTGCTTTTGTATCACTTTTCAAATAAAGTATTTCCAATTAGTTCCTCCATCCATACACAAAAAATGAGCTGAATGAATAAAAGATCCACAAAAAGATCTATCAAGCATTACAGACATGTAAGACGTAACAGGGATGGAGGATTTGAGTGAACTCAGAATCCACCGGCAGAAGTAGAGAAAGAGGGAATACAAGTAACTATATAAACATTAGAATATGGGTGTCCCGTAACACCGGGATGCCACACTCAACAGCAGAGTTTGGGAGTGGCACACCTCCCCAGGAGACATTTGAATCAACTGACAGTGGTTCAGTTGTATGGTGTCCAGCCTGCACAACTGTACAGGACATCTCTGCAAGATGGGTGCAGAAGCTACAGGAATGAGGCTGGAAGAGCCCACTTCTTGCTGGTGGAGAATCTAGCAAGTTTCCATGGATTACGTGCAATGAACCTAGACCTTTGGATAAGAAAAGATGGTGGGTAGACAAAGGCATCAGCAGGATGTAACAGAATGAAGAAAGGGACAAAATGGGCATGTACACAGCATGTACATGAAATGATAAAAGTCATACGAGGGTAGACCTCAGGACAACATTCATTGGGCACCTACTCTATGTTGAGAATTGGGAGGGTAAGAAGAAAAACAGAGAAAGGCTTAATAACAGGCTAGGCCAGAGGTGTGAATTCCTAAGAACTATGAATATCATCCTCTAAGCAAAAGAGTCAGGCAGGTTTGGGGGCTTAGGTTTGAGGGCTCAGCAGCAGCAGATCAAAGTTGTAATGTCGGGAGGTTCATCTGGTTATAGAGCAGAAGATGCGCAGCCGGGGTAAGAGGAACAGGCCCCTAGAGGTGGGAACTACAAGAATTCCTTCGAGCTTTGTTCCTCTGATTTAGCCTATCTCTTCAGAAGGAAGAGTGAATCCAGAAAGACACAGGCAATACTGGGTATTTTAATTATCAAAGGGGTCAGTGTGCCTCAAAAAATTTAGTGTAACATTACCATTGCTGAGTTACTCAACAAATCCATTCCTCCTCATGTACAAAGGATATAGGAAAACATATGCCTCCAGACAAAAGCTTATACACGAATCTTCATTGTCGCACTAGTTATAATCATCAAGAAGAGACTAGCCAATGGCCTCCAAATGATGAATCGATAAGCAAACTGCGGTATGCCCATATAAAGGAATATCACTGGGCAATGAAAAAGAATTGTATTTTTGATACATGTGACAACATGGATTACCCCTGAAAACATTATGCTAAATGACAGAAACCAATCACAGAACACTACATAGTACATGACTTCAACTAAATGAGTGTCTGGAATAAACAAATCATAGAAACAGAAAAGTAGCCCTGGGATGGGCACAGATGGTCCAATTGAAGAATTCGGTCGAGAGAAGAGGCCAGGTCTGCTCAGATGTTCCTGGGTTTCCTTTTGAGTGGGTTTTGTTGTCAGAAAATGGTTTGCTCATGTGGGAAAGTCCTCAATTGTCTAGTCTGCTTTTGACTGCAAGGTAAACCTGATTCATGGGAACAAAAAAGAGAGATTGTGGCCACCTTTGAAAGAACATTCTACAGTTCAGGACTAGCAGCAATAAAAGTATTCCATTCTCCCTGTGTGATTTCAGAGCCTTACCTTGCAATTGGTTTCTAACTCAGGAAGGTAAGAAAAGGTTTAAATGAGCGGTCCTGCAAATTCCAAAATCAGCCAAAGGCTATGAGCCTCCATCTATTCTCTTTTGTTCAGAGTGGGAAATTAGCAAGAATTAGACAGATGTTAAGGACATATTTATCCCAAAGTGAGTTCCACCAACTCAAGATAATAAGAACCACTCAGAAGAATCAAAAAAGGAAAACTTTTCTCAATATATGACTCAATGTTACCTAATTTTTTATCTGTACCCACATCAAAAATAGCCTATTATACCAGTCACCATTATGTCTGCATTCTGGAGCACTAATTTAAGTCCACGAGGAAAGATTTCTGCCTGGACAGGTCAGATTGGGTCCACATCTTAATAGAGAATGGTTGCCTCATAGCTTGCCTGGGTTAGAAGAACACAGCCATTGCTGCAGACATCAGGACTATTCCAGACAGACCAGATCACACTTTTTTAACAAAGAAGGAAGCAAGCACATGCCTCATCTTCAGCAGCGCCTGCAGACTTTGCTCTTAATGAGCAAAGCTCCTGCTGCCTCTGGTTTCCTTAACTGCTCCCCTGTTCCAGGTTGGGAGGCAATAAATATGGTAATACAAAGAGGCAAAGATGATTAAACCCCAGCTTTCTTCCTGCCTTTCCTTTCTTATTTTGTCAGGAATGTGCCACAGCCCTTATAAGGCAATCCAGGGTCTGTTTTTATTAAAATATACAGGGACATTTGAGCTGAAATAATCCTTAATTATTAAGTTTACAATGGAATTGCAATTTCAGAAAAAGAACAAGCCCGTGACAGAAACTTGAATGCTCAGTGACTGTTACACTTAGAGATTTAATAGAACTCATTGCAGAAAAACACAGCAACCAGAGTGAGGGCTGTTCAGTGTGAGCTCTTGGTTTGTGGCCTTGATAATATGGAAAAATTCCAGGACAAGTTAGTATCATGTCAGAAAAGCCTGCCATTGGGCGAACAGAGCAACTTTCCAAAAAAATCAAAAGGCTCCGGGTTGTAGTAAAAGCAGCATGGATGTCTGGGTCTGGCAGAACCAAGGCTGGAATCCCAGGAGCATCACCTATACTCTTGTGACCTTGAACAAGCTATTTCACCTCTGTGAGCCTCAGTGTCCTCATCCATTCATGGGGATAATGGCATCTACCGTACTGGGAAAGGGTGAGTTTGAAATGCAATGGGCCATGAGATTCTTAGCTTCTGAACTATATGACTGTTCTCTATATACATATGCATTATCAAATAATACAAATCTCTTACCTGTTTAAAAGTATTACCTGATCAAAACAAGGGGGGGAGGTGGGAATTGTACGGGGACTATCACCAAGATGAAAATGCATACATTGGGCAAAAATGAAAAATGATGTAAAAAATACATAAAATAAAAAATAAATAAAATCAATGCAGCAAGTAAAAACAAAAAAAGAACTTACTCTGTTCCTTTGTTCTATTCAAATTGTAGGTTCCTCCCTTCACAATCGAAAAACTCCTTCTAGAATAAGTTTAAGTCTGAATAAGCAACAAGACAACTAGAGACAGATACTCGCCACAAATATGCTGTATTATTCTCCCAGTTCTTTAGGGGCACAAGAGAAATAAAATAGAAAAAAATCCAGCAGCTTGATATGCAAAGAAAGGGAAATAACCCAGCTTCTTCCTTGCTGCAACAGGGCTGGAGAGTGTGAGAGTAAGTAGATCATCTCACAAACAAATATTAAATTTTTACAAGCTGGTCTACCTTCCTACCCAGGAGGTAAACACTCAGCTACTAGATAATCTTTTCATCTATTCACTGCACTAACACTCAGTCTGCTGGTTTATCTGCAGTGGGGTTGGAGTTACAGGCATTTCCCAATTTTTCTGGAAACAGCCTGCCATGGATGTGACCCAGACACCTAATGTGCTATTTGCTACTAGGTGAAACTTCACTCCCGAAGAACTGGTACTGATTTTTTCATGCCCCTTTTTTTTCTCCACAAAGGTTGCCTGGTGGGGTGGCTACAAATATATAAAAAGGAATGACAAAAGCAAGAGGACTCTCCAAACAGAGTATGCAAAAATCCATCTTATGCCTGTTTTCTGCACCTCTTTTTGCCCTGCTGTGTGTGTGTGTTTGTGTAGTTGAATGCACTACGCAGATGTTTTTGAATGGTGTTGCTACACACTTTATATCATTTGTATAAATTATTACATCATTTGCCCAAGCCATGATAGACTTTTCAAAACCAGCTGCACATGGTTTACTGTTAAGGAGTTGCACAGTTGAATCCTATTGTTTTTATGTATTATTGAAATCTTAACTAGAAGCATTATTTCAGAAAAGCTTTTTTTGTAGTTAATATTATCCTTTTAAGACTGAGGGGCTAAAGTAGTTACACAGGATCAAAGTCTTGGGCATAATTACTGTGAACTTTCATTTCAAAAGGTTATGGCAATGTCGGTTCTGGCATCAGTATGTGAGAATACCCATCGCTCACTCTTTTACGATCTTTTAAAATCCTGTGTGCCCACTATCCCCGAGCACACTGCAGAAGTAAAATTGATTTGATGTAACAAAGCAAGCCTTAAATGAAATTTCCTGAAAATCTTGTCTGGAAAATAAATCTAATTACTGTAATTAACAGTGAAAGCCAAAAGAAGCATCCTGCACCACTATTATTATATTATTATTAACATTAGGAAGGTGCTTCATTTGTCAAAGTATTTTATAATCATGTATTAGTTAATCCCCATAACGTGCTGTGGAAGCAATGAAGCTATTTATAGCCAGACTTTCTGAGCTGAGAGTCTTTCAAAAGTCCTTTTGTCTTGCTATCACAATTCTTTATCACCAGCATATCAATGCGAAGAATCATTCTCATTTGTAGAATTTCAGGGATGGGACGGACGCCAGTGGTTATTTGGTCCAAGAAGATCAAGTAGTCATGGATGTGAAATGCAGGCTTTTTATAAGGCACACTAAGAAATTTGCTTTCTTCTCAAACCCCCATGCCTCCGTGAAAATCAGCAGCTGATAAAAAACCACTGCTATTTTTAAATGTAACATCTTTGTTCCCCACAGTTACTGCAAGAGCAAAAGTTTATACTCAATAGGATTCTTACAATTTCAACAACTATTGGATTTATTGCATCTGGATTTAAATAGCACTGCAGTGGCAATAATATTTACACCCAATGATAACACCAGAAATTCTTATGACTTTAAAATTTGCCATGATTGAGAAACAGCATTAACTGACTATCTGTAACTAAGCAAATGCCATTCTCTAAAAACTGGGCTTCTGTTTTTGTCAAACAGGGAGGGACCCCAGCACTTCAGTGGAGACAAGGAATAAATACACAGAAGGCTGAGACCCCTCTTTTAATTCAAGGCTTATCCTGATATCCAGTGGCACATGAAGGTCACAGGACTCCAAAAAGATTTGAAAAATGCACGGGGGGCTGAGTGGCTGTGTGGAGAGGGCCTCTGGCGTCAAGTCACAGCACAAGGTGGAGCCCTACCCAGCCACCCTTCATCTGGCATTCTCATCCGATATGCCCTGAGGATGCCCAGATATCAATCAAAATAGTGAGGAGAGAGAAGTGCAGTTCTGTGAAAAAGCAGCTGGCAGGAGCTGAGCCTGGAGCAGAGCTGACTTGGGGGGCCAGGAGGACAAGAATCTGTGGCTCGTGAGACTGGATCTGTGGGCATCCACGCAGGTTGAGAGACACCAGCTACAGGTTGGAAAAGTTCAATTTAACATAAGGCAGGACTTTCAATGGTCAGGAATGCCCAGAGGTGGGGCACGCTCTGTTGGAATAGGGTAGCAATCAGTGCCAGGTGCCTGGTGCTACCATAACAAATACCACAAGCTGGTACAAGACACCAGTGATTGGGTGGCCTGGACAGAGAGTATATTTCTCCACATTCCAGAAGCTGGTTTCTCCTGAGGCCTCTCTCCTGGGCTTGAAGATGGTCATCTTCTTACGGCCTCTTCACATCATCTTCCCTTGGGGGCGTCTCTGTCTTAATCTCTTATGAGGATCAGGGTCCACCCCAGTGACCTCAGGTTGACTTAACCACCTCTTTAAAGACTTTATCTTCACAGAGTAACATTTTGAGGAGCAAGGTGTTGAGACTCCCACAGACAGATTGGGGGGCTGAAGTGGGAGGGACACAACTCAGGCCAAAACCCAACCTATTCAAGAAGGATGTGAAAACCGAGACGACCGGTGATTCCAGCAAGGGAAGTCGATGGAGGAATTGAAGCATCAAATCTGAGGTGTCCTTGAAGGTCCCTTCAGGCCTGAGAGTGACAATTCTAAATACTGCAAGACAGGACCTAATGGCTGCTGCTAAATATTATTAACACAATAATCTCCCCAGGGTTTCAGACAAAAATTACATTTTCATGGCAGCTTAAATGATTGATGAGACATTCTGCTCTTATTTAAACCTTCCCCACGGAAAGGCCCAGGCAGGCGTCTCACGCCCGTGTCCGCTGAGCTCATCAGCCGCCCTTACCTGTGGAAGAGGACGGACTTGACTAGAGTGACCACATCCCGGCTGGCGTTGTACCCGGCGCACACGATGGCCACGTGGATGGTCTGAGAAGCAAAGACAAGAGGACGAGCAGTTAGACAGATGGACGGCAGCCTTCCTGGGGCTTCAGACCACACCACAGGGCAAAACCGCCCCTATTTCTTGCTGGAATCATTAGGGAACAAAGGGCACAGTCTGCAGCTGTGGAAAATAACTCGAGCCTGTTTTATTAAGGCCTTTTTAATTGGTTTATGGAGCTATCATCATTTGGAGACCATTAAGGCTCTGTTCAATTACATTTTGGGGGCGAGAAATGGCGGCAGCTCGGATAGACAAACATGGAGTCCCCTGCCCCCAAGTTGGGAGGCAGTGACAACTGGCCACGAGAGAGAAGGAAGAGACACTGCAGAGATGAGGTGATGGCTTGGAGCTGGGGTGGGTTCCCCAAGAGAACCAGCCGTAACGCTGTTTCTCAGGTTCTCATGTTCCTCACGGGCCCATGAACACCTCTGGGCCCCCTGGGATGGCATCAGAAAACGGAGATCTGCAGGATTGAAGGGCACCTCTGGGTCACCTTGTCTGGGTCAAGAGCACGCGAATGCTAGCGCCATCTTTCTACCCAGGGAGACCCTGGGGAAGTGGGGGGCTGGGTGACCCCTACAACATGAGATGCCATGTACGTCCTGCAGGATGTCACAGGGCAAGTGAGGGAATGATGCCAAGTGCAGATACAGGGCTCCGCACATTGTGCTCCCATCACAGCAGAAGCACCCTTGAGAGCACTGCTTCCCAAACTGGGTGCCTTAGAGCTTGGTGAGCTTCCCAAACAGGGTGACCTGGGGCCTGCAGGCTGTGAATGAGTGGCAGGTGATGAGGACACTCATCTACAGGGCCTCAAAGCCACCAGGCAAGGCCAATCCCTACCAGCCTGGCTGCCCGCTGCTGACAGCAACTTTTCCATCACCTCCTCGCCATCCGGTTCTGTTCTCTGTGTGATCCAGGACTTGATGCAGAGTGGACAGCTGCTCTAAGGCCCCCGGACTGGGAGTCACCCAGGCTCTCAAAGCAGCTGAGGGCCACTCACAGCTTCCTTTGAATTGAAACTCACCTCCTACCCGCACTGCAGCCTGTGCCAGGCTCTCCCAGAACAAGTCTCTCCCCAGCCCCAGGTTGGGCAGGTCCCTTCCTTCCCTGCCAGGGTACCCCACTTAGCCACTTCCAGAGCAGTTCTCACAGCTGGCAGCTCCCCTCTGGCTTTCGGGACAAGGAGCCCTGGTTCCAGGTCTATGCTAGCTCCCAACCCGCTGAATGGCCAAGGGAGCTTTCACCACCCCAGGACGAGTCGCATGAAAGCATGCAATGTGCTTCCAGGACCTCTTCCCATCTAATCATTAGCTCCGCTCCACCGTGACCACTTGAGCTTCATCTAGATCCTTGTGTTCTTGGAAATCCTGCAACCATGGGCTTGCCCAGACCTGCAGGGGTCTCAGAGCCTCACGCCCATTGCGCCCACTCCTTATCCTCATGGGGGGCCTATACCCCTCGAAGACCCCACCTTGCCTGGGTCCACACTGCTCCCCTGCACATCCTCTCCCTCTATTCCCGGCTCCTTCCAAGCTCAGCCGTCACTCTCAGCAGTGAGGCCCAGCCTGGGCTGCAGGGTCTCTGCTCTTGAACCTGGGGGTCAAGTCGAAAGCCAAGAGGAGATGAAAGGAATGAGAAGCATCCCAAGAGCTAACATTTACTGAGCAAATGACTACCTTCCAGGTATGGGCTTGACCCTTCATATGACAGTTCAGGAAACTCGGGCGCAGAGAGACGGGATGGGAATTCTGCACTAGTAAAGACAGGATTGGAATTCTCCAACAGTTTCTTCATGTACATTTCTGGTAGCAGGTCAATGCCCCTCCTCAGACTAGTCAGCTCAGACTCTGCTGCCCCAGATCTGAACCGACTCTGCTGGAAGCCAGGAGGAGTTCACTCCCCCTAGGATGTTGGCGACATCCTTTATGGTGTCACTTCCAGAGGGCGCAGGACACCTGGCATCGAGCAGGTGGGGGTCAGGGATGCTGCTCAGCACTCTGTGGATCCAACACAGGGCAGCCCCCTAAAAATGGCACAATCCAGTTCCCCTATAAATAGCACAGAACAGGTGCTCTAAAAATGGTATGGGGCAGCCCCTGTAAAAATGGCACAGGGCAGTTCCCCTAAAAATGGCACAGGGCAGCCCCCCAAGAAAGAACTACCTGCCCTGAAGCAAGGGTGCTGCTGAGATCACGTCTTGCTTTTAGAGCAGGGGGTGAGGGAAGGCCCGGGGATACAAATGCTACCTTTCTCAGTCTAACATACGCATGTCTTAATTTCCCCACCTGGAAAACGAAGACACCATCGCTCATCTCTGGATAATGTCTCCAAAAGACGCAGGATAAAAGACTATAATGCGATGCAACAACTGCCACCGTTTAGATCAAGAAGGCGACGGACAGGAAAGCGCCCGCACACGTGCGGGCAGGCGTCCCAGCCAGGAAGGGGACAGGAATGGCTAAAAGCTCGCTGCGCCGGGCTCTTCTGCATGGCAAATATTTATATATGCGGCCTCCGTGATATCAAACTTTGTCTTGGCTTCAGGGTTCAGGGACTTTTTAAAACAGGCCCATTAAATGTAAGCACAAGTGCGCACATTCTCAAACATTTTACAAATTTTCAATCTCTTCGGTTTCATCCAATACACCTGCCACCATGAATAAATTCATCACTGGGAGCCATGGCAGCGGGCCCTGCCTCTCAGGGAAGCAGAAAATCGGAGTGGCATTGAATATGCTCTTGAAGACCTTTGGGATCCAGATGTCATGGTCCAGAAGAGAAGGGCGGGCGGGGCCCTCGGGTAGGGGTGGCAGTGAGAGAAGGGGGTGGGAGGCAGGAGGAATGTGCCTCATCAAAGCAGATCAGAGTCTCACTATGAGGATGGTCATTCTTCCCAGGCCCTTCCCAGGGTTTCTGATTCTGACACAGGGGCATGAGGGCCGGCCTGTGTCCACGTGACTCTGAGGCTTCTGGTCCAGGGACCACATTCGGATTCCCTGCTCTATTGACAGCGCTTTGAAGAATCTGGTAAAAATTCAACATGCGCTCGCTGAGATTATGTTGAGAGAGCAAGGGGTGTTCACTGAATCTATCTGCAATACCTCTCCACCAGAGAGCTCCACTTCCCCCACTTGTCTGAAACAAGTAGAGGCAGACTCCTCCGGTGGCACCACACTCCTGAGCCATGGCATTTGGGAGTGGGGACGAGGCAATGGGAGAAAGTGGACTGCAGCTTCTACTGTGCAAAGAACACATTCCTGGAAATCTGGAGAGGTAGCTGAGGCCCCAGCTCTGCCTCTGGCCAGATGAGTGACCTTGGGCAACGCACTTAACCTCTCTGACCTTCATGGGTCCTCCAGCAAAGGAGAGGGTTAGAATCCCTACCTACAGTTATCCCAACATCCAGGGTTGCCTAAGATCCCATGGCTTGGAGTCGGCAGCAAAGCAAGAGAGTAAGTTTAAATCCACACTGCCCCTTCTTACTAAAACACACATGCAGCCATTAACATTCAAAACGTACTGCTAATGTGCCATCTAAAATCATCTTACAAACCTCCAGGGTGCTGCTCCTTTCTTGGGAAATCTCTGAGCATACTCTAAATTATTTGTGCTAAACACTGAACCACAGACCCCAAGACAAAATTATTTCAGTCTTACAGAAAACAGCAGTGGATGCCCCGTCGCTGCAGTGGAAGCCAAGACATCAAGAATTGGGCAAGAGGGAGAAGCCGCAGAGGCTGCGGGGCCCAGAGTGAGGACAGGAAGGGACAGTCCTCCCATCTCAAGCTCTTTCCCATCTTTCAAGTTATAACAGCATTACTCAGGACCTCAGTTTCCTCATTTCTAAAAAAGGGGTAATAACTATCAACTCCCAGGATGTTGGACAGATGAAACAAGAGGGTTAAAAAACAGTGCTAGAGACTGGCATCCTATAAGCAGTCGATACGTATCAGAAATCATTATTATTATTATTATTATTACTACTATAAAGAGTAATTACTGGGTCTCCCCTGGTGGCGCAGTGGTTGAGCGCTGGGCTGCAAAGCTGCCCACAGCCTCTGCAGCGCCGGGTTGATCCCCGACCACTGGCGAGGGTCCCACATGGCGCGACAGACCTCTCCTGCCATGCCCGCTGCTCCCCTCAGCAGTGTACTTGGTCAGTCTGCTTGTTCTGTTCCCCGCTCTGGCTCTGGTGAATTCTCTCACCCTCCCGCGCTTCTGACTGTACCCAGTGCTTGTGTAAATAAATAAATAAATAAATCTTTAAAAAAGAAAAAAGAGTATTTACTATGCTTTGACCTTATATATTCTCTAAAGTCAGGCATCCTTTTCTTTCCTTCTGCCTTCATTCCCCACTCCCCTTGAAGGAGACATTGATATAGTCTTTCCCCTTGATGAAACGAAGGCTTTCAGAGCTTCTGGATTCCCTTTGCTCTATTAAATGTTGGTGTTGTCTTTATTCTCTACTCATACAAGGGCAGAAGACATAGGGGTCAGGAGATGAGTGTTGAATCACTCATCATCTGGGCCACAACAGCAACTGTATAAAGTTAGGACAGATCCTTTATTTTTCTCTGCTTTAGTTTCAGCTTCATTTGTTATTGTTGTTCTTAAAGGCAAATTTTCAAAAATAATTTTTACAAGAAAACAAATATGCCAAGCAGATCAAGGCAGACCTGCTTCAAGGAGAATACAGCAGGAGGCTCCAGAAACAGTGTCCCTGGCAATGCCCGTGATGTGGTCGCCTGTCTCCAAGGATGCCTCCAGCTGGTATGCAGACTTGGGTAGCCTCTCCTGCACCAAATCAGCACTGGTCTATGTGTCTAGTTGAACTTGGTAGGAGCAGTAGATGACATGCACATCTAGGTCATATAAAAGATTGTGGTTTCTTCCTTGTCCTGCTAGATCACTAACCCCAGAGAAAGCTAGCTTCTACAGTGGAAGAATACTTGAGAAGTCCAATGGAGAAATCCCAGGCAGTCCAATGAAGAACACTCAGAAAGCTCTATGAAGAACACCCCCACAATCCAATGGAGAATACTCAGGGAGTTCTACAGAGTACACTAAGGTAGCCCAATGGAGAACACTCAAGCAGCCCTATAGAGAACACAACAGGCCAACAGAGAACACTCTTCAGTTCCAGTCAGGCCCATGCACCATCTAGGAAGCAGATTCTGCAGTCCCACTCAGGCCCACACATGACTGTTGTCTCAGTGGACATATTACCTCTCACCTAAGGAAGTCTTGAGCTACAATCCCTGCTCAATTGCAATAAGATTCCTGATTTTCAGAAATGATATGAGATAATAAATCCTTATTGTTTAAGTCCATTACATTTTGGGACAACTTGCTAATAAGCAATACATAATTCAGATTAGGGGAAGAACACTTAAAATACCACTATGGGCGCTAAGGCGCCCTGAAAATCCTTTATAAGAAAATCCTACTAGGTTTCTTCTAGCTGTAACATTCCCTAATTCCAGGGCCTGACATACGGAAGATATTTTAGTGGATTTAAATCCTTGAAGGCACCCCAAAGATGACAGACGAAGCTAATGAAATGTAAATCCAAATGCTGTAACAGTATTTCCCAATAACAACATGATGAAGATTCCACAGTCTTGAAGATGAATTATAACAATAGAATAGATCAAACACACCCAAAATTCAGCGGGGTCAGTGAGGAGCCCAGAAAATACAGGTGAGAGGTGCAAAAGTTTATAAACAGATACCTATAGCAAAATGGTAAAAGTCCTGGGTCTCCCTGGTGGTGCAAGGGGTTAAAATGCAACCTATGAAGCTATCATCAGCCACTGCAGCATGAGTTCGATCCCCAGCCAGGGAGCAACCCACATGGCGCAGCAGACCTCTCCTGACTCGCCCGCTGCTCCCCTCAGCAATGTACTTCAGTCAATCTGCCTGTTCTGTTCCCTACTCTGTCTTTGGTGGATCCTCTCACCCGCCACACCTCTGGCCTGTACCCCAGCTCTTCTATGCATAAATAAATAAATCTTTTTTAAAAAATGGTGAAGTCCTGCTGAGCTAACAAGGGTTAAATGTACATTACCTTTCATTACTATTGCAAAATGAAGTTTAAACATGGAGTCAAAGGAATGAGAGCTAGTTCCTTAAGGGTGGTTTAACATCAGAAAGCACCACTCACCGGGTTCTCTAAAAGAAGATCAGTTGTCATTTTAAAGGCTATATTCTTTGACATTCTGCACATAGAGAGATGAGCTGCATGTTCCTTTTTTTCCCCTTGAAGATGGCCGGACTTTTGGAACTGTTTAAGAGATTACATTATGAGCAGAAATGACACTGAGGTCAGATCATAAAAAGGGCCTCCTTTCTGCCTTGTTCACGGAATCCCTGTGCTTAATGCCTTCAGCTGCCCCATGAGCAGCTCTCTGTCACGCGACGGCCATGATGTGAGGAAGCCCAAGATTAGCCATGCATGGAGACCACATGGAGAGACACCAAGTCCCTAGGAAAGACTGATGCTGGGACAGCACCCACTGCTTCAGCCATGCACTGTTTTAACATCAGTCACAAAATAACAAAAACTGTGAAGCTAAGCCCTTCCTGAACCCCTGACCCACAGAAAACATTAGAGCAAATAAAATGACTGGTTAAGTCACTGCTTAAAGTCATTACATTCTAGGTAATTTGGTAGGCAGCAACAGAGAACAAGAATATTCATAATCAGTACATGTGACACTCATACCAAGCTAGTTTCCCTCTCCACTGCACTGGGAAGAACATGTTATTATTCTCCTAACAATGAAACAGATGCCAAAAGTGTAACTCAATTGCCCAATCCCCTAAGGTCACATGACTCGTGAGCGGCAAAGCAAAGCTGCCTGGGCAGGAATTCTGACTCTAGTTGCAATGATTTTTCTGCCAAACCCCAGATGACTTCCAGAATAATCCAGGAAAAAACATACACATATCTTTATACAGACAGACACAGCAGCAATCGAAGAGAATTGCTGTGCTCCCAGTTCCAGGCACACAAAAACCAGTCCCTCCGTAGAGCCCCACTCCCTGACAGCAGGAATATGCAAGAACCAAAGCATGACGTACCTGGAAGGGCAAATCATTAGGAAAAGACTATAAGAGGGAGCAAGGCCTGAGGAGGGCCCTATGTTCTATCACCAGCTACCTCAGCTGACAGCCTCAGCATCATTATGGAAGAGTTTTCTGAAATACTTGTCATACCCCAGAGAAGTTTCCACACAAAGGAGATGATGGTGGCGTCCTCAGTTCCTAGTCCTGTGCCCTGACAGGGTGTCAAGACGAGTTTCAGCATTTGGAGCTGAAAATAGTGTCAATGAAGAGAGGCTTCTATTTTGACTCCACTGACTGACATTTCTTGTTTGCCTCTATGTTTTTTTTTTCCCACTGAGATCTTTAAAGACAAAAGTGATGGTGACAGGGGAAGTCTGCTCATGGGATGAAGCCAGCTCTCCAGGGCAGCATGCACACAGAGCAGACGGTAACCAGAGATGTCGGCAACTTGAGTCTTTTGAATTCAGCTGTAGAGGCTCTAAACAGGACCAGGAGGTCATTACAGGTGAATTCCTGTCAAAGATAACATTCTGGGTCTAAGAAGCAACTTTATCAAGACAGACAGACAAGTGAATAAAATATAACTTGGGTGAAGCAAAAGACTAAGAAATAAGTTCAAGGTCTGCATTCCTAGACCATTACTTTATCTGCCAAGGAGCACAAGGAGAAAGGGAACCCCCTCATTTATTTGTGCTGTGCCTTAAAACAGTCATTTCCAATCAGTCTCTGCTATCTGTGTCATTTGGATAGATGTTTTTAGTACTCATGTTCCTGAGACCTTCTCCAAATGTTTCTCAAATCAGTAGCTCTGGGGCAGGTGAAGAAGCATGTCTGAAAGGTAATTCATGAAGAAGCATGTCTGAAAGGTAATTCTAATGCACAACCAAATATGGGAACCACCCAGGGGACAGACACCATTCACTGTAACCATAATATCTCTTCTTTCCAGTAGCAGGAACTTCAAGGTGCTAATGGGGAACATGACTTTTTTTTTTAACAAAACCTGTCATTTCCAGGCTCCCTTGCAGCTATGTGGCAGCTAAAGGCACCCTTGCAATAAAGTCTTGCCAAAGGTCCACTTCCCTATGGTCCATTTAAACATTTCATCTTTCCTGACAGCTGAATGCCCTGATGCTAATCCAAACCATGAGATGACCTTGGGAATAAACAGTACAGTGGGCAAAACCCCAAGAGTTGACATCTTGACACCAAAGCTTCAAACTTCTTCAACATAGAGAGGAATAAGATGCAAAGCCATCTGGGTGTGCCATCTAATCCTGTGCTAGATGGGTAAATTCACAGTGAAAGCTAAAGGGAATAAACTAGCTTAGATTGTTCCTCAAATTCTAATCATCTCTTGTCACCACTGAGATAGCATAAGGCAGGAACTTGATTTTAATCCCTAATTTACAGACAAGGAAACAGAGACCAGAAAGTGGTAGAACTTACTCTGTGGTGCACATATATTGAACTAGAATGGCCAGGATGCCTGTCTCCCAGCAGTTGTTTGCCCACATTATTTTGCAGGACACTTGGTACAGAAGCCCTCTTTGGAATGTATACCTCTCAGAAAACTGAGCAGGGAAAAGACCTTAGCTAGACACCAGCAGCAGGAAGGGAGACCCCTATTTTCTCTCTCTGTTTCGCTTGCTCCCCCACCCTCTTTTTCTTTTCCTATTCTATTATTCCCTTCCATGATTTCTGGTCAGTTTTTAAACAGACCTGAGTTATAAATCATATAAATATATTTGCGGAAACAAATGTTCCCCCTCTAGGCCGATACACTCAGTTAGCAGGGTTCCATCACCCTCTATACTGACCTCAACTGCCAGAAATTAAATAAGTCTTCATCCAGGCACAAACAGAAGTTCCCAGAATGTGGGACCTCGCAGACCAGCCTAGGCTAAGGGAATCTGTTAACAATACTGAGTCCTCATTTTCAAAGACATAAAAGAGATATTGACTAAAACAGGCCACGAGCAGGACTGTGGAAATGGAATGAAATGGGCTGGCAGGCAGGTAGGATGTAAGACAGGCTGACGGTAGCACCTCCTTATTTGTTTATCATCTCCTCCTCCACTTCCCAGCTCAGCATGTAAGAACCAGAAGAAAGGGAGTCTTGTCTCTTTTTCATTCATTGTTATTTCCAGCACGCAGAACAATATGAGATCCATACTGTGGGCTCAATAAATGTCTGGGGAATGAATGAATAAGTAATGATAACACGAGGATCCCCTCCCTGCCCAGCTTCTCTGTGCTTGTCTAGCTGGCCAGCTACAATGTCTCCAACCTTTTCCTGCTATGGATGTCATCTATTAACCATTCTCCGCTCTCCACCAATTATCAGGCAGCTTAGAGAATTCAAGAGAATTCTAATTATCATTGGGGCTCTCCCTAACTGTTTCAGTCCCAAATCTCCTTGAGTGATCTACATCACTCTTATCAATCCTATATCCTCCTGTGATAGGCTGTACAGAATCACCAATACTAATAACCCTAATCACAGGAATAGCCCATTAAAGTTTGCAAATTACTCAAAATTGAAAATACACTAGGTGCCAGGCACTCTTGGGGCTTTAGAGGCCACCCCATTTAATACTCCATGCAGCAGATATTACTTTCTGAAGTTTATCAATAGGACATGGGAATGTCAGAGAAGTTAGGTAACTTGCTTAAGTACACAGCAGAAACCACCAGAGCTAGGACATGAACCCGGGCCTGCTGCTGGTCTCAAAAGGTTATGTTTTTAATAGGGAGGATCTAATTTCTCTCCACAGGAAGCAGGGAGTGAGTCTATGTGTGTGTGTGTGTGTGTGTGCGCGCGCGCGTGTGTATGCATATATGTTCAGTACACACATAAGCCCAGATACACACAAGACACGCGGGATGGGAGTGCTAGACATGGGGTGAGTACATTTTCCAAATCCCAGAGTTACTTGAGAGTATGCTCTAAGATGGGGGAATGATATTAAGCCAGAAGTCCAGATGACTGCCTTAGGTTAGCAACAAGTCTTTGGTTTGAAGGGCAGAAGCTGTTCAGAAAGGGAGAATGAGGCCCAAGGAACTGCCCAAGGTGGCTACCACTCCACCACTCACACTGTAAGCAACAGGGTCGCCCATGAAGACAACTAGGTATAGAAATCCTGCGCTTGCTGAAACTCACTGACCACAAAGAAACCAGAGACAGTGTCCTTACATTTGCTCCTTTTAAATCTCTGGGGTGTGGACCTTCTGATTTCCATTTTCCAGATGGCAAAACTGACACTCAGAGAGGCTAAATGATTGGCCAGGCATACCGCTAAGTGGGCGCCCCAGCCAGATAAACAGCAGGCCTGAGGCAAGAATGCCAGCTCTCTCCAGACACCCTGGAGCTCGCTGGGGACATCTGCAAAGCGGCGGGGACCATGGGAACTTCGGATGAGGGCCCCGCTCTTTACCTCACACTTCTCCACCACCGGCTGCTGCCCGCACTCAGAGCTGTTGCCCGCCACGATGCCAGCACGCAGGCTCTCGCTGTCCCCAGTGCCCTCCTCCATGGAGTAGGTCTTGGAGTGGTTGCCCCGGCGTTGCGCGGGCCCTCGGCCCTGGGCCAGGCTGAGCTGCCGGCGGAGTGCCCGGTTCTCCTCCTCCACCTCGCGCACACGCACCTCCAGGCTCTCCCGCTCCCGCTGGCTGGAGGCGGCGTAGCGGGGGCTGTGGGGCTGGGACTCCAGTGGTGACAGAGACACCGGCTTCCCATCTGAGGGTAAAGAGAGAGCAGGAGAGAGTTAACCAGGATGAACACCACCCCCCGCCTCCCCTCCATGCACCCCAGACAGCCATCACTACATAGCAAGGCGCCTCTCACAGTACCATTGAATATGGGAAAGCAGATGGAAAGTGAATTACCACAAAAATGCATCAGGCTGAAGTGGGAACAAAGTTGAGAACAGAATGACTTACTACAGTGATAAAAACGAATCTGCTGTTTAGAGAAGATAATCGTAACATCGTTTGTCCTAATTAAATGCACTGACTTCTTTTTCCTAGTTGACGTATCTGTATGTGATAATCTCCTTATCAGTAAAGCACTATGGATACGAAGGAATAGAAGTGTAAGGAGGAAAATGAGAAGAGAAGGGAGGAGAGAAAGGTGGAGAAGAAATATAAATAATGCATGTCTGTTTAGGTCTTTCGATGTGAACTCCTATGCATCCTTCAAAACCCCACTTCAAAAGCGTCACCTCCCAGGGGATGCCTTTTTCAATTTACAAACAAAAATATCCCACTGCATATTCCAACAGCATTGTGTAGAGATTGCTATAAAATCCTGCAAAATACCATCATACTGTATTTGGAAGATTGTTTTACCAAATCCATCTCATGAAGACTAGAAGTTCAAAGAAGACATAGACTAAGTGGTACTTATCTTCATGGTAGCATGTCACAATATATGATAAATGTTGAAATGGCTGAAGCATGTGTCCATGTCTGGATAAAATATTTAAGTGCAACAAGAAAGAAAAAAGTACAAGTGTCACCAACCTCAAATTTTCCCCCCAAAAAATAGACACCCTTCAACTAAGCACCAGCCATGCTCTATTTCACGATCATTCATGGGGAGGATAAGCAGGTTAAAGTCACACAACCAGCATGCAGCAGGGCCACAATCTGAACCCAGGTCTCACTTACACCTGCGTCTGTTTACTCTCCACTTAAATGAACCTTCACAATGCACAGTCCCCCCCTTATCTGCAAGGCATATGTTCTGAGACATCCCTACTGGTACAGAACTCTATATACACTATTTTTTTCTTATACATATACACAGTGTGTCTGGGTTTTCACAAACCCTTTGATTTGCCTCCTCATGGCCTTAGGCTTACAACCTGACCTCCTGGTCTTTGCCTATCAGTGCAGGAAACAGGACTCAACAAATTCCACCACCCAGACCCCAGATTAACATGGCATCGCTGGCCCATTACAAGCCCCCACCCCAAGTTTTGAAGGTTGTCTTCCTGTTTGGTAAAACTAAATTAGTTCATGAGAAAGAAGGAGGCCGCTGCCAGCAATGGTCTTTCTCTAAGCCCTGGCGCCTTGGGAGTGGCTGGATGAGATGAGCACTGGCCTGGGGTGATGGCTGAGGGATGCTGTGTTGCCTGCCGTCTGCACAGCTCTGGGGGCCACGTGCTGCTGGGGTCTGAGGTTGTCCCTGCCCAGGCAGGTGGCAGGGATGTCCCCATTACTGACGAAGACAAGACTCTGACTGCGCCACTGTGCCCCCTGGGAGGTGCATGGGCCTGGGAGCCGGTCTCCATGACGGCACGCAGCAAGTACCGAAGGCCGGAGCTGCAGACACTCTGGGGCCCGGGGGCTCCTTCTTCACAAAAAGGCCACCAGGTCCCAAAAACCCTGGAACATTTGCAGCAAATGGGAACTCCAAGTCTGTCCTGTGGAGAAGTAACTTGTATGCTCTGAGCTTCAGCTTTCCCTTCTGCGAACTGGGAGCAAACATCTAGCCTTGAAGGGGTGACAGAAGCTTTCAGACACACCCCAATACAGAGCAGCCAGCATTGGGCCTCCCGCTGGAACACAAGACTGGTGACCTCTGAATACTCCTTCCCAGGGGCTGAGAGTGGTGGGGAGATGGCTTGATGGTGTGAATTAGGGTGGTGGAGGCTGGAAATTTTCTAAACACAGAGCTATCCTCTGAAAGCCTACGGGAGCCACAGCACAAACCTCAGCTCACGGGGGCTGCAACCTCCCTGCTATGTTGTGCCTTCAGCCTGAGGCAGGTCAAAGCTCACCCGAAGATCACGGGGCCTGAAGGAAGAAACAGCTAAGCAGGAGGGTGGTTCTGCTACTTACTAATAGAGTCTCAGGCACAGAACTTAGTTTCTCTGTGACTCAGTCTCCCCATATGTAAAATAGGGGACAGGAGTGTGTGTGTGCAAGGGGTGGGCACATGACCTAGCACTAGGTCAAATAAGAGTAGATGTTCAAGCTTCCCCCCACACACCACACACACATCCCACCAACCCAGAGAGAGGACACACAGAGGCGACAGCAAATGGGGCCCTCATTTATGAGTTCCTTCACCTTTGCTTCTCTGTACCTTTCCTCCCAGGTTTCTATTATTTTTAGACACACCCAATCTATTGGCACACACAGGGCATCTGTTTCACATAATACCAGCGCGTGCTCCGCTGCGGTTCAGCCCACTTTGAGTTTAAAATGTCAAAAGAGACATTATTCAACACCTTAGTTGACAACATCTTCCTCCGTCCTCCAAAATTTCTCAACAAACATGAATTTATCATCGCATTTGAATCTCTGAATCTACTTGAGATGAATGTGCTGAATTAAGAATCAAAACATCCAAGATTCAGAACAAAAAAGGTAAATTGAAAATCAACTTCCATGCAGTGCAGGGACAGAGATGAGAGTCTTGCCAGCAAAAGTCCCAGTGAGGACGAGTGGGATTGTGTGTGCTGACTGTCTCCGGGGCTCCCTGGAGTGCTGGCATTCAGGGCGGCATCAGCACTTGCAAGTGGACAGAAACTGGGCTCACTAAGAAGCAGGACAGGGGTCTGGAAGGGCCTCCCAGCTCTCAGGCATTGCCTGGAGGGACTCACACCAGACCCTGCCATTGGTCAAGAACAACCCCAGCCCCTCGCTCATGAGGTGACAGCTGCTCCCTCCACCCTGCATCTTCCTGCCCAGGATGAAGACACTGCATCCCCAACCTTTATATGGAACCCCCTAAGCCCCAAGTACAGTGTGTCCCCAGGACCTGCCAACTCTTCCTTCCTGATGTTTAAGCACTGGCTTCTCTCATTCTATTTCAAACATCACATTTGAAACCAAGTCTTTAAATTTTATGTAGAACAGGGGTCATCAAATGTTTTCTGTGGCTTCCAGAGAGTGAATATGTTTTACTCTGTGGGCCACAGGGTCTGTGCGTGATGCAAGCTCTCAGCTCTGCCATGCGGCATAAAGATAAATAAAACACCACCCCTGGGAGTGGCTGCGCACCAATAAAACTTAGAAAACAAGTGGCGGGCATGCTCTGTGGACCCCTGTCCTACAGCCCTGGCCACCCAGCTTCCGGTCACTCACAAGTGCCAGGGATACGCTGTTCATTATTTAGACAGTGGACAATGCACAGTAGCAGCTCCAGGTCCTTCAAGGTCATCTGTCAAATTCCATCAACATCTGCTCAGCCCCTACTGAGTAAAGTGCTTGGAAGGTGCGTGTGTCCACTCGTTTTAAGTTAAGTGATTCCATAATGAATGGGTGTTCTCACTACGCCTGGTTAATGGGGCTGGGGAGAGAGAGAGTGACATGATTTAACATGTTCAATGCCAACCCAGCAGCAGTTGGTGAGGGAGGGTCTTGAAGGCAGCCTCATTAGCTCCAGCTCATTGCTCTTTGGCCCCAAACCAGAATGTCTCCCCTCTCCAGACAAGTCCAGTCCGAACGTGCTAGTGTTGCTCACCTGCACCCCTCGTCCCTTTGGCCAGTGGTTCTCAAGCCTGGACGCCACTGCCGTCCCTTGGGAAGCTTGATGATGATAGCCTCCTGCACAGACCCCACCCCAGATGAATTAGCTCAGAATCTCTGATGTTGGGGTTTAGTGACCCGCTTCAGAGGCAGCACCTTGCTGGGATTCTCATGGGCAGCTGAGGCTGAGAAAATTCAGCTTAGGCATTTCTCCCAAGCCACCAGGAGTGCCACGTACACCTGTTGACTCCAGGCAAATGCCAAGAATTGGCTTAAATGCAAAAGAAGTCTAAGTGTTGTTATATTGACCTTGACCTTTTGCCCCCATCCATGTCCCTGCTGGAATCTTAGGACAGTTCCCCTCACAGAAGCCAGGACTCCTGGACTGCCGCAACCCAGGCTGCCTGGTGTGCCAGCTCTGCCAGGCCCCAGGCTGTTTCGCTCTGGCAGTTCTCTCCTCCCAGGAAGAGAGTGTTTTCCTAATCAGGGCTCTGCTGCTCCAGCTGCTGGACCTTCTGGCTTCCTTGGCTCTCCCAGGTTCCCGACTCTTAACCAGCAGGTCATTTCCTTCCAACCATCTCTCCAATTTCTAACCTTTCACATTAGGCTGTATTCATAAGTATTTTCTAACTCTTTTTTTCCTAAAGATTTACTTATTTATGCATATAAGAGCTGGGGTACAGGCCAGAGGTGCAGAGGGTGAGAGGATTCACCAGAGACAGAGTGGGGAGCAGAACAGGCAGATTGACTAAAATACACTGCTGAGGGGAGCAGCAGGCGAGGCAGGAGAGGTCTGCTATGCCATGTGGGTAGCTCCCTGTGCGGGGATCGAACTCATGCTGCAAAGGCTGCGGATAGCTTCATAGTGCCAAGTCTTAACCCCCTGCATCACCAGGGAGGCCCAATATTTTCCAATTTTTTTAACACAATGCCTTTCTTGTGTTTAACCTGAAAATTTCCCACCCTCCTGCAATCCACTTTGAAATTGCAGAATAAGTTGAACATTGTAGCTGTTGTCATTTTAGAAAAAGTATATAAAATTCAGTTTGAGAAGTCTCTCATTTAATTTTTTTTTTTTTTAGAACTTTTCACCACTGGAGGTCCACGTGACAGGGGCGCCTGCTGGGTGTCACTAATTCCAGTGGACAAGTCAGGGTAAAGCAGTGGTTTGGGCTGAGCTTTTTTTCCTAAATCCCAGAACTGCGGAAACAGACTTGCTGTGGGGAGGGAAATGGTAGTGATGACAAGTAAAGGCTGCTCACTGATTATGGGGTAAATCGCGAATATTTTACCTAAAAATCCCCCAAAGTGCTTTTCTGGAAGTTATCTTTGGCAACCAAAGCAAACTTGGGTTCCAGCAAAGACCTTGGAGATGTTCTGGCAAAAACTGCACCACAGTAAGAAAAGAGTCGCTCACAAGCTTCTAAAAAATTTGCAGCCACACGACTGGGGAAGGAAGCCTGGATTTGTTCCCTTATAATGGGCTCGATGAGATTTGACTTTTTTCCACCATGAAATTATTTTGCAGAACCTCCTTTCAGAGCTTCATTAAGTCAAGAAAATGAAGACGTTTTTAGCACCAATTTGCTGTATCCATAGTCGGGTTTTGCCTCTAAGTGCTTGAAGTATATCCTAATGAGCAATGATGTCAGTGGTTTGCCCCTTAAAATTCCAATTTCAACAATTCCAAAGCTTCAAATGCTTTCTGCCAAATATCCTGCGTTCTGAAAGTTTGAGGCGGTTGGTCTTTGAACTACTGTTCTCAGACCAGAGTGACTGAGTCTTTTAGTTTCTAAATCTGGCCAATCCTATTTCTCTTTGATGTACAAGGAGTCTAAGTCTGAACAGGACTCTGTTAGAAGCATTCAAATCCTCGACAAACAAGGCAAAGGTACTTAGTGCTCTATATTCTATACACTTGAACAGCATGACAGCAGAGTCAAGCCCTTCTCTTAGATTACCCAGGGGATTAGAATACCCCCTCTATGGGAAGGCAACGTCACAGAACATTCTCGAAAATGTGAGTAGTCACCCCAAATCCAGAAGATCAACCAGTGTGAGAACACAATATGTCCACCTTCCAGTATTCTTCGATCAGATCACCCCCACCTTGCACTTGGGTCTCCACCCAAAGACACCCAGCTTTATTGGAAAGCACCCATGGTTGAGTTTGCAAATGCAGAAGCCCCCCTTTCATACCAACTTGCATCATTTCTTACCCATTCAACAGTAGGACACAATCTCCTTCATTATAGAGTCATCCAAACTAAAAGCCAAAAAGGCATAATGGTCTTATCCTTGGCAAAGCATGTATAGAGTATCGTCACCCAAGTCGTCCACAAGGCCCTGGACTGTGGAATCAAACCCAGAAATAGTCTAGCTCTTCTTTAATTTCTTTCTGGCAGCACTCAAGATGAAAGATTTCATAAGCATTTTTCTACTGATCTAATTTTCTTTAAGACCTAGCAATAAATGTGTTATTTTATATGAAATATTCATAGCCCTTATAAAGCCCCACTAATATGCTCCAAGACTGGCAAATCATGTGTCCTGTAGAGAATCATATTTTACAATAATCATTTTTAATGAGGTTTGAGTTGGTGGGGGAGGTAGAGTAACTGAAAGCTTGTCCAAATCAGATGGTGCATGGATTGATTCTTTAGCAAGGTTTTCAATCTTATTTTTTAGTTGTCACACTAAAGATGCTGAAAACTATCCTCTGATAAAAACAAGAATCCATACTTGCCATAAGCCTCGACTGTCATTCTTGATGGTCATATTCATTTACCAAAAAGGATTTCTGTGGTTTTTTTCTTGTTTCCATGGGGGAATACTGGCAATGATGTCTGGTTCAGATTACAGAGGGATGAAAGATGTTACTGGCAGACAGCAGCTAATTCAGGATTCCAGACAAATCAGCAAAGCCGGGCCGATCCAGTCCTGCTCCGATACCCTCCCCACTGCTTACAGACCATCTTATTCAGGGCTGGAACGTCAGAGTAAAAGGTTCTCCCAGGAAGGGAAGGTCCACCATAGAGCATGGACATAGGTATTCTCTGGTTGGGAGGATGGTGGTCTCAGGCCATGGGGTAGAAAGAGGAAAACTGAATGTAAAACTAGACTAAAAGTCTAGAGAGTGTCCTTCATGCTTATCTCTCCCCAAAGGTATGCACATGCCAAATCTGAGCACAAGTTCTCTTCTCTGAGTTGCACCTAGTAAGGATTAACACCTGGGACACATCCCTTGCTCCCTGATTTACATGATACTTTCTGGCCCTTAGGACATACCTCATTTCCTCCAAGGTCAAGTGGTTCTAAGTCAGAGCCAAAGGCCTTCTGCATACCTAACACTCCGGGCCTGACCACCTGTGGCTGTCAGGATGGGTGCAGGGTGCACTCCCAGGAGAACCCAGCTCTGGCCTGTGGTGTGATGATGCATTTAGACCTGATGAGGTGTGGCGAGGAAGGGGTGGAGGGAGATGAGCAGAGTTGGTTATCAGAGACAGGTAGGGCTCTTTATTTATACCTGTTAAAGTCGGTAAAGGCCACATAGCCAAGGAGTAGTCAGTCTCCATAAGGAATGTTCTAACCTATTTCAACAGACAGGAAACAAGGCTCTTTGTGAATGTGGTTAGCTGATTCCTTCAACAGCAACCCTCTCCTCTAAACTGCCATGTCCCCTAAATCAACGTTATCATTCTCAGATCCATTGTAAATTAAAAACAAGAAAACACAAGCCACGGCCTGCCTGAACATCCCCATGCCTACACATGATTGCCCTCCTTTTCCTCATGTTTTCCCTTCTTCACAGTCCCCAACCCCCCTTTATCAGCTTGACATACTTAAGGTTGTATTGCAATTCCAATATAATCTATTCCAATGAGTACCTATGTGGAAACAGGAAAAAAACAAAAAAAAGGAAGAAAAGAAAAAAACCCTTATCATCTCTTTTTTTCAACCTTTTCTGACAAATCCAAACTAACCCTCGGGGGGCGGAGGGGGGATCAGAAATGGAGAATGAGATTTTATCAGGATGGGTTGGGGTGCAAGGGGATAGAAGATTTCATCAGCAGCTCAGCTTGACAGAAATAACACCTTATCAGGATGGGCACTTGGCAAAGATAAGACATTACCGAGAGCAAGATACATGTTTGGGTAAAATAGTGTGCCAATACCTATTAAGCAAAACCTGCTGTCTCTTCTTTTGATGGGTTGCTATTTTCTTCCCAGCCCCACTCCTGGAATGGTGGAGATATTTTTTATAAGGTGTTCCCAACAGTACCATAAAAGCAAGAAGAATAAAACTAAGGACCCTCGACTCAACTTCATTGTGAATCGAAGCTGGGGCTTTCACTAGATTTCCTACTGTTGGGAGGGGCAGGGAACCTCCCCCTTTCCTGGGGACCACCCTGTTACACTATAACCCCCTCAATCATGGACTCAGGGTGGTGGCATGAATGTCACATTTGCAATAGCCATGGGTGCAATCTGGCTCACGCTGTGGTGATGCACCCTCCAGCATCTGTTCAGAGAAGACCTGTATAGATGCAGGCAGGGACCTCGCTGGGTTACCTTTGTTTCCAGAATATCTCGGACAATGTGTGTAAGAGTCTTTTCTTGTGGTTGTTGGTTACAGCTGTATTAAGTGAGTCTCCTAGGAAACAGGTGGCCAGATGATGGTATCAATCTGGAGTATTATTTCAGGTTTGTTTATTTGTTTGTTTATTACTGATAGTGCAACAGGGTGGTCCCCAGGAAAGGGGGAGGTTCCCTGCCCCACCCAAGGGAGGGTGGAGCTGAGCAGGAAGAGGAGAAGCGGCAGAAGAGACTGAGGAAGGAAGCAGGATGGAGCAAAGAGACCTGGAGGAGGGGGCATGGAGCCTAGAGACACGTGAAGAAACTACGCTTGTCTTTTGGTCGTGGACTGGGTGACACAGATGTGGGTGAGACCCGTGGGGAGGTGACCATGGCAGCTTTTATCTTGATGTTGATTTTGCTCTTTTCCTTCCGGGCTTGTCTGGTTGTTTCTGACCCTTTGCTGTGGGTCCCCACTGGAAGATGTTTTAGACTTGTGGTAGACTTTGGGGCCTTGTTCTGGGCCGATCCCATATGGATGGACTTTTACCCACGAGGGGATGGGTAACTTTGGGTGCTTCATTTAGAAACTAGACTCTTTGCCTTACCTGTATTGTTTCCTAGTTTTATTAAAGTTCCTTTTCATTAAAGTCTCATATGTTTTGTGTTGATGCGGCGGATGGCAGAACCCATTTAGAATAGGCAGGTTTGCGGGGTTTGGGCTGCCCCTTTCCCTGTCCTATAACAAAAGCACTGGTTTATAATACTGCCTGATTTCAGGTTCACACCTCTTTTGAAGTAAGTTACCATGCCACACCTGTTGTAGAGCAACCCCGATACAAAACGGGGTGCCTGACTGTGGGTCCTCACCCGCGCGCTTAAAAGGACTTATCAATGCTCTACTGCAGGCACACGTGAAAGGTTAATAAAAAAGGTTTATTTACAAGGGAAGGGGAAATGAGGAAATGTACAGCTCAGGGAGAAAAGTGGGAGACAAAGTTTTAAATGAGTCCTACCCGATCCGCCGATCAGGAATCCCAAAATGGCGCTCTGAGAGCTGGCCGCCAGCCAGGAGCCGTGAAGCCAGGAGGCGAGCGACAGCGAGCCCCCCCAAGGCCCACGTGTTTGGTTTTTATACCCAACCTGGCTGCCCAACTCCACCCTCAGGTCCCAGCCACCCTCCCTTTGGTGGTGACGGGATTTGTCTTTCCCAATGTCCTGATGGCTTTAGTCTGGAGTGGGGGTGGCGTCCCCAAAGCCTGCATGGGATTAGCTCAGGACAGCCTTTCCCCCTAACACACCCACCACCAAAGCATCCATCTCTCTTTACCCCAGACTGTGATGGGCATTCTTCAGTGCCTGCCACACTGTAGAAAGAGATGAAGACTCAGCAAGAATCACACGATGTCCTCACATCCAAAGGGGAGCCCTGGATTCCCACCTCCCAAACCTTCTGTTCCCCCTTTCAGTCAGTGACATCACCCTGATTCCCACTGCAGTGGCGAAAAAGGGTCTGTTCTTACATAGCTGAGTGTTGGCTTTACCTTTAAAGACCTTGACTATAAACTTCCCACCACCATCCCAGCGCCAGGTCCCACTATTTCTCACCTGGACTCACACAATAGCCCCATGACAGGCACCCAGCCTCAGCTGCCGTCTCGCCACACAGCCGCAGGTGATGTTTAAAATGGTTATCAGACTCCATCGCTTTCCTGCCCAAATTACCCCCTATGACCTCCCATCAAACCAAGAGCCCAAATATCTTGAAGTAAATGACAAGGTTCCATAAAACCTTGACCTCAGTTCACTTTCTCAGCTCAGCTGAGCCTCTGCTCTCTCTGTTCCCACCATCCTGGCTTTCTAGATGCTCCTAAAATACAAAGCACTCTCTGCCTTGCTCTTTGTATTCACCTTCCTCAGTAGATTTGCTTAAATACCAGTCCTCAGAGAAGAATCTGTAAACCAGCCTCTAACACCCCATTCCTGCCCCCATTCAATTCCAATCTTCTTCTCTCTCCTTCCTCTGGTTTACCCTAAGGCACACACTAGCACTGTCCCCCCTCCCCAAGTATAGATGTCTTTGTGGCCTTCTTGTTTGCCTGTCCCCACCCCTAGAATATAAGATAAGCTTGATGGTGGAAGGGTCTTTATTGGATCTGCCTAACCCACTATTTCATCTCCAGAGCCTGGAACCAAGCACATAGTAGGCACTTATTAGGTGAGTCTTGAGTAACTAAATCACCGAACTCAAGTATTACTGAAACAATCCACACAATGATGGATTTGATTCTCAGTGAGGATCATAACCACAGCTCCTTACTGACCACCCTCTTAGGCTGAGAGTCTCACACATTGTCTTGTTTATGCCCCAACTTCTGAGGTTGGTTACACTCTCCCATTTTGAAAAGTTCAGGCTAACTGAACTTAAGCAACTTGCCCAGATTTATAGCAAAAACAGGAAAAGGAGCAGGTTGAATTGACTCCTCCCCCTTCCCCCAAATACTGTTTTCACTCTACCTTCTGCCTCTAAATAGCTCCTTCTGTTAGGGGGAAATGATATCCTGAGTTAATCCCATACAGGCTTTGTGGACGCCACCCCCACTCCAGACTAAAGCCATCAGGACATTGGGAAAGACAAATCCCATCACTGTTAGGGGGAAAAGGATGACCCAAAGCTAATTCCATATAGGCTTTGTGGACTCCACCCCCACCCCAGGTCAAAGCCAAAGACACTGGGAACTCCAAATCCCATCACCACCAAAGGGAAGGTGGCTGGGACCTGAGGGTGGGGTTAAGCAGCCAGGTGGATATAAAAGGCAGACACGTGGGCCTTGGGGGCCCCCCATTTTGGCTCTCCACCAGCTCACAGCATCCGGCCAGCTCTGAGAGTGACTTTGGGTTTCCAGGTCGGCGGATCGGGTAGGACGCATTAAAGACTTTATTTCCCTATTTTCTCCCTGAGTTGTACATTTTCCTTATTTCCTTTTCTCTTGTAAATAAACCTTTTATTAACCTTTTGTGTGTGTGTGTAGTAGAGTATTCATAAGTCCCTTTAAAGCGCGCGGGTGAGGACCCACAGCCAGGAACCCGTTTAATATCGGGGTTGCTCTATAACATCACCACCAAGGGAGGGTGGCTGGGACCTGAGGGTGGAGTTGGGCAGCCAGGTTGGATATAAAAACCAAACACCTGGGCCTTGGGGTCTCTGGCTCGCGATCGCTCGCCTCCTGGCTTCACGGCTCCTGGCTGGCGGCCAGCTCTCAGAGCGCCATTTGGGATTCCTGATCGGCGGATCGGGTAGGACTCATCTAAAACTTTGTCTCCCACTTTTCTCCCAGAGCTATACATTTCTTCATTTCCCCTTCCCTTGTAAATAAACCTTTTATTAACCTTTCACGTGTGCCTGCAGTAGAGCATTGATAAGTCCTTTTAAGCGCGCGGGTGAGGACCCACAGTCAGGCACCCCGTTTTGTATCGGGGTTGCTCTACAACAGTTTGGTGCCCAGCGTGGTTTCCAAGCTACACCCGCGGTTGACCAGCCCAAAGTAACATTCCTTGCATTGGTCACCATAAGCGCACTAGTTCTGCAGGACTCGTGAAAAGTCTGTTTTTTCCCTGTGCGTACAGCCCGTGTGGGTGCATTGTTGACTTAAATATGGCCTCAACCATGAGCCTATACAGTTTCATCCCTAGCCTGAGTTCCGACCCACAGTCAGGCACCCTGTTTTGTATCGGGGTTGCTCCACAACACTTCCAGGAAATAAACATCAGTTTCCCATGGGGCAAGAGGGGACACCCAGCATCACACTCCCAAGACAGTCAAAGAACAGGACCGTCTCCGCAAGAATCAAGAAAGTAAGGAACTTCTGGCACAAGGATCAATCGTAAAAGAATTCAAAACAGACCATTTCTGGCAGCCCCCAGAAGGCTGCCAAGGCAGGGCCAGAACCAGGGAGCCACACAGCAACCCAGATCTACCACTAGGCTTGCCCCAGGGTGAGAAAAGAAGAAAAGCAGAAGCAGGAAGAATCCTGATAGCTGAATCCAGACATCCTGGGCACCTGGCCTTGGAGGTGACCCGCGTCCTTTTAAAAGGGATCTGTCAGTTTGCCAGGGCAGGACAGCCGCTGCTGGGAGTCCTCCGGCCATTATTTCTAGAGCTGTAAGCAATTCTGCTGCTGCTGCAAATAGAGATGGATCTATTCCACCTTCGGTAGCCCATAAAACAAGAGAGGCGGGGCAGGGAAGATGCATGCCTGCTAATAAAAGGGGTCAGGAAGACTCCTGCTGCCAGACTGGTCAGGCAGGAGCCTAAAAGAATAGGAGGAATCAGAAACCTTTGTCTGCAATCACCAGAGTATTCAGAGGCTGGTAGGAAGCAGCAGTATCAGGGCAGCCTGGAAATGGTTAATTCACAGTTTCTCTCCTGATGAGGAGCTTCAGCTGCTCATCAATAGAATCTCCAGCTGATAATTATTAAGTGAAACTTGGGGCTGGCATTTGCATATGCAAAGCACACTTCCCTCCGAAGCCACAAAGGGAGGGGGGAAGCACTTCCTGATTGTGTAGCTCTGGGGGGTGTGGGTGGGGTGGGGCTCCAGCCTGCTTTGCATGTGCTTCTCCACACTAATCAAGCCAGATATTCAGCAGAAATAAACCCCACATCCCAAAATAGGCCATTTTTCAAAACCCAGAGCTGAAATAAGAGCCCCCTCTCTCTAGATCTGAGAAGGATGGATCCCACTACAATCCGCGCCTGCAAGGAATGCGGTTACCCAGCCCGCGCTGGTGACCTGCACACACACACCTGGGCTGCTTCACTGGCTGGTGGAATGGCTGTTTCTCCCAAAGGAGGGTTTCTCTCCTCCCCATGCATTCTGACACTTTTCAATCTCTGCACCTGTGGATTACGAAGCTTCAGCCCAAAAAAAGACAACCAGCCTCCCACTCCGAGTACAGGAAGGCGCATCTCTGGTAGGACATTTATCTTGGCTGGCGAGGAGGGAAGGAGCTACCGAGCCCTTCTCCGCCTGCATAGGACAGGACAAGCAGAGGAAAGTCACCAGGAGTCTAGCAAGGCTTGAAAACCAGGGACTTCAAATACGGAGGCCTATGTTAGCCCTAAGACCCAATGAGAATAAGGAAGCTGGGTGGTGGGGCGGGAGTTGCTGCAGGAGAGGGGATGTTAAAATTACACCCACGGCCTTCTGTTGTGCCATCATCCCAGGCCAGGTAGGTCCACTGTTGATCCGGGCAGATGAAAAGCGAATTCTGGCGCCTTCAGTGTATTTGACAGGTAATGCTGAATTGGGGAACCGGACTCAGCAGCAGGTAGGAGGCAGCAACTGAACCACCTACATACCCCTCTCCCTCCACCCAGGCGTGCACTTACACACGCACAGGCCCCATGCTTGCTGGCCCCTCTGCCCACGTGTGCATAACCAAAGGCTCGCGTGCCCCATGCTCACATTCCCAAGCACCTTTTTGCACCAGCACTTCATGTGCGGGCAGTGAAGCCTGGGAGGAGAGCAAGGCCATGGGTGGGAGCCATAGAGGCCAGGGGCAGGAGGAGAGAAAAGGGCTGAGCCACGCCCTTGTCCCCAAGCCTTCTAAATACAGGAGCAGACAACAGGATAAAAAATAAAATAAACTATTAACTCTGGGACTGTTACTCCTAGGCAAAGTCCCTGGTCCTCTCCAAGCCTCAGCGTCCCCATGTGTATATAGGGATAGAGGCTCCCCAAGAGACCTCTTACATGCATTCTGGGGACTTTCAATGTTCATTTATAACATGTGTGCATGCATTCATGTGAAAATCTCCCGACATGGCTAAGGCCTTTGCTGTACGAACCTGCCCACGGTAGGAAATTCAACATTACCTTAGTTGCTTGAGCCACAAAAATCACCAAAAACTTTGGGTTTGGCTGTCTTTAAAGTGTAGGGAGAATGTAAAAGACATCTCTGGAGTAATCACAGTGCAGAATTCCTTTCATGTTTTTATACCTCCCTTTTTTTACTGTCTTGCTTACATTTATGGCAATTTGCCTTTAGGTAGTTCCTTCAAAATAGACAACTTAGTTTTGTTTTGTTTTTTTTAAACAGAAATGCTTCTTCCTGCACTCCTGTTTTACTTCCTTATGCAATAACTAAAAGATATGATTTAACTATAAGGAAAATATATACCATGATGAGCTTAATAATACGGTAAAATGACATTTGCAAAACACACAGTTCAAAGGGTGGACTCAGCAAAGCCAAATGTTTCTAGAAAGTAGGGGGATAGCCAGGAGTCTCCACATGCAGGGGTGGGTGGGGAGGAGAGGGTGGTGCTGAGCAGGCTGTGACAGGGGGCTGGAGGGGTGCCTGGTAGCTGGTTGTGCTCTTGAGTTAAGAATCTTCTGCTAAGCACTCACCTTGTGGTGTCATTGGGAGGAGTAAATGAGATAATGCACTGGAGGTATTTAGCTTCCCATCTTTGCTGTGAGATAAGGGCTTAGTAGAAGTTCTTCTTATTTATCTTATGATATGGGTCATGTCACTTTTCCTGTAAATCATGGATGCTGGCTTTGAAATAGCCTCCCATGCGCTTCCGCTATAAATGAGACTCCTTATGTTGGTAGAAGAGGCTGAGACCAATTTCAGAGCACCTGTGATATGCAAAGCACTGATCTTCATGTGAACCAGCAAAGGCAGAGAAGGGATTGTGAGTGTACCCCCTTCACTTGAGGCAAGTGAGACCCACCAAACCCCAGGCACCAACATAAGGTCTCTGAGAATGCAGAGAGCAGAAGCAAGAGAATGGAATCCTCTGGGGCTTATTCACAGTCCCTGAAATTGCTCCAATGCCTATTTCCCTGCTGCCGCTCCCCTATATAACGATGGCACAGCCCAAGTATCTAGTAGCATGAAAAGGTGACCAGAGGCAGGTCTTCCTGTGTAAATATCAAACATCACAAGAGTAGATTAGAAGCATCTCTGCAGCCGTCCTGTCTCCTCAGTCGTCCTGTCCCCTCAGCAGACCTGGAGTCCAGCCAGGCTCCCACCAAGGCCTTCAAGGCCCAGCCGGTGCAGAGGGCCCCTTGCAGCAACCGTGCTAAGGCGGCAGAGGAAGCAGGAGGCTCGTCCACCACGTTGACCTCAGGTGAGTATTTTGACACTTCTGAGGAGCAATAAACAGCGAATGCTTTTCTGTCTACCTGACAGGGCTATTTTAAATTGATCTGAGCCTTTTTTGCATGCTGTGCAGAGAGGGGTCCATACAGCGTTTTTTTTGGGCCCTCCATAAACTAGAGAAACGTTCATAATATTCGGAGCCCTTGATTCCCCACAAATGTACAAAGAGTCTGTCCTCAAGTTCCTTGCAGCAGAAACCCACATAGGAAGCACTAACCCTGACTTCCAGTGGAACAGAGTCCACAAAAGGAAAAGTGATGGCATGGACAGCATACATTTGGAGAGAACCAGTCTGTGACCCTGTGGCCACTGAAAGCCCCACTGAGGCCATTGTCACATCATCCAGGACACCAGCTAGCGAGCTGTGTCGAAATTTGCTGTGGGTACTGGGCACCCTTCTTGCTGGCTACTGGGCTCCAGGAAACTCACTAACGAGATCCAGCTTTCTGGGGACCAAGATTTCCGATGGTTCCTGATGCCCAGGGCTGACCACAAGCCTCTCATGGGGTATCTCATGGTAAGTTGCCAGCATCATGCTGTGCAATGAAGACTACACTGGCAGGACCTCCCTTGGCATTCACGGAACCTGGTGCCACGCACACACAGAAATTCCCGGCTCCACCCCCTTGGGCCCACCGAGCCAGCTCCCTTGCTGCAGACACAGTGAGTTGGCTGATCTCTCTACTTCCACAGAGACCCTGCAGAGATCGAACAGGAGGAGTCCAAAAGGCTGGGGCCAGGGAGGAATTTAAGGGTGAAGGGACAGTTCTAGCTCCTGAGTTTCCTGCCACTCTAAGGTCACAGATGGGTCTGCAGGGCTGCAGGTGCCCCCTACCGAGGGCTGGGGTGCTCTCACTGCCCCTAAAGCCTGTTCTGCAGCTCCCACTGCTCAAGCCCAGGAAGGGCAGGGTCTTCAGCTGTTTCTCCAGGGCTCTCAAGTAGACAATGCAGTGGAAAGTCTCTGGGGAAGGCCTAGGGAGGACAGGACTGTACAGGAGGGGGATGTGACGTTCTTCCTCAGAGAAGACATACACGACTTTGTTTGGCTTACGATTACTGTTCTGACCAGCCAGTGTTCATGGACCATGTTATTTGATCTAGGAGGAGAAACAGCCACCGTGGCACATTACAGTCTTATCAGCCCCTCAGTGTGAGGATAAGACAAAAGGCCCACAGAGCTGCCACAAGCCACTTGAGCTATTTCAGCCTGAAGATGGACAGGAGCACCCTTCTTGCTTGATATTCATCACCCCAGGGGGCTCCTGATGCTGCATGCATTCTGGGAGCAGACATCAGAAACACAGTGTGCAGGCCTGGGAGCAGCGCCATCGCTACCTGTGGCCTGGACAGGCCTCTCCAAATCCTGCTCCTGATGGGAGCTGAGCTGCTGTCCCTGAGCATCCATTACTTCTAGATTAAGTGAGTGCAGTACAACTGTATCTCCGACAATGCCACTGGACGTTGGGAGTTCAGCCATCAGGCCACTTGATATATTACCCTCGAAGGAAAGAACAAACATATCTGGAGCAAGTTCCACCTACATTTCTTGAACCAAAGAGATGTGTCTATGAGTCAGGGTCTCCTGACATGAATAAACGCAAGAGGATCAAAATGACCTCACCATCTATGTCTTACAATGCCCGGAGCCCCATGCTTGTAACAGGGGGGTCTGAATTTGCAGCAGAGGAAGTCAGAGGGGGCAAGAGACACAGCAGGTCCCTCAGGTGAGGCTTTTACAAAGGACGCCCTCATGCAAATGAAGAGTCCCTTGTGTCAACCTGTTTGGAACTGTTACTTTGATTTCATCCAGTCTACAAGCTCGCTCTGAACAAAATCCAATCGGTTTTTCATTCCTTCGTTCATTCCTTCATTCAATGATCAGTCATTTCCACCCTCGTGCATTTATTCATGCCAAGAGACACTGACCCATAGAGATATCTCTTCAATTCAGAAAATGTAGGTATAACTTCATTCATCATTCAGTTCATGTGCTTATAAAGCATCCGCAATATGACAGTCGTTATAGTCTCTTCCCCTCAAGGAACTTAAAGCCCAGTCAGAAGCAAGATAAAATTACAGTGCAAAAAAGCTAAAGTAATAGGATTAAGGACAGTATGCTAAGGAAGCATGCAGAAACTCCTCCTAGCTCCGTATTAAAAGGAAATTTCTAGGAGTCATCATATCCATGCTGAGAACTGAAGGATGAGCTCTAAGAAGCTGAACTGAGAGGAGAAGCATTCAAGCAAAGCAGCATGAGCCAAGGAATAGAACCCTGCTTCCCAAACTGAGTGTCAGGGTACCCCAGAGTGCCCAGGGAATCCACACAGGCATCACAAGGTATTTTAAAAATCTCCAGAGAAGTACAGCAATCCTCAGTCGGCTAGGCAGTGCCTGCCCTATTAGTTCCAGGTAGTTCACAGTTCTGATATTAGATTGTACTACATTCTATATTTTTGCAAAGCTGGGTTTTCAGAATTCGCTATGCTAAAAAAAAATGATTGAATTAAAATCAATGTGTAAGGGGAGTCCAGTCCAATCCCAAGGTTTGAGAAACTGTGTAGTGCCCAACAGGTAAACACATCCTGTAAGTAATTAGTTGTGATTACTTAAGAAGGAAACAGAATTATTTTTCCTCCACTTTATCTGTTCTTTTCTCAAATGTTACTAAGCTGTTAGGACATAAACACTTAATAAATGGAATAGCTAAGTATTTCATTTGGCCTGTGGATGGAATGAAAATATGAATAAGATGCTAAGAGTCCCAAGAAATGAGACAATATGGAAACCTGTGGTTTTAAAACTAGAAGGACTGTTCCTTCCAGTGGACATAAACTACTTCCAGGTGATCAAGGCACTGAGGATAAGCTGAGGGCTAATGAAAGAAGATGCTGGAAAGACGGGGCAGATTAATGTGGGCCTTCTGGGCACGTTAAAGAACTTGGCCTTCATTCTGAGGCCAATGGGAGTCCCAAAAGTGTTGTAAGCTTCTCTATTGCACAAAAGGCAACACCCCATGAAAATGCAACACTGCCTGACAATGCAACACCACCATCGCCTGAGTTGTGTTGGGCTTCACCCAGTTCTCAGAAGCACTGCATTCTACCACTCTCTGTGGGCACCATGGCTGAAGTCAACACTGAGCAGAGAGGACCAAAGTCAGATCAGTTCTGATGAAATCTCTACAGAATGGCCTACAATTTCGCCTAATCCATTGACCCTCCATCAAAGCTTTGTGTGAAGTGTCAAAAGCTTTACAAGCTAAAGTTACCACTACTCTTGCTTCGTATGTAAGTCCTACCTGATCCACTTGTAAGACAAGCTGTTAATGTCTCCTTTCTTTATTCTGTATTATTACTTATGCTCAGTTATTCCTCCAGCTCTGAAAACAACTCCTGAATACAAAGAAAAAGAGCTACATGGTGAACTGCAGATATTGAGAAGTGTTTGATGAGCTGGCATGCTGCAACAATGCGAGTTGTGCTTTCTCTGAAGTATTCTTTAGATTTCTGTGCATGTTGACTCTTCTCGTCTGTGTGTGCGATAAATTTTGCAATAAAGAATCTTTATATTTCATAATAAAAAAAACCACAGCTCCTAAAACATTTTAGATCAAGGTATTTTGCCTTGAAATGTTATATTTTAGAAACATTTCTTACTAGGTATAGAAAAGTTTTTATCAATCTAAGATAAACTGGCTACATCATACAATTTATCTGGCAGTTACACGTTAGGAAATAGTGGGGTATCATGTAATCAAGCCTCATCATGTCCACTTGGGTCCTGGAGAAAAGGAAGAAGAGAGCCCACCCGCAGTTCATGCTTAAAATGGAAAATGGTCAAGTTATAGGGACATGGGCTGGTCCTAAGATCCCCCACCCCGGGAAAACCTATTAGCTCTAAAATCGCAGCAAGGGAAGCTATTTTATATGTATTTCTCCTCCCACTCACTCCCCCGTGTTCCACCAGCCCCTGAAAGGCAAGCCCAGCCTCTACCCTCACCCTCTGTCCTCGGAAGAGGAGCTGTAGGTTTATCTGCCTGCCCAGGGTGTGTGCGGTCCTGAGTCCCTGTTCTGTCAGGGTCTGTCAGCCTGTGGGGAGGAAGCGCCACATGTCCCTGGGGAGAGGACTTGACGTTTTTTGCTCTGCTGCTAAGTCTGTCTCATTTGGATGAGGAACACGAGCCTACCTGCTGGAGACAGAGTCTCCAAATAATTTTAACAAAAAAGTGATATTTTGATCTCTTCCTGCCTGGTCTTGTCTCTCTCTCTCTCAATCTGTTCTCATCTCAGACATGGAAAAGAGAGGTGTTATTTATGGATCCCCAAAAAACGCTCACATGAGAAATAAACCTTAGCATCAAATCAGTGAGTGGAAAGGTAACTTTGAGGAACCACGCCTCATTTGCCCATCACGAGTATCCACAAAGCACCTATCATGTGCAAGGCAATATGCCAGGTGCTGGAACCCTGGGCACAGAAAGCAGATGTGGTCTCAGCTGGGTGCTCTTTGTAGTTCTTCAGACATCAGGCTGTCCTGCTCATTATTTCCTTGTAAGAGTGCTGAGGACAAGGGGTGGGTCCCCTGTTTGTGAAGACCACAACCCCCACCCCCATGGGCAAACCTGAGACTAGAAACACTTTGCACACCCTCTCACTACCCCCATCAGAGCTGACCCAGCCTCACCACGCCCCCAGAGCCAGCAGCCCCAAAGAGCAGGCCCCCGCTGTCCCTGCCCTGCTGCCTGCAGCTGTCTGCCAAAGAATCCCTCTTATTCTTTCTTTTTTTCCAGTTGTTTTGAACTGTGGCAAAATAAATGTGACATAAAATTTACCATCTTTACCACAGTTGGGTGACATTAAGCACACGCGGGTGTCGTACAACCATCCACACCATCCACCTCCAGAACGCTCTTTGTCTTTCTACATCAAAACTCGGTCTCAGTTTAACAACTAACTCCCCATGCTCGCCTCCCTCCGGCCCTGCCTTCCCACCTTCCATGCCTGCATAGTCCACACAACTGGACTCGCAGTCTTTCTGATAATGGGCTGAGCTGGTTCACTCGGCAGCATCGGGGTCACATGTTCTTGATTCTCTTTCTTTCTGCAGCCCCCAGCACAGCAGTGTCCCAGAGGGAACTGTTGTTTGCTTGCTCAACAAGTGGACACACGCTGGAACCTGACTTGGACCAGCTCAAGAGAGGTCTGAAAAACTGAGATGCGACCCAAGGTCTGAAAAATGACAAAGCATAAACCAGCCACACCTGGAAAGACAGAAGGTCCAAACCGGGTCAACTAGTAGAAGCCCTAGGGTGAGAAGGAGGTTGGTCTAATTGGGATATAAACACACACACACACACACACACAAGCCCTAGGGTGAGAAAGAGGTTGGTCTAATTGGGACACACACACACACACACACACACACACACACACACACACACACACACAGCCAATGTGCCTGGAGCCAAGGAAAAAGGTGTTTCAGGTGATCCAACAGCTGGATGCTCTCCAAACACAGCTGATCCCAGGAAGCTCGAGTACCATGTGCACTTGAGCTTGTCACAAGAATTATCTGTAAGTAATTCTCCAAGCCCACTCTCCTCACATCGGGAATCTATGTGGGACAGTGTCCCCAGGTTTCTTCTATGCATTCATCTCAGTGAATCCCCACAGAGTTCTCTGAAGCAGGTATACCTCTCCAATTTAGAAAACCATAAATTGAAGTCAAGACAAGTTAGGCAATTGGTGCCAGGTCATTCAACTTGGAAGTCAAAGGGTCTCAGCCTGGACAAAGATCTGCCTCCAACACCAGGATATATGCACCTGGCTCTTGGAAAACCTGGAGGGTTTTTTTAATGCCTATTTAAATCCTTGTTCCAAAAGACAGTTCTATGTTTTTATGCATTACAGACACTAGCAGCCTAAGTTGTAGGGTGATATTTTGGTAACAAAGGATATTTTTGCACAAAACTTCAAAAAGTGGCTCATGCAGATTCGCTGCTCACTACACAGGCTGGGAGACTCAGGTTGCGGCTCTGAGCATCCCCAGAGGAGGTCAGATGCTGGGGATAAGAACTGGAGCGAAGCCAGTCAGTTACAGGTGGGAGGGTCCTCTGTGGATGTCAGTGTCCACATCAGTTCTCTGCATGTGACAGTTATGTCCAGCGGGCTGAGCCTGCACATCACACGGTCGCAGATTCAGTGGCAAGAAAAAATAGCGAGCCAGTTAAAAATGGTTTATAAAGACAGTAAGAGAGAACTTCAAACGGCATAAGCTGTACTAGACAAGTAAGTAAAAAGCATATCTACGTGTAAAATATATACATTTCAAAGGCCAATAGCTCTATACAATAAAGTCAAAAAACTGAAGTCCACACCAATATACAATGTGAAGACTGGAAAGCTATTTCTTTAATTCCCATCTAATGTTCCACCTTCTGGAAGACTGGGGTGGGAGGCTTTTCTTATAAAGGTCGAAATTCTAAACATTTTAGGCTTTCTGGACCCTGTTACAACTACTCATTGTGCCAGAGATGCTAAAAAAAAAAAGTAGTTACAGACAGTAAGTGCATAAACAAAGGGAAGTGGCTGTGTTCCAATAAAACTTTATTTACAGACACACACCCTAAGCCAGAGTTGACCTGCCAGCTGTAATTTGCCATCCCTGCCCTTGAAGGTCAAGAACAAGTCTTCTCAGAGCCTCTGAAGCAAGGACATGACTGGCAGGCTCACTTGTGCACCCCTGGGGTGTGTGCCGGGCTCTCCCTGCTCCACCAGCTGATGTCAGCAGGCTCAGGTGCCACATCCACCTCTCCTGTCCACAGGTGAGCGAGTACAGTGTACACAGGGCACAGTGTCCCTTTGCTCTGACATCACCTTCTCCTCTGCTCTGGACCCACAGCTTATGCTGAGTGTCTCTTCTTCCAAATTCTTGGGATGGAGCACCCCAACAGGTCACAAGCAAGTGCAGGAATAACCAGGTATGACACAGGTGCATCCTTAGTCCAGTCCACCGTGGCTGACCGTGGAACAGGTCCATGGTGTCATTTAGGATGTAGGTGCCATGGGTGAGAGCCAGTTCTCTGAGAGAGGGCATCCCCTCATCAGGCCTGATGTCAGGAAAAGGTTGGGAGAGATTGGGACCTGCACTCCGAGAGGAACAGCAGGCAGGCTGGAGGAGAGCAAAGCAAGCTGGTATCAAAAACTAACTTAGAAGTGAGATGTGTTTACTCAGTTTGGAAAGAAGCTGGAAGATTTGGAAAGAGACCAAGTGAGCATGCTACAAATAATCATATAGATTAAAAAACTCAATATGCAAACCTACAGAAATTTAATAGTGGGGAAGAATGTTCTCATCTTCCATAAGGGGAGACTCTTCAGATAGTTGTGGAAACTGCTTTTTGTCCCCATAAAGGACAGAGGAGAGGGATCAAGAACTAAAGCAGGGAATTCCTGCCGATTTGGAGAAGTAAAGAATAAATTTGATTAGGGGTGCTAAGGGGCCCAAGGAAGTTTCTGAATCTACCAGACGACTCAGTATAAATAATCACCTGCATGTATACACAAGACACGGAGGAAAGATGACTGGTATGGTGAAGTATTCTTCACTCTGGAGAAGCCAGACTAGCACACCTCTGTCCACACGGTCCTGAAGGGATGAGAAGCTAAATTTGCTCCAGTTCTGTTTTTAGCACCAGCACTAGAACCAGCTCATTCTCTCTTTTCTGGGTCTCCAAGCTGACCTGGATCTCTCTGCATTTCTTAATGACATGCTGAGATCTGAGGAGAGCGTGGTTATTATGAGACAGTCCCCCGCACACCTGAGCACAGAGCACTGTGGAGCAGAACCTGCACAATTACCATGAGGGAGAGGTCCATCAGAGACGCTTAGCCTCTGCAGGAAACAGAAGTGACGTCGCCATTGAATCCCTTTTCTTGGTGTTCTATTAATGAAAGCGTTGACTACTGGGGGAATAGCGTCAATACTTCAGGACAGTTATTCTTAGGAGCAGATCTTTAGCATATATAAATATATAAAGCACATATATATGTATGTACACATATTTTTAGAGTATATATTTTATCATTACACAATGTATAATTTAGCATATATAATTACATTCTATAATTATATATTATATATAAACATACATCAATGCTAATTAATCAATTTATTTGCTAGGTCCCTACCCATAAAACTCCAGGTATAGGTTATGATCCAGAAATCAGCCACCTAGGGTTCTCCAGATGGTTCCGTCATAGAGTCATCCTTAAGAGGCACTGGTTGAGGGCAGGAATCAAGGATACATAAGCACTCTGGGCAAGCTCAGAGATGTAAGGGATCTCCACGGGCAGTGAGCTAGGCTTGGAGTTGCTTGTCCAGCAGCAGAAAGGTCTATTAAATAGGAGCAACCGAGCTACATCTCCAAGTTGTGGCTCCAGATGGGGCTGAATGCAGAGCCCAGTGGAGATCCTGGGTGCAAAGGCTCATTCCCACATCAGGAAGGAGGAAATTCTGAATGGACTTGGAGTCTCTTTGAAACCCCATGCATGTAAGATTCAAACAGGGTCAGAATGCCCGGAGGCCTCTGAAATGGTTTTCCAGGCCAGTGTTCAGATCAAATGTGACAGAAGATTCTGAGAGTTTTACTGGGCATTTAACCTACCTTACTTCTCCTTAATGTGCTACCCCATCTCCAGTTATCAGAATCCAAATACACTCAGGGTACTTTAAAAATAAACCTCCTTACCAAATACCTTCTGTACTATTTAACCATCGTGCATCTGACTGTTTATCTCTGTCGAGAGCATGCTTTCCCCAGATCTCAATATGGTGGACTCTTTGCTTCAATGGAATTTTTGCCCAAATGCCACTAGTCTGGGCATACCTACTGACCCCACTATCTCAGGCAGCCATCATATTTGGCTTCATAGCATATACCAGTCCTAGACAGCATACTTTTTACTTAGTATCCATCTCCCACATTAAAAATGTGTGTAAGATGAAGACGTATGTCTATTTTGTTCACTGTTTTATCTCTGATGTCTAGACATCCACTGACAGAAAGTAAGAGGTCAGCTACTCACTGAAAGGTGAATGTGTGAATTCATCTTCTATGCAGCAGCCACTTGGCTGACTACAGCTATGTTGAAAGTCTGACCTCCAGCACTTCAGAATGTGACCTCACTTGGAAATATGGTTGTTACAGATAGGATTCATGAAAATGAGATCATAATGGGGTTCAGGGGGAGCCTAATCCTCACTAAACAGGTAATTTAGAAAGAGACACACATATAAGAGAAGGCCATGAAGCCTGGAGCCATGCTGCTACATGCTAGGAGAACCTTCAAGAAGCTAGAGAACCTTCTAGAAGCTAGAAGAAGGGCTTGGAACAGATCCCTTCCTCACACTCTCAGAGAGAGTATGGTGCTACCAACACCTTCATTTGGGATGAGTGGCCCCAGAAATGATAACACAAAATTCTGTTGTGTACAACACTCTGGTGTTTTGCTAATGCAGCCCTCAGAGACTACCATACAGGACTGCAAAGTGAGGAACGACGTTCCATCTAAGGCCATTTGTATATTCTTGACCCCCATTTGGACCAGTCAAAACCAGGCCTTGTGGGCCAGGCATCCGGTTTCCAAGAAATGAGATCTCCGTGAAGACCCTAAACCCTGATAGGGATAGTAAGTACTGGGCGTCAGTGGCCAGGCAAGTAAATGGCCATTCTAGGGGACCCCAGGCGATCTGGAGGTACATGAGTGTTTATAACCAAATCAGTCAGGGGCCTGGATGCTTCTGACTTCAAAACTGAGGGAACGTCAGCGGAGATCTTTGCTAAACAAACACGTATCGATCCGGCTTTACAGTAATTACCAGTGAGAGCAGCTCCCCCCGCCCCATCTCAAGGCTTTCAGAGGGAGGTGAAAAACAATCTGAACAGCTGTGCCACCCTCCTGGTTCCCAATGAACAGATTCTTGGCTTTTGGAAAGGGCGAAGCCCGCCCATGAGTGTGAAGGATGCATATTCTTCTTGTGTCTAGCAAAGAGAATCCCGACTTTCAGATGTCTCAATGAGACATTACCCAGAAGGCAAGTCATTATTTCAACTCAGATGTCTTCTCAGAATACCCCCTTGTCATCTGCTTTCAAAAAAAACTGAAAAGATGATGTTGTTGGAAATGTCATCTGCCTGTTCGGTGGAAGCCAAATCAAAGTGCTCTTTGTGTTAAATGTGACTATCATCACATTTGAAATCCAGAGCAGAAATGTTACTAATAGTCCTGTGCCATCACCCACCCCAGGGATCCCCCGGAGGAGCCTGCAAAGACAGATTCAGATTCCGTAATTTTGCCACTTATTTTTTTCTTGTTAATTTAAAAATATCACAGTGTTTTAATTGCACTCAGTTTAATGTACTATACCTGCCAGTTCCAACACACTTCATTATTTATATTGCTGGAAAAGCACTTAAAAATCAAATTGCATAATTTGTACTTGTACATCTTTAAGGTAGATTTATGTCTGAAATTGTCAAATAGCTGTGGCAGCACTGCTCTGAATATTAAACGTTAACAAGTTGTCAAGCCCCAAACACACACTGCGGATAATGGCAACGGGTCATTGGTTATTTTAGTAGGTAGCTATTAAAAGAAGAGTTGGAAAGTCAATTCATATCTTAAGTTATTAGAAGCCAGGGGTCCAGAGCGAGACTGGCTGGTTTTAAATCCCCAAACTCTGCTGTTTATTAGGCCCTGTATTTAGGCCCCTGGCGGAATTTTTCTGTGTCTCATTTTCGTCCTGTGTTAATAGGGCTACTCATACACCTACCTCGCAGAAGTGGGGTGAAGATTAAATCAGAAAATATATATAAAGCAATCAGAATTGTGTCCGGCATAAAGATGCATGATTAAGCACTTGCTATAAGAAGTATTCCCTGCGATATGAAAGAACTGCCTACATTCATACAACAGTAGCAACAATCACCATTATTATCCCTTTACTTTATACTAGAGGGACTCTGTCAACTCAATCTCCACTCAATATTCCCTTGGGCATTTCAGTTGTCAAATGTAGTGGAGGGGAGAGTCCCATGTGTTCCCCAAAAACGTCTGTTAATTTAGAATTTCCACTTTGAGCGATAATCATCTTTTCAAATTTGATTGAAGAGCAGGCAGGATCACCTGGAAGCCATCTTATAAGGGAGCCCAATGTCACTGTCCACTTTTGTGCCTGTGTTTACGGATGTGCCCATCCCTCATTATGTCTCCCCCGTCACCCCCCTAATTATCTAGGGTGAAAGACAAGAGACCAAAGAGAAACTAGATCTATAAACGATTAAATTATACCACACAGAGGCCAAGAAGATGGTGCAAAGTGGCTTGGGGTTCTCCGGTTGCAATATAGAAAAGTAACGAGTAAAACACAAGGCACAGAGTAAAACACAAGGCACAGAGGACACACGGGTGTTCTGAGTTCCCTGCCACAATGAACCACACCCGGTGGTTCCGAGCCCCGTTCATCTTAGGAGAGCAGCACAGCATCACCTGACATATCAAAATCATATTGATAATCTGAAGTTGGCTAATTTGGCAGTTTTGTTAGGAATACTACGTAAGACTGTAGTATTCTCCCTGTTGTTTATTCACGCTAGCTCTCTACGGAGGTTGCACCAAGTTGCCCATGCAAGTAATGTTAGAGGGGAGTCATTTATGTCTTGTGAACATTCTGTTCCTTGGGAAAGGGATCACAAGATGGTAACAATGAGAATGTTAGCAGCAGATATAGTAGGTGATGCATTCTAATCTCCTGGCTGACAAAGATTGTATAAGGCACTTTGCATTTTTAGTTTATTTTATCCTGATAGTGCTGTAAGACATCAGCTATTAGCTCCATTTTCTGAGAAGAGGAAGCAAAGGAGCAGAATGGGTAGGCGTTAAAGTAAGTCACACAGCTACTAAATGATGGAGATGCTATTTACATCATCTACCTACCAGGCCCACCTCTCCTCCTAGCAGGCTTACTGTACCCCAAGATAGTGGGGGTACCTTGAGGAAAGGAAGCCCCTGATGAGAAGCCCAAGTGGGGGCCCAGAAGTACTAGACTAGGACCGGGGGTTTTGCTGCAGAGGAAAAGCCCTGATAGAGTCTAGCTCACAGAGCCCCCGAGCCCCCCAGTGGTGGTGACAACAGTCCCCAGAGCAGCAAGGATGCTCCAGCCTGATATGGTCCTTTAGTGTAGAAGCCAGCAGGGTAGGAGGCGCCTGAGGGCAAGCCATCCTGAGACACCAGCGTAACAGTTTTACAGTGAGAAGCTTTTTAATAAAATGGGAAGTGAGATTCAGGAGCCAGTGTGCCTGCGCTGAAGTCAGCATCATCAGCAATCACCCGGGTTGGGGAGCCGGTGCACGTGGACTATGTTGGGAAGAGCGCGGTGGGCAAGCTCCCCAGATTCCTTCTCCCTGGCATCCCCTCCCCCCTATGCCTGAGATGTACTCCCTGCCCCTCCACGCCAGGCCCACAAACTTCCAGGCACCTTTAGAGAACCATGAGACGATTGCAGAGCTCACCAGGGCGCCAGGCCTCGCCTGCTATGTTTCCTACGCCCTCCATGACCTGGCGCCACAGGGCAGGGCCCTCCCTCCAGAACAAAGCTGGTGGAGGGCGACAATTGCTCCCAAGCCTAATCTGGTGTTTCACTGGCTTCCTGAGTAGCACTGCCTGCAAGCAAAGGGTGGCCCATTGACGGGCAGCTCGTGACTGCAGAAACCTCACAGGAAGTGTGGGATTTCGGGGTTGAGCTCGCTGGGGGTCACGTGGCGTGTATGTAATGACAAGGTGCTCGCGAGTGCACCCACATCGCCAGCCAGCCCAAGTCGAATGAAAGAGCAGAGAACGCATTATGGCCGCCACCCGGCCCTCCCTGCGCGCCCTCTCCCCAGCCCCCCAGGAGACCACATCACCCCCCAGGCCTGGTCTCCCCACAGCTCTCTTCTTCCCGTGCCCCCTCCGCTCCGCCTCCCCCTACACTTTTTCCATCAAGGTTCCGAGCTTCCATTTCACTCCACTTCCAGACTTCCAGTGCCTGGGTGGAAGCGCCAGGCATCTACCAAGCATCCTCTCCCAGTTCCCAGAACACAGTTCCCCTAGGGTGAGCACAGAATCCAAGGAGCCGCTCCAAATCCTTCCTTATAAGGGGCACGCGGAGCAAGCAGGAAAGATCTGCCGGAGGAGAGCCTGGGACAGGGCCCGTGGGCACAGGTCCTGGAGATGAGACCCCGGGGGCCGGGGTGGTGGCCTGGAAACCCTCAGTAGAAGGGGAGATGCTGAGCAAAAGTCAACTTGTGGAGCAATTAATATGCAAAAGAAACCCCCAGGGGTTCCCCCTGCAATGCTGAAGGCAGGACTTCCTAGAAGCTTCTATGAAAATATGTGGAGAGATCTGGAAATGTACGAGTAACCCACGCTCTCCCGCCAGGCTCAGAATGGCACCCCCAATCCCAACTTACAGCTCCAAGGTGGTCCTTTCTGGCGTGGGAGAACAGGGGTCTTCTATGTTGGGCATAATCAAGGCAACGTGATGCAGCGTTTCTCAAAAAAAGCAAGTGCAGGAAACGCGGCGTCCAGATCAACCACACACTCCCCGTGCACATCCCAAGCTGATGGATCCCAAATTCCAGGCACAGGACTCAGAAGGTGCATTTGTATCGATTCCCCTAAACAGGCTTTATTCCTTCTAAAGACAGGACACACCACTATTTTATAAAGTAATGAAATCAGACTGAACTGAGTTCGAATCCTGGCGCTTAAGATCTGGAGAGTTTGGGAAGATGCACTTCATCTCAACAACGTCTGCTGAGCGCCGAATGCGGGGCTGGTGCTCACAAGGCCACACATCACGGGGGATAGAGAAATAAGCCCTGGCACCAGCAAAGCCAAGAGCATGCTTGTCCCATTCTCCCGGAGCCTCGACTTTCTCAGCTGCAAAATGATCCCGCACGAGGCATGACCCTCCTTAGCTGTGCGAGAGTCAAAGGGCAAGAGACAGACCTGGAGACTTACACAGCACCTGGCACTTCAAACACGATGCATTCACCTGTGGTGGCATCTATGGACGCATCTCTCGAAACAGAGCGCTTCTAAATTTACCAAGTGCAAATGCAAGGGTGGTGAAACACTTGCCTCCTGTGATCACCTAATTTTTTTAGCCCATAATTTAATCTTTCTGCTCAGGTATCCACCCGGCGAGCAGGTGATCGGCAGGTGACCGAGTCCTGAGAGTCAATGTTGTATTTCATGAGAAGCCCTTCAAAGCAGCCTGCCTGAGCCACTCTTTCCCTGGCACATGCAACCCATTACCAAGTCCCCCGGATGTCACATTCTCAGCAACTCCATCTGGACCACTGTGCCCCCCTGCAGAGGTCGAAGTGGGCAACAGCCTCCCTCCAGGTGCCTTTGACTGCCTCTGTCTTCCAGCCAAAGCTCTCTCCAGCAGGCCTGCTCTGAGTCCCGTGAAACAGGATGGCCACATTTAGCAAATAAAAATAGAAGATCCCCAGTTTTGTCCAATGTAAACAATGATGTGAGGTTTATCTGAAATTCAAATTTAACTGGCCATCCCATATTTTAGCCGGCGGCCCTGGATGGATGGCTGGCTACTGCACTTGGAACAGAAACTGATCTGCAAGGCTGTGCATGACCAGCATCGGTCCAACTCTGTTTTTGTCTCTCCCCCCTTGTTTTCCCAGACACACATCAATCGCGTTCAGCCTCAGGACCACACATTCGTCGATCCCCCATCTGGGACACGGTCCCCACCCATTTTGGCTTGACCCCTCCCTGGGCTCCATTCAGCCTCTCCTCCAAGAAGCCCTCTTCACACATGTCCTCGCGGACCTAAAACCCCACTCCCCACCCAGCCCTTCAGTCTACCTCTTTACCTTGATTATGGTATATCTATATATAATATTCATTGCTAACCGCTAGAATTTATTTCTCATCCATTTCTTTGACTGGAAAATAAGTTTTATGAGGACAAAGACTATCTGTCTTAGTTATGAAGGCACCCCCAGAACCGAGAACAATGGCTGTATGCTTCCACGCGGCAAAATCAGCATTTGCTGGTGGAAGCATGTTTCAGGAGGCACCACACCCACCCTGCTCCCGCGAGCGGCACCAGAAGCCATGCCAGTCCCAGACACCGCAGCAGGTGCTGTTGAGAGCTCAGCTTCAGCGGGCAGGGGGAGGGCGGCGGGAGGGGCTGAGGAGCACATGGGGCGCCGGGGAGGGCGGGGGAGGTGGGAGGTAGCAGAGGATCTGGTTGTCAGGTAGGCTCCGTGCCAACCTGCCCACCTAAAGTGTAAAAATACCACCGTATTAATTCTTGTCCTATTCTTCCTCAAACACGGGCTCTCACTCCACTCCTCTCTGGAGGGTAAACATAAGAAAACATCTCAGCCTGCGGAGAACTTCCCAGGGCTCGATCTCACCTCAGGTTCACCGCAGCCACAGGCAGGAGGCATGACTGTTCTCGTCTCACTGGGGAGGAAATCAGGCTGAGAGAGGTGAAGCACCTCGCCCGGGGCCACACAGCTAGTACGGACCAAAGGTGGGATGTCACTGCAGTGACGCAGCTAACTCAGCTGAGGGACTCCGGAGGCAGACGCCCAAGAGGAAAACGTACCATGTCTGTCTGACAGAAGCGGTAAGTCCTGCCTCGTGGGGATGTGCTGGAGATGGATGAGAGCCTGCCTGGAGGACAGGGCCTGGCGCACAGAGCAGGGCTGCGAGTCCATCATTTCCTTGAGCTCAGGATGTTGCAGCCTGAATCACATTGCATTGCTTCGAACCCAGGCCCCTGGCAGCAAGCGCAGCGATTCCTCCGCCTCCTTCCCAGCCGCCTGTCGTCCGCCTGCATCACGGTCTGCTCCCTAAAGCTCCTTCAGTGGTTTTCCCAGGCAACGCTGGTCCTGGCTTTGCAGGCTTTTCTGCCTTCTGCCTAGCACACCTCCAAATGTAAAAACCCTCCATGGAACCTCGAGCCAGTAAATTACAAATTATAGTTCCCACAGTAACCATCTCTCTTCCTACCAAGCTCACATTTAGAATTGTGTGTTACCGAACAGGCTGACAGATTTACTGCCTCAGTGTGAGTGTGTGCTGTGTGTCTGGTTAAGTGGAGGAATGCAAGAATGCCATCTCGGAACTTTTCCGACGGTGGGGAGATTCAAATCTCAGGAACGGCCTGTCCCCAGGGGGCACCCCCACTGCCCGGGATGACTCCAAGGCCATCTGAAGAAGCGTGAGGAGCTGCCCCACTGCGCTGTGATCCCTGCATCCCATCAGAAGACCCCAGGCTGGCACCCTCCTGGGGCTCAGGGCCCGGGCGTCAGGGGCTGACTTCTGTCCCGGATGGAATTTTGAGATTTGGTTTGGGAAGCATCAAGATCTAAAGGTGAACAGAGATGAAAGGGAGGGGGCAGGAGGGGGCAGAGGAAGGGCAGAAACGAAAAGCAAGCCAGCAAACAAAAAACAAAACATGGAACAGAGGAGAGATCCGGGCTAAAAGGAAAAATACACAGAGAAAATGCATACGGGGAAGGGGACACGCCTGGGAGACCAAAAGGTGGAAAAGACCAAAAGAAAGGGTAGGTGGGGGGGCTCGGCCAAACCCCCAGCAGACGGGAACAATAAGTAGACGGGCAAAGGTCTGCCAAGATGGAGAGAAAAAATAATTTTAATAAACTATCTCTCAAGTGCTTACACTGCACATCTCTCAGATGCTTACACTGCATGGCCTGCCCTGGGGCTTCCCCGGGCAACCTGGCCGTGCCCCGAGGCAGAGCCAGGCAGGTTGGGCACAAACACCGCCTTCTCCTGATAGTGTCGGCCTGTGGCTTTCAGCCCCTGGCTGGTCTCTCCCAGCCTCAGCTTCCTCATCTGTACGTTGAGGACAGTGGCCTCGCGGGAGGCCCAGAGGGCTGACCCCATGCAGACCAGGCCGCTGCACACCTGCAGCCAGGACAGTGGAGGCCGAAGGGCTGCTCACTCGGTCTCCCCACCCACCCCGGGGCAGGGTCTGCAATCCCAGCTGTCCTCTGCGGAAGCAGGCTCCGGGCCACACAGTCATCAACACAACCACACTCCTTGTACCTGAGACCCCAAGAGACAAAGGCCAGGGTGCACCAGGGAGAGAGAGAGGGAGACACACCTTCCCCCTCAGGGTAGAGCGGATGCGGAGGGCAGAGATCAGAGGAGAGAGGTTAAGAGGGAGAGGGAGTCAAAGGGGGACTAAAAATAAAGTCTGCAGAACAAACAGTCCAGAATCATATTTAAATAAACCAAAAAAAAAAAAAAAGGAAAAGAAATAACACAAGTCACTGAAGTGCAAACAGGTATAACTTAAATTACCATATAAGATTAAGGGGGAGCTACAAGATCAGTAAAGATCAGCTATAGTAGAAGGAGAAAGCTGTCAAGAATCTATCATCTCCCAGAAGCACAGAACAGAATTAACACACGCACACGCATGCACACACACACACATGCACACACAAACACACACAATGACTGGGTCAGGGCTCTAATGGAACAAACCACCAGAGAAGATAGAGAGAAGAGAAAAAGGCAGGAAACAGAGGCGCTGAGCAGTTCCTCGCAAAGACAGCCAAGGCCACCAGAAATGGCTGCCGGCCGACTTCCTCTGGCTCTGGGGATCCTCTAGCCAGGACACCCCTGCTGTCCGGGGGGCCCAAACTGCCCCTGCCACAGTTCCATCCATACCGTTCCTCCCACACACTGCCTCCAGCCACCTCTTCCCTGGCCTGTCCCAAAACCACACAGCCCCCATCGCTGCCCAGAGCGAGCCCACGTGGTCCTGCCTGCAACCCCAAAGGGCATGTGGGTCCTCAGCCAGTTCTAGAAGCTGCCTGAGAGCCGGAGAGGCAGCAGCCCACTGCCCTGGTGTCAGGCTGGGCCCAGGTGCACCGGGCGACCCTGGCAGGTGCACAGAACGTGTGCTGGCCCGAGATTGGAGTAAACTCGCCATGACCACTGTTGAAATAAATTCAGAAACCCCACAAGGGCTCCCAGTCATTGCTTCCCAGTGTCCCGTGGCCGCTGTCAGCAGATGTGGGGGCAGCCACGCTGCAAAATGCTAATGCAACCGACATCTGGAGGGAGGAAGAAGATATCTGGCCAGGAAGAGGGGGTTCACCTTTTCCTAAAAGATGGAAGGACGGACTTAAACATAGACCTGTTGTGGCCCTGACATGCCAGCCACCCACAGGACATCGATCAGAGGGAATCGGCAGGACTGCAGCCGCGTGTCAGGCGCAGGCACCACCGGCCACATTTCTCACAGCAAATATAGACTGTGCAGCGAGGAGGCTGGAGCCGAGTCTGGAGTCTTCACTAGGCAGGAAGAGGCAGGTCAGCAAGAAGCAAAGTTCGTGCTGCTCGACTCACTTCCACACAGATTCAGACAGAAAAACGGCTGAGCCCCATTCAGCTCTCCAGGCCTGTCCTGGCCCTTCCAGGCTGATTTCTAACAGCATCTGCAGAGGCCCAGACTCCTCTCAACAGGGAGTCTCCAGCCTGGGCTCCTGGGCCAGCCCTGTCCATGGTGCTGACGGGAGATACTGGGGACCCTGGGCACTGGAAACCACCTGTTCTACTCTACGCCAGTTCAAGGCTTCCCAGGGAGTCTCTCCCTCTGCACCCCTATTTCCTTTTCTCTCCCAAGTAGGGTAGGGGTTGGGTATCTGTAGCATCCCTTAAAAAGCCAGCACCTCCCTTGTTATTCCAATAATTCATTCCTGAAAAGGCAATATTTTGTTCCAAAAAGCTAACATCGGACCCATTTCCCTAGATTTTATTTTTTTAAAGATTTATTTATTTATGCATATAAGAGCTGGGGTACAGGTCAGAGGTGTGGGGGGGGGTGAGAGGATTCACCAGAGACAGAGTGGGGAACAGAACAGGCAGAATGACCAAAGTACACTGTGAGGGGAGCAGCTGGCGAGACAGGAGAGGTCTGCAGTGCCATGTGGGTAGCTCTCTGGCTGGGCATTGAACTCCTGCTGCAGTGGCTGCGGATTGCTTCATAGGTTGTGTCTTAACCCTTGTGCCACCAGGGAGGCCCCAATTTCCCTTGATTTTAAACAGGAAGATTATAATTAAATTTACAAATGAAATAATTATAAGTAAAACTTACAATACATTGCATGTTGAGCCAACTCCCTCCTCCTAATTTCCTGAAATGAAATGAAGACACCGCAAACATCCAACGCCCATGTGGAAGGGACAATGTCTCTGGTTAGGGGGTTTGAAAATGCGGCATCCTGATCAGAGCTCTCCCCACACAGCTGCCACGCGGCTAGCCACACCATCTCAGCTCCTCTCCACCTTTCCCTAAAAAGTGGGAATATCCAGAGACTGGAATCACCCTCGCCCGGAACTGTCTGCAGAGTGGCCGCTAGCAGGCAGGTTTCCCGACACTGGCAGGATGTCCGTGGACTGAGACAAGGATGACACAGTCCTCATAACGCTGCCAAGCCTCCCTCTCCTGCGTATGCCTGTAAGACGGTGGCCAGCGCATTTGTTATTTTGGTTTTTTAGTTTGGGGTTTTTTTGTGTGTCATTTTTTAATGGGGTGACTTTGGTACACAACACTGTGTACGATCCAGGGGTACAGGTTCACACCTCGTCAGATGGATGTCACCACACCACGCCCCTCCCCAAGGTACCCATGAGCCTCGTTTGAAGAACAGAAGGCAGACATCATTGATATTTTTAAAGTGGGTTGAATCATTTGGTGTCTACTGACTGAGGAATGTTTTGTTTAACGTATGGCTCTTTGTGTAACAGAATCTGGTCCAAGATTTTTTTCTCACTGTAACCTGTTAGTGAGGGTGCAGGGGAGAAGCTAACCATCTTCCACTGCAAATCTTTTGGGAGAAAGTGTTACCTATAAAATCAACTCAGAGGAGGTGATTTAGGTAAATATTCTCTCTCTCTCTCTCTCTCTCTCTCTCTCTCTCTCTCTCTCTCTCACACACACACACACACACACACACACACACCCGAAATCGATGGGACATCAAAGAGATCAGAGTTTCAGCCAGTCTACAGAGTAAGAGAAATTAATTATTATGGGGCTAACTTCTGCCAATGGGTATTATACCCAGACTCCATCCAAGTTCCAGCTATTTCAGTCACCTCACTTTTGACTTCTTTGGGTGCTTTATACAATGCTGCAAAAATCGCCTTGTCCTATAAGAAGTGACCAGACAGCTGAGGTGACTTTCTGAAAAACCAACGTGATACAGGTGAGCAAGAGATCGCATATCTTATGACTAATTTTTTGGATTTTTTAATGAAATTTTTCAAGTACACTGTAACAGAACAGAGAACTTTATGGTGAACATGTGTATTAATTACCACACCTACATTCTACTATTAACATCCCCCCATCCTGACCTTGTCATGCCAACCTATCCCGCTACGCACTCATCAATCCAGCATCTTTTTAAAATGCATTTTAAGCAGTAAGTTAGTCATTGGCACATTATTTCCCAGGCACTTCTGCATGTATCAATACAATAGGGGCTCAATAATGTTTACCTTCTTTTCCTCTGAAATAAAACGCACCTACAATAAAAGATAGAGTCCTGTGGGGTTTAACAAATGCACACACCTGTATAACCCAAGCCCCTGTCAAGACACAGCACATTCTGGGGTGATAATATAATTCACTCCAACCCCTTTCCAGTAGATCCCCACATGCACTCCCCATACACAACCGCTCCTCTGACATATTTCCATTAGCAGTTGGTTCTTGCTGTCTCAGAACTTCATTTCCTAAGAATCATAATGTACACACTCTTTTGGGGAAGGCCTCTGCTTTCACAGCAAAACATTTTTGCAATTCATCCATATTTTGAGTGCTTCAGCTTTTTCTTTCGTCCGTGAATGATATACCAGTGTTTTAACAGACCAACATTTCCTTACCCACTCTCTTACTGATGAGCATTGGGCTATTTCCAGTTTTGGCCATGCCTACAATTAGAACTACTGGGTCAGAGAGCAGGTGTCCTTTTACTCTAATAAGAAACTCCAAGATTTCTTAACAAAGTGGATGAACCTTTCCTACCAATAATGCATGAGGATTACTGAGCCACATCCTTGTCAACCTTTGATATTGTCAGTCTTTTTAATTTTAGCCAGATCGTAAGAGACAAGGTGTGGTCATATGGGAGAGCTGTCCCAGTGGTTTCTTAGCTGTCCCATGGTTTCATGTAATCTAGACACGGCATGGCTCCTGGCAACTTAGCTTCAAGCCTGTGCCTCGAGCCTCTAGAATTCTGCAAGGCACCTAACAACGGCGATGACATCCTTTTCTGCTTAAACTCATGCATCCCCTTGTCTGTAACTGAACTCTAATAGTTATAGTCCCAAGGCTAATTACTGGCAGAGCTGAGATCAAAACCCAGAGCTCTGTTCTTTCTTCTACAGTGTTCTGCCAGTCTCTCTCTCAACATTGTTCTTCAAAGAAGAAAAAGTTGAAAGTCCCATATTCTATTTTGAGAACACGCACTAAGAATAAAAAGTTTATATTTCTTTGTCATTTCCTTTGCCCACCTTCCCACCCAGGCAGTTATCTTTTCCTGGGTTGGCTCAACTACCACTGCTCAGGAATCAGACATTGTGGGGACTTCCAAAACAGCACAGTGGTGACAGTAATGAGCATATTTTTCTGCTGTGCCTCGCTGCTGGAGCTGAATTAATCAAGACATTTGCTTCTTAAAAGATTAAACCCACTCCAGTAAACAGAGCAGGGTGTAATCTGTACTGGCTCTTCACACTTACCTGTGTGGACAAACCTGAACTTGACCTGGGCATTTCAGTCCAACTGCACCCCAGTGTGAGCCACGTATCAAATGTTTTTTGAGCATCCAATGCTCCAGCCTAACTGATTTCCTTGTTGTGATAAATATATATTTGGTCTTTGTCCCCAGTTCCTGCACATAGCTCCTAAGATCCTTGTGGCCCCAGAATGATGAGTATATGCCAATGAGACAAAGTTTCACGTTGGGGGCGGGTGACAGAAAGACCCAGGCATGATCAGAGAGTTGGAACTCTCAGCCCCGCCCACACCCAAACTCAGGGGTTAGGGAACAGGCTGGAGATTGAGTTTAATCATCAATAGAAAATGAGTTCATTAATTGTGCCAAATGAAACCTCAAAAAAATTTTTGAAATGACAGCTCCCATGTTGGTCTGGGAGAGCAGCATGCCCCAGGGGGGGCATGGAAGTTACAGAGCCCCCCATCTTGCCCTTAATTTCCTCATTTGCATCATTAATGGTAAGTAAAGCAATTTCCTGAGTTGTGTGAGTCATTCTAGCAAATGATGGAACTTGAAGAAGGGGTTGGGGTAACCTCCTGAACTTATAACCTGTGGCTCAGAACACAGGTGGCAACCCGGGCTTTGTAGACAAAGTCTGAAGTGGAGACAGTCTTGTGGAACTGAGCCCTTAAACTGTAGGACGTGTACTAACTCTGTGTAGCTAATGTCAGAAAGGAATTGAACTTGGGATGCCCTCTTCATACTCAGAGAGTTGAAGAACTGGTATGGGAAAAACCAGTTCTGCATTTGGTCAGAATTTTTGTAGCTAAAAACCATCCAAACTTACTGCTCCTTAAATAAGAGAAGCATACTCCTGCCACAGGACCTTTGCACTTGCAAATTTCTCTGGGAATCTGTATTTGTGACATCTGGTAGCATATTCCTTCACTCGACCAGGGAGTGAAGTCTTTTCTAAAACCTGGCATACCCTAATTTATTTTTTTTTCTTACTTACAGGATTTAATGGTAATAATAAATCTATTTCTTCACTGATGAGCCCCCAGGGAATTTTCTGTCTACTTCAGTATTCCCAGTACCTAGAATGGTGGGGACACATAGTGGGAGCTCAGTTAATATTGAGAAGCAAGTGAATGCTTGATATGGACTCAAGATCCTCATCTATAAAACTGAACTCACAAGGATGACCTTGGACCGGTTGTTTTAAATACTCACTGAGACCCACCACAATGAAAACAATTGTTTTACACCTGGTGAGCAGTTTTAAAAACTGATTCAAAGACAAACTATTTCCATAGTCCAAAGTTTCTGAAACCCAGAAGTCTCCAATAATAACCGAAGCCACACAGCAGTGGACAGAGCCACAGATGAACTAGCAGAACAAGGTGTCAGGGGCTTCCCTGAAACTCTGGAGACGGGCGTACCTGGTGGTGCAGGTGCTATCAAGCTATCGCCAGCCACTGCAGCACGAGTTCCATCCCAGGCCAGCCAGGGAACAACCCACAAGGCACAGCAGACCTCTCCTGTCTCACCTGCTGCTCCCCTCAGCAGTGTATTTCAGTAGATCTGCTTGGTCTTCTCCCCACTCTCTCTGGTGAATCCTCTCACCCCCCCCCAAACCTCTGGTCTACACCCCACTTCTTGTATGCATAAATAAATAAAACTTAAAAAAAATTAAGAAACCCTGGAGACACGCAGGGGGGCTACTCTCCTAATCCTATGAACCATGTGGCAGTGGCAAGAGGCAGGGGCAGGTAGAGAGTCACTGTATTAGCAACATTCCTAGAAAAGGTGCCAGGAGCCGGGTAGCCCCACAGGGCAGCAATGCCGCTTTCTCTGCAGGATTCTGGTGAGAGTTGATGCTCATAGTATAGAAAACCACAGAGGCCAATGACACAGAGTCGAGAAGGGTTCCAAAGAGTGAGACTCAACGTGAAGAAGCTTAAGGAAAACCTGAACCCATGGAATTGCTGGTATTTTCCATTATAGATAGGCAAAGCAGTAAAATATGTAAAAGCCATCTAATTAGGTCTAAAAGGGCTCTTTCAATAAGTATAAAAGAAAGATTCCAAGGGATAAGAAAGCACTATGTTGCAGCTTAATTAAAAACCTTTTAAATTTCTTGGCTTTATATAAAATAACAGAGACTTTACCACTGGGAGCTTGAGATTAGGTGAGAAAGGGAATTTGTTTGGAAAAAAAAATTGGGAGCAAGACTCCAAGCACCCTTAACCCCAAATACGTCTCCATTGGTTCATCCACTGACTTAATTTCCCTGGATTTAATTCCCAGGTCCTTCTCTAGATCTGAATTACAGTGCAGGTTCCCCCAGGGCAAAACAGCAAATCTGTGTGTTTCTCTAGGACAGTGATTCTGGAAGGGGTGCCCTGGGGCCCACAGCCTCTAACTTGTTAGAAATGCTCATCCGTAGGACCCCAAGATCTACGTTAGGGAAAGGTAAGTTGTTGTAAGGAGCTGTCCAGTGGATTCTGCCACAGCTGGAGTTGGAGAAGCACTGCTTTAGGGAAAAAAAACAACACCCTCTTGATCACTCAAGATCAATCACTCACTGAGGCTGAACTCAAATGTCTTGGGAATTCAGTGTGCATGCGGCAGGCGCTGTGCTGGGGCTGACCGCTGGCTCACAGTCTAAAGAAAAGGTCTATATGCAAATGAGGAAGTTTACATGTGGATGACTAAATAAAATACAAAATGGAATGAAATGAGGATTGACAGAAGTGATCAAACCACGCTCCGCTAAGGGGATGGAGGATTGATTCTGATCCAGGTGGACTTCTTGGAGGAGGCTGCCATGGAGCTGGATAGTGTAGGGTGAAAAGGTTTCACACTGATTTCCTATGACAGAGGGGGACAGATGCTCACACTCCAGTATACTGCAGAAACCTCTATGCCCTTTAACTTCTCTTCACAGATTCCACTGTGATAAGAGCTGCCAAGCTATTGTCACTTGGTATCCATTCTCCCTTTGCTACATAAAAACAGCACCCTGCTTACATTCAGAGAAACAGTAAGGCCAGAAAAAAGACTATCCTTCAAGCCTCTACAGCATCTGAGCTGTGAGCCTCCAGGAAGGCCATTTAGAGGCAGAATGCTCACCGATGTGCCCAATCTGGTCACCTCCTGCCCTACCTCTTCTTGGCTTTCAAGAAGCCAAGCTTGAGCTTGACGGTCGAGCACCAAAAGGAACACTGACAGCCAAGGCCTCCAGCTGGGGATGGCAAAGCAGAAAGAGAGGTTTCTGGGAATGTCAGGACATTGTTAAGCCACCGTCCCACCCTAGCCTGCCAACCTCCTGACATCCTAGATGTTTAGAGAGAAATAAAGTTCCCTCCGGTTTAAGCCACAGCTACTTGGGAACTGTCGTCAGTGAGAGGGAGCCTCACTAACTGAAACACCACTCTATTTCCATTGGCTTCCATTTCATCTTCAGCGATGCAGGTGCTTCCACCACCTCTGCTTTGCCTTTGGCCTCCACTCCCCATTTTCTCCTCCATCTACTGTTCTTTTTAGGAACATTATCAGTGACCCATTTGACCCTTCAGCTGGACTGCAGGCAGCAGCATCAGTGCCAAGCGTTGTCCACCCTCACACATGGTTCCTGGCAGACCCCTTTTTTCCAGAGCATCCATCATCTGGGGCCTGTGATAGCACCAGCTGCATCCCCTCCACCTGCCCCTCACCGCTCAAGGTGGGATCCCAGTCCCAGTCACAATTAGCTAGTCAGAAAAGCAGATTTTCAGGATGACTCCAGGCCTATGAGTCTGTCTCAGTAAATCCCTTACAGTTTGACTGACCCTGCTGTTGACACCATCATCTTCACCTACAGCTGCTCATTGGTTAACCACAGATTTGGAAATACAGTCTCTGGCCACACCCTCCTGTCCTTCGAGGTCCATCACCCTTTGTCAACCTTTCCCACTACCTTAAAAGCTACCTACACCACCCCAAATGGCTACTCACTCTTCCCTGAACAAAATAATTACTTTCACACTTTCCTGCTTTTGCATTTTATTCTTCCCTTTGCCTAAATGCCCTTCAAAACCTGTGGCTTCCTATGGGTGCCCCACTCACCTTCAGTGCACTGCCAGTTTGGATGCTACCTTCCAGACTATCAGCATTTTGGAGCGAGGACTGGGCCACCCCAGCAGCAAAGGGGCAAGGAGGCATGAAGCCCATATCACCCACTGGAGTGTGACCTTGAACTTGTGAGGCTACCTCTTTCTGGTTCAGTTTCTCCATCTTTCAAACTTGGATAATAAAGAGACCTGCATCTCACAGGGCAGTTCTAAGAAATCAAGGAGGAGAAGAAATTAAAACACTTAGAACAATGCTTGGCACAGAACAACCACTTAATAAATGTTTGATGTTAATTCTAGACGCCAAGACCTAGCAGGGCAGCAGACAATCAGGGCCACTTACTGAATGTAACTCGCAGGGTTTGGGCTGACAGCTCGGCCTTCATTTTTCCTGGGCGCCTGATTTCACGGCACCCGCTCTTCCCCAAAGCCCAGCAAAAAGCCAGAATCCAGCCCCCAACAGGGACATTATTTAGATGAAAGAACATTTTCCACAGCCATCCCAGGCCTCAGAGCTTCGCCAAGAAATAGAAAAGAAAAGCAATATAAATGTTAATAGGAAATTGTCTATTCACTTTTACTTAGGCTAATCTGCTGTGGTCCAACACAGAGGGAATTAGACAGTTGAAGGGACAGGAAAACACAGGACTTTGACAAGTAAAGCCCAAAGGACTTCAGCTCCCAGGGGGAAATGCAGCTGCAGCCATCAAGGCTGCGTGGACACCAGGACATGGGCTTCTCCAGGATATGTCTCCATGGTGGGGGGGTGGGGTTCCTGCCCTGGCACCTCTTGTGCTGGGCACCCATCAACCACAGCCTACAATATGCAGCTAAGGGCCTACGGGTAGGGATAAGAAGGAGGTTTCAAAGTGATCCTAGTCTTCAAGGCCTACTGAGAGAGGCAGACAAAGAAACCTATCATTGCAATACAATGTGTGATAATGCCCTACAGATAAAAGCTGAGCATGCTGGGTAAGAGGCATCTGACCAAACAGTGGGGGCAGGAGAAGGAAGAGCGTTCAGAAGTCTTCCAGAGAAGAGCCTGCAGCTGGGTTCTGAAAGGTGAATAGGAATTAGCCTGGTAAAGAAGGCAGGGAAAGGTATTCCAGGCAGCAAGAACACTAGGCCCAAAGACTGGGGTAAACACTCTGGTAGTCCAAGTAATGGGCCCCCAAAGATGTCCTCATGCTAATTTCTGGATTTTAAGAAAAGTTACATTCTATGGCAAAAGGGATCTTGTGATCAAAAAGATACAGGGAGGTAATCTTGGAATTCCTGGCTATGCCCGATGCAATCACAAGCTTCTCCTAAAGCTGGAAGACTCATTGTCAGAGGAAAAGCAGTGTGATGACGGACGCAGACTGGTTCCATCACTGTGTGCACACTGAAGGGGAGGGAGCAGGCCACAAGCCAAGGAATGCAGGCAAGTATTCCAGTTGAAAAGGCCAGGGAACCAATTCTCCCCTCAAGCCTCTAGAGGAACCAGCTCTGCTGACACCCCAAATTTAGCCCAGGGAGAATGATGTGGGACTTCTGACCTCTAGAATTATGAAAGGACAAATCTGCAGTGCTTGAAGCCACTATGCTTGTGGTCATTTGTTATCACAGTGACGGGAAACAAATCCACACACATTGTTTGAGATGCATCTTCAGGAAAGTCAAAGGCAAACGCCAGAAAAATAAAAGCAACTGAGAAGGCAGTCGCAAGCCAAAGCATTGAAAGGATTTGTGCACGAGGCTGAGTTTCCATTTAATCCTTGATGTGGAGCTGCTGCTCAAGGACATTAAGCAGAGGGATGATATAATAAGATGGCCCGTGCGAAAGCACAGAATCGTCAAATTTTTAGATCTTAAATCTTAGGAATTACCACATGTCTAATTCCCCATTTTATTGACTCTCATTTCTTTTATCACAGCTAGAATGACATTATGAAAAGAAGGAATAACCTACCGGAATATGTCATTCTATTGCCAGCCCTCCAAATTCCGTTCCAGTGTTTTCATGGGTGCATACCAGTTCTTAGAGAGCTGGGATCAGGGGCGAATATGCACCTGCAGACAGCTGGCTGCACTAAAAACTTGGAGTTCTAGACTGCGTGCGTCATTCTATCTGCTGCCACGTCCATCCCAGTCACTGAGACCATAAAAATGCTGCAGTGACTGCACTGGGGACAGCGCTGCAGCCCAGCCCTGGACACCTGCAAGTGGAAATGATGGGCAAAGCCCTTTGCATTCATGTATTAGCTTTAATGCTCAAAAATCTATGAGCTAGACAGGAACATGCCCAGTTTATAGATGAATGGACAGATGCTTGGGAAAGTGATTTCCCCAAAGTTACAAGAACATAAATAGAAAAACACCCATCAATAAATAGATTTGAATACAGGGCTTTCTCCCAAACCTAAACACTTAATTGCTACGCTAGACTACCTCTGTTAATAACATAGGGTGGGCAGCAAAAAGGAAGGTTTCTAAAAAAATGGGGTGAAAAATCAGCATTCCACATGGGTCCATCTTTCCCACCATGTGCCGGCTGTGCGTAGTAACATCAGCGCTGTTCTTATTTCAACCATCCGACTGGCTGCATACAAATGCATGTCCTTCTCTCCAGAGGGCTGCCCTCCATGATAACGCACACTATCACAAGGATCAACCCGCATCCCAGCACGGGATTCCAGTGGCCTCCCAGGCTACGTGGCCTTCTCATCGGAGCTCCAGAGGAGAGGGGTGGCAGGAGCAGGAAGGCAAGAGTTCCTAGAAAGCAGTAGAAGCAGCTGAGGCTATACCAGGAGGAGCATCAGGCTGGGGAAGAAGGTACAGGTTCAAATCCAGCTCTGCCAGGAAGTCAATGTGTGGCCTAGGGCAAATCCGTCTTGGCCTCATAGAAGACTAATACAATTATTAAGCCAGAAACTGGATGTAATTTCAGACTCCTCTCTGGAGGGGACAGGGAGATTCAAGTAAAGACCCACTGAAGGCTTTAAAGAAATGATTTAGCAAATCAAGATGAGATACCCAGGTCCCAGATCATTGGCACAACTAACCTACCATCTCAGAAGTTCCCTTACTGAAAATGCACCCATAAGCCCCATGGATTGGCTGTTCTCTGCGCTAAGGCCACTGCCATCACGGATTCTACCAAGTCCTGCATTCTGAGGCGACTGCAGATTGAAAGGAGCCTGATAAAGAAGCTGCCTCCATCATTAACTAAGACTGTGATCACCTGCAGTAGACCCAGAACTGGCACAGAGCCCCATGCCAGCTGAATAATGTAGTAACTAATAAAGAAATGGGGGATCTACTCTGGCTGCCCTTCCTCCCTGTCCTGACAGAGCGGACACCTTTCTGTCAATTATTAAGGAGAGGCCTCCGGGGCCACACCTGCCTCTGGCTCAAGCAGCCCAACCGTATCACTCTGCATCCATCAGTAAAGTACAGGGACTCTCCAGGGTGGCAGGAGATACATTCACGCTCCATGAATTATGACTCGTGACTCCAGACCAGTCTGGCAGAGATGCTCTTTGCATCGCAACTTAGCAAGTCTCCAGGTGAGAACAGCTGGGGCTGGGGACAGGGTTCTGGCTACTTCTCAGAGCACACCCAGGCCGCCCGAGCATGCAGGACACACACATCATCCCCATGCCTTTCTCCAGTCGCTGTCTCCTGGCCAGCCCTCGTCCTGGCTCCCAGTTCCTTGGAATCTAAGAACTTCTTTAAAAAGACCAAGTTGCATTGGGGGGAAAAAAAAATGTCCATTTGTAAATTCCCTACTTGGCCCTGTCTACCTGCAAAGAAACAGCGGAGTCTGTGGGAAGTAGAAGAGGATTTTGTTTCTCTTTTTAGCTTCCAGATGGAGCTGCCTCCCACCAGCTACCCACACACCCAAGTGCCTGATGTCACTATTGGGGTGTCAGTAGTACAGTGCGGGCCCGGGGGCGAGCACCCCATGAGAAAACAACAACACTGAGCACCTCTGAGAAAGCTGGGGACACACAAGCAGGACGCCAAGCAGAGGCCAATCCAGGGTCACTAGACACAGTTAGCACAGGAGAGGTGAGCTGGGCCTGGGAAGGCAGGGGGCTCATGCAGTCTGGGTGTCGAGGACAAGCAGCCCATGCATGGCCTTAGAGGACACCTGTGGCCACTTCCTAGGACAGAAGGCTCAGGACCGATCCTCATGTGGTCAGGAGAGAAAAGTGCTTCCAGCTGAGCCTTCCCTGTGATGTGCCGCTGCCGTGGACTGCAGAGAAGCTGAGACACGGAGCTGCTGCTCAGAAGAGAGTGGGGTGAGGGGACTGGGCCTTGGGCACCGCATCTATCGCCAGAAGAGAGCTCCTGGAAGGGCGTGCGGAAGCAGCTGGGTAGATGCCAGCCTAAACCTGCGTCATGTCGCCAACCAGGGTTCCCGCACATGCCACAGGTTGTACCACGGCTGTCATGCACATTCTTGAGTCACTTCCTCTCTTCAGGGGACGGTCACAGTGGCAGGCTGCTGGGACTGCCAGCACACAGTGCAGTGGGCGGGGGGCTGCCCAGCAGAAATGCATTCACTGCCCTGGACGTTGGGGGCCCAGAATCAGGGTGTTGCACACTTGGTTCCTGGGAGGCTTCCCTCCTTTGCTTACATGGTGACTTTCCCCTGGCGTTCCCACAAGATCTACCCTTTGTTTGCATCTAAATGTCCCCTTCTTGGGCCTCCTGGGTGGGGCAGGCGGTTGAGCACAGCGCTGTGAAGCTGTCCGCAGCCTCTGCAGTGCCGGTTCGATCCCGGCTGACCGGCGAGAATCCCACATAGCGCAGCAGACCTCTCCTGTCTCCCCTGCTGCTCCCCTCAGCAGTGTACTTCGGTCCATCTGTCTATTCTGCTCCCTGCTCTGTCTCTGGTGAATCCTCTCACCCTCCCACGCTTCTGGCCTGTACCTCGGTTTTTCTATAAATAAATAAATCTTTAAAAATAAACAAATAAATGCCCCCTCTTAGAAGGATAGGGTGAACCCACATGATCTAATTTTACCTTAATCACCATTTTAAAGACCCTTCTTTCCAAATACAGCCACATTCTGAGGTGCTGGGGGTTCAGACTTTAAGGTATGACTTTTGAGGAAGACACAATTCGGCCAGGAGCAGTCCTTACCGTGGGACACATGGGAAGAGCACAGATTTATAAAGAGTGACACTGGGCCTCGAGTCCAGGTCTATCTAACTCCACTCCAAGTTGTCCTTCCAAGTAGACACGTCAAGACAGTCCTGGATGACAACAGCTCTTCGCTGAGTCTGCAACAGTCCATTATCATAACTCATTCCTGTCTGTTCAGGGCTGTCCAGAGACATGGTTGTGCAGAGCTACCTGTTCTCCACTGCGGTTCGCCAAGTCTGAAATCAACCGCACTGCAGGCCACTCAACTGTGTGATCACAACAACTCTCCACAAGTCCCCACCTGCTGATGCCCACTCTCTGAATTGGCTTCCAGGCCTCCTAAGTCCCTCCTGATGTCCTGATCAGTGTCTTGATCAGTATCTGTGGAACATATGGATGCATGGCTGGCTGGGTAGATGCATGGATGGATGGATGGATGCTTGGATGGATGGATGCATGAGCGGATGCATGGGTGGCAGGCATGGATTTTGGTTCCACGATGCTGCTCGAAGTGATGAGAGTTGGGGAAGGGGGTGTTTCCCTATGGCTGAGGATTGCATTGGTCCCAAACAAGTACCTTCCTTTCTGCACTGTATGTTCTTCCCCACCAGCCAGCATGTCAGGACATTATCACGAATGCACACAATGCAGTGATAAGAAGTTGCTCGAGCATCACACCCAGGTACAGAATGATGGAAAGCCCCAGGCCAGTTAAACTTTCCCCTTAGAATTAATCCAAATACTACTGTGATGAACTTTGTTCTCTTGCCCTGGTAGCTAGGAAAAATAGGGAAAACTGCGCCATCATGATTTACCTCCTCTGCCCTGCTGTCTGTACCCCTATTTGGAAAGTGGTCGTGTCACACAACAATGGTCTGTCTCAGTTGCATGAGAACAAAGAACTACCATGGAGGGTTTCTAAAGAAACAGAAGACAACACCGCCTGACCGCAAGAGATTCACAAGTCACTTAAGGAAATAAAAAATATTCAGAATATTGTAATAAAAACTGTGTTAATATGGACTAAACCTTTGAGGCATACGCAGGCGCCAGTGTAGGTCTAGGATGTCAGAGAGTAAAGGCTACTCAGAAGACACAGAATCAGAGACTCAAAGCATCAGTGCAGAAACTAAAACTGGAAACCTTGGCCTTGGCCCTAGAGAATGGCGAAGTCTAATGGATGACCAGGATATGAAAGTATCAAGCAAGTGAGGGAGGACAGTGGCATAGACTAAAGGCCCAGATAGGCGGCGCCATGTGTAATGGGGAAAGGGGAGTGTTCACTAAGGACAGGAAGCCACTGGCTATGAGGCATAGCGGAATAAAACATCCAGCCACTGGCCACCACTCCATCATCAACAGGAAGCCCAGCTTGGCCCAAGGGTGGACAGACACAGAGAGAAGCAGGTAGAGAACGGGAGGCAACCAAGAGCAATCACGGTCACAGCAGCTGGGAGAAGGGGAGAAGGATGGAGAGATGCAGAGATAAAGGGAGAGCTGGACAGATAAAGGGGATGGAGCGAGGGGTAGAAGGAGAGGAGGGAGACAGAAGGGAGCAGTAGAGATGGGTGGATGAAGGGATGGATGATGGGTGGATGGAGAGATGGAGAAGTGGAAGGTTGAAGGGATGGAGGAGGACAGGTCGGCAAGAAAGGCCACTGGCTTAGTACTCTCTAAATAAACAGGAGCAGGGGCCTTCCCTGGTGGCGCAGCGGTTGAGAAGCTGCCCGCAGCCTCTGCAGCGCTGGTTCAATCCCCGGCCACCGGTGAGGGTCCCACATGGTGCGCAGACTCTCCTGCTGCGCCCGCTGCTCCCCTCAGCAGTGTACTTTGTCAGTCTGCCTGCTCTGCTCTTCCCTCTGGCTCTGGTGAATTCTCTCACCCTCCCGCACTTCTGACTGTACCCAGTGCTTGTATAAATAAACAAATAAATTTAAGAAGCAAAAAACAAACAAAAAGGAATCTTTAAAAAAAATAAACAGGAGGAGGAGGGAGTAGCAGAAGTTGTGGCAAAGGCAACAGTGGAGAGACGGCCCTGTATCCCGGGTCCCAGCATTCCTCAAGAGCCTCAACTGGAGTCAAGTTTACCTTTTGTTCCTAAGGCACAAACTCAACTATCCTAGGAACTTGCTTGTTGTGAAGTTTGACTCGCAGAAGGCGGATCCTAAATATCTGTCGATGGTGACAGTGACAACTTACCTGCACTGCCTAGGCCCACGGCTAATTTATTTTGAGCTTGTCCTCAAATCTCTCCTTTATGAAGCTCTCCATCTAGAGAGCTAAAGCACATTAGTGGAGGCTGAGATTTGCTAAGCAGCTCGGAGCTTCCTTTCCTATCTGTTTTCTGATAATTAATCAGTTTTGTTTAAAAAGGGAGAAGGAGGATAGATATATCTACAGACCTGGGAAAACAGATACAGCTTAAAGAACGATTATACCTAATAGTCCCAGAAGGTTTAGCTGTTGCGATGATCATTAAAGAAATGGATGGAGTTGGTTTTAAAAAAGGGTTCCGGCTCCCCCTGCCTCCCCAGAATCGGAGAAAGAAAAATAAGAGGGATATTTCCATTTCCTCCTGGAGCCGTATTAAAATATATTCCCAAACAGCTGTTCCCTGAGAGGTCCCCGCCTCTGCTGAGCATCGAGTGAGTATGTGAGTGCTGGGCGCCATCTCTGCTGCTGGAAGCAGCCATGACAGTTGGGGTTCACTCATTCCTCTGGATCTTTGGTGGTTTATTTTTAAACACGCCAGGCAGCAGACACGCCAGACGTGGCAAACCAGGTCGACACTGTCAAATCGGATGGATCTTTCATTATCAAGCTGGTGGCATTGTTTTAGGCTTTATATGCATTTATTTTAGGTAGGCGTTTCCGAACCCATGGACAGTCAAGTATGGATCTGTTCACTCTCAGGTAGCCCACTCTTGGGAGGGGCCCCTGCCGGCCAGCAATGACGAGACACATCATCTTACATCAGGGTCCAGGCGACAGGGGATGGTCCCCTGCCTTTCTCCTGAGCTGGCGTACTGTACAGCGGGATACAGGGATTCTCGACCACTGCAGTGGCGGACAAGCTAGCAATGATCTCCCTCTTCCACCGCATTAGCACATCCGTCCAAAGAAATGAAAATGTCAGTCTTTGCCTGGAAAAACTCAATTGTGGGTTTGGGAGGCAGACAAAACCAGCTCAAATTTGGGCTTCTGTGCCTATACAGAAGGCTTTTGTGCCTCACCTGTAAACTGGGGGATAGAATTATATCTACTTCCCAGGACTAAATGAACAAAGTCAACATTTTAAAAGTTTTTTTTGAGAAAAGATAGCCCATAACATCCTAGAGACAGAGAGGAGTGATATAAATGATTGTGTAGACACGCTAATATGAATTGACGTGAGCCACAAGCCAGTCACAGAAAGAAAAACAAAATAAACTGACCAAATAACCCCAAATAATTGGCAATGTCCAGACAGACTGGACCGTGACATGGTCCCGTAGTGCTACTGACCTGTTCTCATAGAGACCTTGGGTACTTCTCCACGAAAACCACACAGAGACCTCTGGCCTGTTCATACCTCTCTCTGGCCTCCAGGGCACCCTCACTGCAACCCTGTGGCCGAGAGAAGCCCCAAGCCCCAAGGCAGGGCGGCTGCCTGACTTGCAGGGAAGACGCGCAGGGTGGCCTCAGGAGACAGGATTGGGGTGAGCCGGCCGGGAGTGGCGGGGAGAGGGAGGCAGGTGCTTCACTGCCTTTCCGGGCCACTCCACTTGGAGTTTGGGCTCGTGAGTCCCTTTACTCATATGGAGGCCCCAGGAGGCTAAATTGCCCATCCAGCCTACCCCTGTCTTCCCTGCTGTTAGAAACGTGCACTTGGCTTCTGAGGGACTCCAAAGCCCTCTCACCCAGGGTTGCCCCTTGGAAGTCAGGTCACAGGCGTCGCCCTGGTGTCCTCAGCGGGCATTCAGGGGGATTCACTAGTGAGCCATGGAGAGAACTGGGGAGGGGGCAGAGCCAACGGGCTGGTGCAGAAGGGGCGGTGGAGGCAACAGAGATAGAGGGAGAGATAGAGGAGCGCCGGAGCTCTGCTGGAGCGTGAGGGAAGGACATGCACATATGGAGCGTGAAGCTGTCCTCCCCAAATTATACAGTTATGTAAACCAGTGGCAAACTGATAAATTCTGAAAAGCAAACAACATAAAAACGGAGGAAAGGAACTGGATGGGAAGCCTGGAGACCAAACTCACGCTCAGCTGGGGAAAAGCCTAGGGCTTCCACGCTCCTTGTCTTTTGCACAAGAAGCTTGGGCTAGAAAGAAGCAGAAATGGGGCCATTCTCTGAAATCCTCATTTTTGCACAGTCAGAACTGAGGTCCAGGGAGAATGAAGTGGCTACACGTTGCTCAGCAAGTCACTGGCCAGGGCAGGACTGGAACTCACCTATCACCCCGCCTTCCCACATCTCAACTTCACTACTCGTGAGTTCACTTCACCATCAACAGCATGTCTTCTAAGCCCACGGAGCCCCCACCGCTCCTTGGAGATGAAACGGATTTTACCATCATGTCTTCAAGTCCATGTTCCAAAGGGCAACCTGTGATTGGATACTGGGTTCACCTGGAAGACTCACCAGTCTCCAGAGTGGCCTCCCCAGGCCAGCTGTGCCCAAGTCCCTTTTTTCTGAGCTGCAAAGCAAAAATTCCTCGATAGCAAAGGCAACTAGAGTGGCAGCTTCCATACTTCAGTGGACATCAGAGTCACTTTGTTGGCTGCAAGGACGCTGAGCCCCACCCCCCGCCAGGTCTGGAACAGAACCCAGGAATTTGTGCTTCACACAAGTTCCCAGTTGAGAAATTCTCTCTTGCTCACTGCCCAATCATGGGGCAAGGATGGCCAATCAGAGCCCCATCTGCGACTCCAGACGCAGCGCACACTTAGAGCTGAAGTTGTTATTCCTTCAGACACAGTCCAAATCTCTCCTGTGGTCACAGCAAAGGACCCACACGGACATGCTGTAGATCCCAGCTGACAGTGGACTTTGCTTTCCTTGTTCTCAAACCAACACTTAGAAGTCTCTCTAAGGAGTTACAAACCATCTACAATTTATTTAATTTTGAGTTAATTCTCCATTACTAAGTACTAATTCCAATTTCATGTTTCCCTCTAGATAAATTGTTCCGACTCTCTGCACAATCTACAAATTTCCACCTCATCCCATATGCTTAAGTATGGTTAAAACAGGTAGCCTTCATTTTATAAAACAGAGATAAACCTCTGACTAGATATCTACAAAGTGACTCCTAAATGTTAGGGTAATCAGATTTAGGAAATGAAGAATATAGGACATTTAGTTAGATTTGAATTTCAGATTAATAACTAATAATTTCCTTAGGTCTGTTCCATGCAAATTGGAATTTACATGTACTAAAAAAATGTTAGATGTTTACTTGAAATTCAAATTTAACAGTCTTGTATTTTACCTGACAAACACTACTCTATCTGTGCACTCATGCAAAGTATAATTACCGTGCCTATACTATGTACGACTTCCTAGGAAGACAGGACATGCAGTCAGAAGTGTGTACTAAAGGTTTAAAAACTGTTGGGGAGGAGATGATTCTACTGTTTGCTGATACCTGGAGTTACTGCAACCATCTTGCAAACATGAGGCGCTCAAAAGACTAGCAGAGAAACCCATGCAGAGCACCAACATAATCAAGTCACAGAACTGATGTCAACAACCACCAATTTCCAAGATCTTGTATGGTAAGACGAATATAACTCTCACTTCTTTAAACCACAGAAAGTTGTTTATTTCTGTTAACAATACCCAATGATCCTCAAATGATATACAAAAGATACTCCTGTGTGTTCTATCCAGCTTCTCCAATTAGACGAAAAGTTGTTTGAGGAGCAAGTTGGAGGGTCTCTTCTTTATTATCTTGCTTTCCTGAAATCCTCATTTTTCCACGATTAATCCCATCCATCCATCCATCCACCATCCATCTATCCATCCATCCATAGCCATCCATCCATCCATCCATCCATCTATCCATCCATCCATCCATCCATATCCATCCACCCATCCAACTATCACTCAAAGTGACTATTTATTTGTTTATTCTTTGTAGCATCCAATGGTGCCACCACTGGCAAACATCCCAATTAGAGCTTCTAATGGATGCTCTTAGAGTCAATCACCAGTGTTTCCCATCAAGGGAATCTCTAGGAAAAATAATTTGTAAATCTCATCCCAGCTGTTACCACAGAGTAGAGACTATTTTTTTCCTTCTAAGATGGAAAGCACCCACACTCTCCTGACCCAGTTCTCCTTACCCACTTACTACTTCTTTGGGTTCAAATTACATCCCTGCAAAATTCCATAGCAGCTACAGAGGCATCCTTGAGGATCAGTACACCCTCTTCAGACACTCAAGTGCCTACCGGAGGACACGCTTGTTCTCAGCACTTAATGGAGAATGCCGATGACTCTGTGGACACTTCTTTAGCAAACAATCCCAAGCAAGCACTAATGAATATACTTAAGACATCCACTGGCACTTACTTCTCTGTTAGTGCAACACATGAAAAAGGAAAATTAATGCATGATGAAGATTATCAAAAGCATACATGGAACCACATAACCAACCATGTCCTAAAATCTCATCTCAAACATATTCCTCCAAAATCACTTTGTCCTAAAAAGTCAGACTGTCCAATATGCCTGTGCCTTGTCTCCCCTTTGTGTTAATTTCCACCCCTGAGAGATCCTTTTATTTGTCATCACTCTGCTTTTATTCTTCCCATCTCAGCTCAAAATGTTTTTCTTTATAATCTTTAGCTTCCTAAATATTTTCTAAGTTAAGTCATTTAAAGAGTCTCAATTACAATACTAAAGTGTAGACAGCCCTTCTCTGTCTCAGTGATGACGACTCTAGGTGCTACCTATAATTTCTCTTCAGTCAAGGCAAAGGTGCTATCATTTATCATTAGCTCATGATCCACTATTAGCACATTGACTAAAAATGTCTAGAGAGCAAATACCCAAGAATGTCAATACTTTAAGGTATTGATCCAAGAGACAGATCAAAGCAGACACCCACTTTTCTGTTTTGAGGACCCTTGGATTAGCGTGGCCCATTGGAAGCATGGCTGGCTCATTAAAAACAATACTCTGCACAGTCAAAGCAGATGCTAGAGATAAATCTAAGACAGTGACCAATATATAAAGGGAATGAGGCTGGACAAATTGAAAGACACAGAATGGGGCTAAGAAAATAAACAGACAGGAGGCTTTTTAGAGAAAATCTGTTCACACTGAGGATAATTAATTAATGTGTTGACTGGACTCCCAGAGGCAGTCACAGAAGCTGAAGCCATGATTATTTTTAATAAACTTAGGTTTTTATTGGGTGGGAAAAAAATATGAGGCAACAAAAATTTGGCTAGCCACTTGGCCAATGGACTAAACTCTTTCCATCCCAATCCACTCTTACTTTACTGAGAGTAAAGTGGAGACCCCAGTCCAAGTCCAAGCCATTATCAATTTTAGCTTTAATTCAAGCCTGGGATTATACAATACGGAGGTAACCATATTATTTTCAGCTTCTGTAGATAGATTCATCATCATCTGTGTATTCCACCTTGATTCTGCCCTTCCAGCTATTGATTACACCAGCCAGGGATTCCTGATCCAAGATGGTAGCTTGGGGCTTCAACCAGTAGTGCCGAGTCCATTATATTTATTCTCATGGAAATTTTAAATAAAGTGCACAAAGTCAAGTTCTAATTTTGGGGAAGTGCCTCCATAATATAGAGTTGGGGCTGGAAAACTATACTGGATTATGTAAAAGAAAATATTGCATGAGAAGCTAGGTAAGAGGAAGGAGAGAAGAACAATGAGGAGAGGTGGAGGAGAAAGTAGGGGTCAGGGAACAAGAGACAGAAAGTCAAAGGAAAGAGATGGAGCGACAGAGACAAGGACACAGAGAACTGGTGAGACCCTACATCCTCTAACATCCTAGAATAAAAAGATTCAAATCATAAACTTTCAGGTAAAAACTGGGCAGTAGAGTAGTTTCTGCTCCTACTATTAGGGGCATGTATCTACATTTCATAAATACACCACTATCTCCCTTTTCAAACTTGTGCAGATCTGTATACCTTGCAACTGAAATATGAAGGATTAGAACTTGCATCAACATCAAATACTCTTCTTGAGCTAAGTACAAAGGTTACTATCCTTTCAAAATCAAAAAATACCTTCATTCAACAAACATTTGTTGACCATCTTCTATGTCTTTGACCTTGTACTTAGTGCTGGGTTAGAGAAATGAATCAAAACACAGCTGATACCCACCCACAGAGTGCAGAGGTGTCCAAGCACACACAATTAGAATGCACTCTGCTGAGTGCTATTTATAACCAATGTTTGCAGTGGGCATATGAGAACACTGAGCTTCTGCCTGGCAGGGGATGGGTAAGAGGTGGTCAAGAATCCTAGAAGAAGCAACATTTGAACCAAGTCCTAACCACAACGAAGAATCAGTTCAATGGAGAGAAAAGAGGAGGGTGTTCCAGGCAGCCTGACCCCAGAGATATGCTTGAGCAGGCTCCTTTGGGTGGGAGAATTTACACCACAGAAATGGGTACATATTACCTGTCAGGGATTTTTAAATACTCTTTACTTTTGGAGAGTTGGCCTAACAGCACACACCTGAAGGTCTAAGACCCAGACACTGGAAGAGGCTTTGTGGTTATGTAAGAATGGAGAATGCCAGAGAAAGAACTGGCCAGCAATAAGGCTACAAGATGGGCAGAGGCCACACCAAACACTTCCTTATAGGGCCGAAGTTTAGACTGTTCTAAGCCATTGTGGTTTGGTAGTAAGGGAGGGCGACTGTTGATTGCAGCAATCTGGCTGCACAGAAGAAGATGCTAAGAGAAGCCACTGATGGCTGCTGCAGAGCCATCTCCACACAGAGCACCAGGGAGGGCAATTTCTGGGTCCCAAGTGCCTATGGGATTTCTGGGGGAGAGGAATCAAAATTCTGGGTGTTAAAAGCAAATCAAATCTTCCTGATAGAAACCACAAACAGAGGAGGAAGGGATTGGGATTCAGCAGCATGGATTCAGCCATTGACAAATGTGGCCATGGGCAACCACTCCTATGAGTAAATACGACTTTGGAATCAGGCATTGAACTTGGTCATTTGATTTAGACGGATCATGACTACCCAGCTGTATGAGCCTGGATATGTCACTAAACCATAGTGAAACATTTATTCCCCTTGAATTTCAATCATCTCCTTCATCAACGTGGGCAAAACGCCGATTTCCACAGGTTCATTAAGAAGACTGAGCGCCTGAATCTGCAGTTCCTTCTCAGTCCAGTGCTTGACAAGTACAGGGACGGAGGTTGACTCACATCACTTAGAAATCTCCCACTTAACTTAAGGTGTGGATGAAGGGGGAAAGAACCACAATGGACATAAAGCCATGAGCACAAAGAGAAAATGCACTGAGGACACTTCCACGAAGTGTCTTTAAGGTCATCTTTGTGGCAAACGTAGGCTCCCAGCCCTAGAGAGAAAGACAAGGTGTCACGCTTTGCCCTTTTTGTCTGGGTCTCTCAGCATAGTGTCTGCCCAGCAATCAGAAGCACAACAGCACCTGAACTCAAAATAACTTTGTCAAGTCACTGACAGTTAGGAGGCAAGGTCAGAGGGGTCAGGGAGGAGCAAAGCCACTATGAAGACATCAACAGCTAAGATGCCACGGAGTGAAGAGAGCAGCCATGAATGTGACAACGATGACATGGAAATTCTTCAACAGAATGGCAATGTGCATGATGTGAATGGAACTCTGCCAGGCTTCGTGAGGACAGCCCACAGCGCCCGGGGATGGAGCGATGGGCAGGGACACTTGACAGAGCCACAGCAGCTGGCACATCTAACCACCTCCGGAACAGGAGGCATGGGGGGAAAGTGATTGCAAAGGGATAGGCCAGAGAACCTCCTGGGAAAGTAAGCAATGAAGAAAGGAGTGGCCTGTTGGGAGCCTGCTGCCCTAAAAGGAGCTTGAGTTTTTGGAAAAGACCTGTTCACTCTGCATATGGAGTTCCAGGATGTTACAAGTTCTGCACACAGAACTTCTTCCCAGAATTGACTCCTGTTCTCTGAGGACGTGCTGGCTTCTGCACATGCTCCCTACTAACCAGGAAAACTTGTTTTCAGCAGTAACTTATTCATCTGCACAAGCAAAAATGCAATTGCATATATTTTCTCATTCCTTTGTTCATATCTTCAATAAAAGCTTGGACTGGGAGAGTGAAAGGCAGAGGTGCTGCCGACGGCAATCCCCAGCCTCTCCCCACCGCAAATTCATTCAGGCTAGAGTCTCCCTTAATGGCAGAGAACTTCATCGGCTGTCATTGGCCTAAAAAGAGGAGGTGACACTGTAGGACTAATAGTATGGAGTGAAGGTCACTTGAAGGTCATTTGGATTTGGAGAACCAGCTCTAATGACTGAGACATGGTTTGTGAAGGGCTGGTGTTCTAGGTGGGAGCTGAGGTTGGAGGTTAGGCCACCTGCTTTGATAGAAGAGTAAGTTAGAACAGGATGCTGGGAGCTCTAAAGGCATGACTGATGAATCCGCTGGCCACTGGTGATTAGCTCCATCTCCATCCCCCTCCCTGTTGGCTTCCCTGCTGACCAGCCTGACTCTTTAAATCAATTTTTAGGGCCACCAGGTGTTACCTCATTAGCATAAACTCAGGTATGGTTGAAAAGACGTATTATCAATAACAAAGATTTTTCTCTCACTCCATCACTCAGGAAATTCCAAAATTTTGGAAGCTTTGTGGTAGCAACTACAGAAGAATCAATCTGTATTTCAGAGTAAAATACGTTTCTAATTAACACACAGGTAAACAGGCAGCCAGACTGTGATAAAACAGCAGACTGGAACAATATGGAAAAGTCTGAAAGTCTCGGTCAAGCCCAGCCACAAATGCACCTGTGGTCCTGGGAGTCTCTCCCTGCCCCCCACTCTAAACACCAGTGATCTCAGAGGTAAAATTTCAGCCCCTGGAGAACATCACTCACTTCCAGCTCTAACATTTTCAGGGCTAGTTCTCTGCAGTGGAAACAATCACTTTGAATACTCACAAACCTCACAACATCTGTCTTGCAAAAGCTAAAATCTTCCCCCTCCGCCCAGGGAGGGTTGGAGGACAAAGGCCTTACTGACCCTCCTTTTTCCCTCCCGGCTTCCTTGCACAGCTGCCTCTTGACAGCCGCCCTGGGCCAAGCACTGGGCCAACAGTGGGAATATCCTAATATTCTAAGGCGTGTAGAGTTTCTCTGGTCTGGTTCCCGTATTACCACTAATTACCTGCCCAAGTCCCACGTGGGCAGTTCCCCTACTGCCATTGATTGGGGTGCAATTGGCTGCGGCGCCGCCTAACTCTCTAAGCAGTAGGCAGGTTGGGATGAGAATAGGGCAGAATTCCCTGACTCCCTGCCTCTCTCAATATTTACCTCTCCGCTCAATAAATCTTGATGTTCATCTTAATAGAAATCAATACCTACTTAATGGCAGAGGAACAGGAAATTAAGGCAATATGGTTAGGGGAAAGAGAAAGGTTTTGAGATGAGATGTCAGTGGATCTGGAATAGTGATGGAGAGAGAATCAATTTGATGTGGCAAATAGGGCCAGGCAGAGACTGGCAGCAGTGCCAATGTACCCTGAAGGTCACACAGGGCAGCCACCAGGGGTTGGAAGATGGTTAAGGATGGAAAGGAAGTGGGCTTCACAGCAAGACTCCCCAAATCAGCCCTTCAAGAAGAAAGAAAGATGTTCTCTACTCCTTATGTAAAATGTTATGTGGCTATTCACAATGAAGCCAGAACTCCCCAAGTCCTGCAAATGGCCTCCACCAATTTTGCCCTCCAGTTCATGTGGCCCAGCACTCAGGTCCCTCATCAGACCAGCCCCACTGGTGGTTTCCGGAATACTCCATCTGTCCTCCCTTGAACGGGCTGGCTGCCCCCAGCTGGAGGCGCTGTGTCCCACACCTGAAAACATCCCCAGGGGACTTCTCCCAGGCACACTGTCAGGAAGGAGTTCCTGGCACTCCCAGCAGCCAAGGACCCTGGTTCCACCCCCAGATGGCCAGGTCTCCACTGTGCACACGCACCAGACTTCTCTGGTCGGGCCTGCTCTGGATGGCTTCCCTGCTAGCTCCTCCAGGCAGGACCCCAGCTCTGCCCGTGTGGAGCCCCAGTTATGGAAGTAGCTCACCAAAGACCACGCCCACAGAGAAGACAGGGGAAGCAGAGGGAGCACACACAGCTGGAGGGAGTGGGTCTCTGGCCTCAGTTTTCTCACCTCTGACAAAGGGATGATACTCAGCTTCCTTTGCTTGTCTGGCGATGTTTATAGAAGATCCAGAGGCCCAGGGATATTGTTTCAGAAACAGAAATCATTTGGGGAATGAGCCTTTATTTCAGAAAAGGAACCAATTTACTCAGTGTCATCATAAAACAATGTACATTGATGATAAACCCATCAAGGCCTGTGATAAGAACACTCAGTTTACAATGTAAACCTCACTTCCTGTTGCTCTCCCAAATGAGTCAGCTTACAATTAAAATGAAAGTGCAGATTGAGCAAGAGGAGGGACAGAAAGGGGTGATGAGCTGAAATGGAGATAATCCCAGCAAAGAACAGTGGCAGCAATCAACCACCCCTTGTACTGCAGCCAGGGCAGGAAGGGCAGTGCTGAGCAAAAGAGGGGTCCCTCTCGTGTGACTCCTACCAGGGACCATGGACAGCGCCACAGGCCCTAGGTCAAGGCCCGGCTTTTTAGGAATTAAACTTTCTCCAATGCACTGCAAAAGGCAAAGACTCAAATGTCTGTTTATGCTCCATCCCTGGGGAGACAAGCATGCTGATAACAGGATGAATTAGACTGTACCTGCCAGGCCTTCTACATCTAGTGGCTTCTATTACCCTCGAGGCTTTGCATGGACTCAAACTAACAGGGCACCACTGACCCCCAGATTCAGGGCACCCTGTTTAGATCTGGCTTCAGAGCTCACACCCAAGCAACCATGATGTTGAGGGCAGCGATGCAGAGTGACAGACAGCAGCCCAGGGAAGGACACGTCCCCAGCTCGGCTACGCCTGGTTCCTACAGGTGCAAATACTATTTTCTCAACTCCCTGTGGAGGGCTGTTATGAGAAGCAAATGAGATTGTGCGCATGAGGTCGACACAAACGTAGCCTTTAATGCCGAGCCCTCTCATCCTTTCAACAAGCATCCACAGAGGACTGATAATGTGCTGGGCACAACCACTGGTGTGGGGTGACGACAATATCCACAAGAAGAAAAGTCACTGCCCTGGAAGCTTATGTGCACGTGTGCACTTGTGTGTGTACACTTATGCATGCATGTGTGTGCAGGTATGCACTCATGCATGAGTGTGTGTGTGTGTGTGTGTGTGTGTGTACTAGAGGGAGATTAAACCCAATTAAAAAACTGCATTATGCAAAAACAACAAGGCAAAAGCCAAGGAGACAAAGAGCAGGGGCTGAGATCAGTGGGGAGTGACTGAATTTTTAGGGTGGTCAAAGGGAGCTTATTGAGAAGGTGGTTTTTGAGCAAAACGTGGCTATCTGGGAGAAATGCATTTCAGGAAAGGAAACAGGTAGGGGTATTCCCAGCAGGAAAAAAATGTCTCTCCAATTGTGTGATGTGAGGAGAATGACAGATGAGCAGGATTTAGTCAAAAGGCCGGATAGTCCCAGGAGAAGGAAGAGCAGGGCCCTCCGGGCATGCAGGACCTGGCCTCCTGCTCCTCCTCCGGCAGGATGCTGGGGAAGGCCTGTGGGCTTTTTGTGCGCAGGTCAGGTCCAAGGTCCTAGGTTGGGGTGGGGGGGTGAGCAGTTAGGGAAGGGCAATAGGAGGCATCTATGATCCCACATAGAAGCCCTGGGGCAGGGGTACCCTTGAGGAGGAGCAAGGAGGAAACAGCCAGTGTCCCCAGAGCAGAGTGAACAGGGCTGGGGAGGGCAGCAGAGCAGGCCATTGGTCTCCTGGGCAGACAAAGCTCCATGGGGCTTGTCGATTCATTGCCATGTGTCTCGTGCCCAATCCAGAACCAAGTAGGCCCACAGGTGTGTACACAAGGGTGCAGGTTCAGGGACTGGGTGAGTAGCAGGGGGGTCGGTAAGTGATGAAAAACTTAGCTAATAACTTGCAAATGAGAAAAAAAAAAGAATGAATGTGACTGGAGTTTTAAGAAGTATCCTTGAACCTGTCTCGAAATAACTGCAGTCACCTCCAAAGGGCTCACACTCAGAGGCCACTTACTCCCTGCCATGTGGTTGCCAACTGTCTTTCCCCTTCACCCAGTTCCCAGGATTCTGCTGGTGAGATCTTGCACAGGCCTCAGGACATTTGCACACGCTTATCTGCATCTAGAACACCATCCATGCCCTGACCTATGGCCAGGCTAGCCACCTCCTGTGGTAAGTCTTTTCTGACAATCATCTTTGGAGACCTGGGCACTCTACCCTCTGCCCTAACAGCATCCTATGCTGTTATCATCATGGACCCCAATTTAGCTTTACTCATTTCCTGCACATCCCCAGACTATAATCTTTTCAGGGCAGGAACTACTTTTACCTCTGTACCCCTCATATTCAACAGAGTTCATTCAACGGAGGACCAGAAGCCAGCACTCAAATTTTATTGCATGACTCAATGGGTGAATAAATATAATCCACATAACACTAAGAGGCAAACCCGAATCATTTAATTCCTGGTCTAGGACTCCTTGTTATAAAGCAACTTTTCTATTTTTAATACACCCCACATTCCTGAAGATGACACAAGCACAGAATTACAGAAACACGACGAACAGTTTACAACCTGCAACACATTCAACAGCGCAAAACGACAACATTAATTTAATGAACTTAAACACTGGTGAACTTTTTAACACATCCACAGTTATTTACACTGGGAAATGCAAGCCTAAAGACTGCTTGCCAAAGAGAAACTCAAATAGAGATGACACACAGATCTTTGAAATGTTAATTTGCATTTTAAACTTTGAGCTTTGATACAAAGAAGTTGGGTTTCCTCTTTTGGAATCAGGAAATCAAGAGAGAATGACTGATGTATTTGACCCACCTATCCACGCATCTAAATATACGTCCATCTACTCATCTTTCTGCTTATGCTTCCATCCATCCATCTATCCATCCATCTACCCATCTGTCAATCTGGGTCTATCCACCCACTAATCCACCCTTCCTTCTACTTATCCACCCACCCACCCATCCATCCACCCACCTACCCATCCACCCATCCATCCACCACCCATCCATCCACCCACCTACCCATCCATCCACCCCACCCACCCACCCACCCATCCACCCACCCACCCATCCATCCATCCATCCATCCACCACCCATCCACCCACCCACCCATCCATCCATCCACCCCACCCACCCACCCATCCATCCATCCATCCACCCATCCATCCACCCATCTACCACCCATACATCCACCCATCCACCCATCCATCCACCCACTCTCCCTATATGCCATGAAATCACTAGGCCTTAGGAATACAAACAGATAAATAAAGCCCACCAGCATGGTCTATTTAGAGAGATAGACAATACAATATAATATGTTAAGTATAATAATTAAATGCCAAAGTGCCAAGGAACACAGCAGTGAGTAGTTTAATAAAGGAAATTAGAAAGGCCACAGCATTCATGGAGATGCTATGTATTATGCTGCCACAGCAAAGCACCGTCAGCTGGGGGCATAAACAACAGCACTGTGTGTTCTCCCACTCTGCTGGCTGCCAAAAGTCCAAGGTCAGGTCCCTCCTGGGAGCCCTGCAGAAGGCTCTGTCCCTGCCTCTCCCCTGGCTTCCGGCAGCCGTTCAGTGCTGCCTTCCCAATCTTCGCTTCTCTTTCCCTCTGTACATGTCTCTGTCTCCAAGTTTCCTTTTTCTCTAAGGACCAGTCGCACTGGATTAGAGCCCACTTATTTCCCTCAACTTGGCTGGATCACCTGAGCAAGTTCACATTCACACAGAAACCAGTGGTAAGACTTTTCCCCTCTTAGGGGGTGGGGTGCAAGCCCTCACATTGCAAACTGTTGGGTGCTGAAACCAAATCTGAGCTTGCCTGGAGGACAGCAAGAAAGGGCGCTGGCATGATGGGGGGCGGGGGTGTGGGAGCCAAGTTGGTGGGGAACAGCTGGCGGGTGAAGTGGGAGCTCAGGAGGTGGGAGGTGCGACCAGGCCACTGGATGGCCTTGGCCCTGGTTTCATCTGATTAATGAAGAGAAACAACCAAAGGGTTTAAGCAAGGAACTGAAACAGCAGCAGTGTGTCTTGGAAAGTCTTTGAAAGGGTCTCAGCCATCTGCAAGCTACTTTCTATTTTGATGGTTCTAATTGAGGCTGCCGTGAACAATCCTGCACAGGTTTTTGTCTGAGGACCTGTTTTCACTGTGTTTAGGCAAATGCTGAGGAGGGGGCCCTAGAACTGGCACAGACGCCCACCCACCTTCGCATTTCCAGGAGGGAGGCGCATTTTTCAGGCTTCTCTTTCCTAACAACCCTGGTCTCAATTCCAGCACAGAGCTGGTCTGCAAGCTACACCCCGAACTTCTACTTCTGCTCAGACTGGGAGGCGTGTGCTCACACTACCTCAAACTTGGGGTCACAGGGAAAAGGAGACACCACCCAAGCTTCATCAGCTCAGTTTCTTGCTTCAGAGCAGATGTCTTCTACACCAGGAGGACCACGTAGGACCCCCCAGCTGCGTCCCCTGGTTCTACAAGGGCAACTCAGGGAACACCCTGGGGATGGGGTCAAGAAAGAACAGATGAGAGCATCCAAGTTTCCTGGTCCTACAGCAGACCATTTCTATCTTTTTTGTTTGTTTTAAGAAAAACTGGGGGCATCCCTGGTGTCCTGGAGATTGAGTTTGATCCCCGGCCACGGAGGTGACCCACATGGAGCAGCAGACCTCTCCTGTCTCGCCCGCTGCTCCCCTCAGCAGTGTATTTCAGTAGATCTGCCTGTTCTGCTCCCCACTCTGTCTCTGGTTAATCCTCTCACTTCCCCCCCACACCTCTGGCCTACACCCCAGCTCTTGCATGCATAAATTAAAAAAAAATCTTTAAAAACAAAAGCTTACTTTAAAGAAAAAAACAAAAAAAAACAATGTTTCTATTAAGGCATAAGTCATAGACCATAAAATTCACCATTTGAAAGAATACAACTCGGTGGGTTTAGTCTATTCACAGAGTTGCCCACCATTGTCACTCTTCAACTCCCGGACAATCTTAGAACCCAACCAGTACCCCTATATCCATCCCCCAGTTGCTCATTTTCCTTCCCCTCCCTTGGAATCCCCAGTCTCCTGACTATGCCCGTGGATAGGCCTCTGGGCATTTCACACGCAAGGGGAGCAACACAGCACATGGCCTTGTGTGTCTTCATTCACCTAGTGTTTCAAGGTCCATTCATGCCGTTCACGTGTGAGTATGTCCCTTCCACGGACACCCGTGCCACACGCCTTCTGGCCGCTCACCCTGCAGACACTGTTGGGTGGTTCCCACTGTAGATGACCTCAGTGATGCTGCTGTCAACACTCAGGGACAGGGACTTGTCTGGTTACCTGCTCTCAGTTCTCTTAGGCACAGACCTCGGAGGCCACTGCTGAGTTAGATAACAACTCTATGCTTAACTTTTTGCAGAACTCCCAAACTATTTTCCAAAGTGGCTGCCACATTTTCCATTGCCCCAGCAAAGCAGAAGGGTGCCAATCTTTATGCATCCTCTCCAACACTTGTTATTTTCTATCTTTCTGATAATAGCCACCCTAGTGGGTGTGAAGTGGCGTCCCATTGCGGTTTTGATTTGCATTCCCCAGTGACTAATGAAGTGAGCTTCTTCTCATGGGCTCCTTGGAGATGTGTGTATCTTCTTTGGAGCAATGTCCTTTCAAGTCCTTTGTCCATTTTTTAATTGAGTGGCTTGTCTTTTTGATGGTTGAGCTCCAAGAGTTCTTTTTCTATTCTGGATAGAAGTCCTTCATCCCAGATGTGATTGCAAGCATTTCTCATTTTTAGGTGTTTTTTTTTTTTTTTTTTTAACTTTCTTAATGGTATCCGTTGACACACAAAAGAAAGTAATTCTAATGAAGTCCACTTTATCTATTTATTTTCCTTTTTGGCTGGTGCTTTTAGTGTCATATCTAAGAAACCACCACATTATTGAAAGTCACAAAGATTTATGCCTGTTTCCTTCCCAGAATCTGACGGTATTAGCTCTTATGTTTACTTTAGGTCTGTGATCTATCTTGAGTTGATTTTCACTTTTATCTTTTGAGAGGACAGCAATCCACATTAAATTGTCTCTCAACCCTGAACCTCTTGATTTTAAAGGCTCTAGAAAGGAGGAATAACTTGCCCATGGCCACCCTATGGGTTTTGCACCGCATCACCTTCCCAGGGCTTAATAATAACATGTGTAGTTGCTAAAATTAATTAGTGGGTGTCTGGTTCTGCTCCTTGTATTCTACGCACATGAATTATCCCTTATGAATTATCCCTTGTAAATGATCCTTTACAAGAAGGGGTATCAGTGGCCCGTTTTGCAGCAGCACATACTAGCCATGTCAGGGTAGCCTCAGCTGCGGGGAGAATGTGGACAGCAGAATGTTTTTCAGGGAAAAATAAGCCAAAGACTGGGACAAAAAATAAAGACCTGAAATAGATCATTGTCGCCTCACGGGATGGCTACATTGGGAGCCGCGCAGGACAGAAGAAACACAACTCAAAGTCCAAGTAGAGAGAGAGAGACCTAGAGGGGCTTAAGTTTCTGGAGATGCAGCCTCTATATCCTAAATCCCCACATTTACTGGGGATCAGGCTCAGGGAAGGTGGGCCAATCCATGAAGGAATATGCATGGTGTGGGTGTGGACTGGGGATGTGGATTAGGGATGCATAATAGTCTGCACTTGGGGATGTGTATTGGGGATACATAAATGTCTGGAAAAAGCTGGGGAGTGAGTAGGGGCTGTTGCTTGGGGGGCTTCATCATTGCTGCTGATCAAAACATCCCATCTCTAGTTCCTGTTTACACTTCACTTTCAGTCAAGGTGGTCTAGGTGGTCCTGCTGATCTGGCCATAATGTCTGCCTGCTGTGTTCAGCAGATACTGGTTTTTCCAGTATGTTCCTCACACCATCCTGGTGAGAGGCCACCTGCCTGACTACATTTTAGCTTGACCAGCAGGAACTCTGGGCACCAAGACAATATCGGGAGAACGAGGGGGGCTGGGGAATAATCCACAGATCATGTTATACCACAGATCAGTGTGATTGGCAGAGAGGGAGACTATGTAACGGACTGGGAGAGGGTACAGACCAGATGGGGCGCCAGCGAACCCCATGAGGAAAAGCCCCAACCAAAGGAGGCTTGAGCTGACAGGCGATCACAGGAAAGGTCGCCAGGCTGGAGGAAGGCGCGTTAACACAGCCCTGCGTGAGGATATGATGTGGGGTGGGGAGCGCAGATGAGGTTCTCTTATTCCTTACACTAAATAGTCGTATTTCAGGTAATCGAGTTTTGGTTCTTAGCGCTAATGTCATTTTCTGCTAATCTAATGTCCCCGAAATCCCTCTGAGGAAGAAGATTGCTGGTGGAATGCAAATAGAAGCCGGTCTGGGAAGAAGAACCATTTGTCCAGCCCAGGTGAGCTCAGAGGCTGAGGACAGGTCAAGCCACTCACCAGAGGAGTTTAGCGGATCCAGGGAGAGGTTCTAGGGAGGATGGCTGCGTGCTGAGTCCAAGGGAGAGTGGGCTGGACATCCTCCCTCATGAAACTCACCAGGGCCTCCCGCTGCAGGGGTGCAAGAAGGCAGAGGAGAGGTGGGGGAGAAGGGAGCTTGGGGGCACCCCCCACCCCAGCTGTAGTAACTGCATCTCTGATACCCTGGACCAGTCCTCATTTCTGCCTGGCCCAGCATGATTATTTATATCATCCTCTTTCAATCTTCAAAGTGTTCCATTTGGACAATAAATTGCACGGTTCTGCTAGGTACGGGGCAGCACAGAAGTCGAGACACGTAGTGTAGACCTGGCTTCCCTCCCTGACACCTTGCCAAAGGCATTGGCCTCCCTGGCCTCGGTTTCCCCATTTTAAATACAGATCAGCAACACGCAGCTGTCCAGGCTGCTTGCAGAGATGAAATGAGACAACGTGTGCCCTTCCCTGCGCGGGCAGCGGCTGGCAGGCTCTAGAACCACAGATCCGACAGGCTGTGATGTGGCTGGTGAGCCCGGGACGCCGAGCTTTGGGAAATATCTCCTTTCTATCCTAATCTTCCGATTGATCCTCAGCCCTCTCTGCCTCCTGCCCCTGCCCCTGGCACCCTCGGCTAATCACAGAAACATAGCATGAAAAGGCACCCAGGTGCTGGTGTACTTCTGCAAAGGCCTGAATAGGATTTCATAAACCAAAAAGCCCGCAGCTTCCAGCTGGGACACTGCCCTGTTCTAATTTACCCAGCAGTGGCGAGGACAATGAGGCTGGGAGTTTCCATGTGAGGGAGCATTCTTTCCCTTCGGTCCGTCTCCTGACAGTGCTCTTCAATTACAGTGTGTGGTGCTGGGAGGCAGGGAGGCTAAGAGGGAAGGCAGAGAAGTGACCCCCTGATAGGCATCTGCAGAAAGAGACGATGGAGCAAACACTGGAGCAGCCCCTGAGCTCCACGGAGAGGGAAGGGGGTTGGGGGGCGGGGGAGGGAAGAGCAAGGAAAAATGGAAGCTCCTCCCTGGGCCTGATGAAGATTAATATCTCCTCCCTGATGAGATGAAGCAGCTTAATCGCCGCTATTAATACAGAATCACTGAGGGCCAAAGAGGCGAGCCTGGAGGGAGGTGGGGGATGCGGGGAGAGGGCCCTGCAAATACTGTGCAGAAGCAGGAAGGGACGCCCTGAATGTATGATGACAACATTTCTGCAAGACTCAAACGTGAATGCAGAAGCCAGCCAGCCAGCCGGGCGGCACAGGACACTAAGCAACGTTCCAGATACTTGGTGTCTTTCCTCCGAAGATCCTTCTACCGAGCTGGTAGAATGTGCACATCTCAGAGATGGCATCTGGTATCCGAGGGCAATCCCGGCCAACAACGGCTGTGCCCCTGCAAGCTCCTGATCCCAACCATGTCAGCTCAGGCAGGGCCCCACAACCCTGCTCCCCAGGGCTGATTTCTCATCATGCTCAGGACTCAGCCCAAGAGGTGCAGCCCATGAGGCTGCCCCTCGCGTCCCCGCAAGGCTGTTCTGTGCCCTTCCTCCAACTCCCAATGCACGTCTTCCTCCACAGGACTGATTCTGGATCGCCACGGGGAGTCATCTCCCCCAAAAGAGGCTGCCACTCTTCAATGTCAATTCTCGCTTTCTATCTTCTCGAAACCTCCCTTGACCATTTAGTCTTGTCTCCACCACTTCCCTTCCTGGATCCCTCTGGGGATCCATTATCCCATAGGATGACCCCATGGATGAAGGTCATAGTCACCAAAAGCCAACAAGAGAGAAATTTTTCTTGAGCGCAAGGACCATGGCTTCATCTTACTTGTGGCTTTCTCAGACTCAGGCACAAGCACACGTAAGCTGGGCACTTAGTAAACATTCATTCTACCATGTAACAGGGAGCAGGGGTGGTGGTGGAAAGTGTCCTGATCATTCTCAAAGGGGCTATTAAAAAAAAAAGAAAGAAAGAGAAAAAGGCAGCCCCTGGGGGTAGAATTCCCTCCCCCCTCCCCACTAATCCTCACTCAAACTCTGGGCGAATTTCTTCTCAGGCTGGGGATTCCCCACACCTCCCATCCCAGGAGACCTGACATCTGGACTTCAGGGTTTGGGGAATGTGAACCTGGCACAGGCGCTCCTGGGGGAGGGGAGGGCGCACTGGGCAGAACTGGACTGACCTCCAGGTTTCACAGAACAAGCTGGGGCCACTTCACCAAGTACGTGAAGAAGTACAGATGCTAAAGGGGCAAGTTTGGGATGCAGACAAGAGGACAAGCCACCCCCAAAATGTGTCTGGGGTATCAATGGGGCATCTCTGAAGACCCAAAGTCTGGGATGTAGCACGGGGGCTGGGACAATGGGCCACAGTGATGTGCCAGAGGATTGTTTTTGATACTATATGTTATTCGCAATTACGGATCTGCTTGTTTGGCGAGTGACCGCATCCAAAATAAAGGCAACAAAACAAGGAGCTGCAATTTACTGAGACTCCAACCATGTCAGTTGCCGGCATAAATCGGCCCATTTGGAGCAAGTCTGCACGGGAGGCAGGGGCGTTTCACGGTACAGGACAACACGAAGGTAAGAGCTATCAATATGAAAGCTGCGCCCGCAGTCACACGAATGCCACGGGGCACAGATGGCGTCAGACCCACAGCTTTCTTTTTTTTAAAAAATTATTTATTATGCATATTTATGCAATTTAAATAAATAAATTATCTATTTATTTATTTATTTATTTATTTATTTATTTATTTATTTATGCATACAAGAGCTGGGGTACAGGCCAGAGGTGTGGGGGGTGTGTGAGAGGACTCACCAGAGACAGAATGGGGAGCAGAACAGACAAACTGACTGAAATCCACTGCTGAGGGGAGCAGTGGGCAAGTCAGGAGAGTCTGCTGCACCATGTGGGTTGCTCCCTGGCCGGGGATACGAACTCGCGCTGCAGAGGCTGCGGATGGCTTCATAGGTTGGGTCTTAACCCCTTGCACCACCAGGGAGGCCCTAGACCCAGATCTTTCTGCCTGCAAAGCCACGTGCAGGGGAGGATGTTCTTGGCCCATAGGCAGAGGCAGCACTCGCGTGGCCGGAACACCGCCAGCTCCCCTTGCCCGGGCTGCTTCATGCTTCTGCCTTTCCAGGAGACAAATGCTCTCCCATGGGGCCTTGGGCACCTTTCCTGGGCTCACAACACTCAGCTCCAAGGTCAGCTGGCCCAGGAAGCCAGGTGAGCGCTAGGCCATGGGAACCCCTGTGCTTCCTGGCCCAGGTCCCCGCGGCACCTGCAGGCATTCAGACTCTTACTCTACAACATGCCCACACCCAGGAGAACCTGTCACTCATCACCGTCCTGAGAGACCGGGACACAGCTCGGCACAGAGGAAGGACTGGGGCGTGTTCTTGATTATAATGCAAGGGGGGAGGGGGCAGGGGCAGGCAGGGAAGCCAGAGGCCTGAGCCTGGGAGGCTAAGAACACGGCCTGGGCCACACAGGCTGCGCTCCCTGGTTCCGTGACACTCAGTGGCTTTCTTAACTCCCTGCCCCTCACAGGAACAGGGGTGATGAGAGAGGGGCTGTGAACAATAATCCCCGGCTTCCATCAGCCACACAGCAAGACCAGAGTCACTGGCATTATCTCAGAGTAAAGATGGAAGAAGAGGAGGAGCAGGGGGTATCCCCTGGGGACACAACAAGTGGCCAAGCAGAGAAAATATGCACGTCAAGGGTCTCTTTCTGATTACTACCTGCCACTGAAGCACCTGGAAAGCCACGCAGAGATTGTCTGGGGCAGAAGGGAGCACCAAGGGAAAAGCCGACTCTTCTCTGTTCGTCAGAGAAACTGGAGAGCGAAATAGAAAAATTCTGTAAATACTCTCAGAGATGCTTACTTATCCGCCCCTTCATGCCACTCACCCCGGAGTATTTATCCACAACATGAAATTAAGCCGCAGAGGAGCCACTCACTCCCAGCCCTGCCTGCCTCACTGCCGCCTCGGAGGGCTCCCCCTGCGCCCCGCTTCCCTGGCTGTCGAGGAGCACCCACCCTCCTTTCTGCCGGTCTGGAGAGTTCTGGAAGGCAACAGTCCCCAGTCTCTCTAGAGAGACCAGACACAGCGGCCGGGATAAATCACAGGTGCGGCTGGAGCAGGGCCAGGCCCAGGCGTCCCTGCGGGGTGGAACGGGCCGACCCGCTCCTGTCCCCGAAGCTGGACCTGGGCATCAGCAGCGGCCAGGGCAGGTCAGCCTGGGGGGCAGCAGGAAAATGCAGGGTTTGAAAGAAGAAAAGGTCAACACAACTGAACCCACTCACTGCGGAGAGCTTCATAGGTTGCGTCTTAACCCCTTGTATGAAAGGAAATCTGTGTTCAAATGAGCCCCGCAGTTCAAACCCAAGGGCCAACGGCTCTCAGGTTCCACTGGGATCAGCAGCCAAAAGCAAATCCAAACTGGAAGGAAAGAGACTCCCAAGGAGGGCAGCGGGGGGATGGCAGTGCAGTCAGAGCCTGGGGTTCTAAGACTCCCCCAGGGCTGTGTGAGAGGTTTGCCCACCTTTCCTGGCAGCACCCACTGAGCCCTCTTCCAGCTTTTCTCTTTAGCTGCCCGATTTCTCCTTGTTGATCTGCAAAACACCAAGCACTGTCCGTTCCTGTTAGTGCCCCGTCCCTGAATCCCCCGTCCTTGCGCTCCGTCTCCACCTGGCTCTGCTGAAAGGCTCTTGCAGACTTGCCCAAAGCACTGCTAAAGGAGCAACTCCCTCTGCATTCCTCACCAAGCCTCGCCCCTGCCGCTTGACCCCTCTCTCTGTCTCTCTGTGTGTGTCTCTCTCTCTCTTTCTGCTTTTTCTTCTTCACAGCATGCATCACCACTATAGTCTGAAATTGTCTGTTCATCATCTCCCTCCCTTAGGAAGTGAGCTCCATGAGAGAGAGAAAGAGACACCATCATGTGATTTAAAGTCCTCGCCCCAGAACAGTGCCTGACTGCGTTTGTTGAATGAATGAATGATTTTGGATGTTCCATCTAATGGCTCGGAATCTCAGCTGCCTCAGCTCTGAAATGGAACACCCTTCCTCCCCAAGGGGGCAGTGGGAGGATCATTACATGTATGGAGAAAGCTCGTGGGCCACTGCGCCATGTCCCCTGATTGTCACCGCTACCTACAGGTGCAGCGAGAGGCTGCTGTCTGAGATGCCCCAGCAGCTTCAACCCAGCACCAGCCAAGCGCCAGCAAGAGGGCTCACGGGAAGAGCTGGGGCATGGCGTGCCCTCTGCTGGAGCACACCTGACAAACGTCCAGCTTCTAAAGGTCCTATCCTGGAAAGAGAAGGACTCTCGCTTGCAAGGACGGGGTTCTTCCTAACGGTGCAATTTTAAACTTTAGACTCTGGGGATGCCTTTATTTGTGTTTGTTCATTTCCAAGAGTATAGTCAGCCTACAAAATGCAGCTGGACACAAAATGACTGTAAACCTACTATGCTAGACACAATGGATTCCTTTTCATGTAGACACAAACCCTGTCCAATTAGATTTGGAAGGAGCCAGTCTGGACTCAGAGAGATTAAGTTACTTGGCTGAGGGCAGATGCCACTTAAGAGTGGTTTGGAAATGGCTACCCTGGTAGCTCAAGGGGTTAAGATGCAGCACTATGAAGCTATCCCCAGCCACTGCAGCACGAGTTCGATCCCCAGACAGGGAGCTAGCCACATGGCGCAGCAGACCTCCCCTGTCTCACCCGCTGCTCTCCTCAGCAGTGTGTTTTAGTAGATCCACCTGTTCTGCTCCCCCTCTGTCTCAGGTGAATCCTCTCACCACCACCCCACCTCTGGCCTACACCCCAGTCTTGTTGCATAAATAAAATAAATCTTTTTTTTTTTTTTTAAGTGTGGCTTGGATATCAGGTGTGCAGAGCTAGCTGTGGCCACATCACACAAACCTGAGCAGAGAGCCAGCCTGACATCAGAGGATGGTCCCCCTCTTCATTACACGTTACAGTTCTCACAACAGGTCGCTATGCGAAACGATTTTACTTTCTCCAAACACGACCCCTGGATGCACAAGCAGCTGCAGGTGCGTCTGTGACCCTAGCGTCAGCATGTCTCAGAGTCTCCCCTCCCTGCCACTCCCTTCACCCCGCTTCCCAACACCAAGAGGGAAGGCTTCACCTCCCTGCAAATACAGAAGACCTGGAACAACAAATGTGACATTCATTGACCTTGTCTTTACTAAAGGTCACATGAAGATGTCGATAACCAAGAATCAAGGGGTGATGTCGCCTCTCGGGGGGATTCCAATGACACCACTGGTGGGGGCTGCGGCTTTACTTGGCCACCACGCTCCAGCCTCGCGATCCTCAGTGAGCCTTATTTAGGCCAAGTGGGGGATCTTTTACTCCCCTCCCAAGATAGCCCCCAAAATTCGATAAAAATAGGAGAAGGGGAAGAAAACTCAGATTTTTTAAACGACTGCTATCCTGTGCAGGTCCCCAGCCTTCCTAGCAAAGTGTACAAGCTACGGATTACAGTCCCCATTTCGTGGAGAAGACACTGGCCTGCACGGGCATTAAGGAGCTTGTCTACCATCACCTGTCACCTCGGGACATGTGCCCCCACCACCAGCTCCTGGCCTAGATACGGTCCTGGTGCAGTTTTCAAAGGTTTTATCTGCTTGGGTTATAAGCCTGCCTGGACGATTCCTAACATCCATTCCTAACCTTAATTGCATGAGTCTTGGGCAGAAAGAAAATGAAAATTGCACAGTACAACTAAGGGAATGTTCTGCTTATACTGGCTTATACTAGTGCTGCTTGTCACAGAAGAGAGTTCACCCTCTCGTCCAAGATGGCCTGCTCCCTGGGCTCAGCCTTGTCTGGTCCTCGGGGGAGGCTCAGCACACTGAATTCTGAACGTCATCTCTCAGCTGTTTCTCTGTCTGCAAGTGTGGGAGACAGCAGTGTGCAGAGCCTTTGCAGGCTTCCTCACTTACTGGCTGGTGACCTTGGCCAAAGACCTCAACATCTGAGCCTCAGTTTCCTCATCTGCAAAATGGGACAAGTGTGAAGTTGTTGGGTAGAATACACGAGAAGGGCCTCCCCGGTGGCGCAGCGGTTGAGTGCTGGGCTGCAAAGCTGCGCACGCCGGTTCGATCCCCGGCTGCTCCCCGGCCACCAGGAGGGTCCCACATGGCACGCAGATCTCTCCTGCCGCCCTCTGCTCCCCTCAGCAGTGTACTTCGGTCCTTCTGCCTGCTCTGCTCCCTGCTCTGGCTCTGGTGAATTCTCTCACCCTCCCGCGCTTCTGGCTGTACCCAGTGCTTGTATGAATAAATAAATAAATAAATAAATAAATAAATAAATAAATAAATAATCTTAAAAAAAAAAAAAAAGAATACACGAGAAGTGCACATAGTGGAGAATCAAAGGCTCACACACATTCAAAGGTCCACGTGATCCTGGTGGGGTCAACAAGAGACACACATCAGAAGCTCCTTCTCCTACACTGGGCTGTATGTAAAGCCACACAGTGTGCGGAGGACCCGGGGGTGAGTGAGGAAGGACAGGGCTATGTCAGAGTGAAGGGTCCACACACTATGTGCAGGGACGGCTACCACCCAGCCCCCATCCACAGCTGCAAGGGTGGAAAGAGAGTCCAGTTTGCCACACATTTGTATTTTTTTTTTTTAAGGAAAACGAGAAATCATGATTTTTATATGCAACTTCCCAGTTCTTAATCACTGTGACAAATTTGAAAATGGCCATACCCACGCCAAGCAGGCCAGCAGCAGCCAGTGGCAGCCTACCTGTGGTTTCCACTATGGCTCCATCCATCAGGCATGGAGTTTCCATTGTGTTTCCAGGTCTGCTACAGTAAGTCCAACACTGAGGGTCTCCTTGCGACCCCAGGCACACAGTGCACTGACTCACGCTGGTGGGAGCACTGTCCTGCGTGGCCCTGGGTTCACACCAAGGAACAGCGTGCTTTCATCGTATTGGAGCCGGGAGGAGCACGGATGTTATTTCAAATGGAGAGAATCACTTTCGAAATGAGGGTTTCACGACGGGATCTCAGATCTCCAAGTCAGGGCTGTGATCAGGCCCTCTGAGGGCGAGCATGTGTCTAAATGGTGAGGGAGCCCAGGAAGGAAGAAATGGCGTGTTAAACATCTACCCCGGAAGAAAATTTCATTTGTCAAAAGCACTTGAATTTCAAAGTTAAACAGTGACATCGATTCGTAAATCCCAGAGGTTAATAAAATCCCTCTCATCTGCAAAGAATGTGAAGTCCACAGAATCATTTCAGATTCAGGTACTTACTTGACTATCAAGCTCTACACACATTCTAAACTAAAAATAAGATACATCCAGAAAAGTGAACACGTCGTAAACAAAAGCCCTGATCAGGCGTCACAAAGTGAACATACCTGCATGATCTTCACATGGATTAAAGCAGAGTCACTTACTACCAGCACCCCAAAGACTGCCTCACGCCCCACCCCGGTCTCTATTCTACTCACAGATTCATTTGTGTCCATTTTGACGCCTTCTATCATTAGAATCCTATAGAAAGTATGTTTTTGTGTCTGTCTTCTGTGCTCAGCACTGGGAGTATACACTGTTCATTGCTGTATAGTACTTCCCTCGACACAGGCCTTTGTGTATGTGCTTAATTTACTATGGACAGACATTTCAGTAGAGTCCTTGTGGGCACAATTACACCAAGCACAGCCATATACCTGTCTTTTGTGCAAATGTGCACACATTTCTCTTTGGTGCATGACTAAGGATAGATAGACGGGGGCTTGTGGGGTAGGCTCAGGTTTAGGGGAGACCACCAGAGCTTTCCAAAATAGCTATACAAACAGCTATGTTGTACTAAAGATTTATAAACCTATTCAAACATCAACAGGGCTCTCTGAATGAAATCCTCTCCTCCTTTTGTTAAAGTGATATCTGAAATACAAATAAATGAAATGGCTTGAAGGATGGAACCCCCCGAAGAGCTGACATTCTGGGAATATCTTGCCTGTTACTGGTTTCTAACCAAACACCTATCACAGACAAAGTGTGATGGTCACAAATTGTTCAAACAGCCAACACATCTGAATACAATGGCTCTTTCATGTGCTATTAAGTCCTGTTGGATATTTATAGGTTAGATAAAACTATAGAACCCCAAATTCCTAAAGCAGACGTGTCCACATAAGGAAGTAGATGGTCCACACCCACTTGCTTTGCTTCCACAGGGGAGGAATGGGGTGGGTGGGGCTCCCTGGTGGTGCGAGGGGTTAAGTCTCAGCACTATGAAGCTATTGGCAGCCACTGCAACATGAGTTCGATCCCCAGCCAGGGAGCTGACCCACATGGCACAGCAGACCTCTCCTGTCTCCCCGCTGCTCCCCTCAGCAGTGGATTTCAGTAGACCCACCTGTTCTGTTCCCCACTCTGTCTCTGGTGAATCCTCTCAACCCCTGCACCTCTGGCCTGCACCCCAGCTCTCGTATGCATAAATAAATCTTTTGAAAAAATAAGAGAAAATAAAATCGGCCATACTAAACACTGATTAAAAATCTGTATGCTTTTTAAGCCACTAAATGTGAGCTCCTTTGTTACAGCCGTCACGGGAAACTCATGCAAAGGGGACCGCAGGTCCAGGGCTGTGGCCAGGAGCATCTCCAGGAGACACAGCAACTGAGTCATCAGGGTCACGTCTCCACCTGCGGGACCACCCGTATTATTTTAGGGTCAAAAGCAGAATATAAGAAAAGTAGAGGTCAACTTAGCAGCCATCTCACAACCAAATAAAATTATGAGACTTCCACTGCCCTCTTAGCCCCAGACCTCAAAGAGACATGTCTGGCCTGAGACAAGAACGGCAGACACGAGCAGCCCCTGTGCCTCGTGGCCTGGGCATGGCGCCCGGGGGCTCACGCTCACATTTTCCTGCTCTGTGGGCTTCTGCTCAAGCTCACCACTAGCAGCTCTGAAGCATCAGCTAGGACAGAGCTTCACTTCTGATCTATTAAAAAGAAAATCAATAAGGCTTTTATATTACAATTTCCATTTCATTTTGCCTTCTGCATCCTGTTTTCTCCTAACCCCTAATATCCTCCCTAAGTGATACATCCGGGCCACTGGCAGGAAGGCAAAATGGCTTTCCTGCCATCAAAGCTGCCACACAGCCCAGCCTTGGGGGTGCTGGAAACTTCGGCAAGGAATTCACCAGCAGGGCACCATCAGGACTCACAAACCCCACACTGGCATGCCCTCCGGCAGAGGGGAATGGTCGGCGTATAGTCAGCGGAGGACTCAGTTGTGTTTGCACGAGCTCAGGTCGGATTAAAGCCCCCCCACGCCCCCTCGTCCATTGCCTACGTGCCCCCGATGCCCCCATAGTGATAAAGAAGATGCTTCCACTTACAACTCCTTGGTTGTCACTGCAACTCTTCACAACGATCCAATGTCAGGACCACTTTCTGTTGAAATCTCTGGCGAGGGCTCTCAGAGCGCTCACTTCTGGAGGGTTTGTGTTGATAAGAATGTGCACAGGCACACAAGGCACAAGCAGGCTGACATCACTGCAGAAAGTAATATCCTGTGCCCGTGTGTGCCGCTGCCGCGAGGCCTCCTCCAAAGACATCTGCTTTTAAATAACGCCTGTGCCCTCACCGGCCAGCCTCCCTGGCAAGAGAAGTATCCACGTGGAGCTGGCTGTGAGTTAGGAGGGCAGGCTGTGTGGACAGTTTTCTGAATGGCTGAAAAGCACCCCATCCTCCATGCTGATAACTCAGTAACAGCTGAACAGGTGTCCCTGATGGACAGAACAGAAAGCAGCCCCTAACAAATAAAACCCACGAGGCACCAGAGAAAAGGTGATGGCGCTAGAAAATAATAGTCATGATTTCAATTCCAGCAGAGATGTGTTTGAGCAGAATGACTCAAGTTCCAGAATTAACCTCACAAGCCGAAGGAGGCACATCTGGAGGTCTCCAAGCCACGGAGCTCAGTGCCAGGGGCAGCCATCAAGCAGGGGCATCTGCCTCCCGCACCACCCAGGGCCCTTTCCTGCCAGCACAGGGCTGCTGGACACGGGAGTGTCCAGGTGAGTAAGACGGTCCTTGTCTCAAGAAACTCCCAGGCAAGTGGCTAGAAAGACACCAAAAAGCAAAGTCTACCCAGTGAGGGAGGGCTCTCACTGAAATGTCCACATGGGACCCCACGTGAAGGTCAGTGAGAACTGTGTGACTGGGCAAGGTGGCCCTTAAGAAGCAGGAATGTAGAGGTATTTGCAGGGAGCTCAAGGAGACGCTCATCCGAGAGAAGACAGAAAAGACAAGCTAATGGGGGAAAGGCCCCAAAGCCACAGCTTCAGGGTTCAGAGTTCGTCCAGGAGGTGGTGATGAGAGCTGCGGGCACTCCAAGCCAGGTGAGGGCACACTGATTGGCTCATTCAGTCATTCACCAAACACTCGGGGACAGAGTCCTCTCCTGGCACTGGAGCAGGTGCTAGAGATGGAAGAAGGAACAGCGGAGGAATCACTCCTGCCGCCTGATGCTTGTCGTTAGCCATGAAGACCGGCGATTATAAAGACAAGGGAACACGGTGTCCCAAGGACCAAGGAGGGGCACATAGAAGGACCTCTGGGGCGTGTAGCAGAGGAGGCCCGCCCAGCTCAGGGTGGGGGCAACCATGTGCCACAGGATCCAAGTCAGCAAGGCGAAGAAGGGGTTGGGATGGGTGCAAGAGCAATGGTCCCCGGAGCAGGACTGAGGCGACTAGACACCTGGGTGTGCAAGCCCAGTGGGCTGAACGGAGACTGTGAGGGTGCTGGGACTTAGCAGAGCTCTGGCTGCTCTCTGGAGGTGGAGAAGGGGTGTGGGGGAGCAGGCTGCTGCCTCGTCCAGGCACTCAGGATCTAGGACTGAGCAGGGCGGGCAGTGGTGGCAAAAATGAGGTGCCAAAAGATGCTTCTGCAAGAGGCCAAGAGCAGACTCAGCGGGAAGTGGCAGCCAAGTGATGGGATAAGATGACATGGTGAGTAAGGAGCCCCAAGCGGAATGTTAACTGAGATGGTGGGGGAAGAAAGGTGCATTTGGGAAGGAATGAAGTAAGAAACAGGGCACAGGAATGTGGGGGTTGAGGACGAGCCAAACACCCCTGGGTTAGTGTCCCGGTTAAGGAACCAGGAGTCATGCAACTTGACAAACAGCTCGGGAAGGAAGGTCTCATCACTCTCAGGGGTGGACACTAACACCTGGCAAACCTAGCTGTCAGGACAGGTGTTCTGTCTCACACTGAGAAGATTCATGCATCCCCATGATGCTCACACGGGTCCACACTCGGGAAAAAAGTCACAGTGCGTCTACTGCTCTTCCTGTCACGTGTCCCATTAACTGGAGAAGAGGCTCGTTTCCAACTCATTCACTTCAGAGGTTTAGAATCATAAGCCTGCAGAAAGACAGTGCCCTAGAGGGTGGACTTCATTTTCACAAGGTCATTTCATGTAGGAGGGGACGAAAGTGGAGACTGTGCTCCCAAACCCTTGTGTGACTGTGGCTGAAATTAGAACCCCATGGCTGACCCCCCAGAGTGCTCATTATGTCATGCTGCTGCGTGTACTCGACCCCCAAAACTTTATACTGAGGGCACCCCCATCTAGACTCTGTTCTCCGTAGAGCCCTCCAAAATAAAGCCTTGAAAAACAAATAAACCCACCTCCACAAAAGCAGCATTTCTATGAATTCAGACAGCAGCCCTACCCCTTATTTATGGCTCCAAGTTACCTTAAAACAGAAAGCTCAATGGTGACAAAATATGGCTATCAGCACTGTGTGTTTCACTACAGAAAGAACGTCTGCCCAGGGCCCTTTCGGAAGGTGCGCTGAGGTCTGCAGCACTGGCAGGAACGTCAGGGACCTGGCTTTGATCTCCTGGTAAATACTCAGCCTCTTCTACAGTCTCAGGATCTCAGAGTCAAGACGGGTCATCCTGTTCAAGAACCCTGGATGCTTCACTCCCTCCCAACCTTCCGCCCCTCTGCCAGCACACCCCGGATGGCGAAAATCTTACCACCTCCTGGGGCAGCTCACTCCAGCCCTCAACAGAATGGTGCTCTTTATGATGAGCTTGACGCCTGGCCCCCAGCCATGTCCTTCCACAGATTCAGGACTGTCCAAGGTCTCCTAATCTCTCTTTCAGGAGACCGCCCTTCGGCTGTTTGCTAACGCTGATCATGTACCCCCGAGCCTCTGTTCTCCAAGGTAAACAGTCCAATTCTTTCCACTAGATCTTATGTAACAAGGTTTAAATTGGCACTGTCATTCACCGAGATTCTCCTGAAGCGTGCTGACTTGTCTCGATGGTTTTTAAAGTGTAGATCCAGAAATAAATGCAGTGACCCAGCTGTGGGCTTTCTGATATCCGGTGAAAGAAATCTGTCACCTTTTCTACTCTAACCTCTTGTAACATTCCCACATCTCCTGGCTCCCAGTTGATAAGCTTGTGATTGGGTTCCCAGGGCAGGATTTATGATTAAACATCATGTTGAGAGTTACAGCCCCTACCCTTGGCCTGTGCAGTTGTCTCAGAGTATCTTCTGATCCCTTCAGAGCCCCGTATCTATCTGCCATTCAAAGTCATGGATCACAGGCTCTCCGTCAGCCAGGGCTAGACCAGGGGGTATAAGAGCAGCCTTCAAGTTGACTTTGACACATCACTAAGCACAGCCAGTTGTGAACTCTGCATAACCCAGATCAACAGATCCATTTCCAGTCTCTCTTCTTTGGGAAATTGTACCATTGACTCCGGGGCTACTGCTCTCCACCTCTCTCTCCACGTGTTTCAGTGATATCCGATTCATCCCCTGACCAGAAGTGGGCACAGAGCTTAGGGTTCCCCTCACCAGCCTCCCCTAATCACAATAATCGGTATCCAGGTCCGGAGCGGCACCCGAGGCTATTCAGTCAGAGGCAATACTGAGGGCTTCATGGGAACTCCACTTCCCACAGAGATTGGAGATGAGTGGTAAGCAAAAACTTCCTCTGAGCACAAAATCTACCCTGAAAGAAACCATGCCAAAGATAGAAAGAGAGCAAAGGGATGGCGCAAGACTGAGCTACACAAATATCATTAAAGAAGCTAGATCAAACTTGTCCTGAAGCCTGCTCTACCTTAGAACTCATGGGTGTCATTACTTCCCAAATTCCTATCTTAAGCAAAAGCATTTTGGGTTGGATTTCTATCAATGAGAAAAATATATCAAAATTTTGTAATTTCCTTCACAGGCACCCCAAAAAGTCATGGGACACCTTGTCAAAATCCCTTGCCAATTCCTCTACCTCACTGAGGTTCCAATCTGCAGCACAGCATTGTAGTTAAACACTGCAGCTCTCAAGGACAATCCAGACCCCACCTTGACTGACTTTGGGACCTGGGGCGGATGACTGAGGCTCATCTGACTCTCCCTCCACATTTAGACCCTCTTTATAGGATTACTGTGGCACATTACAGCCAATATAATGCCCAGTGTGCAGAAATACTAAAAGTGCCAGGAGTTTGCATTATTAACCTGCGTTGCTGTTATTATTATTATCATGACTCTGATTACAACTCTAGTTATGTTACCAAAAACCAATGTATTAAACCTGCACTAGCACTGGATGCTCTTGACCTTCATTTACAAGCACTCTTTCCTCATCCCAGAAAGAATATTTCCTGTATCTCTTCTAGGATCAACACCAACCACCTTCCTCCCCGGATCCGTTTGCCAACAATCAGCCATCAGCAGCTGCGGCATAATTTACTGTGGAACATTTAGATGAAGCTGCAGGATTTCAGGGAATGGAGGGCAGGAAAGTAAGTTACAGGGGTGTGGCACCGTCCCAGCCCTACCACCCAGGCACAGAGTTCCACCTCGTTTATATTCAGTCAAGCTAACTCAGGGCAAATCTCAGAAAGTGAAGTGGAACTCCTAATTAAAAGGTAGCCTTGAGCTGTCAATAAAATTATGCATAAAGGAAATGTTTAAAAACACAGTAGTGACTTCCTTGAGACAGATTTTCATTTGAGATTTTTTTTTTTTTAACTCAAGTGTGGGGATAAATAAAAAGAAAGTATGCTCTTCAACACTGTCGTTGCTTCCCTCCCTGAAGCTTAGAAAATCATCTTTGATTCGCAAAACATCACAGCGCATTTAAAATTGCTGGTTGGAAGAATGGCAAGTCTGGTCTTTTCTACCGATTGCTGGAAAGCAGCAGGGAGGAGCATTTGTTTTGAGTTGTTTAGAGAAGGCAATTCCTTTGTTGCGTTCTTGCACTACACTTATCGCCCTCCACACCCAGTCCAGGCTGCGGGCTGCAGCACCCTCTCCCCCAGCACCCCGCAGACTCGCACTGGGAACCCCGCCTGCCTCCTCCGAGTTCTAGAAGGTCCGTCTCCGTTATCACCATATTTTCTCAGCACCTGGTGTACAGACAATGCACAACCACCAGCAACAATTACAACAAATACGTGGAAGGTGTGAATACACGAGTAAATGGAAGGATGCAAGAAACACCTGGCTCTGTGAAGAGCTAAGCGGCCCCTCCAGGGCCTGACCTTTTCCCTGTCACTGTCACTGTGAGAGACAGCACAGCTGGCATTTGACATTTGTGGCGCCTCCGTCATGAGACGCACCCACATGCACCCTGTTCTGCTTTGGTTTTATCTTTCTCGCCTCACATTGCTGACTCCTCCCCACCCCCCAAAGACCTCGGAACCCCAGCAGCTGCTTCTTTGACAAGCTGTTTCTTTGACATCCTCTTTTCATCAGTGGCTTAGAGGCCCTTCCCGGGGCTCAGGATTGGCTGATGGCTGAGGCTCGCTCCCTCCCCTCCCACTTCTGGACACTTTATTCTTACCTTCGAAGCTCCCAGCAAACAGGTAAACCCAGGTGATGGCTGGGATGCAGAGAAGGGTCAAAGAGGCAGCCAGGAACTTCCGTCTCCCTCTGCAGATTCCCAGCATCCTCTCAGACGTGGCAATCCCTACTCGCAGCGCCGATGCATCAAGTCCTCGGCCTCCCTCATAATACTCTCTGAAAGGAAAAGCAAAGAGGAAGGGCTAAGTTCTTAGCACTGCAAGTGGATGTGCACTGCAGAAGAGAAATATCTTATAGACCCTTTATCCCAAGAGATAATGATGGCATCTTGAATCCAGCAAAAATGAGACAGCTCTTTAAAAGAATAAATAAAGGATGATCCAAGTTGTAAGGGCTTGCTCTCTTGCCGCCTTGCACATGCATGAACATATGCGTATTTTATGGTAGAGGTTACCTGTGCAGTCTGAACTAAGACACATACTAAAAGAGCATTTCATTAGCACCATTTAGGGAGGAAGCACTAACCAGGTACTGTGTTTTCAAAAAAAAAAAAAAAAAAAGGTAGAAGAAGGTCGCTCCAAGGGACACAGTCTAAGAAAAGAGACTAAGGTAAAACATCCACAGTAACTAGGAGAAAGTGACCACTGGGATTTGCATGGGCCTGTAGAGAAGGACAAATGAGGATACCAAGTGACCGTGTGTGGTCAAGATGGCAGAGCAGCCCCCGAGTTCCAGGCAGAGAGCTGCAGGAGATGCTGGGGTGATAGGCAGCAGGCCCAAAGAAAAGAGACCAGACAGTCACAGTGTCACCTGCAGGAGGCCCCATCTTATCACAGTTGAAAAGCTACAACAATGGGCACTGTCTTAATAGTCTGGACCGTTGATGGGGAAGATGTCCAGAAAAGCATGGAAACCACTGAACCGTGCAGAGAATGGAGAATACGGAGATAACCTGTCACCAGCCAGCCGAGGGACTGTCTTCAGACCTCAACAGAAGAGGCAGAGACAGGTCAATCCAGATGGAGGAGAGACCACGGTCGTTCCTTCACTTGGGTACTGAACCAGGAAGCCATGTGACTTATAAATGACTAAATAACCAACAGACCATGCAATCTCATCTCCACCCGCCTCCTAATATAGATGTCACACAGGATGTCGGTAGAGAGAGGAGTACTAGTGAGCCTGCCCCCGACACACCAGAACCCCCAGCTGCCATAACAGGCACTGGCTTCCCAAAGATTAAATGCCCATGAAGTGGCTGGCTGGGGTGTCCCTCTGGATAGTCCCACGTTGAGTCCTCTCTGTCGACAGTCTGGGAGAAATGTCTTCTCTGCCCACAGGCCCTGGTGTTTCCATCCAGTTCACCTTGCGTTCCCTAAGACACCTGCAGGGGCCAGATGATTTTCTGCTGAAGAGATAATGGGATCTCACCAATGGTGGCCCTCAAGCTTCAGGGGTCTGTGTTCAGCAAGTCGCCAGCCATCAACTCCTAATGGAGCTGATCTCAACTATCAACCCAGGTTTCTGCAGCCAATTTGACATGATTTTCTAAATGGCCCTCTTTTGAAACAGATGAAAGATCACAGGGCTGGAGGGTATGGACAAGAAAGTAAAAGCAAAAAAAAAAAAAAGAAGAAGAAGAAAAGAAAAATCCCTTTAAACAAAGAATGTTGACCTGAAAAAAGCCCTCCTAGGGACGTTTTGCTTTGGAAGCATGGGATGCAAACTCTACCTGCAAACTCCTCTAGTCACTAAGAATGAGGGGGGCGGGGGGGGATCCTGTGGAGGGGAGTGTCTGTGCCATCACACAATCTGGATTCAGATCCAAATGCCACAGCTGAGACCCTGACAAATCCCACCTCTGGAAACTTCATTGTGTTCATCTATAGAAGGAAGCCATACCCTTGTTGAAGGGTTGCTAATGAGGCTTAAGTAGGGGAGTCCTTGAGGGGTCGGATCAGCAAAGGTTCACCCACCACATGGCAGAGGTGATCCTCCATCCATTTTACACGAGAAAACTAAGGCCTGGAGAGATTGATTAACTGGCCAGAGGTCACAGTCACACATGCGAGAGGCAGAGCCCCCAGGGCTGCTGTCTTTTAATAAGTTAATGGATTCCCACTACCTTCACCAGGGACATCTCCATCTAACTTAAATCCTTAATATTGAATCTTATGACTATTTTCCTCCCAGGGTCCAATATCTCATATTTATTTACTCTCATTCTGAAAAAAAAAAAAAAGGGCAAATATAATTTGAAAGCTATAGATGAATATAGACTTTTGGGAAAAAGCAGGAATATATATGGAACTGAATTCAAATGGCATTAATATTTAAATAGCACTAAGAAATCTCTCTAAAAGACTTATTTTCCACCTTTCTTCTCTCCATCTGCAGAAGTTCATTTCAACTGGCACAATTTGTACCAAGTTTTAAAACAGAGTCCAGAGTGGTTTGCATTTTATGATAACACTGGCATCTGAAATTAAACCCAGCAGGTAAAACATATTCCTTCATAGATTTGACTTTTAAATGACACCCTTGTGCACTAAAAGCACATTTTGAAGGAAAAAAATCTCAATTTCTATCAAAAGTTACTTCAGGACGTCAATACAGGAATCAACACAAGAAGAAAGGAAGGAAGGAACAGGAGGTGGGCTGGAAATTACATCCTAAGCATGCTCAAATATCGATGCATTAACTAGGCAAACCAATCCCTAACCTGCCCCTGGCTGGTGATAGGGACCCAAGTCCACCTGTTAGTTAACCCAGGGGATCTAAGTGTGGTCTCTAAATGCACCTTTCTCAAATCTAACATGCAGTTCCCTTTAGTCACTCCTACTAAAGATGTAATCCCTGTGTCTCCTCCCATCTGTCTTAACCAATGAAATTCACATTTATGAGGAATCAGAGAAATCACTGTAAACATAATGTAAAATTTTGGCAGAGCCACCCTTGCTTTAGCAGGCAAGAGAGAAAAGCCATGTTCACAGGCTCCATCCTGTATAAGGAAATCTGCAGCCCGAAGGTAAAGTCAGTCTTTGCAGATTAAAAAAAATAATAATTTAACAAGGAGGACCCACCTATGCATGTCTGCAGGGCATTCCCCAGAAAGCGAGGGATTAAATCCTGCATAGTCTTCCTCTACCATCAGCATATCTTTAGGGGAGGGCAAAGTGGAACTAGAAAGCCCAACTATCAGGAATTACATTAATAATGTCCATGGCTCCTGTTCCTACCTACATAAACTAAATTCAACCTGGTGTTGATTAGAACAGCGCTCACAGAGTAAAACCTGTGGCAATGTTCCCGGGGTTTGAATCCTCATTTTGACTATTTAATGAACTCTGTCTAACTATCACTGAGACTTTATTTTCAGTTAGCATTATCATGATCTGTTAAAAGCCACGAAAGCAGAATTCAAAGCTGAAAGTAAAATGTAACTGCAATTCAGCGCAATGTGATAAATTATATATACATGTATAAATATCTACATATCTATAGATATGCAAAAAAGGCTTAAGTGCTAAAAGACATATCTAGTTAAGTGATACGGGTAATTTCAATACATAGGTATTTTTCTTAAATTTTATACAAGGAGGATGCATGGCTATTAGAATTTTAAAATATTTAAAAGCTTGAAACATTATGTCTTCTTGTTATACTGTTTGAGATTCAAAATACCGCAAAGCAGATAATGTAGTATGAATGCCTTAGCTTTACTTTACATACCGGATCCAGTGAATGAACAGGAGGATGTTGGATAGAATGTACCCTGAAGGGGTGGCTGGTTGCCATCTGAAAAACTCTAGTCAGAATTTCACATTTCAAATTCTATGATCCAAGCATCTCTGATCAACAACACCAGAGGCCAGCTTTTAATTAGTATCATGGAAGTTAAAATTGATTTTTCATGGATGTTCAAGATATATGGATTTTCCAGAAACACTGCACAAGAAGGAGGAATAAAAATCTAAGGGACCTCCAAAAAACAAAGCCAGAAAAAAAGAAAGAAACCCAATGGTCCAAACCCTTTAGAACCACTTAAGACTCAAACTTATCCTACAAGCACATAACAGAGCTGAGCCAGTGATTCTAATAACTAGAAAATGGGCTAAATCCCCCACTCACACACCATGGCTACCTGAGAGTTTCTTGGATGGTGCTATCCTGTACCTATCAGGGCAATAAGCTTGCAAAATCAAGTCCTGCAGCAGAGAGACACCTGGACAGGGGTCCACTCACACCCCAAGTGGTTATCCTGAAAGATTTTACCTCCTCTGCTGGACCTGGCTGGGATTTCAAGTCTGCAATGCTTCTTTGGAGCCTGCTAGCAAGTGCTAGCCTGCAGGCTCTTCCTCCCTTTCTTTTAAACCTCAATAGGTGTCAATAGCACATTCATTTTAACTTCACTGTCTTGTCATCATTTGTGGTGCATTAGTTCATCTCTCTTCATTAGATTAAAAACACTTAACAGCAAACACAAGTTGACACTCAAATATCTCTCTACAAAATGTAGTCCCTGCCCCACCAGCAGCAGCAGCAACTGAGAGCTTACAGAAATGCAGGACAATTCCCACAGGCCCCCTGAATCATTTTAACAATATTCTGCATTTTAACAATATTCAGGGTGGCTGGAGTGTGCTTTACTGTTCCAGAAGCCTCTACTAAAGCATCCAGTAAATAATTGGTTAATAATTAAAAAAAAAAAAGTTAGCCTCCCTCACTCCCCTTCAGAGACCACCAGAGAGGACCACTGGGCTTTGCTGACTATGTACTGCCAACAGTTCTATGACAGGAAGAAGCAGGGCTTCCAGAAACAAAAGTACCTTTTTCTAATTAAACAAAAGCATCTCATGGGCTAGCAGTGGCCCTTATGACCCACCCTGAGCTGCCATCAATAACACATCTCCCTCGTTTGAATGACAGATCAGCACCAACAGCACCACAGAGGCATTCTACACCATCTCACAAAGGGGAAACTGAGACTAGGAGAAGCCAAGCCTTCTGATTCCGTAGTTGGAATCCCCAGGACACAAACTAGTTTTTTCATGAAAACAGATTCAGTTCTTTGCTACAGGACACAGGCCTAACAGCCAGTCTGCTCGTTCCCAGGCAGACCATGGATGCCTCAAAGGGCAGTGTCCCTTCAGACCACGGCTGATTCGTTAGTTGCGAATTTTGATAACTCAGGGGAGACACTGACTCACTTCCCAATTGATCGGAGGGAGGAGGCTGTTACAGTGGACGCCAACTCGAGGGGTTGCAACTTGGATTCAGACAGTGGTAGCAACACTGGAGAGAAGTGCACAGACCTGAGACTTGTTCTAGGTGTATGAGCTGCGGGATGTGAGAACATGTGGCTGTGACAAGATGACAGGGGTGAGCGAGGCTTGAGAATGACACCAAGGTATCTAATCTGACTTGAGCAATGGACTGCGTGCTCTTGTCCTTTAAGGAACAGGCGAAAGTCTACAGAGCAGGTTTGGAAGAGGCTATCTGGAGGTCTAGGGAGCAAGTGGTAAAGGAAGATCTTTGCTTGTATGAATCTGAATGCCCGAGGAGAGGCCCATGCTGGATATAAATGTAGGAGTCATCAGCTTGAGGCTGTTTTACAAGCCAGTGGGATGGGGGGAAGGGGCTGACCTAGGAAGAGAAAAGAATATGGGCCCCCCGCCCCGAATCCTATAACACTCCTGGAACTTGCCCATCAGTAAAGAGGTGTGAGAAGAGGAACATATGGGATAAATATTTTGGCAGAGAGGGTGTGAGTTTACCAGAAAAAGGACAATAGAATTTCTGAGCATTTCACTGCCCATTTGAAATCAGAAATGATGAAAGGGAGCAAACTTGCCTTCCTGACAGTGCAATTTCTTACCCCAACATCCGGCTTCCTACATAAAACCATGGAGGACTAGTATGGTCATGTTTCTGAAACACTGAGCTCTCTAGGCTACGACCCTCAGCAAGGACAGCCGAGGAGGGCGTGCATGCTTGCAGACAGGGGTCATGATACTGGACCCTGGTATCCAGCTGAATAGAGACTATAAAGAAGATCTGGACCTGGATGGGCAATGACAAAGAAAGTCACTGCTGATGAGAGAGAAGAATGTGTATAACGGCGGCCTCTGCAGCTAACAGAGAGAGGCCGGTGAGCCACCGAGGAGCAGGGGAGATCCAGCGGCGTCCACGACATGATTGCATGACAACAGGAGATGCTATCGGAGCATTAATGACATTAAAAGAACTTAGCTGGATGTCAGTGGCTGACCAATGGGATTGCGAGGGTCATACAGGCATTGTTAGCTTCTTGCTGCGACTGCCATGAAGCAGGGAGAAGGGCATCTCAGCCCATTTTCGGGCTGCTAGATATACAGCTATTATATAAATGCCATCAACTTGGCGGCTTAAACATTTATTTCTCACCGTACCAGAGGCTGACAGGCCCAAGATTTGGCGACCAAATCTGAGAGCGCGCTTCCTAATTCACAGACCACCATCTTTTCCCTGTGTCCTCACGTCAGAGGAAAAGGCAAGAGAGCTCTCTGGACTCGCGTTCATCATCATCATCCTATTCTTGAGGCTCCAGACCCATGTCATGATCACCCCCCAGATGCCCACCGAACACCATCACATCAGGGATCAGGAGACAACACAGGAATGGGTGGGGACACAAACATTCAGTCAATAATAGAGGACAGAAAATCAACATGCAGGTATGCCTGGTCCTTCCTCAGGATAGGACCCATCACGCTTTGGAATTCTACAATTATGTAATTAAATACTCAATTAATGGCTGCTTTGTCTGCTAGATTTTGATCTCCACTTAGACAAAAGCACGACTGCTTTGTATTCAACATGTACCCAGGCACATAGGAGGCAGCCATCGAATGAACAGACGAATGGACAGATGAACGAACGTCTATTGGTAAAGGGAGAAGCCTTTCAAAAGGAGAGGTCAGCTTCCACCTAGGCGGGGGTGGGGGTGGGGAAGTTACTGCTCCTTATAAAGGGACCATTTCTGTATCCTAAAGGGGGGCTATCCCCTGAAATAAATTAGTACTAGGAAGTGATTCTCAGGAAGAACCAAAATGTACCCTTTCCATAACCACCTTGAAGCACATAAAAAGAAATAAGAGAAATTAATTTTAATAATACATTTTATTTAACTGAGCATGACTCAGTTAAATGCTAATAATATTAGCATTTTAACACATAATCAATATAAAATATTATTATTGGGATATTTTATACTCTTTCTCATACTAAGTCTCTGCAATCCAAAGTGTATTTTATATTTTAAGAGCACCTCTCAGTCTAAACTGGCCACATTTCAAGTGTCCCAGGGGCCCAGTGCTGGACAGCACAGGTTAATATTTTCTAAGTCTTGGCATCAGCTTATGTAGAGAAGTAACAGTGGTTATAGGATTGAGGATGGAGTTGAGACTGGATAAACAGCAGACTGAGCTGGGGACTGTTGTACTAGAATGAACTGGAATTAACCAGATAGGTGAGCACGCAGGGAAAGAAGACATGATTCACTGGGGATGAGGATACAGGTACCTTACTGACACTTTGCCCTGGCTCTAATTCATACTCGGCCTTTGCAAGTGATCAAGACTCCAAAGGTTAACTGTCTTGGGTTACACTGGAAAGAAGGTCACTGAGATCAACCCCAAGACTTCTGCCTGCAAGTGTGATGAGCCTTCCTCAGCGTGGCCTCAGAGGCCTCCAGGATTGGACTCCTACCAACCTCATCCTTCCAGTTATAACCAAATCTCCCTCCCAATGCAGGACTCACCACACTCCCATGCCCTTTTACCTGCGCCCCCTCCCCACTGGACTAACTCCTACTCACTACACAGTGAGACTCCAACACTGGTTCTGGGAAGGGGGAGGGAGGATTTGGCCACCCCCTGGAGTACATCAGGAATGTCTACAGACATTTTGGCTTATCAAGTCTTCTTAGAATGGGATGCTACCAGCACCTAGTGAGTAGAGATCAGGGAGAAACATCTTGCAAGGCACAAGAGAGCCCTCCAGCAATAGACAGATGTTTAGACCAAAATGACAACAGGGCTGAGGCTGAGAAACCCTGGTCTAAGGCATCACTTCTTTGGGGGAGGCTCGTCCTCAGAGCATGTTTCCACAGCGCCCATGCCTGGAAGACCTGCAAATCCACTGCCTCCAAAGATGAATTCGTTCATCCTGGAAGGGGTGGGGTTGTGGAGGGTGGGGTTGTTGAGGGCATTGGGAAATGGAGGCACAGATGGGGGCGCAAAGGGCACTGATCTGCACCCCGTACTTTTCTCATTTCCAACTCTTCCATGACACCATACAATCTAGATTCTGGTTTTTAAGGGCAGGGACCCCAGTTTAATAGCGATGTCAATAGCAGGATCACTTCCAGCACAGAGCTCTCTCTCTGGGTGACACAGGTGGAGAAGCAAAAGGGGGAAGTGGAGAAGAGGAGAAGAATGAGAAGCAACCAAAAATTTCCACTTACCAACGTTAACCTCTTTCGACAATGCATTGCCAAACAGATCTTTAATGCAAATTGATCTTTCCTGAGGATATACACTTTTCCTGGGGTCAGATTACAGCTCCGGGACAGCTGATTTTTTTTTTTGTTTTTCTTCTGAATGTTAAATCAGCTCTTAATCACATCCAGGAGGCTACCCCTGAAGCCCCCCATCGGAGTGTTTTGGTCTTCATTCTTTTGATTTTCATTCTGGAAAGGGATGATTTAGGCAGCCGTGCCTCACATTACCATTCTGCTTAAGCAAACACTCTTACACATTTAACAAGGGCCGATTCTGCAAACGCAAGTCGGTCTTCCCAACTCCTGGAGGATTACGTGTCTAACTAGCAGAATCCACTCCCTGCTACATTCCAAGGCCTACGGAGTTTTGTAAGTATCTCTTCTGGCAAATTATATAAAGCAGTTGTGTGGGGTCAGGGATGCCTACTCCCCAGAAGCCTCTGGTGAAGAGCAGCAGGACTGACTCCAGGCAGCTGGAGGATGGATAGGACTACCTGAGAGCCACCAGATTTCAACACCCTAAACAAGTGTACCAGAGAAAGCATGAAGTCAGACTGGACTCTCTAGTTTTAGTCCTGCTAGAAGCAGCTTGTTCTGGGACCCACCAACACTCTCTTCTATGTCGCTCATTCCAATCAAAATGAATGTGGGATCCCCAAACTAGCCCCCAGAATACAGCATCTGCAGCTCCAAAATCTACTCAGAGATAGAAATCCCTCCTCTGCATGGGTGCAAAGCTATTGATGGCTTCCGATGATCTTGGACTTAGGTCCAGATAAGAACTTTCAGCTAATGTTCCAAAGTTAGAGATTCAATCTCAGACATCCAGATTTAAAAAAAATCAAACTGTTCAAATCTGTCTCACCACAAATCTGTCTCACCCACCAATACAGTGCAGAAAGCAAGGAGTCTAGTTAATAGGTGCTAGTTCATTAGTTGTGAGGCTGTCAGAAGAACCCAGTGGCTGTGACAATATACAAAGCTGTCCCCATCTCAGAAGTCAAGCTAAATGCTTTCCATTTTTATCACCCAATTCATAACCTTGCTGTCTGGCTTTAAGAATCAATAGCTTGGTGGTTTTGGTATCCAATAAATTTGTCTTAGTTTGGTCATTTTTCATTCCCCATGCCACTTGAAGAGAGCAAGATAAGGTAAATTGCTCCTCTCACGGCATTTGTTTTTTCCAAATCTATAATTCCACACTGACATGTTCCACAAACCCGTGTAAGCAAAGAAGGAAAGAAAGCAGATCTCAGAGGTCCCATTCCCAGATCAAGCAAGCTTCCAACTTGGCTCAACTAATTAAACAAGTTTCACACAGACAAAGGCCAACTGGTCTACCCAAGGCCACCATCATTCACCTAGCAGAGAATTTTCCTCCAGCACCTACAAAGTATCAAACCCTGCACTAGCAATTTTCATGAATTATCACAGTCCTCACAAGCATGCTGCCTGAAGAAATGCCACTGTTTTGTACACACACACACACAGCATACTTATTGATTTTTTATGTTTATGTGGAACACTGAAACTGAAAAAAGAAAGCAATTCTGACTTGGAGGATGAGAGAAAGCAGTAAGAAACTTCAAGAACAAGTATAAAATAAGACAAATCGATAGATGTAGGCACCGACTCAATCACTGTGTCTAAAGGAGATGTTGGGGAGGGAGCAGCTCTCTAATCCAGTACAAATGATCAGAACAACAAACAGAGGCACAGGTGGGAAGGACAGGTCTAAAGTTAGGAAAAAGTATTGCAGAGAATTAAGTCTGGATGGAGTTCTGGTCTTTTTTTGCTTTGCAGCTTCATTTTTATCATCATCACCATGATCATCACCACCACCACCACCACCACCACCACCACCACCACCACCACCACCAAATCAACACCTGTATTTTATGTTTAAAGGACCTAAACATATGATCTGAAAGCATTCAGCATGGGAGAGAGAGAAAACCTTTAAGAATTTGTCACGTTAAAATCCACAGAAAGTGTTTGCGAAGGACTCAGGAACGAGAGGATGGGAATGTATAGTTATGAGTACAGGGTTTCCTTGTGGAATGATGAGAATGTTCTGGAACTAAATAATAGTGACAGTTGTACAACTGTGTGAATACACCAAAACCCACTGGATTGCATGCTTTAAAAGGGTGATATTTATGGTTTGAATTATACCTCAATTTAAAAAATGATCAGGAAACCAGATCAATGAAGCTTTGGGCTTAACAAACAGACCTGTCTCCAAGGCCCATGTCGATCTCAGCGCCCATCACAGGCCAATTGGAAACACACACACACACACACACACACACACACCCCAATTTGTTCTTGTTTACAAATACTTTTAAGCTATTTGTCAAACAAAATGAATTTGTCTGCCAGATGAAGTCCCAATTTTCTAAGTTCATTAGCAGCTGATGAACAGAAAGGGTGACCCTGGTGATTGAATAATTTGGCCGTGACTCTTGTCAAAGCCACTTTAAAAAAAATAAAACCCAAGCTGTCAAAAGAGAAAGAAATGGTATTTGATCCAATTTGTGCACCATTTCTGTTCGAGCCAGAAGCAAATAGTTACAGACCTGCTGTATGAAGGTGCCACAGCCAGGCAGGATGGCCAAAGACGACAGAGAAGTGGCAGGGCACCTGAGAACAGAGGTGTTGGAAGCCACGGGCAACATTCAGCTGACTGGAGGCCAACTCTGACAGCCTCTTTTTCATTCTGTCTATTTTTTTTTAATCCTCAAGCCAGCAAAAACATGCTTTTAAATGATAAAACCTGGATCCTTAGGAAATGAGGAATTCCTCAAGAAATCTTCCAGGCCTAAGTGAGGCATGCTATTCAGAGGCAGGGAAGAGAGGAACATTGCTGTCCAGGTTCTATGAAGGCCCTTGTTAGAAGGAGAAATCTAATATTTTACTACTACATTCATTTTACAATGCAAAAGAACACCAAGGTTTTCTTCCAAGCATATTAAAGGGAATAACAGAACATCCCCAATATTTCCCTCCATGTCGCCCCACTGCCAGCAGCAATTGAGGTGAGATTCAATTGTTTCTCGCAGCCAAAGGACACTTTTCTGAGCAATTCTTCCCATTTAGTTGCAGTCCTGACCCTTGGAATTCCATCTCGGAGTCTCCAGAGCTGGGAGAGGTTACCAAAAGGGTGGATTCTTCTTTTCGGAGATGGGAAATGGTTTGAAATATTGTGACCTTATAAAGTTGCATTGTGAGGGAGACCGGGAGCTACCTCTCGCCCCACTCCATCCAGAGGGTCTCTGGGCATTCATCTTCCAGATCTTTCTCCTTTTTACCCCCTTAACAGTCCCTGGAGGCCTGGACTCAGCCCTCACCCCCTCAGAGACTCTCCTCCTTAGTACGTGTCACCTCTACCAAATACTCACTTTCAAATTTATTTTATCATCTTTTTCCCCCTGGAATGTGAAACCCGGGATGGCAGAGGATTGTGTCTTTCTAAGTAAAATGTATAATGGGACTAGATTTACCTAATTTTAAACAGGAATCAGAGAAGATCTTTAAAGACCTTTGAAGCCCCTGACTTAAATAGGCTGGTGACCTCAATCCAGAAGTGATGCTGTCCATCCTTAGCAGGAAACAAGGGGGCCATTCTAAGCACTTTTTTAAAATGCTCTTCCTAAAGACAGACATCCAGGGTAAAGTCTCAATATTCTTTTGAAATGACTTTCAATTTCTAGAATTTCCAAGTTCACATTTGACAGTGAATATTTCAAAACCAAATAAAAAAAAAAAAGTTATCCAGTTGTTTGAAATGCCTTTTCCCAAATTATCGACTCACTTACTAGCTGTGCTTCCAGGCTCCATTCAAAGATCACCTCCGGGAAGCCTTCCCCACCAAGAAAAACTCCAAGCCATCCAAGTGAGGAAATAAAGGATCTACTTCAGTTTGGGAAAAATTTCATTTTTAAGTTCCAAAGGACTTAAAGAGCAAGTTACTCCCTCCTTCTTCCATCTTCTGATATGTCCTTACTGCCAACACTTTTTTAAAAAAAAAGATTTATTTTACTTATTTATGCATACAAGAACTTGGGGTGCAGGCCAGAGGACCGGGGTGGGGGGGTGAGAGGATTCACCAGAGACAGAGTGGGGAGCAGAACAGGCGGATCTACTGAAATACACTGCTGAGGGGAGCAGCAGGGAAGAGAGGAGAGGTCTGCTGCACCATGTGGGTTAGCTCCCTGTCTGGGGAGCGAACTCAGGCTACTATGGCTGCTGATAGATTCACAGTGCTGAGACTTAACCCCTTGCAGGGGTTAAGGGAACTCCATTATATCCAACACTTACCCAAGGGAACTGAGCCTCCCACCCAGGGTTATTGGTGGAAGTGGCATCTAGCCAAGACTTCCACAGTTTGGCTCTTTGGTTATTTGCTGCTTGTGGAGGGTGGTAGACATTTCTTATTACCATAAATATATTTATGTAAATAACAAGGTCTTTAGCAGATGTGTCCAAATACTGAACAGGAAGATGGAAATGAGTTTACAGAGCCTGTCCAATTACAAAGTCGTGAGGGCAAAATATCTACGGGTGTCCAGCTGGTTCTCGGCCGAGCAATGCCCTTGGCCGGCACCTGGAAGCTGCAGCCGCCCAGCACAGCACCGAAGCTGGGACTCGGGATGCAAACTGAATCTGCAAGGACACAGCAGGAATGTAAACCAAGGCCTCTTGGTCTGTTCCAAGTGTTTTCCACTTTGGAACTCTATACACAACTGCTTCAAGGCCAATAAATATTTGTATTTATAACTCAACAGAAATATCTATAATTCATGCTATCCAGAGATTTCCACCAATCTTTTTGTCTTCAAAAAGATGATGAGAGACGATGCTCTGTCTCTCTGGAATTGAAACGAAGTTTAAGTTTATCCTCTGTCACAAAGACTGAAAACTCCACATCCAGAGGGCCTCCTAATCTGACACGCCAACTTCCTAAATTCAGCAAAATGTAAGATATAATTGACAGGTATTTCCAAAGACTGGCGCGAATTGTTTTTCATGGCGATACACATCCAGAATATTTATTTGGATGGCTTCAGAAGTTTCCATCCTCGTTTATTTTTAGCTTTAAAATGTCCACAGGCACATGTCCTTACAGGGTGAACTTCAGGTAAAAATCCTACCAAAAACAACTGCAGTAACTTTCCTTTGCAATGCACCTTGCACAAAATTTCCTAAGAAAATTTAAAGGAGAAAATGAATTTTATAACATATATTAGCTATAAAGACATGTAAGCTCAGAAGGAACTCACTTTCCACAAGCAAATGGGAAAAGTTCATGAGTGATGGCATAAATAGTTCAAATCGAAAAATTAGATATGCTACTCCTATGTGTACTGCAGCGCTATTTACAATAGCTAAGATATGGACGCAACCTAAATACCCAAAAACAGATGGATCAAGAAGATGCAGTATATATACACAATGGAATACTACTCAGCAATTAAAAAGATAAACTCATGCCATTTGCAGCAACGTGGAGCTGGAAGGGAGGATACTAGGCAAAATAATTCAGGAGGAAAAAGATGCACATTGGATGGTTTCACTTACAGATGAAATATAGAGAAACTGAACAAGGGGTCAGGAAAAAGGCAAAACGTGCAGGCAAGCTATAGATCTGAGGCATACAAGTGGGGAGGTGGAGGGAGAGAGGTCAAAACAGAGGAGGGAGGCACAAGGGGATGTAGTGATGAATCACGGATGCTGTAGTGGTGGGAGATTTACAGGGACAACACCTGAGGGGCGAAATCAAAATGCTGCACAAAAATGAACAACGATGTAAGAAAATACAATAACTTCAATAAAAATCAATCTTGGTGAGCTACACTGAGAAAGCCAAGGCCAAGTTCACACTCCAAGCCCTTTGGTGTGACTGGGACTGCAGGTCAGTAAGCTGATGACTGACAAAAGCACTAGAGAATGGACCAGAAAAGGCAGCCACAAGAACTGCGAAAGCATGTGAGTTTGGGGCCACGTACTGTGATGCAAAACATTCTTCACGGCTCAGTTGTTTCCATGGATTACAGCGTGGCACACAGATGAACTGAGTTTAAATAATGTGAAAAGCTTAAATAATAATGAGGATTTTTTTGAGGGGATAACATTGGTTTATGTGCTCGTTTGTGTTTTAGAGGTAGTGGACCTCCCTCTGTAGGTGTTATTACCACAGGGATAAAAAAAATAATACTTTAGAATATATTCCATAATATCCTTAGGACTTTTTGCTTTTATCACGCTTGGGGGAGTTTTGGTGCTTAAAGTCCTTTCATCCACAAAGTCACCTGGTCATGGAATATTCTACTGCTTAGCATGAGGCTACTGGGCATTTGATGGAGAAGTTTCTACAGGAATGATCCCACCAAGGAGCATATTGTTATCATGATATGCTCGAGCAGTATTAATAATGTGAATCATACAGTATTATTTGATTAATAATACTGGCATGTTTGGTAAGTATTTTTATCATATATAGCAACAGCAAGGGAAACATCTTTTGAGGCAGAAATTGAGAGGAAAGTGGTCAAAACAGAAAAGAAGGAATGTTAACACATTTGATTTTCTGAGCCTTGCAAGTTTCCTTCTGCCCTGTTGAACCACTGACTATTACACCCAAGAGCCCTCTATTAGTTGTATTGTTTTAGCCAGAACACCCTAATAACACAAAGGTGTTCTGTGAAGGTCGGGGAGGGGGCAGGAGTGGCTTCAACTGGTACTAATTTCTGTCTTGTCAAACAATCAGGCCAGTGGTCCAGTCCCAAATACTAATAACAATGCTGGTAATGAGATTGGAATAATAAACATTCTCTTGTTGTCTTGCTCGTTATCATTTTATTAATATCGGTGTGTTGTAGATAATTATTGATGTATTATTAATGACCCTGGCACACTGCTATTAGCACAGCAGGTGCATACTAGTTTTATTTCAACTCCTTCGTAAGAAGCATAAGGTGCAAAGGCCCAATTCCCACTTGAAACCTGCAACCCGGCACAGGCTGAGTGTGAAGAGTGAAGAATGTCACCTCTTCCCTAGGAGAAAGGCTTTTATTCCAGAGCGGGGTGACAGCTGTCACATTCTGAGTCCCTCCTGCCTCCCCTCAGAACCTCCAAAAAACCTTCTCCCCAAATAGACCTTTATCCAACTCATCTGCATCTAAGCGGCACGTCTGCCTTGTTCACCATGGCGGGTCTCTGCTTATTCAAGGGAAGGCAAGGCCTTGTCCCCGCAGAATCTGTCCTCCTGCCTCTGCCATCACCGTAGAAGCAAGGGCTGGTGTGAGCACCTTTCCCTTCCGTGCAAACGTATCTATAAACATGTTATATAAATAATGAAAAAGTCAAAAGACTTGGTTGTGTTTATTTGGTTTGACTGTTTTGTTGTTGTTTTTGCAAGAGAGTTTGGCTTCCAGGCTTTCTATACGGTCTCTGTCTCCTACAAGTACAGGGGGAAAAAAAAAAGCTTTGATTAATGCAGCGGGAAGCTGAGCTCCACTACTGCAAGGATGAAGGCTGAGGTGCTTAGTCGCGGCCCCTATGATGACACCCATGCTCCCAAACTCGCATAGCGCAGAGGCTCCTGAGACACAGGTTCAAGTCCCTAACCCAGGCATTATCGCTAATAATGTGCAAATGCAGGTGGAGACTGTACGGCTGTCTTTTCCCAGATACCACAAAAGATGGTGTCTCCCTGTGATTCTTTTCTGGTGGCAAGACGGTCCTGAGGGGGATGGGGTGGCCCAGGTGACCCAGGACGTGAATGTCTTCCCGGATCTCAACATGGAAGGGCCCTGGCAGTGATGGTGGTGGCTGGTGCTATTTTGAGAGATCTGATCTTCAAAGAGGCTTCAATTCAGGCTCCATCTTTGGGGAGCTACATCCAAACAAACCCAAAATTCTACCATGAAAAGCAAAGTAGAGCTTTAAAATAATAAATCAAAGGAGCAGAGGTGACAGGAACATTATTTTCCCTGTAAAATTATCCCGCCAGAGAAGAACACAATAAAGGAAATGAGGAGAAAGAAAATAGCAAAATCTCTCTTGTGGGGCCCCTGTGAAATGTGCAGAAACAGACAGGTGGGAGTGGAGGGGAGTCTCTGCCTTAGAGGGGGTGCAAGAGACTTGGGCTTTTCCTAATGCTTCTGGAAAGGTGATAATTAACGTGGGAACCTAGGCAGAGCCAAGAAACAGTGAATCCAGAAGGAGGCAAGTGACAAAGGAAGGAAAGGGGACCCCTCCAGATGACACCTCTCCAGCCAGAGCCCCCCAGTCTTCTCCACGGGACCACTCACACCCAGCAGAGGCTCTGGGGTGGAGAGAACTTTCGAGTTCAGGCATTTTGACTCCCCAGCCCACAATGAAGAGCATAGCACTGGGGACTGTGGTCACTTCGGGTGTGGAGCTGGCTTCTGGGCTGCCCACTGGTTTGGCCACCTTTATCCAGGATTATTCCTCCAGATTCCTAGAATTTTCTTTTTCTCCAGCACATGTCTGGTAACACCTTGATCCACACCAGAATGGAGCACCAGCACCAGCGCCATGCCTGGTGCCTCAGACGTGTCTCCAGAAGGAGAGGGAAGACCCAGTCGCCCCCCCCCCCCCCGGGCAGATGCAAGAGCACCCATGAGAAGGGAGACTAGAGGAGGGCACCCAGGGCCTGGGGCTGGCTCTGCCAGGAGCATCTTTGGGCAGCACGAAGGCCAGGCCTGCTGAGGAGACACAGAGGCGTCAGCCAGGCCTGCAGACAGCTCGCCCTAATGGGAGGGAGGCCTGTTTTTGTAAAGACATAGGAAATAATATTCTGGTGAACAAAAGCTGGAGTCCTATTAACAGTGTAACCTCCATAGAAAGGGGAGGTGCCAGGATCCCTGGTCCACCTATAAGAGGTGAGCTGAGCAAGGAGGAGAAGCTAGAAAGGACTTGGGAGATAGGACCTGCAGGAGGCACCCGGAGCAGAGGTGTGTGAAGGGGGCCCCGCTTGCTTCTCAGCTTTGGAATTGAGCCTGGGACTTGGGGGACATGGAAGGAGATATGTGGAGTGGAGACAAGCAGAGACACTTGGAAGAGGCCTGGGTGGGAGGCCCATTGGGGAGGCTGACAGTGGCAGCCATGACCTTGATGTGTACTCTGATTTTGCTCCTTTCCTACCACACCTGCCTGGCCCCTTCTGTCCCTTTCCTAGGGTTTCTTCACCAGAAGGTGCCTTAGACTTGTGACAGGCTTTTGGGGCTCGGTGACCCTGCTTTGCGCCAGCCCTGTTAGCTGGACATTTACCATGAGGGGATGGGTAGCTTTGGGTGTTCCATGGGAAAACTATTACCCTTTCTTCCCATCTCTCTCTAATCCTATTAAAGTTCTTTCACACTAAGAGAATGCTTTGTCTTTATGCAGCGGCAGATGGCAGAACCCATTTAGAGGAACTTTGGGGACTCAGGGAGGCCCCTCATCCCGCCTGCTAACACCTGCATGAAAGTGGGGGTTTGTTAGTATGGAGAAAGAATACTTTGTGTGTTGGTGAAGGGAAATCCTTCTCACGGGGAAGGGAGAATAGGAATCTCTTCACAGATGAGATCACACCGGAGCTGGGATTTAAAGAATGGAATGAGTTTGCTGCCAGTGCGTGTGTGAGTGAGCGCACACGTATGTGTGTGTGTGGTGTCACACTTGTATTCAAAAAGGAAGCAGGGAGGAAGAACGTCCTGCTGTCCCGTGCACTTTCTGCTGCTGTTAATTCTTAAGATCCCAGACTCCATTCAGGTAAGCTTTTGTTATATCTTATGCTTCTGTGGACGCATCCGTTTGACGGTTAGCATGATGACATCGAAGCCCTGCCTGCCACTCAAATAGTTGAGTCTCTTGCAGGCAAGGATCATAACAAATACTCTGTTAAATACTTAATGCCATGTCTTTTTAACTCTATGTTTATTTTCATCATAAAATAATTATAGATTCATCAAAAGTTGCAGAAAAAGAACAGACAGATCCTGTGTAGCCTTCACCAGCTTCCCCCCAGTAGTGACATCTACAGAACTATAATCACCACCAAAACCAGGAAATTAGGGCCTCCCCTGGTGGCGCAGCGGTTGAGCGCTGGGCTGTGAGGTTGCCCTCGGCCTCTGCAGCGCCAGTTCATTCCCCGGACACGGGCGAGGGTCCCACAAAAAAAAAAAAAAAAAAACCACACCCAGGAAATTAGCATCGGCACAATACAATTAATGAGGCTGTGGACCTTACTGTGAGTTTATTCATTTTGGCGCTGGAGTTTTTGCAGGTGTTTGTTTTCTTCTTGGGTATAATTTGAGACATTTTATCACATGCCTGGATTTGTGTGGATACCACCCCAATCAAAATACAGAACTGCTCTGTAACCCCAAAGATTCTCCCTTGTGCTGCCCCATCAATCACATTCACCCCCAACCACTGCTAAATTTAAAGATTTTTTTTTTTTTTTTCATATTCTAGAGGATAGTCTTTGGTCAGATTGGTGATTTGCATAGTTCTCTCCAAGTCAGCACCATAATTTTTCCCCTTCCTCTTACTGGACTTCTCTACCAAAGCAACATTTTAAATTTTGGTGAAATCAATACCTCCAATTTTTTGTTATATGAATTATGCTTTGAGTGGCCCCATTTTTATTCCAAGGTTAGCAGAAGCACCCAAGCAAATTACGGAACCCGTCTATGACTCAGTTTCCTCAACTGCGAATTGGGGAAGGGGATTGTGGCACTAGCTCATGAGTTATGTGAACACACTGTGAAGTGTTCTGGAACCAGATCCCTCTCTGCCCTGGCAGACAAGAATAAAACCATCTGCATAGATCTGAAGTCTGAAACAGCCACGCAAAACCTGCTGTGTGGGGGTGAAACCTTCTTTTCACCCCTGCTGGAGACCAAGGAAGAGAATAAAGATTTAACACTGGGCACCAGCCTTTGCCTCTCTAGCACATTCTTAGAAAGGAAGAAATCAAGTCCCTGTGTTGTCTTTCTCTGCACAGACAGAGCACTGACATATCTTTAGGTCAAAACAACTGAGAGCCAGAAGCCCTCCTATGAAGAATAATTACATCTTTAATGCCAATGACTCACCGTTTCTACCTATAAAAGCTAAATTCAAATTTGTGTTTGTTGGAACAATTCTCACAGAGTAAAATCTGTTGGCCTGTTTCCCGGGTTCAAATCCTCACTTTGATTATCTAATAAACTCTTTGTCTAACTATTATGGAGACTTTATTTCCAATTAGCAGTTATTTGTAAGAATTAAGAATTAAACTATAGAAAGTCCTGAAAGCGGTGCCTAACACGTAGCCTTTGCTGTCATTATTATTCTTGCTCACTCATGAAAATAATAACTTCCTTTGCCTTCAGATCACCTTATGAAGTCCTGAGAGGAAATGCCTGATAATTAACTCTAGAAAAATGTAGGGTTAACAAGCATCAGGGCAAGGGATGATTTGGTTGAGACTGAGATGACTAAGGAATGCTCTTAACACAGAAATGAGGTCAAGTTCCTCAAACAAAAGGTAAATCAGAAACAAAAGGAATTCTGACCCCAGGCAGAGCCAAAAATAAAAGTGATAATTTGGCTTCTTCAACTCACCACTGCTGACTCCACAGTCACTTATTTCTGCTGCAACTGACTCAGAATTGCTAAGAGGGCATCAGGAAGGGGGCTTAGTCCCAGGAGCATTTAGGGAAGAGTTTTTAGGCCCTGCGGAATGTTCCAGAGCACTCCATTTGGGTGCCTTTCTTTGAGTACCATTGGTGGGTGAAAGAGGGTAATTGCCACTTGCATTTGGGGATGGCTCTGTCCCCAGTTGCGGGCTCAAGGAGCCTCTGAGTCATCTCAAAGGCGAATGAAAAGAAAATTTTAAGTTAACATGTGGGGAACTCCCACAGGAGGGGCCCTTCTTCTCTGGCCTTGGCTTCAATAGCCAAGCAGTCAGGGACAGAGGACACCCCCTGTGGTGATCTTGCTTGACTAATCTTCTTGGACACAGGGTGGACAACACCTCACCTGTCATGTCCTCTCTCCTCCCCCCACCAGGATGAATCAGGCACCTGCTCCAGTTGGGCTTGGAGAGATGTATGAACATCACTTCTGAAGCTGTGTGAATCAGATCACCCCAAGAGAACAGAGAAACTCCTTGAGGGACAGAAGGACACAAGAAGCTTCTGTCCTTGCGTAAGTCCTTCATTCTTCCCTAATCAATGGAGAGATCATCACTTTCTGAGCTTCTGTCCTGTCCTTAAAGGAGGAGCAATCTCTAGTCCCTCTTTTATGACCTAAAAGAATGGAGTTTTGGAGGATCTCATCTAGGCTTATTAGTGACCATGTCCTCTACCTAAGAATCTTATCTTTACTTTCAGACCCCTTCTTATCTGTCATGTAAAATCCCCACCACCACTGCCCCGAATTGAAGTCCCGGGTCCAACACATAGGATAAATATTCCTGATCAACCCGTTAATCTTTAGAAGTTATAGGCATGTAAATTCTCTACATGGATGTTATTAAATTGATTGTTTTCCCTTTGCTAACTTGTCAGAAGCTGTTCTGATTACTCATCCAACCTGCGAAGAACCCAGGGGTGTAAGGGATGACACACTCCACCCGGGCATACTTGTTTCCACATCTCCCTCCCTCTAGACAACACCAGGTGACAAGATCCCCACTCAGTTCATTTATACTCCAGTGCTTGGCACACTGCCTGACAAGTAATCAATGCTCAGTAATGGTACCAGCTGCTGGCAATGCCGGATGGATGGATGGATGGATGGATGGATGGATGGATGGATGGATGGATGATGGATGGATGGATGATGGATGGATGGATGGATGGATGGATGGATGGATGGATGGATGGACGAGTGGACAAAGAGGCAACTGCATGGATAGGAAGACTGGTAAATGGAGAGACAGACTGATGGAAACTAAAAGTAAAGAATATCAGGAAAGAGCAAAGTATTCTCTTTCCAAACCACCAAACTCTACCAATGCTTTATAGTCACAACGCTTTATAGTAACTCCCCCAAGACAACAGCCATAAATCTCTACTTAATAAAAGCCACTATTATAGCTTAGGATTGGCAGAGTACTTTATTTCCCCAAAGTTCTAGGGGTTCAGCTTTTATAAAACTTACATCTTTCAAATTGAGAATTTATCTAGGTCTCAATCACCTCTCTAGCTTATACAGGATCCTATATATGGAAATGTGATTCATGGAAACACCGGGAAGTGTCAGTTTCTGAAGGCAAATAAGCCTGGACATCTGGACATTTTACATGTGTTATGTATACAGCTGAGATCCAGTACATGCTAATGGTACCCAATGGTCTGTAAGGTGATACAATTGATGTACATAGTTTAACTGTTAACCAAGTCTAACTTTCTATTTCCAAGTCCAGTTGGTTAAATTAGAGAACATATGACTTCTTTGCAATAATAAAAAAGCTAACGGAGCAATTCTGCTCCCTAAATAAAGAAAAACAAGGAATTCAGATCCAGCCTTTATATTCACAAGGAGTCCATGCATCAGAAGGACCTGATAAGGACAGCCCATATAAGGACAAGGTCTCACATCCACCAATGACCTTCAACCAACTCTGCATTCCTCTGTCTCCCTACCAAACCACCATATCTGTGTCCCCAGATCAGTCCCCTAACAATGGAATTCAACTCTTATTCTCCTGAGCCCTGGGTCCCAAAATGTGATATAAGTCCCTTTCCTGGACATTTGGGAGGTAGATTTGAGTCTTGGGGTTCTGACCTCCTGCTGACCTGGCTCCTAATTAAAGACCTTTCTCTTCCCAAATTTGGATGTCATACCATTGGCATTTACGCACACCAGGCTTATGAGTCCTTGATTTCTCAGTGACATTCCCAGGAGAGTCATCCAAGAGACACTAAATCTGCCCAGTGATGAGATGGAACAACACATGCAAATGTGGCTGATGAGGGAAGCTACTCAGAGGCTCAATGCCAGGGTTCTTATTAAGGACTGGCCAAAATATTGACAGGTGCCTAACACATAACCAAATTCTAGACTCTGGAAGGAAAACAGCTAGCTCAACATGCACTGTATTTTTGCACAGTTTAGGCACAATGAGTCACTTGTCAGCTTTAGGAATGACAGCCCTGCTCCTGAAAGCCAAGTTTGCAGACCTGACCTAGGGCTGACCTTGTAAGCAGGTCATTCTATGGTAGACACTTAGGACTGTCAATTCTTCTTCCTCAGCAGGGAATACACACAAATTTTGGCCAGAGTAATTTTCTTGGGAAGTTATTCGGTGGTTCCAATGATGCTGCTTTTGTTCACAGCAGTTTTAGATTTCTCTGGAAATTGCAAAACGTGGTAAATCTTCAAGTCATGAAGGTGAGTTTGATCTCCAATAACCAAGGTATACACAAGCCCCTTTGGTTCAAACCAGGAGTTAACAATGAAATAATGAAATTGGATCTTTCCACCTCAGCCTTACAGCACAGAGAGCAAGAATCATCCATCCATCCATTCATTCCTCAAACACGCATGTGTCCCCTTCTATCAGATAATTTCCTGGTTGCTGAGTAAACACATATAAAAAAGAGGGTGCAGGCGAATCACAGCCCAGCTCACTGCAGTCCAGTCCAGTCAGTATTCACCAGGCACACAACTGGGTCCCCGCCCCCTCCTCCCAGGCACTTTAGAAAGAGCCAGCTGCTTATCGGTGTGGCTGGATACCTTCAGCAACCTACTTTTATCTTCCCCTGGGAGCAGGACAGCAGCTCTTTGCTTGAAAAGCCATCTGTTTTTAAAAATGACTCAACTAGCCCTCATCGTTTGCCGTGAAGCCCAGATTTCCTTTCCCCAGAGCATGGAGAGTGTGCAGCCAAGCTGAGTTCCCTCTCCTCTGCTTGTTATCATTTCCTAGCTGAGCTCAGCTGGGCTCATGGCATCAAAACTATTCACTTCCACAACCTGGTCTTTACTTTTTAAGTTCCTCCATCTCCTTATCCAGAAAAGCCTGAAGCCGTGCCAGAGTGCCAGGAGGGCCCAGTGAAGGAATGTGTATACACTCCTCCCCACCCCAAGGCGCTTGGCATAAATAAGGAGGGCAAATCCCAACTATAAGCTGTCTCCTGTAATATATATATGTAATCAACCAGTAAGTGTTGGTGTTTACAAACTGCAAGGCACTTGGCACAACACTAGCATTGCCTACAGAAATAAGCCCCAGCACCCCCTGTCCTGAGGATGCTTATAAAAGCCGATGTGGGAGATGGATCAATTCTATAGAGAGAAGCAGGCTCTGGAGTTAGAATTCTTTGAGGACCCAACAAAAGGATTCAGTACGTCACACATTTTCCAGAAGATCAGCCTTCCTGTATTTTTCCATGAAAACAAATTGTTCGTGAAGTTCAAATGGATGAGATGGGCAGGAATGAGGGGGCTGTTCCCCTACCGCAGACTCGGGATGTGGGTACACGCTTCACTCTGCCTGAGACACTCTCCCCTAGACCCCAGACCACTTTCATCCAATCTCCTCTTCCTTCTGATTTTGAATCTCAGCAAATCTTTCCCAAGGCCCACCCACCCTCCCACCCAATGTACTTACAACAGCAGGTGCTAGGTCATGTGCTTCCCTAGCCCCCTGCACAGTCTGACACGGTATGCAACCGTTAGTACTTAGTTGCATGTGCAATGCATGGTATGATTAGTCCTACTCCCTTGAATACATAGTGAGCTCAGAGAATATCTCTGCTTGGATCAGAATTGATTTCCAAGAGCTAAGCACAGAACCTGACACGAGAGGTTGTCAGTCAATATATACTGATTGGATAGGTGGATGGACAGACAGATGGACTCTCAGATGGAAATCCCAGTGAGACATGGACCTTGTGTACCTCTAAACCTGCACTACCCAAAGGAAACCTAACACCAGCCAACAATGACACTTCAAATTTTCTAGTAGCCACATTTTAAAAAGTAAAAACAAACAGATGAAATTAACTTTAGTAGTATATCTTACTTACTAAACCAAAATATTATTTCAACATGTAATCCATATAAAAAGGGATATTTTGCATTCTGCCTTTTCATCCCAAAGGTTTAACACTGGCTGCCTACTTTATACTTAGCATCTCCATTTGGATGCTAAGTTTTCAATGAGGAAAATGATACAGAAACCTGCCGACACAATAAACTTGGGTTTAAAGAAAACACAGGCCCCAAAGAATAAACTGTGCTTAAAGAAAAAAAATCTCTTGTGCTTCGGTTTTAAATTTTAAATTATTAAGATAAAATAGAATTGGAAGCCTGGTTTCTCCATCACACTTGCCACGTTCCAAGGGCTCAGCAGTCGCTCGGGAGGGCACACAGATACAGTCAAGAGTCTGCACACAGCAGACATGGAATCTGCCCCCCGGGAATGAGCTCAAACGTAAGGCAAGAGGAGGGTGGAAGTTGACATTATTGGAGCAAAATCAGAAATGCTGTCTGATCTATTACCTTACTCAGTGGCTTACAACCCCACATAAGCTAGGTGTGGCTGTTTTCAAGTTACAGATGAGAAGCAGGTTGAGAGAGGTTAAGTCTGACAATCAAGGTCATGAAGCTGGTAAGGGGCATCAGGATTTGAACCCCACAAAGGCTGAATCTAAAGCCCGGGTTCTTCAAAGCACCTCAGGAAGGGAGCAAGGAAATTTCTCCATCAGCTCCCCAACACCAGACACTACGAGCTTAGGAAAACCAAGCTGATCCTGTCTTGTATGGACACCAGACCTGGTAACCAGCCATTGCTCTGCCCAGCAAGAACAGCCAGTGTCCCTACTGTTTATTTCATAGGTATTAACCTGTACTTATGATCCATGCACAATTCTATTTATCTTAGTAGAACAAGACACAGGTCATGCGCCCTGCCCTAACACCTGGCATCATTAGTCTCACATAAGAAGGACCACAGGTAAGAAACAGGGTATAAGAAGACCCCATCGAGGGTCAAGCGGAACTGGTGTAGATCCTGCCTCAACCTGAAGTCCTGTCCACCAGCTTCCATGCCAAAGACGCTTAATGAACTTTAAGTTGCCCTTCATGACCTTGAAGTGTGATTAACAGATGCGCCTCCCTTCTTTTTTAGACTCCTGTGGAGGACTTCTTACATCAGGGGGACGTATTCATTCTTACAGCACATGATATGATATGGACCTCGGCGCCATGGTATGGGTGGCACCACTCAGGCTGTCCCCAAGTTCCAGTTCTCCAGTTCTGAGCACATCAACATAAAATGTCTTTGCCCAGACTTACTCTCAGTTGCCAAGAGAAGTGTTAAGAACCAGTGTTCTTTCCCTTTGCCAGGACAACTGGCAACAGCCCCGAGTGAAGGCAGCATGGTGTAGAGCCCCTGGTGACCTCCAAAGGACATTGAGTATGGAAGCAAAACTCACTATTGCGTGCCACAGAGCTCCACCACCAGCATCACCCGGCCTCCCCACCCATGTGCATGTTAAACTCGTGCGTGGATGAGGGCTAAATTTGCTGTTCAAGGAAGAGTGAGTACTCAGGGCTCTCCCTGATCCTGACTGCCAGAGTCCCGCAGACTGCTCCTCCCTAAGTCAGGCAAAAGGCGATTACACCACCAGCTGCGGTGGGGTCTGGTTTCATTCCTACTGGTATTACTGTATTTCTTACAAATAGCTCATTAAGTCAATTATCAGTCATTAGCACAGTAGCCCGAGCATCAGTACAATCACATACATTAATAAAACACAATTTAGCAGAGCGAGTAAAGACTTGAACAGACCCGGCTCCCTTGTGGGACCTTCATGGCTTGAGCTGAAGAGAATTTCCACTAAACCCAAGCAGCACATGGCAGAGGAGACAGCCAAGCTCTGCACCTTCTCAGTCATCGTTTGAACACAGTTCAATTCCTCCAACCAAACCTGAGTCGCAAAGGATGAGGAGGGGTCTGACAGGTAGGAAGGTGCACAGGCTTCAAAGGAAAGAGACTCGGCAGCTCTTGGAAACACGGACGGGTGTATCTGATTTAAAGGGTGGTGTGCAGGGGCCGATGGAGAACAGCTTTCTAAGTCATGTGAAGTTGTCTGGACTTTTCCCAGGAGCAATGAAAAGTAATCAGGAGCTCATGCAGGGGCTGCTGTGAGCCACTCTGTGCTGGAGAGAACCACTCGGGCAGCATGAGAATGTTGGGTCAGGAGACGCGGGAGGTTTGGGGGTGTGGGCAGCCAGCAGCTAATGCGATGCTCCAACAGGGGTGATGGAAACCCCTGCCCAGAACGGTGGCAGATGGCGATGAAAAAACTCACTGAGACACAAGGAGGAAATGGACTAACCGGAGCGTAGACTCCATGGATGACCTGAGCAATAGAGGGACAAGGAGACAGGAAATTGGACAGAGAGCGAAACTTTCGGAGGAAGACTGAAATTTGAACCTTGGAGACACATGATGTCATTCAAAGAGACTTTTCAAAATGATTTTGGTAGGTTTAATCTGGGTGGACAAATGCAGAAAACCATTAGCACATGTAAATATAGACATTAAAAACTCATTTCTTTTCCCACTCAAGGGCACTTAATAGCTGAAGCTGCAGGAGCAGAGGGCCAGAGGGCTGGACGGTGAGGTCAAGGCTGTGCTAAGCTCCCACAAGCCCTGAACCCTACTAAGAACCTGCCTTCCCCACAGTTACGGCAGAGCAGCTCACCTGCCCATAATGTGGAGCAGTCAGGTGCACTCGGGACAAGGCTCTTTGGGGCATCATCATCTTCTCCTAGACATTACTCCCTCAGATGTGTGCCCATTGATCGCTTTGCACACCAAAATGCACCTCTGCATTCAAGTCTCCAGGGAAATCTGGGATTCAAACCAGCCTCCCAGGGGGCACTTTCCAGCCAGGGTGAGTTGTCATTGGTGTGACCTCACTCAATCATTCCCTCAACTTTGATCTGCAGGGTTGGAGGCGCAGATGGCACAGGCCTCACTGGCTCGTCCATCTATCTATCCTCTTGGGCTTCTGGTCCATTACTGAGTTTCCCTTTGTAGGAGTATTTCATTCCGTAAGTACAGACAAGCCTCAACAGCTGTCCAGGCCAACAGCACAACGTGGATCAAGAAGTTCCTTCACAGCTTGTTTACTCATCCAACAAACATGCATGACCCCCTAACAACACACCAAGCCCTGTGAGAGGCAGTGAGGCACCAAGATGAAAAGTAAATCACCATCTGTCCTTCATGGAGTTCACGGCCTCCTCCAGGAGACAAAGAAAGAAAAACACAAGGGGGAAAAAACAACAAACTGATACATTGAATGCAGTGTGCTCTGCTTGTTTTCTGTTTGTTTGTTTGTTTTTTGTCCTTCCATTAATTACCAAGTTATTCACAAATACATCTTAGCCACTTCAGGAAGCTTTGACAAGTGCCATAAATGAGGTAACAGAAATTCATTTCCCACAGTTCTGGGGTGTAGATGGCAAACATCTTCTCCTTCTCACATCCTCACTTAGTTGAGGGCAGAGACGAAGCAAACTTTCTGCTCTCTCAGAAGAGCACTGATTCCGTTCATGGGGGCGTCCACCCTTATGACCTCATTTAATCATAATTACCTTCCAACTAGCAGGTATTAGGCCCTACCTCCTAATATCATCACATGAGGGGCTGTGGATTTCAACATGTGAATTTGGGGGGCGCACAGACATTCAGTCCATGGCAGCAGTGTTATTACACACATCCAATGCACTAAAAGTGCCTTTCTAAGATGCAACAAGTTTTCCCCACCTCCGACCATCACACTTGCAGCTCCCTGCAGCTAAACCCTGTCCAAGGAATGCAGACAGTAAAGCAGGGCCATGACGCAGGTCTTTGGACTCAAAATGGGTTTTGAGTTTGCATCACCCAGCATGAGCACCCCTGGCTGGGGAACAAAGGAAGAGAAACATTTACCAACCAAGATGCAATGCCCACCCCCCATCCCCAAATCACTGTCATCCCTAATGAGAACAGCCAAGGAAAGGGGGAGCTTTAAGGATTTGCCACTGGTACACTCTGAGCCTAGCCCAAGGGAGGTGCCAGCCCAAAGCCCAGCCAGAAGGGCTCTGCTCCTGTCGGTGGGGGAGGCGCAGCCTGGCAGCCTGGAACTCGGCCTGCTGATGGTCTCCCAGCAAAGGGGCGAGGCCAGAAGAAGTCAAGGAAGGCACAAGCCAGGCTAGTTTCCTGGGTCCTCATCACCTTGACTAAGCCCTGGGTCCTCCAGTCGGCTCCCTTATCAAGCTGTCCAGCTGTTCAACGTGAATGCCAAAATCATTGTTCTTCATTAATTCACTGGAAGCCTTCGTGTAAACCTCATTAACAGGCACAGTAATTGCTCTGTGAATATTGCCCATTTTCCAATTATGTTTCTTTCCTCATGCCGGAGAATCTGCCATGAGAGAAAAAGCACCACGTTGCCTTCCTCTGCTTATGACTAGTGGGTGTGACCGGTTTTTGACAGTGGCTTCGACAACCAAAATAAAAGGACTCTTTTCACCCAAGGCCCATTCTTGGGAATGAAACGCGTTGCCAAGGGCAGACACCCGTCTGTCAAGTGGGCCCAAGGGCCTGCAACTTTAGGGAAGAGACTGGTCTCAAAACAGAGTCACAGGAGGGGGGCGTGGAGGGGGTGCTGAACTCCCTCTGCCCACAAGGAGCATCCCAGGAGGGCACGTGTGCATTCACATCCACAGCCATGCCCTGCAAGCGTGTCCACCTCATGCACCTGCAGAGAACAGGAAAGGCTCATGGCCAGGGAGAAGCCTTAGAAGGATGGAAGTCAGCTGCTGAACCACGGGCAGATCATCATAAGCACTTCTTATGAGACTATCAATTGCTCATCACCCGCCGAACACACAGGAATCCCTCCCGAGTCCAATTATCTTACTCTTCCTCATTTGCATTCTATTTTCTCATTAAATGAGCACATGAAGATGTGGTTCAGATGCCTGCACTGTTCTCACAAATAGAAAGGGTCACGGTGATGGAAACTCAAGGCCTGACGCAGCGAGCATCCCCCATGGTGAACAGTGAAGAAAAGCATCTGGATTCTCATGCCTGGTTCAACCCTCAAGAGGCCATTTGACTTAGATGATGGGTGGGTGGGTGGGTGGGTGGGTGGGTGGATGGGTGGATGGATGGATGGATGGATTGATGGATAGACTGATGGATAGACAGACAGATGCATGGATAATGTTGGGGATCAAGATTCTGAGTCAGATCTGCCTGGCCTCCAATACTAACATCCTCTCCATGACATTGTCTACACTCTCTCGGTCATCACCCATCCCATAGTCTCTCCAGGGAAGGCTAGTCTGAGGGGCTGTCACCCTTCCCTCAGTCCACGACTCAAGTCATTCTCTCCCTGAACTCATCCACCACAACCTGTTGCTAGAGCTAAGACATGGGTAAAAGTTGTGTGTGTGTGTGTGTGTATCATATGCATGCATACTCATGTGCATGCATACCTACAGTACATACATTTGAGGCTCAGTGGTTTCCATGTCATAGTTTCCCTTTCCCAGGCACACAAGGCCTTCCCCACCTGTTTACAGCCTGTCTCTCTAAACCACTGAAAACACACTTTGTCTATAGACTTTGCAGGTGTTGGTACCTCTGCCTGGAAAACACATGTGCACACACATTTAAAGTACTGATATATTAGTTATTATTCTAAGCCCTTTGCATACAGTCATTCAAAGCTCAAAACAGCCCTCCAAGGCAGGCAGTCTTTTTTTTTTTAAGATTTATTTATTTATTTAAGAACCGGGGTACAGGCCAGATGTGCAGGAGGGTGAGAGGATTCACCAGAGACAGAGCAGGGAACAGAACAGGCAGACTGATGAAATACACTGCTGAGGGGAGCAGTGGGCGCGACAGGAGAGGTCTGCTGCACCATGTGGGATTCTCGCCAGCCGGCTGGGATGGAACCGGCACTGCAGAGGCTGCGGACAGCTTCACAGTGCAGCGCTCAACCACCTGCACCACCAGAGAAGGCCCCAGCCTTGCCATTCCTCTAGGTAGAGAGAGAGATTAAATACCGGCTCCACCAACCAGAAAGGGCCAGGTGGACTCCAGGTTTCAAGGTCTTGACCCCCACCCTGCACATTGTTTTGAACTCTGCAGGGTCACTGACCTCTCCATCCTCCCCAAGTGGAGTCGGAAGCCCCCCACCCCAAGTCCCATGTACGTGGTTCCCAGGTCTCACCACTCCTCCCTGAAAGTGCTCCTTCACCTAGACCAGGACAGCTAGACCAGGAGAGCCTTGGGGCACATCCATAGCCTTGGGGCACAGCCACGGCCTTCAGAGCTGGCTAACCAGATGTGCCTGCTATTCTTGTGCCAGCCCTAACTCGGCACAAAAGAGCTCTGAGGAACCGCCATGTTGTTGTCCAGTGTGGTCAGTCTTCCCATTACATCCCAGCAACAGTTTGTGATGGCGCCCCCTGCTCCACCCCTTTGCCAGTGCCTGCTGTCACCTGTCTTCTTAGGGACCGCCCTTCTCACAGGTGTGCATGATGGCTCACATGGCTCTGATCTGCAGCTCCTCACAATTGGTGATGCTGAGCCACTTCCCGCGTGTTCTGGCCGTTCTCATGTTCTCTTCAGAAAAACGGCCACTGTGTTCACCAATGATTCTTAAATGGAATCGTTTTTGTTGTAATTAAAGTGTTTTTTCTTTGTATATTTTGAATATTGACCCTTTATCTCATATGTAGTTGGCAAAATTCGTCTCCCATCTACAGGCTGCCGTTCCACTGTTAGCGGCTTTTGCTGGGCAGAACCTTCTGAGTTTGAGTCATCCCTTTTGCTGACTTTTGCTTTCGTTGTTTGCACTTTGCACACCATCGCCAAATATCACTGTCAATACCAATATTGATGAGCTTCTCTTATCCAATTAAAAAATTAAACAGCTCTTGAGTTGGCACATTCAGAGAGACCACAGAAAGGTAACAAAGCAAAATTCTCCAGGATGGAGCTGTTCCAGCCAGAAGCAGCTTCCTAATCAAGGTGGGGGCTAAATAGCTAAAATAATAATAAATGAGTCCCCCCCTCACAGCTAGGAGCACTCACCTTCCACTGGCAAAATGCTCCATTGTTATTTTGATTGCTTATGCCTTACAGCTTCGCGCAGGTCAATAATACCAAAGGGTCCACAATAAGGTAGGCAGAAATCCCTCTTCATGTCTGACAGATGGGGAAGCTGAAGGGGGAGGGAATGAGGAAAGGAGAAAAGGGTGCAGGGGAGCAAGGTATGGGGGAGGGCGGAGGAAGAGCCTTTACAGGCTGAGCACCCAGGGCTGGGGTCCAGCTCCACAGCCAATTTGCCCGGCCTTGGTGTCTCTCCTCTGAAAATGAGGCTACTACTATACATCACAGTTTTAGCACAAATGTCACCCTCTGCTGATGACACAGTGGTCAATTCCTATTACTTGAATAAAAGACCCTTCTCTGCCTACTCAAGGTGGAGTACAGGGAAGTAACAGGCTCAGGAATCCAACCTGGGGGCTCCTGGGGCCCTGTTAATGCAGGGTGCACGGTTGAGGGCCAGTTTCCAAGACTCGCTCATGTGTGTGGAAGAACAGATCTTATAAAACCAGGGCATTTTAATGCAGAAATTGGGAGGTTTTCTAGCAAAAGTTGTGCTTTTGAGGGATCTAGAAGAAAATGCTGGAGGAATCAACTAGGTGAGGAGGGGTTCAAACAAGAGGTAAATTGGGGGCACACACTGGTTTGCAAATATTTACTCAGCATCAATTATGCACCTTGGTGCCCTAAAGAAGGGAGCTTGTGGTTTCTCACCTGCTTCTCCAGAACCAGGCACTATGCCCACACCCTACTGACTTTGGAGATGTCCACCCACTGTGGCCACTTCCAGTGACCACCCTTCACAGGCTGGTTCAAGCCTTGACCATGCGTTAGATGCTGCACCCCCAGAGCCACAGGCAGCTCCTTCTCCTTCCTCAGGACTCAGCTCCTGGATCCCCAGAGAGGCCCACATGGACCTTCCCATCCAGCCTGTTCCGCACCACCGGGGGAGCACACTGCTGGCTTCAGCTGGTCATGGCACGTGCTAAGACCTGAAAGCCCCCCCTCTGCCTGGAGAGTGGCCCCCAGGAGGACAGGACTGCCCGCTCGCCACGGTGTCTCTCCAGAGGCTGGCAAACTGGAGGCGTTCGGGAAGTATGTTCTGAGTAGAGGAAGGGAAAGGGGGGGGGAGAGAAGGTGAGCGGGGGAGAGAGGAGGGCAGGGAGTCAGCCCGGGTGGCACAGTAGGTGGTAAGTGACCTACGTGCCAGCAGCCAGGCTGCCCACAGCCATGGCCCCGAGAAAAGAGTCTGGACAATGGACATCCCCACAAGGCGCCTGCTGAGCCCCTGCAGGAGCCTGTCCTTTGCCCCACGTGATTAGTCTTGTCCCTCTGCTTCTTGCGGGCAGCAGCTCTGTGCCCACCCCATCTGTGCCCCCTGGACCCGGGCAGATGGCACCGGGCAAACAGTTGCTGAATACTGAAAACGCAGGTGCCTGGTCTATACTCCTCTGTTTATTATTAAACAGTTGAGATACCTGAGGACCAGCGGCTCGGAGACCACGCTCGGGTTCACAAGCAGGTGAGGATCCAGGCCAGCCCAGAGTCAGGGTTTCCTGGGCTGTGAGATCAACAATTATTGGTCTCTCCACCTTGCCTGAGAGACTATCCCGTCCACAGGCAGGTTCTGGCGAAGGCAGGGTTCCACCCCGTTCCCACACCACCCTAGGAGACGGCGCTGCAAACGTGGGCAAGTGGAACATGTAATGGATTGATCTAGCCCCCAGCTCCAAGCCACTTCAAAGACCCCCCCCCCCCCCCCAGTTTGAAGCAAACTAGATGCATCGATTTCACCAGCAGCCCGATCCCAGATAGCAAACAGCTTCAAAGTTCACCCGGGCTCCCGCGGTCTCTGTAATCCAAAGATATTGACACCAGGGCAGATTTCTGTCAATCCACCAGCGCACCTCACGTTCTCTCCTCCCCGAGGTGGGTGCGCTCGGTGCTCTCCATCAGCTGAAAGCTGTGCTGTGAGCAAGGCAGGGCTACAGGGTAAAACAGACACAGAGGCTCTGGACCCCCTGCTGAACTCTGACAAGTCTCAGGTGTCCCCCCTTTCCAGCTATTACTGGATATCCAGGGCAACCCCAGCAAGGGGGCAGTTTCCCCAGAACTGGCTTAACCTGTTCCTTCATGTGCCTGAGGCTGGCAACCTGCAGCTGCACCCTTCACGGGACCCACTTCCCACCTGGCATCCCCAGAGCTAGACCCGCTCCCCTCCCCAGCATGTCCAGAGCTGGCTCGGCTATCTAGACCTCAAATGTCCCCCTTTTATTAAATACCTTAGTGTATAATTAACTGTATCAATTACTTAACCCCTTTAATCCACTTCATTTAGCCCAGTTCCCCCAACCACCCACCCTTCCACACTGTCCAGGGTGGGATAAGATGGACCTCCTGTGAATCCTGCCTTCGCTACGAGTCATGGATATGGACTCAAGAAGGTCATTAGTGGCTCTGTTTCTTGACCAATAAATTTGTGGAGAGTGGCTAGCAGCTCGCCAAACCCATGCACAGGGAGACATTCCCAGCCTCCCTGCAGCCAGGTGTGACCAGGTGGCTGAGTTCCAGCCCAGGAACAAGAGCAGCAACAAAGCGGGTTCAATCCTCACTGCTTCAAGCTCCCGCCTCTGCTGGCTGGACACCAGAGTCCAGAGCTTGAAACGGTGAGGATGATGACGGTTTCCCTGAGTCTGAGTCACTGTGTGGAGCAGAGACACCCCCTCCTTTGTTCTCCCAACGCTGGAGTCACCACGCACTCGTGGGTCTATTCAGCCCGCTCTAACACACATTCCTCCAGCCTAACGGGAGAGGATCATCGTTAACAGTGAAAGCAACTAGTACAGGACCTGGCACCGCGCCTGGCATTTTAACAGGCATTTGATTAATATTTTTCCTCCTCTCTTTATTTCTCCTAGAGCATTTTGTCCAACTCTTTAAAAAGGAAATATTAACTTTACCACTGCAGTAAACTATACTCTATCCATATTCATCATCTGCTATTAATAAGTACTTATTCATAATTACCAACAGCCGGCATTTACATGTCCAACTTTAAGTGCTTTATATGCATGATTTCATTTCATCTTTACAAAAACCCTGTGAGGCAGGTACAATTAGGATTCCCAAACCACAGGAATCTAAGGTCCAGGGGAGTCAAGGATTGTGTCCAAAAAGCGAACGTAGAACCAGGGTTGAAGGTCAAGGTCAAATGTTCCCATCCAATGCAAAACAGGTGGATCTTTTCTGCCAAACCAGCTCTTCCTTCTAGTCCACAACCACTCACCTAGTTGTCAGAGGCAGCAATGTGCAGCAGGTCTTCCACAGGCCTTCCTTCCTATCCTTGATTCTCCATCCTCAGCACCCCCACACCAAGCCCCTTTCCCCATCCCACTGCTCCTGTCTGAGTTCAACCCCTTCTCATTCAGATGGCATCTTGACAGAGACTGCTATCTTTGCTCTTGTCCCTTCCAGTCTCTTCTATGCTGCTGCAAGACAGGCGGGTGGTCCAAAAGCTAGTCACACAGCCTCACAATCTGAGAACCTGCAGTGCTCACTGAAGCTGCCTGGGATGCCTCCTCCTCTGTGCCACTGTCCACGGCAACTGACATCCTCACCCAGATCACACCCTGACTTGCTGGTTTCACTGCAGACCGTGAGCTGCTTGAGGGTAGGAGCCTTCTCCATCAGCACTGAATCTATGCCAGGTGCCACTGAGTTGCTAGGAATATAGTGGCGGAGAACACAACCAAAATCACTGCCCCTCCAGAGAGTCCACCTGGGTTTAGGGGTGGCTGATGGCTTCATGTTGACCGGTAGATATTGCAGCAAGAGCTCAGACCGGACTTAAAGAATCTGGCTTCATAATCAAATACTGCCGTGACAGACCAGGTTAGCTCTGTCCTCCAAATCTCACTCTCTTTGTCATAAAGCAGGAAAACTTTTGAGGGCCACTGTAAGGTGCAGTAAGATGATACACCCAGGAGGTCTGGAACTATGCCTGGCCACAGAAGGCATCTGTTAGCTTATCTCCCCATGTTGAAAAGGTAAACTCCCAAAGTGGGGGGCCTTACGCTTCTCTTTCTTCTGCCACCATGCCTTGGGAATACACACCATGTGTGCAAATGTTTGTGTGACCGAGCAGGTAGTGATGATCTTCAGGAATGTGAGCCAAAGCTATTTAAGATGCTTCCCAGCCACTGGAGAGAGGCAAGACGACACCAAGGATGCCACGTGCCCTCTGCAACCCCCGCCTGCTGTGGGCCTCAGTCCCCTCGAAGGAAGGGGTGTGTGCACCAAGTGCTTACATCACAGTAACTTAATTTTTGATACATTACTGGGAATTCTTAACAATCATGCACATGATGACCAAAAAAAAAAAAAAAAAAACTAACAAGGGAGTTAGGCTGAATTCTGCGGGAATGATCAAGGGTTTAAAAAGTGCACATAAAGGAAACAGAAATCTACAAACAGCAATGCCCCAATTAATTACCCAGCTTCCATGTAAGTGACTTTTGTAGCTAACACAAGACTTGCTGTTTTTATTGCTAAAATGTTTAGATTTAACTAAGTGAAAAGACACTTCTCTGATCCTATAATCAATAGAATAAATATATTCTAAGATTTTCTTAATGATTCCAGTAATTGCATATCCCCAAGTCTGGCACTGTGCCTGGCGCAGGCACTGGGTAGCGCTCAGCTTTACTCGGCTGCCACGGCACTTACGGGGGCCCAGGAGCGAGCTCCAAGGGTGCCTTGGCAATCAGCCGCCTGCAGTGGCTCGACCTGACCTGAGAGCTGGAAGGACCTCCCTGGACCTCCCTAGAGGTCCCTTCTCCTCCTGGCAAGCTCATCAAGTCCTCTTTCAAATGCACTGTTCTGTCCTATCTCAGCTTCAAACGTGAAGCCGTTCAGAATGCTGTAGAATTCCTCGCAGATGCCAGAAACCCTCTGTCACAGGGAGAGCTGGGCATGCACAGTGACCCTGTGAGAACTTTAAGAGCCAGGACACAAGACCCCAGGTTCCAACTTCCTTCAGCCACCTTGACATTCTTGGTAGTGGGACCCACCTAGAACTCAGAGTATAAGTGATGAGGGGCCGGACCCCCCTCCACAGACACACACGTCAACCACAGATGAATGTGTTGCCCGAGTCAAAACATAAATCTGTGCTATTTAAGCCACAGAGACTGTGGGGTTATTCATATAAATAGCATAACCCAGCCCATCCCAATGAATATAAATGGTCTATTAAATAACAACTTCATGAGTCATCTGTCAAGAGGCCTTCCAATGAGATAAATTCAGGAGTTTATACTCAGATCGTGACACACACCTTGGCGGCCCAAAGGCTGTGTGTGTGTGTGTGTGTGTGTGTGCACACGCATGTGCATAGCTAAGCCCACAGTACTGGGTGCACCTGTTACTGCGGCTTCCTTGCCATAGACTCCACTCAGAGCTCTAAGCTGCACAGGACAGAGAGTCTGTCTTTTCGTCCTGTCTTCCCAGAACAGGGAGACGCCTGGTACAGGAGAGCTCACTACCTATCATCTAAATTAAACATCTGGATCTCTATCAGTAAAGAAAAAAAAAAAATATGATCACTTGCCCAAGTTTACATGGAACTTGTAACTGAACTGAGGTCCAGCCCTCTTTCTAAAACAGCTGCACCCATCCATCAGACAGGCCAGTGACATGATGTGCTCCCAGCTTTGCCCTCCACATCTGAGGACAGAGCCAGTGACTCACACCCAGGACAGTATGACCCAAGACAGACGCCTCTGCCTGCAGCCACGCTCCTTCCGCTAGTGCACCTCCCCCTTAGACAGGGAGGAATTTTCCAACCAGCCCCTTGGTGGGTAAAGCTCATTCTGCTGCCCTCTGGGGTCAAATATTCTTGTTCAAACCAAGTCATCTGTATGTCGGCTGCCTGTCCTGTTTAACGGGCAGGGCCTGGTACAGAGCTTCAAGGTTAGCCCAGAGCACCCCACCCCACGGTCCAAAGACTAAGCATCTAACATTCGCCCTGTTAAGCAAGTTGACAGCCAAAAAAACCTCTGCCATTTATTGCGTGTTCATGAACTTCATGCCACTGGGTGAGGTACTTCGCTTACATCATCATCCCACCTAATCCCTGGACAATCCGCCAAGGTAACATCATTATCCTCATGTTGCAGATGAGAAAATCAGACCAGAGGGTCTAAGTCCCATGTCCAGGTTAAACACTCAGGCCTCAGAAATTGTGTTAGCCCTTTACTGACCCATGGTGTCTCCAGCTTTGTGAGGAAGTAACTGACACAGCGCAGTGTAAGGCTGAGGCCAAATGCACAACGTTTGATGCACACACTGTGTCCTTATCTACTAAGTAAAAGTATTTCTCTGAGTCCAGGACTTGGCTGTTCATCTACATATACCTTTCACCTGTAAACACTTATCAGGGGCCTGATGCACTACTATCCCCATTTTATAGGTGAGGTTTAAACTTAACCAGCAAAGGATGGTTCTAGAATTTAAAGGTTAGATCACTGTGAAGTGTAAACATGTTCTACTTCTAACAGCACTACCTCACAGGGTTGGAAAGAGAATGATATGAACTAATATGAAAAAGTGTAACAACAGTATCCTGTACATAGCATGGCCTCGCTCAGGAACAGCTGTTTATAAAATTAAAAGCAATGTGAATTATTTCCTCCCAACACATTTTAGCACAGATTTCTTTTCTGGGGGGTGAAGGCAGGTGGGTACCAAGAACCTTATGGGATGTTATAATCCACTCCCACCCACTCAGGAACAAACACTTTGTTTTCTTCCATGCAAGATGAAGGCTTAGATCACCTCTAGGATGCAGCCTTTGAGTTCTCTGATTTGCGATTCCAACAGTTGATCGATAAAGGAGCAACTTAATAAGCAAGCATCACAGAGGACCCCCAAGTCCACTGCGGAGAACACGGTCCTCTCCAGACCACCAGAGAGGGGGTGACCACGCCACCAAGAAGGAAAAGTTCACAGTGGATCATTCCAGAGGCCAGTTCATTTCAGAAGAGGGACATTTATCAAGTTCCCTAACGTGGGATGGTGGCAGACACAGGAACAAAGCTCACCTGATTTTTCCCACCACCCATCAATGCCGATTTCAACGGAGACTGGAAGCTGCTAAACTCCAGCTGCAATTATGAGAACAAAACAGCAGGTGTGGACGAGGGAGAGATGACCATGGGGAGGAGGCAGCTGGGAATGTGAGGCAGAAACTGCAGCTCCTGGGAAGCAAGCAGGGGAGTCTAGGAGGCTTGAGAACAGAGCTGGGAGGGGCAGCACTGATGACAGAACCCACCCCAGCCCACCCCAGAAGCCAAGGCAAAGATACAGGGATCAGCCATTCAGGATACATTTCAAATACAGACGCATACATTCCTTTCCCTTTTTTCTTACAGTGTTTTCATTTTTTAATTCTGATAAAATCCCTATGCCTGCTATTACAAAAATGCGGTGGCTTCAAGCAAAAGAGACTTATTCTGTCCTAGTCCTGGAGGCCAGACATCCAAACCCAAGGGGTCGTGGGGGTGCACTCCCTCCGGGGACTCTGGGAGAATCTGCCCCTGCCTCTTCCCCCTTCCAGGGGCCACCAGCATTCCCCAACTTGTGACTGTAAGTCCCCAATCTCTGCCTCCACGGTCACACGGCTTCTTTTCTTCAACAGTTCCCTCTGCCCCCTCCAATATGGACACATGTGATCACAGTTGGGGCACACCCATAACCCAGGATTACCCCGTCCATCAGTATCGCTCCTTGATCACTCCTGCAAAGAGCCCAACCCTACTACCAAGTGCGGGAACACGTCCTGGCTCACTCACTGGGACCTGACACCGCTCTTCTTACCAAATGTTAGGAAGACCAGGAAAAATTTAATGTTGCAGGACAGAGAAGTAAGAGTCACAGCGCTAGAAGACCCAGGAGGAGCAGGCTTGGAAAGCAGCCCATTCCAGCCTCTCTTAGCAGGAGGCGGGGAAAAGGGATCTTCTCAGCATCACCCACAGACCCAGCCTGGCACACACAACTTTCTTTCATCCATGGTTTCTCCAAGGGCATCTAAAAACAGTGCATGGAAAAGAATATTCTATTGCCCTCCTGCATCAGGCCCCATCCACACTCTATAATGACCACACACCTACTATGTCCAAACTATACTTCTACAAAGGGGTAGAATTTACCAAAAGCAAAGCAACTTTTGAGTTAACCCAGCAGTATGGAAAGGAAACATTCAAGGGTTCTATTGAGGTGCCAACTAAGGCCTGTTCACAGTGGTCTATGCAGTAGCCAGGGGAGGAGGGTGGGCAGGGGAATCTGGTCTGGGCTGCTCCCGAGGAAGGTAACTGGGCAGCAAGGAGGGAGCAGTGAGTCCTGGAGACCAGGGAGGACACTAACTCTGGCTCCATAGTTCTCACACTCCAGAGAACACCAGAACCACCAGACAGTTATTGTTAAACCCCAGATTTCTGGCCCCACACCCAGAGTTTCGGATTCTACAGATCTGGGGCGGGCCGAAGACTGTGCATGTCTAACACATTCCCAGGGGCTGGTGAAGCTGCGGGTCTGAGGACAACACTTTGAGGGTCACTGTTGCATGTATAACAAAGTATAATAATGAGAAAGAGACGTTGAAAAGCACTCCATGGACATCAAATTGGCGTGTGAGCCCCACCCCCTTTGCTCAGCCACCAGACCTCCTTGCTAATCCTATTGCTTGCTCAGGGCCCTCACACTTGCTGTTCCCTCCCTCTGTGAGGCTTTCCCCCTTCAATCAGGGCTCCCTTCTCCAAGAGCCTTTTAAAATTCTCATTTTCTAACGAACTATAGAAATGACCCCTGAAAGTACAGTCTTGAAAATTCTCCTTTTCTGAAACGACATCCCCCGCTCACCCAGGGCCTCGTCACCCCTGCCCCTTGCATTATTAACCTGCTTTATCTGCCCTTCTCAGTGCTGCCTGCACTTGACAGAATTCCGTATTTGTTTGCTGTTTGCTAGAATAGAAGATCCACTGGAGCAGGGGCTCAGCTTTGCTCATTCCTCTATCCCCAGTGCCTCTTGTATGTCATTCCTGGCACATAGTAGGCACTGGATAAATGTTTATTACATGAATGAATCAACCACCTTACCTCTCTGGAATTCTCCCAGCTGTAAGAGTCCCTTTAAGGGTTCCTGGAGGAATACACAGGAACAGTGGAAGTTAGGGGAGAACGCTGAGAAACAACTCCTTCTGCACCTGCGCTGCAATCAGATGAAAACTGATGACTGGCAGAAAAATCCAGCCACCATCTGGTTGTTCAAGGACCCCTCCCGGGTGCTGACGGCATTGTCATTCACCATAATGAAGATTAAAACCAACAGCGATCCAAGGGGACAGGTTCCCAGGAGGCAGCCTGGCTGAAATTAACTCCTTCTGAGCCGAGGAGCTTCCAGACAGCCTGAGAAGAAACCACTTTTCTCTGGGGGCCAAGGCAGGAGGCGGGCAAGGTCTCCGCTTTCGAGATTACAGATGACCTGTTCCAGGAAGGGATGAGATGGAGAAACTCTGAGCAGGAGGACTATGGCAAGATAATGGCCATGGGGTGGTAAGGAAAGCTACAGTAGTGACAGATGTAACATACCATTTGCCCATCAGTCAACAAGGTCCTTCGGGCTAGAAGCCAACTGTGCTTTCAGCTCATTTATTAAAGCCATGGCGTGTGCTTCACCCTCAAGGACCGAGACCCAAGGCCCAGGACCCACAGTCACTTCGTCTTCAAGGTTCCCGCCATCTCTGAAGTTTACAGAAAGAAGCTGTCCAGCTTCATCAATTTCCACGAGCCAGTACTGACCACACTTGATTAGGACATAAAACTTCGGCGAGCGCTGGGGAGAAGAGGAAACTGGCACCATGCAGATGCCAAAGCAGAGGGAGCTGGCGGCAGTACAGCTCTTCCTTCCTTCCAGCTCACGGGTAAAGAAACTGTCAGGGACATATTTCCTCTGTGAGAGGCAGGGATGTTTCACACTAGTGCCAGATGGCCGGGTTTGGATTTCCACCCCTGCCACTTATCAGTTCTATGATCTGGGACAACTTACTTAACAGCTCTGTGCCTCAGTTTCCTAAGAGGGAAAACGAGGACAACAAACGAGTAACTCACTTCCAAGGTTGCTATGAAAACGGAATGTGTTCATTTGCGTCAGGCGTAAAGAACAAGAGTTACAAGTGGTGCACAAAAGCATGCCAGGGACAGGAGAGGAGGCTGCAGTGATGGCGGCGGTGGAGAATAAGGTGATGGTGGTAATGATGCCAATGCTCGTGTGTTGGCAGAGATGCTGGGGGGACACAGAGCAAAGGAGTGGTAAAAAGAAATCACAGAGAGTTTTGTGAAAATGTAGTATTTGATTGTGCATTCAGGTCATACGGGCATGATCCCTCTGCTTTCCTCTCCTGTTTTTCTAGTAACACGTCTGAAGACAGGGAGACAGGTCCGGAGGGCGGAAGAGATGCCAAGTGAGAGTAGAGAGAGCCGGGGGTAGGCTGGCAGGACGCACACCGCGGTGGATTCCTTTTCCTGCTGCCCCTGGACCTAATGCCTGCCCGAGGCCTCCAGGGCCTTCTCTGCATCCCCAGGAGCACTCTCGAGGCCAACAGCCCTTGCAACCAGTTGTTAGAAAGATATTTTTAAGCTTTAAAAAAAGATGAGTGAGAGAACCTGCATGACACGCTGTCTCTCCTCCTGGAGGCTTCACAGCCGGTCCTGTCTTGTCAGTCAAATCCACAGATCCCTTCCCTCCCAGGCACAGGGATGCCACCGGGGAAAAGAATCACTGGGGCAGAATATTCACATGATGCATGCACCCAGCACACACATCACACACACGTATACACGCATGTATACACGCACAGACCGGAGCCCCGAAGAGGATCATGTTCAAGCCCCTTGGCTCGCACGCAAAGCCCCTCCCAACCTGGCAGTAACCCCCCACAACAGCTTGTCCAAATGTCCGAATGTCAGCGCCTGGCACTGGTGGCCCAGGTTTAGAACAGCGTCCTCCTACACACCCCTCAGGCTGCTGAGCGTCCCGACCCTGCAGCTCCTGCTGCAAAGAGGCCCTTCCTCCTGGCTTTCCTCTGGCTGACTCCAGCTCAATATTTAAGGTTCTGGAATCCAACTGCTCCCCTGGAGGCTGATCGTCAGGTGAGTTTTTCCATCAGTTCCCACAGACTCTGGCTCCCTTACTGGAGAAGGAGGCCCAGCACCTTTACGGACCAGGCTCCAGGGAACGGAGGCAGGCGGAGCTCCCGGCACTGACTCCAGCAGCCCCGTACATGCACGTGCCACCACAAAACCCAAGTCCAGTATGCACTGAGCACGCCCCACCTGCGAAACAGAATATATCAGGAACAGAATTGCGAGGGGCACAGGGTCCAGAGGTCAAAAACACAACCAGAGGACCTGTGACACACTCAGGCTTTAAGCAAAGTGCAGTCAGTGACTGAGGCTGAGCTCCAAGCTTCCCAGAGCAGGCCCGAGCCCCAGTGGCAGCAGTCTCCGAGGACCGCAGGTCAGGATGACCATCCAAACTGAGACAAACCCAGAGAGCTGGGAACAGGGCAGCCCTGCCCAGAGTGTGTAGACCAAGTGAGCTGCAGCCCCAGACTTGCTCCTGGACTGCCAGGTGCTGCCAGGCTCTGCACCCACTGTCCTGTGCGGCCCAGGTAAGCAGGGCTGAGCTTCCAGGAGACCCTCACTGGAACCAGTACAGCCAACAGGTGACAGCACAGAACCTGGAACAGACTCCCTGGGGTCAAATCCAGGTTCCAGCACACACCGTGTGAGCCTAGGGGAGTTTACCAGTTCTCAAGATGGGCCCACCTGGAACTGTGCCCAGCATACAGTCAGTGCCCATTAAGTGCTGTGCAACCTACTTTGAATCAAACAGACTTCATCTTATCTCTAACTCTAATCCAGAGAATTCTGGGTGAGCAGCTGAGTGCAGCCTGACTCAACTCCCTCATTGTTCCTTATTGGAAAGCAGGAAAGAACAGCATCTCCCCTTCTTCCTGCCCAGGAAAGACAGAGGAGAGACCATCTGCTTGACGCTACATGATATTAATCCACCACTGGACAGAGCCCACTGGACTTGTCTGGCACCATGGTATGTCCACCATGTGGCCCTGCCCTTCAGGTAGGTACAGACACAGCAATTCAACAAAGCAATGAATGTACTTTCAACTAGAAAACACACCCCAGAAGACTCCCCTCTACCCCATGGTGGGGTGGGGTGGGGTGGGTAGGGTGGGTGGGGTGGGGACTTCTTTAATCCCAAAGCAACACAAGCACCGTGGAGCTTAGACTACTCCAGCCTGCAGCGTGAGTTGCCTTTCATGTCATTAATCATATTAACTCAATTAAGACATTAAACTCTTTGGGAACACCTAAACATCTGAATAGCACTTTACCAATTTCAAAGTATAATTAAATCAGTGACCCTGTGTTATGGACCAAATTCATAAGCCAAAGGCCTACGCCCAACTACCTGGCTGCATGTGGAAGCAGAATCTTTAAAAAGGAGATGAAGGTTAAGTAGAGTCCTAGGGTGGACCAACAGGATAACTAGTGTCCTTATAAGAAAAGGCACTGAGGACACAGACACATGCAGAAGAAAGACCTTGCGAAGACACAGGGAGAAGATATGTGTGGACACCCCAAGCAGAGAGGCCCTAGGGGTGACCGCCTCGCTGAGACCTAGATCTCTGGCGTCCAGCCTCCAGAACCGTGGGGATGTGAGTTTCCATTCACATCGCCCACCCATGGGGCTTTGTAATGGCCTCTCTCTATCTGCAGGTTCCCCCTGCTATGTGATAGTCGAGCCTTCCTCTACTATGCGCTAAGCTCTTTCATAAGGAAGTGATACTCGACAAGTGTTTATTGAGCATCTACTATGTGCTAAGCTCTTTTAAAGGTACTAAGGATACTACATGGACCAAGAGACCCTTTATTTCCTGGACTTTTTAACTAAAGGAGAGATGGATGATAACCATATCGAATAAATATAAGAGACCTACCTTTAGAAATTACTGGAGAGTGATTTTTTTTTATTCACATCTGCAGTTGTAACTACAAACATACAGGCAAGCAATTAAAATTTTCTTTGAAAAAAGCTAAGCCATAAAAGTGAACACTCAAAGGAAAAGTGATGGGGAGAAAAAAACATTGCTTGTTCATCTCGCTTTTCTTTAAGTAAAGGAAAAACATCAGGCAGGGGCTCGTCCTAAGTCCTGAGTAAAAGTTTCTACCATGTTAATAAGCCTCAGCAACAAAGCCGTGGCTTAGAAATGCTATCATTCGCATTTCCTATGTAGGGTAATTTTCCCTCTAAAGTTTGAGGCCAAAGCTATCTCAAACAATAACCAGGCTCGGGAAATGGAGTTTGTTTTCTTCGCCCAGATGAAAATTCACACACCAGCCAGCACTCTCTGCCCGGGAACATTCTTGCAAAACTGGATTGAGCTGAATTTCACTTTATAGCTGGTGCTTAGGCGTAAATTATTATTACATGTTTATAAGGGTTTTATGTTGGTATAATATTTTACGGCTAGAGAAGCATTTACGCAATATGTGGCATCTTTAAGTGTTTTTTCATTTACAATTCTACCCTTTCGGGTCGGTAATGGCTGGCAAGTCTGTGCAAACCCCTATGATTGTCAATCCCCTGGATGGCCAGGAGCTGTCTCAGCAGGAATTCACTGCACTGCTGCCTGCAATAGGCTGCAAGTGCTTTGCCATTCTAGAACCCTCTGTGAGGGTGAGGGGTTTCCACAGTCACATTAATTAAGCATGGGATGGCATTCAAGAGGGAACTAGAAATTCAGCAGCATTCCCTGGGGCTTGCTGATCTGAGTGCCCAACAGAGATTTGAGGACCCCACACTATCTACAATAATGTATTCACACTAAAACCATGATCACACTAATGCAGCCTGATTACTAGCAAATCAGTGTAAGAGTTCAGTGAGAATTCGGGTTCTGACACTCACCTGCCATAAATAAAGCCCTGAAGCTCTAAGCTTTGTTCTATCAGCTTTAAAATGGAGGTGATCACCACGCCCACTATGTAGGATTATCAGGATGCTGAAATGAAATCAGGCATGTAAGCTCAGTACCGGGTCTGACACGGAGTTGACACTTGAATAAAGCTATTTAGATGAGCGAGGTGATTGCCTATGGACCAGAAAGATTCTGGAGAAGGCCAAAGTTCGGAAGCACTCAGTTCCACTCTCTCTCAGATGCATTAACCCAGGCCCAGTCCAACTGGGTAAAGTCAAGAACAGGATTCTGGACGTGTAGACGGGATTCATAAAGCCTTTCAATTTGCAAGCAAAACCGTGTGTGCGAACATGTGCACAGACAAACATTTCTAGGGAAACAGGCACATTTTGACAGCCTCTCCTAGGGATCCACAGGAGGTTCAGCGTCTTTGCAATTTCCTCAATTCCAGATCGTAAGTCCTATATGGGTGGCTCTTTTAACAACAAACACATTCATACCTGCCCATAACACCTTCCAGAAAGAATTACAATGGGTGCGAAAGGCAAAGCTAGAGAATGAGAACCCAGGGGAAAAGGTGGCATGTAAAAGGCAAGACCATTTGTGTGATTAGTGGCCCACGAGGAACACCTCCCAGAAGCTGGAGGAGGAGAGCTGACCTGGGGAAGAGTTGGTGTCCACAGGCCTCCCCCAGCGTGGACTCCGAGTGAAGACTGCAGGTCTACTGGGCCTGCCTGCCCCCTTAGTCCTGAGCAGGCCGAGCATCTCCCAGCCCAGTCATCTCCCAATGACGCTTCAGGGTGAGAAGAGGCAGGAAGCTCCTCTTAGAACAGAAATCAGGTTTTTTAAGTAAAAGTTCAGATAGGAAATATTCGAGAGTTTGCAGGCCACAGAGCTCTAAGCTTTGTTCTATCAACTTCAAAATGGAGGAGATCACCACGCCCACAATGCAGGATTATCCGGACACTGAAATGAAATCAGACATGCAAGCTGTGGCCCCTCTCAACTTTGCCACGGTCACAGACAGCAGTTGAGACAACAGGATGGATAGGCGTGGTTGTGCGCCAACCAGCCTTATTCTGAGACCTTGAGAACTTGCTGTCATCTTCACATGTTACGGAATAGTGTTCCTTTTTGTCCTTTTATTTTTCATTTTTTCTTCGCTCCTGGCTGCACATGAGCAGGCGATGGGGCAGTACCTTGCCAGTCCTGCTGTAGACCATTTCCGATGACTGTGGTCTGAATGTCAAGGTCTTCCTGACATTGTATGCTGGCACTAAGCTGCTTCAGGGACTCACAGCACTAGGAGCACAAACTGTGTTTGCCAAGAATTGTCCTTTGACCTCTCATGAATGAACGCCTTTGCCAGAAGGTCTCAACGACATCTGGGACAGCCCATCCAGCTGGTGGGCAGTGCCAGGCTGGAAACCCTCCAGCCCCTGCTTCTCTGCCCAGAGCGCCCAGGTCTCCCTAAGAGCTTCCCTGTCCATCTTCCCCAGGACATCTCTCCGTGTTTTCATTTGTGTCACGGTAGGAGCAATGAAAGGAACAGACTCCCACCACAGGAAAAAAAATCTATCCCAAGAGGGAGAGCAGACAAGGAATTTTTGGTGGAAAACACTACTTTCAGCTAAACACTAGCCTAAGAAATAACCCAGTGCACAGACCTATCACAAAGCCAAGAAAAGACTTAGGAGGAAAAAAGATGTGTCCTGAACACCCAGCAGAGGGGATTTATGAATCCCATCTATACCCATTCTACATTTGTTGAACCAACAAATAAAATACTTCAGCATGCCTAAACCCAAAACATTGTTTTCATTCTACCCAAACTGTCCAGCTCACAGAAACAGGATATATGGTGAGAATGAGATTATCGGCCTAAAGAATTAAAAGATGGATTCTAAAGGAGTGGTAGATTCTTAATAAAGCTCTTCATTTCCCTAGAGTTAGAGGGTGCCTGACAATATCTCATTGATATCAATAAGAAGTGATGGTTGGGCCTCTCTGGTGGTGGCGCTAGGGGTAAGACACAACCTATGAGGCTGTCTGCTGCCTCTGCAGCACGAGTGTCATCCCCGGCCTGCCAGGGAGCAACCCACATGGCGCAGCAGACCTCTCCTGACTCGCCCGCTGCTCCCCTCAGCAGTGTACTTCGGTCAATCTGCCTGTTCTGCTCCCCACTCTGTCTCTGGTGAATCCTCTCAACCCCCACACCTCTGGCCTGTACCCCAGTTCTTGTATGCATAAATAAATCTTAAAAAAAAAAGTGATGGTTGACCACCTACAAGGTGTGAGGCCTTTTCACATACGTCCCTCTATGTCATCCTCACAACAAACCCATGATAGGAAATGTGACCCTTTCTTTCTCCAGACAAGGTCACCCAGCCCAGGCAGTGCGGGCTCCACTCCTGGTGTCAGCGCCAGACGCACTCGATCTTAAAGTTCATGCACTTTGTGCTGCCCATGACTTAAAACTCTACTCCTTCCAGGCCTCTGTGGATTATGAAATACGCTGATATGATCCACAAGGCCAATCACGAGAGAACATGCCTCCAAACTGCAGAGTCAGAAATACCAACAACCAAACCAGAGAGGTGATGGATAATGGAAGAAACATACACTGAAGCTCTCTGGGGGTAAGATTCTCTCCTCCTTCATACTGAAGCGTAAAATCAGTCAATTTAATAAGCAAAACAGCACAGCACTGAACTAACAGGGGGCCCCAAAATGAGCAGTCCCCACTTTAAAGTCCAGAGAAATTAATGGAGACCATGAACACCAAATAATGAGTCCCCACCATCATCATCTAATTCAAGAAACAAAAATGGACCTTAAAACAAAGAATCCTTTTGCAGTTTGACTCCTAGTCCTTAGAAATGCTTTTACATAGATTCATTTAAAATTATTTTTGGAGGCCAATTCATTTTAGGGAGATACTGGGAGTATTATAATAATAGTGTAATGTCTTCTGTTAGCTTTGATCTGAGAAACTAAATGGTTGCTTCCTCTGCAACAAGAAGAAAGTTAAATTTTGGTTTGAAAGGTTCTGGTGTATTTCCCTTGTAAATATCTAATATACAAGCAAGGATTTACTGCTTTGAAAATACTTTTCAATAAGCCATCTTCCTTCATCTTTTAGCAACACTAAGTAATGGCAAATACACTCATTCTTTTTTCTTTTTACAAATGTGTAAAAAAAGTACCAGAGAAATTGTAAGGAGACTATTCAAGTTCCAAGTGATAGAAAAATTGACTATTCTGAGTGAAAGAAAATGCAGAGGCTTCGAATCTACAAAGTCTAAGGACAGATCTGCCTTCAGGAAAGGCTTGATCTAGGTGTAAGAGATGACCCAGTTCCTCCCCATCTCTCTACTTTTATCCATATTGACTTCATTGTCAGATGTCAGACTCTGGAGAGACAGCGGCTAGGTAGGATATGTGCAGCTATATCCTTTAAGCTTCAAGGTCAGCGAGAAAGAACACAGGCATCTGTCTCAAAGGCCCTATAAAAGCTTTGCCAGATCTTACTGGCTCTGAGAGAGCATTTACCCATCCAATCATAGTGGTCAGGGATCACTTGAGTCCTATGTCTCATCCTGTAGTGAGGTACATTATCCTCTCCAATGAAGTCCATGTGGAAAGGCAGATTTCCAGAGAATAAAGAAGCAGAATAAAAGTCAAGTTGGAAAACCAAGAGGTGCTCACTTCAATGTCACATAGATATTAAGAGACCAAATCAAGACTCGAGTACAAATCTTCTCCAACCAAGTACTCCCAAAATAGTAGCAAATTGTTTTAAGACACAAGGAGTAAATCACAGAAAGTCCTCCAGATAGAATCTCTTGGTCACAAATAACATTCTAAATATTGATCGACTGTCCATGGAACTTCAAAGAAAGCCAAGTTGCTTTTATAAAATATAAATTTTGTAAAATTAAACCAGGTGACCATTATCTAAATCAAAATCCCTTTATAGCTTTCTAAATGGTTCCTCGCCATCTGGAGAGTCAGAACACTGGACTCAAAAGGAAAAAGGAAAAGCTTTTTGACCTATTTTTGTCGCTACACTAATGTAAAGCTCCAAATCCTATTTATTAAGTACCCTCAACATGCGCTATTGCACTGGCTATTTGCAACTCTAAAATGACACCTATTATTCAGTTAGAGATTAGTATCTCAAGCAGGAGGGTAGTTTTAATAAAAAAAATTAAAAATAGATTTGCCATTGCCTTTTTAATGAAACGGGTAGCTCTGCTGGCTTACAGGGGAAATGACAAATTTTGTGGGATTTTTCTATATTGATCTGAGCAGGGCTATGTAAGAAAAAAAGCTACCAATATTCAGGTGGTGTGAAATTGGACACTGCTCCCCCTGCTAACCACACATGCTCCTACTGGTGACCTACGAAGCCAACACATGCTCTTCCATTAAAACAAAACAAACACCCTGAAACCAGATACAAGTGACCCCAAACAGCAGATGCAGCCAGACAGGTGTGTGCCAGATATGAAAATGATTTGGTCCAGCACTGTCGGACAGAACACTCTACGATGCCATAAAAGTCTGTAACTATGGGGCCTCCCCTGGTGACGCAGCAGTTGAGCGCTGGGCTGCGAGGCTGCCCGCAGCCTCTGCAGCGCCGGTTCGTTCCCCGGCCGCCAGCAAGGGTCCCACAAAAAAAAAGGTCTGTAACTATGCTTCCATAGAGTCATCACTTAATGACATGGGGCTATGGAGACTGAAGTCTGGATTCTTATCTTCTTCTAATTAATTTAAACTGGTCTCACAAGATGCTAGTGGCCACTGAGTTGAAGAACAGTGCAGAGAGTGTCCTTGGGAATTTCTCCCCCATGCCCTCCATCATTCTCTCTACCCCCAGCATAAACCACCTGCCCTTCTCCGTGTACAGCAACCCTTTGTGCTGGAGGGGATCCTGCATGTGCTGCTCCTCTGGCCCAGAATTTCCACTCCTAGCTTGCCTGGAGAACTCCTTCCCAGCCTCAAAACCCTGCCCAGGTGTCACCTCTGCTAAGAAGCCTTCCCTGATTTTCCTTTCCCTCCATCTCATCTACCACCTCTGTTTATTTCTGATGTTTATTTCTGTGGCTGTGTTTATCACACTGCAAGGTATCGAGAGTCTGTTACCTCCAGGGTGTGAGGCAGTATGGCAAGGTGGAGACAGCTGCCTACTGTCAAATCCCGCCTCTAGCACTTGCTACTAACTCTATGTTCTCAGGCCAGTTACAGACCCTTGTTCAGCTCAGTGTCCATTGTAAATAGGATGATTAATGATGACTCTTCTCTATGGCTGTTGCAAAGATAAAATGACCAAACACAGGTCAAACATCAGCTCTTAGGCATAATTTTTCATTAAATTATTAAACTAAATTATTTGACTATTAAATTGGTATACTAAAAATTTATTAGACTATGGATCTCTGAGTATATAAGTTATACTGGGTCTTAGCCATCCTGTAACCCAAAGTCAGAGTATATAGTAGGCGCTCATTAAAGATTAACACCATGAATTCTGCCTCCAGGGGACAGATGTCAGTCCTGAACTCTGCTCTAAATAGACTCCATAATGCTAAACAGGCTTGTTCTAAATGTCAAACTAAGAGGCTGAAAAGATCTCCAGAGGTAAGCAAGCCAGAGGGGGAGATCACAAGGAGATCTTAACCCTTTCGAGAGGCTTTTTTTTTTGTAAGATTTATTTATTAATACAAGAACCAGGGTACAGGCCAGATGCGCGGGAGGGTGAGAGGATTCACCAGAGACAGAGCGGGGAGCAGAACAGGCAGACTGACGAAATATACTGCTGAGGGGAGCAGCGGGCGAGACAGGAGAAGTCCACTGTGCCATGTGGGACCCTCACTGGTGGGCTGGGATCGAACCAGCACTGCAGAGGCTTTGGACAGCTTCACAGTACAGCACTCAACTGCCTGCGCCACCAGGGGAGACCCTTGAAAGGCTTATTGAAACTGCTCTTGAATTCACTTCCACACACTCTCCCAGTATTTCCCACCAGCTCCCCAGACCCTCACCTACCCCCAACCTGGCCAAATCTCTACCTTAATGTTCCTGATGTATGACCCAAACACTGTAAGTTTGGGGGCCAAAACAAAAACTTAAGGGTAACTGGTTTAACATTAACATAAGAGACACATATAAGCAACTGTTTCAACACATCACATTTTGTCTTTTCTAAGATAACCACCGACGTAACAGCAAAACTCCATCTCTTACTGCCTTAACTCACTCACTCATCAGTTTTCTCCTCTCCCGGAGCCTAAGGACAAACCATAGGCTGAAGATCAATAATCAAACCAGAAATTCCTGCTACCACCACCAACCCTAGCTGGTGGTTACAAAATTAACAGCCTGTCTCTACGCAGCAGAGTCTTCGGACCCCAACTCCGTCAATGTCACCAATCAGCTTCAAGACCCGGACTCACTGAGGTGAGAACAGCCACTCCCTGCCTGGATCAGTCACCCCATGAGGGAGGCCAGAGGCCAGGGCCATCAAGACTAAACCAGGCAGTGTGGCTTTTATTTTTCAGGTTTTCTGTGGGTTTTTATTTTATTTTATTTTTTTAAAGATTTATTTATTTGTTTGTTTGTTTATTTGTTTGTTTGTTTGTTTATTTATTTATTTATTTACAAGCACTGGACACAGTCAGAAGCGCGGGAGGGTGAAAGGATTCCCCAGAGCCAGAGCAGGGAACAGAACAGGCAGACTAACGAAATACACTGCTGAGGGGAGCAGCGGGCGGCAGGAGAGGTCTGCGCGCCATGTGGGACCCTCGCCCGGCAGCCAGGGATCAAACCGGCGCTGCAGAGGCTGAGGGCAGCTTCGCAACCCAGTGCTCAACCACTGTGCCACCGGGGAGGCCCTCTGTGGGTTTTTATAGTTTTGGACTAGACTGATAACTCATGCGAGTTGTAAAAGCTAAGATTGCGAACAAGAGGCAGCTCATCAGCGCAAGAAGGAACACGCCTCCCACTCCTGCAGCGACACCCACAGCAGGACACACACCCACGGCTGAGAGGGCTGGGTCAGGAAAAGGTTGTCCGGGCACACCACGAACACTACTCAGCTACAAGGAGAGACGAACTATTACTAATTCAAGGCAAGCTGGAAGGAACGTGAGGGGCTTATGAGAAGCAAAGTAAGCCAGAAAGATAAAGATGAATATTGACAATTTCACATGAATGAGTAATAGAAGAAAACAAAGCAGATGAACTAATAAAGCAAAAAAATATAAACTAGTTTATAAACACTGTTCTCAAAGCACTGAGAACTCAACAGGCTTCTAGGTTAAGAGGGAGGGGGCGTGAGAAAGGGTGGCGGAGGTATGAGGAATGGTGGGGATTCAGGGGGAGAAAACAAGCATATGGGGAAAAAGCATAAGGTAGCTACTGACCCCCCCCCCCAAAATGCTGGCAAACCTCATTGTAGCACTAACTAAATTTAAACACATTAAGTTTATTTTCACTGTGTCACACACATGCAAAAAGTTGCCCCACCAGTCTATTTTGGCCACACCAACATTCTTCATTATGAACATATTTACATCCAAAGGACATCATGTCTATTGTGGCACTATTTATAACAGCCAACATGGAAATAACCAAAACAGATCGCTGCATCAAGAAGATGTGATACACACAATGGACTACTACTCAGCATTCAAAAAAAAAAAAAACTATTTGAGCAACTTGGGTGCAGCTGGAAGGGATGATGCTAAGCCAAATAAGTCAGAAGGAAAAAGATAAACATTGGATGGTTTTGCTTGCAGGTGGAATATAGAGAAATGGAACAAAGGGTCAGGAAAAAGACAAAACTGGCAAATTGACCATAGATCTGAGGCATAGAGCAGGGGAGGGAGGGAGATCAAAACAGGCGAGGGAAGAGCACAAGGAACTGTTGTGATGGTCATGGGGCTGTGGTGGTGGGAGAACTGGGGGCCTACACCTAGGGGAGAAATCAAATACTGCCCCCAAATTAACAAAAATGTAAGAAAATAAATAAATAAATACATAAATACAATAAAGAATACAGTATGTGAGGTTAAAGCAAGATAACTGGTAAGTGGTTTTTAGTCCAGGCTCCAAGGAGGCAACAGAGAAAAGAAAGTACAGGCCTTGAGCTTTTGGTCAAGCTATTTGCCTCTGTCAAATTGAAAGGGGCCCCAATTTCCATCAGAAAAACCACAATGGCCATGACCACACATATTTAAATCCATCAGAGAAAAGTGTTATTAACTCTTGAGAGAGCAGATGAGGAGACGAGGCCCTAGCCCAGGCTTCACCAGCAGTAGCAACATGGCCTTCAAACAGGATTTTACCTCTTCGAACCTCAGCTGTCCCATCTAAAAGATGACACTCCTAGATGACAGTTCCCATATCCCAATTTATCTGCAAGAAAACCAAAGAGCAGAGCCTTAAGACTTCAGGACCTAAAGTCAGAAGGACCCAGTTCCCATCTAGGATATAAGAGGAGACCTGGTGGGTGTAGATGGGTGATTTATTCTCTCTACACCCGTTTCTTTCATTTGCAAAGGGGTAACAATGAATTTGTTGTAAGTGCTAAATGAGGTAATACACACAATGCTAAATACAGTGCCTGGGCTATGACTCTCAATAATGGTAGGTATAATTATTATCACCACCATCACCACCACCACACTATCATTACCATGACCACTTCACGCCATACCATCTTCACCAACATCATCACCACCCCGATCACCATTATCACCCTCAATCCTCACCACCATCATCACCATGCCACCACCATCATTATCATGATCTGAAATTCCCCATCTTATCATCATGACTGGAAATTCACCAACGTCATCAATAGGACCTGAAATTCCACAGAAGGAAACCTCCTCCTGCCCTTAAAACAGACAAATTTTATCACTTTTTTTTTTTAGATAATCTAAGAGATTTTCCAACCTTCGAGCAATTAAGCCTGACTCAATGTGGAGGGGGAGAGACAGATGGTTTAAAGGTAGCAGCTGGATCCTGGGCCCCTCCCTTGACGGAGGGAGAGGTCTTGCTGGCCCCTGTCCTTACTAGAATCCCACCTCCCCTCAGGTCCCTGGCACCACACTCCTGTTTCCAGAACCCTATATGTAAACAAAAGGGTCTTTAAAAAATGCTCCACCCTGACAAGTCTGCATCTGCTGAATGATAATGGCAAGGTTCCTATGGCAACCCTTGTTTCTAAAGTTTGGATAGTGAGGGATCACTTAGCACCTGGCTTATGTCTTGTGAAATGCCTGGGAATGGCATGTGATTTTCTTCCTCCACAATTAGAGGGAGGCCTTGCACTTTCCAAGCACACCACCATTTATAAACTGCTTTTCACACAGCGTTACCTACCATGTGAGAGGAGGAGGAGAGTTGACTGACCCTATTTTTTACAAATTAAAAACCTAGCAATTACAGTTGTTAAGAGCTGGTATGTAGTAAAATCAGGATAAAGCTCTGGGTGTCTGACTCCCAAACCAGCAACCTTCTTAAGACCTGCCCTGTCTTGGACTCTGGCATGCCCCTCTCTATCAGCCCAGTGCACAAGGCCTCCCCTTCTCGCAGCTCATACCTTGAGGGATGTGTCCCCCAGCCCCTGCATTGGCGCCTTCCATCACATCCTGGTTTGTATCAACAACCATCAAGCGTATATATGAAGTAAGTCTCCAATCAAAACGTGCAGTCTTCAAAGCAGGGGGCATGCTAAGCACTACTGGGGTACTTTGGCACCTCTTACTTGAGACTAAGAGTTTTTGAGGTGGAAGTTGACAATATAGTAATATGAGAAAATAGGACTCTGAGGCTGCTCAGCTGTGTGATCTTAGAAAAGCTACTTGATTTCTCTGTGACTTCATTCCTTGTGTGTTCGATGGAGTCACAGTTCTTACCTCGTCGGATCATTATGAGAATGAATGACAGCCTGAATCAAATAAGACAGAGTAAGCGCTTGGAAACATTATGTTATTCTTATCCTTAATGTTATTTATCAATGTTAATATTAATCAACATCATCACCATTTTACTGTTAATAAAACTGAAGCTCCAGACTAGAATCTTGCCCCATACCACACAGCAAGTTAAGTGCTACCACCCAGGAGGGAAATGCAACATGCCACTCCCTCCTTCGATTTGCCTCATAGTCCCCACAATGTGTGACTCCCAATGAGCACTTGTGACACTCCAGCATCACAGCATGTGACAACTGTAAAGAAACTGAGTGAATCATCTGGTCAACCCTCTTATTCTGCAGATTAGAAAATTCAGGCCCAGCAGATAACACATCCGTTAGACACCATTCAGCCACTAATAGTAATCCACACATCAGGGTCTCCCTGGTGGCCTAGGAGTGGAGTCTCAGCGCTATCACCATGATGGCCCTCTGCGGGGGCCTGAGTTCAATCCCCAGCCAGGGAGCTGACCCACATGGCGCAGCAAACCTCTCCTGCCCCACCTGCTGCTCTCCTCAGCAGTGGATTTCAGTAGATCTACCTCTTCTGCTCCCCAGTCTGTCTCTGGTGAATCATCGCTTCCCCTCCACCTCTGGCCTGCATCCCAATTCTTCTACAAAAAATTAAATATCTAAAATCTTAGAAAAACAAATAACCTACACATCTTTGGGGCAAAGCCTAAGTTACAGAGCTTTATTCACTGGGAGACACAAAGTTGGCAGGCCCCGTCAGAGACCAGCAGGGACACACCTGTAGCTCTGATGTCTCAGCCGGAGGAGGCCAGGAGTGGCTCGCCGTAGGGTTTGGGCTGTGGTCAGGGATTAAGCGGAGGGTTTCAGGAGGCACAGTTTTGCTCTGGTGGAATTCCATGACCAGGTTTCTTTATAGCTTTAATCATGGCAGCCAGGGAAAGCGACCAGTGATTAAACAGCGTCCTCTGCGTGAGCTGAGAGAAGAGGCCGTCTGGTAGTTCCGAGGACTGCCCAGTATTCTTGTTTAGATGTGTTTGGCCTCGCTTTGGTCTTGTTCTAGAGCCTCACAGATCATCCTTGCCACGTGTGTGTTCTATGAGATTCTTCACGTGCAGGAGACCACTAGGCTCTGAACTGACAGCAGCCAGAAGTTGCTGGGTATTTCTTCTATTCTCAACAATTTGTTCAACTATCCAACATACTTGTTTGGGTCAGACAATCTCAAGGGAGATTAGGTGCAAAATAAAGAAAGATCCCAAGCCTTAATGAGGTCACATTCCAGCAGAGGAAAGAGGTAATTAAAAATAAACATAAAAATTAAATCCTACCATGGGTTAGAAGGTGATCAGTGCTATGGAAAAAAAAGAAAAAGCAGAGTGAAGGGGATTCGGAGTGCCGGGCGCCAGGGGTGGTGATGGTGGGGGTGGCCCAAGGAGGCCTCCCCTACACAAACGACACTTACAGACACTTGGAGGAAATAATGAAAATGAGTAAAACAATCCAACGAGAATTCAGCATCCTGTCCAGGTCAGAAAGGAAGCAGGAGAGATCAGAGAGGTCGGGAGCATGTCCCAGAAGGCCCAGCAATTCCGCGGATCCTAGATTCTCTGTTTCGAGTTGTCTTCCAATCACAGACTGGATGGAAGGTCACCCTGCCCGTGCAGGATGAATCCAGAAACGACTGCAGACTTAGTGCAAGTGTCAGCTGCTCCTCATCCCCACACAGGTTCACAGCTGTGTAGCCACACTGCAGGGGGTTAGGTTATGCCACCCCAAAATCTGCCACTCTGGCAAAAGACCATCCTGAGCAGAAGGTAATTGAGGATGGGCAGACACAGGATGAGCTCTGGGCCTGCTCTCCTCCACGTGCCTGAAATCTCAATTAGGAAGGCGACCCTTTTTTCCCACCAGGAAGGGGAGAACAGCCTTAGCAGGAGAGATGGAGAATTTATACAAACCAACCTTGCTATATAGCTTTTCTACCATTAGTGCCCCCCATACAGTCAGTTACACATCACACCCCTCAAAAGTCCAGAAATTCCAGAAATTCCCTTCCTTTGTCTGGTAACTTCTCTACAAACTTACTGTCCTTTGTGACAATAGCATAAAAGCCTTTACTCCCAGCTGCTTCTTTAGGGGTCTTCTCTGATCAGAGAGGATACACAGGCGTGCACCTTGGGGAGAGACATTTGTGACTTAGACACATAAAGCCAAAGAAGTGAGCTTTTGAAATAGTCATATATTTACTGGGGACATATTTAATACAGATGACGTGCCAATGGGATTCAAGAGGCTGGGGAAGGTGCTGGGGGATGGGGGATAGGTTTGGGGAACACCATGTTGAATCAGATTTTCCATTATCAGGTTTTCTCTGATCAGAGAGGATGCACAGGCATCCTCTCTACTCACCTGTGCATGGACTGGCAATATCCAATAAAATGTGCACACTTTTCTCCTGTTGGTCTTTTGTCAGTTTATTTCACATTGCCAGCCACCGAACCTGAGAGTCTAGAGGAAGTTTTTACCTCCCCTGTGGTTCCAACCTATTGAGTGCTTGCCCTGTGCATCCAGGCCACCTGCTAAGCACATCACACACTAGGTCCAACCATTAGTCTCACTTAACAGAGGAGGGCACAGAGCTCTGAATACTCAAGATCCTATTCAGTATCACATAGAGCCTCAGAGGCAGAGGTCATTCTCAAACCCAGGCTGCATAACTTCACAGGTTTACAAATATGTACATGTGCCTACAATCCTAAGGAAAATACATTAAAGATAGTTCTGTGGTTTGAACAAGCGCGCCAAGGAAGCAAGGACATTGCCCTCCCATAGATGCAGAGATGAAAGAGTTTGGTGCCAGGGGTATGTCCTCTAGGACAGGATTTTATTTTATCCTCTGTATCCATGAAGCCACCCTAGGGCAGGCGCTGAATATTCACTGGATGGATGGATGGATGGATGAATGGATGGATGGATGGATGGATGGATGGGAGGGAGAAAGAAAATTCTTCCTTTTGCTCTTTGCTCTAAGACTTTACAGATTCCCAACAGCACTCTTGGTTCAGCTGCAGACCGAAAAAAAAAAAAAAGAAAAGAAACACCAGCAAGAAGTGAAAATGTTTTTAGCATGTCCCCAACTGAGTCACAACCAAGCAGACAGGCAGGCAGTCAGCCAAAAAGCCCAGGCCAGCCTCACCAGACACTCCTTTTAGATGCTGAACAAGAATAAGTTGTCTCTCGGGGATTAAGTAGTCCAGCAAGGCACCCTAGAATTGACTCTGAAATCCATTCATATCAAAAAAAAAAAAAAAAGACACTCAAATATCTAACATGATGCCATAGTTGTGGAATGCAATTATTAATATTCTCTAAAACAGAAAAAGGACCTTGTCCTGGGCACAGAAAACAAGACACCAAGGGAGACTGGTCAGGGAACTTGTTAAAAATAAAACAAATTTGAAAATAAAATGACTATTAATTACTTTAGCAGTTGCCAGTGGGGAAAAAACAAAAAAAGAGAAAAACTCACCCTTGGGGCAGCAGCGTTAGTTACTAAGTGAAGGCCCCTTTCATAGCTGGAGCGCTGACCTTCTAGCCCTCGCCTCACATCCCTCTCCATCACGAGCCTGATTTTTTTAAAAACATAAAGTAAATCCCCGGGTGCGCTAATCAAGCTCCCTTGCGCACTTGAAGGGTAACCTTCACAGAAAAGAGGCCACTTGATAAATTCCAGGAAAGTAAAAATAAAACATAATGGAAAAGATACTCTAATCATCCAGGCTGATTACAATGGAAGAGTAAATCGCTTTCCCCCCCCTAAATGTCTCTGGTGTATTAAAAAATGGCCAACCTGACAAAGACGTCCTTTGTGACGGGTCTGAATGAGAACAGATGGCATCTTGGGGAGAGACATTTGTGACTTAGACACATAAAGCCAAAGAAGTGAGCTTTTGAAACAGTCATTCATATATTTACTGGGGACATATTTAAATACAGATGATGTGCCAATGGGATCCAGGAGGCTGGGGAAGGTGCTGGGGGGAGGGGGGCTGTATTTTGGGGATGCTATTGAATCAGATGAGACTTGGACCTCAGTTAGCTCTGGGCCTGAAAAAGGAGATGCATCATCCCAGCTGGCCATGCAGGAGCAGAGAAGCAGGACCCTGGGGCACCCAAGAGAGGGATGTTTCCATCCATAGAAGACAGGAGACACTTTCTGGAGAAGGTGGCATTAAACCAGGTCTTGAAGGATGGGTGGGGGGTAGAAAGGTGGAGTGAGCAAGGACCAGACCCTGACCATTTCCTGGCCACTCCATTTGCCCCCCATCTGTCCCACAGGCAAGAGATCTCAGAGGCCAGCGAGTCCCCCATTCTTTTTTTTTTTAAAGATTTATTTATTTATGCATGCAAGAGCTGGGGTACAGGCCAGAGATGTGGGAGGTGAGAGGATACACCAGAGACAGAGTGGGGAGCAGAACAGGCAGACTGACTGAAATACACTGTGGAGGGGAGCAGTGGGTGAGGCTAAAATACACTGCTGTGCCATGAGGTTTGCTCCCTGGCCGGGGATCGAACTGGTGCTGCAGAGGCTGCGGATTGCTTCATAGTGCGGTGCTCAACCCCTTGCACCACCAAGAGGCCCGAGTCCCCCATTCTTAATCAGGGCTATAGGAGAGAATCACCAGGACCCCTTCTTTCCAGATTGCATGTGCCAAGCTCCAGTCAGGACGTAACAATGACTCAGAACTTCGGGAGTGCGTCTGGGCCACCATGTGCTTTTGGCAATGGTCCCCCAAGACCTTCCAATAAGCAGCCCCCCCCCCGCCCTTAAGAACCACTGATCAATATCACTATGTCATTTTTCAAAGTGGGGCAGATGAGGCTTAGAGAGGAGTTTTTTATTTATTCAGAGGTTCAATGAGTATTTGTTGAGCACTGACGGAGGGAGCCAACAGTGAATAAGGCAGAAGCACCTGCCCTCACTGGATGCTTCCAGTCCTTGCAGACACACGGTGGCATTTTACTCTCACCAGTCCCCTCGATGTTGAAAGACAAGGAAAATGAGGCACAAAAGGTTAAGAGAACACAAATAATGAATGAAGAGGTCAGGACTCAAGGAGGGCATGGAGGACCAGACAAAGGGGGGCTGAAATACAGATGCAATAAAGTGTTATACTTGAGTATAAATTAAATATCCCAAAGCACATTACACGTAAGTACTTGTAAGTTGAGCACAAGGAAAGACGGAGGAAAGCTACCAGGACGAGGCATTGCTGATCTCAGGGTGCAGGGTGTCCCAGCCATCCCTGACTTGCTTCAGAAACACAACTTCACACATTTCTCCAAAGAAGTCTGCTAGCTCCTTGAGGGTAGGGATGGTGCCTTGTTGACCACACTATGCCCAATGCCACAGAGAGAGACAAGAGTCAAATGTTGCATAGATGGAAAGAGAGGGGGATGGAGGCTGGGTAAGTGGGTGGGTGGATGGATGGATGGATGGATGGATGAATGGTGGGTGGGTGGGTGGCTAGGTGGGTAGATGTGTGGGTGGGTGGGTGGAGTAGAGTAGATGGGTGGATATGAGTGGACCAGAAAAGGAAAGAGAGATGCAATGGGTTTGAGAAACTGCCTTGAGACCAACAGGAAGAGAAACATGGACTTAACTGGTCAACCAAAGCCCTCAGAACAAGGCTCTTCCCAAGAGCCTTTGCTACACCTCTCTGTGGGTCTCAACACCCACAGCACTCCTGGTCGCTGGGATTGACAGTCACTGTTTTTTGTGTGTCCTGTCTCTGGACTGTTTCATCCCATAGGTCGATCTCCCTCACTCTCTTTGCATGTTTCTCTCCCCCACACCTTGACCTCAGATCTGCTCCTAACCTGGGTCCATGGTCCTGCCTGGAAACTTGCTCAGAGTTTTGGGACAAGCCAGAGGCAGGGATGACAGCCCCAGCGTGCAGACATGTATGGATGGATTTTATCACAAAGAACAGCTGAACAAATTTCTACTCCACTGAACAATACTGAACTCTGTTGTGGAACAAAACTGTGTGCATCTCACCTCCCCCCCTCAAGGGAAAGAGAGCAGTGACATTGGGTCACACGCTCAGCCACCTGCTCCAACCCTGCAGGATGCTTCAGTACAACTTCCTCCCTTTCTCATCCTACATCAAAATATCATCACCCTTGCCCTGAGAAGTAGGTTCTTCTTGGTTTGTTTATTTACATTAAACACTCCAGTAAGGGGGTCTCCCTGGTGGCACACCCGCAGCCTCTGCAGCACCAGTTAGATCCCCAGCCACCCGGCAAGGGTCCCACATGGCGCACAGTCCTCTCCTGCCACCCGCTGCTCCCCTCAGCAGTGTACTTCGTCACTCTGCCTGTTCTGCTCTCGGCTGTCTCTGGTAAATTCTCTCACCCTCCTGTGCTTCTGACTGTACCCAGTTCCTGTATAAATAAATAAAAAAATCTTTAACCCCCTCAAAAAAAAAAAAAACCACTCCAGTAAGGGATACTGGTGTCACTTTCTTTGCAGGGTGATATGGACACAAGTCTACTTCAAGTGAAATGAATGGCTTTCAACCTAAATGGTCACTCGGTGGGAACAGGGAGGTGGCAGGTGTGCATAGAGATTGACCCTTTTAACAAGAAGTGCCCAGGGTAGCACTGTGTTTGGGGCTGAAAACATTTGAACAGTGAGATCTTGTTTTTCAGGACAACATCCATCGCTACACACAAGAGAAACTGGGAGAAGAGCAGGGAGAGCACTTAAAACTCTGGTCAGCAGAGCTGTCTCTGGGATGGAATCTGGCTACACCACTTTCTGATGGTAAAATCTTGGGGGTGAGAAGAGGTTCTTAACCCCTGACACTTCTTAATTTGTGACTGTGACAATTAAATAACCTATGATAGGTAAAGCTTTCGAAAAATCTCAATATGTAGCAAGCACTAAATGAGCTGTAGTTATTACTAAGAGTACATAGTAAGGAACGGTGCCCGCCAGAAGGGCAGTTACTGGCCACATGTGATTATTTACTTTTAAATTAACTAAACTTAAAATTTCAGCTCCACTTCAAAGAGAAACATGCACCCCTGTGTCTGCTGTGTTATTCCCAAGAGCCAGAGTTGGAAACAACCTATCGCACAGCAGCAGGTGATGGGATAAAGAATACACGGTTTGCACACCCAATGGAATACTGCTCATTATATTCAAAAAAAAAAAAAAGATGAAATCCTGCCATTGGCAACCACACAGATGGAACTGGAGGGTATTATACTAAGAAGAATAAGTCAAAGGGAAAAAGACAAATACTGCATAATTTCACTCCTATGTGGAAGACAAAGGAAACAAATGGACAAAACTGAACAAAAAATCTCTTTAACTACAAGAACAAAATAGTGGTTACCAGAAAGAAAGGGGTAGGGTCAAAGGGTATGGAAGAGAAACTAGACTTCTGGTGGTGAACTTCATGTGGTCTATTACGTGTCGATTTATGATCCTATACAACTAAAATCTACACAGTTACAAAATAATATTACTATAATAAACCTACATAATGTTAGAAAATGTTACAATAACATATGTATTTTTTTAATTTCAGCTCCTCAGTCAAACTAGCCCCACTTCAGTATTCCATAACTATCTGTTACCAGTGTTTACTGTACTGGACCCTGCAGATAGAGATCATTTCATCGCACACAAAGTTCTATTAGACAGCCCTGGTAGACAGGTAAACAAAAAGGGAACTGTGTAACATCAGGCTACTAACTTAACCTCTCTGTGCCTCATTTCCTCATCTGCTCATTATATTCCAAAAAAAAAAAAAGATGAAATCCTGACATTGGCTACCAAGGGAAGGGAATAAGAGTAACTATGTTACTCAGATGTGATGAGGATGACTTACTAGTAAGCAAGTGCTTACAATAATGGTAAAAGCTCACCAGCTTGTACTCCAATGGGCGACAGACACAGGTACTGCGCAGGCAGAACGGGTTTTAGAGAACTAGACCCAGGGTCAAACATAGAGCAAACCGTGGGTTCATTCACTCCTTTCTTCAGCAAGTGTTCATGGACCACTTCCTACGTGCTCAGCATACTTCTAGACGCTGCAGACACTGAAAGGAACCAAGGTCCTACCCTCATGGAGCTTACAGTCTCCACTGGGGCTGTCACTACTTGTGCAAATAGGGGCAGCAACATTCCCCTATGACCACACCCCAAACCCTACCAAGAATGCTCACAGAACGCTTCCAACATAAAGCTACCCACAAAAGAGGTGCCTCCTGTAAGTGCCTCCATGAATGAATGAGGGAATGAATGAATGAGCGATGGAGTTGGAAGAATGCTTGATAATATACAAGTGGTGGGCTGCGCCCTAGGCAATCAGTTAAGTACGGTATGGTGGGTGTGATGGACTCAGGGAGCTGTTGCCAGGCAACACTAATAAATGATCCTAAAGCAGTCTGCAAACAGTATTATGTATAAAAGCTTAATCATCTTTAACAGGAATCTGAAAGCCCAAGGCCTGGGGTAGAGAAGGTCTCTGCACACATGCCCTCTGACTTCTATTCTGGGCTCTGCTCTGACTCACCCTGTCAGCTGGGGCTGCTCACTCCCCTGGGTGCACTCAGCAGGGAGCCAACACTACCTCTCCCACCAGGCAGCTGGAGGGGCAGAAGGCCTTTTATTGGCCCTGGACAAACAGGCCTTCCCGAGAGAGAGGCCTCCCTCTGTCCAGAGATGACTGTCCAGCCTCAGGCTCGCCTGCTGGCCCGAGCAATGAGCACTCTGGCCTGGTTTCCATTACTCATTGGCAGAGCTTTCCTGGGAGGAGGCATGCAGGACCACACCTCTGCATGTGTTTCTATTTCTATACTCTACAAGCTTATTTTGGTAGGTTTGCAGCTCCCTAACAACTAAATTTGGCGGGATGAGGCCATGTGAGATCACTGGATGTACATCTAAAGAGCAGAGCACGCCTCAGCAATTTATTCCCAATCCTTCAGGCACAGCCTCCCCTTGGTGATGTAGCAAAGAAAAACCGTGTTTGCTTCACCACACAGTTCTTGGGATTAAATGAGATTAATTTATATGTGGTGCCCAATAGAAGAACTAGTTTACATTCTATCCAACATGTCAAGAAAGGTAGACAAAAGAAAGCGATGGGGGTTAAGCACTGTTACTATCTCTCAGGGCCATCTGGTCTACCTACCTCACATACCTCCTGATCATTCAAAGGAATGGAAGGGGGCTGAACCAGATGGGTGCTGCCCGCCCTGCAATCTCTTGCATACGACATTCCCAATTTTACCATAACCTTGTGGTTTTTCATCTGCTAGAAAAAATACAAGGTATATGGAAATTCAGTACAAGAACTGTGCCCGCACCCACTTCCCTGTGTGTTACTCTTACTTCCAAATAGTCCCAAAAGGACGTTTGCTTTTTCCAGGTCTCACATGTCCATGGGTGTGTGAAAAGACCACCCTGTAATCCAGGTGGTCTGCCAGAGGAGTTACCACACCCTAAGAGTAATTCCTGGAAAATGACAGGTTTAGGGTGCCTGCTATACATGTTAAAACATAAACATTAAAATAAATCACCAAATATTACGGGAAACATTGCTGGTCTTAACTATCATACTTCAAAATGCACAGGACTAAATGATGTCTAAGTTTCTCCTTGATATTCTACGATGACCCCCCCCCAAGGATGTGACCTGACTGGGAGGACAGGGTTGACATGAGGGACGTGATACTCCCCGTGTAACCTAAAATGATCTCTGTCTACTTCTTCCCAAACACCCACCTCTCAACCTCCTCCTGCAGTGCCTCCCACCCAGCATGTCCTTAATTGAGTTACATATAAGGTGCACCCCCCCATCCAAGTGGATTCTTCCCACCAAAGTGTTTGCATCCACTTGATTACACTCACTTGCTCGATGTTCCTTCCTTCACAGTTTGATGCTGCCCCAGCCCTGGTTTGGTCAACCGGAAAGCAGCATCTAATTCCACTCCTTATGCATTTTCTGCATGTCGACCACATGGCCAGCTCAGCGTGCAGACAAGACAATGCCACGGCTGACCTGAGAGGCTCTGAACAAACAGGAGACCGCAAGGTGCATGGATTAACCTCGAAAACAAATGGGCCACCGTAAGAGCTTCCGCAGAACTGTAAAAGAAGCCAGGGGTTGGGGCATGAATCATGACTGATGCCAAGCTGGGGAAGTGGACATTCAGGTCTTGAACTGGACAGAACATGAGCAGAATTGAGACGGGGAAAACAAGAGGGGGAGGGGAGTGAGGGAGACACTTGGTTCAAAATACTCATTTTTGATAAATGTTCATCTCTCCAGACCCATTTTCCCTTCGGAAGCGGCTGGGGTGACCACTTACATCTCTGCGGCCTCCTCCCATTTCCGTTTGTCAGTTGGCTGCTCTGTGCTCGCTCTGACCCTGTCCAGCCGGCTCACCTTCCCCCTTCCCTGGGCCCTGACCCAATACAGCACTCTCTGAGTTGGCATTAAGTGTGGCAAGGCTAAAATTAGGATGGTTCCCATAGATATGTAGACTTCTCTGTAGCAAATCTGTTCAGCTCCCAAGTGGAAAAAAATTTTTTTCCATTCTGACTGCAAAGGCACTGGGGGGTTGGAAAATCCATCCTGCTCCTATCTGGACACGCCTCTGAATCTTCTTGGCCCCAGTGGGAGGGACAGAGGAGCTTTCTCTGGCCTGGGCAGTGGGACTGCTGGGGGCTTGTCCTCACTAAGTAGCAGAAAAGGAGGCAAAGCACAGGAAACAGCCCTCACTTCCTCCCAGTGGAGGGTCCCTGCAGTAGTTCTGCTTCCTCCCCATAAAGACAAGACCCTCTAAAAAGATGGGCCACACCGTTCACACTTCATAAGTGGGAAACTGAGGCTCCAAGCTGTTCAAAAGACCCAAGGCCACCGGCAATGTGATGATAAGGACAGGGCAGCCGCCGTGGCTGGCACAGGCCTGTTTCCTGGCACTGTTTGGCTCCAGGTCCTTAGCTCAATGCTTCTCAGAGATTCTCTCCTTTCATTCTTGTTCCAGGCTGAATGGTATCCTTCACTCCCCGGTATTTCAGAATGTGACCTCATTTGGAAAAAGGGTCACAGCAGAGGTGCCAAAGATGAGGCCACACTGAAACAGGGTGAGCCCTGGATCCGCAGGGCCAGGTACCCGTCACCGAAGCTGACATGTGAGGACGGAAGCCCAGGGAGCCCACACAAAAGACAGAGACACCAGAGATGCCAGAAAGCCAGAAAGCAGCTAGGGGAGGCAAGAAGGGTCACCCCTGGGCTCAGAGGGAATGTGGTCCTGTGGATACGCCTGACTGCAGCCTTCTAACTCCAGACCTATCCAACAATAAACTTCCATTGTTCTGAGCCACCCACTTGAGGGCATTTTGGTATGGCTGTCACAGGAAGCTGATACAATCTTCCTCCCAATTCTACAAAGACTTGGAAACTAAGACATTTAGGTTTAACACATGAGGACGCTGACATTCCATTAGCGGTAAATATTTCCAATACCAAACGCAGGCAGGGTATTAAGTGCATTTTAAACTCACTTCAACCATACAATGACCCCAACCCCACAACAACCCCATAAAGTGAGTCCATGTTAAAGGAGCAGAAAGAAAGCAAGGCACAGAAAGGTTAAGCAATCAGCCTGAGGTCACACAGCTCCCAAGTGTCTATGTGCAAATTCAAACCCGGATCTAGAATCTGTGCTCCAAACCCCTTGAAACACCTGGATTTGAACTCTGGATTTGAACTCAGTCTCAAAGCCAGTCTCTCTGGCCTCTCTCTCAACTTCCAAGTCCATGTGCCAAGGAGAATGTTCTACGCTGAGCAGCCCCTTAAAATGCTCATTTGATGACACAAACAAATTAATCAAATGAGCAGCAACTTGCAGGCATCGCATGAGTTCAAGTTCAATTTAAATTAGTTCATTTTAGCCAATGAAACTGACCCAGATCCATATGGGTTACAGAGGTCAGGAAAAGGGTTAGTAGAGCATCTCCAGTGCTAAGCAGGCAGAGTAAAAAAAGCTCCTATCTTGCAAAACTTATACACATACCAAGCTCCCACTTAATGTACCTGCACAGGTTCCTGGAAATGCAAAGCAGTGTACGATGAAACAAAGCTGGACCACAGGCTAATTGACACAAGCGGAAGTTAAGTTCCGATGGGATATTTCTAGTCACCAAGCTTTTAAATAAAGACCCAAAACTCTTCTCGTATTAAAAAATCATTTGCATTCACTTTTTCATCCATTCTTCCAACTTGTTTATTCCAGTTCAGGGTTGCAGTGGCCAGATGAGTCTCTCGTGGCAGCTCAGGGCTCAAGGCTGGACCCAATCCTGGACAGGATACCCTTCCACGACAGGCAGCACTGCCATACACACCCTCACTCACACTGGGATACTTGAGACACACCAAGGAACCTCACGTGCACAGCTTTGGGACATGGGAGGAAACCAGAGCACCCCAAAGAAACCCAGGTGTGCATGGAGAGGAACAACAACCCCATGCACTCACCCCGGGTGGAATCAACTTGCTTTTTTCTCATCCACATTAGAATGAACAATATTCTTTGAGGACTTGCTGTACTAAATCATTTCAACAGATGATTTAAAGTGCACCTACTATGTGCCAACACAGTGTCGAGAAACAGGAGTACGAAAGCCACAGCCCCTGACCAGGACCCTCGCAGGAAGGACAGAGAAATGGAGGAATTGCCGTAGGTCCCCGTGAGTACTAGCACGGACGGCAGAACAGAGGGGCTGCTGGAGGCCAGACCTACACCTGCCCAGGTAAATGGCACCTGGTGCCAGGTGACATCTACACTGCATGTTCAATTTCAAGCTAATTTCTTATTTTATGGCTAATAAACCCACATGCCCACATGCAAACACCCATCTCTTTCTCTCTTCCCTCCTTCCTCCTGTGTTTCTTTCTCTGCAACTTTTCCTTGAAATGTTAAATGTTTTCAAGCACACTGGCGGCCCACACAGGCCACTCCACAATAGTCAATGCTCATCATTACAAATCCACAATGAAGGAAATAGACTTCACTGGTGACCTTTAGGGGAACAAAGTTAGAGTCCTGAGTAACTCAAGTTAATATATAAATAGTGATGGTTCTGAGTGTTGATTCAGCTAAACGGTCCCTCATTACACTACAGAAACAGCCAATTTTTGTATCAACAAATGAGAAGGAAAGAACCGTGGGGAAGGGGCTGGGGGGCAGGGCTGGTAGGAGGTGGGGCTCCTGGGACCCAAAGAGGGAGGGTCTAGAACAGAGACGCGTCCTGGCACCAACCCTTCAATCGGTCCCTCGCCCACCCACAGGGTCAGCCCTCGCCAAGCACACCAGCGTGGCCATCAAGCAACTGGAGGCGCAGCAGAAGGAATATGGCTCTGACCTGGCCCAGCCATTGGTGCCTACGCTGTCACGGGCTGGTCTGCCCGGGAGTCTTCCAGGACGAAGGGCACAGGAGCTCTCAGGTACACCCATCTATCTCTGATGTTAGCCCAGGAGGCAGCAAAGAGCTGAATGACAGACGGTAGTGGCTGGCATCGCTATCAGGTGCAGCCTTTGCCTCTAACACAGCCCCTGCACCCAGAGCAGTCATCCTTCATCAGACCACCACCACGGTCACTGGCACTATCACCGTCACTGGCACCACCGACGCCACCAGAGCTGGGCGCCAGGCTAGGTTGGAGTCTTCTATCTGCTGTGCCCAGGCTGACTTTTACTATCTGTGAAATACGATCTCACTGGTGTTCAATGAGGGACCCCATGGCAGCTGGGGACCTGGAGAGCCCCCCACACCCACACTGGGAGTGGGTCTTGCCAGCCAGGCTGGCAGGGAGAGCCGGAACCAAGTGAAATGGGCAAATGGTATAGAGCCCAGGAACTGTCCTCGCCGAGAAAACAAAGACCCAGACTTGCACACCGAGAGCCGGTCCTTTGAACATGCCTACTCACCTCTGCCCCTGGGCAGGGGGCCCAGGCCACCCCCGAGGAGGGTGCAGGATCGGGGGGCCTCGCCCAGCCACGGCGATCTTCTCTGATGTCCCTGAGCCAGCAGAATCTCCCTGAGCCGGCGAGCGCACACAACCTCGCACCCGAAATGCCTGCGGGCCTTAGAGCTTTGGTGTCCACACTGCCCACAAACAGCCTGGGAGCAGCCAGAGCATTTCTTTTTATAACCCCCTGGCAGAAGCGGCACCGTGGAGGCACGCCTTGATTAGCTGAGCTGTTCCTGGACGAATGAGACACGCGGCGGGGTCTATTTGTGTCATCTGTTGTGAACGCTGTCAGAAGCTGTCCTCCCCGCTCCGCACTCACAACCGAGGCCCAGGCGTCCTGTGTGCCCCCTGTGCATCCCCTGGTGGCTAGCCTCTCCAGGGAGCTCTGATCCAGGGGGGCAATGGCAGGGGATCTGACCACGGACACAGGGGATGGGGTCCAGCAAGCCCCAGGCCCCTCGGGGCCCAGCCTGCTCATGCCTGGGAGGCAACGTGCCGTGCCCAAGCGGGGAGCACCGGACCAGAACAGGGAGCACTGCCTCAATCACCCATGTGGTCCCAGTGGGTTTAGTTGGCCCTCGGAGCAGGCCATCAAGTGACTGGCCTTTCATCAGCTCTGGCACTGAAACCAGTGGGATCTCAAGGTCAAGGCCGTTCTTACCTCCCACTGCAGCTGCCTCATCACATTCCTCCTCCTCCTCCTCCCTCCCACCAGGCTGGGTTCTGCCCCCTACTGGGCTCGGCCCTGCCCTTCTCAGGTCACAAAAATCCAAGTGCATGTCCCTGATGTCACCTCCCAACTCTTCCATCTCTGCCTCAGCCCTGTCCCAACTGCTCCCCTCCCCACGCACCCCATGCCCCTCACCCCTGTCCCTACTGCTCCCCTCCCCATGCACCCCATGCCCCTCACCCTGTCCCTACTGCTCCCCTCCCCACGCACCCCATGCCAGTCACCCCTCCCCGTGGCACTGGGTTTTCCTGTCTTTCCCTCCTCCTTTACGCCTCTCCCTTGCTCTGCCTCAGCTCAGGACATTGTTTCCACAGGTTGCACTGTGTGGTCTTCCCTTTGCCAAACCCAAAACTCGCAGTTCCTGTCGACTTGGTCCTTAGGATGGGCCACCACATGACTGAAGGGTCCGCTCGGCCAGGCAACAAGCACAGCTTATGGACTCAGGGGTCGCGGACTTGATGGCAAAGTGGGGCTGGCTTCTCCTGGCCTCCCCTGCAAGGCTCGTCACACTCTCGTCTGACAGGGGCAAATCAGCCACGGAGAGCAGATGAGCCCCGAGTCTGATCTGACTCAGGACAAGAACCAAACAATAAGCAGTGGAAAGGCAGCAGCTGAGCTGAGATGAGATAAATCACTCAACACGCATTTGCTCTGTTTGTTTTTAATTGGTGATAAGATAAAGTGGCATGCGCAAATATTTGGGGGTAGGGGTGCCTTTTCTGGAATTGATTTCATCCTTAAGGTGATAAATTCTGGAGAAGTCAAAAAAAGTTTTACTAGCCACTCCCTGGAAAGTCTGCTTTGTGCAGCTCTGAGTTCAAATCCCACCTCAGCTGCATATTGGCTATGAAATCTGGGGACAAGAATAGACCTGTCTGTGCCCCAGTTTCCTTGCCTGTAGACTAAGAATACTGAACTACCTCGCACACAAGATTGCTCAGAAGGACAGATGAGGCCATGTACATCATCCTCATCACCATGTGAATGTTTACAGAGATTTCAACTCGGCCAATGGTGATCTCAGTGGTTTACATGGACTAATTCATTAACACAACAACTCCAAGAGGTCAAGAGTATTGTGATCCCCACTTTAGAGATGAACAGAAAAGTTAACTGGCCCAAGGTCACACAGCTGAGCGGATGATGCAGATTCAACCCCAGTCTGACTCCAGAGCTACACCCATCTATCTCTGATGTTAGCCGAGAAGGCAGCAAAGAGCTATATCATTCACCAACTCAATCACTAGGATTATTATAATCACATAGGCTTCATTTATATAAGAAGCAACTGCCTCCAGAGGGGTGATTTTATTTTGCCTTTTGAAAAAGATTTCAGTCTTAGGAGCCCTGAGACTAGTGTAGTAGTTTATATTGCTGCTCGTTATCCACTCCCGTTGTACTGAAGGGAAAACCAGGCCGAGGGAGCTGCTGCTTGTGACTTTTTGGGTCAAGCAGCATTCTCTAGGCCAAGGAGGCTGGTGGGGGTGGGGGGTGCTCCATTCCAGAATTGTTGGCAAATCTCTCTATGGTCAGCCAACTGCTAAATGACAGCCACCACCTGTCCTCTTGAGTAGGGACGGTGGGGGCAGAGGGCCATGCCATAGACAGGGCAAAGCTCCTCGGCCTGAAGTACAGTGTCCACACCAACACTTCCAGGCACCTCTGGCCTGGAAAATGGCTGCCCTCCCAGCCTGCCACTGTGCTCCAGCCCCAAGCCTTGACTGGTGCTGAAACCCAAGAAGCTGGTGTTGGCAGCGCCGGTCATGTCCCCAGAGCAGATGGCCAGTGAAATTAGCACGAATTTGCAGCACGAAGCAATTTCACTTTGTGACGATGAATTCTCGTCTCTGTTGAATTGAGAGCATCCCTCTAAGAGCCTGAGCACACCTGGGAGCAGCAAGTACAGATGGGAAGCAGGAGGTGGGGGCAGAGAGGAATTCACCTGCCCCACCTACTGCAGTCTCCTGTGGCCCCCATGGAGACACCTCTGCCGGCCAGATCACTCTCTGTGATCTTCAGTGCCCCGTGCCAAGGAGCACGACTTTGGGATGAGTCTGGCACCCTGGGCTCTGAGATGGGCTGGCTGGTCCCTCCCCTGCAGCTTCAACCCTCCAATATCGCTCAGGCTAGCGATCTCAACCTCAAAGTCCCAATCTTGGGATTTCAAACAAAATGTCACAGAAGAAAACACACAGGGTGGTTTGGAAGTATCATAGCTCAGGGTCTGAACCAGGAATATGCTCTCAAGCCTTGTCACCTAAGCGTGCTGTGTAACCTCTGTGAGCCTCATCTCTCGTCTGTGAGCTGGACACAAGAACCAGGTAAGAATCCTGGAGAACCTTGAGATGCAGGACCGAAACAAATGAGTCTCCCACACAACTCCAATCACTAGAATTTGCTTGAACGCCTGGTGGTCTCTGGAGTCAGAGGGCAGCACAGGGGACACCCTTGGGAGGGGCGTAGGGGGCAGTGAAGGTGGTGAGGATGTCTCTGGAGTATTGAGAATATCCTATTTCTTGATCTAGGAGCTGGTTACATAGGTGGACTTCTCCTTTGATAAATGCATCCAGCTGCATGCTCTGATTTTTGCACTCTGTTGCTTGCAGAAGCCCCGAATATGAACTTCCACTTTTTTTACTGGAAAAACAAGCACACAAAAGTTTTGTCCTGAGATGCATAAACTGGCCTGACCTCAGCTCAAAACAATAACTCTGGATCCAAACACCCTGGTCAGCTTCCCACATGAGCCCCTTCAACCACACGGTCACCCCTAGCCACGGCTCTGCTGTGGGTCAGAACAGTGTCAGGTGGTGCACTTGCCACATAACGTAATCCAAGCACTGCTGGAAAGTTCAAGTTTCCTCCAGATGCTCCCTGGGGCCTTCCCAACCCAGCCCTCCTGGATAAACTGCCCATTCCATGCCAAGTGAAGCCCAAGGCCTACCCTAAACTTTTTTTTTCCATTCCAAGATTTATTGAGGCAACTAGCACAGCAGGACTCTGGAGACAGAGTGTCTGGGGTCAACCCTTAACTGTGTGACTCTGGGTAGGTTTCTTAACCTCTCTGTGCTTTTCTGCTTTCCTAATTCAAAATGGGCAAAATGATGACCTGTTAGGGTTCGGAGAGGATTAAATGAGATGATGCAATAAAATGCTTAGAACAGAGCCTGGCGTGCAGTTAGCGCCCAGTGCACTCGGGTTGCTGCTGTTTCCCTGACCTCTGTGAATTCCTAGTGAGCGGCCTCAGCTCTGCATTCTTGCATGAGACTTAGCCCCACACACCATAAAAATCCACTGACACCAGGGCCTCCCCTAGTGGCGCAGCGGTTGAGCGCTGGGCTGCGAAGCTGCCCACAGCCTCTGCAGCGCCGGTTCGATCCCCGGCCACAGGGGAGGGTCCCACGTGGCGCGACAGACCTCTCCTGCCACGCCCGCTGCTCCCCTCAGCAGTGTATTTCATCAGTCTGTCTGTTCTGTTCCCTGCTCTGGCTCTGGTGAATCCTCTCACCCTCCTGCACTTCTGACTGTGCCCAGTGCTTATATATATAAATAAATAAATCTTTAAAAAAAAAAAATCCACTAACACCACACAGCCAGTGTGGTCTCCACCCTTCACTTACTTTCTCATCCCTCCCAGGAGAGGAGCCCAGTAAAGGAAGAGAGTATGCGACGGAGAGGTGGAGAGAGGGAGAGGCTGCGAGCACAGGAGAGGGGGAAGCAGAGAACTGATCCCAGGTAAAGCCACTGCACCTGCAGCTTCGACACCCACCGAGATCTCACTGTCCAAAACGGACGGGGCCACAGGGAACAGCGAGCAGCAAAGCAAGTCAGAATGACTGGACACTCACACAGTGGCTGGATCGACAAAGTAAAGCACTGATAAGAAACAGCGACTCTAATAATCAAGTGGAGTTTCTGCGGCTGAGCGGGAGGGAGGAAGGGTCCAGAGGACACAGGGGATGGGGTGGGGGGGAAGGAGTAGGGGCTGGAACTTAACGAGGCGTGGCCACTGGGAACAGGGCGTTGAAGCGACCTCAGAGAGGACGTGATTTTGAGTCCAAGTGGCCACCGTGGAGGTCGGAGAGCTCAGCAGAGAGGACAGAACGACAAACCGGGATGTTGGGGCCGCATCGCCCCTAGAGCAGGGCTACCAGGCACCCACGCCAGCGAAGATCGCGCACCACTCCTGAGAGCGCCAACCTGAACCACAACCTAACTGAACCCCAAAATAAAGCCTATCACGCATGAAAAAAGAAACTGAAATCTAGACATTCAGTAACATAAAAAAACGACGCCGTCCAGGAGAACGGCCACAAGCCACACGACGGGGGCTTGTCTGAGCTGAGCTGTGCTATCCGTGCAAAATGAACACACTTCACAGACTGAGAATGAACTGAAGGATGCAAAATGTCTCAGTAACTTTTTTATATATTATGCGTATACTGAGTCCAATCAAAATGTTATTGAAATTAATTTCACCTATTTCTTTGCATTCTTTAATGCAGGAAACTTCAAGTTACAGGGGTGGCCTGCGCTGTGTCTTCCGGACAGCCGGCAGCGCTGTTGCAGCTCATCAGTATGTTTCCCCACAAAGGCAACTGCCTCCTTCAAAGTTACTTGTCCTCCGCTTCGTAGGATGTTTCCTCTCTGTACAAGCAGGTGTAGACAATGCCCCGGATGGAGACACTAGCCTGGGAGTAACGAAAGGACTGGTGTAAGGTCACCCCACGCCAGGGGAACGGGAGCCCAGGTCTCACTGGATGCTGAGCCCGCCCCTTCCGCGCCAATCCTCTGCATCTCTCAAGCTGCTATTTAAAACAGGGCTTCCCCTCCATGCCCAGGAAAGCGTGAAGGACCAACACTCGATGGTACATGACCAGGCTCACAGTGGGTGTTGTTCTAAAGGGCTGACTGATGCCTCACGGAAGACGTGGCTGAAACTGGTGTAGGTAAATGTTTGCAGAGATGAATTCAGAACCCTCAATACCCTGAGAGCTTTACTACCTGGCCTCAGTGGGTGGCACTGGCAGACTTAGCTCCTGCTTATGCAGGGCAGACACAGGAACCCCAGATGCCTCGGGGTTCTACTTGCTCAGGAGGAGTCACCAAGGCCCCAGCACACTGTGCCCTGCACGAACTAAGAATGCCTCCTCCTCACACCCCATAAGATATGGATTCTCTGTGCCCATTATACAGAGGAAGAGACCAATGCTCAGGAAGCCTCAGTGGCCAGCATAGATGCCCAGGCAGTAAGTGGCAGGGCTAGAATTCAAAGCCAGTCCCGCATCACAACCACAAACCCTCCCTCCATGCCACACCTCCTGGCCTTTGCTCCAGCAGTGTCTGGAGCAAGAATGCCCTTTCCACCAGCAAGGTGTGGCTCAAGTCGCCTTTTATGTCAGGTGCAGACTGTCCCTTTCCTTTTCGTGCAACCAATCACACCTTCCTGTGGTCACTGAGAACTTTCCAGACCATCGCTCCTGTGAGCAAGTGTTGCTCATGCATCGATGGCCCTCACAACTGTCCAACCTCTTCAGAGGTCATGCCTTACCCACATACGTACCTTCTACTCCTGGCACAGCATGGGGCACAGAGAAATTACTCAAATATCTCCTGAGTCATCAAGGAATCAACCAACCAACCCATCTTGACAGCCTGGTTTTTGTTCTGAGCACCTTTTCCCAACCAGCTTCCCTTTTCTGCATTCTGATGTTCCTCTCCACGGGTGGCTTCTCTACCAATCTGTCAGCGTGGAGAGAGGCCAAGAGCATTGCTTTCAACTGTAGCTTGGTAACACCAATTGTCACCTCTCCACTTTTATTAATTGCTGGGTTAATCAAGCACTCCAAATTGTGCCCACCCACGCCTAACACACAAACATTCCTGGATGGCCTAGAAAACAGGTTGAAGCTGCAGCAAGCCACAGACTCTCCCAGTCTTTTGGACCCTGCACGACGACCACCATAGCTTCCAGAATGTTCTGGTCTAAGATCAGATGGAAGAAAAGTTGTGACCGAAATCTCAGCCATCCCACCCGCCCCAGCTTCAACGGAGCAGAGGGACCTGCCAACCTCGATGACCTTTCTCACTGATGCCCAACAATCCTGGGAGCTGGCTGTTCGTATGGCCACTTCCAGAGAAGGAAACAAGCTCAACTGAGAAATACATTCCACACTTGCCCAAGGTCAGCGAGCTGGAGCGGAGATTCAGGGCTACACCCCACACCCACGAGCTTCGGATCCCTGCCAGCCAGACCTGAAGTTGACACCCCTGCCTGTTTCCTGTGGCCTGGCTACCCTCCAGACTCACCCCTCAACTTCCAAGTCACTTCACAGAAGTGGGTCTGCCATGCAACAATGTTTTTTTTCCTTGATTACATTTACCCAACCTCCCAGACATAATGGGTGGAGATATTTTCATCTGAAACTTCTGCGAAGGCTTGCTTTCAAATTCTGTAAATAGTTTTTCTATGGATGTTTTTGCTCCTTCTGCTTCTGGTACATTCCTTCCCTCACACATGCCCATCCATGCACTATTTTGTGGGCAGTAAACAGAGAAGCAGAGGACAGAAGAAAAAGATTTATCGTGTATGTTAATGTATTGTGTAGCTTCTGATGGCCAAGAAGAAATGTTATACTTCCAGCTTGTCCCTTCTATTTTATAAGTAGCTCTTTTGCATTCAATAAAGATGCCACAGAGGCCACCAGGCTGCCTCGCAGTGACATTCCCTGACAGCCTCCCATATGGAGAGACTGACATTCCAGATGCTGCCTGTCCTGTCTATGAGGATTCCAGAAGCACAGCCATGAGAAACGCCTGGGGCCGGAAAGCAGGTCCTCCAGGGAGGGGGTCTGTAACAAGCCGGCTGCCTAAAGCCCATGGGGTTCCAGGGCCCGGGACCCCTGGGCTAGGTGGCCAGGCCTCAGGCTCCCCGCCCCCCCGTGAACAGGCGGAGAATGCAAAGGGAAGGTCAGCATCTGTGGGGAGACTGACTGCAGCCTCCCCAGGAGCCTGAGAGGCAGAAGACGACTTCATTAGCCTCACGATCAGGCTTCTCACACCCGGGTAATAAAACTGACCCCTTTCCAAATGGGAAGCGAATGATGGCTCAGAAGCCCAGGTCTTATTTTATGAGAGTTCATCCCATTCATCAAAGATCTTATTTTCCTAAATTCACTTCCATCGCAAATGATCACCGTGAAGAATCACAGCAAGGTTGGGTTTCGTTTCGCTTTGGTTTATGATGAAAACAGAAAGCCCCGATTTAGTAAGTTTTACAGATACTGATTCAGACCTATGAATGGCCCTTCAAGAAGACCCCTTGACAGTCTATTCCAAAGGGAAACGTCGGCGTTAAGCAAACAAGGGGGCAAGTGCCCAGTGGGGCAAGCTAAAGTGGGGGGCTGCTCCCCTGCGTGGGACGAGGACAACGCAGACATTGTTCTCCACGCGCTAGCAGGCTGGAGCTGCAGAGGCCGCCGGCGCAGGGACAACCCGGAGGGACAGACATGGAAGGAACGTCCCTGCTAATGCAGGCTTGCAGCAAGGACCCCACCCCCGCCCCGTGCTTCTGGATTCCCCGTCCTTCTGCTTGATGACAAAGCCTGATTGTTCAAATCACCCTCTCTGAGAATCCCTTCCAGACCAATCTGCAAGTCCACATGCCGCTCCCAGCCTCCAACCGCCCCAAACACACACTACCTACACTTTCTCTTTTGCAGGGCACTTAGTCACCACAGCAGACCCAACACACGTTACTCCTCTGGTGGAGGATCGGCTCCCTCAGTGGGAAGGTGAGCTGCTCTGCGAGGGCAGGAAGCAGCCTCAGAGGCCTCGGCTAGCACGACTTGCCTCGCATTTAGCCATCAGTTCTGTGCCCACTGCCAGGCAGCAGGAAGGCAGTCACTGAAGTGCTGGTGTATTTGCAAACACCAGGGTCCTGGGTGACTGTCCATCAGCTCCACACCACTGTGGATGGGTGGGTCTGCCCAGAGAAGCTGCCCGCTCAGCAACCCACCTCTCTGAAGCCCCAAGCCTGTGCCCACCACAGGAAAGGGCTGACAGGGCAGGCACCGGCCACATGCAGGGGCTGGGACTTGGGCTGCGCTGTCACACTAATAAGGAATCAATCCGTGGGAGGCCAGGGAGAGCCAGATGGGGGACGCCTTGAAAGACCAGACGCCACCACCATCCCACGGAGCTGCCAGATTCTCGAGGTCACTGCTCACACTGCCGAGGGTGGGCAACCCAGCCCATAAGCTGCCAGCCCCAGGAAGGGGGCCACCGCCTCCTGCAATCACAGCGTCGGCGCCTCATGCACAGAGCCCAGGAGCCAGCCCTGGGCCCCAAGGGCCATGCCAGGCTCCCCTCTAGGTTGCCTGACTGCTCAAGTCAACCCCTGCCTGTTCTCTGAAGTCCCAGCACCTGGCAGCTTCTAAGAGGTCTGCCAAGCACACAGGCAGGCGACCCTGAGTCCCCAGTGGCACCAAGAGCATGTGCCTGGAGGAGGCTTTTCAAATAAAATTTATTTCAATAAAAAGGCAAGTAGGACCTTCAGGGATAGGAATAACAGGATGTGTGAGCACTGAGCCAGGGCCAGGCAAGTCTCACAGCCCCAGCGTGCTAACTCCAGATGAAACTGGAGTGTCCCCATCTCAGCCAACAGACACTGAGGCCCAGGGATAAGAAGTAACCCCCGGAGACAGAAGGCACCAGAGAGAGCCATCAGGCCCAACTGCTAAGGCCTTAGGGTAGGTGCCTATAAGCAACACTGCCTTTCACAAGCCACATAGAATCTACCCCTTTTTAAGCTGTTAAAATATAATTAAGTGGCTATGAGCCACTTTTAGAAGCCGGTACCCCAGAGGTGTCCCCAGTGGAGGGGACAGCTGCAGCTCAGCCGTTGGGACACGGGCCCAGGAGCATAGTAAGAAGAGATCCCTTTCTTGCAGGATGATGAGGCAGTGGAGGTAACAGGACCTTGAAGCTCTCAGCCCCAAGTTCAAATCCAACCCTCTAAGTTCATCTAAGTCTGTTCATCCGCAAAGAGTTCATGTGGCAGTGGTATCTCACCAGGCAGTGGTAAGGCCCGTGCGATACTGATAGAGCAATGAAAGACTCGATGATGTGTTTGGGGACCTAAAAAGGCTAAAAATCCCCACTTAAGTTCTGACTCTCCCCAAAGTATAACCACGGTCAGTCGGCCCTTGGTCTCCACGGGGCTGCTCAGGGGCCTGGTGGATTCAAAGCCCACGATGCTCAGCCTCTTCTGTCAGCCTCAGGGTCTGCCTTTACAGGTGTAAGAAACCTACATTTGCACCAGGTTGGAGCATGAAAGCAGAGGGAGAGCGCAATAGAAAAACCATAGAACAATCCACATGCAAGAGTCACTGTACCTGAGCAGAAGTCGGCATAATAAGCCAGTGGCACCTGCCTGGGAGATGCGTCCAGCACTCCCTTTAGAAGCGCCCAGTTCTTCCATAACTACCTGAGCTTTTCCTCCAGCCCCTTCCTTCAACAGAAATAAAGAGTCTCGCTCAGTTGCATCATCTTCCCAGTTTCACTGTCAGACGTGCAAGTGTAGCTCTCTGACAAGTTTCACGGCAGAGGCCTAGGAACGGGGCTCGCTGCGGGGCCAGGCGGACTCCTATGCACTGAACAGCCTTCCTGAGCACCACCTGTGGCATCTTTATCAATGGGAGAAAAGAAAACGTATCCTTCGGAGTTGATCCACTCATAAGTTTGATTTGGGGACTGAGATAATATGTATTTGGAAACTGTGCAAAATGGTCTCTTTAAATGAACTTTTTTTTAAGCTCTCTGAAGTTCTAGCAGTGGCAGAGTCAGACTCTCCTCCACACCAGCCTCTGCTCCGTCAACTCAACACCATATATTAGGAACCTCTGACACAGGTGGGGCGTGCTCTGGGTCTGTTTGCTGAGGTGGGGGGGGGGGGTCGTCCCAAAGGGGCTCAGGAAGGAAAGGAGACCCCACAAGTCTCACAGAGGCACTCACAGAAAAATGCCAGCGTCATGGACGAGCTGGAGCTGCTGGTTTTGATAGAGGGGGCAGGATATGCAAACGGTTCTAAGCTCAGCACCAGAGACCCAGTGTGGCTCACAACACAAATGGCCCCTGTCCCTGGGGATGTGTTCGCTCTCACTAACAGGAAGGTAAACACCAATGAGCCACAGCTCAGTGCTAAAGGGAAGCCAAGGCCCCAGGGCTTGGTACACAGAACTGGGAACCGGATGGGCGAGCCTTATCTTCCCAGCCAGGAACACCCCAGGGCCCTGAGGATGAGGCTGAACTCTGGAGGTCAGCTCTTCAGGGAAGAGAAGGGGTGGAGAGCAGCTGGGTTCTAGGCAGGGAGTCTGCACAGCTGAGTTAGAAGCATGACTCTGGGGGTCAGACCCTAGTTCTCCCCCTAGCTAGCGACCCGGACGTGATAAGTCATCAGACTGCACCTATAAAGGGAGATCACCACCGTGTGTATACCCCACCATCAGGTTTTTGGTGAGGATTCAAACTGTTAAATCAATCTGTTTAGAAACAGGTTAAAAGGATTACCTGACACAGAGTAGGTGCTTTAAAATCCCAACTAATTTTTAAAAATAACCTGCACAACTCTAAAGAGGTGGATTTTATCTCTATCACAGATGAAGAAAGGAAGGCTTGGAGAAATGATAAGGAATCTCACCAAATTCTCACAGGTAAATGCTAGGCCAGGAGCCAGGTCTGGATCAGGATGAACGAAAGTCATCAACAAACACAGTCGTGGGCATGATTCTGTTGAGCAGCATCCTGCCAAGGGGTATTTCAAATTTATTTTCTATCTGCAGAAGAACTAGGTCTACTCAAGAGGCTCATGATCCCGGGGATAAGCCAGCTGTGGTAGGCAACAACTTCTCAAGTCACTTAAGACAACCTGAGTCGTGATTCCTTTTGCTGTGCTGCCTCCGTTTCCCTCCAGTGACAAACATGAGAGAATAAAATCTCAGAGACTGCACCAGCAGGAGGCAGACCATTCCAGAATTGGGGGGGGGGGGGGGGGGGAATCACTTCACCAGCCAAGGCCTTGTCTCGGTGGCTAGATGAGCAGTGTCTGCACCCACCCACCAAATCGTCAGAGTTTAGACAGAGGCTTGAACTGAGTTTAATTCTGTGCCATCCTCACTATCTCAACAACACCCTTTATCTCAAGGTAGTGTCCTTGGGCAGTTTCTGGGAGCTGGCAGGCAAGGCATCCCAAAACAGGGGAGGGGGTCGAGGAACCTCTCACTGCCTGGTTCCAGTTCTCACCTTCTCTTGAAAGCCTGCCCCACCAAAAGCCACGCAGAGGCCAGAGGGCCTGTGTGTGGCTTCTGCAAACACGCGTCTCCCTGCAGGCAAGCCCCTGGCCTCCCTCTGTCATCCAGACTCCGCATTCAAGGCTCACGGCAGCATCACTGATTCCATTTTCTTTCTAGGCTGTATCCAGGTAGCCCCTCTGGAGTCTCCCCAATACCTATAAATATTCCCAATGTCCCCACCACTGACCGCGGTTCACTGTTTTATCAGACTCCGCCCAAGAACCTATCTCCTGAGCAGACTATGACTTCCATATGGACCCACATGAAGCCCTCAGTCCTTTCGAATAGATTGATTCAATTGTCTTCCTTCAACCTACATGATTTTGAGCACCCGTCATGTGCAAAGCACCCGTCTAGGGGCTGGCTGTAGTGCCAGCATGCCCCGGGCAGGTACACTATCGACTCAGGCAGACAGAAAGGAGAGACGCAGATCCCGCGGTGTATTTTTCAGGCTTCAATCTCCCTCAGTGAACCAGGTACGCAGGCACACCAGGCAGGGAGGCTGACATGCAAGGACGCAGGCGTGGGTGGGGCAGGAGGGCTGGCAGGCAGGCAGGCAGGCAAGGGAACCTCCCAGCCCCCCATGAATCTTAAAGCTCTCTCTGGGCTCTCTCTTTGCGTCCTCCCATGGCCTCGCCTCTTCTGTAATCTCATCATCTCACTGCCACTGTTACAGGGCAACCCCCATATAAAATGGGTTGCCTGACTGTGGGTTCCTTACCTGCATGCTTAAAGGGGACTTAAGCTGCAGGCACACATAAAAGGTTAACGAGGGTCTATTTGCAAGGGAAGGGGAAATAAGGAAATGAACAAAAGAGGAAGAAAGAGAAAAGAGGAAGATAAATTCTTAAATGCGTCCTACCCATTCAGCCGACCTGGAATCCCAAATGACCCTCCAAGACCAAAGCTGCCTGGCCAAGAGCACGAGCCCAGAGAGTGAGACCCCACTCACATGGCTGGTTATAAACACGAGCCCCAGAAAATGGCTACTTAACTCCGCCCTTAGGTCCTTGCCTAAGGGACCAAAGGGACCAAAAGGAGGTTGGACCAAAGGGAGGTCCAACCTCCCTTTGGGGATCATGGGATTTGTAGTTCCCAGTGTCTTGATGGAGTGGGAGTGGCAGCCACAAAGCCTGTATGGAGTTTGCGCAGGACATCCTTTCCCCCATCACCACCACTGCCCCTAGGCTCAGGTGTGCACCCACGCTGCACAATCAGGCACGCGTGCCCTGCTCCCACACTCCCAAGCACCTTCTCCATTAACACGGTCAAGGCCGCAGGTGACAGCCACAGAGGCTAGCGACGTAAAAAGTCTGATGAATTCATTTACCCTACACTGGCCATACAAAAATGAGTGGAGATGCCCATCTACCAGGAGAGACGGGTGCAGGGACTGACATTACTGCTTTGCTTGGGCAAGTAACTTACCCTTTCTGGCTTGATTACTTTTTCAGGAAAACCTAATTAACATTAGTATTTGTTAGTGCCTCTTAAGAATATAAGGATTACCTGAGACCACGCTTATAAAATGGTAGGCAAGCACACCTCTGGCACTAAGTAGGTGTGCCAGACAAATGCTGGATAATTCTATGGGATAAGCCATGTAAATATTAGCTGCTATCATAGAGGGGTGTTGTTCTCTCATACCAAAGTAGCTTTAAGTCTTAGGAGTCTTTTTTTGGTCTAGTGAAAGCAAAGGTAAATGGGATACTGGCATCAGTACATTGGCTTTGATAGGAAATCAATTCTGAAACATCACATATTTTATTCTCAGAAACGTGGTCCATCGATGATCCTCTATTCCAAACTTTGATAACACCGTCTGAAAATGCCTTTTCAATAGGCTGCCACCTCCAGGAAGCCTTCTCTGATCACTCAGCCACTGACTCTCACTCCTTAAATTCCCCCTTGAGTCCTTTCCTTAGGGCACATAAAATTTCCCCCACCCTGCATAAGTTAGTGACTTTACCCTGGCCCTCACACTACCTCCCCAAACTCCAAGATTTCTTTCAAATAAGATCCACGTCTGAGTGACATGATTGCCCACCGTACCAGGCTTCTGTTGCACAATAATGCTGCATAACAAACCACCCCAAAAGCCACATCTTAGGACGACAAGCATTTATTTGCACTCATGCATCTGCAGGTCTGGAATTTGGCCGTTCTAGGCTGAGCTTGCTTCCTACAGAAGGCTGAGAAAGGCTGGGGGGGCTCTTTTCCAAGTGTCTCTCATCCTACTCCTCCTGGAGCCTGCAGCACCAGGGGGTGCTGTTCATGCAGCAAAGACAAAGAGGCAGGGGGAAAAAGAAACTTCAAGGTCTTTTAAGGCCTGGGCTCAGAACTAGCACATCATCAGCTCCACCTTCTCCTGTAAGGTGAAACAACTCACATGACCGAACTCAAAGTCAAAAGTCCAAACTTCCATAAATGAGCTGGGGTCTCTAGGTAGGTGTAGAGTAAATGATTGTACGGCTTTTCTGCCCTCCTGATTGATGATGGATCCCTGCAGTCCTGATGCATGCCTGATGGCGGGCACCTGCAGTAGGGTGTGGGCATGCGTAGATGGGATTCACCTGGGCTGAGATGGGGCTCATAAGGGCGGCGGCACGGAAAGGAGCAAATGAGAGTAGAACCAGCAGAGGCCACGAGAGAACGCGGAAGAGCCCAGAAAGCGTGAAGACAGCCTCCCGGCCCCCCGGCACCCCTGCCTGCCATGCACTTGGTAAAATCCTAACAAAAGCCTGCAAAAGCCACGGAGGGCTCCTCCTTCCCCCATCTGCACAGGATCACAGAGATCCTGCTCTATGCCACCCTGCCACTACATAGGGATCTGGCGGAGGAATTCACTGCCTGAACCTACCCCGCATGCCAACAGCATGTCACGTCCACCATGGAGGTGCCTCCATCATCCTCAGGCACTGAGTGAAGGAAAGAAGGAATGGATACCAGGTGAATTCAGAACCTTGTCAACACACACACAACACTCTACTAGCAGCCACCATGAATCCTAAATCTGGTGCAACAGCAACACTCTCCTTAAATATTGGTTTGCTACGAGTCCCTAGACTCCACTGTACTTTAGCTGGAGAGGCGGAATTTCAAAAACTTGTATGTGTACATTGTTATTTTTTCATGGATCTCAGATTATGAAATAAATCAATACAGCCGTTCACACGCGGGAGCCCATGTGCACACACATCACACCCTCTCCCTATAAAAAGAAAAATGCCATGCTGTTTTGCATACACGGGGTGAGAGAGGGGATAAAGCCGGAGAAGGTGAATAGGTGTCTTTGAATCAAACCTACGGTGGTTAATTTTCATTTAACTACCTCGCTGAGACTCAGGTTCAGCTGAGGTACATTAAAACCCGTGAACTTATGAAATGATGCATTATTGAAGCCACAGCAGGCGAAAGGGCTCGGTTTAGAAGACATAAAAGACTAAAGCCTGCAGAAGTATCATTTTTCCATTATAAGGCAACTGCTAAAAAAACACATTTTAATTGAGCAAGAAGACACCTACTCCAAGAAGGCTGGTAAAATAAAATGAACCCCTAGCTCCCCACCCCTGCAGCTCCTTCCAGGGCTCCAGCAAAGGAATAGGTCTTAGTCATCATCTCCCACTGTGGGCCCCGCTAACACCAGGTCCAGCCACCATGTGTTTGTTTTCAACAGATCTATATCCAGAACCTTCATCGTGGAAGACTTAGAGACAGAAATGCTTGCCATCATCAGCTTACAGCCCCATAAATTACAAGATTGCTAATAGTGACTTTAGGGGGGAAAAAAGCAGACTAAAACGGGGAGGCGTTAACAGAGCTAAAATATGAATAAAGTGAAGAGCAGGTATTTCACTTTCCAAGATCCTAATGATCTTGGGCTTTCAAAAGCTGTTTGACTCCATCAGCAAAGGAAGTACAGGACACAGCTGTCCTGACACCGGGATGGCTAAGTTCTAGTATCCGCCCTAGCAGATACACATGGAGGCGGCCTACCCACCAGGTGTTCACAGGCTAGTGGCTCTCATCATTGAAACCCCAGACCTGACCTCTAGCTCTAAGCAGTCAGCCGGAGAATCCGTGCAGAGCTGAGTGGCGAAGGCGGATTCCTCTCACTGCGTGTTGAGCAGGAAATTGAGCGGAGGCGCTGGAGATGCAGGGATCTATCGAATCATAGAAAAGCAGGAGCAGGCCTCACTGGAGGCCCACACTGGGCTCCTGGAAGCCACTCTGGGGGCCTGTTCTCTGCAAGTCTAAGGCTGTCAGCCCAAGGGATCTGCCTCCACGTGGGGTGGTGGGGGTGGGGCACTAATGCCTCATCCTTAGCCTCTGTCTGCTCTACCGCCTATCCAACCTCTTGCCAGTCTTCTGCCTCTTGGCTGCATCAGCTCCTCTCCTGGGGAGCTCTTGATCCCAGAAAGCCCCTGCATCCCAAATCCATTGACGACTCTGCTGACAGTAGGGCCCAGGCATCAGTAAATGTTCAAGCCTCCCAAGTGCTTCTGATGGACAGCCAAGGCGGAGCATTACTTGGGATCCCCCACAATGTCCCGCCACAGCTGCCCACCCCAGCCAATCCTCCACTCCTGACCATCCAGGTTTCCCTCCCTGGTGCAATCTGAGGTTTCCAAGAAGGCAGGTAAAATAAAATTAACCCGACCCCACGTGATCGCACTGCAGCCCACCAGGAGGGTTACCAGAAACACCACCATTTCCCAAGCAAACTGGGAGCCGAGGCCCGGCAGCAACAGCCCTGGGCTCCTGTGAGCAGTGAGCCCTGGCAAGTGGAAGACACACTGGAGTTCTAATCCCGGCCTGGACACACATAGGCTCCATGTGACCTTGCACAGATAACGAACACCCCCACACACACACACCCACCCCTGGGGTGTGCTCTTCTGTGAAGTGAGCACCAAGAACTCTGGAGCCAATGGGACCACACGATGAGCATCACTACTCAAGGTCTTAACATACAGCAGGTGCTAAAACACGGAATGGCTCTAATTAATATATTGTCACAGCCAGTCCAGCATGGAGCATGTGGGGCAACATCATGGTTTATGGGGCTGGTATTTTCAATCTGATTATCATGTTTTGTGCAGTAAGCCGGGTAACTGAGAAGGAAGACAGGATCTGGGGTTAGGACACTGCATTAAAAACTACTGCTCCTGGGCCTCCCCGGTGGCGCAGCGGTTGAGCGCTGGGTTGCGAAGCTGCCCGCAGCCTCTGCAGCGCCGGTTCGATCCCCGGCTGCTCCCCGGCCACCGGAGGAGGGTCCCACATGGCGCGCAGACCTCTCCTGCCGCCCGCTGCTTCCCTCAGCAGTGTCCTTCGGTCCTTCTGCCTGCTCTGCTCCCCGCTCTGGCTCTGGTGAATTCTCTCACCCTCCCGCGCTTCTGACTGTGCCCAGTGCTTGTATAAATAAATAAATAAAAAATAAAAATAAATCTTTAAAAAAAATAAAATAAAATAAAAACTACTGCTCCTGAAATTGGGGGTGGAACACACCCCTCCACCCAGAAACCAGGATAGCAGGAAGGTGGCAGAAGGATGAGGTGATCCCCAAAAGGACTGTCAGCGAGCACAGCAAGGAGGAAAGCAGCCTCCTCTCAGACTCCTCGCAATCAGGAAGGGAAGACCGAGGCTCAGGTGAGGGGGTAGAAAGCGATGGGAGAACCCAGGCCAGTCTCCTGCCACGCTCTGGCTTTGCATGTACTGCCGGGTGCACAATGACCACAAAGTAGACAGCTTGAGACAGCACGTGTGTGTTCTCTCCTGGCTTCCGTGGCGCAGCTTAGCAGGACCCGCTGTTCAGACTCCAGAGACTGCAATCACAGGGGCTCAGGGGTGTCCTCCCAGCTGCAAGCTCCCCCAGGGACTGGCCCCCTGCTGGACTGAGGGCTCATACTGCTGACTGGTGGCTGGGGGGACCCTCAGCTCCTCCAAGCCACCTGCAGTCCCTTCCCACGTGGGTTCCCCAGCAAGCAGCTTCATCAAGCCAGAGTGAAGCCTCTGCAGCTGGTCAGTTGGCAAATGCAACCACAGGGGACAGTCTGTCACCTCCCCTATAGGCCACCGGTTAGAGCAAGTCACACACAGGTGTGCCACTCACACAGCAGAAGGGACCTCACAAGAGCATGGGTATCAAGAGGGGGTCATAGGGAACCACACTGGTTTCATTGTGGGAAAAATGCATATCTAACAGAACGTACCATTTTCACCCTCTCTAAGTGAAGAGTTCAGTGGCATAAATATATTCATGCTGTTGTACAATCTCTAGATTTCTAATATCTAAACCATGACGTTGCCCCAAATGTTCGAGGTTGGTATACCAACCTTTGTAGTCTTTCTGGACTGGCCTGCCATCTCTAGAACTTTCCCAGCTCCCAGACTGGACCTCCACACCCTTTCAAGTTAACTCCCAGCCCCTGCTCCAGGCCTTAGCAACCACCTCCTACTCTGTCTCCAGGATTTTGATGACTCTGGGTGCCGCTGGGAAGTAGAAGCAGATGGTAGCTACTCTTTTGTGTCTGGTTTACTTCACTTATTTCCCTGTCTTCAAGGTCCATCCACATCATAGCAAGTGTCAGAATTTCCTTCTCCTCCAGGCTGAATGACACTCCACTGTGAGAACGCTCCCCATTGTGTCCAGCCATTCACCCGCCGATGCAGACTTGGACTGCTTCCATCTTTTCGCTGCTGTGAGCAGCGCTGCTGGGAACCTGGGTGTGCACAGGTTCATACTCCTGCTCTCCCTGCATCAGGGTATATACCCAGAATGGAGTCGCTGGATCACAAGGCAGACCAGCCCGTGTCCACACTGGGGCAGTGTGGTTTAGGAAGCCACTAAGACTTTGGGCAGGCGCCGGGGAAGGGTCAAGGCTGCCTGAGGGCCCAAGACCAAAGGAACGCTGTCAGCAGCACCTGCTCCTCAGCCTGCTCCATCACCTTGCTACAGTGTGCGAACAGGTATCTGCAGCCCCCGCTTGCTGGGATCTGGGGACATGGACCACCCTCCCCATGCCCACTTAATTTTGCATATTATTCTGTATTTTATTTAAAGATTTATTTATTCATGCACACAAGAATTGGGGTACAGGCCAAAGGTGTGTGGGGAAGGTGAGAGGATTCACCAGAGACAGAACAGAGTGGGGAGCAGAACAGGCAGATCTACTGAGATACACTGCTGAGGGGAGCAGCGGGTGCGACAGGAGAGGTCTGCTGCGCCATGTGGGTCAGCTCCCTGGCCAGGGATTGAACTCGTGCTGCAGTGGCTGCGATAGCCTTATAGTACTGAGACTTAACCCCTTGCACCACCAGGGAGGCCCCATTCTGTATTTCAAAGGAGCCTTTTTCTGCCCACTGTGTGCATTTTCTGCAAATAGAAACTTCCCTCTTCTCTCTTGGTTTTCAGAAAGCTCAGAGTTTCAAGCAGGGGTCTCCCCCAGCACCGCCATGGACCCAGCGTGGATGCCCCACAGCAGAGGCCTTCCCTGCCGGTCTCCCCTGATGCAGAGCCCCGGAGAGGTCCTCCACGGGCGGAAACTCAGAATTGGAAAACACGTGGAGGCTCATTTCTAGCCATTTTCCTCTACCCTTTCCTCCTAGGTTCTCTGCCCAATCATGAGCAGGTTAGGGGTGCTGTTGCTAGAAGGAGAAGCCACTCCTTTAAGGGGCTCCCTCTTGACATGGAACATCAGGTTGACTCACTCCCAAGCCCTGAATAAGACCAGCCCTGCCTTGCCAAGCAACTGGCCCAGCAACCAGAGCACCTTGAGCCTTTAAATCAAGTCCATTCTTTCTAAAATCCTCCCCCAACCCCGTCCTCCTCACTGTGTTCGCGCAGTAAACTCCCGCTGATGGTTCATGAAATCTAAATCCTTGGGACTTACTGCAGGCAGACTAAGGGTGCCTTCCTGCTGTCCCCAGGGAGCACAGCACAAAGAGGGAGGCGGGCTGGGCCCAGACGGCCCCTAAGTGAGCCAGGCTGTGGCAGCAGTCAGACTGGTGGCATGCTGGGAACTCACAAGGGCAGCAGAGGAGACCCTTATCTCCATCCATCCCATCTCAGCCCGTGAAGGTGACATCAGAGGGGGAATGCCAATGAGGCCAGCCGGCCAGCTCTCCAGACAGCCCAAATCGGGCGCTTTATTACGGAGTCTAAGTGACTGCAAACAGGCCATTATCAAATCTCTTCTGTGACAAAGCCCCGTGTTGAAGGGGACAAATAAAAATAAGTACATTAAGCACAATAAATCACAGGGACCTGTCGCGGAGGCCCATTATCCCTGGAGGATTACGGGACTGTTTTCCTCCCTGCCTCTCAGCTATTGGATCCTGGCTTCCCCATCATTGTTTTAATATTGCAGCCATTACTCTCCGTGCCACGAAGAGCCTGCTGTTTCTCTGTAGTTCTGGGTGGCAAGGGCATAATTTGTTTTATGATTTGCTTGGGAGGGTAGCTGTTTTATATTCATCTATAAAAGATACATTCAATAATCGTAGCAACGAGACCCTGCTTCAAAAACAAGACCCGGCCCTGTCATTCTCTCCGGCACCCATGTGGCATTGCTGCACCCCCAAAGTCTCCAACCACGACCAGGAGGACCAGGTCATTTCCTGGAGGGAGCAGTGGGTACCTGTGACCAATAAGAGCTTCAAACAACCTTAAAGGCCCAATGAATCCTGAGCAAGCAGCCTGGGCTGGAAGGAGACAGTGAGAGACTGGGAGTCACAGCTTCTAGCCTTTACCATTAAGTTGGTGTGAGGGTAGAACAGTCCTTGACCAGCCTGGGCTGACATGTCCCCATGCACGAAAGGAACCAGTTGGTCTCTGGAGCCCAATTTAGCTCCTATTTAGTCCCTTCAGAGCAGAGGAAGGAATTCAAGCCACAGTAACACTTATATTTTCTCCTCCTTCTCAGCAGAATCATAACAAGATTCATTATAAGGTGAAGCCGACCCATTATGGAATTGTCAATAGTCTTAAGAAATCCTCCACCTCTTCCCTCTTTCGCGTGCAAAGAGAAACCCTCCCGCCTGCCCCCTCGTTCCCCAGGAAGTTGTTTACCAGGACAGCTAATGGCAAACACCATCAACAAGTCCCCTCCTGCCTTTAGCCACTGGAAGTGAGTGGAGTGACAAGTGCCAAAGACAAACATGCTGGGTCACAGCAGGCCCGTCGACATGTGTCCCCATCAGAGGTGAACCAGGCCACGAATCCCCTTTGCTCTTCCAGAGGTGGCTGCTGTGGCCCCCACGTGGCAGGCAGACGCCAAATGTCCTTCAGGCATCCCCATATCAGTGGCTGCAAAAACTCGCCATGCAAAGTGCACTTCTGCACAGGGCTGCCACCCAACTGATCCCAGAACCTCAGCGGCCATCTAAGAGGCACAGACATAAACCCACCCAATGCTGCCCAGATCTCAAAATACTCTATGTAGGACTCAAACACAGAAAAGGCCAAAAAGTAACAAGCTCTCTCAGGTTAGAAAGGGGCTGGATTTCACAGCTCATCAAAAGTTCGTTGAGCAGCCTGTTGGGAGAGGAATAAAGACAAGTTCTTTTCACAAGGTGATGCCTCTGGTTTTGCAAAATTTGGTGCCACAACCCAATAAATCCCAGTGGAGCTAGATAGATGGTAGCTTTTAGCCTAGGATGCAGGCGGCAGGTGGCAAGGGAGGTGGGTTTTGCCTGCAAACAGGACAGAGATCCTGGAGACGAACTAAACGGGTCACAACAAGGCAGGTCACCAGGAATGAGGGCGCCATGCAAGAAGGGACTCAGTCCTCTCACTGCAGAGCCCAGCACGGTGCCTGGCACACACAGGATCCATAGTTGGGCATCCACCGAGTGAGTAAATGCAGGGATGCACCCAGCCCAGCAACACCAGGGACCAGCAGGCCCCAAAAAGGCAGTCCCGCTAATGAGAATGACACCAACACCTGTGCGGGAGAGACCTGCAGTCCCTGCAGCACCATAAACATCTCAGAGAACACAAGGAGATGCCCGTCCCTCCAGCTGGCAACATGCACCACGCTGGATGTGAAAGGAAGCTACGGTCCCAGGTCTTTTAAATGTCAGCGTGAGGGTCTGGAGAGCTGGTTGGAGTTTGTATGTTTGGTATCTTTTTTTTCTTACCACAGCAAGTTATTAGAAGCTCAGAGAGAAACACATTCTGAGCACATTCTTAGCCTCTGCCCTGGGGAACCGCTTCTGAATATCAAAATAGAATTCTTGAAAACAAACCAAGAAAATGACCACACATTCTCGTGTTCTTGTGAAAGATTCAGTATTTGGGACCCACAGCTCGGAACTGACATGCAAATCTCAGCGCCGGGCAGCAGCGAGTGGCCAGCCAGGCCAGGGACGTGCCACCTCCGACTCTTCGGGATACAACTCTGACCTTCCTCGGTGGCGCTCCACCCCAGGATCGGCCACCAACTTGCCCCCAGTTGCCAGTGAACATGGCTCAAGTCAAACAGCCACACCTCCCACGGGACGTTTAATTGAAAATTCACACAAGACATGCCAAGCCGCAGACCCAAATGCCCAGCAGACACCACCCGCTGGGAAGCACGCTCACCACTGACCCATGGACATTGGGCGGTCACATGGGGTGCAGTGTCCACCGTGCTCTCCCTGGGACTTGCACCTGAGCCTGAGGGTGCCAGTGGGAACAGGGTCGGTCCTAGTTTCACAGGGAAGGGAAAATAAAGTTCACGGGGTTAGTAATGGGTTCTCACTGTGACCTGAATTAAAGCAGGTCTTTCCAGAGAATTCAAGTGAAAATAAGGTCATTAGGACAGGTGCTAATCCACGACGGCTGGTGTCCGTATAAAAGGGTAAATCTGGACACAAAGGATGCAGGGAAGACCATGTGAAACCCAGAGATGAATCACAAATATGTGCTCTTACTACCGGTCTCACTTAGCTGAACATTTTTAAGAATTATCCGCATTGGAGCATACATGACCACGTCTTTCCTTTTCATGGCTGAACAACATCCTATGGTACAACAGGCTTATTTCATTTTCACGGTGTAAATGGATGAATACATGAAAACAGTACATCATCGGTATCTGGTATCGCCATACTTGCTATCTACCAAGGCTTCAAGTTCCATGGGGCAAACTCAAAGACTGAGCTCAGGTGGAAGAAATAAAACATGGAATCAAGAACAAAACAAAAACCAGTCTTTAGATGCTAGTGCTGACAAAATGAAAGGTAACAGGAAGGAATTCTGAAAGAACAAATATAAAACAAATATACCCGCACACATTCACAGGTATGCCATCTCTCATTTATAGATGATTGTACGTGTATATGCGCGTGTGCGCACACACACACACACACACTCTCTCTCTCTCTCTCTGATGGAAGGCGAGGCTTCTTAAAGCCACGAGTTGCCTGCAAACTCAGAAAGGGAGAAGGTTTTCCCCCCGAGAGCCGTAAAGAGAGCAGGCCCTGCAGACACCTGGTATTTGGGCTGGAAGCCTCCATGCACCTGGTTTGTGGTGCTCTGGAACAGCAGCACAGGACACTCCTACAGGGAAGGTAAGCAGCCTGTGCAAGGTGAGTGAGCAAATAACAGCAATTCATAACACACACTGCCCTGTTCAATCCGAGACCACTTCCGATGAAGACGCTCTATTTATAAACACGGTCCACGCTGCCACATGACAGAAGGACGGGACTGGACCATGTGGTTGGCTTTTGCAGGACTTCATCCTCCTCCTCCCAGGTAACAGACGTGCATTTTAACCACGTCCTGCAGCAAACAGCTTGCCAAAGCATGAACGCATAAAGTTTCTGGCTGTTAGAACAGCAAAAGTGGGGGGAAGGGAGGTCTGGGATTTTGCCATGAAAAGACTGCAATTTGACAAGCTGCTCCTTGCTCCTCACATCTTTTCAGCAGTGATGTGCCACTGCAAACATCCACACACCAGACAACGAACACACGAGCCATATTAAAACAATAATTAACACAGGAGCGAGAACAATGGCAACTGCTTGGCAAAGGAAGATAATGGACAAGTTTGTCATGGGAACAGCTTGAAGATGAGCCGTGGGTATGAATGGAAAGTGATTTCTGACACAACGTGGTCCTTCAGTGATTTGCATGATATGGACTCACGAAACCCTCCACTTGCCCACTCTGATCTGTAAGACACAGGGAGTGGGTGGCTCGTGTGTTCATTGTCTCTCACCAGCCTGGGGACTGCTGAGCCCTCAGCCAGACCATGCCAGGCCCTGATACGCAGTGTCAAGCACACCGGCCTTAATCGTCTCATGCAAGAATCCAACCTCGGCATAGTCTCCTAGCCCCTCCCCCCAAAAGTGGCACAACTCATCCCAACCAAGGTCAAGGATCAGGGGATTTCAGGGAAGTTGTGACTACAACAGCACAGGCAGAGGGAACTTAAGGAGGAGACAGAGGCAGCTTCTCCCTCTCCCACCCCGAGCATTTTTGGCAAACCCATAACTCTCACCTGAGCAGTCTGTCTTCTCCCTGTTCCTGTTATAGGGAAAAGTGCAGCCAGCTAAGAAACTCTGCATCAAAATCACCAGCCTTGAAAGTTTGCATTTGCAGCCGGTGAGGCTGTTACTAATTTGTGTTTCAAAAAAGGTTTATATGTTATTTTTCAAAATGTCACCCAGGCAGGGGTGTTAAAACAACAGAGGGTGTTATGATGTCCCCTAAAACTCATGTGTTGAAGTCTTGACATCCAGATCCTAGAATATGACTGGGCAGAAGACAGGGCTGTAAAGAGGTCACTGAGGTTAATTGGGGCTACCACAGGGGAGCCTGGTGACCTTATGAGGAGATGAAGACACAGACAGGAACAGGGGGCCAGCCATGTGGAGACGACATGGGAAGAAAACTGACATCCACAAGCCAAGGAGAGAGGTCTCAGGAAAACTCTGATCTTGGCCTTCCAGCCTCTGGAACCACGACAAGGTTCACTTCTCTGGTTTAAGTCGTCTGGCCTGCAGCACTTTTATATGGCAGCCCTAGCAAACTAACACAGGCGGAAAGTTACTGTTCTTAGTTTCTTTTAATCCACAACTAATGGTCTTTTTAAAAAAAAATTACAAAAAACCCTAATTCAGGGATGGTCTGGCACTTCTTTAAAAGGGTTGAAGTTGTCAAGCAGGGGACTGATGTTATCACTCACATCACTGTCAGCAAAGCGGGTCCCCTAAGGGTAACCGTGCCAGCTGGTAGTGTGCGTAAAGGAAGCACCTGCAGGAGAACAAGAGGGTTCCGGGGAGACCTGTGTCCAGCTGGATGTCTCCCAGAGCTCGGGTGAGTCTCCCTGCTGAACGTTTTGAGGATTTTTGTTTGCCCAGCTCCTCTTCGGGAACCATCCCTTCCCACTCTCCCAGCAACCCAATCAGGGCTGGACCTTCTCTGACCAGCGCCAGGGATGTGATCTCAGCCCTTCCAGCCAGATCACAACCAGATGGAAGAAAAAGATGTGCTTCTTCGCTTGCGATGGCGAGATGAGCAGGATGGAAGCCAGCGACTCCTGAGGACCATCTGTGCCACCCCACTGGGGGCACGGCCTGAGGATGGAGTCAACAGAGAAGAAAGCAGAACCGAGAGACAGAACAAGGACCCCAGGATGCTGTTTGAGAGCCTGGATCCAACTGTGCCTGACGCTTTATTCTATTTTTTCAGTTACTTGAGCAGATAAAGTCCATTTTTAAAGTTATTATTATGATCATTATCATTATTATTATTACTGCTGTCGTCGTTTGATGCCAACGTGAATTGGGTTTCTCTCACTGATGCCGGAGTCCTGGCACATATGATCTGGTACATATGATGTCCAGCTACATAGAGCAAAGTTTGTGCATTTTTTTTTTTATGTGGGTTTTTTTCTTTCTTTCTTTTTTTAAAGATTTATTTATTTATTTATTTATTTATTTATTTATTTATACAAGCACTGGGTACAGTCAGAAGCGCGGGATGGTGAGAGAATTCACCAGAGCCAGAACGGAGAGCAGAACAGGCAGACCGACGAAGTACACTGCTGAGGGGAGCAGCGGGCAGCAGGAGAGGTCTGCGCACCATGCAGGACCCTCACCAGTGGCCGGGGATGGAACCAGCGCTGCAGAGGCTGCGGGCAGCTTCGCAACCCAGCACTCAACTGCTGCGCCACCAGGGAGGCCCTACATAGAGCAAAGTTTTATCGAAACTTAAACTATGTTTACATTGTACTGAAACCCCATGTAATTTCAAGGGGGCTTAATTACAGGTGCCACATATGACCTTTAGGAGACACTGATGTCCTGAAATTCTATGAAAATGAATCTGCCACGGAAGGGTCTGTGGCAGAAACCAGCTTATGAGTTGCCCACTCGAAACTTTAGTATCTCAGGGAGAAGGACAGGGCGAGGATCTCTGGGCTTTGTTGAATTCTGAGACTCCGAAAAACTGGCACCACCTCACCTATTTTTAGGCTGACATCTAAAGTTTCCATCAGAAGCAGGATCATTTCAAAGGATATAATTTTGAGCATATTGTAAACATTAACATTTTAAAATAAAACTTTCACATCCCATTTTCACATGGCCTGTAGGAATCTGACACCCATCACTCATTTTAAATATTCAAGAGTAAGTGAGTTTTCAAGACCTGACAACTTTTACATGATTCCTTTGCTCGAGAAAGGCACCCAGACACCCGGCTATGTTGAAATGGGGAAAAGAGACAGGAGAGGGGCAAGATGCCGGCATGCTTTGATGAGGAGGCGCCCACACCCAGCTCCGTGTGCTTCCTTTGTTTGGTGGCCCCTCGAGGCTTTACTCCCAGAGCAAAGCACGAGAACCAGGCCAGAGCTGGGTAAGAGATGTGCCTTCACGCAGGACACCTGGGGCAGGACGCCTGGGCAAGAGGGTAGGGGAAATGCCACGCACCTGGCGGGCACGGGCAATCGATTTTAACTCTCCTCACCTGTGTCTCCATAGCATGGTCTCCTGTATCCCCAGGGTCTGCAGACTCCAGGGTCAAGCCGGGCTAGTGGGCTGTGGGGCAGGGATTAAGTAGACATATTCTGGGGACAGAATTGGGCTCCAGTCTCTGGCTTTATCACTTGGCAAGGTACAGAGGCCATGACCTTCACTCTTCTCACCTGTCCACACAACTGCCCAGCTCAGAGGGCTGCAGGGAGTATCCCCGCACGCGCAGCAGAGCTCGGCTGCCCAGCACAAAGGAAGCAGCCGGTCACGGGAACTGTGATGGTGAGCACCCTTATTACCATGACTGCTATCTGAAATACTGTTAAGCAGAGCCTCCTTGGCGGCACAGGGGTTAAAGGTGCAGCACTGTGAAGCTATCGCCAGCAACTGCAGCATGAGTTTGATCCCCGGCCAAGGAACTACCCACATGGCACCGCAGGCCTCTCCTACCTCTCCCGCTGCTCCCCTCAGCAGTGTATTTCAGTAGATACATGTAGTAGCAGGATGACATAGTGCAGGGTCTCTATGACTGGAGCAGACAGGTGAAGGAGAGAATCCTGGAGCCCTCGGTGGCTTTTCAGGCTTTTATTGGGATTTTACAGGGTACGTGGCAGGCAGAGGTATGGGGAGGGGAGTGGCGGGGGGGCCAAGAGGCTAGCAGGCCTCCCAGCCCCCAGCGAGTCTTCTCTCTTTCTGGGCTCTCCGGCCTTCTCTCGTGGCCTTGTTCTCTGCTCCTCTCATGGTTCTGCTGGCATCCCTGTGACATGGCCCTTATAAGCCCAGTCTCTCAGCACAGGTATATCCACCTACACATGACCACACCCCACTCCAGGTGCCTGCCAATAGGCATGCACCCAGGACCACAGGGATCCATCATCAATCCCAATGACGGGAGGGCAGAAAAGCCTGATGCTTTTTTACTTTACCCTACAATACACCTGTTCGGCTACCTACTCTGTCTCTGGTGAATCCTCTCACCTCCTGCACCTCTGACCTGCACCACGGTTCTTGTATGCTTTTCCCTCCAGGGCCCCTGCAGACTTTCTGAGAACCCTGGGCAGGGTTAAAAAGAGACAGAAGGTGGTCCCCTCCTCACCCCAGAAAGCCATCTGTTCTGTTTTTCCAAGTACACCCACCTTAAGGGGTGAAGAGCAGGGAGCGGGGAGAAACTGGAGAGAAGCTCTAAATAACGCCACCAATGACAGCAGCTAATCCTGGGTGCTTTCTGTGCGCAGGCTCTGTCCTAAGCATGACACACACATTAACAGATTTCAAGAGCTCAAAACTGATGCTTCCACAGGAGTTATGGACAAACCCAAGCAGAGGCAAAAAGAAAATGTCAAAAACTAAGTTCGGAGAAAGGATCCCCTGCTGTGATTAGATCTGACAGGCTCTGGAAAAGCAGCAGGTCCCATGAGCCATGGTCCAGCAATGCCCATGCCAAGTGCAGACCCACAAAGCTCGGCCACTTCGGGGCTCGCACCCTCCTTCCCTAAGCCTGGGCCTCCTCACTCACTCCTCTGTGATTTCCTACATAAACCCAGTCACGCCACACTGATGCCTGGCTCACAAGGGCAGAGCACTAACAACCCGAATGGACTCACAGACACTTGAGGCAGCCCAAAATATTCCAACACAAGCACATGGTGAGCAGGGGAAGACTCCTGGGCCCTCAAACTGAGTTTCTGCTCAAATCCTCCCTCCCCAAGCCCCACCACTATCCAGTGGTTTCTCCATCAATTATAAATGCCAGCCTGCAACTGACTCGCTCAAGAACCAGCCTAGTCACCAGAAACCGCGGTCAAAGGCGCCATCAGCATCGAGGGGCCAACAGCGTCGTGAGAAAGAATCAAACGCTGGAGGGAAAGGCCTGCTGTGACCTGAAGAAAACTGAGCTTTCGACTGTCTGACGATTACTCCCAAGGACTGGTCTTCTCCATCTGAGTTTAAAAGTTCTAAGAGAAGAAAAAAGAGGAGGCCGAAGACCTGGGGAAATGGAAAGGCAGCAAAAGCACAGAAAAGGCTGCAAACAGAAGAGGGGCGAAGGTGGTGGCAACGGACAGGATGGAAATACGCAGACCGAGAGAAAGGGCGCAGCAAAGGCTCAAGCCAAAGGCTGTTCCAGGTTCCAGTTCCCCACGATCGCGGCCCCTTCAATATTCAGCTGCGGGCTTGCACGAAGACTTTTCTGGAGAGAGGACAAAGGCCCCTCTCCTCATCACTGTCGCATTCCTTACAGGCATCAAGGTGCCCCGCGAAGTCTCACCTCCCTTGTGGCCATTGGCCAGGGGCACACATTCCTTAGAGTCATTCCTTAGAGTCAGGAATGAAGCTCATCGACCCCCTCACCTCCACCCCAGGTGCCCCTGCAGTGGAGCACAACACTCGAGGTCCAGCAGGAAGGTTCCATCATGCCCGGATAGCATGTGCACTGGAGCCTGGACCCTACCATGCTAACCAGTAGAGAGCAGGCTCGAAACATGGTCAGTCACTGAAGATCCCCCAGAGTCACAGGATGGGGTGTTTGCTGAGAGCTCCCACACTCCCACCAGCTGGACGCACTGTGACGCTGGTGCAGGAGATACAGCAGCAAAGCCTGTGCAAGGAAAAGTCTGGAAGGACAGACAGCCTGAGCTGGGATTTGAAGGAAAAATGGAGGTGTCCTGGACAGATAAAGAGGGGAAGAGCTTTTCAGGCAGGAGAGGTCTGGCACAGCCTGGCAGGTGTGGCAGGAAACAGCCAGTAAGGAAGATAACAAAGGAGGTAGGGATTGGTGATACATGAAACGGGGTGAGAGAAGACAAGGCTGCAGAGAAAGGCAGGAGCCAGTTCATAACCAGCTTTGTGTGTCCTGGTAAGAAAGTTGGCTGCTTTCCAATGGCCAATAGTCAATGCAGGTCAATACACAGAACATTCTTTAAGGATAGATTATAGGGATTGGACCATCCCACTTGAAGAAGTCTGTGATCCAGAATGGCTTACTCTACAATTCTGAAAAGTGTGTGTAATCTCTCAGCAGGCTCCTCCCCAGGCAGAGGAAACACCACTGGTCATGGGAAGAATCTTGCAGGCTCCAATTTTAAGGTGAGTCAGGAACCCAGATGTCAGAGCTCTAATCCTTTTGCTCGCAGCTCTCCACAGCTGCTTTGGAACTACTCAAGAGGAAAAGAAGAATATTCTGTACTACCTCCCTTATCAGGTGTCAGCCAAGAATAAGAAGAAGGTTGCTCTACAATACAGGGCTCATTTGAACAAACCCCCAAAATAAGAGGCTCAAGAGAGTGTCTTTGCACTCAGCCCAGGGCCAGCCAAGCCAAAGGAGAAAGTGCTATTTTAAGAATTAGGGCTAATGTCACAGGTGAACTTGATTCCAAGGAGGAGGGTGTCCAGAAAGCAATGAAAACCATCTCGGACATCCACACCAAAATTCAGAAGCTTCCCTGGGTTTCCGTCCTACTGTGATGGTTCTAGCCCATTAGTCTTTAAAATGTCCCACAGGAACCAGCAAAACTTCCCATAGGAAAAGGCTGAGGCCTCAGTGACCTCCCAGCTTTTGGAGGCTTTTTGACCTCCCTCCAATTTTATCCCAAATAGTATTACTACCACGTTCATCTTCCTGAAATAGAGCTTGTAACACTCCATCCTCCAAGGCCAGCCTGGCCTCTCACAGCCCACAGCCCCAACTGGTTTGCTCACATCATCCCCGATTCTTTACTAACAGAAACCCAAGCTGGCTCGTCTAAAACCCAAAAGCACATATGTGTGCATCTGTCCATCAGACACGGCCCCGCTTCTGCCCTTGAATTCTCCCATTCAGGTTTTAATTATCCTGGATCCAAAAACCCAAATCCAATCCTGCCTCCACTGAGTTTAAGCAGCTAAGTAAACTCCCACCTCCGAGTTCCCATCAACTTTCAGCCTCAGTAAGCCACTTCATTTCCGTGGTGGCTCCGAACTGTTCATTTGAATCTTCTATTGTTACTCAACTTAGCGCACATTTTTTCCAATCTCTCCAATTATGTTCCTGGTGGGCAAGAAGAGGAGGCTTTCGACTTATTTAATAAATGTTTACTGAAGGATCCTACATGCTAGAAACGTATCGGGATGCTCCCATGGGTGCAAGACGGGCGTGATGGAGTCACGGCACCCCAGGAGTTGCCACGTGATGAGGGGATACGAAACAAATGCAGGTATTTGCAGAGCCGGGCAGAAGAGCACAGCTCAGCCTCTGGGATCTTGGGGGTCATTCCTCTCTCCCCATATTCTTCCAGCTCTTCTTCATGCAGACCCAGAGCTAGTATTTTCTTCTGTTTCTCTCAACACAAAGGCACATGGTGCCACTTGCCCTTCATTCACCCTTTATGAACACGGATCTCCCTGACCAAGACGAGGTGACCAGCTCATCTCACCTCAATGAGCCTCACCAGCTGGGACCTGCACGTAGTAGGAGCTTAGTGCACACGGCGAGGTGGAGGTAGAAGGAGTGAAGGCACAGGGAGGAGGCAGGAGAGATGCAACCAGACAGAGGAGAGAGAGGGTAGGGAGTTTAGCCCAGCGAAGGGACCAGCAGGTACACGCCCACGTGGGGAAACATGGCAACAGCCAACAGGATAGGCCCGGAGATCTGCGGAGGAATTCAGGACAAGCATCGAGGCAGAGAAGCCAGGGGAGAGGGCAGCGCTGAGACACAGACCAAGGCACCTGACCAGCAGAGAGCCAAGTCCTGGCCAAGCTGCATGGCTGAGCCACCTGGGCAAGCCTCGGCTTCCCCATCCGGAAAGGGGGAAGTCAGCCCACCCGCCCGCAGCACTGCCTTCAGAAGGAAATGACCCAAAATGAGCCAATGAAAGAGCATCTGAGTCCCTCCCTCCAGGTCCTTGAGTGCCCTCATCCTCCTGATGGCCCCAGTGCCCACTGGTCATGTTCATGGTCATTGCCAGTGCCGCAGCATTAGGCTTGGTGTATTTGAAACACTTTGCAAAGTCACGTTCAAGGCAACCTGCCATGTACACGTGACCAGACTCTGGATCCTGCCAGGCCCCACCCGCCAGGTAAGTCAAAGTCCCTAAAATCTACAGGGAAAGACAACACTGGGTACATTCCGGTATTGGAACTTCCTGATCTTTTCACAAAGTCAGTCCCAGGAGAATTCATTTTGCTGATCACAAATGTCCTTCACATTTAAAAAAAAACAGCTTCCTGGAGCTTCCTGAGCTCAAGGAGTCCAGGCCCAGAGGGCACCGGCCCTCATTCACCTCTAGCCCCCATCTCTCCCACCAGTCCTGAAAACAGGGTCCTCATCCCTCCACAAAAGAAGTCCTTCTGGGTGGACACAACTACTTATTAAAGCACCAGGCACCAGGCCCAGAGGTGGGAACAGCATCGCCCTGCTTAGCAAGCTGCCCGCCCCTCCTGGCCCCCAAAGCATCCCCCAAATACCCCTCCCGAGAGCTGACATCAGACAAGGAGGCTTCTGCACAGACAGCGCTGGCACATTCAAGATCTAGGCAGCTGTTCTGGAGACACCAGGGGCGAGGGGATGGTGCCCAGTTAGCCACAGAAATGTTAACCTTACTCAGGAATAACAAACGTGTTTAGGGCATCCACAGCAAGCCCTACCAGGGACTAACACTGAAAAGCCCAGGATCCTGGGCTGAATTCAAACTTGAAAGAAAAAATAAAAAGAGAAAGAGAAAGAAAAGAACTCTCACGTGCCTGTGTTTTGCTGTAAATCTCCCTAAACGGTGATGCTACCGAGCAGCACTGGAAGGTGCGGCCAGTCCTTTGTCCCCGATTGGCCTTGGTACTTGCAACAAGCTCGAAGAAAAGTGGGACCCTCTGCCAGTAGACGGGGCCCCGCCATCTGTGTTTGCTGCCCACCCAAAGCCCAGCCCATGGTGTGACGAGAGAAGCTAAAATTATGGTGAGGCCACATGTTCCCGTCTTGCCCTGGCCTGTGATTATGGGCAAAGCCAGGTTGCCCCAAATTACCGTGAGAGCCTCAAATGCCTTACAGTCTCTTTTATTCCTAGAACAAATCCTGTTTTGGAAACTTTCATAAGAGATAAAGGAACAACGAAGAGTCCTAGATATTTCGGTTGGAGGAAGGAAGAACCGGGAGGGAGGCATGGTTTCAGTTCTTTAAATGTCTCACACACCTCGCCTCTACTATAAACTTAGGCAAACAAAATGAATGCGGTGTTTCAGCAATTATGGAAACTCAGAATGCTGGAAACTCTTCCAAGTTGAGTCCTTAAACCACTACTGACTCTGTTCCTAGAGGCAGAATGTGAGGCTGGTGAAGGAAGCCACCCAAGGGGTCCTCGGGATTGTCATCTCCAGGGAGAATTCTAGGTAAACAAGCAATGCACCCCAAGGGAGTCAGCCCATGAAGTGATACTATGTGGCAGGTTAGCGGTTAGGAAAGCTGTGTGAGGGAGTTCCAGCTCAGACTCCCTGGCAGGTAAACCCAGTGAGACATTTGTTAAAACATTTTTAAAGTTTATGTTGGAAAAATCCTTGGTTTTATGTAACAGGAGAGGCTCCCAAAAGCATTCATCATGATCATGTTGATCAAATAATTTGGAATACAATAAAGGAATGAGCTATTAAAAAGAGGCTTGCTATGAATCCCTTTTGTAAAATAAAAACCCTTTTGCACCTCAAGCAAACGCTGATCTTAAATTATTTGCTTTCAAGATCAGATTTCATAAGCCACACTCACCTAAAATCAGGTACTCCTATACTTAGCTTAAACACTGAAGTAAAAATGTAGCAAACCCTGCATTTACATCACAAGTACTCAAATATCCTCTTGCCAATAGGCACTGCCCTATCTCTACAGGAGGGCTATGCCAGCCAGGTAAGGAGCCTTCTTACCAGATACTGGAGGCATCACCTGAAATGGGTTTGCATTTTTCCTGACCTGTCCTTCTCCATAATTGCTTTCCTGCATCTATTTTTCTTCCAAGCATCCCTGCCTCCATACTCACCCCTAGGAGGTAACCACTCCAGCCCAAAGAAAGGGCACCCTTGGGAGTCCAGGCTTTGCTCCACTCAGCTTTTATCTGCTTAACTTGGAAACAATTAAAATTTTCAGCATTGCTTTTATCACAGAGTTCTCAAGTAGCACTCAAAGAATAGTGTAACATTCCTAAACCAACAAGTTCCCATCATATGTGAGATGTGGGCAGGGAAGAGCCTGGGAACGTGTGAATATCAGAAATGTTCTGGTGAGGTCTGCAGTGACAGAGAATCTTACAAGCAGCCAGGCAAAGAAAGACCGTGGGATTCTTTTCCTCCGCATTGCACACTTGCAGGTAACCTGCCCATTTCAGAGCTAGGAAGATGGGAAAAGGAAGCAGTGTGAGCTTTGCCACTAACTAGCTTAGAATAGTCCTTTCCCTGAGGGCCCCTAAATTCCTAGTTACTGAGCAAGAGAGAGAGAGAGAGATGCTTCTTTTACTTCCACTGTCCTTCTGGCTTCTGCTTCTGCAAAACTAAACATATTTGGCCCTGGGGATGGCTGCTACAACTGTGATTTTCCATTCTCTCTGATATCCTCTGGCAGTTAGAGTGCTGCTTTTCTTTCTCGCTATATACTTTCCTCAACCCCCAAATAACACACATGTGCACACATGCACTCAGGCACCCATCCTCAATGTTACAAATCTCCTCCTTTTCCAGCAGCAAAGTTTAGGCCAGAAATGAACTGCGCCCAATGGAAGAAGCGTGTTGCAGTGTTAAATGCGTCCATAACTCTACCCAGAAGCAAGTCTGACAAAATAGAATTTGTTCTCTCCGAGGACTGTTCCCCCCTACTATATCATTTGTCAAGTTCCATTGTCATTTCTCCCACTGCTGCATAATCACATAATGAAAGCCCCAGAAGTAATTCATGTACACAAGAGGGCAGACTTATGGGTTGATAAGGGACCCAGTCTTTATTTGCATTGCTAATAGTTTTTTAAAGAACAGGCAAAATGCTATATGTAGAAGGAAAATGGACACAAAAGAAATTTTTTTCTGTTTTTAATAACAATGTGGGATAATCAACTAGTACTCTTGGATCTTATCCAGCAACCATTCTTGCCACCATTTGAATATAAGGAGCATGAAGCAAGGGTACAGCCCCCTGCATGGAATCCTATTAAATTATTTCCCTTCTAACACCAGGCTTCACTCGTCTAGAACATCCCAGCTACCAGCCCCGCTAACTACTGACTGTCCTGCACACACACATACACTTTAACGTTTCCATGCTGGTCTTTCTGCCTAGATGCCCTTCCTTACTGCCAACCTGGCAAACTCAGACTCATCCTCTGAACAAATGTGGGTGCTCGAGCTTACAATCCTAGCAATGGTTCCATGTCTGTCGCTCCCCAAAGACCACACTCTAAATGTGGAACCCCTGTACCTTGACCTGCCACATAACAGATGTTCAATTATTATTTGTTGAACTAAAGTGAAACACAGTGAATGAAGCCTTACCTTTGCTGCTGCCTACTGCTGTCCAAATGTTCTATGTGGCCACAAAGGCCCAGAATACCTGAGCACGGTCAATGTCAAGTGCTCCACAGAGGAGCATCAAGACCTCATCAAGACTGTATCACCAAGGTGTGCCAGTGTCAGGATACCTGGAATGCTCAGTCCCCTGGGTCCCACATCCCTGTCCCCCCATCTGCTCCCCATCCTCTGAGAATCCCTGGCTGCAAAGACACCTTCATCTTACTCACAGACGCTAACGAAGGCCAGGACCCTGCCTCACCTTCTTACTCTATGTCTGCCCTCCAGCTTCTCTGAAATTCACAAGACTTCATTCATGCCTTAGGCATACAGTATAGATTTTCTCCAGGACCAGTTTGCACTAGTTGATGCTCAGTGGCAAGCACAGTAGTATTTTCCTGTTCCAGTCTCTTTCCCCTTGACTACACTGCACCTTTGAGAATCAATCTACAAGGCCTCAATAGCAGAAAGAAAAAAGCTTTATTCTGACCATTTCCCCCAGACCACAATGATAGGGCCCCTTAAACTACCAAACAGGCGCACTACACAGGGGTAAAGGTCAACCAGACCCCAGGGTTCAGGGAAACCTAATACCCCAAGCAGGTTCACAGGTTCCAAACACTGAGTCTGACGCCATATGGGGAGCTGAGCCTCGCAGCATCTAGTGAGACCTGAATGTAGGTGACACTTGCCTTTCGGGGGGACCAGCCCCTCCCTCCGCTCCTGTGTGTGCACCTCTGGAGTCAGCTGGAAAAGACTCAGCCACTCAGGGTAAATCTGGGGAATCGGACCGCCCTTGTTTCTCAGCGAAAGAGAATTATCTTCCAGTTCCGATGGAAGAAACCTAGACATTAATGATTTAATATTAAAAGCGCGAGATTACGTGAGGTGAAAATGCAACGCTCCTGTCTGATGTTGTGACATCTCTGTACGACGACAGGGAAGTACTTGGAAGGGGGTGACAGTGAGAAATCTGAAGTTTAATGGAGTCCATCCTAGACTCCGCCTAGAACAAAAGGTAATGTGATTTTATGAAGACCGCAGGGGATGAGCACTCCAAACACGAGAGGGGGAGTTACGATGACAAAGCCTCAGGGAGTTAAAAGTGAACACGGTCTGATGCCCAAAGGCTGGCGTTGCAGGAGGTTCTGTTTCCCTAAAATTTACAGCCCTCCTATACTTAGAGATTCTGTGTGCTTTGAGCCTCTCACAACACCGTGCAGTTAACCTGTGCGGAGCTGCGCAAATGACCCCTCAAGGGTGAGCAGGCCCACGGCTGATGCATCCGGAATCCCCTCAGTGCCAGCCAGCGCTGGGTGCCAGAAAGTTCGTGTCTGAGCCCTAAAATAAACCATAGCCTTTTGTAGCACGGGTGCTCGTGTGGAATAGAAAACTAGTCCCCCCTAGTGTCCTGCCACTGTAGGTGACTCCAGGATGCAGCAGGCTCCTGCAAGCTGCCAGCGCGGCTCAGGAACCCAGACCAAAGGAAGCCGGGGCACCCACCCCAAGGCACGAAAACACTCCTGGCACCTACGAGGAGACGATGAAGACACCTTTCGTTTCACTTCCAAGGTCCTTCAAGACATGTTTCAAAGGACGGAGGAATGTGCATCACACACTCACACACCCCAAACAGTCCCCATCACCCCGCAAGCTGCATCAAGGGAGTTGAGGGTGCCCCCACTTGTTAGTGGCTTTTGCCCACTGTCCAGGGGTATAATCAGTTCTTTAAAAAGCTCTCTATCCTGGGGGTGGAGGCTCCTTCCCCACCAACTGTTGAAAACTCACTAAGACCTAAATCTTGATGACTTCTGCCTCTCCGTTCCAGCGGGTTTTCTTCCCGGGGTGCAATTCACAGGGCCAAGCTCGATAAATGCGTGTTCTCCTCAAGCAATTTTCACTCAAGTACTCCTGGAAAATAAAGGTATCCTAAGGGATGTGTGAAAGCTTAAAACCAGTTTGTTGTTGTTTTTTCAGCCCCAGTGAGGACTCGGCGTGTCCGCGAGTAATTCATTCATGTCACCCATTGGTGAGAGATGAGAAAAGAAACCACCACTTGCTCTTTTCCTAATTTAGAATCTTCCCTTATCTTAAGTCTATCAAAGCTGACTCCGGAGGTGGGAAGACAGGAGAGGTGAGGAGAAAAATTAACCTGAGCTGACTGCCTGCCACACGGAGTGAATAAGCACTTTGGGCTTCTACCCTGCCAGAGGGGACGCATCTGCATTGAAGAGAGGGGACACCCCAGCTGCCCCTCACCCAGAGGCCCCCCCAAGAAGGCAGCTCCCCCTCTCTATGGGGGCACTTACATAAGACCCCGTAAAACTTCCTGTGACAGTCACAGAAAATGCAAGCTGCTGTTTTGCTCCCGCAGGAGATCATTTTAATGGACTGAGTGACAAAACTCACGGATTCCGATTTCGGCGGAGCCTGCTCTACTGAGGTCCATCAGCTCAGGGGCCAAAAACCTCATCCCCACTAAAGGGGTGGTGGTGGGGAGGGGGGGGGGTAGATTCAATGCAGAAGCAAAAATCTGTTCTTCCGAAGTGACCCATTTAAAATCGGATGGTTCCAGGGGAAGCTCACAGGTTTAATAAACCTCAAACAGGCGAGGGGAGGCTGGGAGAACCGAGCCTTCTTAGGAGGAAAATTTCAAAACCAGCCATAAGACAGTGAACACAACAAGAAGGCACAAACTTCGGCGCCAGCCGGCCACCCTGCAGAAAGAGGGGCCCCCGTGCGTCTGTCCAGGCTGAGCTCGCTGGCCGCTCCGCAGCGCAGCCTCGTCCAGGGGACGGTCACTCGGCAGGGAGTCCTGCCGGCCACCCACCCCCCCCACCCCCCCACCCCCCCGTGCAGGAGGGACTAGCGAGCTGCGGCTGCACCCCCAGACTCAGCCTGGACGCCGGGCGGCCGGAGCCAGGAAAAGTTCCCCAAGAGCACCCCGGGAAGGCAGGTGGGGGCCGCCCAGAGGGTCGGCTGCAAGGGCAGCAGGTCCCCCCACAGCACAGGTGCATGCAGCTAAGGTGGGGGACAGGGCGCGGCGCAGGGAGCTCCCCCCCGGGTGTCCCCGGCAGCTCCTCGCTCGCCCGGGCAGCGGCCAGGGCGGCCAGGGCGGGGCGGGCGCTGGACAGGTCCCGGGGCCCCAGGGACGCGGGGGTGGCGAGTGCAGGGCCGGGGCCCTGGCAGCGGAGGGGGCGCCCCGGCTCCCGGGGGACGAGCCACAGGTTCGGAGAACTTGTCCAGCGCATCTCGCCGGGGCGCCCCCGGGGCTCGCCGGCACCCCGGGACTCTTACCTCGGCCGTGGCTGCCGCCCCGCGCCGGGGGCCGCGGGGGCGCGGGGCGCGCGGGTCGGGGCCCCCGCAGGCCGGGTCCTCGTCCGAGCAGCGGTGCAAGTGCAGCCCCGGGCGGCGCCGGCTCCGGGCGCGGCGGGGGGGCGCGGGCCGCCGAGCCGAGCCCTGCCCGGCTTCCTCTGCCGCCGGCGCCGCCGCCCGCGGCCGCTCGCGCTCGGGGTGCGCCCCGGCCGGGGTGCCGCGCGCGGGCCGGGGCCTGCGCCCGCCCGGGCTGGTCCGGGGTGGGGGCGCCGGGCGGCGGCTCCGGCTCCCCCGCCCGCGCCCGCCGCGGCGCCCTCCGGGCAGGGCCTGCCCGCACCGGCCGGCGGGGCGTGCGCGGCCGCGCCCCCAGCCCCGGCGCCCGGCGCCCGCGCGCCCCCGCCCGGCCTGCGCCGCCCGCCGCTCCGCGGCTCCGCGGGGAGCGGGCGCCGAGAGGGCCTCGCCGGCCCGGGGCGCCGGCCGGGGGCGCGGGGCCGGGGAGGCGCCCCGGGAAGGTCACCGGCGCGGGGGCGGGGCGCCGCGCGGTGGGTGCGGGGTGCCGGGCGGCCGCGGGGCGCGCGCCCCAGCCCCGGCCGCCGCCGCCCGCGAGCCGCGCGGGAAGCCGGGCCCGGGGCGCGGAGCCGGGCGGCCGCTGCAGCCGGCGCCGGCCGCCGAGCGCCGCTGGCCGGAGCCGGAGCCGGGCGCGATCCCCGCCTCCCGCGCCCGGTCGGGCGGGGCGGCGCGGGCGGGCGGCGGCGGCGGGCGGGCGGGCGCGCGCGGGGATCGTCCGGCCGGCCCCGCCGCCGCGTGCCCGGGGCGCGGGTCCCGCTCAGCAGCTGCGGCGACGGCGCGTCTGTGTCATGTCCGTGCAGCTGCGGCCCGCGCCGGGCCGGGCTCCGGGGGGCGGGGCCGGGGCCGCCCTGGCTCCGCCCCCACCCCGTGACCGCGCGGCCGGCCAATAGCCCGCGCCGCTGCCGCGCGGCCCGGCCGCCCGCCCCGCCCAGGCCCCGCCCCCGAGGGAGGCCCCGCCCCCCGGGCTCCGGCTCGCACAGGGGCGGACGCAACACCCGGAGCCGGATTCCAGGCGGGTCGGGAGGAAGGGGTGCCAGCCGCGAGCTCCCCGCCCTGCTGCCCCCACCCCGGCCGCTCCCGGCCGCCTCCGGCTTGGCCAGCCTGGCGGAAAGAGGGGGAAGGGAGGCCGGGCCGGGCCGCAGCTGCCGCGCAGGGACGCTCGCGGGCTCGCAGGGCCGGGCGCCCGGCCGCGCCCCGGGCCAGCCGCCGTCGTGGGGGGCACGAAGTTTCCCCGCCTCCACGCCCGCTGGGGCGCCGCGCCTCGGGGGGTGGGCAGGGTGTGGAGCAGCCAGGGCGGCGGGGGGCCGGGGCGAGGGGCGGCGGGAGCACCCCCGGAGCTCCGTGTGCAAGAACCGGGGCCAGGCCCGGGAGGCTCGCGGGGGCGCTGCCTGTCTTCGCCCTCGCACCCCGAGAACGCACAGCCGCCCTCTTCCCGTTCCCGTTTCGGTCTTGCTCTTGCCTCTGGCGCAGAGCCCCGCGCGCAACAGCCCGTGCACGGACGTGCAGCCCCCCAGCCTCGGGACGCAGGTGGGGCGCCGGGCGTGCACTCCAGCTGGGGAAGGGGCGGGGGAGCTTGCATGGGGGGTGACAGCGGGTGGAAGGAGGACGCCCCGAGAGAGAACCCCGAGGAGAGGAGCGCGCAAAGCGGGGAGAGAAGAGGACAGACAGGGCTGGACAACTCCGCCTGGAGCCCGGAGCTCCGGCGCGCGATCCAGCTCCCAGGTTTTTCCTCAGCTCGGCCCCAGGTCTTCAGGGGTCCCCTACTCCCCGGGGTCCCCAGCTCTCCCCAACGGGTCGGGCGGCCGCGTCTCAGCCTCGCCTCCGAGCCCCCCTCGGCTCTCGGCCTCAGAAGCGCCGCCGGAGCCCACCCGGTTCTCGGGGGTGCAGGAGAGGGATGCACGCGCGGAGGTGAAGTGCAAGGGGGGCGCGAGGGAAGGACCGGGGCTCTGGCTGTGGTGCTGACCATGCACCCCGGAGGTCAGGCCGGGGACCCAGGAGCCTCGGGGTCCCTTGGCTCCGCTCCGATCCGCACCTGGCTGCAGCCTAGGTAACCTGGCTCTTTGCCTTTGGCTTGACCCCCCACCTGCTCCTTTGCGCAGCTTTAAGCGAGACACCCCCCACACCCCCACGTCCCCCACACCCCACACACATATCCACCTCCTGCGCCCCCCACACCACCCCCCACACACACACCCCGCCAAGGCCTCGCTCCCACCCGCGAGCAGAGTTTACCTGATCTCCAGGCGGACCCAGCCGAGGAGAAAGCGAGCAGAAGGCAGGCTTTGCACAGCAGAGTTCCCGGAGAAGTAAAAACGTGTGGTTTGGAGCCTCGGGATAAGTTCACTGCGAAGCTGGGGTCCTGCTGTCTTATCTCTGCAGGGATGAGTCTCACCATGCACGTTTGCAGAGATAGGAGATCGTATCTGATTTTGATGCCATTACCGGATAGGAGAACATTATATGATAAAATATTCTCTAATATCCTAGAGACCATTAAAGTGTCAAAGTTTAATGCCAAGCCTTTTAGCTCGAAAGCTGCTCCGTGCTTCGTCGGATGAGCAGCTCTGTGCTCAAACGCGCTGAAAACAAGGGGATCATTTTTATTTTTTGCGGGCCGAGTCCCTCCTCCTCTGTTCCGCCTGCCCTGGAACCCGGTAAACTCAAAGCAAGATTTGGGGTTTGCTTTTTTATTCATTGCTTTGCATCACTTCGTTAGTGGTGTAAAATGCATTATTACAATACATTAGCATATTAATACGGGTAAGGAGACTCAGAAAGGGCAGAGAGACCAGAAATTTGCAAGACCTGAAATTTACAAGGAAAGGAATAATAAGATTGGAAACTAAGAGATAAGCATGTGGAAAAGAAGCATCTCCAGTCCAATTACCCAAGTGTAGTGCATTCTCTAGATTGGATTTTAGAAAGAAAAATGGCTCCAGGGTGGGGGAGGGAGCAATATTCAATCTGGTCAGTGAAGTACAGTGAAGACACAATTCATCTGGAGGGATTTCACAAAGATTGCTTGCATCAGTCAATAAGCATCTTTAATGTGAAAAAGCTTTGCTCTATAAATAACTATGTTGCAGTGTTTTAAAGTCAGTGGTAGATCTGTCTAGTGGGCTAAATGATAAAAATCTTGTCCTGAAATAATCCACACATTGAAATCTTTTGTTAGTTAACCTGTCAAGCCTCACCCAAGCCCCACATTTAAAGAATTCCTTTGCCCTGCCGTGGGCAATTATATATATATATATATATATATATATATATATATATACACACACACACGCATACACACACATCCTAAGGTAGGGTGTACTTGTTTATGAATTATAGCCCCTTTGACACACACCAGGATATAGCAAATGTCTTAAAAGGATTTCAGCTACGACATAAAGTAGTATGAGGAATCCAACATAAAATGTGTAAGGTGATATATCTGTTATTTCTACAGCATCTGCACTGCTTTTGACAAGAACTGAAAAGTGAAGAAATATTGAATGCTCTTAACCAATGGTCATCTATTTATCTCCACACAGTTACTGCTCCTTCAGAGTAGTGATTCAAAAAGGTCTCATTTTAGAATCAGGGTCGAGACCTAATCCTAAAAAAACTGTCTTAAATTAGCCACTAGGGGGCCCTAAAGGCATCTCAAAGAGGAAGTCTGAAAAACCTGTTCTCACCTCCCTGTTTCCAGGTCTCCTTTTGAGTACCTACTGAAACTGGAATGTAAAAAATAAGTTAGGAGCATGGTGCAAAGTTTGGAGGCAAATCAGGCTTTTTGTTTCCAAAGATCAGACTTTCATTTTGACTCATCACTCAAGAATGTAGTGTCCCAACTCGCTGTTCGCCTCCAGAAAGGAATAAATATGACATTCATCAAGAGGACGGTAGCTTGATTCTCTAAAGGTCTAACTTATTTTACTGTTCCAAATAGAACCTCCTTTCTAAGATTTGAGGACTGTTTTCTGAATGTTTTGAACATTCTTCGGGTGCCAACTAGCAAGATAAAAGAATCCTCACAGAGGTGATATGAAAAATATTTAATCACCCATATAGGACATCACCCACCAGCCAGTTTAGGGGAAGTCAGATCATCCATGGGGACTTAGCCTGTAGCTGAATCCTAGAGTCCTAGGAAACATCTGGAAAATTAATTCTGGGAGGCGGATGTGTTCCTAGGGAGAGACAGTGGCAGCTGGGTTGATGGATGGAGGAGGAGAACTTACTAAAGGGGACACTTAACCAGCCATTATGGAAGGATTTGAATATTTTAACAGGTAGTGTGGTATCTGTCAAAACAACAGACTATCAGTCCTGATCACACATAAAGTTACCCAGAGGTTTTTTGGTGCATGGATTTCAATATCTAGCAATCAAATTTTCAGGGCTTCTGAATCCTCAGCAGTCACATAATATCTCTCCCAGTCTTACCATTCAATAAGGTTAAGACATCCTTTATGAGGATCTAGACTCAAACAGCACTTAGGTTGCACAGTTATAGAGAAGCCTAATTATCTTTCAACCTGTGCAAAGATGTCCCATCCGAAGACATTTCAAATGAAAATTTAATCACTGGGCGTGAAACATTCCCATGTCATTCAGGTCAAGAATCAAAAAGACATTCCTGAACAAAACAAAACGCTCCATCAGGGCTAAGCAGGGGAAAAAGTCGGTTGCTAGCTAAAGCCACCAAATTAACACTAGTGGAAGTGTGATCTGAATATCATTTAACTAAAAACAAAACAAGTCTAGAATTGAGGCCCTGAGACAAGGACTGGGAATAAAGTCTTTCTTAGTGGTATGAAAAATAGTTTATGTTCCCACCCCCATGTTCATTCATTAGGCAGGCAAGACACAGGTAGTCTCAAAATAGCATTATTAACTTCCGGAAGACTTGCCACTGCAAACCTCAGAGCCAGCTAATTAGAACAAATTTGGCTGTAGATGGAGAATCCCATTGTCTTAGGGAGAGAGGGCTTATTCACTCACTGACTGCTGAAGTCCATCAGAGAAAGACCTTGTCGGTGGGCAGCAACCTGATCCTCATTTGATGAAATGCTTAACTGGGAACTCAAGACCCCCTTTAGAGACAGAAAGAAAAAAAAAAAATCGTGCTGAAGAAGCCAGTTGAAAAGGACGGAGTGAGCTTTTCTTCTGAGATACTGACCATAGGAAGAAAAGGGACTAACCCACCCACCCACCGCCCGCCAAGCTAGATAACCAGAAAACCCCCTAAACAAGAAATTCAAACATGGGTAAACGCTTCAAAGTGCTGAAATCAAAAAGGGTGGCATATCCCATTTAGAGCTGTTAGGCAAAAGCAAAGAACAAGCCTGTTTCATGGTTGCCATCATAGAGGGGGTGTGTATTATCAATTCCTACTTCTTTCCCCTCTTTGTCTAAGGGACCCTTAGAACCGTGATGTGCTTACAGATCACTGGGAAATTCAATTGTTAAAATGCACATGCTGATTCAGTAGAGCTGGACTGGGGCCTGAAATTCCACTTTTCTAACAGATTTTTGTCCATGGACCACACTTTGAGTAGCTAGCATGTGAGGTCACTGTTGGTAGTCAACAGCATCCTAGTACCCCTTTCTGAATCCTAAGGGTATTGTGTTAGTAGGGTTCCCCAAGAAGTAAACCCTGAGATGAGGATTTGGGAGTAACAAACTTATTTGGAAGGTGACCCCAAGAAACACAGCAAGGGTATGAGGAAACAGGAGACTGGGGAAGACAGAGAAAGGGTGAATTGATAAGGATCCTTCAAGAGACTGTGTGGTAGAGCACTGTCCGAAAAACACTTCCATGTTCTGCAAATGTTGTATCTGTGTACTGTCCGGTATGCTAGTCACTGGCCATATTTGACTTGTGCACAGGAGATGAGCTTCATGTGACTTAGAACTGATTTTTTTTTTTTTAGCTAGTGTTAATTGATTTAAATTTAATAGTCACACATAACTACTAGCTATGAGACTATTGGCTACTAGCTATAATTTTTGGCCGTGCAAGTCTATAACAGAACTCAGACTTGCCTCACTAGGAGTGGGGAAATGAGAGGAGTAATTACCCACCGAGTCCCTTCACTGAGGCTTGCTCCTAGAAATTGGTCAGTTCCTAGCACTTCCATTATGCTCCCCTGGCCAGACAATGCCCATGGTGGAGAGTTACAGGTGGTAAAGTTTGGAAACCTTCAGTATATTTGGAAACTCTTCATCCAGGTTGGAGGTGTCTGCCAAGGTGTGTCTTGGGAATATGAGCAAGACACTGACAGCTTTTGCTAAAAGAATCTAGATTTTATTTTTAACTTGATCTACCCTCAGGTGCAAGAACAGACACTGACTAGCATAAGCTAATCAATGCCTTTCAAATCCCTGTCCACCATCATTTGTGCAAGGTTGAGCAGGTAACCTAGGATGATCCATTCAAGGGGACACTCAGGACTCTGGGATGCTGGATTACTAAAAGTAATATTTCACCTCTAGACCATAGGGTGTATGATAAAAAGCTAAGTCATTTTGGTGCCAAAAAGGATAAAACTGACAGTGCGCATAGCACGGTAAAGAAGATAGAAACCCTAATCTGTGTCAGTTAGAATTGATTTGAGTTGCAAGTTAGGGAACACTGACCTTAAGTCATGATCCCCCATAATGAAACCCTCAAGGTAGGTAAATCCAGGTTTGATGCCACAGCTCAGTGTTTTCATCAAGGACCTAAAATATTTCTATTTAGTCTTGCCCCCAGCCATCCTCTGAATATTGACTTACCTGGTACCTCATGGTCACAAGAGGCATCCCAAGAAGAAAGAAAAAGTAGAAAGAAAGAAAGAGAAAGAAAGTTCTTTCTATTCTACTAGATTTCCCCCTTAGACTGACTTAGGGTAGTTTTGATTCACCTGGAACTAGAAGCTTGTTGGATTTTGGAACCTTGTTGGAAGCATTTGTACTAGCACTTGCTTCAGGACACTGGGTGACACCGTTGATGACTGAATAGGATCACCCTGAAACTTATCCTAACTCAAATTCCTTATTTACATGAGTCAGTAAATCTAACTATTATATAAATTTTAGTTGCAAAAATACCTTTAGTATTTCTTACTAAATGTTTGTTTACTTCTGCCTTATTATTCTAGTTCCTTTCCCCAAATATTGATATATCTATTCAATGTACATAATACATTTTATATAATATATAGTTCTCTCGACATAATGTCTACAGTGAGTAGATATACACATGGATGTATATGATATATGATTCTAGTTTGACTCCCCTGTGTGGGAATCTGGAGTGCCAGCCCCAGACTGGGGTTTGGACAATATACTAGAGGTCCCCGGGCTGCAGAGAATGGAGCCAAGAGAAAACCCCAACTCCAGAGTTTCACTTGAAAGCCTCACATGAAGTGTCAACCCTGGAGTATCCATCAGGTTTAAGGGAGAAATCAGGAGCTGTGCAAAAAATATAAAGGAATGTTTTACCGTGGCCTGGTAATTGGTAGTCACCACTGAAAACACAATCATCCATTCCCTCATGTAGTCACTGTGGCCAGTTTGCAGGCAACATGAGGGCATATAAAAGGCAGATAAGTTGCCAAGGTAAGTTAGTGATCGTAGGCTGGAATCTAAACACAGGCAGTTTATCTGGAGTGTGCCTTTAATCAGTGGGCCACACTGCCTCTGTAAGTGTCAGCCCTGGAACCAGTTAGGGAGATCATAACAGAGGCTAGAAGAGATGACTTTGGGGGCATGTCTCTGAGCTGATACCTACAGGGGAGGGGGCTAAAGGTTTGCACATCCTTGGCTAATGGCAGGGGAGGGAGTGGATAAAGGTGCAGGTGGACTCCCCACGTTTTTTGCTTCAATGTGTCACCATGTAATACAGATAGCAAGACCCTCTCATTGTCCTCCATCTTCCGAGAGACAGCCCTGGCTTGCCCTCCCTAGCACAGATCTGTATTTGCATATGCTCCATTCTGCTCTCTGCTGCTTCGTTGAAGATTTTAATTTTTCTGTTCATATTTCTTTTCTCATTCTCCTTACAATTCTTATTTATGGCATGTGCCTCCTTTTAATTTCATTTCCTTTGTCCTGACATCGTGGCCTTTCTGCACCAGTTGTATCAATGTTGAACAGGCTGTAAAATACAACTTTACTTCCGTAGAGTAAATCATTTTGAGAGTTGCTCTTCCCTTAAGTCTTAGGGTGTTCTTCCCTCTCCCTTGCTCTGCAGTGTCTTTCACTGGCTTCATATGACTGTTGCTTCCTGCTCCTTTATCCTCTATTGGAAAAATCTATTAACACTGAGTGTTTACCTACACCCTGGGGATGGGTTCCCAGAGCTCAGTTCTCAGAGTGGTAGCTTTGAGCTGTTTTCCAGATCTACAGCTGGACGGCACCCAGCCTCATGCCCCCTCCCTAGTAGATGCATGTCTCCTCTGCCTTGCTGGCTTGCCACCTGGCTGTCAGGTACTCTGAATGAGGAAGCAAGATGCCAATTCCCAGTTTTTCCTCTCACTGTGCTTCCCTGTCCTGTTTTACCAGTGATGCAGACACCTTTCAGATTCTGGCTGGTAGAGTCCTAAAGTTTCTCAACCACAAGGCAGGTGATGGGTAATATGCTGACGGGTCTATCTGTGAACTGCTAGTACCTGCTGCTTCAATTAGTCCAATGAAGTGGCCCACGACTGTGAGGTGCTCCATCCCCACCAGCAGCCAAGTAACTGGTGGACATGATAACTCAATTGACAGGCCCTCTTTTCCCTATTACTGTCTTGTAAGAAGTTGAGAAGGGCAGTGCAGTCAGATCTATTCCATGCTCATGAGGGAGAGGATTGTGGCTTACCACACTCTTGTGCTGTGGGTCTAGGGCCTTGGTTTTCCAGCATCACCTTCTGAAGGATTTGCTTGAAGATGTAATTTCTTTTTTTTTAAGATTATTTATGCATACAAGAGCTGGGGTACAGGCCAGAGGTGTGTGTGGGGGGGGGAGGGTGAGAAAACTCACCAGAGACAGAGTGGGGAACAGAACAGGCAGACTGACAGAAGTACACTGCTGAGGGGAGCAGCAGGCAAGGCAGGAGAGGTCTGCTGCGCCATGTGGGTAGCTCCCTGGCCAGCCGGGGATCGAACTCATGCTTCAGTGGCTGCAGATAACTTCATAGGTTGCATCGTAACACCTTGCACCACCAGGGAGGCCCCTGAAGATATAATTTCAATGAAAAGTGTAAGTCCAACTTGCCCACGAAAGCAGGCAGTGGGGCACTGAGAAAGGAGAATTCAGAGATGGCCTCTTCTCTTGGAGACAATATTGTGTATAAGAGGGCACATTTGGTGGCCAGATTAGCTAAGCCAAAGTCAGCCAGGTTAGCCTTACCAGACTGTTGCTTTGGATTCACCCTCCCATTGATATTCATGTGGTAATAATTTCTCTTTCCTTCCCCACACAGGTAGAGAATACACTGAAATTTGGTGGAAAACACCCTCCCCCATCAATACAGACATTAGAGTTTATTCTAACATTTTGTGTTCAACAGGGCTGTGCCAAGAGTAAAGAGAACAGACACATTCCTCCACTCAAGAAGGCTCTGATACATTTGAAGAGACAAAATTAAGTACACTATCTACACAAACAGCTGACCTTGATCAATTGGGGTGTAGAGGTTAGGGGCGCTGACCCCCTTCTGGGATGAAAATCCATGTGTAACTTTTGACTTCCTCGGAATAAACTATTAATAGCCTATTTTTATGGTATCCATAAGGGTTCCTAAACCCTTATGGATAATGTAAAAGATCAATTAACTCATTTTTGTATATATATCATATACCATATTCTTAGAATAAAATGAGCTAGGAAAAATAGTGTTTTTAAGAAAATCACAGGGAAGAGAATGCATTTACACGGTTGTACTGTATTTATCGAAAGAAATCCATTTATGAATGGATCCATGCCATTCAAACCCATAATGGTCGAGGGTCAGGTGTACCTGTGTGAATGTGCACCCACACATACATACCCACACCTTGTCATCAACGTACCTTTACAGAGATAGACTCAGCCTTGTTGACTGAGGGAACGCTATAAAGAAAATGAAGTGGAAATATGGGAAAACAATCAAAGTTAGAGTTTGACACAGTCTTTCCAAGGAAGGACATTCAGACCAAGGTCGGAAGGAGGAGAAATTCAGGCAGTGAGCAAAGACAATGAGTATTCCGGAGAGAAGACACAGCATGTACCAAACAATGAGACAGGAGAACTTGGCATGTTTGAGGGACTAAAGACCAGTGTAGCCGGAGCTTAGTGAGTAAGAGAGTCTTGAAGAGAAGAATAGGACACGAACAGCTGTTGAGGGCATTCAGGGGAATCAACAAGAGATGAATAAATGGATTGCCAAGGAGCAGTGTGGTCCCTTGAATTTAGCATGAATTAATACTGATCCAAACCAGCACAGTTCTGGGACTTTCTCCAATAACAGTCGATCACTCAGTTTGCCTTTCAGCTCTGCCTGTTAGGGAGATTCGCAGAAACCCCACTTGACCCTTCGTCATGGTCTGCCAGGCACCCTTACCTCTGCGTTTCTCTAATTCGTGCCGGGAGACCTACATCATCCCCTCATAAGCCATATCCTGGGAGCGCCCGATGCTAAGCAGGGAGGCTGCTGAAAGCTGTGAACGCCACTTTGACTTAAAGTTGAGTAGGTTTGTGATGCTCTTACCCCGTCCTCTTGCATCTCCTTCCCAGGGGTGTGGGAGGCGTCTCTGTAATTGTAGTTTTGCCGGAACCACCTCCAATTAGTTACTTGGCTCTTAGCTTCTATTCGAGACACTCATACCCACCCACCCTGCCCTAGCTTACCTGTACAAGAAAAGCCACCATCTTTTTTTTTTTTTTTTAATAAATCACTGGCCTTTTTCCTGTCCAGAACCTCTATCTGGGCTCCCATTCTGGAAAGCCCCAACTGTTACACAGGTAGCATTACCATCTGACAGCTTTAATCCTTCCCATCATGTCTCTGGAGGCACTTCTTAGAGTTAACCTAATCTCTTCCAGGTGCATTTGAAACTAATTTCCTATTTCCTACACTTTGGTGGGAAGCAGATGACTTGTATGGAGGTGATATACAAGTTACCAAAAATAATTAAATCACCCTGTTCAGCCTGCCTTTTGCCGGATTCATTTAAATCCCTTAAACTTTTTTTTTTTTTTTTTTTTTTTTTTGCCACATATTTAGGCCTCACATACCTAAAGGGCTTTCAAGGGCAAGTCTTGTTATTTACCGGGGTAAAAGCTTTCCAAAAACAATAACAGCCGCAAGGACAGCAATACCTTGCAACTTTATGGCACTTAACTTTTTTCCCCCCGGTGCTTTTTTTGCACATATATTACCTTATTTTGTCCGCTTAATGATTGTGAATTAAGGAGGGTGGATGTTATTATCTCCCTGGAGTAAAAATAAAACAAAACTCAGCCTGGATTCACTCCCGGAGAGGTTCAGGAGTGAGCAGGGCCAGCGGGAGTCTCGGACCCCATCACCGTGGACTCCCTCGGCGCCCCTGACTGACTTGCTCCCTTGGAGTGTCTTCGCCTCTTTGCAAAGGCCACCCAAGGATAATAATAGCCAGATTTTGTTGGACATTTAATGTATGTCAGAATCTGTGCTCCCTAAGTGCTTTCCTTGCATTTTATCTTTCCATCCTCATGATGAAGGGGATGGTTCTATTATTATCCTCGCTCCTCAGGGGATGCAGGGAAGCTCAGAGAGGTTACAGACCAGCTAGGGTACCACAGCTTGAGAGGGCAGGGCCTGGTGTCTGTGTGCCGCCCCCCTGTGCTCAGAGTTCACCCTACTCCAGGAGGGGCTGACACAGCCCAGCTCTGCGTTTGCTGAGAGGCTCTCACAAGGACAGTGCATGTCACCTTCACCACACTCCCATGGGATGCCCCCATTTTAGGGAATTCTCTCAAAGTGGACCCGTAGGAATAATGTACTTTCTCTGGAGGAGAGAGTCTGTAGTTGATGATGGCATTTGTGTGTTGTGTTGTGTTGTGTTGTGTTGTGTTGTGTTGTGTTGCATTGCGTTGCATTGTGTTGGACAAAGTTGGGAGCTAGTGGAGAATAAAAAGGAGTAAAGGATCTGACTTACTGTGCTTCCCAGACTTCAGGACGCAGCTCTGCCACGCGCTGGCTCTTGTGACTTCATGAAGTCATTTTTCTCTCTGAGCCTTGATTCATTTCATTTCTGAAAGGGTGTTATAGTAACAATATAAAGGTCGTGGGAAATGAGCTGTCACGTAGGTGAGAATACTGTCCTAGTATTAATGGGTCTTGTTTTTGATTTTGCTTCGCTTTCCAGAGTTAGAAATGCATTCCTGTTTGGGGAGAAACACCCAAGACTTTGGTCTTAGTAGGAGGCAGGGTCCTTTTTTTTTTTTTTAACTTAAATTACATTATTATTAAGGTAATGTTTGCTCACAACACCGTAGATGGGGTACGTTGTCACTGTGTGTATACACAGCCACTCTGGATGACCTAGTAGATGAAGCTGAAGAAATGGACCAAGAGATTAGGAACAACACCCAAAATCACGCTGGGGAGCTGGCCTGACAGGCAAACTGCTGTGTGGCCACTGAGTACCAGGAACTTCACTTTTTGCCACAGTTCTGGTGCCACTTCTGCATGGGGACCTTGACCTTGCAGTCAGTCACCCCATAGGATGAACACTCCAACCACAACCTATCTCACTGGGTTGTCCCCTGCGGAGGAACCTGGAAAATTAATTTTCAGACTTCTGCTTTGGGAAGAGCGGATTGGTGGCAGAGAGGTGGGTTATGCAGAGATTGCAAGGTGGTTACCAGAGACTGGGCAGCCAGAACCTATAGTGAACACCCTAATATCTATGATGGGGTGGATCTTCCTCATCTACACTCTGGCAGTTAAAACATGAGCATGTGACCTAAGATGAACCAATCAAATAACTCCACCCAGGGCTCTGCCATCTGAGAGCAAGGCAGACATCCAAGTCAATTACAGATTGTTCCTGCTATCCCTGGGAGAAATGAAAATCAGGGGCAGCCACAATGGCTTGCCATGATGATATGCTAACCAGAACCACCACCTTGACTACCTCCTTAGCTTCCATTCATTTTTAGAGCTGTTCTGAGCTGGCATTTCCATCCTCAGTTCTGTGAGCTATGTCACAACCTTGCAATAAATAAATTTTTTATCAGATGTTTGCAACACTCCATGTTACAGAAATTGGTACTAGAGAATAGGCTGGGGGCAAGAGTAAGCCACTTGGAAATTGTGTAATTCTGGAATTGTTTCTGGACTAATAGAGGCAGTAAGAATCTGGCAGACCGACATATATGGTGAGCAGGCCATTCATTAAATGAATGCATTGGATCCCCTTAAATGCAGCGGCCACTGGAGCCGCAGTGAATGTTCACCACCATAGAACAATCAGTAACAGGGTGTTATTGAAATAATTTAAGATACCTTTGTTAAAATCAGAGCTCCAGCAGACTCAAAAATTTTACTTATTTACATATTTTTTATTTTTAATTTTCATGCATCTAGGGTTCAGGGAAAAGTACCAATAAAAGTCTTCTGGTTTATCAAAGAAATCTCACAAGTATTTGTAGCCTTTATGAAAGTATAGATGCCTCTCTAGATATTGTAATTCAGACAGCAAATAATTAAAATAGCAAAGACAATTGCAGCTTTTTTAGAGGTGAAAGGTAATTTATCCATGTTCCTGAAACCATTTCAAGTCAAAGACTCCTTTGTTAAAAAATGTATTTGTCTACAGCATCTTTGAACAAAATCATATCTGCTTTTTTTATAGCTGAAGGGAAAGAGAGAACAGTTACCGCCTTATTTTCCTTGAGATTTCTTTCATCAGAGGTTAGAAGGGCCTGCAGCTTCAAGCTAAGAAATGAAATCACTTCAGTTAGGAGTTGCAGGCTATGGGGGCTAAAGAATAGGCCAAAAAGCTTAAATCTTACAATATGCAAAAGAAAATGGACAGAAAGAAAACTAACAATTATTGTATAGACATGTCATATTTTCTACTTACCAGAACTTGAGAAATCCATGGACTGTGGGGGTAATGTAAGGAAATGGGGTAGCATCCTCAAAGCACTAACATTTTGACTCAAAACTCAGAAAAGGGAACTTTCCATGATTGCAGTTAAATAATCTCTTATCTGTTGCAGCTGCAAGCCAATGCAAACTTTTTTTTTTTTTTTTTTTTTTTTTGTGGGACCCTCGCCAGTGGCCAGGGAACGAACCGTCACTGCAGAGTCTGCTGTGGGCAGCCTCGCAGCCCAGCGCGCAACTGCTGCGCCATCAGGGGAGGCCCGCCAATGCAAACTTTGATCCGGTGCATTGCCATAGTGATGTCTGTTGAATTCACAGCATCACCAAATATCTTTTGTATAAGCTCAGTTATTAAGAAAGTAGTGGGCCCTCAAGACTTGGAAAGGCCATAGGTGGGAGGATTTGGAGCCCTCACGGACTCCTGACCCTCAGTAATTCTCCCACTGAGCTGCAGGAAAAGCAACCCTCTCTCCCTCCCCATGTTTGATGAGGCAGGTTCTCTTTTGCTTGAGGGTAACTAGCTTGCCTGGGGTGCTGTCTTTGAAGAAGTTAGTTCTATGCTTGAGCTCCATACCTATAAATAGACTCCTATCCCTTTATATCTCGAACTGAGAATCCAATGAAAAAACTGAAGCCTGAGTTTAAAAGGATTAGTCCCAAAATAATTTTTAAATTAATGTAAATTAATTTAATTAATACATAAACGAAGGAATAAATTAAATAATACTTAAAATTATGATTATTAATCCACTGTTGAGCCTAGCTCCTAACCCAGCGATGTCCCCTCAAAAAGCTATACTTTTTTTTTTTTTTGGCCAATGCACATGGGACATTTTCCAAGGCAGAGTTACCTCAAGAGGGAAATGCATTCTTTCTTGGGGTTTTAAAGCCATTATGCAGATTTTTGATGGTGCATCTCTAGCTCTATAATTCTCTCTTCTAGTCCTCTCTGCATCTCAGGACTAGTTATCCCATCTAGTCTCTGTTGCCAGTTAACCTCTTCCTACTCCATCTCCCAAAGAATCACTTAGGGAGAGGAAAAGCGGGGTTCTAGTTGATGTGGACCTTTCCTTTGTTGGGGGTTTATTTTCGTGTTCCACATGTTTTAGTGCCCAGCCTCACTAATTGTGTTGTGTAATGGTCTTTCCCAGCAGGGGGGGTCTAAGGGGAAATTGACACCGTCCATTATTCATGGAGAGTTTTTGGTCAGTGGCCATAAATGCAGGTCCAACAGGAAACAGCCAGAGGCAGTGTTTCCAAGTCTTTCCCTTATCACCCCAGCCGGGGAAGCCAGCTCTTTGTTTCATATTTATTTATAAAACACTCTTAAGCTACTCCATTTACCCTTCCACTGAAAGCGACCTCAGGAGGCCAGATTATTCTCTGCCCTCCAAAGCAAAGCACCCCATGTGCTTACAAGCTGGCCACGTGGTAGCTCCACCACACAGCTGGTGGGCACTGCCTACTGCCAAAGCCACTCACTCTTCATTCTTGCAAGCCAAGTCCCCACCTCCAGGGGAACATAATAATTAGACTAAATCTACCATCAAGGCACTCCCCTTGCAGACACTGGTTGAGAGCTAACAATGCAGGTTGGTCGCTGAACTATAAGAAACGTGGGTGACAGATTTCATTGTGGACAAAGAGGGATACGGGGAAAGAGAGGGACCCTGTGACATTGGGGAGTTTGCAGGTAATGCTCAGTGCAACAGCAGCCATGCTGTGATCATGATTTACCAAGAGCAAACTTGGTACCATGTACAGTTGAAAATGAGAAGAAATGTGGGTCCTCGATAATGTCACTGAACTCTGAGATAATCAACTTGGAAGCCACCTTGTCTTGGATGCTTGCAATTTTAAATTTAAAAATTTCCTTTCAGTTTATTGGCTGGACCCATGTTATCTGTTCCTTGCAGTGGAATGCAGCCCCAAGTATGTGTCTCCAGAGACACAGGAGACACTGACCCACGTCTCTCCTACCCCCTCCAACGGAGCTGCAGGATCAGTGTCACGTGCTTCAAACTCTCCTATCTGTAAAAGTATTTCTTTTGGATCTTTCTCTATGATCACCCTCCTAGTGCTCAAAAATTACTAGTGGTTCGCAGTCATCCTCCATCTAAGTCCTGATAAGAGACACAGGGGATGAAGCCCTGCAATGATAATAATGCTGCCAACAATGAACAGCCCCCACCAAACCTGTGTGTGTTTGTTACATCCCAGGCACTGTTCCGGGGGCCTTTATATCATGTATTTTGGGAAGTTCTGCTGTTAAGAAAGAGATAGAGGCTTGAGGCTCAAAGGAGGTTTTCACCAACAGCACTCATAGGATTTCTCTAGCACTAGCCCAATATCCACAGAATTTCAAAGCATGTCAGCCCTCAGCCCTTGGAACATCTATTCAAAGAAAAATTACGTTCTAAGAGCCCAACTCTTACTCAGAACTCAGGTTATAGTTGCCAAAGTCCACAGCAGAGAATCCTGGGTATCTGAGGACAAAACTGTCGGTGCAAAGGGGGGAATCTTCCTTGGGTTAGCTTTGCTAGAGTGTTAGTCATTTTGCTCCCGGAGAGCAGAGCCCCCAGTAATTAAACTCCATTGAGAAAAATCTCCCATAAGAGGTTAATTTTGGAATTGTCCATTTCTTATATCTGGGGGAGAGGCTGACCTATGCTTCATGGCCCTTCTTTAAGAGCGAATAGTTCAGAGATGTTTGCCTTCTTGAAAAACTTAGAAATCCTGTTGGTCCTTGCTATTTCCATTTCCTCTCCCATAAGTCACTCTTCAAACTTCCCCAACACCCCGCCCCTACCAATTAAACTTCTGATGCTGTTACTTTATGGAAAATGATTCTTGCTGAGATCAACATTGGCCTCCATCTTGTTGAGTCCATTTCTCATTTTATGTGGGGATAGTGTCTATTTAAGAATTTTCAGTGCCTGATAGAGCCTGACACATAGTAGGTGCTCAATAAATAGATGTGAGTGAGTGAATGACTATGTGTTCTGTGTCACATAATGTGGAAGGGGTGAGATTTAGAGTCTAGAGTAGCTGTTACTAAAACATACCATGAGAGATTTACCTGGTAAGACTGACCTGTCTGTCTTACATTTTTTAAAGAACAGGACAAAACCCCACTTTGCTTCCTTGCTTTTATAAGCAACTAAATCCAGGAGCACATGGAGTCTAGACGTCACTTTCCCTTTTCAAACATTCTGCCCAAAGAATCAGGGTGCCTGGCAGGCAGGGGCATGAGGGACTGGTTCAGAAAGTCTCTCACACAGCCCTGCTCCAACTTCCCCAATAATGCTCTGAAAGAAAATTAAGCCCTGAATTTTTGAAATGGGGATGGGGGAAAAGAATCTATTTTAAAAACCTCTGTTATCAATCATGTAAACTGCCAGCTAATTATTACAACATACCAAATAGCTAAAAATGTGAGTTCCTGCTCCTCTAACCAAAGGCAAACTATGAGGTCCACATGCCTTCCAGAGTTACCACTAGGCAGGCAATTGGGTTTGGAGAGATTTGGGGTTTTTTTGACACTGGGTATTTGTGGTCCAGTTTGATGCATCAGAGATAAGCACTGGCAGGGCTGAAGATGCCAAGCGCCATTTGTCCCTAGAAACCTTCCTTCTTCGAGTCTCGGTCATTGATGCGAAGCTTCCATGTGATCAGCCCAGTCTTGCCCACTCACCTTTGCAGGTGTCTCCACCCCAGAGCCAACAGAGGAAGATGCTCTGTATCTGTTCAGTCTCTACCAGTTGTGTGCCCTGGATGTCTCTGGAATGGAAACACAAATTTTCCCTACACCCACTGGTAACATTTTGCCTTTGGGGGATTATTTTCTCTCTGAAGGACAAATATGCCTCAAACGCATTTCAATCAATGCCTCCAATTTCTTGTCTCCCATAAACACTACGATACCTGTGGAGCAGACACACATGGATGAAGCAAAGTCGGAAATTTAGGGTAACAAAGTAGGACATCTCAAAATCAGGCATCTTCTGAATTAATAACCTATTTTTGGAGATGACTTTTTTTATGGTGACCTCTCTAAGCTAATATCATCCTTTTTCTGTGAAAGCAGAGGCTTTGGGGAAAACTGAACATTCACATTTTGTACAGACTAATAGAGCCCTTGGCCTTGAAGCGCCAAGGAACAGGGAAAATGTAAGTGTCCCCGTGATGCTGGACCAGGAATTTAACAGGAGTTTGAGCTAAGGGTGCTCTATATATGGGGACATGGATAGATGTGCCTGGCTGCTAAGTTGATCAGGGAGGGTGAGAGCTGGCTTAATTCATTTTAGGGGCATGATGTATCTCCCTGTGCATGGCAGGGCTATGATTATACCCTGCCAGTAACTATATTTGTGAACATCATCCTTGGCTGTATTCATCCCCGAGATAAAGCTAACCACAGGATCCCCAGTGGATCGAGGGGGTGTGAGATATTTTTAATTAGACAATCTTACAGCAGTATTTAGTAAATAGAGGCCAGCTACCTGGCTTTTTCTTTTCCTTTGCGCAAACCATGTTATCCAGATTTATTAATAGATTTGTAGGCTGCCTCTACTTTGAGCTATTACAAATAGTACTTCTCTGACCCAGCAATTCTACTCCCAGGTGTACCCAAAAGAAACAGAAGTCTACACCTGTCTCTAGTCTCTCCATGCTCTGCATCTCCAGACCAGTCAGGCAAGGTGCAAATCCATGGACTCAGCTTTGCCTGAACAGCCTCGTGTACCTGTACCAACCACCACTTGCCCTTCTTTTCTTAGAGCTGCTGTAACTCCAGAGCTCAGAGAATAACAGGTATGTGTCTTGGACCAGAGGGCATGTTCAGTCAGGGACTCACATCTAGAAGAGTGAGGGTTTCTTGTACAGAGTAACAAAGCCAAGAATGGCTGGTGCTCCATGTGGCTCTTGTGTTCCTTGCGTAGAGCCTCACTTTTCATAGTGTCCTTGTGGTTGGATACATGGCCCCATCACAGTCAATCAATCAAGGTCGATTTGAGATCTTCTCCCTAATCTGTCAACCCCCTATGTCACCAGACACCGAGTATCTATTCCTGCCATGCTCGTGTAGAGAGTTGCCTGTTTCCTTTCTGAAGGTTCAGTGCTTTCTCTGATTTGCTGAGGGAACATGTCCTTCAAATAAAGCTCCCTTCCTTACTTCTGTTGCTTGCGTCCTGGGAATATTGACCAGTACCCCCAGATGGTAGGAACAAAGTCTTTAAGTGTGTTAAAGACTGCATAGACAATTCCTTTTGACCTGATGCAGACATGGACACTTGGAACCCATCAACAGTTTTATTTGTTGGATTTGAACTTCAGAGACTATGGAAATAAGTGTTTCTGCATCCAAAATACTGTCGGCCGAACATTCTTAAATACAGTTATACTTAAATTTAGCTTGACTTCTGTGCTGTGTTGCTATTGTCTTTTTGTCACTTTGGCAGAACCTTAGGAAAAAAACAAAAGAGGGTATTATTGAAAGGCTGAACGTTGATAGATGGAGCCACAAAGAGCCAGCCCATGGCTGACATCCTTTCAGGGAACTCTAGTTATTTAGTAATTCATTTCCTGCAGAAACAATTTACTCCAAGCTTTTCTCTTATCCTCAGAAAAATTTGGGAGTGACAAGCACCTTCTGAGCTAACTCTAGGGACTCGAATTGGGGGATAAAAATCTTGGGAACAGCAGTGGGAGAAATTAGCAAGAGTGAATAACTCAAGTTTACAAAACAGTAAATGGAGAAACCAGCGATTTAGGATGCTGATCATTTATTTTGACAGGTGTAGTTTATCTCTGCTCATTTATAATAATTATACATTGTGGAGACTCATTATCCTGCCCCCCTTCTGTCTCAGTGCTGAAAGCAGTTAGAAGTAAATTTGGCAAATCCGTGGGGGGAGTGAGATAATGGGTGTTAATGACCAAATGGGAAATCTATACTTGAGCCGCCGACTGTGAGGGTGGCACTCGGATCGTTGAAAGGGTGCAGGCGGGCTTTGAAATAACATTTCTAAACTCTTGATTTTTCCCTCCCATCAAGGCTTTATTGAGATTAAACACATTCACAGACTCACTTTCCCATTTCTTTTCACTCTCCCTTTTCCCTTGAACACAGAATCTTTTGCATTTAGGGTCCAGAATGATACTCCTTTTTGGACAGATCTATACAGAGGTTTTAGCTGTTTATTTAATTTTTTAAAAGATTAATTTTTATTTATGCATACAAGAACAGGGTGTAGGCCAGAAGTGCAGGGAGTGAGAGGATTCACCAGAGACAGAGTGGGGAGTAGAACAGACAGATCTACTCAAATACACTGCTGAGGGGAGCAGTGGGCAAGACAGGAGAGGTCTGCTGTGCCATGTGGGTAGCTCCCTGGCTGGGGATCGAACTTAGGCTGCAGCGGTGATAGCCTGATAGTGCTAAGCCTTAACCAGGAGGGCATCAGGGAGGCCCCCTGGATGTTCATTTTTTTGACGAGGGAATGTGGAGAGGCAAAATCATTTATCGGTTAATCACAAGGACACTGGAGCCAGAGAGGTTCCAAGTCCTGCCAGTAACTGCACACGTTGCCCACAACTCAGCTTTGTTCTCAGTAACCTGGGGATAGCCATGGCACAAACTTCAAAGTTTTGTGAGGAAGATTAAAACAGTTAGTATAGGGCCTCTCTGGTGGCACAGGGGTCAAAGACAACACTATCAAGCTACTGCCAGCCACTGCAGCACAAGTTCGATCCCCAGCTGGCCAGGGAGCGTGATGCAGCAGACCTCTGGCCTACACCCAATGCTTATATGCATAAATAAATCTTTTAAAAAAATGAAATTAAAATGTCCTTACAAATAACATCATCATTAATAGTGAAATACTGAATGTTTCCCCCCAAAAAATCAGGAACAAGGCAATGATGTCCACTGTCTCCATTCTATTTGATATTATCCTGGCCTTCTTAGTCTTTGCAGTAAGACAAGATAAAGAACTAAAAGTCCTGGGCCTCCCCTGGTGGCGCAGGAGGTTGCGCGCCACGCTGTGAATATGTCCGCAGCCTCTGCGGCGCCAGTTCAATTCTGGCTGGCCAGCGAGGGTCCCACATGGAGCAGCAGCCCTCTCCTGTCGCACCCACTGCTCCCCTCAGCCGTGTATTTCGTCAGTCTGCCTGTTCTGTTCCCCACTCACCCTCCCACGCATCTGGCCTGTACCCTAGTTCTTATATAAATAAATAAATCTTTAAAAAAAAAGAGAACTAAAATCCTAAAAATTAGAAAAAAGAAGTAAAGTTGTTTCTATTTGCTGGTGTCATTATTATTTACATAGAAAATAGGAATCCACAAAACAACTGTTTGAACCAGTAAGCAAATTGAACAAGGTTGCATGATACAAGGCTAATATTAAAAACGTATTGGCAGGAAACAGTTGGAAAATGAAATTTAAAGAGTCTGTTTATAATAGCTTTAAAACATAAAATACTTAGAGCTAAACACAACAAAAGACAAGATGTGTAAACTAAAAATTATCAAACATTGCTGAGAGAAGTAAAATAACTAAGTAAGTAGAAATATATACTGTGTTCAAGGATTAGAAGACTAAAATTTGTTGATTTTTGTTTATAGATTAACTGCTTATCCCACTAGAATGCAAGCTCTCTGAGAACAGGAATTTTATTTCACTCTCTTATGTGTGTTCAGCATCAATAATGTCTAGAAAACAGTAGTTGCTCATTAAATGTTTGTTGAATGAATGAAAGCTCTTTTGATTTTGCTGAGTCTAGCAAAATTTTTTCTGATAGCAATCCTACCTGTTTTATTTCTCTCTCCATAAGGACCAAATCCTGTTCTAGTGGTCGGCAAGATGGAGACCATCTCCATCGTTGTTTTCATCTCCCCTCTGTCTTCAGCCCCCAGTCAGGACTCCTGTCTCCACCACTAGTCTGAACAGAAGCACCAAAATAAATGCAGTGCAGAGACTCTGCCAGTCCAAGTACCTGATTAGAGCAGGCACTGCCTTCCAGCAGTGCTGAGGAATAGACTGGGGTTCAGCGGTAGAACTGAGCAAGGCTGGAGAGTTACCCTAAAACAATGGGGACTAGAAATCTGACCACAAAGAGGGAAGCTAAAATCCATAATTGTTCTCAATGGGAGGAAGCAGGTTATTGTTGAAAGACAAAAATCAAGGAGTCAGAAGCTGCATTGAGTCTGGAATGGGGTAAGGAGGGAGAACACATTGTTAGGATGGATTATCTGCAAAGAATGGGAAACCCCAAAGAGTTGAAGTCCGATATGGGTTTCCCATTCCTAGCTGCATGCCTGGGGAAAGCCCTTAGTCTCTCTGAGGATCAGTTTCTTTCTTTATAAAATGTAAAATAGGAATCTTAATCCCTGTGATGTCTACCTTGTCGGGTCCCTGTGATCACGAAAGGAAATAAATATCCCAGAGACTTTATTGCTGTTTATTAGCTGGACTTACCATTATTAAGGCTCTGAAGTTGCTCATGTAAGTCCTCATGGCTTATTGCTTAATTTTTAGTGAATTCCCTTCCTATGAAATCCTTCCATATTTAAATGTAAACATAAAAATCCACTTTGCTACCAATATAGAATCATAGACAAGACAATTCATGTCTTTGGTTCCCTGAAATAGTGTGTAGACTTGTTAGTGATTATACCATCTTCTTAGGTATAGAGGGGAGCAAAAATCTACCACCCCAAAATGTGTCTCTTTGGCAAAACTTGATTTCAGGGAGGGCCTCTGGAGGCTGGATGGAGGTTGCTTTTGATACTGATAATAAATCTCTCTCTGTAAGAATCACCCCCTCCCCCAGGAACACCTAAATTCCTTATCTCTTTTCAATGAGAAAGGCAGAACTTAAATCTGTATCCTTGCGCATGCTTCCTTTCCAGGTAACCTCCCAAACTGACCCTCTCTTCCCACCCTCCTGCCCTGGCAAGATCTTCTGAAATAGCTAAGCTATTTACGAAGCATCGGAAGCCATGTGGGTGACTCGGTCATGCTGGCCTCTCCCATATATGCAGGAGGTATACATGTTATTATTGAACTTCTTTTTGACTTTTTTCTCTTATCAATCTGTCTGATGCTTGTTTGATTATTTGCCTGCCAAGAAGAACCCAGAGGGGTAGGGGATGATTGCCTTTGTGTTAAGTCTGACAGTTGAAAGCCATCTCTTCCACACTGCTCTTGTCTGCCAGCTACGTAATCCTTCTCAGAAACTCTTCTGTAAATTATCCACATTCTTAACAAAATATAGAGTCCAAGATAAATACAAGATTCCAACAAAGGAGCATCCAATACCTGGAATAAAGACAGAATTAACTGAAAATAATTACATAAATCTCCTATTTAAAAACTTCAACATTAGGTTTTTGTGAAGCCACATGGTATTAAGTGGTTGAGCCATGTTCCACTTCTCTTTGTAATAAAATCTCCTTAGTCAGTTATTAAAAAAAGAGGTCCTCCCGATTTATATGAAAACAAGCACAAAAGTACTAGAAAGGATCATTTAAATTAACTATGTGTTGTGCAAAAACAGAATTTTAGTAGAGTTGAGTGCTTGACCATTTATTAGATAGAAGAGCTCTAAGTAGGTCAAATCAATGACGAGAATGTCACATCCCTGGAAAGCTCCCCAGAGAGTCATGTGGATTTCACAACATTCTTATCTGCTTTGGACATTCTGATTTGCTTCTCGTCATTGTTTTTACTTACTGAATTTACCCAACTTTAGGTTGGTCTGTGTTCTTGCCTACCATTGCAAAAAACAGTTCTCCAAGATGATTTCCCAAGAACGGGTATATTCTAAACCATTGTTTCTATGGTGCCTACAGGCAGAAAAGTAAAACTTAGACACCTCAATGAACGGAGGAACAGATTTCTGACTTGTCTAGATTCTAAATGAGACTGAATCGTGAGCCATATGGCTGGGGCCTCAAAGCTAGCAAGGGCCCAAGCTGGGATTTTAGCTTAAGTCTGGATCCACACATTGTTCTTTTCTACAGAAACGGCCCTGTCTCTTGTGGGAAGAGTCACATAATACTCATAAAGGATTTGGATGGAAACGAGTGACAACCAGAAATGGTACAAAAAAAGCCATTTCATACAATGGTTTGAAATATTCCGTCCCCATTTGATACGGGGATGTGTAATGGTCTTCTTGACCTATCACGTCAGTGACAAAAATAACCATTGGCCCAATTGCTCAGAGCTTGAAATAAATCAGAGAAAGGCAATCAATCAGTCAAATATTTTTCAAGTGTCTTCTGTTTGCTCAACACTAGACGAGACTCTGTGGGAAATGATAGCTCACACATCAAAGTTCTTTGGCAAGCAAGAAGTGTGAATGTGGAATAGTATTATTACTGGAGAAAAACTCCACGAGGTGGCCCAGCTTCAAAAAACCTCACCTCTTAATGTGGAGGAGGGGCTTTCCAATAACAATAGATCCTCATGAACATCAACAGCACATAAAATACATTTAATTGGTGATGAGAGCCGGGGCAGGCAAATTTTTTCTGTAACAGGTCAGATAGTAAATTCTATAGGTTTTGTGGGCCTACGGTCTCTGCTGTAACTAGTTAGCTTAGTTGCTGTGGTGTGAACGCAGCTAGAGACTATTATTCATGTAAGCAAAGGAAGGAGGGTGGCTGTGTTCCAATAAGACTTTATTTACAAACACAGGTGGCCCAGGGGATCTGATTCACCTGTTGCACTTGCTAATCCTTTGTTTGGACTGAATGCGTGAGAAGGCTGAAGAAGTGATCACCACTGAGCAGACACAAGAGCCTTAGTTATAACCAATTTTTACTCAGGGCTGACTGTTGCTCATAGACATTTGAGGCCCCCAATCCAAGTTTTACCCAAGAGTGTACAACTTACTCATAGGCTGACCTAGACTTAAACCCAGTTAGATCTGACCTCGATTCCCGACTCCTTAAGTAGAAAGTCCTGCCCATTTTTGCACTCATTGAACATGGCAGAGAGTATGGGACTTGAGCTGGGTACAACAGGACCACTCTGTCGTATGATCCAGGGGTCAAAACTCACACAGAATACATTAGTTCCTTGGAGAATAGATTCTCACACTTTCCTGCACATTATATGCTCCTGGGAGCTTTAGAAAATCCTGATGCCCACAGCATACCCAGTACCAGTTAAATCAGAATCACTGGGGATGGAACCCAGGGTATTTTGTAAATGTTCCAAGGTGATCCCAGAGTCCAGCTAAGCCTGAGAACCACTGAAACATCGTAGCACCAGTTGTGCCTGGAGCACGCTGCTCTGCATGTGTCATATGTAAGGGACATCTCCTGGAGTTGTGCAAGGAGAGGCCTGCCCCTACCCTCAGTGATTAATTAAATGTGTGTCATCAATTAAACACTTCACTAAGTAGTTATAGAGCATCTTCCTGCTGCCTGTCACTCTCTTAGAGCCGGAAGAAAGAGTAGGACAGACTAGGTTAAAGTAGAAGAATCAAAAATCATTCTTGATTATGTAAAACTACTGTATTTCTTAACTTTTCTTTATTTCCTTCCTGTCTCTGCTACTATTTAGCCAAAGCCTTTTTTTTATTTCCTTTTTTTAAAAGATTTTATTTATTTATTTATACAAGCACTGGGTACAGTCAGAAGCGCGGGAGGGTGAAAGAATTCACCAGAGTCAGAGCGGAGAGCAGAGCAGGCTGACTGATGAAGTACACTGCTGAGGGGAGCAATGGGCAGCAGGAGAGGTCTGCACTCCATGTGGGACCCTCACCCAGTGGCCGGGGGTCGAACCTGCACTGCAGAGGCTGCGGGCAGCTTCGCAACCCAGTGCTCAACCACTGTGCCACCGCCAGCAGGGAAGCTCTAGCTAAAGCCTTTTGAAAACTCTAAGATGTCTTATCTTTGCTAATGGAAAGCCCTTCTCCAACAATTTGCTTACAATAAGAATATAGCTAATGTTAATGAACTCCCTCATCCCACAAGGCTATATGAGAGTGGTGTCACGACTCTGAGAATCATGTTTGCTGTGTTCCTCCCTGGTTCACACAGTTAAGCAGTTTCAGTGAGTTCCCCAAGGTTACCTGGAGAGCAAAGGAAAAGGGAAGATCTATATCCTGATCTGTTTGATTCTTTGAGCCAGGTGTTTAACCACTGAAAAGCACTGCCGGGGTCATCTCAAACTTGACCATTCTTGAAATAATGAATGAGTTAGTGAGAGGAACTCTTTCATTTCAGTCAGAAAATTAAATGAGGAGGAAAAGTGTACTCCTGGGGCATGATTTAGGATGGCAATAGCAAATAATGGGAAAAAAAGTATAGGAATATCTTGACTGGCAACGTCTTACATGCATGGAAATGTTCATTCTAGAACATTCTCCAGTCAAGTCCTTTCATCTGCATTTTATTTATTGAGGTAACTTTGGTTTATGTCATCTCTGTATTAGAAGTATAGGATCTCTTTCCTCAGGCTGTGTTACCACATCACACCCACCACCAAGATGCCCATGCGTACCGCATTTTGGGTTGAGTAGCAAGGCTATTTCATTAGAAACAGTACCTTGCAGGATGTGCAGAATCAGGATGGCTAGAGAGAATATCTTCTGGGTTCAAGTGCCACCATTCAGTGAGGGGTTCCTTTTTCTTTCCTCATTCTCCACCCAAGACAGAATGCACTCTCCCCTCCTTTGAGTCCAGCACACGTTCCTCCTAGTCAGAGCTCATGGCCCTCCTCCTGACAACATCAAAAGCTATTATTTTTGCCTTTTCTGTCTTCTTCATTACACTGTACTCTCATCATGAGCCAATGAAACATTATAGTAACTTACATTATCACTTGTCTATCCTCAGTCCAGCATGCGGCCAGGCACAGAACAGGTGGCCAATGCAAGTTAGCTCTGCTGTAGTTTGTTATGTCTCATAACAGCAGCTTCCAATTTTTGAGCGCCAACTATATGCTATTGTGATAGGAGCCTTAATGGTTTTCATTCCTTCATCTTCACAAGTTTACATTATTTCGTATCATTATTCCTATGAGTGTGGGCAATTGCCCTTTTCTGGAATAGCTCGATCTGCAAGGTCAAGGTGAGGGGAACAACCCCTTCCAGTGATGGAGGCTAAAGAAGCGTCTTTTATCCTGGCAGAGCCAGTCTCACGTGACTGCCATAGCCATCGGCACCGAGGACTCTGCTGCTCGGGGCAGGGACCCAGGGACACGGGCCAGTCGGAGGGTGTATTCATGAGGGTGTATTCTTCACCCAGACCATCACTGCTCTGTGCCTTTTCTGTGCTTCCCTCTGCCTGCTGGATGGAACCTTCTCAAACCTTTACTAGTTTTCCAAACTGGCCTTCTAGTCTCTTCCTGACACCATAAGAGTCCCCCAGTACTGCTGAGTCTGTTTATGTGCAATAGTCATGATCCCTGATGGACTTACCTCCTCTGGAGATGAGAGGGTTGATTGCTTTCCATTGCTGCGCAGCTCACAGGGAGCAAACTGGATTTGAACTTAATTCTGCCTGATGGTAAAGTCTGCCCACTACTCTCCATCTGCTCCTCTGTTTGGCATGCAAAGGGTGCACAATAAATGGTGCTGTTTATGCTGCTGATGATATTCCCAGATTCATGCTTTTCTTCTTTCAGTACAAATGTCATTTAATTCTTTATTGCCCTTGTATTCCTCACAGGTGCAAATATCTTAATCTGGTGTGTGATGCTCAAAACACATTTACGTATAAACAGGTGTGGTTTTATTTTGTTCTATTTATTTCTAACCTTTATTAATTGCTTAACATGTGTTCAGCACCGTGCTAGTGGTTTCAACTGCATTGTCTTAGCTAAGCATCCCAATAATGCAATTGATTTGCATTAGCCCCATTTTACAAATGAATAAGTCGGGACTCAGAAAGATGATGTATCCTTTCCAAAGGTCACACACTGATATATTTTGGATCCAGGATTCACAGAGGACTGACTCCCAAATGGATGCTTTAACCTTTAAGCTTCCTTGAATTACTAAATTTAATCCACTGTGCATCCCAAAGAGACTTGGTTTATGATATTTCCAGATTAAAAGGAAACTTGGAGGCCATCGCTGCTGCACACTGGTGGCTCATGCCCATTTGTTACTCATTCAGTCAACAAGATCAGGCCCTATAACTAACTTCATTTCAAAGGCTGGAAGAAATTTCTTTTAGGCCAAGTAAAGCCTTGAGTAAATGGTTCTTTCTCCTCACGGGTGAATCAATAAAGGTAAAAAGCGCTATGCAATCATATTTTACATATCACTTTATCTATGGATTAGTTCTTGATGGTGTTTTTAATTATTTAAACATATTGAAAAAAAGTACAAAATGACAGGTTTTTCCTTTCTCTTGCTGGTTTCTGTCTGTTATGGGGTATCCATTATGGCCACTTGGATTTGGTTACCTAGGAAATGGCAGGCTGGGGCTTTTAGATGGCTCACCCAATTTATGGCAGGAAGGTGAGTCATGTGATGTGAATTTAGTTGCTTCCAAGTAGAAGAGTAGAAATTGCTGAGCCCTGGAAAAGAATAGCCCAAACTTCCCCCATTACTCCTTAATTTTAAAGATGAAACAAATCATCTTTCAGGAAGTCACGGAGCTCTAAATTTATCTCCAGAGGAAGGAAGTCTAACGACTCCATGACCATCTCAGACTTCATGGTTATCAGGAAACACCGTAGTCCAAGGTTGTGTGTGTGTGTGTGTGTGCGCACTCCCAAGATAAAGGCAGACTCAGCTATCTCTCAAGTTAATGAAAAATGAGGTTTTCTACCTTCTTCACAGGATGAGGATTAATATATGTGCAGTTTCTCGAGCTGCTCTAAGAAGCACCATCACTGCATCCACACAGCATGCGGTAAGAGAATCTGCAGAATGGAATAGTGAACACAGTCCCTAAAGCTGGCTCAGTGGGTGAAACGCTGTTATTCACATGACAGAGAGGGGATTGAAATGCAGCAGGAGGAAAAGAACTGATCAAATGGAAAGTTGTTTAATCAATGCATGAAAATGCCATGCACTTAAAAAACAGTGTGCAGATAAAGTAAAGGAACATTTGCCAACGAGCAACTATGAGCTAGAGGTACCTTCCCTCTCTATCTCATTTAATCCTAAAAATGAAAAATGAAAATGTTAGTCTAAAAATTTTTAGAGTCTTGCACCACAAGTATTTATAGAGCATATAATATATGCCTGCACCAAGGTTCAGAGGAGGTAAGTAACTAATACAGGATTAGAATCATTTTTGTTCTACTCCAAAGGCCACATTTTCCCTGCTTCGGTGTATTATTTTTCTCAAGGGTAGTTTTATATCAGACAAGAAAGGTAGAAAATCCAACAACTAATTTGGAAATGTTATTGTAAGACGGTATCTAATTTGCAAAACTCAGATGTGCCTACACATACATGCAACTACCTTTTACTCCTAAATATCCTCTAGCAGGCCAGAATCAGCTTGGAAATTGCCTCTAGCTTGAAGTTGCCTACCATGGTATAGACAAGGTTTACTAGAGAAGCAGCAAATGTTTATTAACTGTTTACATGCCAGGCATTGTACTAGCACATAAACTCTAATCAGCATACAGCCCCTCCGGGGTAACCATTTGAGCTGTGACTTGACCCAGGTCATACAGGAGTAAGTGGTTGATTCATTTTGATCATTTTTTGGACACAGGTCTAATCCAGAGCCCATTCTCATTGTTCCAGCAGTTTTTACTCCTTCAAGTTACTACTAATTTTCTTAGGCAGCAAGGAGGCATGGACATTAAAAGTTTACCCAAGGGCCTCCCTGGTAGTGCAAGCACTTAATCACCCCACTATGAAGAAATCCGCAGCCTCTGTGGCATGAGTTTGATGCCCAGCTGGCCAGGGAGCAAACCATATGGCGCAGCAGACCTCTCCTGCCTCGCCCGCTGCTCCCCTCAGCAGTGTGTTTCAGTCAGTCTGCCTGTTCTGTTCCCCACTCTGCCTCTGGTGAATCCTCTCACCCCACGCATCTCTGGCCTGTACCCCAGCTCTTGTATGCAGGAATAAATAAATCTTAAAAAAAAAAGTTTACCCCAAAATGGGAGGAAAATTGAAAATCCTCTTTGCTAATATATTTCCCTGATGAGTGAAAACATAGATGCTCTTCGATTTTCTCAGAGGACCACCTTCCTTCAGAGTATAAAATACACGTCTTTCATGACAACCAGGTAAAAGAACTTTGGGCTGGACAAAGGAACATTAAGGGTTGAATTCTCAGGTATGATCACCTCCCCAGGTGACAGATTTTTAGGTGTTCTCTAACATGGCATGGGGCAGTTGGCACTCGTGACAGGGTGGGGGTTAAACAGGTAACAGCCTGCAAGGCCGCTCATCACAGAGTGAGTGTCAACACGTGGTGCCCTCCAGGGGCTAATAATAGTGCAACTCACCACATCACAATGATATACAAATACTCTTATAATGTCAAGACTTAGGTTAACACCTTCCCCCATCCCTTAAAAAAACAATAACCCACTGGCTCTGAAATTCCACCATCAAAGCTCTATGCCTTTCCTTGCGGCTTTGACACTCTCTAAAATGCAAGTGCTGCTGGGGAGTTGTCAGTCAAGTATACCTCAGAGAAGCTGAAGGATTTCAGACTAGGCTTGAGAGAAACGAATGGGAGGGGAAAAAGATCACAGAAGCAGAATGTTAGAGCTGGAAGGGCCTCTGGGACTCACCTCAGCATCACCGGACAGATGGAGAAACTGGGACAAGGGGAGAGGTAGTGAGCTGCTCTCTGTTCTGCAGCGTCTGCACGGCTTCCGCCACGTGAGCACGTGAGCACAGGCAGGTTTACTTGATTCAGGGACTGTGGAGTGTTGCAGCCTCTGAGGCCGTGTAACGAACCGCCCCACACAGGGTGTGTGTGTAAAACGATGGCCGTTCTGCTCAGTTCACGTGTCATGTGGGTCAGGAATTCAGGCAGGGAGCAGAGGGCCTGCTCAGCCATGTCTGCGGCTTCTCCTGGGGACACTTAGGCTGGGACCGGCGGGCATCTGGAGACACTGACCAGCAGCTGCTCCAGGGGCATGGCCTTTGCGTATATGGCGTCTTCTTTCCGGGGCAGGGGGGATGTGCTCTAAGGGACTGTAGGGTAAGGTAAAAAGTATCAGGCTTTTCTGCCCTCCCACCATTAGGATGGATGATGGATCCTTGTGGTCCCCAATGCATGCCTGATGGCGGGCACCTGGAGTGAGGTGTGGGCGTATGGAGATGGGATTCACCTGGGCTCATACTGCGCTTATAAGGGCGGCGTCACGAGGATGCCAGGAGAGCAGAGAACCACGAGAAGAACCACAAGAGAAACTGAGACCACCAGAGAACACTGGAGAGCCCAGAAAGAGTGAAGTTTTGCTGGGAGCTAGGAGGCCTGCCAGCCTTCCAGGCCCCCAGCACCCCTGCCTGTCGTGTACCTGGCAAATCCCAATAAAAACCTGCAAAAGCCCCTGAGGGCTCCAGGACTCTCTTCTCCTTTACCCCATCTGCTGGAATCAGAGAGCTCCTGCACTGTGCCCATTCCTGCCCTTACAGGGACCCTCCCATGAAGGCCGAGGTGGGGGCTGCCAGAACTTTTCTGATTTGGTCTTGGGAGCCACAGAGTCATTTCTGTTAACTAGAGGCCTGTTATGAGATGAGCTCAGATTTCAAGGGGAAGCAACTGGATCCCACTGCAGAAGGACACGTGGAGTGGGGGAGATAGAGGCCCCCATCTCAGCAAAATAAATCTATTCCAGGAAGGACTCCAACAGTGCTTTTCCTCCAAACCTTTCACATGTCTCTCTTCCATTTTCTAGGCCCTGCCTCCTCCTCCAGGCCTCTCCAGATCTGGCTCTCAGAGTTATGAAGGGAGCCCATGAAGCCCGTGGAAGCCTCCCCTTCAAGACTGACTCCTAAAAGGACAAGTGCACTAAGCAGGCTCCTAGAGGATCCAGGGAACTTTGTAAGGCAGCAGGAAGCCCACCAACCCCAGGGAAACTTTGACCTGGCACAGCTGACATCTGAGAATCAAGGGAGTGGAAGGGAGTGTGAGAAGGGGAGGCTGGAATCAAGTGAAGACTTAAGATTGATGGACACTGGAAAGAAATAAAATCATCTGTATGTGCTGGTGTGTGTGTGCATGTGTGCATGTCAGGGGTAGGGCAGGAATCAGGCTAGCAACGCCACAGAACCCTGGAGAATACAGTGACTGGAATGAATTCTTCCGGGTCAGGCTTCCAAGACAGAAAGGAAACAATCAAGGGTTGACGACACTCTGGGTGGTGAGTATTCCTTGAGTTATTTTATTTTTTTTATTATTTTTTTAAAATTTATTTTTATTTATTTATTTATATAAGCACTGGGTACAGTCAGAAGCGTGGGAGGGTGAGAGAATTCACCAGAGCCAGAGCGGGGAGCAGAGCAGGCAGAAGGACTGAAGGACACTGCTGAGGGGAGCAGCGGCCGGCAGGAGAGGTCTGCGCGCCATGTGGGACCCTCCTCTGGTGGCCAGGAAGCAGCCCGGGAATCAAACCGGCGCTGCAGAGGCTGCGGGCAGCCTCGCAACCCAGCGCTCAACGGCTGCGCCACCAGGGAGGCCCTCCATGAGTTATTTTACATAGATTTTCTTATTTAATTCACTCAACACAGTCACAAAGTTGCAAGTGGTAGTGTTACAGGGCAGGGAGAGGGGCAGCCCAGACCCCACAAACCTGCCTGCTCTAAATAGGTTCTGCCATCTGCCACATCAACACAAAACATATGAGACTTTATGAAAAGGAACTTTAATACAATTAGGAAACAATACAGGAAAGGCAGAGAATCTAGTTTCTAAATGAAGCACCCAAAGTTACCCGTCCCCTCGTGGGTAAAAGTCCACCCAAGCAGGATTGGCCCAGAGCAAGACCTCAAAGCCTGCCACAGGTCTGAAGCATCTTTCAGTGGGGACCCACAGAAAAGGGTCAGAAACAACCAGACAAGTCTGGGAGGAAAGGAACAAAATCAAAAGCAAGACAAAAACCGCCATGGTCACCTCCCCATGGGTCTCTCACCCACATCTGTGTCACCCAGTCCACGACCAAAAGGCAAGCGCGGTTTCTTCACGTGTCTCTCTGCTCCATGTACCTCCTCCAGGTCTCCTTCTGGCTCTTCATCCTGCTTCCTTCCTTCCTCAGCAATTTTCCCAGCAGGATCATTGTTCATATACTTGATCCTACCTGATTCATCCATCCATATCTTGTCATCTTTCATTCTTCAGGAGATCTTCCCTGGGCTTGTTATTTTTCTGTCTCTTTCTGGAAATCCCATAGTAATTCCATGGTCCTAGTTTTATCTCCATGTAATAATGATTCCCCAATTTTTACCACTATTTCAAACATCTCCTTTGAGCTCTTGATTTCTGTATCAAAAATTCGACTTGGCATCTCCACATGAATGCTGAATTGGAATGAAAACTTAACACGTCCAAAATAGAACTCTTGAGTCGCCATTCTCCACGCCTCCTAAATAACAAAGAAAATCCTTTACTTTTTCTAATATTCTTGCACCACTGACTTTCCTTGGCCATCTTGAGAAGCTTTTTAGAGAACCAAGTCTCAAGGAAGTGAGTGAAATTTGCTCTGATTCAAAGTGTTCTTCAGTTATCAAATGACTATAGTGGAAAGAGCAATGCCTCACCTTGAGGTGGGTTATGGAGATGAATAGACTGGCAGTTATTAAAGTAGGACTTGGCCACTCCTTCCTCCTCAAGCTGACTGGTTCTTGGTGGGGATGGGAGAGTGCAGGAGCCAGAAGACTCAGGTGCAACTCCTTTGATGTCTTTCAGCAGAAGTCATACACAGATGAGAATTCCTGGGATTTTGATGGGCTGGGCTCCCCTCAACCCTAGGAGATAAGAGCATCATTATTGTGACTAGATTTGTTCTCAGACTGAGCAGGGACTTCCCAACCAGATTTAACCCTTCAGGTGTTGGAGGTATCACTTGTTTTCTTACCGCCCACTCTTATGCCTGTGTATTGCTTCTCAACAAATATCCAAAAATTGACGTGATCAAGTAGATGCATGAACAATTGATGAAACAAGATGCTTTTGCATTCGGGTGTATATTCAGCTTCTTAGATGAAATGGCATCTGGAAGAAATGAGCACTTTGACATCCAAATTTCAAATTTCTATACCCTACTGTGTGCTGCTTACACATCATCACACAACCTATCACAGGGAAGGGGAGGGAAACACACATCTGTCCTCGGCACGGTGACACGTATACACATTCTCTCATTTCACTATCACAAAAGTCCATTGCGGAATGCAAAGCTAGGAGAGGTCCGGTAACCTGTTTACTTAGCTAGAAAGCAAGTAGAAGGGCAAGGATCTGAATTGAGATCTTGCTGATTTCAATTTATAGGTACAGAATCTAAGGCTCAAAGACAGTCAGCAATGTCCTCAAGTTTAAGGCTAAGATTTATATCCAGGTCTGTCAGATTCTTACATCTGTGCTCTGTATCTGTATTCCTCCCTCTCACACTTCCACCAATGCCAAGTCCATCCCCGTCAACAGTGACCCTGGTCAGATGAACAGTAAGATAAGTTTTGGGTCTAGTTTTCTTGACTTAAGGCAGAAATTGGAGAACAAATCTCCTGTGAGGAAGTTGCGGATCAAACCCAGCATCTCCTAGGGATTGCTGAAAAGACTGGTAAGCGCCTACTATAATGTGTCTAATATTTATACTTCCTCTTAGTCACCTTCTTGTTGGAAATAAATTGTGTGGTTCTGAAGCACTGAAAGAAATGTTTTTACAGTGGAAATATCAATTTATTTCCATAATAGAAAATTGACTATGTTATTGATCAATGTGTCCCATCTGCCAAGTCCTCCTAATTATAAATTTGAAAGGTGCACCCGGTGGCATAGTAACTGTCAAACAATTACTGATGGAAAGCTGCTCTTATACAAGTTGATATGGACTCCTTTTATGACAGACGGACATGGAATGAGACGCGAAATTAAACATGTTTCATTTGCTAAGTGAAATGTTTTTGTCTAATTCCGGCTCCTAAGAGTTGATTAACATAATACTCCTGCAAACTGTCTGCTACTCAGGAGACATTGGACCTCACCAAGTGCCAGCCCCAACTCATGCTACTAAACTGATATCTCACATCCCAGATGAATACCATTTTAATTTAAAAAATTGATTGCTTTATGTAGATCTTTATTTTCTGCTATCTAATTGGAGTTCTTGTAATCCCCACTATACTTCACTTTATGAACAATTTTCTCACTTAAATGTCAACATCTCCAATAAATACACTCAAATATTATCCAAACAGATTGTTACATGAGATGTTTTTTAGCATTTTGCATATTTTATAAGCAATAAAGGATCTCAGAGATGGTTCCTTATCTTGATTTCTCCTCTCATTTGGCAGAAATTAACGCTTTAGCCTGTCACAGGCCAAAACTGTGTCAAACTGGATGGACTTCCGATGAACACAGGCTACTGAGACTAATAAACTCTAATTACACCACAGGCCTCTTCTGAAATGGGCACTTCCAATTTCATAGACCACAAATATTGGCGCAGAATCAAGGATGAATTCTAAACTGATGCTTTTATTGTATTTCAGAAGGCAGGAAAGTTCCACTGAAGATGGGAGAGCGACTCTATACTTTCCTAAAGTGGTACGGTTGGAGGAAAAGTTGGGGGTCGTGCGAGGGACCCATGGCTTCTGAGCCCCTTAATGATCTCTTTTCTCCACAATGCAAATCACGGGTATTCTTTGTTTACATAGGTTCCTTTTGTAGCTCTCCATTCTTTGCAGAGTAAAATTGACACATCTGTGTGTGACACTTGGATTCTTCCCTGCCTGATCTTTGGTAGCCTCTCCATTCTTTTTTCCTGGGTGTTACCCCTGCCCCATCTGCCCCTCTCCTGTTGGAGAGTCACCTGCTTGGGTGAAACAACATACTCTCTCTGTTTTTCTCTCTAAAATATCCTTTTTAAAATCCTTACTTTAACCCACCTAGAAGCTAAATTTTCTTAGTGTTCAAAGTCTTAGCATGGGCCATGTGAAATGGAATCATTCATCTTTCTAAACTTCCTTCTCTTCATCGGTAAAATGGGATTTTTTTAAAAAGATTTATTTATTTATACAAGAGCTGGGGTACAGGTCAGAGCCATGGGAGGGTGGTGAGAGGATTCACCAGAGACAGAGTGGGGTGCAGAACAGGCAGATAGACAGAAAGCACTGCTGTGGGGAGCAGCTGGCGAGACAGGAGAGGTCTGCCCCACCATGTGGGTATCTCCCTGGCTGGCCGGGAATCAAACCCACACTGCAGAGGCCGTGGACAGCCTCACAGCACTGCACTCAACCCACTGCGCCACCGGGGAGGCCCAAAATGAGATAAATTTTTAACTTAATAAAGTGGCTACAAAAGCCAAATAATCTAATTCATGTATAGTATTTAACACAGTTCCAGACAGGTAACAGGTGTCCAGTAGATGTCTACTACGACTACTTTAATACTATCACTATTTTTATTAAAGTACAGGAAGTAAAGCTTAACCTCTAGGGTCAGGAGTTAAGGAAGGCTTCCTGGAGGAGGGGGTACATGTGTTGAGACTCTAAGTAAACTAGTATTTCCCTAGCCAACAAGGAGTGGGATTGACAAAATCTCCAAGGTAGGAATGAGAGCATGTGGTATATTGAGAGAGAGAGAGAGAATGAATAAACCTGGATTAGGAGGCAGTGGGTGTGGGGAGGCAGAGGGCAATGCGCCTGCATAGAAAACTTCCTCTCCTCCTGTCCCCCCTTGTCCCCACACACACCTTTGCTTCTCCTATCTCAGACTAAAATGCCTTCTAGCCCTTCTCCTTCAGTGCTGCCTGCCACTGCCTATCAAAATCCATCGTGGTCTACAAAGCCCAGGTCCAAGGTTACTTTTCCAGGGATCCTTAGTTACACAATGGCAGGACCATGTCTGTTTGCTCACTGTTATGTTCTAAATGTAGCGTTTGGCACACACTGGGTACTTATTTCTTTCCTCTTCTTTTTTAAAATGAATTGTGCAAAATCCTGTTAGTAGCCAGTATCTGGCCACCCCTGCCTTCCCTTGCTGACAGAATGCCCATGTAGTTTAGGGTGGCAGTTTTCCCAGCCTTAGGCAACAGATTACGATTAGCCTCACACAGCGCTGTCCAACAGAAACAGAATGAGAGCCACAAATGTGAGGCATGTGTGACATTAAAAATTTTCTAATAGCCACATTTAAAAATAGAAAGGAACAAATGAAATTAATTTTCCTAATATATTTTATTTAACCCAATAGATGCAAAATATTTTCATTTTAACATATAATCAATAAAAATCACTGATCAGATAATTGCATCCTTTTTTGGTATTAATTCTTTGGCATTTGATGTATATTTTATTCTTATTGCACATCTCTATTTAGACCAATCAGATTGAAGAGCTTAATAACCACGTATGGCTAATGGCTCCCCTGAGGTCTAGTCAATTGTAACAATCCATTTCTTCTTTCCCAGACTCCTCTTCAGCTAAGGTTTGCCGTGTGACTCATTCCTGACCAAATAAAAGGGACCTAAGCTGGGGCCTTCTGGGAAAGCTTTTGCTATCCTCATTAAAAGAACACGTGTGGCTTGTACCACCTCTTCCTCTCTATCTTGAAATCAGATGTTCTGCCGGGGAGGCGGGGGGCATTAAGCAATGGTCAAGAGCAGAGGTTGGAAAACTTTGTCTAGCAAGACCAAAGAACAAATATGGTAGGCTCTGTGGGCCATGGATGGGCTCTGTCACAATTACTCAACTCTGCATTGTAGTGCAAAGGCAGCCACAGATGATATGTAAACAAGTCAGCATTGCTTCCTCCCACTAAAACTTTATCTGCAAAATAATTGACAAGTCAGATTTGCCAACCACTGGTCAAGAGAATTTCAGGCACCAGTTCTGACACTACAGAAACTTCTTGTTATGTGAAAAAAAAAATCCTTATTTGTTTAAGCCACTGTGAGTTATTTTTCTGTTACTTGTGATTGAAAAAAAAAAAAAAACCCAATAGATATTTGAAAGATTGATTCAGTGCACCAGTTATCATTAATCACTTCCAAGATTTGTGCCTTTTAAAAATATTACACTAAGATAATATGGTGAGCACAGAAATGTTAATTCTATCAGTTGAAAATCACTTCTTTTATAAAAGGATCCTCACAATTGTCATTATTCCAGATTCATTGATAAGGAAGCTAAATATTAAAACAAAAACATTGTCCCAGGTCACATAACAAATAATCAGCAGAAAGAGGACTGGACTCCAGACCCCAACTGCATCCAAAAATCATTTGGGAAAATTTGTGAACCATCTTCTATGTGCTAGCTACTGCTGCATTAGGTGCCTGGCAAGACTGGTGAATAGAAACAAAGACCCCCACAGTTAAGGAGCTTATCCTCTGGAAAGCGGGTAACAGATAATAAGCAACCTGTTTATGAGTTTATCTGCACCCCCATGTTCATTGCAGCATTATTCACCGCAGCCACGCGAGGGAAACAACCTGTCCTTGGACAGATGAGTGCTTAAAGGAGAATGTGGTAAATGCATACAATGAAATAGCATTCAGTCTTAACAAAGAAAGAAATACTGCCATTTTCAAGAACATGATGGACCAGAAGGGCAATATGCCAGGTGAAATAAACAAGACACAGTAAGACTGCATTATCTCATTTATAGGTGGAATCTGTTGAATAAAATGGTCAAGCTCACAGAAGAAAAGTGTTAAATAGTGGTTGCCAGGGTTGGTGGGGGAGGGGTAAATGGGACCATATTGTTCCAAGAATACACAGTTTTCAGCTCTGTAAGATGAGTAAGTTCTGGAGGTTGAACATACAGTATGGTGTTGATAGTTAACAAGACTGCATTTATTATCTACTTGAAATTTGCTAGGAGGATAAATCCTTCAATAAAGTTCAACTTACACACAAATGGTAATAATGTAGACTTGACAGCTATGTTAAGCAGCTTGATTGTGGTGGCTGTTTTATAATGTATGCATATACCAAAACATGAAGTTGCACACCTTAAATGGATACAATTTTTATATCAATGATATCTCAGTTAAGCTGCATATATGTGTGTGTAAGTATATTTAAAAGTCGAGCCGTCTTCTCACTGTGCTGTCTATCTGCCTTTTTTTTTATATATATAGAGGCATGTTTTATTTATTTATCTATTTGTTTGTTTGCTTTGTTTATACAAGCACTGGGTACAGCCAGAAGCGCGGGAGGGTGAGAGAATTCACCAGAGCCAGAGCGGGGAGCAGAGCAGGCAGAAGGACTGAAGTACACTGCTGAGGGGAGCAGCTGGTGGCAGGAGAGGTCTGCGCGCCATGTGGGACCCTCCTCAGGTGGCCGGGGAGCAGCCGGGGATCGAACTGGTGCTGCAAAGGCCGCGGGCAGCTTCGCAACCCAGTGCTCAACCGCTGCGCCACCGGGGAGGCCCCTATCTGCCTTTTTTTACTTCTTTGAGTTGCATGCATCACAGCCTGTCTTAGGTAAAGATGGCATCAATGTGTGCCTGCATTTCCCCTATAGCACAGCCTCTTGGCGAGAACGGCCTCTATTTCACTGATCTGCATACAGCCACAGCAAACAGCAGGCACTCAATGCTGGTGCATAAGAATCCAATTGAATTCACTTTGGCATTAGCTATGAGGCTGGAGGTGGTCCAAGATACATATGGATATAGGAGAGGGTAGCTCCACCTCAAAGAGTCAACAACTATTTTTGTGAGCGTCTACCCATTGCCAGGCACCATGCAGGCTGTGGTCAGTCTAAGGAGGCAGAGGTCCAGGACAGCACCCAGCTTGCCAGCATCAGGATAAACAGACTGGGCTTTGGCAGTGCAAGCAGAGACTGTATGGAGGAGTCTGTAGAGGGAGAACATCAGGAGGGGCTTCAGCGGGTGAGGGCTGCAATTGCCCCTCTATGTCTCCCACCCACTGAGAAGCCAGGTATATTCTCCTGTAGCTTAACTCTGTTTCTTGGGCGAGGGGCTCTTGCCTTAATTGTTTTTTCTTTTAAAGATGTCATTGTTGTGTGCAAACTCTGCCAACCCGCAGGGAGGGAAAAAGCACACACAAAATGCGTTTGCATTTTGTTTGGGGGACTGGCTTCCAGGGTCTGACTAAGGAGGTCACCTGATCAGTCAGGGTTTGAACGCCTCAGGGCAGTCATGCATCTCTCTCTGGCTGAGCAGGACTATGCGCAGTGGGAGCAAAATTCCCTGGAACAGTACAGGGACCAGCTTTCAGGACCAACTCTGTTCAATACTTAAAGACCAATGCGGAAAATTCAAAAGGTTCGCAGGATGCAATTCACCCTCCCATTCAAGATGGAAATCACTTTATAGAGTCTCATGAGGTGTGAGGATGCCTATTTTCATGACCTAAATTACCTACTCTATTGGATAGAAGAATCTGAATAAGAATACTGACTCTGCTTTTCAGCCACTAAAAAAAATTCAGTACATATTCAAGTATTCTTCGTTGGTGCCAATTTGATCTTGAAATTAGATCTGGGACTGTTACTCCAAGTTAAATGGGCCAGAGTTAACTCACTCTGGGTCCAAGAACTTGGACAAATCATGTCTCTCCAAGACTCAGTTTTCTTACCTGTAAAATGAGGGGTTGGATTGAATTATCTCTAAATCCTTGCCAGCTTTGCCCTTTAGGATATAAATACATTCATAATGAGAAGGACTGAAGGTTTTCCCATCATGCCTGGGCCCCAGGAGTCACTAAGGTGAGTGTTAAAATAAAGATTTTTCTGATTCTGATTCTGGAGTCTAGGTTAGGGCCTAGAGATATGTATTTTTAATAAGCTAAGGGAATTCTGCTTAGCCCGTCTTCAGCCTGCCTGGCATTTGAGAACCCCTAAAACCGAAAGCCCTATGCAGCCAGCACAGACGTGAGTCCTTTGTGTTATTTTAAAAGGTCTCACTGGATAGAAACATGGACCTCTCCCAGATCTCATTCTGGATTCTTTGCCTTGAAACTGAACTATGTTTGTAGACATCTTCCAGACAGCATAATCCCAACTCTGCAGTGGCAGGGAGTGGGGGGTGGGGTGGGGCAAAGTCTTTGTAATTTACTTTCTTGGATTCCCTTTTGTTAGAATATACTCCCAGAGAAACATCAGGGATTAGGAAGGGCATGAAACTTCAGACCTCTGACCTGACTCACCGTCTGCTGCCGGACCAGGAACTTAGCTGAATGTCCCACTTTCCTGGTCTGGAAAACGGCGAGTGCAATCACCCACGTCACATGCTGCTGGCACCATTTTTTGAAGCTGACAAATGCTTTGAGGATTAATAAGGTGCTTGGAAAAAGGGCAGTTTCTAAAACCGTGGTGTTTGGATTCAACATCGATAAGGAACCAGCGGTGCTGTGTGTGCTGGGAAAAAGATACATTAGAGATGATCTGATTTGATTCCAGAGAACTGAAATATCAAAATCCAAAATGCAGGTGAGGTAGCCCTGGCAAAGGACAGGCATTGTCTCAAAATATGTATCCTGGGACAGAGATCCTGAGCTGAGAGTGGGAGAGGGGAGGAGGTTTGAGGAACGAGAGAAAGTCATTCAGGTCAGCGGGAAGTAATTTATATGAACACGGCAGGAGGCAGGCAGGGTAGGTCCATCTCAAGTTCATGGGTATGAATTTCAGGAGTGTGCTGTCAGCTTAGGTGTGGGCTTTCCCCAGGGACATCTGACTGCTTGGTGTAGGCACTACACATGCTGAGTGTGGGAGGTGTGTGGACTTGGGTTATCCAGGCAAGTGCAATGGAGCAAGAGTTGGTGAGAGGGTAGATGATGGAGTGTGGGTGGTATTGATAGGATTAAAGGAACGAGTAGATCATAGGGACAGAGTAGTCCCTTTGCAGAGGTACATTATGGATGAACAACAAGAAATGCACTCTCTCCCAGGAGATGGGAGGAAAAGGAACTGCCCAACTACAGATGAGAGGATTAGGAAGCTGTAGTCTATTTCCACAATGGAATACTACTCAGCTATCAAAAAGAGGAATTTCTGCCATTTGTGACAAATGGATGGAACTGGAGGAAATCATGTTAAGCAAAAATAAGTCTGCAAGAGAAAAACAGATATTGGATGATTTCCCTCATATATGGAACATAAAAAGACAAAGCAAAGGAACAGATAGAACAAATAAATACAAACTTAAAATCTGACAGCACAGCTATGACTACCAGAGAGGCTGGAGGTGGGATCAAAGCAGGCAGGGGGCTCAATAGGTTATGGTGGAAGATTTTTGGTGCTTTGGTAATGGGTGCAGTATGAAGACACGTCTGCAGGTGTGACCCCATTCCCTTGAAACACATACAGCATGTAAATCAACATTACTTCAACACACATAATTTTAAAAGAAGAAAGAAACAGGCTAGCTCACCAGCTTATCAAGTGGTTAAAACATCCTTGGTGCAGGACCATCCCAGCATGAGAGGCTCTAGACTTTAGATGGCAGCTCCAACTCTGGTCACAGGTGACAGGTAAAATAAGGATGCTGTTTGGGAGGCAGAAAGGTAGTGAAAATAAGTAGGGGAAGGGACCGCATACATTGTGTTACCAAGTAGTGGGTTTGCTGCCTGATGCACATAAAGCTGATACACCACTGTAATGCAACCATCCCAAACCGGGGAGGCTCATCACCAGTTCAAGCAGCCGTGTTGGTGTTTTAGCTGTTTTCATGTTCTCCACTGTACTCCGCCTGAAAAAACCACTGAGGGCTCCAGGATTCTCCTTTACCCATCTGCTTGGATCATAGAGATCCTGCTCTATGCCCTTCCTGCCACCACAGTGTTGAACAAAATTAACCCACTACACACATTTATGTTGGAATGTGGGCCCGAAATGATGGAAATTTTTGGAAGCCCAAACAGATTATAAGCTATTTAACTCTGGAAGAAGTGCTTAGCTGAGAGGGGCTGGAAAGGGCACTATCACATGCCTGGCAGGTTGTCAAGTGTCTCCTCTTCCACCCAAACACTTAGGATTAGGATTCCAAATGGTGACGGGCCTGAGGTTTATTTGAAGATGGGGCCCAGGGAGATTAAGTCACATGCCCAAAGTCACACAGCAAGTAAATGACTTAGAGGGGATTTGAATCAGAGCCAGACTCTGGAGCATGACTCCAGAATCCTTCCTCTATTCATTCAATCAGTTTCCAGAAGTTGACTTCAGCCCCATTTGCATTAAAATCACCCCTAATGCTTGCTAAATGCAGAGTCCAGAGCACCACCTCTTGAATCAGACCTTGCTGCCGCGGGTATTTATTTTCAATAAAATAAGCATATGTACCTTGAAGCTCAAGAGCTAAGCAAACCAACATCCTCTAACTGAGATCCTTAAATTCATCTCAGAGAGGATCAGTCTCAACTCCACCCAATCATGATTTAAAAAAACAAAACTTTTTAAAGCTGCTGCAACAATTGCCTCAGGGAAACCCACCTTGAGTTGCTGGTAGCACTGAGGAAAAGGCAGATCCTTGTTTAAATGGCCCCCAATTATGGACGTGGAGGCTGAGTGAAGCAGGTGCAGGCAGGGAGGGGTGGAGATGTAATCCCAGATGATAAAGCTATGTAAACAATTGGCAAATCAGTAAAACATCTTGGTCTTAATGTCACCACCAGGGCAGCAGTCACTCCCTGTCATGAAAGAACAAGGAGTGACTACAGTGGGGAAGGACTTTTGTGAGACCCCCTCCCTCCCTGAGGGTTCTGCTGAATTTCTTAAATCCAGACCCTGGGGCTGTGGCTACCCGGATGGGAGCTTGGCTTAAAACAGACCTTTTTCACTGATTTATAATTGCCTGGTTTTGCTTTGTTGTGTTTTGTACCGTTAGTATTTTTTTTTTACACTGATGTCTTTTTTGATTCCCCTATATTCCTGTTACAAGTGAAACTGTAACAGGGTGGTCCCCAGGAAAGGGGGAGGTTCCAGGTTTCCTGCCCCACCCAAAGGAGGGTGGAGCTGAGCAGGGAGAGAAGAAGCTGCAGAGGAGACTGAGGGAGGAAGGAAGCAGGATGGAGCCAGAAGGAGCCCTGGAGGAGGCGCATGGAGCCATGGAGCTGAGAGACATGTGAAGAAACTGCGCTTGCCTTTTGGTCGTGGACTGGGTGACACAGATGTGGGTGAGACCTGTGGGGAGGTGACCATGGTGGTTTTTGTCTTGATTTTGATTTTGCTCTTTTCCTTCCAGACTTCTCTGGTTGTTTCTGATCCTTTTCTGTGGGTCCCCACTGGAAGATGCTTTAGACTTGTGACAGGCTTTGGGGCCTTGCTCTGGGCCAATCCTGCTTGGGTGGACTTTTCCCCACAAGGGGACAAGTAACTTTGGGTGTTTGATTTAGAAACTATATTCTCTGCTTTTCCTGTATTGTTTCCTAATTGTAATAAAGTTCCTTCCCTTTAAAGTCTCACATGTTTTGTGTTGATGTGGCAGATGGCAGAACCTATTTAGAGCAGGCAGGTTTGTGGGGTCTGGGGTGCCCCTCTCTCTGCCCTGTAACAAAACCATCCAATATTTTTCTTTTTCCTTCTGGCTTATTTCACTAAGCATAATTCCTTCTAGCTCCATCCACATTGCTGCAAATGGCATGTTTATCTTTATTGATTGCTGAATAATATTCCATTGTGTAGAGATGCCACATCTTCTTGATCCAGTCATCTATTTGGGGGCAATTGGGTTGTTTCCAGCTTTTACCTATTGTAAATAGTGCTGCAATAAACATAGGGGTACAGGTGTTCTTTTGAATCAATGTTTTTGTGTCCTTTGGGTAAATCCCTAGTAGTAGAATTGCCAGATCATATGGTAGCTCCATTTTTAGTAGACTGAGGAAGCTCCAGCTTTCTATAGTGGTTGGACCAGTTTGCACTCTCACCAGCATTATAGGAGAGTTCCTTTTTCACCACATCCTCGCTAACATTTGTTGTTGTTTTTTTGATATGTGCCATTCTTTCTGGTGTAAGGTGGTTTCTCAGTGTGGTTTTGATTTGCATTTCCCTGATTATAAAAGACATCCTGCAGGGGAGGAAGAGGGAGAGGGATCAGAGGAAGGGAGTGGGGAGCACAGAGGACTGTGGTGATGGTGCACAGGTGCCTTGGGGAAGGAAATTCTGTGGGGACTCAATCTGAGGGAGTGGGGAGAAGAAATATTATTTTAAAATAAAAAAAGACAAATGAACAATGGTGTAAAAAATAAATGGGCAATTATTATACTAAAAAAAATCAAAAATCAAAAAAAACCCCCAAAAAACCCAAAACAGACCTTTTCCAGAAGGTAAACTGGAACCTGGAGCTCTGGTGAGTTCCCCTTGGGAAGGAGGGAGGAGACCAGAGTGAGCTGGGGATAACAAAGGCAAGGACACTGTGCTCCCGCTCCCTGGCAATCGGCCTCCACCTGCAGCTTAGCTAACAGCGTGTCTCTGGGGTTTCTGTTGCTATCAAATTTATGCCTTATGAAATGTCAAAAGGGAAGTGCTGCTTCTCCGATACAGCAGGAAATTTTCTTTCTTTTTCTTTTTTGTTTTCTATGTAATGCCCTCCTGGAGTATTTTTGCAACCTTGGATAAATATTTCTGTCAATTCAAATGGAAGAGAGTTTATAACTTGTCCAGAAGGAGAAGTTGCCCCTTTAGGAGGCTGTTCTGCAAAGCAGATGAGTGGAGCATCCTGATGTGTGCCTAGCACTGAGCATTTGCACTGAGAGCAGAACCACAGGTGCCTTTCACCTGATGTAATTGCTTGGCAAAGAGAGAAAATATATTGCTGATATGAAGCAGGCAGAGCTTTTCCTTTTTTCATGGTGCCCAGCAGCCTAATCATAGAGACAAATTGCAGGTAGCTGTAAAGACAGAACTAAAAATGGCCTCTGAGTTTACTGCAATCCCAGATCACACCTCCTCCAGGAAGCCTGCTGGACTCTTGCAGCCCACTAGTTGCTTTTACAGGGAAACTAACCTGTCAGGCACATTATAGACATTGCCTCATTTATTCCTCCATGCAGCCTCGTGAAGTAGGGATTATGAAACTCATTTTATAAATGAGGAAATTAAAGTCAGAGTTTAGGTTGAAGACGGGGATAGACCAGGAGTGAAATCTCAGCCTCCTCATTGGGGAATGTTGGCAAATTGTTGAATCCTTCTGAGCCTTGTGTCCTCATGTAGCTGTAAGACGAAGTTTATAATGTGCTTTTCAGATTCCTGAGAATTAGTGATTGCAATCATGCATAATTTGGACTCAGTCTTGTACCCAACATACAATAGACACCAATAAAATTGTAGTTATCACTATCATGATTATTACTCTGGAAATCTACTAAGGCATAGCAGGAATTGAACCCCTGTCTGTACGGCTGTAAAGACCACAGACTTTCCTGGGTGTGTCTTGAGGTCCGCATGTGTGAAGATTTGGACCATTAGTTTTTCATATTTATGTGTTCTTCTGTCCAGTCTCTAGAGGTCATGGCCATGCAATACCTGTCCTTCACCTTCATCACATTGATCTGTCTGGTATCAACTTTCCATTCCTTCCCAGGTACTGACATTGAAGCAATGAATTTAAAAATAAAGTTAAAAAAAATTAAACCACATGGGATGGTCTGAGTTGTCTTGAGTGTTTAAAAAAAAAAATCACAAGCTGATTAGTGAAAAAAAAGAAAACACCCAGAGAGACAACCAAATTGAGTAAAATCAGATGCAATTAAATTTATCACTAAGCTGGGGCAGAAATCCTCACAGTGACTTTCATTCTATATGAGAGAGACACCCATGGGTCCCAGAACAAAGTCCCAGACTCCCTGAGTCCAGAGGAATGCCAGAGGCAACTGGTGTGTGCGTGTGAACTCTGCTAGGTGAGATGACCTTCTCTAGGCTAGCCTTCCCATTCTCTTGTTTGGGAAACCTACTCTGCCCTGAAAAGTTGCAGACAATGATCTGAAATCCATTCTCCCACTTGGCACCACTAGACTGTGCCTCTAGCCCCATGACTCACAGGGATGCCGTGGAGTATAACATTGGAAACAGGTTCTGAAGACACTGGGACAGAATCTTATGTCAGACAGCAGGAACTTCTGGTATTCACGGCTCTATTTCTAGAGTGCAGCGATGTTGAGTGAATGAATGGACCCAAAGTGGTTGGGTTTGAGTTCTAGTACCATGTCTTGGTAGCTGGCCATTCAAGTGAGCTTCCTAATTTCCTGTGTTAGTTTTTCATGCTGTGTAACAAATGGCCACACATTTAGTGGCTTCAGATAACACAGTTGTATTATTTTACAGTTTCTGAGGGCTGGAGATCTGGAGATGGGTTAACTGGGTCTTTAGCTCAGGTCTCATTTGGCTAGAAATTGGAGAGCTGAGGTTTGAAGTGCTCTTCCAAACTCTGAATGGTTGGCAAGAAGAAGACTCTCTTTCTGGTTGTAGTGCTTTGTTGTCTGTTTTATCCTGGTGGTTGGCCATGGATTGCTCTGAGCAATTTGAGGCTGTCTGTAGTTCCTGAGCAACTGCCACAAGCAGCTCTCAGCTTAACCGTTTGTTTCTAGGCCAGAAGGGGCTTGTCTCTCTGACCTGATGAGGTCCGTTTTTGCCTGCTGGACCACACACCTGATTAAGTCAGACCCACCAAGGGTGAGCTCCTTTTTGATGAAGTCAACTGATTTGGAAACATAATCACTTCTGCAAAAGTCTGTTTGGCCACAGAATATAACAAGAACCACAGGAGTGATGCCCGGTTCTTTCCTACACTCCAGGAATGAGGATTATATAAAAGTGTGGGTCATTGATGGTTATTTGGTGGAATTCTTCTCACCACAATTCTCTAGCTATAGAAGGAGGATAATAACAGCAACTGCAGCAACTGCCTTATAACACTGTTGTGAGAATGATACGACTCAGTCGTATCATGGAGTAAGTACTCTGTGAATGTAAGCTCTTCTATCATGGAGTAAGTAATGTCATGGCGTAAGTACTCTGTGAATGTGAGCTCTTCTATTTTACTAGACGTCTCCATGCTATTGAAGAATTCACCCGAATATCACCCACACTTTGGCAGTAGTTGGATTCAGAGAGCCAAGAGCAACTTCATTCAAGTAGGTCTTTCGACAGCAGCACTGTCACTCAAATTCCCATACAGAAGCATGTAAATACACTCATGAGCGCTCTGGGTATATCTGAAGGAAACTGTCACTCCTTCAACTTTTCTTAGAAGGCTTATCCTGAACTTTAAACATAAAAAAAAAAAATCATATGGATACAGCATTCCACGCCAAGTTTTATGTGTTTATTTTAATGATAAAAACTGTTTTCCCTCCCTCTGGGAAAGTCTTTAACAACGTGAGTACTCCAAATACACACACCAAGTGTGTTCAGCTGTCTCTGGAGCCCCTGGGCACAGGAACGTATTCGACTCTCTCTGTTGAGAAGTACAGATCCTCCCCAACTTCTTACCGCCTTGGTTATGACCATACTCGGGAATCTGTGAGCAGCTTCTTGAGCATACATACAATTCATCAGTGACACGCACGTGCTACAGTATTATCTTTTGAGGAAATATATCAAGAATAATAATGTAAAAGAATGAGATAGCAAGTCAATATGAAGAGACGTTCTAACATGTTCTCCCTACACCCTGGTGGATCATTTTGCCAACCTCCTGCAGCAGACACCTTGTTTTGGAGACCACTAGCCCACAGGCCGTATCACAGATTCTACTGGCCTTCGGCTATCTCCTGGCTCCCCCATCTCCTTAGAGAGGCGTGGGGAGCTGCGCCTTCCCAGCCCAAGAAGCAAAACCCTTGGGAGAAAGAACAAAAGGCTTAAAAATTAAAGTGTCACTTTCTTACTTTTTCTCTCTCCCCTCTGTCTCTCTTCCCTGCCCACCCCCACACCACATGCACCTGTCCCCTTATCTCTTCCCATTTTGCTTTTACTCTGTGTTTCTTTTTCATTGTTTTGGTTTAGAAGGCAAAAGGGGCCCATAATGAAGGCTAGGGGAACACTAGGGAGAATTTATTGAATACCTGTTAGGTATCAAGTTTGTGCTACACACTTTCCAGAATAATGTCTTTTTCCAAAAATACAGCAGGCCTGCTTGGGAGCTACTGGAATCCCTGTTTCATACATGATGGGGATGGAGGACACGGAAGATTAAACTGAGTCTCATTCTACACAGGGTATTTAGGATTTGTAGCTTCTGTTAAAAATGACTGAGTGTCTGGATTTTAACACTTTGGTTTTTGATGAGATTTTGTTATGTATTTCAATACTGTTAAGGAAGGGTCAAGATTAGGCTTAAGTGGTATAAATTATATTAACCCTTTCATAATACAGTTGATACTTGAACAAAGTGAAGACTAGGGTTGCCAGCACATACTCAGTCGATATCTATGTGAAACTTTTCAGTCACCCCAAAGTTAACTGCAAGTATCTCTTGGTATCATAGAAAATTGGTGTCAGGACCTCCCCTGTCCCAATCACGTCATCAGATGCAGATGCTCAAGTCCCCTATATGGTCTTCCACATCTGTGGGTTACACAGTTGCAAATTCAACCAATTGAAGTTCTCGGTTGGTTGAATGTCTGAATGTGGAATCCATGGGTCGAAGAATAGTCTGTATAGTTGTATCTGTACAGGTAAAACCAGTGATCAAGAGCTAATGATACAGAGGGGTTAGAGACATCAGACACTCCCCTGTTTTCCTAGTTTCTCTTTGTCTCACAAAGATTCAAACTGTACCGCTAGAGTTTGTAGATTGAAATTACGCCGAAGGACTCTCTTACTGAAGGGTCTTCAGAGATCACCTGGACCAAGTGTTGATAAATTAGCTTTCAGGCCAAATTCAGCTCACCACCTGTTTTTGCAAATAAAATTTTGTTGGAAGACAGTCACACATTTATTTACATACAGTCTATGACTGCTTTCATGCTACAAAAGCATAGTTGAGTAGTTTTCACAGGGACCATATGGTCTCCAAAGCCCAAAATATTTTACTATCCAGCTCTTTATAGGAAAAGTTTACTGGCCCCAATCTAGTTCAGGGGCCTTTAAGTTATTTTGAACTCCCTATAGGTACTCCCTATTAATAAAATAGGTTATAGATACTCCCTATTAATAAAATACCTCATATCCTTTGTGGTATAAACAGATCCAGGAAAAAATAGTTTCAGAAATGGTAACTATGTAGGTAAACATGAAAGACCTCCCCGCTTCTCTTAAACAATTGTCCTTAAGAGATAATTGATTATTTTAAGCAAAAAAAAAAAAAATGATAATATGTTATAGGACTTGTAGTCTACATAATACTGTGTATGTGTATCTTTTTATTTATAAAGAATTTTGATGTACTATTATTCTAATGTATTTTTTCATCAGAAAAGATTTAACCAAAATAGAATTAATAAATGAGTTAAAATAAATGTAAATTATAGTATTTTTCTCTAACACCCTAAGGGTCATTTTTGACTCTTCTTTGGTCTAAATATTTAGAAATTAATCTGGATAATTATTTTTAAACTAAAGGCCTATAAAAGAGCTATAAGGGGTTCCATGAATAATGATATAATTTCATTGAATAATATGGATTTATATTCCGGAAAACCATGAATTTCTTATTTTTGTCCCTCTGCTATAAAGCAGGTCCTTGAATAAGTCAAGTCATTACATAAATAAGTAAATAAATAAATATCCTGACCTACATTGAATAAAATGTTATCTGAGGACCTGTTTTTGGTTACAAATTGTTTCACTTAAAGTTGCTGATTCTAAGAACCTATGTGTGAAATCAAGTGAGAACTGACTGAATTGTGTTTCTATGAAAGATTTTATTCAAGAAAATAATTTCACGGCAAAAATGGATCAGACTCCTGATTCTAGTTTTATTGGAGTAATTGGGACAACACCTGTTCCCTCCATTGTAGAAAGAAAGTAAAATATTTGAATTGTTTCAGACACTGAATAGATGCAGTGAGGGGCTGGGCCCCTGACAGCAGTGATACAAAAGTCAGATCCCTGCTGTTGTCTGCTTGGAGAAACTCTCCTAACTGTCACATGGAGGCTTCCAGAGCTGGAAAGACAGGGGCTGGATGTCAGGGAGGCTCTGGAGTTATCACATAGGGGGCAGAGAATAGAGAGGAGGGTTTTATGGGGAGGGGGGTGGAGAGAGAGAAGGAGGGAGAGAAATAAGCTCTAGAAATCTACACAGGGACCATTCAAATTAGATGCTGAATGCTCTTTGTAGGGTGAAATTCCATGAGGTTGGGCAAAGAACAGCTTATTTTATTTATTGTTTTAAAGATTTATTTATTTATGCATACAAGAGCTGGGGTACAGACCAGAGGTGCGGGGGGTGAGAGGATTCACCAGAGACAGAGTGGGGAGCAGAACAGGTGGATTGACTGAAATCCACTGCTGAGGGGAGCAGCAGGCAAGACAGGAGAGGTCTGCCGCACCATGTGGGTAGCTCCCTGGCCGGGGATCGAACTCATGCTGCAGACAGAGGCTGTGGATTGCTTCAGAGTGCGGTGCTTAACCCCTTGTGCCACCAGAGAGGCCCGAACATCTTATTTTATGAGAACTTTGGTAGGCGATGACTATTCTGTGTGGTATTGATTTTGACATAAAAACTTGCTTTATCATGCATATCTGGAAATTTTACAAAAATCTTCTCACCTATATTAATCAATGAAATCATTTCATTATTCAACAAATATTTACTAAGCACCAAGTACATGACCCTCTTTGTTTGAGGTACAGGAGACACCGCACTAAGATACCAGACCTCAAGCCCTGGCTGCGTGGAGGGCATATTTCTTGCAAGGAGAAGGCGAGAGATCAGCAATACATATGAGTCAACAGTGGAATATGCAAAAAGAAGATAAGAACTGTGATGGAAAATAAAGCAGGAATGGGGGTTGGCGAGTGCTGGGATTTATGGCACATGGAGGTGCACTCTTGAACAGTGACCGATGGCATGCAATGAGTGAGAGGAGTGGTGTCACCGACGGGAAACCAGCGTATGTTCAGAAACCGATGACCCTGCCTGGAGAGACACCTAAGAAGCAGGTTGCATGCGAGATCTTGGCCGTGCAAGCACTTTCGCGATGGCTCATCACAGTAGCTACAGATGTAAGCTAAGGATGCTCATCGCTTCTCTAAGGATGCAAGTGCCCCTAAACTTTTCCACTAGTGATGTAGGAGGGCCAAGAGGTGCCCGCAGTGAGGAGGGGTGTGACACTCACGCGAGACTGTGCCTGGTGTGGAGAATAGCCCATGTGATGTGCATGGAAGGGGAGAGAAAAGGCTCTTCACTCTCATTTTTTGATTCAGCTGGCCTTTGACCTCTCTGAGCACTGCTGCAGGAAGACATCAGCTTGATGGGCCGTGGAAGACAGGAGGTGGGCGTGGTGCCTGGACAGGGAGGCTGGTGCCGGTAGCCAGACAGGAGCACAGTGTAGATCATCAGATTGTTTGAAGTCTGGGACACTCACTAGGCTGTGCTTTTCTAAAAAAGCAAGAACACTGATGAGAAAGTCATGAGCCCCAGAATCCTCACCCACTAATCCAGGTGTTTGTGTGGACTCCAGGCACTATTGAGGATCTCTCTGTGTGTGTCTTTCTCTTTCTTTGTATCTCTGTGTCTGTCTGTCTGTCTCTCTTTCTGCATGCTGCATGATCATGTTCACCCCCAGTGTCAGAGGACAGTAGGTTACTCAGATCTCAAATCGGAGCCACACGCTTGCCATCTTATCTGAACTCCACAATGATGAGCTCAGCTCACGGGAAGCTCTGGCTGCAGCAATGCCTTGGCAACTCCTGTAATTGTCCCCTCTGCAAGCATGAGGGGTGGTGGCCTGGTCAGGGTCTGAGCCATCCTGACTGCTCACCCTTTCCTGCTAAGAAACATGGTGAAGAGGGAGACCTACCTTGAACAGGGAGACCTGTCTTACAAGAGGTCACTAGTGGCAGGCAGGATGCTTTGGAGTGAAGCAGAAGTGGGTTGAATCCCATCTAGTCTGTGAGTTACTCAACCTGAATCTCCTTTTCCGTATAATAGGAACAGTAGGACCGTCTTGTGGGAGGGTGATGTATATATATTATCACGTGTAGTCTAAAGTAGTGACACACAAGTATTGCAAAGCCTTTAAGAGTATTAATAACAATGGCACTATTGTTATTAAGTGTTGCAGTATTAACCAAGGGAGACACTCAGACACTCAGAGTGGACCAAAGGTCCACTCCTTGGACCCCTGTGGCACCCACAGACTTGGTTTGAAGGCACCACGTCATAGCTGTGGTGATACTTGCTATGCCACGGTGACACCAAGGGTGGTGGGCGCCGAACTAGATTTAGACTCACGAAGTCTGAATTGAAGAGCCAGCCAGCTCCACACAGACTAATTTTGTAACCCTGAGCAAGGAAGCTGTGTCTTCAAATTTTGATATTATAAATTCATACATGCAAATAAAAATGTAGAAGATAGTCATAAAGTAGAAAGAGCCATCATCAAATACCTTCTCCTTCTGCCCGGACCATCACCAACACCTCTGGAGACTTCCATGGAGCTTCCTCCAACCCATGTCCCTCTCTCTGTGCTCCGTGCCTTACCCCACCCCTATTACCACCTGGGTTTTAAGTTCCTCATTCCCTGCAAGCAAGCATTTTCATTTCTCAGTCTTCAATTCGGTTTGCTAGACCGAAGGAACCCTATAGGTGGGCATGCAGAGCTGATGCCCACTCTTACCACCGCCTTGTTTTAAAACTGCAACCATACGGAGTGGCAGCCTGGTGATTAGATGCTTACTTGCTGCATTTTTGTAGCAAGACGCCCCAATTTCAACAGTCAAGTGCATTTTATTTTCCTAGTCTGTGCTCACTGTCAGGGTGGCGGTTTCATCTAAATTTCATCTAATCTGTTCCGCACTGAGAAACCAGACAAGTCAGACTCCTTAAATTATGTCTAGAGTGAACTTGCTCTCAGTTCAGCTGAGAATGTCCCGGTCAGGGTGTCCCACTTTGGAGCTGAGAGCTTGAAATGTGTCTTTCTGCCTTTAAAGGTATTCGCTTGCCTGTTTCAGAGGGTTTATTTATTCCTCCAATTTGACTGTGTCCTGAGGAGCAGTGCTTCCCGATGCTGAATCACTCTTACATTTTTACTCATCTGCTGATGCAACAAACATTCATTGTATGCTAAATTTATTCTAGTTGGAAAAAGTTCTGAAGCACAATGTTTTTTTCTCCAAGGAGCTCAAAGGATGTTTTATTATCCAGCATGCTGGAAATCCTGGGGTCCTCTGGCCATTGCTACTTCCTTCCTGCTCCCATCAACCCATCTTGTCCAGCCACTCCAGCTTCCGGGGACCTCTCAAGCCATCCCCTTCATACTACATCTCTGGCAATCACTCCTGCCTACCTCGTCTGCTGCCTGGGCTTCTGGAATAGTTTCCTAAGTGATCTACTCGAGCCCCCTCTTGCCTCCATCTGAGCTGTTCTCCAACAGCCAGAGTGAACTTTCTTAATACAGGAATCAGCGCATGCTCCTGCTTAAACCTTCAAGGGCTTCCTAACGTCTTCGACACCAAATCCTAATATCTGCACCCTGGCCTTTGCGACCGTGCATGGACAACCTCTGCAGATCTCTCCACCTGTCCCTCCTGCCTCTCTCCCCTGATTGTTCACAGTGGCCATTTTCTTGGGCTTCTTTTCAGAATCTCTCTTTGCCTTTGGTTTTTATCATGCTAGTGGTTGTCAAGACCTCAAAACCTTCTGCTCATTCCTTTCTCAGGTCCTTAGCACATGCTGTCCACTCTACTCCCATATACTGTCTGCCCAATTCACCCATATCACTCAGAGCTCAGTTTCATTGTAATGTCTTCAGAGAAGTCTTCTCTGATCTTCCAGTATTAAAAATTTCTTCTCCTGTATTACTCTCTTCTTCCCTTCATAGAACTTGCCACAGTTTGTAGATCAAACATCTACAAAACATTTGTTTGTGTTTTTCGCCATACTCCAAGCTCCCAGAAGGCAGGGTGAGAGCTTCCCTGTCATATTTTGTCATGATGTGTGGCACATAGTAGGTCTGAATATGTGTAAGTAGAATGAATGGATAAAAGGGATGAGAACTGCCCTGGGGAACATATATCTAGGTTAGAAGAGACAAGGAATGCTAGTACATAAGTATTTGTACCAGCCTTGAATTTTGAACTCAAGACTGATAATTGTTGCTTCTGTTTCTTCTCATTGATGGTCTCTAGGTTTGTAGGTTGGTATCATCACTAGTTTTGGAGAATTCTCAGTCATCATTTCAATATTTTTTTGAATTTAATTCAAATGGAAATTGAATTTTTATTTTTTTTTTTTTTTTAGGCAAAGCATTTTATTATTCAGGTTTTTTTTTTTCTACCATTGTTCATTTTATTTATTTTTTTTTTATTTTTTTTTTTAAATATTAAATTTTATTTTTCTATTCCCCCATACAATTGCAAACGCCCCATTCTGACCCCAATCCTTCCCCTCCCGCCCCCCACCCCCCAAAAAGTGTCTCTGGTTCATAGTTTTTTGTTGATTTTGATTTTCACTTTCTTATATTCATTTTCCTGGTCCCTTATTTAAGTTTTCTAGATTCCTGCTATGAGTGAGACCATCCGGTATTTTTCTTTTTCTTTTTGGCTTATTTCGCTGAGCATGATCCCTTCCAGCGCCATCCATGTTGCTGCAAATTGCATGTGTTTATCTTTTTTGAATGCTGAGTAATATTCCATGGTATATATGTACCACATCTTCTTGATCCAGTCATCTATTTTGGGGCATTTGGGTTGTTTCCAAAGCTTAGCTATTGTAAACAGTGCTGCAATAAACATAGGGGTGCAGGTGCTCTTTGGAATTGATGTTTCTGTGTCCTTTGGGTAAATACCTAGGAGTGGAATTGCTGGATCATATGGAAGCTCTATGTTTAGTAGGTCCAGAAATCTCCACACAGCTCTCCATAGTGGTTGGACCAGTTTGCACTCCCACCAACAGTGCACAAGAGTTCCTTTTTCTCCACATCCTCGCCAACATTTGTTGTTGCTAGTTTTTTTAATATGTGCCATTCTCACTGGTGTGAGATGGTATCTCATGGTAGTTTTGATTTGCATTTCCCTGATGACAAGTGATGTTGAACATTTTTTCATATGTCTGTTGGCCATTTGCATTTCCTCTTCAGAGAAGTTTCTTTTTAGCTCTTCTGCCCATTTTTTGACTGGATTATTTTCTTTGTTGTTGCTGAGTCTCATCAGCTCTTTGCAGATTTTAGTGATCAGTCCTTTATCATTAGTGTTGGGTGCAAAATGTTCTCCCAGTTGGTGGGGTTTCTCTTTGTTTTTGTTATTGTCTCTTTTGCTGTGCAGAAGCTCTTTAATTTGATGTAGTCCCAGCTGTTTATCTTTCTCTTCACTATCACTGCTTTGGGTGATGTGTCTGTAAAGATGTCTTTGATGTGCAAATCCCGTAGTGTTTCGCCTATATTTCCTTCTATGTATTTTATGGTTTCAGGTCTTATGTCTAGTTCTTTAATCCATTTTGAGTTGATTTTTGTGTATGGTGTGAGGTAGTGGTCAAGCTTCATTCTTTTGCATGTAGCGACCCAGTTTTCCCAGCACCATTTATTGAACAAACTTTCTTTGCTCCAATGCATAGTCTTTGCTCCTTTGTCAAAGATTAGTTGACCATAAATCTGTGGGTTTATTTCTGGATTTTCTATTCGATTCCATTGGTCTGTATGTCTGTTCTTGTGCCAATACCATGCAGTTTTGATGATTATGGCTTTGTAGTATAGTTTGAAGTCTGGGAGTGTGATGCCTCCATTTCCTTCTTTTTTTTTCAGTAGAGCTTTGGCTATTCGGGGTTTTTGGTGATTCCATATGAATTTCATCAATAATTGTTCTATTTCTTTGAAGAATGCCATTGAGATTTTGATTGGAATAGCATTGAATCTGTATATTGCTTTTGGTAGGATGGCCATTTTAATAATGTTTATTCTTCCAATCCATGAGCAGGGGATGTCTTTCCATTTCTTTGTGTCTTCTTCTATTTCTTTTAACAGTGTTTTATAGTTTTCTTTGTATAGGTCCTTTACCTCTTTTGTTAGATTTATTCCCAAATATTTGATTTTTTTTGTTTCGATAATAAAAGGGGTGGTTTTTTTGATTTCTTCTTCTTCAGATTTATTGTTTGTGTATAGGAAGGCTACTGACTTTTGCGTGTTGATTTTGTATCCTGCCACTTTACTGAATTGATTGATGAGTTGAATTAGTTTTTCTGTGGAGATTTTGGGGTTCTCTATGTATATTATCATATCATCTGCAAATAGTGATAGTTTGACTTCTTCTTTTCCTATTTGGATTCCTTGGATGTCTTTCTCTTGTCTTATTGCTCTGGCTAGGACTTCCAGTATTATATTGAAAAGCAATGGTGAGAGTGGACATCCTTGTCTTGTTCCAGATCTTAATGGAATTGCTTTCAGCTTTTCACCATTGAGAATGATACTGGCTGTTGGCTTGTCATAGATGGCCTTTATGATGTTGAGGTATGTTCCTTGTATCCCAAGAATTTCAAGGGCTTTTATCATGAATGGGTGTTGCACTTTGTCGAAAGCTTTCTCAGCATCTATTGATATTATCATATGGTTTTTATATTTCTTTTTGTTGATGTGTTGGATAACGTTGATTGATTTTCGGATGTTAAACCATCCTTGTGCCCTGGAATGAATCCAACTTGGTCGTGGTGAATTATCTTATGGATACATTGTTGGATTCTGATAGCTAAAATTTTATTGAGGATTTTTGCATCAGTGTTCATTAGGGAGATTGGCCTATAGTTTTCCTTTTTTGTGTTGTCCTTATTCGGTTTTGGTATTAGTGTAATATTGGCTTCATAGAACGTGTTTGGTATTGTCCCTTCCTTCTCAATTTTTGGAAGAGTTTGTGAAGGATAGGCACTAATTCGTCTCTGAATGTTTGGTAGAATTCATTTGTAAATCCATCAGGTCCTGGGCTTTTGTTTTTGGGGAGGTTTTTAATTACCATTTCAATTTCGCTGCTTGTAATTGGTCTGTTTAGGTGTTCTATTTCTTCTTTATCTAGCTTTGGGTGATTGTAGAGTTGTAGGAATTTGTCCATCTCCTCTAGATTGTTGAACTTGTTTCCATATAACTGTTCATAGTAGTTACTGATTATTCTTTTGATTTCTGCTGTGTCCGTTGTGATTTCTCCTCTTTCATTTATGATTCTGTGTATTTGTGCTTTCTCCCTTTTTTCCTTTGTGAGCCTGGCTAGGGGTTTGTCTATTTTATTTATTTTTTCAAAGAACCAGCTCTTGGTTTCATTGATCTTTTGGATTGTTTTTTTAGTTTCAATTTCATTTATTTCTGCTTTGGTTTTTATTATTTCTTTTCTTCTACTGGTTCTGGGGTTTTTTTGTTGTTCTTTTTCTAGATCTTTGAGCTTCGAGATTAGGTTGTTTCTTTGAGTTCTTTCTTGTTTTTTGATGTGAGCTTCTATTGCTATATATTTTCCTCTTATTACTGCTTTTGCTGCATCCCATACATTTAGGATATTGGTGTCCTCCTTGTCATTCAATTCAAAGAATTTTTTAATTTCTTCTTTGATCTCCTCGTTAGTCCAGTGGTCTTCCAGTAGTGTGGCTTTTAATCTCCATGAGGTAGGATAGTTCCTTGCCTTCTTTTTATGATTTATTTCTAGTTTGATGCCTTCGTGGTCAGAAAAGATGGTTGGTATGATTTCAATCTTGGTGTATCTGTTGATGTTTGTCTTGTGCCCCAGGATGTGATCGATCCTGGAGAATGATCCGTGTGCGCTTGAGAAAAATGTGTACTCCGTTTTTTTTGGGTTTAGTGTTCTATAGATGTCTGTTAAGCCCAAATGCTCTAGGTCCTTATTTAGAGCTTTAGTTTCTTTACTTATTTTTTGTCTTGTTGATCTATCCATTGTTGATAGTGGTGTGTTGAAGTCTCCCACTACATATGTGTTTTCTCTGATGTCTGTTTTCAGAGAGGACAACAGTTGTCTGATATATTTTGGTGCTCTTTTGTTTGGTGAGTATATGTTAATGAGTGTTATTTCTTCTTGAAGTATTGTCCCCTTAATCATAATGTAGTGACCATTGGGGTCTCTTTTTATTTTTTTGAGTTTGAAGTCTGTTTTATCTGATATAAGTATAGCTGTTCCTGCTTTCTTTTTTGGCCCATTTGCTTGTAGGATTGTTTTCCATCCTTTGACTTTGAGCCTATTTTTATCTTTTGTAGCTAAATGTGTTTCCTGGAGACAGCAAAAGGTTGGGTTTTGTTTCTTAATCCAGGCTGCCACTCTGTGTCTTTTTATTGAAGAGTTTAGTCCATTTACATTTAGAGTTAATATTGATATGTTAGCATCTGTATTTGCCATTATGTTTGTCTTTCCTTTGATTTTATTTATTTATTCTTTTAATAACTTTTTTTTTTTTTTGGTCTTCTTTCGTTGTTATTCGTCCCTCTGAGGTTCTGGCTTTAGGATTCCTTGTAGTATTTTTTGGAGTGGGGGTTTAGTCGCAATGAAATTCCGGAGTTTCTCTTTGTCTGGGAAGGTCCATATTCTTTCTTCATGGAGGAAAGAGAGCTTTGCGGGATAGAGTATTCTTGGTTGGCATCTGTTTTCTTGGAGTCTGTTGACTATGTCCCTCCACTCTCTCCTTGCCCGTAGTGTTTCTTCAGAGAAGTCTGATGTCAGCCTGATTGGTTTTCCTTTGAATGTTATCTGTTTCTTCCCTCTTGTCAGCTTCATTATTTTTTCCTTGTCCTGGATTCTTGGGAGCTTTACTATTATGTGTCTTGCTGTGTTTTTCCTTTCGTCGTGGAAGTTTGGTGTTCTTCTTGCTTCTTGTATATCAATTTTCAGCTCCTTCTTCTCATTTGGGAAGTTCTCTTCAATTATATCCATGAATATTTTCTCTGTTCCTACATCTCTCTCCTCTCCTTCTGGAATTCCTATAACTCTTATATTTCCTTTCCTCATGGAGTCAGATAGTTCCCGAAGTCTTTCTTCATTCTTTTTCCTTCGTACTTCTCTTTCCTTTTCTGTTTTGGTTCTTTTTATTTCTGTGTCTTCAAGATTACTTATTCGTTCTTCCATTTCATCTATTCTGCTTTCATTGCTTTTCCCAGAGTTCTTTAGTTCCTCCATTAATTCTTTGATCTCCTGCATTTCTCTTACTTCCCTCTTTAGGGACTCAATTTCCTTCTTCTGATCTATCACTTTTTTAATCATGGCAATTTTAAATTCTCTTTCTGGAAGGCTCAGAAGTTCTTCCAAGTTGCTGTCGTTGCAATCTGGGGAGTGGTTTTCTTTTTGTGGTGTGCTTCTTTCCTGAGGAGTTGTTAGGTTGCGTGTGGTTCTTCTACTCCCTACTGTCTGTTTTCTAATTTGTCGTATGCGTTGGGACACTGTGTTGCTCGGACTGACTGACATCTTGGGTGAACTTCTCCGCTCCCCTCTGGCTCTTCCAGGAGCCATCTCTGTCTTCTGGGGGAGCTTTCTGCTGGTTTTAGGCAGTTTTTACTGAAGAAATGTCCCTGTTCTCAAATGGCGAAGCGGGATGCAGTCCCTGCGCCTCCGGTTTCAGGCACACTCTTCTGCGCACCCGGTCTGCCCCGGACGTGGGTGCCTGCTCCCTCTGTGGGCTCAGACTGCTGGTCGGAAGGGGCCTGGCGTGGAATAACTTCCCGGCTGGCCACTGGGTCCTACAGAAGCCTTCTGCCCTTTTCAAGCAGTCTTAAGAAATTTCCTGTTTTATGGGGTGTTAGTGACTTTTTTTCCTGGTCGCTAGGTGGCGCCAGAGATCTCTCCTATTGTCCTTGGGGGGCTGTTTTTCGCCTCCCCCCACCCCGTGGGACAGAGAACAGAGCGGGAATGGTAGGGTACACCTCAACAGCTTTGGGGTGCTGTGTCTGCCTTGTGCCCCACCGTCGTGGAGAACCCACGACCCGAATTTTCGTGCCCCGGGTCTCAGTTCAAAGCCCTCAGTTCCAGGACATGGGCTGTAGCCCAGTTCAGTGGCGCGGGAATGGCGCCTTTTGCACTGCTCCCGTGCCTGGGCGCCTGGTTCCTGCTCACTCAGGGAGGGACCTTCACCTCAGTGAGGACCTCCGTGCGTCTCCCCGCAAGCCTAGGTCGTCTCCCCGCAAGCCTAGGTCGCAGGCGCGGGGACCTGGGCAGCCGCGATCCAGGTCTGCATTTGCTTTTCAAGCTCCCCGAGCGCGCCGCGTTTCCGCGCCAGCTTACCGGCAGCCCGGGCTGTGTGCGGGTCTCCCGGGGTCTTTGTTCTTCTCTAATGGCGCCCGGAGCCGTTCGCTCACCGCCGCGGCGGATCCTGCAGGGTTCGCCTCAGCTCCCGTTCACGGGGTGTGGTGGCTGCAATAGTTCCTTTCCACTCACAGTCCCGCTTGCTGCGTCGTTTGTTCTTGTGGGCCGTTTTGGTTTGTTGTTTCCTCCTCTCTGCCGGTCGGAGAGTGCCGCCTCTGTGGGCGGGGGAGGGGAGCAGGGTTCTGAGCTTCCCTCCCTTCTAGTCCTCTTTTATGGCCACTTTCTTCTTCGGGCAGTTCGCTGGCGTCACCAGTTTATCTTCCGTGTCCCACTTCTCACTGGGACCTGCCGCTTTTCCTCCCTATTCACTTTTTTTAATGGGAGATCTTACTCGCAGCGTCTCCTAGCCGCCATGTTGCTCCGCCCCTGGAAATTGAATTTTTATTTGAAATATGTTAAGTATTTCTTTTGCCATACTCTCTTTCTTCTTATAGGTTTTCAATCAAGTGTATGCCATGCTTTGGATGATGCCCCACAGTCCTTAGAGGCTCTGTTCTGTTACTTTTTTTCCATTCTTATTTTCCCTTCTTCATACTTCATTTTGCATTGTTTCTACTGACTTATCTTCAAGTTCATTGATTCTTTTCTTAACAGTGTCAAATCTATGGATGCATCCAGAGTCTGGGTCACAACACTGGGGGCACAGTGTCAGAGAGGGCACCCCAGGGGGACCCCCAGTGTTCAGCAGCCTCTGATGCTCCTTCACCACCACCCACACTCAGTGGGAGGAGATGATGCTAGCAGTGAACACCAGAGGCAGGGATCTTGAACCATCTTATAATTCTGCTTACTGCAGGTAGCTACAGTGGATGACACTTGAACTTAATTCCAAAGGACAAATGGAAAGGGCTGACCTAGTGGTGGGGAAAGAATGCAAGACAGAATAACAGTCCCTGCAAGAAAGAGAGGGCATTGAAGAGAGGCAATAGAGATCCAGATGTTATATCCAAACTCATCAATTTGCATTTATTCAATATGTGCAGGTTTTCATCTATCAATTATTCTTCAGTAAAGCTTTAAAAAAACCCCACAAAACCCAGATGCTGACTTCCTTTACTTTAATGTGGCCTCCTGAGGTTTTGATTGAAGAAATGTCCTCAGGAGCTCACTATGAGGGGACAGAGGGTTAGCCAGCAAGAATTAAAAGTAAAGCACTCTCTCCATCAACCAAGAGGATCTTAGGTTATTAGTTTCGAATGTCAGGGTGTCCAGGTCACCTGAGGGGATGTTCCGGGTCAGCTCTTGCCTTGTGTTTGTGGTAGCTGGGCTTGTGGGCTGACGAAGATGGTTGTTTCTTCCAGAAATGTTGTCACCTGGGCTCCAATAAAGTAAGGATTTAATGAACATCATTTCACAGGAGTGCTCTGTCTCTTCAATGAAATCTTGTTAAGCAAACCTTTCCCTTATTTATTTTTCTCCAAACCAAAAAGTTCAAACCAAACCAAAATTCTTACACCTCCATTTTTTAATCTGGGGAAAGAAGTTGGGATAATTATAGATTGTTTCCCTTTGGCGATTATATAAATGTCATTCTCTGCTTGGACTGTCATTTTACTGGACATTTTTATCGAAGATGTTTACATTTCTGCAACACATTTGGAACAAACGAAGCAGCCGTTTCTGCAGGGATGTGGCATTGACGGTTGCCATGGGAACTGTGTGAAGTCACAGAAAGTAGATTATCTCATAATGCATTACCCAGTGTCAGAAACAGGCAGCCCGACGAGAGAACAAACTACCAATTAAAGAGCGACAATTCAGGGCCAGAGAATAGGAACAGAATAGAAGCCGGTGCCGAAAGGTCATGTTTAAGGTAATTTATTGGTTACTTTGCTCTACGCAAACCAATTATTCTGATTGCTTTCCACCTGTATAAATGTATTTTAACCAGTTCAGACTTCAATAGAGGGGAATGTGGAATGTGACATTTTGGAGAAATGTTCAAGATTCGTTTTTGAAAAAAATCCTTTTGCTCAGCCAGTGAGGTTTTTATATTGAGTTATTATCTTTTTATTCCTGAAAGTCTTCAGGAGGCAGCTGAACGACTTAAGGGCACAGGTTGCTGCTGTAGGTGCCAGTTCCAGCTTTGCTACTCCACGCCTCTGTTTCCTCCTCTGTAATGTGGGAATCATAACAGCCTCTACCTCTGCATAATCGTTTCCATTCCATGGGCTGGTTTTGTGGATTTAATGAGATATTTAGTAATGCCTGTCAATGAAAGCACCCCAACTTTCTTGCAAAGAAGGAAGGACTTCAAAACTCATCTTGTGGGGGGACAGAGAAGACAATCTGTGTTTGTTGCAAAGCCTCACTTGGACTAATATTAAAAGTCACCTAGAAAACTATATCAAACTGTAGATTTTGGGACCTGTGACAGACCCTGGAGACCTGCGTTTTAAATGACCTTTCTAAGTGAATGATTTGTTTTAGCAAACCTAATAACCACTTGTGCTCATAAGAGGCATTTAGTTGTGCTTATCGAAATGCATTTTTCTAAATCCCATTTTCCTAGTTTGATTACCCTGTGTGCGGTGGCGCCTCGAGAACAAAAGTTTTAACAAGTGTCTTGGGCAATTCTGAGGCCGGTTGTGTAAAAATCACACTTGGGCAAACACTGCACGTCAGAGTCCCTCCAAGTCCCTTCCCCCACTCAAACCTCACTTCTCCAGCTGGAAGGAGGGACTCCTGACTTGCTTCTGGGGGTGGTGGGGTGGAGGAGGGGAGTCTTTGGAGGAAGAGACAGGAGGTGTGTAGGGGCAGGAAGGCCCAGAGCAGGATCTCTATGATCCGAGCATTCGGGTAAAGGGGTGTCCTAGAGCCCTCGGTGGCTTTTTCAGGATTTTATTGGCCTTTTTACCAGGTACAGGGCAAGCAAGGTCGGGGGAGGCCGGGAGGCTGGCAGGCCTTCCAGCCCCCACCGGTGAATCTTCACTCTTTCTGGGCTCTCTGGTGTTCTCATGGTCCCTGCTTCTCCCTTGCTGCTCTGCTGGTTCTGCTGCTCTTCTCTCTTCTCTGTTCTCTCTCTTCTGCTCGTTTCTTCCACCACTGGTACTCTTGCTCTCTCTGGTCTTGTTCTGTTTCTGTTTCTTTTCCCTGATGCCTTCCCCATGACACCACCCTTATTGCCCAGTCTCAGCCCAGGTGTGTCCACCTATGTATGCCCACACCCCACTCCAGGTGCCCAGCATCAGGCATGCGTCCAGGACCGCAGGGATACATCATTAATTCTAATGGCAGGAGGGCAAAAAAGCCTGATAATCACTTACCCTACAAGGTGAGAGCGTCTTTCCTCCCTGTGGCCAGCTGCTGCTCTCACAGAGACCCAGACCGGCTCCCTGTTCCTCTGACCACCGTATAAGGCCAAACAGAAACCAGCCTAGTCCCTTTGTCCGCTCCCACCTCCCACCTTTCCAGGGAAGGAAAGTGAAAGTGGCACCCCCCCCCCACCCCTTGGACTTGTTTCACACATTTGCCCCAGTTTTGCAAACTTAAACAGTAAGGAAGAGGATTAACCGCTGGCTCTCAAACAAAAAGAAAAACAAACTGTGATTTTAGCCCTGCTGATCTCTGTAGTCTAAATGTTCCCACCAGGGCTGATTCCAAGCTGGTGAATGGAGCTGCTGAAGGCAGCTTTGAGAAGAGAAACCACAATTTGCTCTCATGAGCCTGCAGGAACCAGCTCCAGATCACCTCAGAGGTAAGTGAGAGGATCTGGCTGTGGTCCCATTGGGTATAAAGACACAAAAGAATTGGCCACTTGCCTGGGGTCTAGTCTCAGCCTTAGGCTAGATGGGACAAAGGAGGGTTTTCTGCCTGAGGGGAGGCCCAGGCCATTTCGCCAGGGTAGAAGAACCACATTATCCCCAAAAGGCACAGATACCTCCTTGCCTGTGCTGACTTCCATAGGTTGGTTGTTGCTGCCTGGAGTTCTGTATAAGAAGGATTCTGAGATTTTTTTTAGTTTTGCAGGAAAAGTTAACTGCTTGGTTAGTGAGCTCTGAACTGGACACAGGAGAGGGGAGTGGAGGTACATTGTAGGGACAGCAGGAAGGCCCAGTACAGGATCTCTGTGATCTGGGCAGACTGGTAAAGGAGAGTCCTGGAGCCCTCAGTGGCTTTTTTCAGGCTTTTATAGAGGTTTTAACAGGTACATGGTAGGCAGGGGTGCTGGGGCGGGGAGGGGCCGGGAGGCTGGTAGGCCTCCCAACCCCCAGCGAATCTTGACTCTTTCTGGGGTCTCTGGCGTTCTGTCTGCTCTCTCGTTCTGCTACTCTTTCTCTTTTGGTTCTGTTACTCTTTCTCTTTTGGTTCTGTTCTCCTTCTGTTGGTTCCCCATGACACCACCCTTATAAGCCCAGTCTTACTCGAGGTGTGCCCACCTATGCATGCCCACACCCTACTCCAGGTGTCCGCCATCAGGCAGGCATATAGGATCACAGGGATCCATCATTAATGCTAATGGTGGGAGGATGGAAAAGCCCGATACTTTTTCACTTACCCTCCATGCATGCATTTGACATTCATGACTTGAGTTTTCATTCATTGATTCAGAAAATATTGAGTTCCCACTAATTCTAGGTGCTGTTATAGGCACTGAAGTTAGAACTGTGAGCAAAGAACTTAGATTCTAGTGGGAGAAAGATAATAAAGAAATCCATCTGCAATATGTCAGGTGGATTGTGAAAGAAACAATTGCATTAAGGGTGCAATAATGATGGGGTAGAGGAGGGCTATTTGAGATAGTAAGGTCAGGAACAACTTCTTGATCAGATGACCATTAAACAATGACCCAAGCGAAGAAAGGGAGAGAGAAATGTGGTTTCTCCAGGAAGAAAGATCCAGGCAAGGGAGCATCAGGTGCAAAGGCCTGTGCTAGGAGAGGTGTGTATTTGTCCAAGGAACAGCAAGGGCATCATTGTGATGGGAGCTAGAGAATAAGGAAGAGAGGGGTGAAAACATGGGATGAGTACTCCTCACGTTGAGGTCTATAAGGCTGGGTCCAAAGCCTTAACTTGAGGAGAATCTCCCATCTGTACCAAGTTTTCAAACTTAAATGGATAGTTTACCAAGAATTCAAGGGCCTTACTCAAATGTCTTTTCCATTAGAGACATGAATAGATTTCCTCTAGCTCAGGTACATCTCTGGAAGGAAGAAAGGCAATAAAAACACAAGAATAATAGTAGGAAAAATCCCTTGTACTGCCAAAGGAGATGGATCCCAGTGATTGCTCATTTTCAGGAAGGAAGACAGGAGCAAATAGCTTACTAGATTTTCATTTGGACACGTGTGATCATAATACACAAAGGGGTTGTCTGTGGAGGAATGTGACATGTGTTAGAGTCTGGCTGGAATGGATTTTAACTCTACCTCTGCTATTTTTGAAAGTTTTCCTTCAGTAAGAATGTATTGAATGCCGATTTCCTGCCTGTTTCTGTGCTAGATACTGAGAGATATAAAGATGAATAAGATACTTCCCTCTCCTCAAGGAGTTTACAGTTGATTGAAGAGTGGTGTGGATGACTTAGAGCAAGACATTTACCCTCATTGTCTTCATAAATAAAATGCAGGTAATCATGTTGTCCTGTGAAGGGGCTGGGGGTTAAATGAGATAATGCAGAACAAAAAACCCAACCATGGTTTTTTTGTCCATCTTCCACCCCTCTTTTGGAGGGTAGGACTGCCTATGTGATGTGCTCTTTCCCATTCTCATCTGGTCAAATTAAAGATCAAGAACATCCTTGAAGGCAAAATCATCCATCACAATGCACCATGATTTAGGGCAGCAAAAATTTTAATACCACATAATACTATAACAGTCAATATACATCATTAGAAACTTTCCAGAGCCACAGAATGTACAATTCCAAGAGTGAACCAAAATATGAACTATGGGCCTTGGGTAATATGGGTGATAATTTATCAATGAAGGTTTGGAAAGTGTAACAAATGCACCATTTTGTTGAGTGATGCTGATAGTGAGAGAGGCTACATACGTGCCAGGTCAGATCTCTGTCCTTTCTTCTTAATTTTTCTGTAAACCTAAAGCTGCTTTACAAAATGAGTCTCTTAAAGCACCAGGAAGGGCCTCCCTTGTGGCCTCCTCTGCGGCACGAGTTCAATCCCCGGACAGGGAGCGACCCACATGGCGCAGCAGACCTCTCCTGGCTCGCCCGCTGCTGCCCTCAGTAGTGTACTTTGGTCAATCTGCCTGTCTGTTCCCCGCTTTGTCTCTGGTGAATCCTCTCACCACCTGCATCTCTGGCCTGTACCCCAGCTGTTGTGTGCATAAATATATCAGTTCTTTAGGGTTCTTTAGGACCTGAAATGAATTTTCCAAATAGAAAATATTTTAAATGTCTTCGGGGCAACTTACAAAGCTATATTACATCCACATGTGATTTCAGCTCAATTATGAGTTCCCTGAACCCCAGGTTTCCATGAACACTGAGTTCTCAGGGGGTATTTAGCTGAGATTCGAGAAGCTGAGAGTGGGGAGTGTGGGCAGAGGTCCACTTGCAGAGGCCAGAGAGGGTTAGGCCAATAAACTGGCTCTCAGTATTAAGACTTGCACAAACTATAGATGGTCTGTACATGAGCTTCAGTCTTGTCTTTCTCCCTGGCCGTCTGTGTTAAAGCAGCATCTCCTCCCCTCGTTGCTCAGTCACCCACCAATGGGTGGAGCTTGAGGGGGAGGGTTGAGCAGGGAACAGGTGATGGAAAGAATGGAATGGATGGGCGTTGGTGTGTGTGTGTGCGCATGCACACGTGTACGCGTATGCGCACGTGCATATTTATGTGCACATGCACCTAGGTTATCAAACAATCAGGAAGATACTTTTATTGATTTTCATCTCCACATAGACAGCAAAGGTGGCAGGTGATAGGATGCTGGCTTGCATGTCTTACTTCTGATACCACATGTGAAAGAGCAAATTCAGGGTTGCCTGGTCCCTGTCTAGTGGAATCAGATTTTTAGCTGGTTATGTTCATGCGTGCATTTAGACACCCTGAGCATGTCATTCAGAGAAGACCAATGTCTCTATACTCCAAAGCCTTTGTTTATTTATTTGCATCAACATATTTAATTCCTCGGTGCTGAGGGCATTTTGCAAACATTAAATTACCTGCTAATCCTCTCTGTGTCTTTATAAAGCAATAGAGACAAGTCTTTTATTATAAAACATTGTGAACTAAATCTGAAAAATAGACTTAAGAAGACAAGGGATAATCAAGAGGGATGAGAGAGAAAGAAGATGCGATAGGAAATTGAGTCCTACGTGAAAAGAAGCCCCCCTGCAGCTTCCAGTCAAGTCGGGAAGCCTCTGGCAATGTTCCCCTGCAGCTGGGGCCCAATCCAGCTGTCCCGTATTCCATGTAGTGACCCTGTAAGTGCGTTTCTAGTTTTGCTACTATATCGTAGTAGCTGGATAGCCTTGAATAGATATCTTCCTACTTGAAGTTTAAATTTTCATATCTGTAAAATGGGGACCAAAACAGCATCTAGAGCATAGATGTATTGAATGAATACTTGTGATAAGTTCATTTCTATCACCACCAGCAGCAGCATACATTACTATCACTGCTGGTAAGCAGATTATTTGTTCCCTGGCCAAACTTGTGTCTGAGAACTTTCCTTGGTAGACTGATGGCAAAATGCTCCTGGTTCCCCACCATTCCCCTTTCTGATGCACTTAGTGGTGCAACGTCTCAGCTCCTGCTATCTCTATGTATTTATGTGTGGAATTTGCATTCGTTTTGGGACTCACTTTGACCAGTAGACTATAGAAGTGATGTTGTTTCATTTCTGAGTTTAGACCTCAAGAGAACGTCCATGTTTTTGTTTGCTGTCTTGGAAACCTGTCTTGTTACCTTGAGTACAAGGTCAAGTTAACATACTGGATGATGAGAGACAGTCCAGGAGTCCTCATGATCCCAGATGACAACCATTCCCACTCAATCAGTCCTCAGTCACCTTAAGGATGACCACAGACATGAGTGAGGCCAAATGACCCAGGCTCTTCCTGGCCCAGATCTGCAGAACCACCCATCACACTGGTAAATTTGTGAGCATTAAAAATGGATGCTGTATTGTTAGTAAATCTGGGGTGTGGGTTGTTAGGCAGTAATAGCTAATTGTCCTCTTTTTGGGTTTATCTTTCCATGATCTTACTAGCACCTTTCTTTCCTAACTTACAAAGGTTAATTCATCCTATGGGTTTATCTATTTATGGCTAACTCTGATCAGGGTCAGTGTGGAGGAAAAAAGATGAATCCAAATCCCAGTCACCGAGAAGCAACAATCTGGTTGGGTAGGTAGATGTGGCAGATGGATGACTATAATGAGGGGTGAAAATGATAAAGACCGTAAGAGAGTTTTGAATAAAAGAAAATGGCATTCTGAGAATAAAGAGACTATTTCTAGCCTGGAGTAGGGCAGAATGGGAGAGTTGGTGGAAATGACATAAAGAAATTCCTTTTTTCCTAACTTACAAGATTAATCTATTCTATGAATTTATGTACTTATGACTAACTCTGACCAAGATCTGTGTGGAGAAATAAAGATGAATCAAAGTCACAGGAAACAAGAATGTGGTATATCCACACTATGGAATACTATTCAGTCATCAGGAGAGATGAAATGCAGCCATTTTCAACAAAATAGAAGGAGTTCTAGTAAAGCAAGTCAGAGATTGAGCGGGAGACAGTGTAATTAAAAGAAGGAAGCTTCCAAAGAATATTTTTTCTAGAACCATGGACAGGGGGCTCCTCAACTTTAGATGTTCTTAAACCTTGGATTTGGCCTGAACTGGGGATCACCCTAAGAAGGACGGGGAAGTGGAGCGAGGTCACTAATGGAAGAGAAGCTCATATGAGATGCTGACAAGTGTTGGCAGCTGGAATCTGCATGCTGGTGCCGTGGTGTCTATTCCAGAGTGTTGCCTCAATGCTGATGGGTGTCTCCACTCTCCTGACTAAGCTGAGGCGGGTCTTCAGCTGCAGAATTTGGCAGGGAAGAAGAGAAGAGGACATTGACTTGATTTCCCCATTAAGTTTGCTTAATGGGACTAGGATATAATTGACTTTTGCTCCCTCAGCAAAACACTAATGGGACACAGAGGCAAAAGTGGCCAGTAGCTACTGGATAGGAAATAAGAGACGTTTGCAGGTGGATTAGCAAAGGACAAATCATATCCAGTTAATGCAGAGTAGGGAATAACCAGAGTTCAAATGCAAAAGGATTTTAAATCCACTGAACAGTGACTTGTACCTTGCTAATGGAATTTGTGCAGTACTCAAAACTGAGGGTCAGAGGAAAAAATGGAACCAACCAAGATAATCTTTTCAACAGTTTTCTTTTTCTTTTCAATCTCTAGCCATCTGAATACTAAACTGATTTTTCAACTGGTCTGATTTTGCTAATATGATACTTCTGGTAGAATATGTTTAAAGGTTAAAAGAACATATTTAGATGTCGACTATACTTGGATTTAAGTCGTTGATTTACTCTGCTTTCCTTATAACCTTGGGCAAGTTATTTAATTTCCCTAAAGTCTTGGCCTCATCTAGTCCTTATAGATGACAGCTACAGGTTTGGGTGATACATAGACCTCCTGGACATACATGGTGGCCTGGATTCCTATTCTTTCATTTGTAAATGGGGACAGTATCCTTATGGTGATGTCAGGAGAGTTAAGTACTTTAATGTATACAAATTGCTTAGCTTGGGAGCTGACACAGAGTAGGCATGCAGTAACTATTGTTTATTAATATGGGTATGTGCTAGGGATCTTACAGGATTATAGAGTTTAATCCTCACAACCATCCTATGAGGAAAACCTTGCCCAAGTTCCCAGAGCTAGTAATTGAATATCTTGGATTTAATTTAGGCAGTCTAACTCCAGAGCCTATATCCTTAACTTGTATGCTTTGAATAGTATGTACATGTTTCTTCTTTGCACTCTCGCTTCTGTCTGCCTATCTATCTATCTATCTATCTATCTGTCTATCTATCTATCTATTTATCTATCTTTCTTCTTCATCATCATCTGCCCCATCTTTACCAATCGCTATATTTTTATTGTCTGTCTACACTATACACATATTTATGGACATATAGTTGGGCCAAAATACAGAGAACACAACAGAGACCCAGGGGACCTAATAGACCCCCCAATAACAGAGCTTATTTTCTAGTCTAGGACTGTCTGAAACCTGTGCTGGGATTTTTTTCTGCATCAAGATTATGATTAAAAGTAGTCAGCAATTCTCTTTTTTTCAGTACAGTTATTTTAAATTTTACTGTTAAGAAAGAAAAATATAAAAGTGTCAACTATTTCCTTCAACCATTTGTGCTCCCAGCAAATAAGAAAGTTAATTATAATGAGAAGCATTGGAGCTGACATTTGGGGGATGGAGAGTATATATTTTCAGGAATTAGGATGGTACACATATCACTCACACACGCTGGGGCCTTGGGAGCCTTCATAGCTGGCTTTGCTGTCTTTCTTCCAGGCACAGCTACAAGCATCACTCTTTTAAAGGCAACAAGCTGGCCTGGAGACAAGTGGCACCCAGGAAAAGTGTGACGCGCCCTGCACATTTATATATAGACACTCTATGGAACTGACAATTATCTGCAGTAATAGAGGAGAGTTGGCAGCATGCAAGATCCAAAACAGCAGGCAATCCTCAAATCATAACTCTTTAGCTTTGGAATGCATGGAATTCATTGGGATAATTTTGCATCTGATTAACTTTTCTAATTAGGCCTCCTATAAACCAGCACGACCTCTACAGCGTCTTTCCCATAATATAAAAATCCCTCTGCAGTAGTTCCCAATAATTTGGGAGATGACTCTTGGTTGGCACTCTTTCCCATCTTTGTTGTTAGTCATTGTCTGCCTCCCTCCTTCAAGTCCTGTGCTTCATGCCACCTAGCTGCCCTAAGTAGGTGATCTGATTCTAACCCCACCAAGAAAATGGAGACCTGCAACCATTGCTGTCAACTCCCTGCACATCCATCTCCAAATAAGATATCTGAGCAAACTATTCATAGATTTCCTGGAAACTCCCAATTTCAATCATTCTGTCTTGTTTTCCCCGAGAAATATCTGGATATGCCAATATTTTTGAACCCTCAGTAAATTTCCCTAGATTGCCTCTTTTTGACCCCAAGAGACACAAACTGCTCTGTGTTCAGATATTTGGTTAAAAAACTCATCCAGATTTCCTGCTTCCTTCTGTGCTCAGAGGAAGAAGGGCTCCATACTCCAAAATAAATCCTTTCTTGTGCTTGGTCCAGTTTCCTTTTAGCAAACGATGCTATTGTCAGACCCTCTCCCAGTTCAAGCTCCTTTTTTCCACTGGCTTCTGTTGTCAACCTTCCTACATCCTTTAGTGGTCTCCATGCAAAAAAAAAAAAAAATAGACAAAACAATCCAAAAATTGTGCAGAATCGAACCTTTCTCTCAAGCTGTTTCTTGATTTTTTTTTCTCTTCGATTACTGTTATTAGTCTTTAACTTTCACTCATTGTCCAACCTGCAGCTATCTTGCTGGTGCTGTCTCTTTCCACTGAAAGCATACATTAGAAGGAGACCAATAATCTCCATCAAAACATTTTTTTTGCACACTGCACCGTTATTTTTTGAGGTCTATTTTTTCCCACGGGTCTGTTCTTTGAGATCAAGGAGCCTTATTAATTCTGTGTTCTGGCATTCAACAGAGGGTTCAGCATATTGCAACTTCTCAACTAACTTTTTTTTAATTTAAATTTTATTTTTATATTCCCCATACAATTATAACCCCCTTATTTTGACCCCAATCCCTCTTTTCCCCGCCCCCCACCCCCCATAGAGTGTCTCTGGTTCATAGTTGTTTGTTGATTTTGATATTTTCTTATTTATAGTTATTCGTTTTCCTGGTCCCTTATTTAAGTTTTCTAGATTCCTGCTATGAGTGAGACCATCCGGTATTTTTCTTTTTCTTTCTGACTTGTTTCACTGAGCATGATCCCTTCCAGCGCCATCCATGTTGCTGCAAATTGCATGTGTTTATCTTTTCTGAATGCTGAGTAATGTTCCATGGTGTATATGTACCACATCTTCTTGATCCAGTCATCTATTTTGGGTCATTTGGGTTGTTTAAAGAATGAATGAGCTCTGCCAAAATCATGTGCCCTTTTCATTGTAACTCTCATGGTCTCTTCAAATGCCTTTGTTGCTGCTGACAGTCCATCCTTCCTTGAAATCCTCTCATGCTTTGGATTCTAGGATGTTGATTCTCTCTTTATAGTCTCATCTCAACCTTATCTTAGAGGAAATGGATAATGTCTTAGGCATTCTTGTATCCCTTGTGTCTTATGCAGGGCTACAATAAATTGAATGGATTAGGATAGGTGAATCACACTGGATATGCAAGAATTTTCTGCATTCTAATTTTATTCCAAGGAAGATATTACATAAACAGGGCTTTCATTCTCTTAAATCTCCGATCTCTCCAATATGTAGTAGTTCAAACTCTGCTTTATTTATCCCTTGGATCATAAGATATTTGCTGCTATTAAGTATGGCACACTTTTTGTAGTTAGCCTTGGCATTTTTTTTAAAACAAGTACCTTAAAGTTTTAAATCTAATTTCAACTAAGAAATCTGATTGAAGGTCAAGTATGCTTTATCTCTTTTGTAAGAAGAAGCAATAAATATGCCCAAAGCTACCTGCAAATGAGTGGTTAAAATGAAAGAAGAGGCTGGATTTACTGCCCCAAACACAATTGAATAGATTGATTATTAAAATGGCCTCAATTCTTTACTGCTTCTTGTGCCCTTAACTTTGTAATGTGATTTTTTTCAGTGATGTTTCCCATGCATGTTGACTGACTTTATGACCTTCCTTGGCTGACTGAATATGGTGGAAGTAACTCTGTGCCGATTTCCAATTTCAGCTCAGGGATAAAGAGGTCTGGGGTGGGTGCTTGTATTGATGCTCCTAGAGCCCCATATATCCATGTGATCAGGCCAGGCTACCCCATTGAGATGGAGAAATCATGTTAGTAGATATGAATCGTTCCAGCTCATGGCAACATAGGTTTCTGAGCCACTATAAAATAATGCCTTTGGGAGTGGTTAGTATATCCAGACGAAGGCAAAGACTGGGTCAGAATGTCTGAACTGGTGTGTTTGCTCATCTCTATGGTGAAATTACAATTGTCTGACTGAATTTGATTGTCTCCACTGATTGTTTTTGAAAAGCAGTTTTATTGAGTTTTAATTTACATGCCATACAGTCATTTATTTAAAGTATATAATTCCGGGCCTCCCCGGTGGCGCAGCGGTTGAGCGCTGGGTTGCGAAGCTGCCCGCAGCCTCTGCGGTGCCGGTTCGATGCCCGGCTGCTTCCCGGCCACCGGAGGAGGGTCCCACATGGCGCGCAGACCTCTCCTGCCGCCCGCTGCTCCCCTCAGCAGTGTGCTTCGGTCCTTCTGCCTGCTCTGCTCCCCGCTCTGGCTCTGGTGAATTCTCTCACCCTCCCGCGCTTCTGACTGTACCCAGTGCGTGTATAAACAAAACAAACAAACAAATAAAATAAATAAATAAATAAAAGCATGCCTCTATTTAAAAAAAAAAAAAAAAAAGTATATAATTCCATGAATTTTTAGTGTCTTCAGATCAAATGACCATCACCAAATTAATTTTAGAATGTTTTATAGGGTATCACAGAAACGCTGGACCCATTAGCAACCGTTCCCAACTTCCCATCACTCCCTCCCAGCAGTCCTGGACAACCTCCAATCTACATTTTATCTGTATAAATTTGCCTATTTGGAAATATCATATCAATGGAATCACATGATACATGGTCTTTTGTGACTGGTCTCTTCCACTTAGCAGGTTTTTAAATGTTCCTCCATAATATAGCATCTATTAGTACTTTATTTCTTTTTATTCCTGAATAATATTTCATTGTATGGATATATCATGTTTTATTTATTCATTCCCCTGTTCATGGGTATCTGTATTGTTTCCACTCTTTGGCTGTTATGATGAATGCTGCTGTGGGGACATAAGCTTTTGTTTCTGTGTTTGCACCTAGGAGTAGAACTACTCAGTCACATCATATCTTTATGATTGATCTGTTGACGTTCTGCCAGATTGTTTTCTGCAGTGGCTCCACCATTCATTTCCACTAGAATTCTAGGAAGGCTCTAATTTCTCCACATTCTTGTCAACACTTGTTATTATCTGTCTTGATATAGACATCCTAATGGGTCTGATGGGGTATCATGCTATAGTTTGAGCTTATAATTCCCTTATCTCTAATGATGTTGAGATCTTTTCATGTACTGATATGTCCATTTGCATATCTTCTTTGGACAAGGATTTTGTTAAAATCTTTGACTATTTTTAATTGGATTATTTGCCTTTTTTAATTACTGAGTTATATTAATTGATATCCACTGTGTGCACAGCGAACATTTTCCATTAAGATACAACCCTCCAGTATAACTTGCATTTGGCTAGTGGTTCCCAACATGACTGACCGTCAGCTGTATTCTGGGGAGCCTTTAACAATGAAACATCTTAGGTCCTACCCTTGGAAATTCCATCCTCATTGAGATACGGAAATTTTGGGGATTTGTATTTGAACCAGTGTACCAAGGCATACTACCAATCAGTCAAATTTGGAATCAGATATTTGGCCTATATGTTTCTAGGTGGAATAGTGTGAAGAAATAAGGGAACTTACTTGATATTATAAGTCAATATCAGGGGAAAATAAAGGCTTCCAGCTCTCACAGCATGGTATATTCTTTTCGACATGTAGGAAATCTTAATAAGTGCTGTATTTGGAGAGCAGCAATGGGCAGAGGATGTACAAGGTTCAGCTGTAATACTTTATTAACTGCTCTTGAAAGGCACAGACTCTGCTTTCTGTAGATTGTAACTCACAGGCCACAGGGGAATAAACTAACAAGAACTCAAAGGAAAAAGCAAATACTTACTATCCCCTGCTATGTTCAATAGCAGTTGTCCAAATAGATCCCTACCTGGGAGATGGGGAGAGGGTCAGGGTGAAGAAGGTACTGAGCAAATTGTGAAGGAAAAAGTCATGTTAGGGATTGGGAGCAGTGGAATATCCTTGAGCTCATGAAATCAGGAAATAAGCATCAATTAATCCTCTATCATCATCTTCTAGATTCTGGATTAATTTCTGGGAGAAAAACCTCATCAGATCCCCTCTGACCAAAAGCTGGGAATGATTCCAACTTTTGGATTGGGCACTATGACTAGAAAGTCACAGATCAGTTTTTTTATCTTTCCTTTGCAAAAATTCTTTTCAAAGAGATTTGTAGCAGCCTTAATTAGGCAGTCAGTCCTTTCAAAAGCAGTTTATAAGTTTGTATGTAAACTGGGGTCATAACTCTGCTGAAATAAAGATAGAAAAATACCTAGAAGGAAGTAAACCAAAAGATTAACGTACTGTACATTCCCAAAATAAGCATGAATGGATATTTTTAAAATGAGTAAATTTCTATTTTTGAGGTAGGTAATACATTTAGATTTAAGTGCATGGAAGCAAAGAACAGACTGCCTGGGCTTAAATTCCCACTCAGCTACTTATTAGCTGTGTGGCATTGGGAAAATTAGTACCCTCTTGTTCGTCTAAAATTCATCTTCTCTAAGATTAGCATATTGTAGAATGGTTCTCATAAAGCTGATGTGATGATTCAATGAGTTAATCTTTTTAAAGTGTTTGCTGTATGAACCTAGCTTTTAATAAGCACTATATGAAGCATTTGCCCTAATTATTATGGTTTTAATATTGTTGATTTTTGATGCATTTTATTCAGCCACATACTCATTGAGCTGCTCGGCATTAATAGTTCAGAGATGCACAGCCCGGGGATCCTGGTTGGTGAGCTCATGGACATTCCAGTGAAAATCACTCTCACTTTCCCCCTGATTTTGGATGAGGTTTTCCCAGCAGCAGGCTCGTGACGGGTCTATGCACAGGGCTGGTGTGTCAGTTTTTGAAGTACCATGTTCTTCTGTTTCTATCCCTCAGTGTTCATTTAGGATAGTGCATTCAATGCACTGTGCTCTTACCCCATGCCAGCATCCTGCTCGGCTTTCCCCAGACATCACAGACTTTGAGACTTAAATTTACTCTGAATTCTACTCGACAGAGGAAAACATATTTCTAAGAGTGTCAGGAAAGTGAAGACTTTTTTTTTAAACTTGCTTCAGTGATGTAGCCAAAATCACTCCAGCTCTCACAGTGAGAAAGATTATTGTCTCTCCTGCACTGGATCCATTGGCATCAAGGTTCATCCTCTTGTCTAATTTGGTCAAGGTCATATTGCTACTAACTGTGATCCCAAAGCAGGTGCTATTAATGACTTTTTTTAAAAAAAAAAGATTTTATTTATTTATTTATACAAGAACCAGGGTACAGGCCAGATGCGGGGGAGGGTGAGAGGATTCACCAGAGACAGAGCGGGGAACAGAACAGGCAGACTGATGAAATACACCGCTGAGGAGAGCAGCGGGCGAGACAGGAGAGGTCTGCTGTGCCATGTGGGACCCTCACTGGCCAGCCAGGATCGAACTTGGCGCTGCAGAGGCTGTGGACAGCTTCAGAGCGTGGCGCTCAACCGCCTGTGACACCAGGGGAGGCCCATGCTATTAAAGACTTGGTGATTTTTCTTCCTCAATTTCTGTTTGTGCCTGTTGTAATGAGCATTTTCATCAGCCTCTCCTGCAGAAGTTTCTGGTAGGCTAGCTTTCGGCTTTCACACTGAACCAGGCTTGGAGGAGCGTGTGAAGGTTGAGGAAATGTCTGAGCAGAAGGAGACATTCATCAAATGACTCACCATTTGCAGGCACAAGAATGCAGTCAAATTCCCTGCGAACAGAAGCAGATCTTGATAACGAAGAATCCCATGCCTTTCAAACTTTCCCCTACCCAAGATCTGAAGGAATAAATATTCAGATACCACTCAGTTTTTTTTCAAGATATGAGACAACATTCTTTTTTGTGGGGAGTTCAGGCTGGGGCTTTCTAAAGAGATGGTTTTCCAGTGACATCTCAAATTTAATTTCCCCACATGGAGAGAGAAATATCATTTCTTATTTGAAGACTAACTCCAGCCAAGCTGGTGTTCCTTGCCACCTACACTTCCTGGGATTTGGAAGACTGCTGTGTGCTTTTCTGGCTCCCAGAACATGAAGGGTTAACATCAAAGTCTAAGCAGGAATTTAAATAGGAAACTGATCTTTCTTTTGTGGTCTGTTGAATTTAAGCTTGGGGAAAGTGATGAAGAAGAGCATCTATTTGCTGCTCTGTCTCGGTGCACTGATATTTATGTAAAGGCGGGTATTTAGCCTCTGACACTATATGTGCTAAATTTTGGTTAGCATTATTGCCATGGAAATTGTTTGGAAACTGTAAGGTAACAAACAAACAAAAAAATTGATTCTCATGATTGATTCTGCATTCTTTTTTTAAAAAAAAGATTTATTTTATTTGTGCATATAAGAGCTGGGTGTAGACCAGAGGTACGGGGTGGGGGCGGTGGTGAGAGGATTCACCAGAGAAAGAGTGGGGAGCAGAACAGGTGGAACCCATGAAATACACTGCTGAGGGGAGCAGTGGGTGAGACAGGAGAGGTCTGCTGTGCCATGTGGATCATCTTCCTGGCTGGGGATCGAACTTGTGCTGCAGTGGCTGCGGATACCCTATTAGTGCTGCGTCTTAGCCCCTTGTGCCACCAGGGAGGCTCTGCATTCTTTTTTATTTGGACCTTCCTAAAGATTAATCATTGAGTTCACTTGGCATTGTCTTTTTGAATTGATATGAACTCTCAAGGGCAGAACCCCTAATTCTCTGTACTTCTTAACCTGATCTCAGCCCCAGGGAAAATTATGCCATAATAGAAATTTTTATTGTCTCTCTTTCCTGTACAGGATTCATTATAACCAAGGTTTTGTTCTCTTGTCTATCATTCTTGTGGATTTGGAAAATGGTCTGGCATTAACCAGTAAAAACTTTAGATTTTAGTTTTACAGTAGGATTTAAAATGACGTTTATGGTGAGCTTTCAGGTGATGGACCTGGAAGAAGATATTTTAATGACTGGAAGAAGAATCAGAGTTAGAAAAAAGGGAAGACTGGACTCTCCCATCAACAATAACTAAAATTTATTTTAGTGAATCATATTAGAAAATGTAACTATGATGATTGCGACATCAGTTCTGATCATGGCTTTGGATTACAACTGGTTCAACTTCCAAGGTTGCTGGGGTACAACTGCGGGTGGAGTTTGATGGGAAGGGAGGGAGCCTGCTGGGAGTGGAGTATCTACCGAACCAACCTCCATTTTCCAGGTGGGATGTCAGTGTTAGGAAAGCGAAGACATGAAGACATGAAAGAAAATGAAGACATTCCTTTAATCGTGTGCAGTAATGTAACCGAAGACCGTCATCACTCTAGTTCTTGGAACAGAAAGAAGGTTAAAAAGAGCATTAAAAAGAACTGAAGTTTAGCCAAATAAGAATTTCCTGCTTTATTGCTTTTTGTGGAGACACAATTATTTATTCCCTCAAATATCTTCTGCAAAGGCATAGATTTGTGAAGTGAGACTAGGCTCCTGGCCCTAGGTTCCACAGTTAGTTGTTGGCAAGATTGGGTGTGAAGTCAGAACATTGAATAACTGAAGTAAAGTACTGTGATTAGGAAGGATGTTACCCTAATTAGATGGAAGACACCTTGATAAATGGTGGGCATTTCATTTTGATAAATGCATTTAATAAAACGTATTTTCTGATGTTCCGGATAATATCATGGAGACATTTAAATCCAGGCAGAATATGTTAGAGTTGGACAGATATTCCCAGAACACCTAACTCCATAGATTTAAAAAAAGACAAAACATGGAGGCAGAGAAAAGTGATCCACCAAAACTCTACTTAATTAATAAGACACAGACCTGGAGGATTCCTGTCTCCCTGTGCAGTGGATCTTCCTCTACTCAGGGATTTCAGAGGTCAACAGAGATATAATTTAAATCTAATTCTGAAGCTCAAAGTTTTTAGAATACTTGTACTACACCCCTCTGTGGATATGGTTTGGGTCACTTACTTGGGATAATATTGAGGAACTGACATTACACTTGTTATAGAATATGAGTTATATTTAGTATAAAATGCATCCAAACCTTCCTTCCATCCAGTCATCCATGCATGTATCCATGTATCCATCCAACTATCTGTCTATCCATCCATCCATCCCTCCATCCATGTATCCATCCATCCATCCATCCGTCCGTCCGTCCATCCATCCATCCATGCATTCATCCAAATTCTTTTTCTCTCATCCTCAACATACAACCAACTACAAAGGTCTATATTGTAGTTTTCACCTCTTTGACATTTGCATCTACTGTCTTACTTCCATCCCCACTGCCTTCACCCATTACCCCTAGCCCTGCCCCAAATCAGGGCAGCATCTCCTTCCCTTGAACGCCTACCACATCTAACTCTCCCAGCTATAGCTCTGACTATCCTACAAGTGTGATCATATAATTTTCTGCTTAAAATCCTTCTCAACTTAACCATAGTTTTTTTTTTAGATTATGTGATTCTCCTTTGTTTAGCATAGTAGGTTCTCCGTGATATCACCCACTGACTTCTTCATTTCTCTCACCGTCCTGCCTCTCGCCCTACCTCAGAATATGATGATACACATGTGCTCTCACTAAATGTTTGCTGAGGACAGACACATCAACCCACTTGCCTTTCCCTGAACTTGTCATTTTCTCATTATGTTCATCCCTTAAACATGCTCTTCTTTGTACCGCAAATCCCCAACTCCCTTTACATCTGCTACAAAAAAATCTTGCTTATCTTGTAAGTATTAGGTCAGACATTATCTTCTGTTGCTCCTCTTTCTTCCCTCTGCTTTGGTCTACACTTGGTTCCTCTCCTGCTTTTCTAAACTCTGCCATCCATGGGCAGCAAGCCCAACCTCCTAGATGCCCCCCTCCAACAAGAGGACTTCTATTGTCTAGCTTGCTTATCTTACAGATAAGGAAACTAAGTTTCAGAGCAGGGACTAGCCAAGGAACATACATTTGGTGAGAAGTAGAATCAGGACTAAAATCGAAGTCCCCTAAAACCCCATTCAATTCAACATTGCCTAGCACGTCCCCATATGTATACTGTTTTCTTCACAATTGGCAAAATTATTCTCACATGTAGTAGCTGTGTGATTTTGCGAAAAATACTTAATCTCTCTGCAACCCTGAATTAATGAAAGAAATACAGTGTCAGACAACTCTCAAATGTAAAGGGCAAATGTCATTTTATTTTTTTATTTATTTATTTTTTTTATCTTCATGTACTTTGGTATTATTTCTTTTTTTTCTTTTATTTTTTTTTAATATTAAATTTTATTTTTATATTCCCCCATACAATTGCAAACGCCCCATTCTGACCCCAATCCTTCCCCTCCCACCCCCCACCCCCAAAAAGTGTCTCTGGTTCATAGTTTTTTGTTGATTTTGATTTTCACTTTCTTATATTCATTTTCCTGGTCCCTTATTTAAGTTTTCTAGATTCCTGCTATGAGTGAGACCATCCGGTATTTTTCTTTTTCTTTTTGGCTTATTTCGCTGAGCATGATCCCTTCCAGTGCCATCCATGTTGCTGCAAATTGCATGTGTTTATCTTTTTTGAATGCTGAGTAATATTCCATGGTATATATGTACCACATCTTCTTGATCCAGTCATCTATTTTTGGGCATTTGGGTTGTTTCCAAAGCTTAGCTATTGTAAACAGTGCTGCTATAAACACAGGGGTGCAGGTGCTCTTTGGAATTGATGTTTCTGTGTCCTTTGGGTAAATACCTAGGAGTGGAATTGCTGGATCATATGGAAGCTCTATGTTTAGTAGGTCCAGAAATCTCCACACAGCTCTCCATAGTGGTTGGACCAGTTTGCACTCCCACCAACAGTGCACAAGAGTTCCTTTTTCTCCACATCCTCGCCAACATACAGACACATCACCCAAAGCAGTGATAGTGAAGAGAAAGATAAACAGCTGGGATTACATCAAATTAAAGAGCTTCTGCACAGCAAAAGAGACAATAACAAAAACAAAGAGAAACCCCACCAACTGGGAGAACATTTTTGCACCCAACACTAATGATAAAGGACTGATCACAAAAATCTGCAAAGAGCTGATGAGACTCAGCAACAACAAAGAAAATAATCCAGTCAAAAAATGGGCAGAAGAGCTAAAAAGAAACTTCTCTGAAGAGGAAATGCAAATGGCCAACAGACATATGAAAAAATGTTCAACATCACTTGTAATCAGGGAAATGCAAATCAAAACTACCATGAGATACCATCTCACACCAGTGAGAATGGCACATATTAAAAAAACTAGCAAATGTCATTTTAGACAAAAGTCTGTGAGTTTGTTCTTTCATTCAGAACAGCATGCAGAGCCAATCACCTGGAAAGTCAATAGGGGACCATTGGTCTGAGCATGAGTGTCCTTGGATTTGGGGCTTATTAAGCTCTTGTGCTTTAGTACTAGGCAATAGGATGATCTAATCCATTGTATGATTTTAAATCATAACACCTAATAGTACAATGATTCTTGGTTTAGAATGAGGGACTGTGATAATTAGCTGCTGTGCCTGGAAAACACATGATTTCAGACTCGCCATGAGTTCAATCCAGATCCCCCACTTTCTGCTTAACCATTTTGAACGAATTATTTCCTCTAAGACTTAGCATCCATCTCTGGAATATCTGTGTCACAGGATTGTTTATTCATTTCTAGGAAACTTTATCAAACACCCACTAAGTGCCTATTGTAGACATTCGGGCATCATTGAACAAGGCAACGTGAAGAATCATATGAGATAAGCGTCGGCAAACCCTACACTCAGCACCTGGCATGAGTGAAATGCTCAACAAATGACAGCTGTATGCATCGCATGTTCTTGGTCACGGAGCAGAACCATGTCGTGCACTCTGTTTATTTTAAAGACTTCCCCTTGCCCACAAGGGATGTGTGCAACCTTTGTTGACTTCCATGCTCACCCGATCTGTTGAATTGGGGTGATGAGTCCAGGCACCATGTCGCTGAGTGGAGTTAGTGTCATATAATATCAAAAGCTTTCAAGGGGGTGGCAGAAGAATGTCTCTGGAGACACTTTTATTTGAAATAGGGATAAAGGTCTCCATGGCAGGCTAACTTCTTCCATCTCTCAATATTGTGTGTTCTACCTCCTTTTCACAGGCTGTGTTGGAAAGCGATGAAATGGGACTAGGATCAGACCGTGTGCAGAAAAGGATTTTTCTCATCTTTGAATCAACATAACTCAGAGTCTGTTTCCAAGAAATTGGTTTGGAAGTGCAAATTCTACAATTTTTCTACTTCCCTGTTACCCTGGTGAGCACCAGTCTCTCCAGGTCCTTAAGAGCTGTACACCATTGAAGGAAATATTGGTGCTGGAAATAGGATAAAACATAGCAAACATCCTTGGAATTACCCTGCAAGGTGACGGAGAGAAGAATTCACAGTGAGGACGTTCCATGCACCAGACAGCGTGGGGGGCGCTGGGGACTGGAAGGTGATGAGACAAACGAGTTCTCTCCTCAGGGAGCTCACACAGAGCCTCGTATAAGCAGGCATGGAGAGTTAGGGAAGACTCTCTGAGTTTGGGCTTTTTAATCTCAGACCTGAGGACCAAAAAGGACCAACAAGAAGACCGGAAAAATTTACCAGAGGGAAAGAGGACATATGCAAAGACCCTGGGGTGAAGATGCATTTTGAAACTTGGTGTTTTCTAGTAACTGAGAGGAAACCATAGGGAACGGAGCAGTGGGGATCTAGAGCAGCTAACAAGAGCGAGAGTGTGGGAGGTTGGCAGGCTGTTGGAAGGAGTCTGGATCTTAATCCAAGTCACATGAACTCTCCAGAGGATTAAAAGGAACATTTTTTAAAAAGTTTGTAATCCTCAGATCTTCAGAAGAGTTGCAAAGATAGTACAGAGTTCCCTTGCACTCTTGACCCAGTTCTCGCTGATGCAGACATCTTCATAGCCACGGTACATTGATTATAACCTAGAGATTAGCACAGCACAGTACTATTAACTCCACATCACTGTGGGTTTAAGCAGGGAGATGACTTCATTTACTTCATGTTTGGAGAAGTTGGCCAAACTATATGTGGGAATGACTCAGAGGAGGGTAGACTGGAAATGGAGGACCAGTTAGAAAGTCTTGGCAGAGAGCTAAGTGAGAAAAGGTGGGTATGATGCTGGCAATGGGGATGGCGGATCTGATAGGGATTGGGATTTAGCGTTGGATGGGAAACGCAGAAGGAATGAAGGAAAGGGAAACAAACGCCGCCTAAATGTGAACAGTAAGATGGAAGTTAGACTGATGGACTTGAGGGAGAGTGGGACAACTTTGCAGAAAAATCAAGACTTTGGTTTTGAACAGGTTAACGTGAGATGCCTGGAATTTTGTATAAATATGATCTGTCACTTACACACTAGAAGAGAGCCCAAATTCGAGGCCTATCTGGACTAAACACTTGCTTCCTACTCTTAGCTCTCTCCTTTGAATGAGCAGGAGGCAATAGTAGTAAACATTATTGAAAAGTCCGGTCCTGCACTGGATTCCCAAATTCAATGAATAGGTAGATTTGGGGCAATGGAAAGACACATTAGTATCGCAAATATTTGAAGATTGCACCTTAAAAAGGGAAATCAAACATGCAAATCACAGCCCGGGGGCCAGGCACACTCTGAACTTGGGCCTGGCGTCCTGTAAAGGGCAGGAACAGGCACCAGTGCAGGTTTTCTAGGATCCAGCAGACCGGGTAAAGGAGGAGTCAGAGTCCTCAGTGGTTTTGCAGGCCTTTTATTGGGATTCACCAGGCATACGGCAGGCAGGGGTGCTGGGGGGCCGGGAGGATAGCAGTCCTCCCAGCCCCCAGCAAGTCTTCACTCTATCTGGGCTCTCCGGCCTTCTCTGCTTCTCTTTTGGCTTCTGCTTCGGCTTCATCTGGTGTCCCCGTGGCGCCGCCCTTAAAAGCACAGTCTTAGCCCAGGTGTACCCACTCCAGGTACCCGCCATCAGGCATGCATTCAGGATCACAGGGTTCCCTCATCTATCCTGATGGCGGGAGGGCAGAAAAGCCTGATATTTTTCCTTACCCTACACGTCCTTACTGGTAAAGTGAGACCACGTGACGCCAGGGAAGGCCAGCGAGCTGACCACACGAGGTGAGGTTTAGAGAGCGCCTGGCATGTAAATGTGGGCGCGTTTCCTCTCCTTCTCGGCAGATTTCCTTGGTGAACAAAGCAATTTCTTGCACTTATAAAACACTCCACAATTTTCAAAGTGCTTTACATGCACAGCCTTAGAGCCTCGTCTAATTTTCTCTGAAATCAGAATAAAATGGCAGTAGCTCTTTTTCTTTTCAAAGTAAGAAAAACTTCAGAATTCAGTTAATTCAATGATTGGGCTTGACTTAATTTAGTGTGGAATTAAGGGCTTTCAGTGAGGGCTGGGCTCACTGACCATCACATTAACCTGAATCAGCCTCTGCATGGAACGACCCCAGCACTTCACCGCCCAGGGTTCCGAAATCCTCGCTGACTGTTTGCAGTGAACTCTCCTTGTTTATTTCACCACCAATTAGTGGATTTGCACACTTGGGCAGAGCTTGGTGCAGGTATGTAGCTGCTCCACATGCAGCCCCCATATTCCCTAGCTGGTGTCAGGCTACCATCCCTGCCCCAGGGCTCTGTGCTTCTGCCTACTTCTGCTGGGTCTCTCTGCCCCTCCAGCCTTCTCTGCACTTCTCCCTGGACCATCAGATGTCAGAGTGTGCAGGTCTGTCTTGCACACATCATCCCTTGTCTTACCGTTTGCTTAGTGGATGCTTGCTAACCTCTTCTTGTCTCTGGAGCTTGGTAGCCCTCTTCATTTGATTGAAGAATTGGAGACCATTTTATCAGTTTCTTCCACCAGCTGGATCCCGGTTGTTCATTCACTGACATCACCCATTCAATGGTTCACTCAGTCACTGAATTATTTGCTAACCTGCTTTCCTCTTTTCATCCATTGCTCTTCTTCATTCTTTCCTGTAGTAGGGAATTGAGTCTTTAGAGCAACAGTTATTGAAAAGAGGGTGACTTGTGATGGGTATGGTCTGGGTATCCTTATGGGCCATATGTTAGTGACCCCTCCACTCACATGCTGAAACCCTCCTCCGGATTAGGAGGTGGAGATTTGGGGACAAAATGAGGGTAAGATGAGACCTGAGAGTAGAACTCTCCTGAATGGGATTAGTGCCTTTTGGAGAATCATGAAAGAGCTTATTTCTTCTCTCTTCTCTCTACCATGTGCAGATACAAGAAGTTGGCAGTCTGGACCCCAGAAGAGGAATCTCACTGGAACCTGACCATGTTGACACCCTGATCTTGGGCTTCCAAGCTTAAACTGTGAGAGAGAAATTTTTGTTATTTATAAGCTATTAGTTTATGATATTTTGTGATAGCAGTCCAAGCTGATCAAAGATTGCAAAGCAGCAAGTCCCCAAGGGCTGAGGTTCACCCAACCAGTACAATCATTATCTAGAGTTGATGAGGTTCCAAGAGTAGCACCTCAGAAATCATCTTGTTCATCCCATCCTGTCTCATGGAAAAGAAAATGGAGGTCCCGAGGGTGAGCTGTCTCCTTGACAGTGGGGATGACACAATGAAAGTTACCCACCTCACAAAGTTGGGGAGGCAGGTATTAATCCCCACTCTGCCAACTCCTAGCTCTGTGCCCTTGGTTAAGTGCCATTTCTCTTACCCTGTGTTCTCATTTCAAATTGGGGTCATCATACTTACATTGCAGAGTTGTTGCAAAGAGTCAAAAAGACTACAAGTAAAGAGCCTAGCACACTCTCTTACAAGTAGTAGTTGCTCAAAAAGTGGTGGCTATTATTAATTGGGACCGAAAACCTGGAACCTGAATCCTTGGTCTAGAATTTCTCCTTCACCCTGGGCTGACCAATCCTCCACAGGGTCTGGTTCTAAAGCCTCCTTTTCTGCTAAGTTTTCTTGCTCCTCTCCCTCAGAGTTTTTTTTTTTTTTCCCTTTCTTTGTGGCTCATAAGATTTTCCTTTCGCTGAAGCCATTTCCTTCTGCCTTGTATTTACAGTGCCGTGTGCCCTCTGTGTGGCTGTGCACCTACATAGCTCTCCTGGGTTCCACAGCCTGAGGGCAGAACACTGTCTATAGGTCTTTGTGTCTCTTTAGTTTAATTATCTTCCATCTCTAATGAGGCAGTTTGAACTTTGTTAAAAATGCAAATTACTTGGTCCTACTTTCGAAAGATTCTTATTCAATGGGACTTGTCCATGTATGTGGATTTTTAGAAAATGATCTACCTGATTCTAATGTAGGTGGATCTTAGCACTTTGGGGCTTATAACCCATCTACCTATTTTGGTGGCTGTCAGAAATCCTCATTAGTTGAATTTGAATAAGATGTATTCAATTGTTATTGTTCCCCAACAAACCACACCTAATCAACAAATTGCTTTTTCTCACAATTCTGTGCGTTGGCAATCTGACCGTTTCTGCTGGCCTCACCCGGGTCCCACATGAGGCTGCTTTCAGATGGAGGGTCAGCCTAGGCTAGGTCAGTTGCATCAACTGGGCTTCTCTCTCCATGGTGTCATTCATTCTCAAAGAAGTTAAACCAAGCTCCCTCACTTGGTGGCAGCAGCATTCCAAGGGGATAAGCCTCATGGCATAGGCATTTACGAAGTCTCTGTGTGTTAAATTTGCTGACATCAGGCCTCCCTGGTGGCGCAGCGGTTGAGTGCTGGGTTGCGAAGCTGACCACAGCCTCTGCAGCACCGGTTCGATCCCCGGCCACCGAGTGAGGGTCCCACATGGCGTGCAGACCTCTCCTGCCGCCCGCTGCTCCCCTCAGCAGTGTACTTTGTCAGTCTGCCTGTTCTGCTCCCCGCTCTGACTCTGGTAAATTCTCTCACCCTCCTGCGCTTCTGACTGTACCCAGTGCTTGTATAAATAAATATATAAATATTAAAAGAAAATGCTCACATCTCATTGGCCACCACAAGTCACATGACCAGAGCTGGTATGGGGGAGGGGCATGCCTGACTTCTGGGAGGTGTGACTTATCAGTAAGATTGCCAGGCAAAGTATAGGACAAGATGTATTTGGATTTCAGATAAGTAGAGGATGTATTTTTTCTTTTGGTATAAGTATGTCCTGTGCAATATTTGGGAAATACTTATGTTAAAAATTATTATTTGCTAATTTTTTAGTCAAACTATGTCTTTTACAATATTTGGGACATATATACATTAAAAAATTATTCTTTGTTCATCAGAAATTCAAACTTAACTGGTCATCCAATGTTTTTATTTGCTAAATCTGCATCCCTATATTAGAAAGAATTAATGCAATATTCGTTCACCTGCATTCTAATCTCTATTACCCTTCATTATGAACTTACTGCTTTGGGCTTTTTTTGTCTCAGATTAGTCTGAAACTGGATTCTTGCTTCTTTTGCTTTTTAGTACTAAGAATTGCAATATTTTGAATTCTCTTAGCTGATATTTTCTTGATTATCTGAGGAGCAATTTGCCTCTTTGTTTCTTTCTCTCTTTTTTCTCTTGTCTTTTTTCTTGAGTATTTTCTCCTCTGGATGAGATTTGCTTCTGGAATCTTCCATCTTTTCCATTTTTCCTGAAGAAATTCTCTTCCCCAAGAGCCAGACTTCCCTGTAGACACCATTGTTTCATCTGCTTTGTATCATAAATTCCTTTTGCAGCCTGGGGATGCCTAAGGACTCCTCCTGGGAGTAGTTCTTTTAAATGCATAAAATAAAATACAAAGAACATCAAAGAATTATATTTAAATTTGGTTATCAAAATTTTGATAAAACAAACAAAAATTGTGATATCATAATATACCTACTTCTTTATCAAAACATTAAAGAATAAGATCTAGAGGCAGGTCTCCTTCAAAGTAATACATGACTGTCAACTGTATTTCAAGATGTCTGCAATATCTACAATATGATATAAAAATGTCTTGATTCTCTTGGTCACAGAATCAAAGGTGCTGAAAGAAATGCTAAACATCTGAGTTTAATGAAAATAAAGAGGAAATTTTTTTGGCCATCCAACTTCACAGACCCCTGAAGACTACAGTTCTTAGAGGTTCAGGTCAAGAATGTCTGCATCTAAAGAAATCTGAATCAATCCGTTCTTTTTTCTGGGACTATTCTGCCTCCTTAGCAAAAACACCTTATTTCGCTTTGAAACTACAGCTGATTAGCTGCAGTTAAAAACATTGCAAGACAACTACAAATGAAGCAAGTTAAACTTCAAAATCTTTTCTTTTTATTGGTAGATGCCACCCAAAGAATAGAATGGAGTCCCTTACAATATTTCTGTCCTGTTATCTCTACTTTTCTTAGGACTAGTGTTTTGCAGATAAAGCTCTCAAAATTAATTCCAGTCATGATCTGTGACTTTTGCTTGTAATTACTATTTGAACCAAATCATTCTTCCGCCTGATGTGATTATTGATCATCATAGAGTTACTTACCCAATATCATTTCCTCCGTAAGTGCTTCTCTTTCTCTCTGGTGATGATGTCACTGATCGAATGTCCTTCCAGAGGCAGTGATTGATTTATATTTTACTTTCCTTATCTGTCCATAGGCTGGGCTTCTATTAGCTTCAGGACACCCTTGGGTCCCCCTTTTGTTGCTGCCTCACATGCTTTGTCATTCTCCTCTGCTGACTCGCTATCTTTTGTCTGATCTCAAACTACCAGCATGTTCCTGGGTCCTATCCAGAGTTCTTTGTTCTTTTCTTGTGTGTGCTCTTTTCTTGAGTGATCGCATCCATACCAAGACTTTATAAACCAAGTATTTATATATAATGCTGAAATTATGATCTCCAGACCTGACATTTCTCATTCTACCAAGACATAGGATGTTATTTGGGCCATTTCTGTTGAATCTGAAGTCTTGGTCTTGTAATATTGCACTCGTTTATACTGGCGTCTACTACTAAGGTCCTCAGTAAGACTTCATAGACCATTCCAGTGGCCACTGATTATTCAATTCTTGGTTTATTTCTTTTCCTTTAAAAATGTAACCTATGGTCTGTGCCTCTTCTGTGCCAGACACAGAAGGCATCGACGAATAAGGCATCGACGAATAAGGCAACATCTTGCCCGATGTGCTCCTGATGGGGGGAGAGGATGAGGAAGCCCAGTTGTTGGTTTGGAGCCTATTCCCCTGGGGTAAAAAATGGCTCTTTGGAAGCAGGAGTGCTTGGATAAAGTTCCAAGACAGAGCTGGAGGATGCTGTATACGTGACTGGGATGGTGGGTGGAGAACTACTTTAAAGAGGGGAGAGGTTTGTGCAAAAGAATTGAAGACACTGAGGATTTGCTCTTTCTAAGAAAATCATGAGGACTAGAGGTCAGATCATGAAAGGTCTCATGTGTAACATAAAGGAGTACAATGGGGCAGTCATCAAAATGTGAAAAATAGAAAAAAAAATCATGGTTAGTATTTCAAGGTCTTTTCTAATTGGACGTTGGCTTAGTGGGGAATGATTAATGGAAACAGGGAGACAATATTTTCAGGACTAAGATTTGGGCCAGGAGATGGGAAAGATGTCCCCTATGACAGTGCCTGGTGTAAGAAGCAGCTTGAGACCGCTAATAAGGACACAAAAACATTGAAATGCCAACTTTTATGCTACGTGCAGTGTGTGTGAGCTCCAACAATATAGATGGGTTTTATTTTCCTTCAATTTTGTGTCTAGAGCACTACTGTGGCTGATTTTTTCTCACATTTTGATTTGATAAAGAGATGGAAATACTGAATTTCTAGATTTCCTTCTTCCATTTAGCAAACTCTCAGTTGATCCTTCAGTTCTATTAAATAACCCCACAGGGCAAAGTTCTGTGGTCCTCAAACATTTTTACCAATCATCTAGCTGGTCTCTGAGTAAGCACTGAGTCTGTAATAGATGGATTTAGAGGTTTACTGAGATCCCAGCTATTAAACTCCCTTTACATGATGACTGGATTATATCCTGCAGTTGGCCCCTGATGGAGACCCAGTCCTCACGCTGGGCGGGGGCTGGTGGGTAGAGGAGGAAGGGGCGAAATGGGAAAGAGAAATGAGGGAGCTCATTCCTGGGGGCACAGCTGCTGCTCAGCAGGAGTGGGGGACAGAGCAGCCTGGCAGGCATCCAGAGTCCCTTCCTTGCTGTAATTGCCAAGTGTCAAGAGAATAAACCTTTCTACCTGCTGGGGAGTGTACATTCAACAAAGAGACTCTGGAGGAGAGGATGAATCAGACCTGTGCAAGGGAGCAAGGAACTCTTATAGATTCTGCTACTGAAAGAGACTTTTGAGATTCACCCATGTAGACAAAGCCTACTCCTCTTGCTGCATTGGGAAAAACAACAAGACAATTGGAGGAAGGGAATGGCCCAATTCACAGGGCTACAGAGGAACCAGGTTAGTCTCTGGTCTCCTCTGTGTGATTTAAGACTGTTTCTATCATTCTCTTGAAACAGGAATCACGGAGACAGTGGGAATAGGATGTTAATTGTATCCCTCAGATGGTTAGGATCTATCGTCTTGGCAGACAGCATGAATTCCTGGACTACACTCAGATCTTTCTTCACATCTCCAATCAGCTCAGCCCCCTACCTGAGTCACAGTTGCATCCATCTAGTTCCTTCCTTATCATTTCTCCTTGGCTTTTTCACAATCACCTTCAGATATCTGTGTTATATTGGCACCTAGAATTCATTCCAAACTCCTTTCTGAGTACCTCCCTGTACTACAGAGGCAGAGAAGCTAGCAGTTTTATTCCCAGAATCCCTTGCAGGTTCCACCAGTTATATGCTCTTGCATGAGATTTGGAAGGTGGATGCACTGTCCTGCTTCAGTTGCTGGAATGTCAGATTCTCCCTCAGCAGCGTGCTGGGCTGCAGTCATTGCCTTTCTAGATGTAGAAAGAAGAGAAGGCAGCTGCTGTTAGGGTGACAGAAGAGTGCCTTCTTGATGGCTGGATCACAGTGCTAGTGGTCTGTTGTTCTTGAGATCAGTGGTCCAATATGGCCTTCCTGGTTGTTGCAGAGGTATCAGCTCCCCCGGTGAGCAAATCCTCAGACTCATTCTTAGAGGATGAGCATGAAGCAGGTACTGCTAAACCTTTTAATGACCTTGTAAGTATCTGTGGTAGATTGTTCACAAAATGGCAGCATGTCTTGCCTCTCCAGATGCCCTTGCCTCTCTGCAATGAAACTTTGCAGCTCATGCCATTAAGAGGTGGACTATTTTTCCCACTCCTAGAATTTGGGCTGGCCATGTACTTTGCTTTAACCAACAGAATGAGGCAAAGTGACATTATGTTCTTTATTTCTCTACCTTAAGAGGTCTTGGATATACTTTCTGTTTTGCAACTCTCCCAGCAGAGAGTGAGAAGCTCAAGCTAGCCTGATAAATAATGATAAATATATGGCCCAGTGGCCCCCTTCATGCTCAAACAGCAGCCAGTCAGTACCCAGATACAGAGATGCTTAGATATTTACATCAGATATCAGACCAGAGAGATACCAGCCAAGACCAGAAGAACCACCAAGCTCGGTCCATTCCACATTGACAACACAAAGAAACATGAACTAAGTAAATGGCTCTTGTTACAAGCCAGTTTGGAGTTGTTTGATGGATGAAAAGAGATAACAGAGGGAACATCTAATTCCAGGAATTAAATCCAATCCTGTTTAAAACAGTAAGAGTGGCTTTTGCTGCATGCAATTAAGCTTTGGTGATGTACACTGAAATGCAACATTTCCAAAATCAACCTTATCATATTCCCTGACACACCTCTGGTTCTTTCTCTCCTGGAATTTCTATCAATCCATTAGCAATTTTTCCTTTTTGATGGCCATTGTATCTGATCAACCACGGGGATTCATCATTTCTGTGTGTTTTATATATCATTCTGTGTGTGTGTGTGTGTGTGTATAAAATCTCCACTGTCCACAACCTAATCCACAAAAGTAGGCATAATTGTAAGTAACTAATAACTTTTGCAATTATTAGCATATTTTTTTCTCTGCCAGGTCCGTCAAGGGCAGGGATCTTGGTTACTATTGATTCTCAATGGTTAGCATGCTACATTTTGTATAGGACATACCCAGGAAATGAAGTATGAAGGAAATGAAAGAATGAAGAATAGGCTAAAGACAACTGTTAACTGGGAACTTGTTATATGCACAAGTCTATGCTTTACCCACAGATATTCTTTTTAAAAAGTTTTATTTTTATTTTACTATAGTAAGAACACTTAAAAAGAGACCTACCCTCTTAACAGATTTTTAAGTGTGCCGTACATTGGTGTTAAATATGGACACCACTTTGAGCAGCAATTTGAGAATGTATTCACGAAGAATTACTGAGACCTCACAGCCTTTGACTGTGAACTTATCTCCCTGCCCCTGGCAACTCTGTTCTGCAATCCCCTTCTTGCAGGTTGGACTATTTTAGATAGAGGTTCAAGCCTGTTGTTGCATATGGCAGGATTCCCTTCTTTTTTAAGGCTGACTAATATTCCATTATTCTCCATTATACATATCTCATTTCTTGAGCTATGTAAATAATGTGAATATGTAAATAATACTTAATATATGAAATATATCAATATATTTATATATGAAGATAAAGAAAATGTAGTATACTGGAATATTATACACATACATATTCACACACTGTTTGGATCAATAGACCAGGGTTTAACCTGAGTATGCACATTTTTAGTGGGATTCCCAGGGAAATCTCCATGAATCATGCTCAGGAGGAAAGTCTAGATGAAGGATTTAAATTTTTTGAAGCCATGTAAGATTTTAATGTCTCTTCACTTTTTTCTTTGGTATTTATGATGCACCTGCCATGCCGCCGGGTGTGCTGATGCTTAAGTCATGGGCTCAGCCTCCAAGTATCTTATTTTAACTGAGAAGTCAAACTTTTTCTGCATGAAGTATATAAGTGGATGTCATATGACAAACTTTCTTGAGGGGAGCTTTCTTTTATGGACCAGGGAAACCTGGGATTGGTGGAAAGGACAGAGACAAAGCAAAGGCACCCGATTTAAGGGCTGTCCATCATCTCTGGGAAGCAAAGATGAAAGAAGGAAAAAAGCTGAGCTCCTAGGATATTAATTTCTCACTTGAGACTTGGGGATAAATTTGGCTACTGGAAAGGTCACTGGCTTAGAGTTTTCCTGGTTTTTGTAGTCTATCTCTTCTTGAACTAACTGTAGAACCTTAGAGAAACTATTTTACATTTTCTGAGCCTCAGTATCTTCATTTATAAAATAATCTCTGTCTTATAGCATTGTGTGAGTATGAGACATATTGTAAGCAATGTACATCTTAGCCCAGGGTTTGGGCTTCTGGTAGTACTGAAATGGTGAATAGTTTGTGAATCCCAAAGGGTTAAGCAGTACACTACTCTTCCTAAATTATAACTTTAAGCTTCAGTGGGAGAAGAATTTATAGGACCAAGGAAAGATGTGTAAAATTTGAATGCTCACTCATCATTATGAGCTTTATTATCCTTTTAGCACTTGTTTTACTTTCTGAATCCCAGTTTGTACATCTTTAAATTGGCAGCAAGACTATCACCTCTTCTTATAGCCCAAGTTAAATGAAAATCAACCAAGGTGAAGAATTGAGCGTAGTGCCTTGAACATATTAGGTGCTCAGTAAATATTCCTTTAGCTTCCAGCATTGGGATTAAAGGAGTGCTCTTAGAGATGAGGATCTACCCACCCATTGCTTAAGAAAAGAGCTTAGGAATTATAGGGAATGAAGGAAACTAGTATCGACTAAAGACCATGTCACCGAGAAATTTGTGGGTGTCTCAATACTTTGCCAGTTAAAATGCAAGATTCTGTTGTCATGAGAGATAGAAAACCCAAATGAAACATGTTTGAGAAAAAAATGCAAAGGAACGTTTTGTATGCTGTGTATCTTATGTGACTGGTAAGTTCAGAGTAGAGACAGTTTCAGGTGTGGCTGCATCAAATGGTCCTCAAGAAGTAGTCATGCCATCCCATCTCATGGGGCTGCTTTTCACTGCTGGTTCCCCCAGCAGGCTCCCCACAGTGGTGACAAAATGACTCACAGCAGTTCCTCATCTTCCTCTGGCCCTCTCCTCAATCCATGCAGGAGGAACACTTCCCTAAACTCTTCAGGATAGCTCCTCAGATGCACGGTGATTGGATTGACTTGGGTCCCTTGTCCATCTAGAAATCCATTGTAAGAACAGAAGGATGGAATACCAAGACTGGTGAAGGACAAAGCCATGTGCCTAAACTTGACTCTGGCCTGGCTGGGGCTCGCCATAATGCAAATCCCAAGGACCATGAATGAGGGGATGTTGGAGCCCTCTAAAATGTGTCTAGTCAGAAGGGGATGTGGATTTTAAATAAGAACCACAGATTCCACTACAATAATTTTCCTTCTTGTGCTATTTTCATTCACCCACGTCTATTTCCCAGTCCTGATGCCCTGGGAAGAAAACACTCTGTGCTTGTTTTCCACAATGAAAATTGGGAGGCAGAGCTGCATTCTAATTTGAAACCATCTTTGGTGCGAGATGGAGAGTGAGAAATAGACCAAGTCTTGCCAGCAGTGAGAAGGAATGGGAAGCAGGATGAGTCCCTAGAGGCTGTCAGAAGGGGAGAGGACCCACGGGAAGTCAGGCTGGGAGAAATGAACTTCAACAAGTTTCTGTTGAAGTTAATAACCAGTGCCCGAGGTTCCTGGGCGCTGATGGTGCTGTTCAAGGCCCCCCTCCAAATCCTGCTTTCATCAGAAAATGAAGCTTCTGGGTCAGGAGAGGCTGCCCTGTCCTGAGTCCTGCTCTTTGCTGACTCCATGATGCCCCATGGGTCATCTGCTAGAGGACAGCTATCTTCCCGGGGAGGAAGGGCTGTATCCGCTGGGTGGCACATTAAATCATGCCCCATGGGGGCCAGAGCTATTAAAATAGACTCCATCCCCAGGAACTGAGCAAAACACATTGACCAGCCTTTCCATCAAAGGCGGCAGCAGCAGCAGCCAGATTGCAGCAATAGCAGGCTCCCTGCACTCAGCATTTTCCTTGTAGAAAACAAGATCACAAAATGACTTTCCACATCCTCCCTTCATCTGCGCACCCCAGAGATCACCGGCAGCCCTTGCCAGTTGGTGCATTTGCTCCATCTCTGTTCACATCCATTTTTCTTCTTGTCATGGAAAAAAGACTTAACAAAACACTTACATTAATAATTCTGATGCCCTGTAAATGGTCAAACCCCCCAGGGATCCCCTTGGCCTTTCTGCCCCACACGGCCTGCCCCCCACCCATCCACCCTCACTGTAGCACAGCGACATCTCTTACGTTGATGTTGGACCTGAACATGGTAATAACTTGTAGCTTTCTGCATTCTGGCTCCTCAGTTATTAATCACTCCTTGCTGAGAACATTAAAGAGGCTCCTAACTTAGGGCTTTTGTTTCTAAAACAATGCTGACGCTTCCTCAAGGGGACAATTTCATCAACTTATCAAGGAGCTGGCCCTCACACAGAGGTCACCCGAAAGTACAGCAGTAATTAGTTAATTAAGAATCTGGAATGACCATGGTCTTGCATAGAAGCCTGCTGTTGTATTTTAAGTTACAAGGGCAACTTTAGTCCAGGTAGCCCAGTGGTTTTCAAAGAGGTCATCTGGCAATGTCAGAGGCTTTTGGTAGTTACAATTTGGTGGTATTTGCTCTCAGCATCTGGTGAGAAGAGGTCAGGGAAACAGCTCAACATTCTAGAATGCACAGAACAGCCTCCCACAATAAGGAATTATCTAGTCCTGAATGTCAGTAGTGCTGAGAATGAGAAACCCTGATGTAGCCTAAGACATTGTGATTATTTAGTAATGTTTCAATTCATTCATTCATTTACACTAGACAATGAAGCATGTACTCTGTGTCATACTATTCTATATATCAGGAATTTAATTAGGATCAAGACAGTCGGGAAACATGTTCCTTGGAGCTATTTTTCCAGTGGGAGACCCTGACATAGAAAAATTAGGAAACTTAGAAGGTGATCATGCCACCAGAGGAGTGAATTTGAGATGGGGCTGGAGGCCTATTGATAGGGAGATTGTGGAAGGTTTCCCTAAAGAATCAGCATTTGATCTGAGACTTGAAAGATAAATGGAAGCCAGTACGTAAAAATTATGGGAGGAGGAAGATCAATGTGCTGGATAACAGGGAAGAGAAGGGAGAGCAGAAGGGTTAACAAGAGGTAGCTCTGGACTGATTAAAAAAAGCAGTCAACAAATTTGATCTGTAAAGGGTCAGATGGTAAATAATTTCAGTTTTGCAAGCCAGTCTCTAGAGCAACTATTTGACTTCTCCGTTGCATCAGCAGCCCTAGACAATATGCAAATGAGTGAGCGTGACTATGTTCCCATAAAACTTTATTGACAAAATCAAGCAGTAGGATGCCATTAGCTGATGGCCAGTGTAAGTCATTGTACGACCTTGTGGGAAGGGGGTTATATATTATTTTAAGTAGGAACGGATGATTTCAGGCAGGGAACTAATGATGACTTTAAATGTGGTGCACAAGAATCACCTATTCCTGTCCTTGTGACCTCAGGCACTGCACTTTACCTCTCCAGCCAGAGTGAAGCTGGCCAACCCCTCCAAGGTAGCCTTGAGGGTGGGGTGACATGGATCGAGCTTGTTTGCAAACGTGAATTGTGGCGACTGTTAGAAGCGTTTCCATCTGCAGAGTCTCCCAAGCCCTGACAGGTATCTTCTCAGCCTTCTAGAATGAGGGATGGCTCCTTTTCAGAGTGAGAGGAGCTTCCTGAAACTCCAGGAGGCAAAATTACTCATTTGCGATCACATAAGGCATAAGCAGTTGTGTTTGGGCTCCCGCCCGCCTGTCTGCATGTTTTTCAGCTCAAATATAGACTTAGTGCTCACGGCCTCGTGGGGGCTGCTTCGCCCCTGGTAGGCTTTGCACTTTATTTTCTTTGCAGAGGAGTCAACCTCCATGAAAAAGAGCCACTTCCTCTGCTTTGCTGATCCTGGGCAAAGGCCATCCCCCACCCCCTCAGTCTGGCTGCTCAGTGCCTGGGGGCTCAGATCAAGGTGCCAAGGTGGCACAGAGGCAGGGGCTGGGGCAGGTCTGCGAGGAAGGCGTAGGCTCTTGGGGAGCAGAGGGCAATGCCTGGCTGAGAGGACAGGAGGATCAGTGACTGCTCGTTTCTTAGAATAGAAATGACCCTTGTGATCTGACTCTGATTGTCTTTCTACCTCACCTCTGTCAACCCCTACCCCCAGCTTTGCCTGCTTTGCTCTGACCACACTGGCTCTTGCCACTCTCAAAAAATGCCAAGTATCTTCTCTTCTCTGCTTTTTCCTGAGCTGCTCCCTCTGTCCAGGCTACCTTCACTCCAGTTCTTCTCTTACTTGCTTGGTCCCATCATAAAAGACTCAGCATCAATGTTGCAGTCACACAGGGGCTTTCTGGACCAACCTACTTAAAACAGAACCCCACCCATCACTTTCTACCTTTGTTCTCCTTTGTTTCTTAACAGCACATGACATATTCTTGCCTGATACTATCGGTCAATGTTTACCTGTTTTGTTTCTGCTTACCTTATTAGAAGATAAGCTACCTGAAGACAGGGATCCAGCACAGGTTAGGGTCTGCTACCTGTCTTCAGCCCAGTGACCTCTGCATAGTAGGAGATTAATATGTTGGTGTTGAATGAATGAAAGACCTTCAGCCTGAGTGGGACTGATGCCAGGTGCTGCCAGGCAGGTAGCTCCACCTGGCAGGTGGAGTTGAGTTTTCAGGCAGATGGCAGGAACTTTGCTATATCATATCTGGCCACATGTAAAATGCAGACTGGATTAGAGGAACACTAGCTGCTAAAACAAATAAACTCCCAGATTTCATTGACTTAACAGGATCTTAATTTTTTGTTCATAGGACTGTCCTGGTGGATTTTCCTATTAATGGGAGGTTCTCCTCCATGTAGTGATCAGGAACCCAGGCTCCTGTAGTTCTGTGGTGCTGCCATCTCTAAGGTTTGGAGGAAGAGGGTGCAGAAGTTATACCCGCTTCTCATCCACTTGGTCTTTCTTTGACTGTCACCACTTTTGCTGTATTCCATGGAGATAACTGGTTACATGTCCTCCCTAGCTCCAAGAGAGCCTCAAAAATGTTGCCTATCACTAGGTGCCTTCTTCCCTACAACAGCTGTGAACTAAGAAACACTTTGTACACTGTATTCCAAGCACTGATGGCATTCGACTGTCTTTGTCGATGGTATTTCATTGTCTTTGCTCTATGTTCCACAGACAACCTTACCCTAGTTCCTGCAAACAGCCATAGACATAGTCACATTCCTCATCCCACCAGCTCTTTCTCTTGACTTTATTAAACCTTATCAAGCTTGACAAGGTCATTTTCTTCCCTTCACTGTTATCAGACTGCTGAAAAAGAATTTTCCACTGATCTCACATTTCTTACATAGTGCTTATTGCTATTTTACTAAAACTGCTCCAACTCAAAGTCATCAGTGCCCTCATTGCTGGTATTCTTTTGTCAACCTGAGTTCTATATGTCTTCTCTAGAAAATTTGCAGCTATGGAGCACATCTTCCTGCCTGGAGCTTGTGTTTTTCTGAGCCTCCACTCTCCCAGATCTCATCGTACCTCCCTTGTTGCCTTTTCTCAGTCCCTGTTCAGTTGTCTGTTCAGTGTCGGTGTCCCCTGACATCTGTTCTTGGTCCCCGCTCTCTTCCCTCACCATAGTTTGTGGTTGAAATGTTTTGCATGACTGAAGCCTTCTGCATTAGTTTCCTGGGGATGTTGGAACAAATTATCACAAACTGGGTGGATCAGAATAACAGAAATTTGTTCTCAGTTCTGGGGACCAGAAGTCCACAATAAAGGTACCAGTAGGGTGGATGCCCTTAGGAGGATCTCAGAAAGCATCTGTTTCATGCCTGTCTTCTAGTTTCTGGTGGTTCTGGCAATCCTTTATAATCTTTGGTTTGCAGAAATACCACTCTGATCTCTACCTCCATCTTCACATGGTTTTCTGTGTTTTCTCCATGTCTCAAACATCCTGTTCTTTGGTCTTGTACAGATTTAGGACTCACTCAAGGGCCAGGATGATGTCATTTCAAGATCCCTAAATTAATTAACTGTGCAAAGATCCTATTTACAAATAAGTTCATATTTGCAGTGCCTGGGAATTAGGACTTGGCCATATATTTTTGTGGGGGGACAGTGTTCCAATGATTACACCTCCCAAATTTATCCCTCTGTCATCAGCTCTCTCCTGGGCTTTGGATTCACATCACCACATGTCTCTGACCACAGGATGTAGAAGAATCTCACATGCACTTGTCCAAACTGATATTTATAATGTTTTTCCTAAATTCTAATTGTTCTCAATTTTCTCTCCTAGTGGATGGCTCACCATCTGTCCACAATCACCAGCTAGGAGCAGGAGATATCCTGGATCCCTTCCGCTTTTACCTCCTACCTCCAATCAGGCAGCAAGTTGTATTGATCTGACTGGGAACTATCCCCAGCCCCCTACACATCCAGCATTTCTGCCTTGCTGCAGCTCTCAATATTTTTTACCACTCATTTGCCCACAGCTCATTAAAGAGCTTCCTTGTATCTTTCTCCAGTTTATTATTAACATCGCTACCAGAATTTTCTATCTAAAGATTATGAACCTGATCATGTGAGGATCCATAATCCTTCATCCAAAATTTTGAGTGTCACCCCAATTCAAAATATTTTGAATTTAAGAAAAATGAGAGACAGTATATTATGTAGGTCTAGCCATGTCTTTGGGTATAGCACCCCATCATCAAACACCCAAGAGGAAAATATGTGGATATTCACGTGAAGAGGGACAGATAGAGATTATAAATAACTTCATGTAAGCTCAGCCACTGTTTGCTGCCAAATGAGCGTGAGCCAAACTCATGACAAAGTCTTCCGTTGTCAGTTTTTAAAATTTCAAGATCATGGATAATGAACTGTGGACTGTTGTTTTTTTCTGGAATCTTCTGTTGGATCCTGACTATCTCTTTTAGCAGGATTTGAAAAATTGGTGCCTTCCAAACCGGCCTGGGATCCACAGACGTGCTGAGTTTGGCCATCACAACACTTGTAAATAGCCCAAATGGAAACCTGCAAGAAGAAGGTGCACCCTCCGGCCATCCAGCTGCCAGGTTGCCACCTGCACATACTGTATTAACCACCTATTGCTCCACCAATTTACATTTTCAAATTGATCCCTCCTGGTGTGTAGCCTTGATTAGCCTGGCTCCAAGCTAATCACCACACCCAGTGTAGCAGGCAGGGCTCTGCAGAGCAGGATCTTGGGTTGATTCTGCAGCATCATACTCCAACTTCATCAGCCTCCTTCCTACCCTGGGCATAGCATATGTCCAGGTCAGTGGACCCTCGGATTATAAAACTCCAACCTTGACACATGCTCTAGTCTGAAATACTCACCACTTTAGTTCTGGAATTCAAAATTCATTCAACAAAAGTCTATGGAGCACCTACTCACCAGCCCCTACTAGGACTCTAGAGAGAGAGCAGAGAATCATATAGACACTCCATGCCTTCCTAGAGTCTACATTCTCTTCCACCTTAGCCTGGCCAGCTCATGTCACTCTTCCTGTACAGTTCAATCTGCTCTTAAGAGTCCTTCACTTTCTCTGATTCCTAGGACTTTGCTCATCACTTTAGTGTAGCATTTGTTACACAACGTGTTATATTTGCTTGTTTGCTGGTCTGTACTCTCCCCAGCTTTCGCATTTATCGAGGTCAGAATTAACTTTCAGGAGTTTCTGTGGGTCAAGAAGTCATAGCCTCAGCTTTTGTGTCATCAGGCCATCATCCCTAGGTTTGTTGTGTTCCTTTGTTCCTCGACTTGCTCTTTTTCAACTTTGCTGTGGATACTGAGTCACCTACTGTTCAAGTGCGAAGTGACTGTAATGTATTTGCTATGGTTGTCCTGATCTTTTGTATAATTTCTGCATAATTCAGAATGTCAGGGTTATGCTGCTCTCACACCCACAAAAGCCTAGTGCCTCAACCCAACACAAGCTTAAGTCTGTTCCACAACATGTCCAACATGGGTGTGAGGGAGGGTGCCTCTTGACAGATGCTTTCACATTCGTGGTGGGGAGGAGAGATGTGGGGTTGTGCATTGGTTGTGCATTGGTGGGGTTAAAGCTTTTGTCTGGAAGTGACACAGGTCACCTGTGTCTACAGGTCTTCTGCTAAAGCAAATCACTGATTACAGAAAACACCCAAGGGATGAGTAGAAGACCTGGAAAGAGCAGAACTAGAATATCTGTGCCACCACAAGTCTCCGTTTGTCAGCATTTGGCACATAGTAGGGCTCTTTCTTCTCAGGGATCAGCAGCAAGAATTCCTTAGCTTTTAGTCAATGAGGGCCTGGTTTGGGAGGTCTCAAGATCCACTAGGGAGGCTGAGTTTGGGCACCATTAAGTCCCTTAATAGGAAACAAGGTAGAAATATAATACATGGAATTGAGACTCTAGGTGAGGTTCATAAAGCTAGAATTGGTGCTTGTAGAGCTCAACAAAACTTATGAAATTCATCTTAGTTCTTTGGGTAGTAACTGAGAGCTCCTTAAATCTCCTTTGATAGTGCCACAGTTAGTTGTATACCTACTATGTGCCAGTCCTTGTCAGGGAACTTGAAGCCCTTTATACCTGATCCCTGTTACTTCTGGACCTGAAGTGCAACATTCTCTCTCTCCACTCATTTTTGCCCATCACATGGGTGGACATTTTTTCCCCTAAAATAGACACAAATCAGGGCTTTGCATATGAGGTTCCCTTGTGAGAATGTCTTCTCTTTTTTCCTTAGGTGTCTTGTTCCATCTCACCATTAAGACCTCAGCTTAAATCTCACCATCGTTTTCCATCCACCCTATTAAGAACCCCCCACATTCCTTCAGAATGGGGTTGGCAAACTACAGTCCATAGTTTTGCCACCTGTTTCTGTTGGAATAAAGATTCCTTCCTCATTCCTTTACATATTTGTACAGAGCTGCTTTCATCCTCCAACAGGTGAACTAAACAGTTGTGACAGAGACCACTTCAGTCCACAAAACCAAGAGAAAATGTTTGCCAGACCTTACCTAGAGTCATTCTATGGCAACTGGCTATGCTTTATTTATTCCACTGCTCTATGGAATCATCTCACTGGCTATGCCCATCTCGCCTTCCCCACCACAACATGAGTTCCATGGGGCTTTCTCTTTCTCACAGCTGTATCCCCCAAGTAGAGGCATTCAAATAAATATATTTTACTTGAATGAGTAAACAGATGCTGGGTCTACACTGTGAGCAAAACTGGTCTGAAAACCTGGGGAGGGGCTCAGCCTGCCAAACATGTACCAACGGGGGAAGGAGAGAAAGAATGGTCAAGAGATGGGGTGCACTTTTCCACCATTGGCCCTGTCTTGTTATTTAAACTGTGAAAATAAAGTGCAGAAAATCAATTTCATAGCCCAGCTTAGGATGTAATGGGGTGTGTTCTACAGGAAGCTCTTGTGGTAATGAGGCTCTCGACCTCCTCAAAGGGTGCCTGCAACCGCGAGACAGAAAAGGCACGCCATTGGCCCAGCCCACTTCCCTCCACGACATGGGATTCCCTCCCAAATCAGCATGCATTCAAGTGTCACCTCCAGGTCTCGCGGCCCCCTCTCCTCCTATAGTGCCTTGCTGTGAGGTGGGACTGCTGTCCATGGAGTCCTCATCCCCATGGAATGCTTTCCTGTGTACAGATGATGCTTCTAGAAAAGTAAACCAGCTTTCCCCAAATCACATTTTGCTGGAGAAATCAATAGCAGTGGCTTGTAGACCTAGGCAGTGCTGTTTTTCTTTTTTAAAGATTTATTTATTTACGCATACAAGAGCTGGGGTGCAGGCCAGAGGTGTGTGGGGGGGGAAAGGATCCACCAGAGACAGAGTGGGGAACAGAACAGGCAGATTGACTGAAATACACTGCTGAGGGGGGCGAGCCAGGAGAGGTCTGCTGCGCCATGTGGGTTGCTCCCTGGCTGGCTGGGGATTGAACTCATGCTGCAGAGGCTGCAGATTGCTTCAAAGAGAAAGCCCCATTGCTTAACCCCTTGCATCATCAGGGAGGCCCCCAGGCAGTGCTTTTGAAGAGGAAAAGATGCTGGAGGCCGGGGAATAGAAAGGGGATTGGATTGTGCTGGTCAGATGTCACACAGGAGCCCCTTCTGCTGCACGTGGAGGAGAAACAAAGAGGGTTCTCTCTGCAAGCTGAGGAATAACGGAAATGCTCTAGTTGAGAACCCTGGGCACACAGCCATGGTTGTGATGGGTGACTTTCTCTCATCCTCTGCACCTCCTGACTCCCCTCCCTTCTCTTCCACCCCCTGCACATCCTGGGCCAAACACTGTCCACACTGGGGTTAATGCAGCAGCCTCCAAACTAGCTATCCCGGGTCTACTCCTGTTATAGCATCAAAATCCCATTGTTCTTGGCTCAGCCAGAGTGATCTCCCCTGAAAAAGACAGAGCAAGTGGCCACCTGGTATAAAGCCCTCTGGTCCCATGAGGTATGAATACCCCAACCTTTGCACAGTCCCTAAGTTCATCAACTCCACCTTCTCTTCACTGCCACCAGCTAGAAACCCTGTCCTCTCGCTCTACCTCTATCTTTTTTCTTAGATTTATTTATTTATTTGTAGAAGAACTGGGGTGTAGGCCAGTGGTGGGGGTGTGTGAGAAGATTCACCAGAGACAAAGTGGGGAGCAGAACAGGTGGATCTACTGAAATATGCGACTGAGGGGAGCAGCAGGCGAGACAGAGGAGGTCTGCTGTGCCATGTGGGTAACCCCCTGTCCAGGGATGGAACTGAGGCCCACGCATTGATAGTGCTGAGATTTAACCCCTGTGCCACCTGGGAGGTCCATGCTCCTTGATAAGCCTGTTCTTCTGAGGCTTCCCACCCAGCGCCTGTCACGGTTCTGTCCAGGATTTTTCTCATCGCTCCTTCTGGTCATTCAAGCTTCAGCTCTTCAAAGAGGTCACCCTGATGCCTTGTCTGTGAGGGCCCCTGCTGATTCTCCTGTCCTCCTTGTCTAAAATATCTTGTTTCTTTATTTCTGTACTTGCTTCTTATCTCTTGGTTTTGTTCAATGCTTAGCCCCGGGGCTTGAACTGTACCCAGTGCAGAGCAGACAGCTAAGAAATAGCTGTTGAATGCAAAAGGATAACTCTTCTCTTAAAGAACTAGGCACATTCTGGTCGTTCCTTCATTTATTTCTAAGTGCCTGCTGCTTGCCTGTCTCTGTGCTCCATGCTGTGCTGTAGGTAAGGTAAGAAGACTAAATCCTTGTCCTTGCACAATGGGGAGGATTCACAGACCACTGGCAGCCAGGAATCAGCAATTATAAGGGCAGAGTGGTGAGCAACAAAAGTCCCATGGAACAGGAAAACTTACCTTTCCTGATGGAGAAGACTTCACAGAGAAGGGGGATTTCCGTTGGGTTTTGCAGGTAGATTAGGAGCTCCTTAGCTGCAGACAGGGTCTGGAGAATTAGGACAGCTAGTCAAAAAGCAATTAGCCAGAAGTAGAAACCATGTAGGAAGATTCAGGAGGAGAGATGGATTCCACAAGGCATTGGTTCTGTGATTTTTTCCAGCCATGAAAAGGAGGGCGAGAGAGACAAGACAGTGGGAAGAAAGAGGAGAAGCAGATGTGAAAGGCTATCCCTCACTTCATGCTCTTCATTCCATGTCATCTGTGATCTGTTCATCTTTCACTTACTCAGCAATGCTGAGTATGATGAACAGAGTAGTTAAGAAACTCCCCAAGGTCACACAGCTCGGTGTGGGTCCCTCCAGAGCACTCTGCCCTCCTGACAGTCACAAAGATCCTGCTACTCCACTGGCCAGGCCTAGGCTGCTTCTTAATGCACAGCTAGGTGAGCTCAGACCAAACAATGCCTGACACAAGCCCCCCAACCTCTCTTGACTCTTATGCCTGCTGGCTGTTACCTTAGACCCCCGCTTCACCCTCTTCTGAGTCTCAGTTTCCCTATCTGAAAATGAAGTGGCCGGACTGCAGCATCCTGGGATTTGAGCCCCTGCAGTGCAGGGCAGGCTGTTTGAATGAAAGGAGCAGCAGTGAGAAGCCTCTCCAGGCTCCCCCCAACCCCCAGAGCCGGAGGCTTTGCAGCTGTCCCAGGCCACACCAGCCCCTCTGGGACTCCCTGCCCATCTCAGGGAGAGCAAACTCACTGGCTCTCCCCTCCAGCCTCAGCATTCTTATTAAGAGTCACTGACGACAGGGTTTTCTGGCAAAGTGTGGGTCCACAGGCTTCAAGAGGTCCTTGAGAACAAGCTCCGGGCAGAACAAGAACAAACCGCGATCCAGAGAACAGTGAAGATTCCTTCCAGCCAGCACCGAAGGCAGAGACGGTGTTCTCCAGAGGCTCCTTCCTAAGCGGGTGTTGAGGGAGAAGAAATATTCTCTGCTCCCTTCTCGAATTAATCGCAGTCATCTGGGGTCAGCCCTCCTTCACCCCAAGAATCCAGCCAGGATGAAAGCTGTTCTCTCCTGTGTCCAGACGGGCCCCCCCCGGAGCAGTGAGTCTGAGCTCAGGTGCGTTCCATTTTTGGCTCTTTCGTTGCCAACTAAGTGGCCACTCACATTGTCTCTCTAGGCTCAGCTCCGCATCTGTAAGGCGGGAATAAATCACATTTTCCTTGCAGAGTAATTTTGAGCAATATGAAATGATGAATAAAAGAAAATTTCAAGCTAAGTGTCCTGGAGCTGTGTGAGGGGAATAAGTGGATTAAATGGATATTTAGGGTCAAGGGAAGGAAGCTTTGTCCCAGGAAGGGCTGTTCTGGCCTCAGAGGTCACAAGATCTCAAACCAATGCACGACGACACTGGGCGTTGGAGGGATGCTCCACTGAGGGCAGGCCTCTGTCTGCTTGCTTTGTTCTCTGTTCTCGGTCCCTGACACATAGTAGGTGCTCTCGAAATGTTTGCTGAATGAGTGAATGATTTGGCAGGGTGGATTGCAACTTGCGCTGGGTGGAGGGTTGAACTGGATGGTACTGAAATTCCCTTTCAGTTCTGAAATTCTGTGTCTGGACTTCGCGTGAGGCCTTCAGAAGCGCGTTCTCCCTGCCTTAATTCATTCACTGGCGCCCAGCTTCAGCCATATCAGGTGAATCCTGATCTGAGAGAGACGAAACACATCTCCTCCTCTGGCTTCATTGTGAAAGGGCCTTTGGAGAAGGAAATGGAGTTCTTTTTGGAAGAAATTTTCTTTCCTCCCCTTTGTGCCTCCTCCTCCTGAGCAGACGGGCTTGGAAATAGAGGGGGAAGAGATTCACTCCTGTCGGACGCAACTGACCCCGGTCTTTCAATTTACTCGACTTCCTGAGTCTATTAAAATCAGCTTCAACCTTTCCCCACAGCTGGCGCGAGTGTCTACGGAGAAAAAGTGTGCTGAGGGAGATTAGAGGGAGGAAGTGCAGACAGAGGGCGGAGAAACGAACAACGTCCTGCTCCCCACTGTAAGGTAGAGTGATTTCTAGCCGGTGTTTTTCCTCCCAGACACCCCAGGCTCCTAAGTTCTCTCCTGAGTCATCTACTCTGCTTATCTCCTTGTTCTCAGGCCTAGGGAGTATCTGAGAAGGAAGAACTGTAAATTACACTGTCAAATTGGACAGGACAAGAGAGGGGTAGGGAGATGAGAGCCAGGGCCTTCCCAGATAGCAGCCAGATGAAATGGGTTATAAATAAGGCCTGGGGCCACCGTTTGAACACTCTGTCCTTGACGTTTATACCCAGGCTCCTTGTTCCTGACAGCAAGCCAAAGGCCTGTCTGCAGATTTATTTCTTCACCCCGACTGGCATGAAATTGTCATCTAGATTGTACCTGCAAGCAACCCATGCACACCGCCTGCCCTCAAAGCCTGTTCTCTTTTTCCTTTGGGTCCACGAGGATGAGCTGTAATACCAAGTGGATTGTGAGCCCCATGAGGGTCACATGTGAGTGAAATCAACAGTTTCATCTTTCTCCATCTGACTTACTTCACGAAGTGTCATACCCTCGAGGTCTGTGCATGTTGTGGCAAATGGCAGGATTTATCTTTTATCTTTATAGCTGAGTCATCTTCCATTGTGTCGATCTACACGACAACTTAGTCCAGTCATTCCTCCATGGGCACTTAGGTTGTTTCCAACTCTTGGCCACTGTGAATGAAGCTGCAGTGAACATGAGGGTGCACCCACCTCTTTGAATTTACTATTTTTTTTTTTTTTAAAGAAAACAAAGACTAGGTAGCGCCAGGATTGTTTGACTCTCTCAGTGATGCCATTAAAGATCCAGTCCCTTCTGCATCTTCTATTTTGCCATCCACTGGGCATCTCTTGTGCCTCTGTCAGCTTTTAAATGAATTTCCTTTACAGAGTTTAGGTCTTGGATGAGCCTTAGTACACTGATTGTAAACTGATAGTGTCGTGATGTTTGTTTAGCTTTCAATATATTTTAAAATTAAAATGAACTCCGACATCTGATTTTTGGAATATTTTACATAAAATGCAGATTCTTGAGTTCTTTTAAAAAATCATGGAAATGTGGAACTACACATGTCCACAACAAGCGAGAGCTGGTGATGGCTGCTCTTTTTATTTTTTAAAAAAGATTTATTTTTATTTATCTATGCATACAAGAACTGGAGTACAGGCCAGAGGTACAGGGAGGTGAGAAGATTCACCCAGAGATAGAGTGGGGAGCAGAGCAGGCAGACTGACTGAAATACACTGCTTAGGGGGGCAGCGGGTGGGACAGGAGAGGTCTGCTGCGCCATGTGTGTCAACTCCCTGGCTGGGGATCGAACTTGTGCTCCAGTGGCTGTGCATAGCTTCCTAGTGCTGCAACTCAACCCCAGGGAGGCTCTGGCTGCTCTTTTTAGATGAGGGGTGTGTTGTCCAGTTTTCTGGGGTCCCCACCACATCTTATGGATGACACCCTCTCTGCTTCATTCATTTGTGTCATTCAAAGAAATCGCTATATTTGAGCTTAGACCCTACTTCAAGGAGTTTTTTTTTTTTTACCCCCTCAGCCTGCTATTTCAGAGCATCTTTTCAAAAACTTTAGCAGCTACTTTTCCCCAAGAAATTTTTCTAGATTACATCTTTCGATCTTCAGCTGTTAGTTCCTCCTAGATTCCACCCATTGGTGCTAATAAGTCCCCAGCTCTCTCCCACCTCTTTGAATTGAGGGCTGCTCATTTAAGAAAATCTCTTCAAAATGAAAGAGTATTAAGGTTTTGTATGTGTGTGAGAGAGCATAAATTAATACACTAACACTGGAAGAGATTTGGGAAATACAGAATATATAAAGCAGCAAGTATCAGACATTATCCCGTCACCCAGACAACCCTATTAATCCTTGGATGTATATGATTTCCCAGGCACTTAGATAGGGCAGGCACAGTGCTAAGTGCTTTACCGGCATTATTTCATTCAATCCTCCAAATAACCATAAGAGGTAGGTTTTAGTCTTATCTCCTTGTACAAATGACAAAGTCTTGGCATAAAGAAGTTAGATGCATTTCCTAAGGATACATGTTCAAATACATGTTAAAGTCTTGGTTTTAATTTAAGCAGCCTCTAGGTTGCACACCCAGAAAGCTACAGCCTGCAGCAGACTGTGTGCACGCACATTTCACATGTGATTGCTGGTGATACCCTACCCCTGGTGTAATGCAAATCCCCTTCCTTGAGTTTCCAAAGAACTCAAATACTGGCCCCCTGAGTGCCCAGTATTTGGTGGCAGTTCCTCTGGTTACTCTATTTTAATTGTTATTTCCTCTTAGTTTTCTGCATCAGCAGACTCCAGGTTGACTCAAGCAGCCAAAAGTGTCAAGGGATCCAGAGGTCAGAGCATCAGCAAGACATACCTACACATCTTTTAATAGCGTAGGTGTTTCTTATTAGCATTATGGAGCTGACAATTTTTTATGAATGTAGAAAGTGCTGGAAAAGAAGGAAATAATTTTTGCTTCAGTGTTATTATGTGGTCTGGCAGCTGACATGCTGTTTCACAATGTCCCACCCAGGGACATTTTTTCTTATGTGAACAAAGAAAAGCGGAGTCACATGTTCCAGGACACACAGTAAGTGCGGACCGGTTTACGTGGGTCTAGCATTAAGGTTAATTTTCTTTCTACTCTTTTTTTCCCCCCCATCATACTCTAGTGGATATTGTCACTAATTATAATCAAAAGGGTATCCATGACCTAATTTGCTCAGAAGAATTCTGAGCTATCTGAGATGCCCTGTGTCCTTTCTGCAGCATTGCTGTGATGACAGATGTGCGTGGTATTGGTCGGTGAATGTGTGGGTGCGGTCACGTTGCATCAGAGTTACCCAGACTCTTCAGTGCTCATAGAACACCTGGGACTCAGTCCTCATTCATGGTCAGTTGGCAACATGGGGCTGAGCCTTTGGTCCACCCCACGCCCACACTCCCAAGTCTATAGAGACTGACAGTAAGAAAAGAATCCACTTGTGAGCAGTTAGAAAAGCCACTGCCCAGAGCGCTCCTTACCTGTCAGCTCTCCCTACTGTGCACCATGTAGTCATGTGCCCATACCAAGGAAACATACACAGAATTCTCCCTTCCAGAGAGGGAGCATGTGCACTTGAATTTGAGAGAGTTTTGAAATAAGCCTGAGGCAGAACTGGAGAGGGTGTGTGGGGGGGAGGTAGAGGGCAAAGGGTCATGTTCTGAAGCTGCTTCCATTCTTCTAAGGTAGGGGGAGGAGCAGAAGCTCACCTGGACCAAGTGGGGTAGAACTGACCTCAAAGATGCTGCTAAAGAGAGCATAAGAGTAACTTTCTTTTTTTTAAAATAAATTTTATTTTTATATTCCCCATACAATTGCAACCCCCTTATTTTGACCTCAATCCCTCCCCTCCCCGCCCCCCACCCCCCATAGAGTGTCTCTGGTTCATAGTTGTTTGTTGATTTTGATTTTTACTTTCTTATAGTTATTCATTTTCCTGGTCCCTTATTTAAGTTTTCTAGATTCCTGCTATGAGTGAGACCATCCGGTATTTTTCTTTTTCTTTCTGGCTTATTTCGCTGAGCATGATCCCTTCCAGTGCCATCCATGTTGCTGCAAATTGCATGTGTTTATCTTTTTTGAATGCGAGTAATATTCCATGGTATATATGTACCACATCTTCTTGATCCAGTCATCTATTTTTGGGCATTTGGGCTGTTTCCAAAGCTTAGCTATTGTAAATAGTGCTGCTATAAACATAGGGGTGCAGGTGCTCTTTGGAATGGATGTTTCTGTGTCCTTTGGGTAAATACCTAGGAGTGGAATTGCTCGATCATATGGAAGCTCTATGTTTAGTAGGTCAAGAAATCTCCACACAGCTCTCCATAGTCTTGGGGAATTGGAGGCTGCTCTGTCTCTGTTTACTTCAAAGGCCAAGAGGGGAGAAGATTCATTCTAGGCAGAGAGAACAGCATGGAAACAAAGGCACCCAAGACCTTGAAAAGCTTCGTTAATTATTGATGTTTTGACAGTATTTGAATGGAGTAGGCCGCCGGAGTTTCAAGAGAAGAGGATGTACAGGTAAGTGGGGACCAGTCAGTCACAAGGGAGCTGTGGGCCCCCAGGCATGCCCTGAGACCTTGACTCAATTGCAAAAGGATGGAAAATCCCCCATACCAAACCACTCCTGCTGAGTGCTCCCCCATACCAACCCCCTGCTGAATGCATTCTGAAATAAACTTCAAATAGAATAGTTTTGTTTTTCATGCTTTTGCAATAACCAGTCTGAAGAATCTGGCATTTAATGACACAAACGGTTCTGAAATATCCCACCACAGCAAAGAATCTGAAAATGTTTCTTAATTGTTAGAAAAGACTATTTCTGTACATGCTTGAAGGAGTGTTTTAAACACCACCCTTCAGACACACCATCTCTTCTGGCCCCAAGTGGCTGAGGAGGGGGGTGCTCAGTGGTTTAATGGAGATGCTATTGTCTCTCTCTTGCACACAATGCCCCCACTTCCACACTAATTTTTTTTAAAGATTTATTTTATTTATTTATGCATACAGGAGCTGGGGTACAGGCCAGAGGGGCAGGGGGTGAGGAGGTTCACCAGAGACAGAGTGGGGAACAGGACAGGCAGATTGACTGAAATACACTGCTGAGGGGAGCAGCGGGCGAGACAGGAGAGGTCTGCTGTGCCATTTGGGTAGCTCCCTGGCTGGCTGGGGATCAAACTCTTGCTGCAGTGACTGCAGATCGCTTCATAGTGTGGTGCTTAACCCCTTGCACCACCAGGGAGGCCCCCACAACTTATTCATTCTCTCTGAGGTTCAGGTTCTTCATCGGCACCATGGGTCTGCAGTGCCACTTGTAAAGGTTGGGACTAGGTCTTGTTACTTCTGCCAGCAAACCCCAGACACCACTTACTTCAACAGTCACAGAATGGGGTTGGGGAATGTTCTGTCTGCTTCTCCTCCCGGAGTAATCAGGGTTCTGTCACTGAAGAAGGAAAGTAGAACCTATATCAAGTGACAATAGTCAGTGTCTTCCTCTCCCCCCCTGGCAGAGTCTGTAAAGGCAAAAGACCTAAATATACCAAAAGCCCAGCCTTAGTAAATACTTAAATAGTCACTATGTTCAGTAATTTGTCAAGAGATGGGGCTTCCATATCAGCACAGGGAGAGATTGGATTAGACCAGAGTCTCCCTAAGAGAACTTTCTATAGGTAAGATAGAACAAGAATCATAGCTCTAATAGGAAGAGTATGATAAAAGGATAGAGGGAAATACGAAGCTGATGATAATTTCCATTCGCTGAGTTATGTGCCAGACACTATGATCAGTGCCTGACCTATGTTACTCATCTCATGAGATGCATGACTGTATTTTGCCCTTTTTTAGTAATGAAGAAAAAGAGAGCTTGAAAGGTAACTGACTTGCCTGTGGCTGGGTCCCTACTAAACGTTCAGTGTAAGACGTCAGACTTCAAAGCCTGTGACTCCAGCCACTGGTGACATTAGCAAACCGCTCGCGCACACACACGCGGGCACACATGCAGGCGAGCTGGCTGGACTTCTGCTCCACGCCTGGAGTGGGGTGTCCTGGACTCTGGGGCATCACGGCAATCAACACAGACAGGGTGTCTGCTTCACCAAACTCATATCCAAGTGGAAGAAGTAGAAAATAAGTCAGTGGAGCTGAAAGTGAATCAAATAATGGCAGACAGTGATGAATGCCGCGGAGGGAACAAACAGGGCATGACTTTGGGGCCAGCCAGGAGAGCTGCTCGGAGCTGAGAGATGATAAGAAGGAGCTTAGTAAAGGGTGACTTGATGGGGAGAAATTCAGGGAGGGCAAGCAGCATGTCTCAAGGGGGTGCACCTGGCCAGTTTGAGGAGCCCCCCCCACCCCCCTATCAGTGTCTCCGGTGCTCACAGAATTTTGGTCACCACCAAAAAGAGATTAAAGGTTTACTCCTTGGGGGTAAGAGTTCATCAAACAAACTAATTATTTTTGGGCTTTTACTCATGATTTCTCTTTATTTTGAAGAGTTGGGCCATTACAAGCCCACATGACAGGGAGGGGCAGGTGTTATTCCTCTAGGAGTCTATGTGGACGGCCTGTGTCCTACTGGGTTTGGCTCATTAGTGAGAGAGAAGCAAGTGGGATGGGGAGCAGCCTCTCCTTTTTCCCGGCTGAACGAGTGTCCACCATGGAACATGAGAGGACGGTGGAGAGCTCAGCAGTTACACCCAGCAACAACTGGCCATGTGATGAAGCTGTAGGTGGCAAGGGAGGGTGTAGGCCCACAGCTCCTGAGGAATCAGTGGCACTGAAATCCACCAACGACGCTGGTGGCACATGGCACGTGCTGGCACGTGGTCACTTGGGCATCTGGACTTGGGCTCAGGGCTGGGCCAGGAAGTTCAGGGTTTAGACAGCTGGGTACTCCGGGGTCAGGAGCCGGGACCAGGGTGTTCGAGGGAGTGGTGATGTCGCAGGAGAGAGCAGGGACTGTCCTCAGAAGACCTGCATCCAGCCTGCTCTGCTGTCTTGGGTCACAGTGATGGAAAATTTGCAAGAAACTAGTGGGTGCAAAGAAAAACAAGTAGACCGGCACTGACATCCACATCACCCAGGCACTTGTTAGAAATGCAGACCCCCAGGCCTGCTCCATCAGGATCTGCACTGTCACAAAACCCAAGGTGGGCCCACGAAAGCTTGAGATGCACTATTTGAAAGTCACGTGGAGGGGGAGCAGGTGATTTTACCGGGAGTCAGGAAGTCAGTTTCTGAGAAGAAAAAGTGGGCGACATTTATGGATGTGGACGTCAGAGCAGGCAATGGCATAGAAGGAGGCTGGTCAGGAAGAGGAACTGGCTTTGGAAATCTTGAGTTAGGGGCACCCCTTAAGCACGCATGTAGCATTATACATATTGGAAAGGAGGCAAGGGTTATAAATGCTCACAGTGGGAAATTCAGGCCAACAATGAAGACTTCTGCAGTCCAGTAAGAGAGGGGACAATTAAATTCAACCCACCAAGGTCATGACTTACTAACCCACCTCTCCCCTCAGCCCTGAAGCGCTGAATAGGGCCTGGCTTGGAAGTCGGGGTCCAGGCCACCCTGGGGTTGGTAATCCCAGGGCTGTGCAGGGACCCCGTTCTCTGTGCTCACAGAGCAAAGTCACATTCTCCTCTTGGTGTGGTGACCTGACCCCTCCACCCTCTCCTAGTCCATTTTTCTTGAACATTAAATGGTGAAAGATAATTAAGCCGGTGCCCAAGTGCTTCATCTGCTGTTAGTTTCCTTAATTGTATTTCCTACACATTCTTTATAAATAGATTAAAGCAAGACACTATGTTCTTAAAATTGTGCATTTTCAGTTGCTATGGAAACAGTTGCATTTAGCCCCCTACCCCACCAAGCTTAGCCATAAAGGAGAAGTAAGCACCTGTTTTTCCAGGTAGGTGAATTATCTACTAATCCTTGAATTCTAAGAAGGTCTTTATAAGCCAGTCACCTGGTGATAGCATGTCTCGAGAAGAAGCATCAGGTGGAGGCCAGTGATTTCCAGAAGACACGATCCATCCCTGCTAACCCTTCAACTGATGTGCAACTCATCCCACAGATTCATTGGGTATTAGAACTGAAAGGAATCTTTAAAGAGATAATCCTCATAATAATAATAAAAAAAAACACCCTACACTGTGCATTCAATGCATTAATTGGTTTCTAAAGGAATCCTTTAATTAAATCATTTTTTCGAAAACATTTACTGCCTGCTAGCTCTGAGCTGGGGCAGACACAGGTGATCATCCCAGGCCAGCTGCTATGCTTGGAAGGGACTCAGCAAATATTTCTCTGTGAGTGAGTAAAGCTTCCCTCCTCCATCAGTGTGGAACTTGGTGGGTTATCATCTATGCCACACACGGCCACATGGGTATGCAGAGTGCCATGGGGCATACAGCGGTTACAGGTTTATTTCCTTGAATTTTTGCAAGAGGTGAGAAAATGAAAAGCAGAGGAATAGTGCAGGAAACACTTGGAAACCTCATGTGACTCTTTAGGGCTAGAACCAAAGTTCCGACCCAGTTTCCTGACTCCCGATGTAATCACTGCTCCCACGTCACGATGCCTTTCCAACAGTGCGAGCCTGGCTTCTCAGAGTGACCATTCTATTTCCTGTCTTTTGTTGACAAAATTGGAATTGTGGAAGAGTTACAGTCAAAATAACAATACTTGACATGGTCCAGGACACAAAATGTAATATATTAAATATAAGGAGCTGATACTATCATTTGATAAATATAAGAACAGAACAAAATTTTAATTCTATCCAATAAGTATATATTGAGCACTCTGTATGTGCCAGTCACTCTTCTGGGACGAGCAGAATGGAAGCAAAAGATCAACAACATATTCTCAGGGCGATTACATTCAGGAAGAGCTGAGTAGATAATAAAATGAAAGTAGGCATGCGGCTAGAATATGCTAGAAGGTGAAAAGTTCTACAGGAAAGAATAAAATCAGGGAATATAGGTGGTGCCACTGATGAGGGGAGTTGCAATCATAAATAGGATTTTTTTGGAAAGAGCTCTCTATTGGAACAAAGAGTTGAAAAAAGTGTGGGAGGATATCAGGGAAGAGCGGTACAGGAAAAGGTTGCATTGAGTGCAAAGGCCCTGGGGCAGGAATTGACTAAGGGGGTGTGAGTCACAGCAAAGAGGTGTATGTGGCTGGGATGTGGGAGTGAAGAGAGATGCAAAGAAACTGTAGTTAAAGTAGGTCCTCATGAAACTTTAAGGATTTTGACTTTGAACAAGACAGAAATCTTTGGAATTCTATGAACAGCCACATGAGCCAAGATACATTTTAATAGGATTGTGTAGCCTGCTGTGTTGAGTAAACTCTAGGGGCCACAGAGGAAAGTGGGGGCTGTTTGAAAGCTCATCACGACACAAATGAAACACACGTTTATAGTCCCTCCCCGTCATGGGGCTCACCCTCCCAGTCACTCCCTGTAGGTGTGTCTCCAACTTCTAAAACCAGAGGAAACCAAGACTCCTGCTTACACCATCGAGGTGACTGGATCCTCAGAGCACTGTCAGCTGGAATCTCTCCTCTGTGGGTGTGCGGCCGGCAAAGGGGCTGGGTGATAAGAAAGAAAAAAAAGAAAGGGTGTTTAAATCAGTAGCCACCCCATAAATTGAAATTAGTTGAATTCAGTCAACTTCTGACTGATTTTGTTATGGGATTCAAACACTCCTGTGCTCAATTGAAACCCTGTTTCGGGAAAGAGTCCGTTGTGGATGGATCTGCTGTTCTATTATTAAAAGAAATGGATCTATTCAGAGAGTAGCATACGTAACTCTAAGAGTCCACTCGGTGGATAAGTGAATTTGTGTGTGTGTGTGTGTGTGTGTGTGTGTGTGTTTCTGGTATCACTAAAGACCTAGGACTAAATCCTGGAGAAAGTCACATACTTGCAGAGTTTTTAACACAAGGCATCTTACCTTATTATCATCCTATTTTTCAGTTCCAAAAACTGAGGCTCAGAGAAGTCAGTAAGTGCCCCAAGGTGGGCTAAGTAATGCAGTGAACACCCCTCGAATGTTAGTATCTTACTGCAGCAAAGTTGTAATTCTTGAGTGAAAAATCAAGGTATGTGCTCAGTTCCATAGAGCCCCATGGGAGCCCAGGTTCCTTCCATCTTGTAGCTCCTCCCTGTACTGTAAGTCCTCAGAAACACCTCTATTTAGCTGAAGAGTGTGAGGTTCATGCTAAGGAGGTTTTTAACAGGCTGACCTTAGCAGTGGAACACATCAATTCTCTGACATTTGGTTGGCCAGAACTCAGTTCAAGGTCACAGTGGGGAAATGCTGTCTAGCTCTGTGCCCCTGAGGAGTGGAGCATGGATAATGGTGAGCAACTGCATGTCCGCTAGAACCACAGAGGTTAAGGATGCGGGCCTGGGGAATAAAACAACAACAGACAATAGAGGAAAAGCCTCAACACCTTTACCTGTGTGTGATGAGTCCCTCCCTGCCTCCTTCCCTTCTTGTCTGCCTTCTGTCCCAATTCATCTCTTCCCTTCTTCCATCTCTACCTCTACTCTTTACGGGTCTCTTTCTTGAGAGGAACATATTAGTTGATACCAGTTATTTGGACTTCAATATAAAGGAGTTTTTGATTATTTTTGCTATTGAGAAAAATTGGATGTGGATTAAAAAAAGTGAGTAGAGGGACTTGTAGAGTGGAGTTATGTAGAAGGCATGGGAGCCATCGGCAATGTCACTGAGGTGGAGTTGAGTGGAGGTTGAACTAGAGAAAGGGAACTTGGAATGTGATGCTGGGAGGCTGAAAAGGAAATATCTTTTTCCAACATGCTCCACTCCCCAGCCTGGCTCTTGGACTCTACTGGGAGGATTGCTTGAGTGTTTTTCCGGATGTTAGCATACGCTTCATACATGAGTACCCAAAGTCTAATATTTTATGTATAAAGTGGCTCTTCTTAATGGCTATGCCCATCTCTTGAAAGCCCTCTAGTGGAGCAGGTCTAAACAACTCCAAATGCATCTTCATGGCTCTGGAACCACACTGAGTTGGAAGGGAAGGGTCCTTGGAGAGAGGGCCCTCCAGGTATCCCTTCCATAAGATCACCAACCTTCTCAGCACTCCTAGGGATCTTTATGTGTCTGCATCACTTTGTGATACTACCTCAGGGCTGTGCCTTCAGCTGGCTTTGCAGGGTTTCGACTGAGAAATTGGATAAAGGAGAGCTAATTCCGTCATCAGCACAACAGGGAGCCATGGGCCAGTATAGACTCTCTGCTTGTGTTGATTTAAGATGTTACTATCCATTGTGTGTTAAGCAAGGGATGCCTTTGTGTGACAGCAGAAAATGGCCTAAAGAAGAGAGGTGTCACTGTTTCAACTCCCATAAGGAAAATGTGAAGTATTAAGGACAGCATTAGTTAGCTCAGGCTGCCATAACAAAAATACTGTGCAGCTTAAGAAACAGAAATTTATCCTCTTACAGTTCCGGATCCTAGAAACCTAAGACTGAGGTATCAGGAGGGTTGGTTTCTCCCGAGTCTTCTCTTTTTTTTTCCCAAAGATTTATTTATTTGTTTATGTATACAAGAGCTGGGGTACAGGCCAGAGGAGTGGAGTGGGGGGGGGGGGGTGAGAGAATCTACCAGAGACAGAGTGGGGAGCAGAACAGGCAGATCTACTGAAATACACTACTGAGGGGAGCAGTGGGCAGGACAGGAGAGGTCTGCTGTGCCATGTGGGTATCTCCCTGGGTGGTCAGGGTTCGAACTAGTGCTGCAGAGGCTGCAGAGAGCTTCATAGTGCTGAGATTTAACCCCTTGCACCACCAGGGAGGCCCCGAGTCCTCTCTTTCCACTGCTACCTTCTCACTGTGTCCTCATGTGGCCAATTCTCTGTGCACACCCACTCCTGGTATCTCTCTTTTTATAAGAGCACAAATCCTATTGGATCAGAGCCCTACCCTTATGATCTGATCTAACCTAAATTACCTCCTTAAAGTCTCTATGTCTGGGGCCTCCCTGGTGGCGCAGCAGTTGAGCGCTGGGTTGCGAAGCTGCCCGCAGCCTCTGCAGCGCCGGTTCCATCCCCGGCTGCTCCCCGGCCACCGGAGGAGGGTCCCACATGGTGCACAGACCTCTCCTGCCGCCCACTGCTCCCCTCAGCAGTGTACTTTGGACCTTCTGCCTGCTCTGCTCCCTGCTCTGGCTCTGGTGGGTTCTCTCACCCTCCTGCGCTTCTGACTGTGCCCAGTGCTTGTATAAATAAATAAATAAATAAATAAATCTTTAAAAAAAAAAGTCTCTATGTCTGAATACAGTCACTAGGAGACTAGGACTTTAATATATGAATTTATGGGAGGATGTTGTTCCCAGTCTGTAATGGGGATTATGATTCTTGGGAGATATGCTCAAGGAGAAACATATAACTTTTTATTTGTTATTGGAAAAATAACTAGTGGAGACATAGTTCGTTTTGAAAAATATCCCATGGAAACACACACTCTTTAGCAAAAATACCCACCAGGAAGAATTCTCACTAAAAACACTCCCTAGGAAGACTATCCACTGGGAAAAATGTTTGTTATGAAAATGTTCATCATTAAAATATTCACTAGGAGAAGTATCTACTGGAAAAATCATTGCAAAAGAAGGAAGGGATAATCTCTAGAGAAGTATTCAATAGTTTTTCTAGGAAATATGCCTACCAGAAAAATTTTCACTAGGAGAAATAACCACCCCAAAAATATGCACAAGGAAAAATATGCACGGGGAAAAAAATTTACACCTAAGTTTAAAAAATGTCTATAGAAGCTAATTCTGAATGGGACAAAATTTCCCTTGGGAAATATGCATGAGAAAGTTTTATTAATCAGGAAAAAAATGGTCTTTGACCACACATCAGTTGTGAAAAAGGAAAACTATCATTTATTTTGTATATATCAAGTGTTACACATTCTTTTTATAGTACCATGTGTGTAACCTCACTCTTCATAACAGTGTGATAAGGTAAGGTAGGTAGTCTTCTAATTTACACATGGTAAATGGAAGCACAAAGTTAAGTTATTTGCCCAAGTTTGCACAGGAAGTGAATGACATCCCCAGGACTTTGACTTCAATCAAAGATTCATTCATTCCTTTATTGAGCACCTATTACTTGCCAAGCACTCTATTTGGGGTCCATCACTAAATGAAACATAAACCCCAGCTTTAAGAAACTAATGTGGGGCCTCCCCTGGTGGCACAGGCGGTTGAGCGCTGTGCTATGAAGCTGTCTGCAGCCTCTGCAGCGCCGGTTCAATCCCTGCTGGCCGCAGATATACCCACATGGCGGGGCAGACCTCTCCTGTCTCACTCACTGCTCCCCTCAGCAGTATATTTCATCAGTCTGCCTGTTCTGTTCCCCGCTCTGCCTCTGGTGAATCCCCTCATCCTCCCGAGCATCTGACCTATGCCCCCGTTCTCGTATAAATAAATGAATAAATCTTTAAAGAAAAAAAAAGAAACTAATGTGGATGACTGATCATAAGCAGACAATGAAACTATTGTGAAATGAGCCTTTATACATTCATTTCTACCTTTGAAACAGAAATAAAATGTTTCTACCAGCCTCAGTTCTTACTAAAGAGTTGCTCTCCCAGGCAGCAGTAACCACAGGCCCCCCACCCGCCCCAGGATAACAGCCATTGGGAAAACATGAACACCCAGGAGAACACCTGCCAGTGCACTGGGGAAAACCCTTTCCCTGGGGAAAGTTCATCACAACATGCACCTCTGGGGATACTTAATGGGAACTTCATCTGGTAGATTCACTGTCTAGTCCCTGTCTTCCATCTTAATCATGTGAGTCCAGCTGGGATGGCCAAGTTATGCCATGACTTGGCCAGTGACATGGGCTACAGGAACTTGTGGCAAGAGAATTAGATGGAATCTGGTGGGAATTCTGAGTTCCTTTCATTAATTTATCAGCCTTCGCTTGCTTATGGTCTAACCCCATCAATACATTACTTGTTCAAGTCTCTACCTATGCAGTTCATCTCAATGCTAAGAAAAGTCTGTGCTCAAGAAACAAATATTTCCAAAGAAGGAATGTTGGACATTATTTGGGAGCGATGTTGACTACATGGAAGCTGGAGTCAGATGACCTCGTTTTGAACCCAGCCCTGCCATTTTCTGGCTGTGTAGTCTTGCCCAAGTTACTTGCTAACTCCGAGTCTCAGTTTATTCACCTGTGCAGTGGGGAAGATCATTCTTTTCTCCTTTGGTTATTGGGGAGAGTTGATGAGCTACCATCTGTCGAGCACTCAGCATCGTGCCTGCCACGTGGTCAGTGGTCAGGAAGTAATGAGAACTGCCCCTCCCTTCGTAGAGCTTGCAGTGAGAGGGGCCACCACCATTTGCCTCCAAAAATCCCAAATTGGAGCCAGGGGCCCCAAAAGTCTGATTATTTAAGTCCAGAATCTGCAACTCAGGTTTCTTTCTCCTCTGTTGTCTCTGGAGAACATGAGTGCTGCTGTAGTAATAAAGCAATAAATTATTAAAACCATAAAATATTGATGAACTGTTTTATAAAACAGGGGGACTTTAATGTATTGATTATGAATTGAGAAAGCTTTAATGAGCTTCAGGAGGAGAACTAATTGGGAAATGATGGTGGGTTGATTTCCTCCTGGGCCCTAAATGACAAGAAGTTACAAGCATAAGACCCTCTTGTCCCATTTTGCATCTCTGCCATCTTGCATTTTTGCCACGATTCCTTTAAAACCAACACTGCCTTGGACATTAAATGCCACCGCAGGTACGAGAGAAGGAGGGCATGTTCCTTGTTAAAAATGCAACATATTATTTTGGTTGGATATTTACTTGCCTGTGGGGTGGGGTCCAAAGGCTTCGGAAAACTGGTTGTTAATGCGGCGGCTGTTTCCATTCTTAGGCAATTGATCCAGGAACTTTTTCTCGTGGAAGCTCATGAAAGGCTGTTCCCTCCCTTTCATTTTAGAACAAAGGATCTTAGAGTTAGACATGAATTTTGTGTAAGTCAGGCCAATGCTTTCATTTTACAGATAAGAAAACTGAGCCCCAGGGGCCTCCCTGGTGGCGCAAGGGGTTAAGCCCCACACTATGAAGCAATCCACAGCCTCTGCAGCAACAGTTCGATCCCCAGCAGGCCAGGTAGCAACCCATAAGGCACAGCAGACCTCTCCTGTCTCGCCCGCTGCTCCCCTCAGCAGTGTATTTCAGTCAATCTGCCTGTTCTGTTCCCCACTCTGCCTCTGGTGAATCCTTTTACCTCCCTGCATCTCTGGCCTGTACCCCAGCTCTTGTATGCATAAATTAATAAATCTTTAAAAAAACACTTAAAAAAAAAAAAACGAACCCCAAAGGAATGAAGTGCCTTGTCCAAGCTCTCATGGTTCACTGGGTTCAGGACTTGACTCAACACCCAGGCCCTCCAGTTCCTAAGCTGATGATACCTCTTGTCCTAAGGGGGGCACTGGAATGCTAAGAACTGCTTCAATGCGGAGAGAGGTCTTGGTACAGAGGAAGGCATCCACCCATCAGTGGCAGTGTGAGACAGAAACTGGGCAACCTTCGACCTCTTGGAGGAGGATTTGGAATGCCAGGGTGTGCTAGGTTGCTGCCGCGGTCATCCACACAGGCCTGCTGAACTCCAAGCTGCCCCAGGAAAGTCACAGGCGGGCAGCTTTAGACACAGCCCCGTCTTTGTGATTCTCAGGAATGTCCAGGAAGGGGAAGAGTGACTTAATGTCACTACTGATGAGCAACTAGGGCTCAAGGGAGTCACAGGGCTTGCCCACGCTCACACAGCTCACTGGTGACAGATTCAAGGCTCAGAACTGTTCTCTGCAGACACTAAGCATGCTGCTGTTCCTATACAAACACCACGCTGCCTTGGGCTCATGTATTCATGGGTAACAATCAGAAAGTTAGGTAAGACTCATGTTTGGGTCTTCATCTGCGCCCTGAGCATTTTCAGCAAGGGCTGAGGCTTCACTGACACCAGAATTCACTGGGAGGGTGAGTGACTGTGCATAGTGAGGCCAAGCACAATAAGGCCAAGCACTTCCCTCATTTTTCCTTCATAGGCTTAAGCTTGGACTTTTGCCAACAAAATGTGCAGGAAGGACACTGAAATAGTAGATGCTAATATGGAGAGATATTAATTAGGTAACATTGGTTTAGAAGTATGGGGTCTCCTGCTCAGGTACTGCTTCTGTAACAGGGTGGTCCCAAGGAAAGGGGGAGGTTCTAGGTTTCCTGCCCCACCCAAGGGAGGGTGTTGCTGAGCAGGGAGAGAAGAAGCTGCAGAGGAGGCTGAGGAAGGAAGGAAGCAGGATGGAGCCAAAAGGAGACCTGGAGGAGGCGCGTGGAGCCTAGAGACACGTGAAGAAACTGCGCTTGCCTTTTGGTGGTGGACGGGGTGACACAGATGTGGGTGAGACCCGTGGGGAGGTGACCATGGCAGCTTTTATCTTGATGTTGATTTTGCTCTTTTCCTTCCTGGCTTGTCTGGTTGTTTCTGACCCTTTTCTGTGGGTCCCCACTGGAAGATGCTTTAGACTTGCGGCAGGCTTTGGGGCCTTGCTCTGGGCCGACCCCATTTGGATGGAGTTTTACCCACGAGGGGACAGGTAACTTTGGGTGCTTGATTTAAAAACTCTGTTCTTTGCCTTTCCTGTATTGTTTCCTAATTGTATTAAAGTTCCTTCCCTTTAAAGTCTCAGGTTTTGTGTTGATGCGGCGGATGGCAGAACCTATTTAGAGCAGGCAGATTTGCAGGGTCTGGGGTGCCCCTCTCCCTGCCCTGTAACACTTCCACACCGCACCCACTGCCCACACACCCATCGTCCATCACCACACTCACGGAGCTCTGTCTCCAAGGCAGCCGCCGTGCCCCAAAATAAGCATTTTATGTCCATTTGCTCATTTTTGTTTCACAGCAATCTTTGAAACAACCCATTTGACAGATCAAGGCACTGAGTTAAGGTGACTTGTTAAGTAACTCATCTGAGTTGGACAGTGAAGGCAGAATTTTTTCCACTGAGAAATAATTGACATGCAGCATCATGTCCGCTGAAAGTTATAGTGTGCTGCTTTGTCTAGATTTGCATGACAGCATGATCACCCGCTGTAGTCACTCCCTCAGTTTAGCTTCATCTGAGAATGTCTTTATCTTAACTGCATTCCTGATGTATATCACTGAATATAGAAGTCTAGATTGGCAATTCTTTTTTGACACTTTAAAAATATTAGAGTACTCTCTTATGGCCTCCACAATTTCTGGTGAGAAATTCATAGCCATTTCAGTAATTACTCCCTCTCAGGTAATGTGTTGTTTTTCTCTGTTTTCAAGACTTTTTTGTGTTCCATTTCAGCAGTTAGAGTGTGACATGTCTTTCATAGGCACATTTTTTAGGGGGGGGGTATCTGTTTAGGGTTGACTGAGCATCTTCAATTTGTAGATTTTTTCCAAAATCTTTTTGGAAAGATTTTTTTCGAAAGTTGGGACTTTTATAGCTTTTATTCTTCAAATGTTGAACTATCACACTCCTTCCTCTTTTGCATTCCATTGACACAAATATTAGACCTTTGGTTATAGTGCCACGGGTCTAGGAGGGCTTGCTTGTCTTTTTAGTCTTTTCTTCTTCTTTGTTCTTCAAATTGGATAATTTCTATGACTAGGACTGAATGTTTCTTCTTTCATATCCAATCTGTAACTGAGCCCATCCAGTGAATTAAAAAAAAAATCCTATTCTTCAATTTCTACTTGATATTTGATATATCTTCTATTTCTTTAATGATACTTTCTATTTTTTCATTTGTTTCAAGATTATGATTACTTGTGGGAAAAGTTGTATAATGACTGCTGTAAAGCTTTTATTAGATAATTTCAACATCTGCTTCATTTGGGCACTGGCATCTGTTGACTGTTTTTCCCCAAGGGAGTCTAGAGCTTTCTGATTCTTGGGCTGCTGAGTAATTTTGGATTCGATTCTGAGCATTTTGAATAGCACATTGCACAAGCCCAGGTCTTATTTATTTATTTTTTTTTTTTGTGTGCAGGAAATCAATCTGGTTAGAGTCAGGTGGCAAGTTCCAGTGTCTCTTTGGTGGGACCTGGGTTCCAACATGAGTTCAGTTTTCAAACATCTGTGATGCTGTTGACATCTGCTGCCACACCACATCTGTGCAGCTAGCGGCCAGTGCAGGACACAGGCTGTGTGGTGTGTGTTAGGACAGTCCTCTGTGGTCAGCATGCATGTTAGGAGCCGACCCATCCGGGCATAGCTCGGGTGTGAGCACGGGAATTCAAAAACCGCTTTGTGTAATTGCTTCCTGGGCATCCCTTTCCTAAGTGTCTCTGGCATTTTATATTTGCCTGGGAGACGCCCTTTTCCTTCCTTTGGTTAGAAAGTTGGGACTTTAGTCCAAGCTCTATACCAAGCACTAGATGTGCCTGTATCCAGCCCAAACTGCGAAACAGAGATGAGACTTTGTACGTGCCTAATAATAGGAAAAACTGGGTGCAGGTGCATGGGAACTCTCTGCTGTCTTCACCATTTTCTGTAAATCTAGAACTATGCTGAAACGAGAGAAAGTCTGATTAGAAGAGTCAATGTTTGTTGCACCTTCTTGGGGGTCCCAGCTGTACTGATCAGAGTTGGGTCACTAAGCCCTCAGTGTATTGGCTCCCAAATGGTCTGGCCACAGACATTACAGGATTGCTTGGGGGTTGGGGGTAAAAGACAGAGAGCAGGAAAATATGGGCATCTCCACACTCCTCTGAATGTTAGCTGGACTCTTTCCTGTGTCCGGAGCCACAACTAGAAGGCTTCTTCTGGAACTCTCTCTCTCTCCGTGTGGATGTTCTTCCTGAGTTCAGCTGCATTGCATTCAGGGTGGAGGCAATAGGAGAAGAAGAACATCCCAATAAGTAGTTTAAATCCTGGCCTTCCTAAGCCATGTGCTGCTGTTTGCTTCTCAGAGTACTTTTTTTTTTTTTTAATTAGGTCAAATTCTTTATTGTTCCCTACTACACTGCTTTTTTTTTTTTTAAGATTTATTTATTTATTTATACAAGCACTGGGTATAGTCAGAAGCACGGGAGGGTGAGAGAATTCACCAGAGCCAGAGCGGGGAACAGAACAGGCAGACTGACGAAGTACACTGCTGAGGGGAGCAGCGGGCGGCAGGAGAGGTCTGCGCGCCATGTGGGACCCTCGTCCAGCGGCCGGGGATCGAACCGGTGCTGCAGAGGCTGCGGGAAGCTTCACAACCCAGCACTCAACCACTGCGCCACTGGGGGTCCCGCTTCTCAGAGTTCTTAAGAATAATCACTGCCCATGCTTTTTGCATTCAGTTAGAGAAAGAAGGTTTTGCCCCTGTTTTTTCCTTTACATTTTATATCTTTTAAAAACATTTTATTATGAAATAATAGCCATAAGAGAAATGCATACACTATAAAAATGTAGTTAAATAAATCTAAAATGGTCCATGTGTGAAGCAACCACTCAGGTGAAGAAGTCAAACATTATTCATAGCCCATGTCGGTGAGCGCTCACTCCCTCCTCGGCTGCAGGTGTCTCCTTACCTCAGGGTCACATTTCGCACTCCTTACTTTGCCCTCTGTACCAGCAGGTGACTCAGTCACATTTCCCTGAATATTATATAAATAAAACCAGACATTATGTATTCTTTTATGTCTGGCTTCTTTTGCTCGATGTGAGATTTGTCCACCTTTTTCTGCGGAGCTGTCATTAATTAATTTTTCATTTCTGTATTTCTGGGTATAGAGACACAGTAAGATGCTCATCCGTTCCAGTGCTGACGCACATTTGGGTTGGTCCTAGTTGGGGATTGTTATTGTTACAGGGCAGGGAGAGGGGCACTCCAGACCCCGCAAACCTACCTGGTCTACATAGGTTCTGCCATCCACCACATCAACACAAAACCTATGAGACTTTAATGGGAAGGAACTTTTAATACAATTAGGAAACAATACAGGAAAAGCAGAGAATATAGTTTCTAAATCAAGCACCCAAAGTTACCCATCCCCTCGGGGGTAAAAGTCCACCCAAGCAGGATTAGCGTAGAACAAGGCCCCAAAGCCTGCCATAGGTCTAAAGCATCTTCCAGTGGGGACCCACAGAAAAGCATCAGAAACAACCAGATAAGTCTTGGAGGAAAAGAGCAAAATCAAAATAAAGACAAAAACCGCCATGGTCACCTCCCCACGGGTCTCTCACCCACATCTGTGTCACCCAGTCCACGACCAAAAGGCAAGTGCAGTTTCTTCACGTGTCTCTCTGCTCCATGCGCCTCCTCCAGGTCTCCTTCTGGCTCTGCATCCTGCTTCCTTCCTTCCTCGGTCTCCTCTGCAGCTTCTTCTCTCCCTGCTCAGCTACCCCCTCCCTTGGGTGGGGCAGGAAAACTGGAACCTCCCCCTTTCCTGGGGACCACCCTGTTACATTATGAACACGAGCTCTGCAGCATTTTTATACACTTCTCTGGAGCACATCACCAGGGTTTCTCAAGGATATAGACCTCGCAATGGGATTGGTGGGTCACAGAGTACAACGCCAGCTCTACTGACAAAAGCAGACTGTTTCCTTGAGTGCAATTCCAATTTGCACCCTCGTCAGCAGCATATGAGAATTCCCGTGACTCCACGGGGCGTCCTTAGTCATGTCTGTTCCTCTCGTGCGTGGCACAAGTGATGTTCAATACACATTTGTTAAGCCATTGAATTGACAGCTGGCTGTGACTGTTATGTGTGACTGAGATGAAATCCTTTTGTGCAAATTTTGAAAAGCTTGGGTTACGCTCCACTTTCATTAGAAAGGAATTGAGGACATGTCACAACAATTATCTCCAGTGGAAAATGTGCTAAAGAAAGCTAATGATGATTTGTGAAGGGGAAATGGCGAAACTCCATCCTTTGAAGACTGAAATGGCATATGAAAGACCAACAGCTCTTCCTTTTTGAGTGTCAGTGTTGGTGGGAGGCAGTGGGCAGGGGGCTGGAAGTCCTATAAAAGAGGGATTATTTCAAGAACCACAGGACAGGAAAGGAAAGAATAACTGAGTAAATTCCATGGTCAGGGAATAGCGTGTGAATCATTTCTTATTAAGAATCACAATTTGCTCCACCAAAGTGATGGTATTCAACACTAGATGGGAAGAATTCAAGCTATGCAGAGTGAGTGAGAACAGATGAGAACACTCCGTTCATTTCTGGATGCCCATTCTGGGTCCTGCCTTGTTCCTATGAGCTATTTTAAATGATCAGACTTGAAAAACCTTCAAAACCCTGTAACAGAGTTTAATATGCAGGGTGAGCTCTTGGTTTCACTAGTATACATTACAAAATTCACAAAATCCTTCTGAATCTTGTACAGATAAAAAAAAATTTACTGTGAGAAATAGGATATTCTCAATGAAGTGAAAATTACTGTCTAACCACCCCCCAAAGAGATCAGTTTTTGAGTAACAAAATAAAATACATTCAGTGTAACAACTGAACTCAACATGATAATGAGCAGAAACATTTTTTATTATTATATTTACTTTATATGCTTAGCTCTGTCTGGGTGCTTTGCCTGCATTTTCTCAATTCTCACAAAAGTTATGCTATAGAACATATTTTCTCCATTTTACAAATTGGGAAACTAAGGCAAAGAAAGGTTAAGTGACTCAATGAAGGTCAATGAAGTGACTCAATGAACCCAACCCCAGGCTAACATCTCCCGCAATATGTCAAGAAGAGTTGCAGCCAGGAACCAAATAGAAAAGTGACTCAGAGGCTACCTTTTGTTTTTGTTTGTTTTAAATTTGTATACAATGCAACTCGTTTTGGGGTACAGTTCTGTGAGTTTTTACACATGCACAGATTATGTAGCCGCCTTTGTAATCATGCCAATGACTGGCGCCTAGTGGGTGTTCAGAAAATTATGAATAAATGAATCAGCAAAAGTATTTTTACAGTTGAATGAGAGTGGGTGGAGTGGAAGGAGCAGGAGGAAATGGTTGGGGCTGCAAGTCTGGTTGGGGAAAGACAGCAAACACACTTGGGGATTGTAAGGGTGGAGGATAGAACTGGACTTTTAGTGGTGAACTTAACGCGGTATAGACAGACGCTGATTTATAACGATGCACACCCAAAACATGCATAATGTCGTAATGTAATGTCACTGGAAGCTCATTAGGGGTTTAGAGTACAGAGATGTCAGCTAGACTCCAAGCTCCAACATTTCCTAGCTGTGACCAGAGGTGATTTCCCTTTAAACTTCAAATCCTGTGTCTGTAAAAGGAGAGATAATAATACCCACCTCACTGAATTGCATTGAGACAAAGGTGTGATAATGAGGAAACATCAAGCACTCCTGGAATACAGGTGCTATTTGAAAATGTTAATTCCCTCTGTGGCTGGTCACCCAGTGGGGAATACAGGATCTCCCAGATTCACTCCACTTCTAAGATTTCAGAAAAATGCAGCAGTAGCCCAATATGAATTATTAACAATAGTAATGAAAATAGCAATGTTTATTAGTGGTTGCTAATGTTAATATGGTGCTTGCTGTATGCCAGGCACTGTTCCAAAGAAGTGTTACATTGGCTCATTTGATTCTCAAGTTATTCTGAGGAGTTAGATTCCATTAAACTCCCAATTTTACAAATGATGCAGCCAAAGCACAGAGAGGGTAAGTTAGCTTTTAAAACCACTCAGTAAAAGGTCAAGCTGGGATTTGAAGATTTATTTATTTATGCATAGAAGAACTGGGGTACAGACCAGAGATGCGGGGGGTGAGAGGATCCACCAGAGACAGAGTGGGGAACAGAACAGACAGACTGACTGAAACACACTGCTGAGGGGAGCAGCGGGTGAGACAGGAGAGGTCTGCTGCGCCATGTGGTTTGCTCCCTGGCTGGGGATCGAACTGGTGCTGCAGAGGCTGTGGATTGCTTCATAGTGCGGTGCTTAACCCCTTGCGCCACCGGGGATTTGAACAAAAGTTATGTTGCTTTTAACACTCGATCATCTTTCTGGAATTTGAAATATTTTGTACAAGTCAGACCGTGGGGCTCTGGGATCACATTCACTGAGTCTTCAGCACTCAGGCTGGTAGAGCACATTAGCAGAATTGTTAGGGGGAAAGGATGTCCTGAGCTAATTCCATGCAGGCTTTGTGGACGCCACCCCCACTGCAGACCAAAGCCATCAGGACATTGGGAAAGACAAATCCTGTCACCACCAAAGGGAAGGTGGCTGGGACCTGAGGGAGGAGTTAAGCAGCCAGGTTTGGTGTAAAACTAGACATGTGGGTCTTGGGGGGGCCTTTTTGGCTTCACTGCTCTTGGCTCGCGGCGGAGATGGGTAGTACGCATTTAAGACTTTATCTCCCTATTTTCTCCCTGAGTTATACATTTCCTCATTTCCCCTTCCCTTGTAAATAAACCTGTTATAGGGCAGCCCCGATATTGAACGGGTTCCTGGCTGTGGGTCCTCACCCGCGTGCTTAAAAGGGACTTATTACTACTCCACTACAGACACACACAAAAGGTTCATAAAAAGTTTATTTACAAGGGAAAAGGAAATAAGGAAAATGTACAACTCAGGGAGAAAATAGGGAAATAAAGTCTTTAATGCGTCCTACCTGATCCGCCGACCTGGAAACCCAAAGGCACTCTCAGAGCTGGCCGGACGCTGCGAGCTGGCAGAGAGCCAAAATGGGGCACCCCCTCCCCAAAGCCCACGTGTCTGGCTTTATACCAACCTGGCTGCTGAACCCCACCCTCAGGTCCCAGCCACCTTCCCTTTGGTGGGGATGGGATTTGGAGTTCCCAGTGTCTTTGGCTTTGGCCTGGGGTGGGGGTGGAGTCCACAAAGCCTGTATGGAATTAGCTTTAGGACAGCCTTTTCCCCCTAACGGAAGGGGAGAACATAGGCAGAAAAAACACCCTACATCAGATCCAAGGGGAGGGGAGCAGAAGGACGGATGGTCTTCCATGGTGGGGAGGCTAACATCTCCCACACCACCCTCCTTCCTCTCCTCTCCCTGTTGTTGGAATTGCCTTCTAAGCCTCTTCTCCCAAAGACAAAGATTAAAAAAAAAATTACAGCTAGAACATGCCAGCATGTAAGAGGATAGAATGAGAATTATTGGTGTTTGCACAAAGCATTTTGCCTCCTGTCCATTCCTGGTTGTTTATTTGAAAAGTTGCCCTGAAGAATGTCAGGTTCTGTTAGGATCTGGAAAGAGGAAGATGGAGATGCTCAGGCATTGCTTGTCTCCTCGAGTATTATTTGTGTACTTGGGAAATGCAGAAATCCAATGAAAAGTCTTTTGTTTTAAATTGGTCTGTTTGATGTACCTGATATTGATGGATTATGCTGCTGGCTTAATATAGACAAAAATCTCTGTTTCCACAGTCTACTCACTTAGGCCTTAGTATCACAGTCTCCTCGTCAGTGACAGGCAAGGCCAGGGACAAAAGGAAAGGGTGACTGAACCCTGGGGGCATTCTCCCCACACCCTCATTTTCTTGCAAGACTTCCTCTGTTAAGAAAATAGCTCCCGGGCCTCCCTGGTGGTGCAAGGGGTTAAGACTGGACCTATGAAGAAATCCGCAGCCACTGCAGTGCAAGTTTGATCCCCAGCCGACCAGGGAGCAACCCACATGGCTCAGCAGACCTCTTCTGTCTCACCGGCTGCTCCCCTCAGCAGTGTGTTTCCATCGATTTGCCTGTTCTGTTCCCCACTCTGTCTCTGGTGGATCCTTTCACCCCGCGCAACTCTGGCCTATACCCCAGTTCTTGTATGCATAAATAAATAAATTTTTAAAAAGGAAAAAAAAAAAAAAGAACAGAAAACAGCTCCCTTTTTAACACTTCCCACCTCCAGGCTGGGGGAATGAGCCCTTTACCTGGCACTCCATACACACCCACCCCCCTCTGTTTGGAATAATGTAGCAAAGGGGATTTGACCCCTTAACCTTCCTCCTCCAACAGAAGATGTAGCTTGTACCAATCTGTCTGCTCTGCTGCTGCAAACTGCCTGCAGAAGCCTGGTCCTAGTTTGAGTAGTTAATTGGTATCTTTAGCAATCCTACCTGAACCCAGGTATTTCGACATGAATTTTAATCCAGATGTCTCTTCTCGACCCCCACCCTGGTTCGGTTTCTATTCTTCTCTGTCCTTTATTGCAGCCCCAATTGTATTCTGTATTAATAGGCTCCCATGCCCCCAGGTTTGAGAATGAGGACATCTGGAAGGAGATTAAAAGGAAGTAGGAGGGTAAGGTTGGGATATCATTCTCTTAGCCCTCTCCTGATGGCGGCCAGTGTTGGCTGCATTCCTTAACCAGGGCGTATGGTCCCTTTTGTCCTTCAGACAGGTGTAAACAGCTTCCACTGTAACCCGTGGTTCTCCTAAACCCTTCTCACATCATTGTAAATAGTCACTTTAAAAACCTCCATAACTTTACCTGAGAGATTACTACCAATCAGTAGAATAGGTTGTAATTTCCAACATGTCCTTAAAAATGTGATCTTATACTCCTCCATCAAGAAGTGTGAATCTATGCTCCCTCTTTTAATGATGCCAAGTGAATTCTGAGGGGAAGGCATTAGAGGGGATATGGCTTCTCTCTGGTCCTTTGAGGGTGCTTGCTTCTGGAACCCAGCCAATTCACAGAACCCGGCTGACAGCAGCATCAAGTTCTGGTACGTGAGCGACTGAGCCTTGAGATGATTCCAGCCTTTGAACTTTCCAACAGGTGTCCAGCTGAGACGAGCTAACCCTGTCCAAAGGCAGCTTTATGAGAAAATTAAATTTTGTTTGAAGTCACTAAATTTTAAGGTGGCTTGTTTTGCAGCAGCAGATAATGGAATAATCAGTAATAAAGTTGCTATCTGGCTTCAATCTCTACTCATGTTTTATTTCTCTTTGTGCTTAGGAATCTAAGTAGGGAGGACAGGGTACGGATTGTGTCTCTGATTCCACCTGTACATATGCAGTGTCTCTGATTCCACCTATAGGATCTCAGCTCCTCTGACAGGCATGTGATAATGTCCCCTCCTGCATTCCTTACCACAAGCCCAGGGGGTGGGTATTATGCTCCACAAACTTGAGAGAAAGAGACCACAGAAGAAGAGGGATGATGGGCTCCATCAAGAGATTCAATGGGAGACTTTGCAGTGGAACCTTAGTTGGCAAAACTGACAATCCCACATTGTGACTATGGTGCCATAGAGGGAAACATTATAATATTGATAGGGAACCCACTATCCATGGTCACTTAGGACACCAATTTTTGCTCAGTGGACTCTGTAGATTCTTTTGCTATTGAAGGAAAAAGAAGGCTTTCCATTGTCCTGGCCGTCATTTCTGGAATCCTGTCTCCCCAGGTCTTTGTGATGCTCTGGGGGTGCATTGCCTCATTGGGTGGTGACTACGAGGTCAACTTGCTCATCCAGCCTGGCTTGACAGAAAGGTGGTGAGATTCCAGGCCATGTTTTCCAAGGTCTTCTCACATGACCCTAGGAGCCTCCTGCTCTCAATGTTTGTCCTGCAGGATGACTGAACTAGGGCAATTTGTTCGCCTTTGTGCTACCAGTGCCTACAATTTAAGAAGTGATTAATGAGAATGCATGGAGGGTCAGAATGCACTTTATTTCCCCCAGGCAAGTCCTGTTATCTGGGCATTTTCCTCTACTTCATCTCTCATTTTAAAGACTCTCAGCCAACACAATTCTTCATCTTTCGCCAAATCTTCATCTTTCCCAAAGTCTTTTTCATCTTTTCGAGATCTGTCTCTACTACCCCAGACTTGCTAGAAGAGTTTTCCTAAAAAACACACAATCAGATGAATTTATGGCCTCCATAAACTGCCATTCATCCTGTTGCATAAATGAAGTTGGTCAGGCTTTTACGCCACTGACCTCTGTGGCTATCACCTGCAGCCTTGATCTTGTTAATGTAGAGGGCATGTGGGTGTGGGACACACGTGCCTGACGATGGGTGTGTGCGCATGTTCAAGTGTGCACACCTGAGCCTAGAGGTAGGGATATAAGGGCGGCGTCACGCAGAGATGGCCATAGTGGAACTGCTAGGAGAGGCAGCCGCAAGAGGAAGAGCCCGCGAGAGAACGCTGGAGCAAGCATGCAGAAAAGCGTGTCCAGAGATTCACGGGGGGGCTCACGTTGCTGTCTCCCTGCTGGCGTGTTCTCCTGCTTACCGTTAAACCCTGTGAAAATAATGCCAAGGATGCCAAAATTCTCCCTCAAATTGCTAGAACTGCCGGTGAATCTACTCGACCTGGGATGGTTGCAAAACACACCCCTTGGATTCTCCAGGATAAACCCCACAACTTGACTCCCATCATGTGTAAGTCCTGCCAGGCTCTCCCTGCCAACTCTCCTGAGCTCCATCCCGGTCAGGGATGCTGGATTTTTCATCTCGGCAGGGATGAACGTGCCCTTTTGTGACTTATGACTTCGACCTGCTGTGCATTTCCTTGCTTTGCCCTTACTCTTCCCTGTGCCCTCGGTCTGGTGAGCTCCTCAGTTTCACCATCACCTTGTCAGTGATCCTGTTCTCACTCCAGCAGGTTCCTGAGTGCATCTCTCCTTTCTATATTCAGAGGGTTTTGTCTCTGACTCTATTCTAGTACTTAAAACATCGTTTAGTCATTTGTGTGTTTACAATGTCTGACTCCCCCATCAGTCTGCAAGCTGTTTGGGGGCCGGGATGGTGGTTTTGCTATCGCTGCATCCAGATGTTTCCGCTTCTGCTGCTGACCATGATGTGGAAGTAATTAAGACTTAAGACTGAAATCAAATTACCTGAATTTAAAGCCTGGTTCTAACCTACACTTACTGGCTCTGAGATCCAGTGAAGCAACGCAACTTCGTAAGTCTCAATTTTCTTGCCTTTAAAATAAGAACACCTGTTTATAGGATGGTGCGTATTAAATGAGATGTAGCAGATAGTAAATAACTAATGTCAATACATATGACATGCAGCTATTATCATTCATTTGAAACAGTTTCCATGTACCAAACATTAATGTGTTAAATCTTACAGCAAGTCAATTAAGTGGGCACTATTATCCCTATTCTTCAGCTCAGGAGAATAAGGTTCTTTTCCAGTTGTGTGGTTGGCATGCAGTGGGCATCCAGAGAAGAGTGGGTTAAGACATATCAAAGTATATTTAGTATTTAATATTTAGTATTGAGCTTACTGGGGACTTAGGGCAAGTCTGATGAAGCTATGTGAGCGACCTGTTGAGTGTGTGGCTCTCTGGTCAACCCAGATGACCAACCCCTTTGCCAGTGAAGTCAGAGCTCAGACCAAGGGTTTTGCTCCTTCTCTCCTTACCGCCATCCAGGGTGTTTGAGTTCTGAGGCAGGCTGCGTGTAGCCTTGTTTGCTTCTGACTCCGCTAACAGGATGTCTCCAGACCCCTTCCCAGGTCAGTCCACAAACTCATTCCATCTGCCTTACAATTAAGATTCAAAAGCAGGCGGCAAGAAATCCCTCCCTGTGCGCCGATTCCAATCAGCGAATCTGCTCTTAATGACCAGCTAATAAAGAATTCACAAAATCAAACCATGCTATTAAATATAGAATTGTATTGATGCCGACCTGTTGGGAGCACTTTCTGTTCTTTTTCCAGAACAATGTCTGAAAACAAAACTCTGATCCTCTTTCCTTGGACATTTTTTGCCCTATTAAGAGACCACTCCAAAACAAAGACCTGTATAAAAAGGGGTTTATTCCCCAGAAGCCAATAAAAGGCCTTTTAGAAGCACAATACGGGGCCACCATGTTCCCTGTGAATTGTTGTACCATGATGAGGGGCTGCATCTGCCCATCCACAGATGAAACTGAGGGGTGATTAAAATATGGCCCCTCAAATAAGCTCAGCTCATATGGGCTCATTATGGGGAAATGGAAGAGGAGACATTTGAAAGCAAAAGAAAACCTTCCAACAACCTCAGTGAACGCGAGGGCGGGGCCGACCTCTGGGCTGCTGGTGGTCTTGCTCTACAGGTGAGCGGAGTTTAGAGAGTTGACTTAGGTAAGGATGAGCCAGGGTTCGTGTGCCCAGGTTAGATGCCATCACAAGACACAAGTCCATAGAGTCTCCTGATGGTGGTTTCAGGCAGCTAATGGGGCAATACTTAGCCCATGTTTGGCCTGCGGCATGCCAGGCCCAGTGCTGGTGCTGTCATAAACCCCCCACCACTTAGTCTGATGGCCCCTGTCACAGGCATTGCCCATTTTCCTCATTTTATTTGGTTTTATTTGTCTCTTTCCATGAGGCCTCAACAAACATCCAGTGAAATCTTTACTAGCTGGAGCTTTGGGAGGCCCCTAGGGTGGACCCCCAAACCTCTCCAACACTCAGGTTTCATGTCTCTAAAACTGGAGGGGGTTATGTGGGGAAAAGGACTGAGGCCATTTCAAGCATCAGGCTGATGAGGAGCTCAAAGCACCTGTCTCAGGCTGTTGCACAAACTCTGCCCAGAACACCACACCTGTGGCTAAATCCCTATTCTTCTCTCAAAATGGTTCTGGGGAAAATTGATGCTGGGCCCTGTAGTGATGTTTTTACCTGCCAACTGCCACTGGCTTGTACCTTAGAGTGATAAGACAATACTATTCACATAACCTCACTTTACTCCACCTCCCCAGGTGTCCATCCAGGTGGATTGAGACAGGTGACTGGTTTAGCCAACAGCCTTTGGGTAGAGGTGATATAATGCACTCCCAGACCAAGCTCTTTTTTCATTTTGTTTTTGGAATCTGCGTCTAAATGATACCACCCAGTATTTGTCTTTCTCTGTCTGCTTCATCACTAAGCACAATGCCTTGAGCATCCTTATTTTTGCCTTGCCCTAACTTTCAAGCAAAATTCAGAAAGTCTTTACACCCACTCCTTACATAATTCTTTGCTCAAAGCATTAGTGAGCAATGTCCCTTTCATGCAAGATTTTATAAAGGGAATTGATAAAAGGTTTACATGCCATGTCCTGAAACAAATAATTTCATAGTTCCAGATACCCCCTTAAGTATGTGTGATTGTACAGAACTACATGTGCAATTATGTGTAATTGCATGTGTGACTCTGTGTGTGTGTGTGTGTGTGTGTGTGTGTGTATGAGAGAGAGTTCTCCTTTCTCCCATGCAGATCTTTCATTTCATAGATCTCCTTCCTTCTTCTCTCTTCATCACTCTCCTCCACTGAGCACACAGAATAATGGACCTGTCTCCTTCCAAACTCTCATGCAGACAACCATCCCCTTGCTCAGAAAACAGAACACCCTGAAGCCACCAGAATTTCCCTTTCTCAGTAAGTGATGCCTATGTTTGTTTCACTTTATAACCTCGTAGAGCTGATGTGAAGAACTACATGACTGAATGAGGTGCTACTATTATGATTTTAATATTATTTACCATTATTTTTGTTCACAACTATCTGTAAGAGCTTACTCTCATTGGAAGCCGCCAAATGAAGATGTAGTATGATGTAGGTCTCTAACTTGTTTTACTTTTGACAAGAAAAGTTACTTCTGGAAAGAGGTTTACTGGAGGTTGAAGCTCAGAAAGACTCCAGGCCCTGAGCCCTACCTGCACAGCCAATTCTTGAAAGCCCCAGTGGAAGTGATTATTGACTAGTACTCTGTGGAGTACCCAACCCAGGGGTAGGGGTGCTGCCTGCTTACTCAGGGGGAAAAACTGCAGACCACTGGCCTGTGAGGCCCCACGGGGTCTCTCGAGGGGACAGGGAATTGCCTTGCCTGGCCATGGTGGAGAAGCAGACAGGTACCCTTCTGTCAGGATCTTGATGTCCCAGCCCAGCTTGGAGGCCAGGGCCAGGCCCATGGCTCTGGGGAGAGCCTATCTCCACTCTTCAGATCCCTGCAGTCTGTTTTAAGGTTCTGCTTTGCTTACTGAGCAGCTAGACTGCACGAGCAGAGTGTATTTTTAGTCTGGCTTGAACCCTTTTAAGCTAAAAGGAAAGCCATCATCTCTTCTTCCAATAACAGCCTTCTCCTTGCCCCCCAGTGCTCCCCTCCACGGTAATCGTACCCATCACACAGGGAGCCCCCGATGCCCCCTCCACTCTTTCCCTCCCTGATTTTTCTCTGTTGATTTTACCAGTTGTGTGGGTTCTCCCTTGACAGCCTCTCTCAGCAATATCACTCCACTGTCCCTGTTTCAATTTATGCTCTTGTCAACTCTCTTCTGGTTAACAGTAAGTCCAGCTTTTACTGTTCTTGCTCCTGATGAAACAAAACAAAGCAAAAGCCCAGTAGCTCCTTCTATCAGGTAATGCCACAATCCATTGCAATACAAACCACTCCAGGATCTTGATGGTGTTCAACACAAAAGGATTATTTCTTGCACATGCTACATATTCATCATTGGTTGGTGGTATTTCTACTCCACAGGATGCATAGCCCACATACTGGAATGGAGTAGTTACTTTCTGGAATAATGCTGGTCTTCTTGTCTGAGACTCAGTGAGCTCTTGATGATTTTCCTGGAAGCGATACAAATGTCTTTTTGTTGTATTTGATTGGTCAAAGCAAGTCATATTATCATCCACCACCAGGTGGGGTCTCAGATGTTGGTAAGCAGTGAATCTAATAAATTCCTATAATACAAAGTCCTTATCTCATCAATAATCGATAATAATTAGGCTTTGATGTCTGGTCTTTATTATATATCACTCTCTTCATCATATGGCTTCTCCTCCTTAAATCTCGGCCCCTGTCTCTTTCTTGGCTTAGCATATATACCCTCATAATGCCCTGTTGGCTTTGGAAACTGCACCTGTGGATTCTGTGTACATATGCAATTAAATTACTTTTTTTCCCCCCCTAATTTAGCCTGGTGGTAATTTGATAGCTTGACCAGCCTGTAAAGAGCCCTGAGGGTTAGGGGGCAATTTCCCCTCCCCCGCCATGCTATCTTCATGGTTCTGTATGCTTTTATGGGAAGGGATTAAAAACACATCTTTCTATGGCTCCACAAGGCAGTTCTAAAGGTGGTAAAGTGGTTGTTCCAGGGAAAGACAGGTTTCCCCCAAAGTGCTATGAAAATAAAGGGCAGTTTATTTGGAGGACAGAGAAGTTTATCTAGAGGATGTAACTTGTGTGAACTGAGCCTCAGAAGGAGTTACTTGGGTAAATAAGGGAGAACAAGATACTCAGGCAGAGAGCATAGCATGTGTAGCTGTGAGGTTGGTGAGTGTGCAGAGTGCCAGGAGAAGCCTGGTGCTTGCCAGGTGCCAGGCAGGTGTGCGTGGATGTGGGCATGTGCCCTGGGTGTCAGCCCCTGCTCTGCCCTCAAAGCCTTGTTTACCAGGATGGATTGGGTTTTATATATTGCCAGTTCTCACCTTGCTCGTCCCTGCGTAATTTCTCATTATTCTTTGCTATTTACAATTCTCTCAATTTAGAGCCATCTGTGAAGTTAATTTCAGTGCTGTTTACTCTCTTCTCCCAAATCATTAATGAAGATAAAACATTCAATGGAATTAAGTATTGCAACCATTTCTGGGAAATTCCACAGAGGCTGGCTCACCATCCAGGCAGTCCTCTTTAATTCAAACCTGTTATCTCTCCTTCTGGTCAGTTCTTGAGGATATTGGGCTAATGTTTTTGTTCCTTTAAATTCAATTTTTCACAAAGACTATGAGGTAACCCAGCACTAGTCTTTAACAAAACAATACAGAAGGTTTAATCTCACTGGTAATCAAAGGTATGCAAATTAAGGTATTATTGAGGAGTCCCTGTTTTTCACTGATAAGATTTGTAAAAAAAAAAAAAAAAAAATTAGAAGTTAGCACCTACTGCTGGTGAAGTGTGCTGAAATTAGTGTTTCTAAATGCTTTTAGAAATCAATATGGCAATTAAACATCAAGACCCACAGGAACATTTATCCTTTTACTAGACTTGTGCATTTATCCTGAGAAAATACTTTTAGCAGAAAGAAAAACATTTTGCATGAAAATGGCTGTTGAGATATTAACCTTCATCTTATAAAATGGGAACAACTTAAACCCACTAGCAATGGGAGAATCATTAATAAATTAGGTGCATCTTCTGAATGAATCGAAGTGGCAAACACACAGGAGACTCAACAATTGGGAGCTGCTGTCATTGTCATTAGTATCTTTGCTGCTGTTATTATCCCTTGACCCTAGGAACAAACAGGACTGCAACTCCAGCTTACCACTAGCCAGGTAAATGGGTAGCTTTCCTGAGTGTTAAAAAAATTATCAGGAAAAGAGGAAATGAAATTAGGACCAATTATTGTAACTTAGAAAATGCTAGAATGTGATTTGCTACTTATAAAGTCTTTGTGATAGTCAGAAACTCTTCCAAGGTGAAATAATTCAGGAACATTCGCAGCAGCATTACCATGACAGCCACAGAACCAAAGCAACTCAGTGACCATGCAGTGATGATTTGCCAACAAAAGAAAGTACCAATGAAGCATGATGACCTGAGATAAGCAGCCTGGGGGGCTTAGTAACAATCTTTTACTCAGTTCCTACGATGCGATGCAACTTAGTTCCTGGTATGAATCTTGTTCATGTTAGACCATGTACTGCATGAGGCAGAATGGACCTTGATGGGGGTCCCATGACTATTGACCCTGTACTCACCCCTTGGTATGGAACGATAGGACTCACCTCTTGGTGTGTAGCCACATCATAACTGACCATGTATAGCTGCCAGTGCAAACCCACCTAGAACCTTGTAGAAACTGAAAGTGTATATAAGCCCCTGACTTCTACAAATGGGGCTCAGCCTTTGGCTGCAAATCCGCCGAGTCAGCGCTGGTGCATTAAACCTGCTTCTTGTTAGCCCTGGTGTCCAAGTTTCCTTTGTGCCATATAACACCGAGATGTACAGCAAGATGGTGAAAGAAGTCAAGTGCAGAGTTCATATCATAGGGTCCAGTTTATATGAAATTTCTAAAACTGGCAAATCCAAAGAGATAGAAAGTTAAAAGATTTGTGATTGCTTTGGATTGAGAAGGAAGAGGAAGAGTTGGGGGGACTTCTAAAGAGCAAGGGGTTTCTTTTGGGAATGACAAAGCTGTTCTATATTGATTGTAGCAATGGAATATAAAAACCATTGTGAATATAAAAAAGCATTAAATTGTACACTTTCCATGGGTGAAATCGAATGGCTGATGAATTATATCTCAATAAAGCTGTTACCAAAAAAAGGGTGAAATAAGCTGACTACACAAAATCCAATTACTTAACCACTCTCCATAACAGGCACTAATTCAACCTGTAGCAAGACCTAAAAGAAACAGAATGCCTCTCAGTAGGGATGTAAATATTTCCTAACAAAATCCCAACTCCTCATAACTATTCCATAGTTTAGTACATTCCATAGTTTAGTCTCACGCCTTTAGGTGATTTATTGGTTCTGGCAAATTCTCTAACTCTTTCAAACCTTTTGGTTTCCTTGTAAGTTTAGAAACCATATCAGTTAGAATTAATGTTGGCTGAAAATAACAGAAACCTCAAGATCATAATGAATTAAACAAAATGGGTAGAAATTTACTCTCGCCATGTAGATGAAAGTGAATAGAGATAACCCAAGATGGTCCAGGCAGTTCCACGATCCCTGGGTCCCAGGTCCTTTCTAGTAATTAGCCTATGACTTCCAAACAGAATTCACCGGCAGTCCCTGACGGCTGCCCAATATATCAGCATCCTACCTTTGAGTGAGAGAAGCAAAGGCCACAGTTTTTCCAGATAAGGATTTTTTTCTGGAAATTGGACATGACTTTCTGCATGGGTCTCTTGGTGAGGACTGAGTCTTACACTACACTTATAAGGAAGTTAGAAAATGTTTTTATTTGGGGTGGCCATTGCCTTGCCAAAATTTGAAGTGGAGCATGGATATTGGGGGACTGGTATTCATGTGCCAGTGAAGTTTTTGCTTGCAGCTGTAGGGGGAAATGCAACCAGAGTCCCTGGGTTTGGATACTGTCTTTGACCTGGAAAAGCACTTCATATTCATGAAACTACTTCCTCTAGTACAAAGCGAGAAGAGATTCCTACTTCACCAGATTGTGGAAATGGTTATGATGGAATCTTAGAGTAGAAAAATCTAGGATGGAAAGTGCGTCAGGGACAAACACCAGAGGTGGGGATAGGATCAATGAATAAATCTTAACCAGCTATGGAAGTTTCCAGGAAGCTAAAGTGGGGTCAAAAATGATTATCAGCCAGAGGTAGGGGCAGAGAGTGTTATTGATCTTAGAAGACCAACCTAATCTGACCCTAAGGCGATAATTTCCACAATAACTCCAAAATACATTACATAAGAACACCCCGTGCCCTGGCAAAATACAGTTGTTCTTTCAGACTGTCCTTTTGTGCCAATCCAGGCATCTCTTTCCTTTTCTCCTCCCCTGTATAAACTTGCCGTGGGCTGAGGAATGGGAACATCTGAATTCTTTCCCAGAGGGACCCCACACACTGAACCCCATCCTCAGAACTGCCAGTTGCACGTTATCACAAACTGATGGGGGTTTGCAAACTATACAGCAGTACACACACATTAGATTTGTCTTGAAAAAGGGCATTCCTGGGTGGGTTATGACAGCTGTTTTAAACTGGCTGCAGGAATTCCTGGGGAAGACGAGAGAGTTGTTTTTTAAACCTGTTCCTCCAGCGTGCAAAGCTGGCATCTGGCTGGGTCTCAGGGTTGGCAGTGTCCTCGGTCCTAGGACCGTCCCTTCTTATTCCTTCCTTGCAGACTGGCCTTCTCTCTACCCCCCACCCCGCTCCTTCCCTGCATCCTGGCTCCTTGATAGACAGTTTAGATGGTTTGTTGGTACATGGGATCTCTAGGTCGGAAAATAAGCACGAAAGAAATTTTGATGCTTGTGTAAGGTTGAGGTTTTAGGCTTTTTATAACATACAGAGGAAAGAATGCGGGTTTGGGTGTGTAACCAGTGGCTGAAGCCAAAAGGCTGCTACAGGGAGTGCCCCCTGCAGGGGGCAGCAGGTGGGATAGCCCCAAGGAAAATGCTGCAAGTGGGGTGGAGTGGCTGATCAGGAATATGTGCCTGCAAAAGGGAGCTGGAGAGCAGTCTTGGTGGAGCAGTCCTGGTAATTCAGCCTTTGGGGTTAGATTTGGGCCCCCACGGCGCTCATCTTCCAAAAGGTTGCTGCGACCTGGTGGAGAAGGCGGGAGGCCGGGAGCCTGGCGTCTCAGGAGCTCGGTGAGTGTGGCCGCTTGTCCGGTCCCTCAGCTGCTGTTTTGAGTGTCGCTTGCCTGGTGCTGTGCCGGGGCAGCCCAGCAGCTCATGGGGCATCTCCTGTTGTGTTTTCTGCTGTCTTGTGGGTCGGAACCTGGCCTCTAGCCTGGCTGCCGCGTGTCCACAGTGCCAGGAAGATGCCGACTGAGACTCGGGGCCTGTTGTCCAGGAGAAGGCCTCTGGCCCTCAGGGGTGGGAACACGTCATTTTCACTGCTTTTGTGCAGAGCTGAGGAACACGGGCATGGCTTTGGCTAAGGCACAGGCCTTTTTGGTCACAGTAACTCTTTGTTTTTCCCTGGTTTGTTAAGTAAATCCCTTTGTTGTGGTTCCCTGAGCCTGAGTAGCCTGGCAGTTTTGCGCGGGGGTTAAGAATTCACACAGAACGGTGAGCCATTCGGGCAGTGTCCGTGGCCAGTTTTAGTGGCCCTTGTGCCCTGTATCAGGTGTAATGGGTACATTCTCGAACAGCCTGCAAAGGCAGCTGGCATGTCTTACTCAAGCCAGTATCCCCACGCCTCCCCAGGCTGCGAGCCCCCTGCGCCCAGGTAAGAGCACCTGAGATGCAGTTCAGCATGAGCCTGGTTGCCGATCTGGGCTGTTCCTGACCACAAGGCCATCTTCAGCCCACAACTTTGTGCTTCACTTCATCTGTGACAATGAAAATGCTAAAAGTCATGAGGATCCAGCAGGTAGAAACTCAGCGTGAAGTGTTGTGTTGCTCCCTTGAGGCTGCTTTTGCAAAGTGCCACAAACCTGGTAGCTGATCACAGCAGAAGTTTATTCTCTCTCTGTTCTGGGAGCCAGAAGGGCCGCTTTCCTGTGCAGGATCTGGAGAGAGCGCTTCCTTGCCTTCCCCCCGCCTGGCAGTGTCTACCAGCTTTCCTTTCCCTCCAGTTTTTGCTTTTCACTCCAGTTTTTGCTTCTGTTTTCATATTGCCTTCTCTTTTTTGCTGCATTTTCCTCTTTTCTCTCTTTTGAGGACATTTGTCATTGGATTTAGAGCCGACTGGGTAATCCAGGATGAGCTCCAGATCCTTAACTTAATCACATCTTCAAAGGTTTTTTCAAATAAGGTCACAGCCACGGGCCCATGAATTTGGATTTGGGCTTTTCTTTTTTGGGGGCGGGAGGCACAACTGAACCCTAAAGTGCCATTCATTCAGGTTTCTCTTACCAGAGTCTAGGATCCTGTGGAATCAAGGAGCTTTAGATATACCTTTTCACTCTAATAAACGTACAATTTGAAGTATTGCTATTCTCTTAATTTAACAGACCTTTACCCCCACACGGCATGAACTGGGTTGGTTCATTTGTGGGATACAGAGAAGAAATATACCTGGTCTCTTAGAAGTTCAGCCCACATGTTCATTCACTTCTTTTGAGTCTATGTCAGAAAATCTGAATGAGAACAACATATAAGCCCTGTGGAAGCTCTAACCATTCTCTTACTTATGCATTCACCAAATAATTATTAACTCCTCCCATGTGCCAAGCACTTTGCTAAGCCCTAGAGGAGACTCAAAGGTGGTTAAAATACAATGTCTACCTTCATGGAGCTCACCATAGAAAAAAGGGTTTGAAATACCTAAAAATGATGATTGGCCATAGTAGAAAGATAAATAAAGTGAGATTGGACTTCAGAAGCCTCTGCAGTGAAAAGAACATATAAACTGCAAATAAAGACTCCCTGAGCTTGTACCTTCTTAAACACATCAATCAGTTTTTAAACATTCATTGAGGTTGAATATGCTCAGCTCAGAGGCAATCAAATAAGGGTTCGTTTTTGAGAGTGTTGTTTTTCAGATGTTTTCAGAAAGAATGAATCCTTTTAAGGGGGATGTTAAAATTGAAATGTGTTTAGAGATGAAGGGAGGGAGAGAGTGTGCAAAGATACCAATTATATTATTAATAAAATTGATCCAAGCTGGGCCAGTAGAAATAGAAGAAGGAATTCTATCAATAAGACAAATGGTACCTCCTGTAACCTTGAACTCAGTATTGATAGCAGGGTGGATGGGGAAATTTGGGGAATCAATGAAGCTATCTGTAAAATTTCAACTCCATTGATTGAAAGAGAGTAAAGGAAACAGGTGAAAAACAATTTTAGCCTTTCATCATTGCAAATGAGGCCACAATGTTGATCACCTGTTCCTAAAAGCACTCATAATACAAGCTTCAGGAAGGGGAAGGGTGTCATGGAAGATGAAAATAGGTTAGGTTGCTCTGTTGTATTTATAGGAATAGAATGATCTAGTTCATGCATTCTAAGTAGTTCAACTTTTATTTATGAAATCAAATCAGCCCCATTCAGGATGATGGATTCTTTACTTTTACCTTCTTAAATACCCATCCATATAGTTCTTCTTGTGTAAAAAAGGAAAATGAAAATATTCAATCAGCATGTTCTGATGCTAAAATGAAATATGTGATGGAGGTTGATGTGGTTGGCCCATGAATTCTTTGTTCCCTTCAAACTTCTTAACCAGGAGTCTTTATAGCCCCAAAATTTAGCCCCATACAATCTTACCAGTTGTTCTTGAACATAAACTCTTTAATAAATCTTGTATTTTGGATGAGTTGGGGAAAGATTGAACTCTTCAGTGTATTAATGTATGTGGTAGCTCTCAGATCCTGGGAATTCTCAGAAAATGGGTGAAATCTGAGTACCAGATATATATTTTTTTTTAATATAGGGATGTATTTTGGCCAGTGTCAGTCTGGCATTCGTTTTCTTGTTCCAATAAAAATCTCTCTGGCTTTTATTTTTTTTTTAAGTAGTCCATCTTCCCCTGTCAGCTCATTCTTTAGCCTGTCTTTACTGAGTTCCCACCATATGCTCAGTACTGTTACAGATATTAGGAATATATTGGTGAGCCAGATGGATGAGGTTCCTGACCTGATACAGTCCACATGCTAGTACAGAAAATAGCAAACAAATACATATGTAATTTATGGAAGAGAAAATGTTACAAGAAAAATAAAGTTGTTAGAATATAGAATTTGGCTGGGAAAAAATCAGAAGAATATGCAGAAGGTAAGCTTTCTTGGGGAAATATCACTGAAGTAAAAAATGAATAAAAGTGGTAGCCAGTTAGATGATAGTTCTGGGGAACAAGTATACCAAGCAGCATGAAAAGCAAGTGCAAAGGCCCTGTGGCAGTATCTAGTTTTGCTTTTCAAGAACTAGCAAGAAGATCAGTGTGAATGAAATGAGAGCAGAAGCCTGAAGGTGGGGTCTGAATCATGTAGGACTTGGAGAGTCACAAAAGATTTGGATCTTATTCTGAGTGAATGACTCCCACTGGAGGGTTTTGACTAGAGCTGCTATGTAGGGTAAACCCAAGGAAGTCCAACAGGAAGACAAGCAGTCAAATGTAGGATATATCTTGAAGGAGGAGCAATAAAGACAAAACCAAAAGAAATGGACATGGAGCATAGAGGTAGAAAGATGAGCTGACATGACCTGCAGCCTCAGGTGTAATCATGTCACCCAAAGCATCCTTAACAGGTGACCTCATTCCTTCTGGGGAAAGCAGGAGAAAGACATTGCCTAATGGGCTGGAGCTGGTCCCACAAATATTAAGCCTGAGGTATCTGGGGACCATCAGTTGAGAATGACACCAATTCAAAGGAAAATAGTTAAAGCAGGAAACATTACTTTTGAGGGGGGGGGCATACCATTTGCCATCATGTCTGTCTACCACAGTTTCCTTGTTAGTCTAACTTAAATGACTTTTTGATGACTCTGCAGTGGGATGTGTTATGTGTGTGTGATCCCAGAATCACATAAGGTGAGCAGCACCAGCCATACCTGCTCCAAGCTGGGCATGGAGACAGTTCTGGGATGACTATAGCTACCTGGCAGGCCTCTGTAAATGGCCTCCTCTATGGGCATTTATGCCAAAGGCTAAGACCTAAGCTGTCAGCAGTAGCAAATTCAGAGTAGAAGGCAGCCATCAGAGTCCAAACTCTTAGTTTCTTGGACAGAAAATGGCACTGGCTATATAGATTTCTCTGATTATAGTCAAGGAGCCACCATCTCAGCCCTCATCCTGTCCTGGGGCCTGACATTTTGTACATGATCAGGGAAGTCTTCCAAGGTCTAGATGCCACTCTTCAATTGCCATCTCTTGAATTTCTCCTAAGCTCCACTGAGTACTGGAGAAATGAACAAGCAGTGATCCTTGCCTGTCCTGTAGGGACTTACAGTGTAATATGGGAGAAAACAAGCTTCGTGGTCACATGGTGGACTCTGTCAGATGCGAGATGTGAGGGGATCAGAGGGGCACCCTTGTGGGGACAGTGCTACCATATGAACTCAGATGTTTCTAGGGACCAGGCAGGTAAAATAAATATTGATGAGGTTAGATTATAAGAGACAGGGAGAGGAGAAGCATCTTGCAACTGAAGAATATCTGTCCTCTCCAAAGGCATTTGGATTTACTTTTTAAAGAGCAATGTGCTGGTAAAATGAACCCACATGCAGTCTATTGTAGGTTGTCAGTTTTCAAACTTTGGAGTAAAATTCTCCAGGCAGACAAGGCAAAGAAACACTCCAGGGAGTGGTTTAGAAAGCCTGGGGATAGCCCCTGCTCATGGGGCATATATGAAAGTTCCTGGGTCGAGGCAGAGAGCTGGCTGGTTGGTGTCCTTGCTCCAGTCCTGACCCTGCCACTTGGACTGTGTTCACACATTCTGGAATATCTGCTTGCTTTGGCCCTGTGTAGTTATTTGGGCTGTCAAATAACTTTAGTTAAACCTTTTGGGCTCAGACACAAATTGTAGTTCACTCTCTCTTTGTGTTCCCTCTGACCTCAACTTGCTTCCTTTTTGAAAGTGTCTCCTCTGAATTTGAATCAATTGAATATATTGATTATAACTCACAGCATAATAGCAATTGAGGGTGGGTTTTGAATCAAACACTTGGTATTTTGATGGTGTATGTGGTGTGGTAATATAAGTTGAAGGTGTGATCCTCTACCTCTAAGTCATATATAGCATTATAAACCAATGTTGCATCAAACAACAAACCAAAACAACTCACGCATTGAAACCCTTACTCATCACTTGCTGTGTAATTGAAGATTCCCAAATCTATTTAATCTCTGCATTTCTTTCTTTTTCTGTTAAATGGGTGTAATTAACCATGCTTCACTTTATTTGTATAAATAACATGCACATAGAGAGCCACTGCTCTGAGGAAATGAATGAACTCTGAAATAGAATCTGCATTCTCACTCAGGATCTTGTGCTGGGTTCTTTGTCTCCATCACCAGATTCCAGATTTGCTCCAGATTTCCCCACTCCTCTGCTGATTCCTTATCTTCTGCTAATTCACCATCCCAGCCTTCCAGACAGTCTTAATTTCCTTTCGTGTACCCTGCCCTGCTTTCATGGATGCTGGTGTTGACATGAGTAGAGTTGGTGGCAGATGAGATATTAAATCTGTCGATCAGGAACGATTCAGTGTGTGCTCTGTGGAAAGAGTGCTGGATCATTCTGTTCTGACATAGGAATGCAATGTTTCTTTCTGATGACCCTCTTGTTCCTGCTGCCAGAGTTAGCTCTTATTTTCATTGACAAATATTGCTCCCTCTCAGCAACAAGTCATCCTGAGCACCATGTTTCAGTGGGAATTGGTGAACTTCTAAAGTCACTCAGCCTGTAGCCTTCTCTTTTACAACACCCCCTATGGTGTTCTATAATTGCCTGGAAATGCATGGTGTCTCCCATCTTGTTGCTTAATTAAAATTCAGTTCTGTTCAACGGAGTCACAATTAAGAGGTGTTTTTGTCTTCCTTTCTCTAACTATCATTTTAGGACCCCTGGTGGTGATGCCTCCTTGCTTCATCTGGAAAGTGTGTGAAATATTTCCAAGGGCATGTGTCTTTGTGACATCTCCTAGGAAAGAAAGGCACTCTGTTCTATTGAGACATATTAAGCAATACTTTTTGTTATTGCTTTATTTGATCTCCATTTGGCAAGTCATATTATCCTCATTTATACTGAGCAGGCCCTGAGGCTCAGAGAGGTTAGGTGGCTGGCCCAAGTATACAGAGAGGGCCAAGGTAGGAACAAGAATTTGTGGAGTCAGCTGTCTTGATCCCGTGGTAGGAAGAATGCTGAAAGAGAATGAGGTACATGGATGAGATCACCCTCATGAAGATGAGTTCTCAAATATCTGTAGTTTTCAGGAGCAATTAACCAATGACCACAGGGTGAGGGAAGTCCAAAGTCTGCAACCCTCAATCTCTGAAGTTTTTGAGAATCAGTGAAAGAATTGGTGTGTCTTATTCATTTCACTACTCTCAACACCCAGATAAGTTAGAACAGTGTGGTCAAAAATCCTGTGGCCTAACTATTAAGAGTTACCTACCTGATGCTTTTTCAATTGAAAAATAATTTGCATATTGACTTGAAAAATCAATAAAATGAAAACTCAATAACAATTGAAAATGGCTGTCTTTGAAGCACTCAGAAATCTCTACTCAGGACCCCAAGGGAGTTGAGTTCTGACTCTGAGTTAGCATTCAAGATTATAAAATTATTTCCTGAAATGAGTCTCCTCTCTCTAATCCCAACATTAAGTGAGGGTTGACCCTTACTTCCCCTTCCACACCCTCTCCCAGCGTAATTATCTCTCCAATTAAAGAGCAACGAGAGACTAGTGAACTGGAGTTTCTGCTGAATTACAAGTAATCATATTGCTGAGGAATCCTACTCAGCTTTGATCTCTTATCGCTCCACACACACAGCCCCTTCTCTGTCAGGCTGCTTGCTCTCAGCATCACGGTGTCTAATCAGACATGTCACACCTCCACTGAGGTAAATTGGGTTTATTGGATAAGGGAAATTAAATTAAGTCTCTTGAAGAATTAATTGTGAGAGTCGAAGCTTAATCTATCATATTATCCAATTGTGGTGTATTGGGGATCAAAATCAGCTGACCCAGTTAAAGTAAACTAGAAAATACACCTAGTGTTTTGGACAGCAAAAACAGCAAAAGAAAATAAAAGTTTAGTAATGAATAAGACATAGGATCCATAGGATATCAGTTGATTTACTTTAAAAGGGGTTGTAAAATAAAGTGACAGAGGCCAAGTACCCCTACTGTATTTTGCACACCAGTGAAGATATGGTAACTGGGATATAATATCTCAGTAAATATCAAATTAATGAAAAATGAATGACAGTGTAAATTGTCATTATCTCTATCATCATGGCCCAAAAGTACTTACTAGGTCTCTAGTGAACCAGGTTACAAGGTAGGCACTCCCCAGTCAAGTTCAAGGTGTTTGTTACTAGGAACTGTGCTAAGTGCTAGAGACTCAACATGGGTGGCCATCTAGCTTCTACTCTAGGAGGGATCACAAGGACTCAGATAACCATGATAAAGGAAACCTCTGTGATATGGGGAGGTGGGTTGTCCATCCAGTAAGAGTCATAGTGAGAACTGAGTCATCTCTTGGGGATTGATCACAAAGTCTACCAGGACCTCAGAAACATGGACAGAGGTTAAGGGAAGACATAAAAATGCTTAAGTCAATTATTGATAGGGTTATTGACCAGGAGAGTCCTAGTTTGCACTCATTTTCTAGTTAGTGCAAATTTCTAGTTGCTGCTGGTGTGTTCAGAGAGTGGTGTCTGGTGGCAACCAGTTGGAGGTTTCATACAGTAGAGCAGAGTAAGTGTCTTTGTTGTTGGGTTGGGATGCCTGATGGAGACATCGTGTTCTAAATAAACTCCTAGTTTTAAGAAGGTGAGTTTAAAAAGTGAAGCCCTCCTTCTTCCCCTCAAGTGTGTTGCTCCTTTATGAAACCTGTATGGGGTAATATACTTTATACTGTATGCCATGAGTCTGTTTTTGATTTTCTAATTGGGAAGGAAAAGAGGTAGAGAAAGAAGGAGGGGGACAGAGAGAGAGAGAGAGAGAGAGAGAGAGAGAGAGGGAGAATGAGAACGTGAGCAAGCAGATTGTCAGTATTAGGTCAGAGGTCAGTGGAGACCAGCATTCTGACTTAGGTAAGCATTCATTGGCCTCCTGCAGGTAAGGAAGTCTACAAAATAGAGGTAATTAGAAAACTCCTTGTAATGCATCACTCTGCTGGAAACTAATGAGTGATGGAGACCCAGTGAAGAAGAGAGAAAGCCTAATGAGACTAAATGGGAATTCCTTCTGGAACAGGAAAATGTCAAAAATCAAGGAAAGATATTTTTCAGTAGTATTTGAAACCACATGAATTCATTTATCTTTTTAGTGCAAACATCATTTCTTTTACAAAATCAACATTTCATTTGCCAAAGGAGAAAGGTTCTTATTTCTCTCACACACACTCATGAATTAAGACTCAAGAAATAGTTAAAAAAAAAAGAATGAAGAAATCTGGACAAAGACTTAGATCAGATAGCAAAATAAATGTGCAGATAGGATGCAAGTATTAGGAACTATTATTTCTTCATGAATCAATTTAGATTTCTCCACAGATTTTCTTCCATCCTTCTCACTAAAAATCACTATAACAAATGAGTGATAGAATTGTTAGTCTTCTCCAAACAACACATGATTTAAGGGATGGAGTGGCAGGAAGTAGCCTTAAAGATATTAAGGGTAGAGGTAGTGAAGACCACCTAATGTTTCCCAATGATATTGAAACCCAGGTAGTTTACATGTCCATCCATCCATCCATCCATCCATCCATCCATCCATCCATCCATCCATCCATCCTTCATTCATTCATCCACTTACTCATCAATTCATTCATCCATCCACTTATCCATCCATTGACTGAGGCATGACATAATATGACTAATACATATATCTAGCTTCAAGTTTTGGCAAAGTTACTTGGAACTAACACAACCTTGGCAAAGTTACCTAACATCTAGAAGACTTAGTTTATTCATCTGAGAAATAGGCCTAATAGTACTCACGTCACAGAATCATTGTGAAAGTTAAATAAGTACTCAATAAATATAAGGTATTACAATAATGCTATGATTTTTTTCACTCCAAAGACAAATCATCCATGATTCCTACCTTCAAGGAGCTGATATTCTAGCCAGGGAGGCTATATAAAATTAAACTTGATTTTGTGCTGAAATATAGATGTGAAATTAGATACTTAAGGACCCCTGAGGAGGAACTATTCACACATAATCAGGAATTTGAGTAAAGATTCACTGAGAAGATGGTCAAGATAGGGAGATTAATTAGAAAATGGGTAGGTATAGTATTAGTATAACCACTATTAGTATTAGTATAACCTATTAGTATAATCACATTTAAATTTAAAGTTAACTTTTATTTAATCACTTTAAGATAACATTATATCTTAGCTTCCTTTGGCAATTTTGCTAAATAAAAGGATCATGTCTTTTCTAGGTAGGTAGTTTCTTTGTATTCATTCATCCACTCAACAGAGATTTGTAAGGCTTCTGGCACACTTTGAGATGAGTAGGTTGAGGTTCTTATCCTTAAGTTTCCATCTGGAAAAGAAGAGAAACAAATGGGTGGTTAGAGCATGGTCAATGCCATGGTGAAACTGTGCACAAGGGGCAGGCATACAACCATGGGACAATCATTCCAGATGGTGCAACATGAGCAGAGGAATAAAGGTAAGAAGGAACACAGTTATAGGGGGAACTCAATTGGGTTGGTGTTAGAAGCATATTATTCAGTGGAGCTTAGAAGTCATAGGTGGAGGTCAGATCTCTTAGGACATTTTCAGTTTCTTGGATTTGGTCTAAAGGTGGGAGTCATTGAAGGGTTTATTTTTTTTTAAAGATTTATTTATCCATACATACAAGAACCAGGGTACAGGCTAGATGTGTGGAAAGGTGAGAGGATTCAACAGAGACAGAGCAGAGAACAGAAGAGACAGACTGACCAAAATACACTGCTGAGGGGAGCAGCGGGCGAGACAGGAGAGGTCTGCCCTTCCATGTGGTTATCTCCCGGGCCAGTCAGGATTGAACCTGCACTGCAGAGACTGCTGACAGCTTCACAGTGCTAGCGCTCAACCGCCTGCACCACCAGGGAAGTCCCATTGAAGTGTTTAAACAGCAGCAATGTGGTCAAGTTCATGCTGGAGAGATCTACCTGGCTGGAATGTTGAGGGTAGACCAGTTGGTCAGAATAAGAGATGGAGAGAGGTGCTGACAGACCTTAGTAGAAGTCTGGTGAGACATTCATCTGGGGGAGCAGTGGAAGAGTCAGAGAGAACACATTTCTGAAATACTTAGAATCTCTAATTAGTTTTCCGACATCCAAGCCCAGAACATCTCACTTTGGAACTGCCCCTGCTATACAGCCATGGGCAGGCTGGACCCCGACAGGCAGCCTGGTATTGCACCCCACACAGGAGAAATCTGTTCCCTAAGAACACCACCTCTGCACTCCATGCACCTGAACTCCTTGCCAGCCATCCAACTCTCACTGATTTTGGCTCCTGGAGGACATATTACCTGTGCTGTGAAACACAAATCACGAAACTCAGCTTTCATATGTTTCTGAGCTCACACTGTGGTTATTTCGTTTTCACAGACTAAGCGTCCATATTTCTTACTGAGTGAGCAGGGTGTGCGTGGCGGAAGCCTTGGTGCCTCTGTTCTTTTGAAAAGTACAAGTAAAGCAAAGGGTCTTAAATAATTTAGGACTGTCCTAAATTTTTCCAGCTGTCTCCCTTCTTCCATCTCTCCAAGGGATGCAAAAAGCAGCCTGTAGCACTCTAAAAGGTTCATATTTCTAGAAGCTCTAGAGGGAAAAGAAGAAAAACCACAAATGTTCCCTCTTTAAATATTCCATGTGTCATTATTTTTGCCTCCTACCCAAGGATGGCAGGTAAGAGTCACAATTTTAGAGAAAAATGGGGTTTAGTGAAGAAATCTTGCCATCTTTTGCCCTGGTTGCATTGAATCATGAATGTTAGGGCTGAAATCTGAATTTAGAAACAATCTACTTCAGTGATGGAGAACACCTGGCATGTGTGCCACAGTTCTCCTCACACACATCCACGGCAGACATTGCTAATCCATCACACTGGTCTCTCTCTACGAGCCCAGGTGTAGCCTCAAATCCCTGCCCATACAGTGACTGAGTGACTGCTGATTGATTGGTGTTGGCTCACAAAATGAAACTCATTCCTCATCTGTTTTATCCACTGCAAAGGAGGAAACTGAGCAGTGAAATGACTCAACACTGCTGGTCAGGGGGCTTTGTTGCTTAGATTTCCCTCCAGTTTCTGTACTCCCAGGAGTGTGAGGAACGCCCTTCTACCAACCACTCAATCTTATCTTCTGTGGCTCCATGTCTCTGCATCCCCTAGCATCTCTGCTTTCTGATTATCTTTGAGCTACTGTCTCTTTCTCTGCCCACATCTGCATCTCTGTTTCTCAGCTCTTCCAATGAGTAACTCTGGGCCCTAGGAATGTGCTTGACCTCTGTATATGTATCTTGGGACTGTCATTCCTGTTCTGCACTATGGGGTTTAACAATAATGAGAAAGAGAGAATAGGAAATGCATAATCATAGGCAAAGATAAAGAGTTTGAACTCTTGTCAGACAAGAGAAAGATTTTTCTGGGACAACATAAATGTTGAAACACATTTGTGCATAAATAGTCACCTTTTGATTAACTCAGAAGGAAGCTCTGGAGGTGGGAAGAAGAACCCAAAGGGTCAGGAGTGAAATCAGAGTTCACTGTATTTAGAGGCAACTGGTAGTGTGTTTGCCCTATTTATTTTGGTTTGAAGGGTATGGGAGACTTAGTGAAGTTAAAAATCAGGCTTTTCTCAGTCCACTGGCCACTAGTGTGGCTGCCCTGGGCCAAGGGGCATGCACACTATGATTAAGGACACGCGGATGCAGAGAGCATGGGCGTGCACATGTTTAGGTGCATATGTGTAAACGAGGGTCCCTGGGCCCTGTCAGCCTTCAAGCTTGCATCAGGGAATTTACAGCAAGATTTCTTTATAAAAAGTGTTGTTTTCTAAGAAAAAGACCATATTTGACCAGTGTCCCTCTACTCAGGCATGAGTTGATATTTTTAGGGTATAATGTTCCTCGAAAGTAGATATGAGAGGGTCTCCCCGGTGGCTCAGCATTTGAGCGCTGGGTTGCGAAGCTGACCACAGCCTCTGCAGCACCAGTTTGATCCCCGGCCACCGGTCGAGGGTCCCACATGGTGCGCAGACCTCTCCTGCCGCCCGCTGCTCCCCTCAGCAGTGTACTTCGGTCCTTCTGCCTGCTCTGCTCCCCGCTCTGGCTCTGGTGAATTCTCTCACCCTCCAGCGCTTCTGACTGTACCCAGTGCTTGTATAAATAAACAAATAAATGTATCTGCTTTTTTTTTTTTTTTAAGATTTGAGAACATCAACATCTGTCTCCTAAACAAGTGGAGATGACTTTCTTTTAAATCAAAGGATATCTTCAAGTTAAATCAAGGACGACTTTAGGCCATGAGGATGCCATCCAGCATGTCTTGCTGCTCCTACCAGATGCCTCGTTCCCCTTAGCATTTCCTTTTCTCTCTCTCCTGGAACCTTCCTGGACCTCTGAATGAGTGAGATTTCCTTCTCCAGATGGGAAATCAGAGGTGTGATTCTATAGTGCTAGCACTCAAACTTGCTTGCGCTTTGGAACCACAAAGGGAATTTTAAAAAATACAGATGCTTCGGTTCCACCACCCGATTGAGTGTGGTATGAATCTGGGCATTTTTAGTTTCCCTGGTATTCTTAGAGGGAGTTTCCAAACCATTGTTCTGTAGTTTCTGTTCTGATAGACTCCACCCGTTTCCTCTTGTTTTACTTTTATAATTTCCACCAAAATGGCAACTTGCTGTCCCACTACCATTTGTATCATCTGTCAGCTCAAGCATGAGATGCAATTATCCTTGCAGTTGCTAACAAGCCAGGAGCAGGTGGTACAGTCAGTTATTGGCTGGGTTTCAGCCATTAGGAACATCTGTATTTACTGCTACAGTTGCCACATTTTGGGGGGGGCACTCTGATGGTGGGAAAAGTGTCACTGTTAGGGAGTCGAGGTTATGGGTAGCATCAAAAAAAAAAAAAAGGTAACATCTGATGGAAAAAATATACCCTTAACTTTTTCTTTTTTTTTTTTAAAGTTTATTTATTTATGCATACAAGAGCTGGGGTACAGGCCAGAGATGCATGGGGTAAGAGGATGCACCAGACAGAATGGAGAACAGAACAGGCAGACTGACTGAAATACACTGCTGAGGGGAGCAGCGGGCAAGACAGGAGAGGTCTGCTTCTCCATGTGGGTTTCTCTCTGACTAGCCAGGGATCGAACTCGTTCTGCTGCAGAGTCTGTGAATTGCTTCATAGTGCGGTGCTTAACCCCTTGCGCCACCAGGGAGGCCCACCCTTAACTTTTTCTAAAATGAATTACAAGTATCTCTCTTTCTGTGGAGCAGTAGACAACTACCCAGGTATGTCTCACTTGTAGGAAAAAGAACAAAGTCTGGGCAACAAGGTGAATCATTCTGAAGGGCAGATGTCAAGGTGCACTTGTGTGTACACACCTGTACTCATACTCAAAACACACCCTTTTCAGTTCTGCATCTTTGCCTCTGTAAGATGGGTTTAATCAAACCTACCTAACAAAATTGTTTTGAGGATTAAAATAAATTAGAAATTTAAAGTTTATTGCACTTGTTAGTCCTACAGCTCTTCCAGATCTGCAGGGAAATATAAAACTTCAATTAAAAAATTAGTAAGAATCTGAATGGGCCATTTGTTGAAGGAAAATATATGTGGTCTATAAACAAAGGGAGATATAGCATCACTAGTAATCAAGTCATTGCCATTAAGCCAAAAATACTGTTCTTTTATTTGAATAAATTGTGTATGATTTATGTCGTGGTGAGATGGTTCTCTTATGCCATGCTAATGGGGGTATAAATTGATTTAGCCTTCCAAGAGAGCAATTTGGCAATATCAAAAACCTTCAAAAGTTTTCATTTTTGAACCAGAAATTCTATTTCTCTAATGTTTCTTAAGGATCCATGTAGGGTTGTTTATAGCTGTTGACCTCAATGTTATTCATGAGTGAAAAGTGGAAATAATCTAATTACTCAAAAACATGTGAATAGTTAAGTAAATTATGCATTTTCAGAAGATAATAATGTCCCTATAAAGTTAAATTTATAAAGATTACCTACTGTCAAAAAAAAATTCCCTTGGTAAGTGAAAAACAAGATAACAAACTTTATTTTTACAAGTTGTAATTTTGTTGTACGGTATATATTTTGTCTGAATGCTTTTGTTTTGCTAGTAATGGACCCCAACTCAAGCTGACTTAAATAATAAAGAATATTTATAAGCTCATAAAATGGAAAACACTCAAAAACTTGTCAGGCTTCAGACTTGGTTGAATTAACAGTTCAACATTTTATCAAGGAACTAGGTTCTTTTTGAATCTCTCCTCTGCTGCCCTCCATGTTGTCTTTATTCTTGGACTAAATGTGTCATATCTGACCCAATAATGTCCAGAGGAGAAAAGAGATTCTCTCTCTCTCCTTGGTTAAGAATGAGGTAATTCCCGAAGATTTCCCTTCACATTTTATGGTCCTAGTTTGAGGAGTGTTCATTCCTAAACCAACCTCTCGCCAGGAAATTGAGACCAACTCAGAGCATCTAGGATGTATTCCAGAACTCAGGGGGCTGTGCCTTCTGAGACTTGTGTCTTACTGAGGAGGGAAAAGGAGATGTGGACAAATGGCTGCTGGGGAGGTAACCAGCTATGTCCACTCTGAGTGTGCATCAATCCAGTAAGAGATAAACCTTTGAACTGACATCACTCTCAGGAGAAGCTTGATGGGAGAAGATTCTAAGACATGGAGGAAGCTTATTGGTTATATCCATGGTGTAGGATGTAAAATGAAGTATGAAGTCTGTGGGGAGTCCTTTAGAACTCACAGGAAAGAGAATCAAATGCAGAGAGAAAGCCAGTTAGGATGTGGTCTCTGATGACAAGCTTTCTGAGATGGGGACAGGTGCTTCTCATCGCTCTGTGTGACGTGGCTGTCGTTTGTCATGGGCTATGGCTTATTGTGGTGAGGCCAGTTAAGTTGAAACTGTGAGAGCTACAAGGCATTAGAGAAGGATCATGTCTTTATGCAAATTACATGAGACTCAGTTAATACTCATGTAGGAACCAGAGATGGGCATAGCTCCATTCCCATGCGGTCATGAAAAGATTGATTCCAATGAAATCTCAATTTCCTGAGATTCTGCAAGCCACATTGCTCTGTGAACTCTCCATTTTCCAGAACCCCAGAGGGTACCCAATGTGCATGATTTTTGTATGCATTAGCCATTTAAATCACAGAATAATGACAACTAATTGCATTCCTTTCTGTGGGTTGCTATAATATGGTACCACAGACAGGACAACTTAAAACAACAGAAATGGATTGTCTCCGTTCTGGAGTCGAGAAGTCCAGAATCATGGTGTCGGAGGGGAAATGCTCTTTCTCATCTGGCTTTAAGGGAGGATCCTGCTTTGTCCTTCCTATATTCTACTATATGCTGCCAGTTCTGGGTACCCCTTGCCTTGTAGATATAGCACCCCAACCTCTTCCTCTGCCTTCACAGGGGGTTCTCCCTGTGTTTTTACATCATCTTGCACTGCGTATGTCCATGTCGATGGGGAAATTTCCCTTTCCTAGAAGGATGACAGTCATTGGCTTAGGACCCACCCTAATGACTTCATTTAGACTTGATTACATCTACAAAGACCCTATTTTCAAATAGACATACTCAGATACCAGGGGTTAGAACTTCAGTATATCTCTTGGAGGGACACAATTCAGTCCCAAACATCAGGCTCAGCCATGGGAGACTCTCCAGTATAAACAAGCGGCTGTATCCAGGCTAAAAGACCTTCCTCCTGTCCCACCACCATGAACAAGGATGATCAGAACAATGGTCAGCTTAAGTGAAGGTGCATGAATAGGCATCTCAATATTGCTGAAAGTGACTATAGATACAGACACTATGTTCTGGAGACCTAGGTATGTCCAAATCATGCCCAAGACCAATTGCATCATCTTGTAAAGCTTCCTGGGAGCATGAAATGACCAAAGAAAGAAAGAAAAAAGTAACATTTATTATTCAATGGGACTTTGGTCTTCCAACTCAAAGCTAAAATATGGTAAGGTGGCATAGGTCACATAGGCTAGGGACAATGCCCTTTTTCAGTAAAGGAAAATCTAGTAAATATTTGAGGTTTTAGCAAACACTCAACTCTGCTATTGTAGCACAAAGGCATCCATAGATGGTATATAAAAAAATGAGCCTAGCAATGTTGCAATAAACTTTATCTGCAAAACATGCATAGGACCTGATTTGGCACCAAGGTTGACCCTTAAGGCAGAAGTTTCTATTTCTTTTCTATAAAAATAACTTAGCAAACAAAACTGGAACAGCAAAATTCTGTGTCCTTTAAACTCAGAAAAGAGTGTCAGAACATGTCACTGCAGAGGGATGTGACTCCCTCAGTCCTGGAGGATAAGAGTTGGGGTGACAGAGAGAAAGAGAAAGCATTGATCTCACTGCTTGGAACAGCCTGACTTAATCAATCTTAGTCTGAACCAGTAGCCAGGAGGGAAAAGGGGAAAGGAGAGAGGGAGAGGGAGAAAGGGGGAGGGAGCAGGATAGGGAGAGAATCTGGGCCCCTCACTCTCAGAGGCAGCCCAGAACTCACCCTGGAGAAATGGAGGAAGAGTAGAGACCTGGTGACTCACATTTGCTTATTCACACATTTGAGTGTGACTCTTAGAGTGCATGTCCTATTTGTGGAATCTAATTCACTGGTTTGAACTACTCTATGAAGGTGGTTCTGGATCCTGATTCATCCTGAAAGAGCAGGAATGGAGGAGACAAGGCAGCAAGGACCTTAGGGACCAAGGAGTGTTGCACCCCCTAGAGGTCAACAATTGCATGACTTTATTTAGTGTTCACATCGACCCTGGCGGGAAATATTCTTGCTCTATTATGTGGATTAGAATTCTGAGATCTTGGGGGCAAAGCACACTGCCCCAGGTCATTGATTACTAGCTGGCAGATCTGGTATTAGAATCAGTGCCTCCAAAGCACATACCCCTGCATGTGGCCTCAAGCCTTGTGAATAAGCAAGTAGGCAGCCTGCTTGCTATTGAAACACTAACAATCAGTAGGAGAGGATGATTCTGACTTTTCCCTGCAGTGTTCAAAGTCATGCTGGCTCACAGAAAATCTGAGCCCCTACTGCTGCTGCTTCAGAGGATCCCAGCTGTTGAGGGACCTGACCAGTGCCAGAGCCTACAGACTCTGACCCAGGAGGGGGCTGAGGTGCTAAAGAAAAGAGAAGTAGGTCGCCCTCTTGGCTGAATCTCCAGGTCTGCTTCAAAGATAACTGTGCTTATAGGTTAGCACATTTCTATGTTTTGTGCAGGGAGTTGTACTTAGTGGCTGGAGCTCATGTTTGGGAACTGGAGATCTTTTAGGAGTCGATAGAATTTCTAAGTCCTAAGGAGGAAATGGAAGCAGAATAAATAGATGGACAGAAGGTCAGAGTGGAAGAAAAGTGGTTGACTCTAGGGTCTTTCCACACTGAGAGTGGAAAGTGGGCTCTGCACGCTGCTAGCACTTGCCTGCAAATCTCCACCTCCTCCTCTTCTGGTATGAACTTCTTCTCCTGCACCCCATCTCTGTGATTTTAAGTGGGGATCACTCTAGCCTACCCAGACTCTCTAATGGACACCTGAGTCACTGAGGTGTTTCTGCCCAAAGTGATTGGTTCAGGTTTGACTACCTGACTTTAATCAGCCAATCAGAATTAATTCAAGAAATTTTACAGGATTATTATTTGCAGAAACGATAGTTCTTCTTTTAATAGGAATTATTGCCAATACAGATAATTTAAGCCCTAGAGGCAAGAATCTCCATATAAGGATGGCATACTTAAGGAAGAAGCCAATCCAGTGGGAAATAAGACCAAGAGGTGGGAGAGATGTGTGTGTGTGTGTGTCTGTGTGTGCGTGTGCGCATGTGCATGCACGCACACACGTGGCGGGGGGAGGAGAGAGAGAGAGAGAGAGAGAGAGAGAGAGAAAGAGAGAGAGAGAGAGAGAGAGAATGGGCAACCATTATTATGCAGGTGGACCCAACAGGACTGAAATCAGTAACCATCCTTTTCAGTAACACGAGTAAATAGTTCTCATTAGGTTGAGCTTTCCTATCAATTGCTACTGAAAACAGCTTGAGCTTGGACGAGACATGCATAGTATGTGGGAGCAGCTGGCCATTTTCAAGATGCATAATGTTGGTCGGGTGCCTTTATTGCTGCACCTTATTTTCACTGCTAAAACAAGTAATAATTAATATATATATAATATTTCATATGGCTTATATGTAATCACAATAATTTCTAACATTCAGGGAAGCACTATTTGCCCAATGTTTGACTAACCCTATAGGAAAAGAGGTTGAGAAGTGAACTGGCTAGCTGAGAGGAAAAAAGAAAAAGATAAAAATAAAGCCCTAATAAGAATGAAGGAGTGCAGTGAAGAAATGTGTCTAAAAGAGTCACATAAATAAACACTATGCCTGTCTGAAAATGTAATATAGGGTTAAAGAGGAGAAATTAAGAAAAATAAGTCAAATAAAGTGGCCATGGATAGAGGATTTCAATGAATTAAAAGTTAGCAATGGAAGTTGGAGAAAAGAGACACAACACAGTCATAATGGATATCCTATTTTTTCTGCTTTGTTTAACATAGTGATAAAATGTCTTTTTAAGTAGAACAGAGAAATAATCAAAATATAATTTAGGAAAAGCTTTTAGAAGAAAAGATATATACATACATCTATAGCATGCACACATATCACACCCCCCCCACACACACACATTTTCAGGGACAGGCACATTCTGGAGACATTGGCTAGAATGACCAACTCTGAAGCACATGATAATTATGTTTACGACCTACCAGACTTGAAAGGTCAAGAATCAGTTCTTTAAGAAACCACGAAAAGTATCAAGTCATTTAAAAAAGGTATTCTCTGTGGCAATTTTCAGAGAAAGAAAACAGCAAAGCAGTACTTAGCCACAGGGAAAAATACCATGATTTAACTATTTTATTTTTTTAAAGATTTATTTATTTATATGTACAAGAACTGGGGTACAGGCCAAAGGTGAGAGGATTTACCAGAGACAGAATGGGGGCGACTGAAATACACTGCTGAGGGGAGCAGCAGGCGAGACAGGAGAGGTTAGCACCCTGGCTGGGGATCGAACTCGTGCTGCAGTGGCTGTGGATAGCTTGATAGGTTGCATCTTAACCCCTTGCGCCACCAGGGAGGGCCTGATTTAACTATTTTAGACACCTGAATTGTCGGTGCATGGAGGCAGCATCTGATATTCTATCATGACTATAACTTGTGTTGCATTTCCTGATATCCATGCTTAAAGAAGTTATTGGAGGATAAACTTCAGGCTGAAAGAAGAAATCATAGAAAAAATGTTAGCAGGCAGAATGAGGGGTACCCCAGAACCGCCAAACCTGCACACTCTAAATAGGTTCTGCCATCTACTACATAAAGACATAACATACTCTTACGGCATAAGACCTTTGACAGAAAAGAACTTTAATAGAGGCAGTGTGCACAAGAGAGAAGAAAGGACAGTTTCCTATAAAACCCCCAAAGTTACCCATCCCCTTGTGGGTAAATGCCCAGCCAAACAGGCCCAAAGCAGGGTCATTGAGACCCAGAAGCCTGCCACAACTCTAAGGCACCTTCTGGCAAGGACCCATGGGAAAGGGGTGGAAGGGGTCAGGCATGTCTGGAAGGAAAAGAGCAAAATCACAGTACAGGGCAAGGTAAAGGCTGCCGTTGTCAGCCTCCCCACACGTCTCTCACCCATGTCCGTTTCGAGTGTCCCCTTCCATGTCCCCCAAGTCCCTGGTGCAAGTCCAAGGCTGAGAAGCAAGCATGGCTTCTTTTTCACATGTATCTCTGCTCCGTATGCTCCTCCAAGTCTTCTCTGAGTGCTCTCTCCCAAGTGGTTTCTAGCTTCTGGGGCAGCTCAGCTCCATCTGTCCTTAGGTGGGGCAGGAAACCGGAACCTCCTCCTCCTATGCAGAGCACACTGTTATAATAGGACTCAGAATGAGTGTAGAATCCTTATAACTATGGACCTAGGCCTAAAATCAACCTGTGCATTATAATCATAGAGCAAAACCTTATAAGCTTTCACACTGTAGAGATGATTTAATTAAGAAAAGTTAAAAGAAGAGGGAAAATGCTAGAAAACAATGTTTTATAGATTGTTTTCTTAACCTTCCTAGTCAGAGGTCAAAAGATAGTCTTTAAAGTTGATTAGTTATGTCACCGAAGTATACTTAACGATATCATAATCAACTAGAACTGGGTGGCAATAAAGAACACATGGAAGGAAGAAACAGTAAGCTTTTGCACAGTTCCTGTTCATTAGTTGATAGGCACTGGCTGAAGAATAGAGAATTAAGTGTCCTATGTAATTACAGTTACAAAGATAACCACTAGAACACATAAAAAATCAAGCTTTCCAAATATTAGCATGAAAAGATGCCCACACCCTGTTTAAAAAAAAGGAAGTAAGACTCCTCAGTGAAAGATTTAAAAAACTGAAGAAGATAGAGGAAAATATTAAATATGATTATTTGGTGATGGACTGGGCTTTTCCTGTTCTTAAAATTTCTTCCCAGGTGGAAGGTTTATTCTGTTCTTGACCTCTCTGCCTCTTTACTTACTGCCCTAGGGGAGGTGAAGTGATTTATCTATTTGATAAATTTAGAAAAGCAAATATATCATCCTGGTCTCAGTTCTTCTGGTTTCTGCTTGGGAGTAAGCTGCCCTTAGGGTAGATGAGTTCTAAGGTGCTCCTCAGGGCAGTTAATCTTATCTGTGCACAGGGATACCCTGGCAGGTTTAGCTGTTTCTGAGAGGGTAAGTCTGCTAAATTATGGGTTTCATTTTTAGAGAACCAACAAATAGAATGCACATTATCTTACCTAGTCTTTACCAATGATAAAAGCAATATTTTAGCTTTACATTCTTGTCTCAGATCATTCTGTACACAGTGTGAGAGGGGCTATCATATACCGACCCCTCCATAAAGATAGTAATGATGATGATTCAGGGTTTGGAACAGACCTGATTTAATGATTGAATGTATGTAGAGCACTCAGAAGCGTTCCAAACATAGTAGGTGTTTCATACCTGCGATGAAATAAATAGTTGGCAACATTTTGGAAATGCAGAGGGAAATGATTCCTAGTTAGTTGCTGGTATGGCTGAGAGTGAGGATGTGGAATGCAGGAAGTGTAATGACCAGGATAGAAAAGGATCTCGGGCCTCCCCGGTGGCGCAGCGGTTGAGCGCTGGGTTGCGAAGCTGCCCGCAGCCTCTGCAGCACCGGTTCGATCCCCGGCTGCTCCCCGGCCACTGGAGGAGGGTCCCACATGGCGCGCAGATCTCTCCTGCCGCCTGCTGCTCCCCTCAGCAGTGTACTTCGGTCCTTCTGCCTGCTCTGCTCCCCGCTCTGGCTCTGGTGAATTCTCTCACCCTCCCGCGCTTCTGACTGTACCCAGTGCTTGTATAAATAAATAAATAAATAAAAATCTTAAAAAAAAAGAAAAGGATCTCACACTCCTCCAGGAGCACAAGTGCATTCTGCACTCCCACATACCAGTGGGGCTGTGGTCTTGTTTCAAGGACTAGACAAGGTTTGACAGGTTCAGGAAGCCAGGGGAGTCTTTTAAATAGCCTCCCCCCTACACACACATACTCGAAAAGTGGGAAGGAAGGGGATTTTCAGTTAGCCCAGGAAATGGGAGCAGTGATGGGAGCAAGTATAATTAAGAGGACCCTCTCCCTGTTACATGGCAACCCCAATAGGAAATGGGGTGACCTCACCCTCACACTTAACTCAGAATGAGGCTCAAGAGCAGGCACACAGGGCATAGTTAATAAAAATGTTTATTTACAAGGGAAATGAGAAGAGGGAGAATACAGAGAGAGTGAGGTTAATTGGTCCACATATCCTACTGGTAATGCTGTCTGAGCAGGGACTCTGTGTGCAGCTGAAAGTAGGTAAAGGTCGAGCGGACAAGGTCACATGTGTTCAATTTTATGCCAAGCCTGGATGCTTAACTTCACCCTTAGTTCCCAGCAACCCCCCTTTAGGAAGTCAAGTCATGGCAGATTCATGGCATGGTGGGAGTTGTAGTCCTTGGCACCCTACGATCTGTTTGGCATGGAGTTGGGGGTAGAGTTCATTCTGGACATGCTGTTCCTCCAACATCCCCACACAGAAATGAAACAACCATAAAGACCCTACTGCTTTACTGCTCCCTGGGGCAGCTCTCCTGCTTTCTGAGGCTGCAGCCCCCTTCTTGTGCAGTATACTTACACATCCTATAAACCTTTTTACTAGCTTTATTCTGGTGCTATGTGAATTTATTTCCCCACAAGATGCCAGCGACCCTCAAGTGTTAAGGTTCCCAAGAGTACGATGGTCATCCTTCCATCTGTATATAGAGCAAAGGGACAACTACCTTACAAAGAGAAAAGAACAACCTAGATCATGCAGAGGTTGGCGGAGATGAGAGTCCCCAGGGTCACAGAGGGGATTGACATGTGGTCATCTTGCTGCTTGCTGGTGTCCCTCCCAATTTCTGGATCCAGCGGTGCTCCCCTCCCTTAGGTTCGTAAGTTACCCAGCAGCCTTCTAAGATAACTCTCTCGTTTTTATTTTTACTGTTTAAGCTCATTTGGGTTATTTTTTACCTTCACTCAAGATTCTTGACTAACACATGGAGAAGCTGAGGTCCAGAGCAGCTGGAGGATGCTTTCGAAGTTTACACAATTTGTGAGAATTTTAAAATCTGGGCAAACAGCCAGAATACTCTGTAGGAAGAGCAAGGGCACATTCACCGTGAGGAAGCAGTCACTGGGTTCTCTGCAGCTGACCGTAGTGTGTGGGGCCGAAGTTAAACCATCGCGGGGCCGTCAGTCTTGGAGAGAAGCCATGGGCAGGCAGGAATATTTTTCAAAAACTGCAAAGGCTAATATGTAGCCGTTAAATTCCCCAACTTCCCACCTCATGAATCATCAGTAAAGTGTAGAGCTCCTGAATGCAAACCAGTTGGATCCTACATTAATTCTACTCTGTAATTCTCTAAATTCTACCAGTCTCACAGATGGAGTCCAGAATCCAAATAACAGCCCGATTCATTCTGATTCAAGTTCTCATTTGCTGTGCTCCAGTTTCCCAAGAGCCCGGGGTGACTGATTGCAGACCCTGGACTTATGTGGGCTTAAACTAATAGGTACGACAAGTGTATATTCTGGGATGGAGGTAACCAGGGAGTCAGCAAAGGGCATGAGAGGAACATTCATTATGCAAGCTGGGTCTGAGATGATCTTCTGCATTGGGGGTAAATAATTTCAGTTAACAAACACATCCAGACCCTTGATGAATGAAATATAGTTGTAGCTTAGCTCCCGCAATGGTGGCTGGCACATTGAAGGAGCACAACAAATATTTGTTAGGTATTGAAGGAAGTCTGTTGAACTTCTTTTATTACACATTTCTATTCTGGGTAGCAATTAGCACATAAGATTGTCATTTACCTGAGTATTTATTTGACCCATACCATCTTCCCAACTAGACACATGGCAAGGGTAAAAATACCCTTTTGACATCTGCTCACAATTTCTTCCAAGTGCCTAGCAGGTGTGTGTTTATTATTTTTGTCAATAAATACATGCTGGATGAGTAAATAGTATCTTGATTTATACGGTATATACTTGGCCAATACTGAGCTCCAAAGGCTGAGTATATAATTTGAATGGAGGTCGAAAGCCCTGTCTCTGGCCATTTGAAAGATCTCTTGGGAAGATCATGAGTTTTCTCTCCTCGCGTCTGCTCAGATGCTAAGTGACAGGCACCTAGTATCTGGCTGGTTCCTTCTCTCCTGCCTGGGATGAAAAGAGTTAGCTTTTATCAAATCAGGATGTGCTGAAACATAATGCAGCACTCCCAGCTGTCTGTCACTTCAGTGGGAGAAGCTTACTAGGCAGAACCAAAGGGACACTTTTTTTTTCAAAGATTTATTTATGCATATAAGAGCTGGGGTACAGGCCAGAGATATGGGGTATGAGAGGATTCACCAGAGACAGAGTGGGGAACAGAACAGGCAGACTGACTGAAACACACTGCTGAGGGGAGCAGCGGGCGAGACAGAAGAGGTCTGCTTCACCATGTGGGTTTCTCCCTGGCCGGCCAGAGATTGAACTTGTGCTGCAGAGGCTGCGGATTGCTTCATAGTACAGTCCTTAATCCAAAGGGACACATTTTACAGCATTTCCACAGAAACCATCTGCAGGTCCCAATGGGGGCTTAGGCATCCCAGTTGTGAAGAGGCTGGAAATTTAGAAGACAGCAAGGAGAGAAGAGCTAAGAAAGGCTTGTGAAGCAGACGGCATTTAGATGCTCAAGTTGCAGGTGGAATAAGATAGGAAGGTATTTTAGGTGTGAGGATCAGAGCAGGTGGGGCAGAGAAGAACAAGAAGCCTTTGGTGGGTCTTTTAGTTTGCTCAGAACACTAGGCTTCACACATTTTGACCACAATTCACAGTAAGACACACGTTTTGCATTGTGCACTCAGCATGATACACATTGTTATACTTGCGTGCGTACATTTGTATTTATCTGCAACAGACCTTCATGAGACATTACCCTAGTGTTTCCTTACAGTTCTACCGCATATGGCAGTATAGCATGGTGGTTAGGAACATGGCTCTGATGCCAGGGCGCCTGGGTTCCAGCCTGGCTTAACCACATTGGCAGCTTATCTAACCTCACCAGAACCCAGTGTCCTCATCTATAAAACAGGGCTGACAACAGTGCTCATGTCAAGGGTCAGTGTGAGGACTCTGTGAGGCTATGTGAAGTATTTAGGACAGAGCCGCCTAGACAGTAAAGACCATGTAAGTGATGGCTCTTTTGCTGTGAATCTCATTAAAAATGCTGGTCACGATACACTCAACTGACTCAGGACCTCCTGTGAGAGCCACCTCCTGCAGTTTGACGATCTGGAAGAAAGGTGTGTCTGTGGGGGAACCGGATGGAGGAGAGGGTGGCGGGGCCAGTATCAGGAGGACTGTGGAAGCTGGGAAGCTCTGGGCCATGTCCATCGGGCAGCCAGGAGCCACTGAAGGTTTTGTTTGGACACCGCGTGTGATCAAACCTCATCAGGAGTCATGCATCTGGCTGGAACATGAAAGGCGTGTAGGGCAGGAGACAGACGGGAGTGAAGTAGAGATAAGCTGGTCTGGGCGTGAGGCCAAGCAGCACCCCCATAGGGCAAAGCAGTGGGGTGAGGAGAAGGAGGGGACATGCCCAGGGCCTCCACCAGCTTACGAAATTACTCCTTGCTTGGTGAGTGACCAGAGGGCTATAGAATCCCTTCCTACTTGAAACAAGTGTTTGAAGACCATATCTCCCTTGTCACCCCAACTGAGAGAACCTCAAGTGGGGAGGGGAGGCTAGCTTCCTCTGAGGCTATAAATGGAATGGGAAGGAATTCTAAGACAAAACAGAGTTGTTGTAACCCTCTAAGGCCTAATCTTGGGTCCACTCCTCAGCAGGTCCCTGGATCTGCAGCCGTATTCAAATGAGATAAAATTCCTCAAAGACCCAGGAAAGTAACTGAAGTCTCTGGAGCTGAAGAATAATCCTTAGAGATTAAAGCAGCATCTGTGACTGAACCTTCATAAAAGATCTTAAGTCTGAATTCGAGTTGCTAATTAGATCCTTGTTTATAAAGTTAGACTCTTTCAGCGGCTTAGAGGGGGGTAAGGGACATGTGTGGGGAGGGGGTTGATGCATAAAAAAGTTGGTAATTAACCTTCTCCAAGGCTTAATTACATCCTGACAAATTTAAATGTTGATATGAGTTTCAAGTTGGTCTTTTCTGGAGCCTGAGATGTGGCAGGATGGAGCCAACCCTGCGATTCGTGGAGGGAAACTAGTGTGTTTCTCTTTAGCAGCGCTCTGTGCATTCAGCTCCGTCTTGATGAGATGCTTCCGGCACCTGTAAGATGGCTGTGGGCTGGTTGGGGCCTGTGGAGCTGGCCTCTGAGTGCAGCTGTCACAGGGCACTCAATCCAAGGAAGCGAAGTCTCAACACTCACGTTGGTGTCCTCTTGGCGGGCTTCAGACTGGATTGCCATAAACAGAGCAAAATCTAAATGCTAACTGTATACCTGGTCCTGGTCTAATTTCCTTACTGTATTACCTCATTTATAGTTCATAAACGTCTCTGAAGTATGTTGCATGATCTCATTCCATTTAAAGGATGCAGAAGCAGATGTCCATGACTGATGGGACTTCCCCAAGGTCACAGAGCACTCACCTGGTGGACCTGGGAGTTGGATCTGATAGTCAGGGCACAGAAACTCATTCTGCTCTGACTCTTGTCCAGATGGACTATGACTTCTAATGTCCCTTTCCAGGTGTCCTTTGATGTCTGAGGTCTCCTACTACTTGCACACCTTAGTAGGCAGGTGGAAGATGATGATTTTGCATCTGGTGATGGGAGCACAACTCCAGGCCCAACATCTGTCCATCAAGGTTGAGAATCAAGATAGAGGGAATATCTTCCAATGTGGGGCTGCACAGGGGTCTGGAGACAGGTCCTCTCCTTTGGGGCCCCAGGAACTGAGATTGGGCAAGGTTAGAATATGGATTTGAATATGGGTAGTTCCAAATCTCTAATGTTTATAATTTTAGAATTGAGTAGACTGTTAGAAGTTAGATGGATGCATACCAGATAAAAGTCAAATGGTGCTCCAAGTGGTCTCTAAGAAGCCCTTCCAGACCTAGAACATCCCACTCATTCATTCATTCATTCCTACATGCATACACTAAGCATACATTTATTTAGTATCTACCATGTACTAGATACTGTCTTAGGCACCATGGAGACATTGATAAGACTTAGTTCCTTCTCTCAAGATGCTTACATGCTATAAAAATGCTATAAAATAATGCTATAAGAATAAAATATGAATGAATACAAAATCATAAATTATGCCAAGTGCAATCAAATGTCACTTTTCATGATTAATAACGGTGCCTCATTTTTGTGGACTTGTTGAGAAATAAAGGGTTCATAGCAATATATTTTCCATGGCGTTCACAAATGTTTTTGTCATCTATATGGATAAAAATGTTTCTAAATTGTTTCCTTGATGTGCAAAAGGGTAAGTTTCCCAAAGGATTCCAATGAGCCATGGTCTGAAATCCAAGTTGGACATGGTCACTCTGTGGATAACGGTCCAGGGGGAAGAGCCTGCAGCTCATCTGACTCCCCAGGCCCTCTGGGACATAGTATGTGGCAGCCAAGTGCTGAGAAAGTGAAAATGGGCAACATCAGAATAAAAATTATTTTATATCTTTATATGCCAAGCTCTCTCTTCTGGGGACTTTGATGTTTATCATTTATCTTACATTTACTTATGAAGGTCAGGTCCTGTGACAAGCATATTTCCCCCACTGAGGGGCTTGGGATTTAAAGATATGAAGGGCTTTCTCAGAGCTACCCAACTGGCAAGTGATAGAGCCAGAATAAAAAAAAAAAATCTTGCTGAATTGAAAGTTCAACACTTACATTATGGATTTCTGTCTTCAGCTGAGAAGAAAGTGTGGAAGAAACATGTGGAACTACATCACCCCAAATTTTGAGTATGGAAGACCCCTTCAGGCAAGGCTGTTTCATGCCTTAAGTGTTAGGAGGTATCTTCTACATTCTGTTTCACTCTTGAGTGTCTTTCCCTTACATGATTCGCTTATAACACATTGCAGTGTATTGCATTGCATCACAACGCATTTCTTTCCAGCCCACCCCATCTCTCCCCATGCCTTCTCATCCCAACCCATGCTGTTCTATCCCATTCCATTCCATGCAACTCCATTCCGTTTCATCCTTTCTCATCCTGTCTCCATCTCATCCTTTCTCATCCTCTCCCCTTCTATCTCTTTCCATGCCTTCTCAACCCATCCTCTTCTCTCCATTCTAGTCCACTCCATTTAATCCTGTCCCTTTCATTCCAAACAGTATGTCTGAATTGGGAAGCAGCATGATGAGTGGAAAGGTTGTAGGGCACCAGAAAACAAGTATCCTGCTCTTGTGGGTGCAGTGAGTGCTCTGTGACCAAGACTTGTGCAGGGCGAAGAATGGAGGCAAGTCAGGTCCAACTCATTAAATAGACAAGTAATGTTCGCCTCAGAAGTCCCCCCTGTGTCCATATTCAACTGCCTGTCTTCTCCTTGCATCATCTATTAGGTGCGATTGGGACGTCCTTTCATCTGCCTATCTGTCCCAAATTTGCCCTATCAGAAATGAGAGTTTGTTTATATTTTCCTTCCTTTTAAACTTGCTTACTTTAAAATAGTTTCATATTTATATAAAAGTTGCAAGGATAGTACTTAGATATCTTTTATACTCAACTTGAATTTGCCAATGATTGATAGGTTTTATCATTTTATAATGAATGGATTTATAATTCTTCATCATTGTACATATGTACATATATGTATGTATGTGTGTATATATGGATGGACATCTGTCTATCATCTATCTCTTTCTGAATAATTTGAGAGCAAGTTGCAAGTTTGATGTCCCTTTACCCCAAATACTTGAGATGTGTTTCTTAAAAATAAAGACATTCCCTTATCTAACCAGAGTACAATGATTAAAATCACAAATTAACATTAATTTAATAATATCAACATTGTGAATTTTATTAAAATTTCACCAATTGTCCAACTGATGCTCTATAACCCCAAAAAAAGTATTCTGGTCTAGAGTCCCATCTAGGATGATGCATTAAGTTGTTGCTGTCTTTTTAGTGTCTTTTCATCGGAAATAGTTATAAATCTTTGTAGTTTGTGGCCTTGATATTATTGAAGATTACAGACCAGTTCTTAGTAGATTATCCCTCAATATGAGTTTGTCTGAGGTTTTCTCACAATTCAATTCAGGTTATGAATTTGGGGCAAGACCATTGTGCAGTGCTGCCTCTGTATTCTTCCCCAAGTGTCATGTTGGGAGGCGCTTGGTGCTGGTGTGCCCCATTCCTGGTGGCTTATTTCCTAGTAGCTCAACCTCATTTCTTTATTCTTAATGCAAAATACACCAGCAACAGAACTGCTCATGCATATTTTCTTGCAATTTGCCATCACTAATAATTCCAGACTTACTTTCTTTCTAGAAGACTTCATCCAGCCAGAAGCATAGATTGAAGCTTCCTGTTTCCTCTCTCTTCCCAAGTGATCTAATCATAACCAGACTATTAAGACATTTGCTTCTCCTGTTTTGCCTGCCTGCTGAGGAGATGGTGAGAATCAAATGAGACAGCAAATGAGCATGCCATTTATAAACGGTGATGAGTGATGGAGATCTCAGGGACTCTGATTATGATGAGTATTTTCTTGAAATTCACCAGGAAAAGGGATTTCAGGGGGGTACCATGAGGGAGCTCCCACTGAGAATTGCCCCAGGGAAATCTATTTCCTTTCCTTACCTCAGGTCTACTGGCCACATTTCCTAGATGCTCCAGATCTTCTGGGAAGAGTTCTCAGAGTTTGTCCTCTTCATCTTCACTAACTTGAGGAGCTTGGCTGAGCCAGCAAGTTCCCAACCTTGCTATTTGCACCGAGTCCAGGTTGTTAATATATATGCCTGCACTGTGTGCTGCTGGCCTCCGAGTGCCCGAGGGCATGAAAATATTAACTTCTGTTCATGCAGAGAATTTGCTATTAACTCCAATACTTCATTTTAAAAAAATTCATTCACAGAAACCTGACAAGATTTTTACAGCTTTTTCCAGCTTATCAGTCTGATTCAAATATCTTGGTGGTTACTTGTTCTGTTTTTCCAGGACTGTTTTAAATAGATTCTGCTCTGATTAAAAATAAATCATTCTCATAGAGCAATATTTGGAAAGATTAGAAAAGTAAAAAGAGGAAAATAATTCCTCAAATCTTCACTCCTTTAAGCATTTACTCTCAATCTACTGGATGTCTGATTCCAGTTTTTTTGTTTCCCTTTGCTACATTTTTACAGAGTTAGACTATTCTGCACTTGCAATTTTAGGTGTTTTGTTTCTTCATCATCAACTAACTCTGCCTCTACTTCAAATGTCCATTTATTTCTCTGCTCATCTTGAAATTATCTTCAGTACCAGCACCTGCATGGTAAGTCCTAAACTTACCCCCTCCCCCACTGAGGGGGGAATTGCTTGTTACCTTGGTGGGTTTATAAATGGCAAAGTCAAGGCAGAGGTCAGGCAGTAGACACTTTGGGATGAGATCTGTTTGTGTTAGTGTCCCCACAACTCTACTTACTAGTTTTGCGATGCGTGAAATTCTCCTAATTGCTCCAGATTCAGTTTCTTCTATTATAGAATAGAGTTAGGGAGATCTACTTCTGAAAGCAGTTGTATAGATTAAAAATGCATGTAGCTTTCTCAGTACATCCCAAACCTCAGTTAATGCACATTCAATAATCTTCCTCATCTGTGAGGAAATCTGGCTTTTCCTACCAGAGATCCATTCTCCCTTCTCTTTAAATAGTATCCTGATATGCTTCTGGGAATGCACTCCTGGTGTCCTCAGTCTGTATAATTCAGGTACTGGACCCCAAGATCTCTGTTGATTAAGTTTTGATTCTACTCCAATCCCACAACCAGTTCTGTACATAGTTTACAACAAATGCTCGTTGAATAAGTAGTAATAAACCCTTAGTGATCGAGCAAGTGTGGAACTTTCAGAAACATCTGCTCTTCATCCCCACCCTTGTACCAGGTGAAGAAGCCTGAAAATTCACCAACACAACGGAAAGCAGAGTGCAGGGCCTGGGAGAGACTGGTTACTGTCAGCACTTTTACTTGACCTTGTTAAGATGGGTTTCCTGTAAGCAGCTGAAGCTTGGAAATCCGGTCCCTCTAGACCTTCTAACTCATGAATTCAGCCATTTGCATTTAAGGTGATTGTTAAGACATAAATGCTCATTGTCCTTTTGGTGTTTTCTTTAATTTATCCTTGTCTTTTTATTTTTTGTTTAATATGAATTTTTACTGCCTTAAGTGTTACGTCTATTGATTTTTTGTTTGAAGGTTCTGTTGAGGTCAGTAGATGATGGACTATTAGTGTGGCCCATTAGAGAATCCATCCTCAGACTTGTTCTGATGGGCCGTGCTGTTACTCTTCTCCTCCCCAGATCTCCTCAACCCCTGCTCAAATAGCCATGGAGCAGGGGCAGGTCATAAAGTATGACATAATTTACATTTCTCCAGGGAATGAAATATTGGACTCTGATCCTTGTGAGGTCTCCAGTCTTTATTGATTATGCCTTCAAGGTTCTTTTTTCATGTCTTGGATGAAGGAGGTACCTCATTTCACTTTGTGTGTGTGGGTGGGCCGATAGGGGTGTTTGGGATAGAGACAAAATCATCCGCATTCCCATGGGGGCTCTGCTGATACCCTGGAATCCCATCTCTACCCCATTCATCAGTTTGTAGGAAGAGAGATTTGGGGGTTCAATCTCCTCTTGAACCCCAGCAGTGTGTGGGGTTCCATTTGATATCCTGCTACTTCAGCCTAATTAGAAATTATATAAGTTGATAAAATGTGCATGTAAATGGAAATAGAGCAATACTTCCATAAAAATGAAGTTAAATTAATTGGAAAAACGTAAAAAAACAAGTCACATTAAAATGTTCTTTTGTCAGGTGTATGTGAAGTAGAGGGTGGTTGGAAAACACCAGTAAAAATAAGGCATGGTTGCTCACTCAGATGCCTTCATGCAGGTCATGGCATTCTTACAGCATTTTAAAGGACTTGAAACTAGAAACTGAATTGTAAAGGGGGTTATCTAAGAAGACTGGGGTGCCCAGCTTGCAGGCCCACACTGGAAGAAGATGTGGGCCAAAGGCAAAAGGTAAACAAAAGTGCATCCATATGTTTTAGGTAGAAAATGAAGTCTTGAAATGTGCATATTGCATTTTTAAATATTTCTCTTCTTGAACCAGATTTTCAACTGACTGGTTGTAAACATTCTGGGGAATAGGCCTTTTCCCACAGCTTCCAGGGCCAGCTGCCAGCATCCAGGGCCTACAGACCCCTCCCAGCCAGTGTCCAGGGCCCTACAGACCCCTACCAGCCAGTGAAGAACATGGAGGAGATTCCTGACTTCCCCATAAGGCTCCCTCTACTCTCTTTTCTTCTACACTCTTCCTAAATGTCATTCTTCCCTAGCAATGATCCAGCCTCCAGTTGCATCCCAGGATTCTTGCATTTGTTTCTGTTACTAGGTGCCGATGGGCAGGGGTGCAGTGTGGAGGGACCGGGGAAGTGAGGTATGGATAGAAACCAAAGAGGTTAAGTTGGGTCAGGGAAGTCTAGGGAACCATCTGCCCTGAGCTCCTTCCTGACTTTTTATCTCCTGGGTTTTTTGCTTTGTTTTCCACTAGTCTGAAGTAGCACAAACAAAAACCAGATACCTTGTCTTGAAGGATTACTATCCTGCCAAAGTCCTCACCCAGTAAGTCTGTTTTTCACACTAGCATAATTTTTTAATCCAATAAGAGTTCCTGTGCCTCTTTCCTGCTCTACCTAGACTTTTCCCACTAACTTTGGAAGCATCTTACCTAATTATAGCTTTGAAGTCTTTAGTTTTTATTTCCTTATCAAAGAGAACAAGAAGATAGACTGCCCTTCTATGCATCTGCACACTTACCTGGCTGTCTGCGTGTATGGGGTTAAGCATGTTTCTATGTGCCTATCTATCTTTTTGTTCTATGTACTCTAAGTCAGTACTATAAGTGCCTGATAAATGCAGGTGTTGCTATTATCAACACTGATGATGTTATCAACCGATAAGTATACTTATTGTTAACATTCAAAGCAATCACAATAATTGGTACCAATGTTAGTTAATAACGATTGTTACCATTGGAACAGAAAAGCTCAATTGCTGATCATTAGCTCCAATCTGTTTCTTTTATTTGTGGTTTTATCTTTGGCCAAGTTCAATTTCTGGTGCCTTTGATCTTTGTTTTTCCTGTTCCTCACTCCAGTCCTGTTCTGCATTCTGATCTCAATGAATTCCTACTTCTGTTGGCTTTGGATTCTCCTAGAGAGCCCTATTCCTCTGCTTTGTCCTAAATCTGGAAAAGATGAAGCCAAACACGACTGTCCTCTCTCCTTGTTCCTCCACTATTCTAGCCCTTCACCCTGCAAGAAGCTTTTGAGACAAACTCTGAAGTTACAAAACCTCAAAAAAAAAAAAAAAAAAAGACAACCCAGGTATCTGTGACAAGTATTAAAAATAGGGTCCACATGGAGAGACTGTTGGGCCATGCCTGTGTGCAGTGAGGGTGTTTCTGTCAATAGGAAATCAGAAGCAGCTTTGACCTGTCACTTCTGCTGCTTCTTCTGCAGCCCAGAACACCAGGTCTTGGTTCACTGAGGTTGTTCCTATTTTCTATCAACTTCTCTGCTCGTTCGATTTGTCCTTTCAAGGTTACTTCCTTTGGCAGAAGCTTTGCCGGCTTCAAAGAACAAGAGATGGCAGGTGTTAGAGGGTTTGGTGGCACCGGCTGCCAGGGTCAGCTTTAACTAGAGCATGAGTAGTGAGGAGCGCTCCCTATTCCTGGGAGCAGGTGCCAGGCACTGAACTCTGTTCTGTAGTGATATAGGGAGAGACTCCACCAGAGGCAGTACAGATGGCTTCCCATGGCTCATGACTTCCTGCCTGCTCTGGCCTCCACAGTCCTGCTGTGATGTCAGCACGCCCCCTCCCCACACACACTGTCCCAGCCCATTTCACTGCACTCCAGTGACAGTGAATTTCCTGTAGGTCCCAGGACAAGCCATGTGGTCTCTTGCCTTAGGATCTTCCTTTAATCTAGAATGCTGTGCTCTCTTCCCGGCTGCCTTCTCACCCCACCCCTGATCTCTTGACCCAAAAGCCCAACTTACAAGTCTCTTTTTAACTCTTGCTTCCCCAGAAGTTCTTGTCTATTCCCCATAGACTAGTTCAATGCCCTCCTGCTGATCCTGCTTTGCTCAAATTTCCTTTCAGTGTCACAGGGTATTTAATTGTCCTTTTACTTACTAATCTGTCCCATTAGATAATAATTTCCAAGGTATGAAGACCCATGTTTATCACTATTAGTCAGACTCAGCCCAGATTCATGGCATGAGCGGCTGTGGGTGAATGAAAAGCTTCAACTAAGCCTGTACTAAGTGACCTATTCTGGTCACTGCAAATTAGCTCCAACTCGGTGGGTGTGGGGCCAGTCTGCTGCACAGAGAACTTTCCAAATCAGGGCAGAGGTCAGCTTGCAGCTTCCAGCTTCGGCAAAGCTGTTCATGCAGCAGAGGTGAGAGGCTTATCCTCGGGAGGAAGGGGTCGGAGTCAGGGAGGAGGCTCCTCACAGTGGCTGGCGCCTGGGTGTCGCGCAGTAACAAGAGGAGAGAGAAACAGACCTCATCGCTACAAGGGTATTAGTCTTCAAGACTGCAAATTTTAGGGAATTAAGAAATCTAATCAGCCTGGTGCACTAAGCAGGAATCTGCTCACTCCCGGGTGTGGAAGAAAGCCGGAGTATCCTGAGGGAGATCCTAATTAAAGCACAGCCGATTACAATTCCTCTGAAAAAGGAAAATGAAAGGACTAAGAAACATCTGCTGTGGATTCATGAAGGACTGCTCAAGGATGCAGAGTGTGAGAAAAAAATTCTTGACAGCACAGAAGAGACACAGGGCGTTCTTGTTCTCCATGGGGCAAGGTGGATGGAGGATGGGGCTGGCAACAGAGCTGCGGATGGAGGATGGTTGGATGGTTGGGCCATTGGGACAGAACAGGAGACCAAGGTTGGATGGACATGAAAGGCAAAGGAGGCAGGATCCCTGTATGGAGGAAAAGAATTGAGCAACCCCTTTCCAGGTTCTCTTCAGGTTGCCTGGCAACCGGTGAGCTGGGAGTCCTGATGCCTGGTGGGAGGGGACATGTCTCCTAGGCTCCCCAAGGTCTCCAGCTGCTGGGCATTTGGTCATCCTCAGGGCTTCTCTAAGTCTATGGCCCCAGGCTCGGTTGGCTTGGTAGAGGAGTGCAAAATGTATTTCCCTCTGCAAGGGAAGCCTACACGCTCACCCCACAAAAAGGCAGAGCAACAAGTAGGGTGCCTTCCCTGGATCCCACAGGTTGTCCAGTTGTGCCAGAATCTAAGCATACACTCCACCTCCACCCTCCCCACTTTGTAGGGTTCAGAGATGACAGGAGACCCATGAGCTGTTGCCCTTCTGGCCATGCATCACCACCTCTCTCTAGAGTAGTTTAGACCTGGCTCGTGTAAGGGCTCGGATGTCCTAGAGGTAACCTTGGGACTGCTGAGCTAGGAAAGAATTTGGCGGTCATACAGCCTGATCTCCCACAAATACAAGAACATAGAAAGTAAAATCCAGGCTAAGATTTCAACAGCAATTTGGGGGCACAGTGATGGAAGAATTTCCAAAGGATAAATCCACATTATTTATATGCACAAGAGGATGTTGCAGCCAAAGCCAGAAGGAATCCAGTGGGGGATAGCAGGACTTCATCTGGATTCTGGAAGCAGAAGTCTCCAAGGTCAGTAGAAGCCAGGTGACTCCTCTGGGAAAGATAAGGATGGAACAGGAAAATCTAAAACTATTCAGAGAGTTGCCTTCTCATGCTGGGGGACCCAGAGAAATGGATGGAGCTGTTAAAAAAATAAAATCCACAAGTTTAGAGAGCTAATTGACTTTAATGATTCATGAATCGGGTAGTATCCTGCTTAGGTACCAGAGGGGTTCACACAAATGGAGGGTATTTATAGATAGAAGGCAGGGCAAGATTACTAGAAAATAAAAGATTACCTCAGGTAAAGCCACCTTGCTTCAGAGGAAGGCAGGGATTTCTTATGTAGATAATCTCACTGGTGCTAATTAGAAAACTCCAGATGGATTATTTTAGGATGGCACTTTTGGGAGCGGCTGACTCTGCAATAGGGTTAAGTCTGGGTGGGGACCCAGCATGGAGGATTCCACTTTGGATGTCTTTTTCCTTTTTTTAATGGAGCATACATCAGAGTTGTGTGTGCATCTCCCAGTGTTCCAGGAATTGATCCTGTATCACAAACTACCCCAAGATGTAGTGGCTCAAACAGCCACCCTTTGATGCTACCTGGTTTTCAGTTGGTGTTTAGGCTGGGGTGTCAGGCCCAATATGGCTTGTTCACATGACTGGTGTCTCTATGGAGAAATCTACAAGGCCAATCTTACCTGGTTACTTACCATTTTCTTGTCTCAGGGCCGGCCTCTGCAAGCATTTTCTCCTGCGCTGTTGTCTGACTTCTTACATAGCTGCTCAGGGCTTCTAGTGTTTCAGATACTCAAGTAGAAGCTGTAAGATTTATTACATCCTAGGCTCAGAAGTCCCCAATGTCATTTCTGTTACATTCGATTAGTCAAGTAAGTCCCTAAGACCTGTTGGATGCAAGGAGAGAGGAATTAGACCCCACATCTCAAGCATTCATTTCCTTATAAAGTATTTACAATGCTCTTACCCTGTGCCTAGCCTCACTGTTGGCGCCTGGGGGTTGCAGAAGGAGTCACTTGTGCTACACACCTGCCAAAGTTCCCAGTCTAGCTATCGAGGGAGATGTGCATACTCACCACATTCATATTATGTGATAAGGACCAGAAAAAGCAGGAATGAAATGGCCAGGGCATAGAAAAAAGATAGTCTATATTAGAGGTTGGCCAAATCCAGCCGTGCTCATTTGCTTTCCTGTTTCTAGGTTTCCTTTAGCTCTGCAGTGACAAAATGGAGTCCTTGCAACAGAGACCACATGATCTGCAAGGCCAAAAATATTTACTCACTGGTCTTTAGCAGAAATAGTTTGCTGACTCCTGAGCTCCCTCACTAAGTAAGGGTGAATGCCAGGGACCAACCATCCCTCATTGCCCCCAATTTTAAAACTTTTGAGTGTTTTGGATACAGACCTTGATTTTCTCTGTACATTTGTTTTCAAATATATTTTTGCTTTGCTTATATTGTGTACCATTTATATATATGTATTACATGAAATTTTATTCATCCAGAACCTCTATGTGTAAACTTTATAATTAGTCTTGCTCGTGCTCCAGTCTAGTGGAGTAAAAATCACATATAAAAATAACCATTAATCAAGGCGAAAAAACAAGGCAGAAACAGGTTGAGATGAACAATTTGCCAGGCTTTATGCACATTATTAATTTAAATGCCACAATAACCTTATGAGATAACTATTAATAGACATTTTTATAAATGTTGAAATTAAGGTTAGAAGAAGTAAAATAACATGCCTAACCAAGGTTAGTCAGTAGGTGGTAGAATTGAAATTTAATTATAGACTCACCATTTAACCTATCTCCTGAGGTTTTATTTGCTTATTTTTCTATTATAGTTTCCCATTTCCACAATTTTATTTGAGTTTTTTTCAAATCTGTTGATTTTCACAGCTATTAGATTATTCCTTTCCCTCTTCCTTTATGTCTTTGACTAGTTGAACCATACTTAAGTGGACTGCCCTGTCCCTTATTTGCCCTGGCTACAGAAATGTGAGAAAGTTGGGTAAAATATAACCCAGGGAATGTTAGAAGGACAGCTTAAATTTCACTAAAGCTGAGTTCCGGTTCTACAGAATAGTACTGTTATATTTTTATTACCCATGTTTTTTTCAGGGATGTGACTTTTGCATTTGTGATCTTTACTGGATTTCATTGACATTTATTCTTAATGTAGCCTAGAAACTAAATAAATAAATATATATATATATATATATATTTTACTACAAATGCATGTTTGCTGGCAACTGTTTTCCCTTGTGAATCCTTGATATTTGGCCTTTTGGAGACATCCTTGAGTAGTTTACATTGCTAGCTACAGCCGTGGAGCGGTCCCTAAGCCACATGGACAACGTTAATTTGGATTCCATGTGTCACAGCACAAGTTGGAACTTCTATTACTGATTTTCTCTTCCTCCCCCAATACTGGGGGTGGGGGAGGATCTTTTGTTAAACTTTTATTGTACTTTCAATATCTTATTTAATTTTCTAAAGTTATTTATACTTATTTTTTAATTTTTCTTATGTCAACTCCAATACCTAGATTCTTTATAGATCTCGTTTTGCAACTTGTGATTTTGTTATTCATCTTAATCATGGTAGCATCCTTCTATGTGTTATGTAATTTAACATGCAGTGTAAATGCATATTTCTTGGAGGACTTGGGACATGAATTTTCTCAAAAAAAGGATTTGCCATATATTCTGCTAGGACCTTGAGGCACTACCACAATTCTGGACTACCTTTGTCTACATTTTTGACTTGGGCCATTCTGTGGGCTATACCTCACATGTGAGTTCTGAGCCCAGACTTAAGTGGATAGGCTTCTGAGTACAGATTCTTGGGGCAAAGTCTGTTCTTTCCTTTGTATTCTGTGGTGTACCCTTTACTTGGATAATGAAAATTATTCTCCATGTTTGTGGCAGGATAGACCTATGCATCGGTGTTTATTGGCCTTTAAATATTCATTAGAAAGAGGCAAAACCTTAGCAAATCAGCACATGTATTCTTGGGAAAGATTTGCACAGTGGCTCTCACATCATAGCAGCTCAAAATGTACTTGCCAATCAACTCTTCAACACCATTTGAACCTTTATCTCTTTTCCAGGGACTGATGGATTTTTATTTTTTGATACTCAAATACTTGTTATAAACTAGAAGGGGCATAGGTAGATAAACTGTCTTGTGAAATTCACAAGGGGGTGGAAAGAACTCTGATACTCAGTTTGCTAATGCTTATTCTATAGGAAAGCTAAACTAAGAAGTGGCAAACAATGAGGTATCCAGTTGGGAGATGGTCTCTTGTTGGGTGACACCAAGGAGGTGTTGGGCAATATTCTATTTTAGATTTTTAATTAATTATCTGGAAGAGGGATTCAGGAATACTGTAGGGATTTGTAAGTGTGTTCTATCAGAAGGGATGGCAATGCCGAGGAGGAACAGACCAAGAGAAGTTAGACCCATGAGTGGGACTGGCAGCAAACTAGGGATGGAGAGTGAGATAACTGCCTTCTATCAGCTGTGATGGACATATGGCCTTTAATGGATGAACATTCAATGAGGAGGAGGCTGCACTCATCAAGACATCTGGTCTACCAGTTGGCCCCAACTCTCTCAAAGACCTCGTGTGTTACCCTCCACCTTGTTTCTATGGCACCTGCACCACTTGCTCAAGGCAGCCCTGCCCAGTGTGAGTTTTCTGGAATCAGGCAGACTGGGTTTAACTCCTATCTCTGTCAATGTCTGAGAATGTAATTTCAGATACATTACAAACTCTGATCATCTCATCTATGATAGCGACATGCAGGAGGAGGATGAGGTTAAGGTGAGTGAGAAGCCTAGGGTGCCAAATTTAAGGAGATACTCCTGCTCTAGCATATATCAGTGTAGGACTGCCACTGGGTCAGCGCTGAAAAACAGTTCCTCTTATATGTTTAAACCATAGGCAGCACTCACCTCCTTACTGTAGTCTCCTGGTTCCAGTGATAGGTGGTAATCAATTACCTCATTGGTTTGTGATGAGAATTATGCAAAGAGAATAATTAGCAGAGTTCCTGGAAACATGGAACTGTGAATGTTCTGACATTCTCCTATCATATCTTTCTCTCTCATCTCCAATGTGCCCATCTAACTACGATGTGGGAAGGTGACGCAAGCATTTGTCAAAAATTTCAAGCCTTTTGAAGGGAAAAAAAATAAACTTGTTAGATAGACTAGAGCCTTGTCTTTCTGAGAGCAAAACCACAAACAGACTCACAGGGTGGGCCCTCTGAGTAACTGGCATTTGTAGATGATACTATAGATAATAGGAATGGCAAGACCACTTCTCACAACAGAAGCTGAAAATGACAGGGGCTCACTTCCTCAGTCTCCCTTGCATTATGACAAAAGTATGTGAACCCATTTTAGGGTATTCCTGGGGAGAATTTTCTTCCCTTTGAAGACTCAGGTTTACACATATGGTAAGTGTTCCTGACCTATATTTGTTCTCCACCCTCTCGGTTAATGTCCCCACATCACTCTCGATATTATGGAATTTTTCTGATGGAAGAAAACATAGAATGTAAGCTTTAGTCTCTAAGAAGCAAATGGACTCAGAAGCTCTTTTTCTTTGTGCCTTTGTGCTTGTTTTATCCCCCCCTCCAGTCTCTGAATTCTTCTTAAGAGAGAACCTTGTTCTATGGTAACTTTTTAAGACCGAGAGGCACTTTGACAGCTGGCGAGTGGCATAGTGGAGGCTAAAGGAGCAGCCAGGTCTGCAGTTCACCAGGAAGGAGGAAGGGAAACCTAGGAGAAAGGGGTTTGCCTAGTTGTGGGCTTGCCTTTGTCTTCACTCTCTTTAAATTTGAGCTTGCTGTCACTTCTCCAAATTGAGGAAGGGAGGAAACTGGCACATCTGCAAATTAACAAGACTGTTAGTGAAAATTAACAGCATGGAATCTTTATCTGAGGATGTGAGGGGGGTGATGAGAGAATAATCAACAAAGTTTGAACTGAATGAAGTTGATTAGAGAAAGTAATGTGGAAAAGGTGAGGGAGCTAATAATTCAGAAAATTACAGAATGTATTTGAGCCAGAAAAGGATATTGGAGAGCATCACATTTTATGTTTTCTAATTCAAATCATATAGTAGAGGTAGGCAAATTTTTTTGTGTGTGAAAGACCCAATAACAAATATTTTGTAGTTGGTGGGTTATCACTATCTGTTGTAATTGCTTCACCCTGGGGATAGCTATAGGCATTATAGCATGAAAACAGTCCCAGAGAATGAACATAGTAGTGCTCCAATAAAACTTTATTAACAAAAAGACATAGTGGGTTGTTTTGACTGTGGGCTGAAATTTGTTCTAGCATTGCAAAAGGACAGAACTATAACTAGACAGAGATGAGAGCAGGTACTGTCTTAGACATATGAAAAGAAATCATTGACTTTCTAGAAGTTTATAGTTTTCCTCTCCTGCTTTTTTGCCTCTTCTCTTTACCTCAATCACCACCACCATCACTCGTCATTGAGCAACTTCTATTGGTTTGTCCCTATTCTAAGAGGTACACATAATTATTATTATTTTAACTTCACACAGTCCTGAAATGTAGGTATTAATATCTTCATTTTACTCATAAGAAAATCGGGGATACAACTTGCCCAAATCTCTGAAACTTGTAAGTACCAGAGCTGGAAGTTAAACCTAGGTCTTTCTTATGACAAAGTACCTGCTTATTCTAAGAACTATTGAGGATTCAGAGTCCTTGAGACATACTACCTGCACGTGAATTTTGAGTGTATGACTTTGGGCTAGTTATTTAACCTCCATGCCTCATTTTTCTTATCTGTAAATAGGGACAGAAAAAATTATTATTTTATGGGGTAAAAGATGAGTTAAACCTGCTAACCTAAGGAAACTTCTTAAGGACAATGCTAGACACATAATGTGTGCCACATAAGTATTAACCATTATTGTTTTTATTTAAAAGGAAACTATCCAGTGAAAAGGGAAATTATAATGTTCTAGGTAGAAATCACAAAAGTTCGTAGAGTCAGTGCAATAACATACTCCTTAACTGCAGGGAATTTTGCTCCCTATGGATATTTGAAATGTCTGCAAATATTTTTTTGTTGCTATGATTGGGGGGAAGGGACAGCTACAGGTATCTAGCGGTAGAGTTCCAGGATGCTCCGTGAACTCTACAATGCTCAGTGAACCCCCACCCCAACACCATTTACCTGCCCTAAATGTCAATTGCACCAAGATTTAGAAACACCGTCGTAATACTTTGAACAATGAGAAAGACCCTGCATGGAATGATGTACTTGGTCTAGGTCAAAGAATTATTTGGGGGCAAAGGTAGGATAAGAAGCCCTGTCTATAGAACCCATATCTGGGGTTTTTCTCCCCCACTGCATTGCCACAGGGACAACAAGGGACTAAGAGATGACAATTAGGTGATAGGAACTGTAGGAAGCTGGGAAAATAGATCACAAGCCTTTGTCTGGACCAGAACAGCCTGGTTCACTTGTTTGGACTGTCTCAGTGTAGCCTTATGAGGAGCAAGTGAGAAGTTGAGAAGGGGACCTGGGATGAGCTCACAGTTAGTGGCAGAGGCAGAGGGGCACCCTGGTGGGCATTAGAGTAGACGAACAATCCTCTCTGACCAGGGCAGATCTGTGCAGGCAGAGACTGGGGTGTGGTGGGTCAGGGAGAGGGGACTGGGGACTCTTCCTGAGAGCCCAAAGCCCCAGACAAGATGGAGAAGGGAAGAGGTGACTCTCAGAGACTGTGGAAGAGCCTCTGTGAGGCTTGAACATGGCACGTGCTCTGCCTTCAATCAGACAAATGGATGCTAACAGCCTCGACCATGCGTGCAACCTTCTCTGCACAGCCCCGAGTGATTCGGTGCCTGCTAATGAGGTTTTCTGGAGGGCTGTTCAAGATCATTAAAAAGCAGTTTTTGCAAACCCAATATTAGTTTTTAAGTAGTTAGCAAGGGTGAGCCCTCACCACTTAATGTTAACCAAAGCAGGTGATGAGTTACCACTACAGGACTGGATGGAGGCAAGGGTAGCCCCTCTGGTCCCATGGCTGTGGGGGCATCCAGATCAGTTCTATCCCTTTATTTCTATTCAAGTCACAAAAGGCTTTATGAGCACTATTCATTGCTACATTAATGTGCTAATTATTAGATAATAATGCCAATAGTGGGCATAGCAATAACAATAATAATTGTAATAATAAAAATTTATTGTGCATGTATTATGGATTCAGAGCTGTGCTAAATAAACATAAAACACCTTCTCTGATCTTATAACTCAGCTGCAGTATAAATATTATACATCTCATTTTAAACAGAGTTTTCAGATTAAAAAAAAAACCCATCCCGACACTTAGAATCTCATGATGTAAGGACAAAGGCTTAAACAATTAAATGTTACATCATGTCAAACTGAAAATATATAATTGCTATAATTATGAAATACTCTTAGTGTGCCCGGTACTGTTTTACTTGTATCCCAAATAAGAGCTCATTAATTCTCAAGAAACATCAGGATGTAGCTGCTATAATCTCCATTTTCCAGAAAGAGAAAGTGAGACAGAGAGCAGTGATAAGAAACTTGCTTTCAAGTAATTATCTAGTCAGAAGAAAGCAGGATTCAAAGCCAGGTAACAAGTTGGTTAATCCAGCCAACACTCATTTGGTTCACCCATGGGGTGATAGACTTAGCAGAAATATTGATCTCACTCGTGAGGATTCTATCATTTGATTGATATAAAATATTCAGCAGAGTGCCTGGTATATATTCATATTTCAGAAGTGCTTCATCCAGGTTTTTATTCTCCCCTTTATCCTGAGTGTTTGAAATATTGCCTGGCACACGCAATAAATGTTTGTTTGGATACATGTTAGAATGTCATTTGTCAAACTATCTTTATGATTGTTACTGAGGAGAGATGAAGGGCAATGTTACATCACAGTGTCTGAAGGAGTCTGTGTGGCAACAAAGAGTAAAGTCTGCTGGAGTAGGGGAAAATAAGTTGGAGAAATTTCTCTGGCTTATGTAATCATAGGATGCCAGAGACTCTGCAGGTGCCAACCAGCATCCCAAGGCTTTCTTGAGACTTGGGGGAAAGAGACGTGTGTGTAGCGGAGATGGTTGCCATAGAAGCCAACAAATCCCCAAGCTGAGGAGGCCGACACCTGGGGAAGAAGGACTCTGTGCTAAGAACAAAGGCCAGGATTCCTCTGCAGCATGTTTCTCCCCATGTCCTTAGGAGAAAGGCTTCCAGTGAGAGGGGAGGAGACTAGAGCTTCTATTAGAAGTTGGGAAGTTCATTCCAGAAGCCCAAGGGGATGAGTTTTAAGAAGGAGCTTATCAACTGCATGAGACACTGCAGTGCGGCATTTCAGGACTCTACTCGGCAAGGGCTAGCGCACACCACCTGGCTCCTATAAGTGGGCATATGTCTTACCTGAGCTTGCTGTGGACATCCAGGAGTTGGACTCTGTGTCTGACTCCCAAGCCTGAATAATTTTTGTTATCCATATACTATCTGTCGAGGCCTCCTTCTCAACACTCCACACTTCACCCTTCTTTCTGGGATGCTCATTTCCCCCTGCCTATATTGGTCAAAATCTTTGTGGTTTTATGAAGGATCAATATTTTTCCATCATGAAGCCAGCACTGACTCTTCCTAGCGTAAGTTATCTCGGGTTTTTTCTTCATCTTCTCATCTAAAGTTCTCTTGTAATTGTGATCTTAATTCTGCCTTTTATTACACAATTATCTATTTCACACTGGTGAACCTTTAGAGTAAGATGATTCTCTTTATCTTGGTATCCCCCATGATACTGAACACAGTGCTATCAACATAGCAAGAACCAATAACAACTGTTAAGTTGAAATAAGAAATAAATAGGGTGTATTTCTTTCTACTTATTACCTCCAAAGCTGATCTTCAGAGATTCTTATTGCCTACAGAGCCACGTTTTCATAAAATTTAAAGGATAACCTAAAAATACTCTAGAGCAAAAAAGAGTGGTATATGGCAGAGTAGAGAAAATGAATACATCATTGGACTAGTTGAATAAACTGGTATATCCACACAGCTGTAATTGAATATGTTTATAAGCAGTGATGGAGTAAACTTCAGAATATATTTGGGACTAAAACAAGTAAAATAAACCAAATAGAGAAAACCATGTGCATTTTAAGAAAATGGAGGTGAGGATATAATTTATATGTGTCTGTATTTATAATAGTGATGGGTTGGATAAATAAAAAATACAAATAAAAAAAGCTGTTCATATCTACAGGGAAGTGAAGAAAAAAATGAGGGTGCTAGGGGATGAAGTTAAATCTCTGTAAATATGCCTGGTTTTATAGACTCAACTCTGGAACCAGGAAGATGTTTTACATAATTACAAAGCAAAATCAAATTTAGAAGACAGCAGTCTCTAAAGATTGAAAGCAAAGTGAAAGAAATTAATTTAACCGTGTCAAATAACCATATAGAGAAGAATTATTTCAAGTGACTTCAAAACACAATGATTTGACTACATTTCTAGTGACATAAATTGTATGGATAAAAATGTTTATAAAATAAACTTACCTATTTGGTAGTAATCATAATATAAGTGATCTGAATAACTTCTCAGAAATTTGTGTGTACACTGTGGGATAAGTTAAGTGAATACAAATATTGGTGTCATTGAGAACTAAAATTATTTGTGTGGAGGGAAAGATTATAAAGGTGTAAGAATTGAAGAGATTAAGTAAATATTCCTTTGCCTTGAATTTGATTTTGGAAGTTTGAGTGACTCAGTGAATTTTCTCATGTGAAAAAATAAAACAAAAGTCTTCCTTCTAGCTCAGCCCACTGAAAAGGTCTAGATACAATGGCCAACCATCTGCCCTGAGCACCCTAGCACCCCCAGAGTGTGGTTTCTAAATATCATTTCCCAGGAGAAGAAACCAGGGCACTCTCTGCAGAAATGGCTGCTTTTGTATCTTAGACAAGCAAAATATTAGGATGAGCCTGAAAACATCTACCTGGAGCCCATGAAGTTATCATAAGTTCATGAGAATATGCCCCAGTGACTCAGAAGCCAACTTTATGAGACACTATTAGAAAAAAGAGCATAATATCCACAAAAACCATTTTAACTTATATTTAGAAATATATCTAACCTAAGTAAAGTTTTTGTTTCTGACTGTGATAGAACTACTGGGATCAATGTCCAAGTTTTTCTTTTCTTATCAGGACAATAGTCATTGGATTTGGGTCCCTCTTAATCCAGTCTGACCTTGTCTTATGTTGATTACATCTGTGAAGACCATATTTATAAATAGGGTCGCATTAACAAGTGCCATGATTTAGGACTTGGACATAGCTTTTGGAGGGAACACAACTCTGCTCATTATAGTCACTTTTAAGTGAGTCCTGTCTTACATCACAGCCACTTCCAACACCCTGCCTCTCTCTTCTCTTTCTCCTTGTTTCCTTAATACCTATCACCGTGACAAATTTTGCTCATTAAAATAATTCTGCCTCATCTACTGGAATATGAGCTCCATGAAAGCAGAAAATTTTGTCTTTTTTTTTTTTCACTCAATAAATATATGTTGGATGAACAAACAATGCTGTGGAAAGCTAAGTGTTTTGGCCATAGATGCACAACTTAATTTCTCCTGACTCTTTGAAGAATCATATCGACCCAAGCAGTTTTTCCTGCGTGAGAAACAACCTTGTTTGCTATAAACCCAAGAGTTCCCCTAAAGAGCAAAACCATCCTATTCTAATCTCTTCTTTCAGGTCAGTGGGTTTGGTTCCTGTTTAATTGCCATTCATGTTCTCGACTCACTTACCCCAAGTTTCTTAGTTATGCTAAGGGGTTCACCAAGACTTCCTTTGCATGAAAAGGTCAGTTATCCTCAGGCAGGAGGAGGATGTGGTCTTAGTGTATACAACATTCAATGGCTCACACTGCAAAGTGTGCTATCACCAACTCTTCTATGCTGATGCAGCCTGTAATCCATTGTAGGGTAGAAAAGACAATTTACTTGAATGTGACCAAGATTCTTAAAAATAAAAAGGATAGAAGATATTCAGTCTGTATTACAAAGTTTCAGTGTTGTTTCCTAACACTTTTGGTTAAATATACCCATTTATGGATATGTGTGTCTGGTCTTCACATAAAAAAGTGTTCAGTGTACAAATTCTTTTTAGTTCACTGCTGTACTAGACACCCAGACTCCCTTCGCCCTGTCCATTTCTCTACCTCTTCCTTCCTCCCTCACTTGTAGAACTTGTTAAGAGTGTATGGATAGTTTATGCACTCTGATTCCTAACTTCTTAAATTTCTTTTTTTTTTTAAAGATTTATTTATTTATTTATACAAGCACTGGGTTCAGTCAGAAGCATGGGAGGGTGAGAGAATTCACCAGAGCCAGAGCGGGGAACAGAACAGACAGACTGAGGAAGTACACTGCTGAGGGGAGCAGCGGGTGGCAGGAGAGATCTACGCACCAGGTGGGACTCTCACGTGGTGGTTGAGGACTGAACTGGCGCTGCAGAGACTGCGGGCAGCTTCGCAGCCCAGCGCTAAACTGCTGTGCCACTGGGGAGGCCCAACTTCTTAAATTTCTGTAATGGTGCTTCTTATCACTCTATCTCAAGCCATACCTGAGCTGTGTATTAGCATATTAGCATGCATGCGGTGCATTTGGGGAGATCTTTGGATGGTGCTCCCCAGGTCCCACCCACCCTTGGCACACTGATTGGTAGATCTGGGTTGAGGCATGGCATCAGAAATTTTAGCTGATTTCCTGGAGATTCTGAAGCAGAGTAAAGGACCATAATTAACAAATACCCAGGATGCAAGGGGGAGAGATGAAATCCATGCAGGTGTTATTGATGATAACAAACTATGCCTGATGTATTCAGTGGTGCCCATTCTTACTGAACCCCATAAAGAAAGGCTGACAAATCTTAAGTCTGAGGAGATAAAGAAGACCACTTGCACTGAAACACCTTCCTCTTTGTTGTGGAATTCCTGATTCATCATTTCTTCCTTTTCTTTAGGGAAATTCTCCCTAGTCTATAAAAGACTCATTCCCAGGTTTGTCTCATGTAACAATGTTGTGGCTCAGCATTTTAAGATTTTGACCATTCATTGTCCATTGTTACAGAGAGATTTAATAAAATTCTGGGAGAAGTAGAGCCTGTAAACCACATGGCAGATTCTAGATTTGAGAATGTGGGATATGAACATTGGGGGCTGCTCTTCTCAGTTTTGGGTAGCCTTTGAGGTGGCACAACAGGTGTTTTCTTGTTTTCTCTGTACAGAAAGGTTGATTCTAATAATAAAGAAAAGTATCAATATGCAAAAAGTTATTTACCCATTTTTAGACTTTTAGAACTTAGCAGGACAGGTGGTAGGGCTGCTGGGGATAATGATTGAGGATCACACTCATATCCTCAAAAAAGTGTTGTGGGCCTCCCCTGGTGGCGCAGTGGTTGAGCGCTGGGCTGCAAGGCTGCCTGCAGCCTCTGCAGCACAGGTTCATTCCCCGGCCTCCAGTGAGGGTCCCACAAAAAAAAAAAAGTTGCACAAAAATTTCATACTGGTAAGTTATGAATATATTACATTTGCTTCCTTGCCTCTTAGGCTAACCCATCCCTGGAATCCCCCATTTCTTTGATTAATGATTATTTTTCAGTAAGAGGGAAGCTCAGCTTTGGCTAAGATTCATCTCAAACTTCAAATATGTAAACACATTTTATTCACTATAAAGATATTCCAGGCACCACTGTAAGCAGATAAGTGATTGATTCATATAGTTCATGAAAATTGATTTATGTAATTCTCCTACAGCCCTATTTGGGGGTGAATAACATTATTATCCCTACTTTAGGGCTTAAGAATTTGAGTACTGTGTGATTACATGACTTACTCAAAGTCACAGAACTTGTAGTCATGGAATTGAGGTTTGAACCCAGGTAATCTGACACCAAAGTCTGTGCTATTAATCATCATGCTACATATCCTCATAAAGACATTTACAGTCTAATTAGGAAAGAGGAAAGACTTTTCTTCAAGATAACTTGAAGGTAGTGAACACTTTGAAATTTTGTCCCAGTGGTTTAGCAGATAATGCCACTCACTATCATTCACTCTTGGGAGATAAGATATCCAAAGTGATGGAAGTCTTATAGGCTAAGATTTAACACTGACCTTTTGGATGCAAAAATATTTGAGTCATTGCTCCATTCAGGACACCCTGAGAAGTGACTGACCTGGGGAGTTACTCTCTTGTTTACAAATAGTCTGTTTCCCTTTATACAGAGCGGCTGAGAATTACAGTGACCTGGCTGTCAAGAACTATAACTGCGAGGACAGTGAAGGAGGAGGTCACCTGTTTTCAGTGAAGGCAGGAGATGCAAACTCTCGGCATACAGAGTTGGATCTGGGAATGCATTTCTTACTAATGCACTATCAGAAGGGATGGTAGATATGAAAGCAAAACCCAATACAATGGAAATTAAACATGTTGAAGGGGTGAAAATACTACTTTGGAAACCTGCACATCTGCAAATTATTGCAAACCTTGTTTCTCTGAGTAAATGTGTCCTCTTTTTCAAACAAATAATTGACTTGGAAACTAACTTTTAGGTAGACTAGGGCGCTAAGTTGAAAGTTTGTCCTTAAATGTCCTTCTTCTAAGGAATGGGATATTAAATTGTTCCCTTTCCTAAATAATGGAATGCCTAATTATTTCTCTTCCAAATAGTTTCATGCTCAATTGTTTCTCTCTCAAGCAATGGAACATTCAATCAGTCCTCTTCCAAACAATGGGGTGCGCTCAATTGTTCTTCTCCCAACAGTTGAATACTCAATTGTTCCTCTCCCAAGCAATGAACCATTCAATTATTCAGGTGAATGCGGTTGAAAAGTTTCCATTTCTAGCAATATAAAACAAAACAAGGGCAGTGGTTTTGAGCTCAGCTTGCTTAGTTTGAGTCAGGAAAATTCGTGATTATTGTCATGATCCTTTGGGATAATTTTGAAACTTTCTGAATAAGAGGTTGCGTTGTTTTTGCTCTAAATAATTTATTGGATCTTCAACCACTTCTCCATTCAACATAGGAGCTTGTAGATGTCATTAGGGATCTGTCACTGTCAATGCAAAAGTGAAAAAAAATACTCTAATTTCAATCTGTATTAGTGGAGCTCCTCTACTGAGCTGGTGATAACCCCTGACTTTAGGAAGCTTAAATTTTTGTTGTCTGTGGAGAGAAATATCAATAGATAATCATTTGGGTAGATGCCAATTGCCCTCTACTGTACCTGGAGAACAGGAAAGATTGTACAAGATGAGAATCCATTTGGGTCTTGAAAAATGGAAGGACATTGACCAAGGCAGAAGACTAGGAAGCGTATGTCTAGCTAGGAATAAGTATAGCATTATATGACTGTTCACAACATGGGGTGGGAGAGGCAGGCAGTCTGGTATGTTTTAGATCTAGAGCACCAGGACCAGAATAGTGAGACCTCAGGAAGAATTGCAAAGGACCTGAAGTGACATTCTCTATAGTTTTGTTTTTCTTTTGAGACTCTCCAATTATGCAAAAATCAAGAGAAGTACCAATTGGCAGCAGAGATGCCAGAGATTAGAATAGTCTTGGAGAATCCAGCTAAGCCCTGATTACATAAGCTGTGGGATGAGTTCCCTGATGTCAGTGGAGCTGATCATACACAGAAGTGCCAACTTTGTCCACATCTGACAGGAACCAGTCTTCTCTCCTGATTACTATTCCTTGAACTTCTAGCCTTCAGGTCTCTGCTGCTTCTCAAAATTCTTGTGAATGCAGGATGTGAAATAATGCTTCAAGGAATTCCCTTACTTGAGACACTATTCATCTGACTTGGACTCACATGAAGTTCTTGGAGATGGCATATGCTAATGGTCCCCCTGTTGGAAGGAGAGAGGCACCTCCAATTAATGAAGTATAAACAGGCTGTTGGGTGCAGATCAGGTTCCCTTAAACACCTAAAATAATTTTTTAGGAGTGGAGCTTATGGAAATTCACACATATTCTTTGTCAAAATTGGGAAAACAAGAACCACATTAAGATAAACATGTGTAGTATCACCCAGAGCTAACCAGGTTAACCTTTGATTGCATTCTTTTCTATGCAGATATATACATAGATCTCAAAAATATTTCAAGCAAAATTGGAATTATACTGGTAACACATGGTTTTATAGTCTGCATTTTCATTTTGCCTTCTCTTATAAGAATTTTACATGTTCATGATCTTTGAAAATATGTGGGATCTTTATTTGTGAAACAAATATCACTTACATCAGTCTTACTGTATGTCACTTTACATATATGAACTCATTTATTTCTCAGAGACACTCTATGAGATGTAATTAAATTTTTTTTCATTTACTGAAAAAGTCTTAATGCTTTGCCCAAAATAGAAATTCAATCCCTTCCTCCTTTTTTCCCTCCCTCTCTTCTTTTCTTTCTTCTTTTTTTACATAAAGTACCATTGTTTCACATGTTTGTTAATATTTTCACGATGTAGGAATTCTCTCCTCAGGTGTGGTCAGCATAGCTGTCCCATCATCAAAGTATCCACAGTCCTCCACCATAGTCCATAGTGCTCCTTCATCTTCTCAACCTGAAACTGTACCCATTAAACAGTAACTTTCTACTTTCTTCTTCTTGCAACCCTTGGTTACCACCATTCAACTCTCTGTCTCTGTGAATTTGACTACTTTATAAAAGTGCCTGATATAAATAGAATCACACAGTATCTGTCCCTTTGTATATGGCTTTTTTCATTTAGCATAATGTCTTCGAGGTTTATGTATGTTATTATCATGTATTAGGATTAAGTCTGACTTTTTAAAAAGTTTTAATAATATTCCATTGTGTGTCTATACCACATTCTGCTTGTCAATTATTTCATCAATGGACACAGGTAACTTTCCCCTTTTGGCCATTCTAAATAATGCTGCTGTGAACATGGATATGTAATTATCTGATTCACTCCCTGCTTTCAATTCTTTTGGTATATACTAAGAAGTGGGATTGCTGGATCATATGTGTGTTTGTGTGTGTTTATGAAGAGAGAGACTTATGAAGAGAGAGACAGAGAGCGATCATAAGGAATTGGCTCACAGTTGTGGGGTCTGCCAACCCCCCAAGATTTGTAGTCAGCAGCTGGAGATATAGGAAAGCCAATGTTGCAGTTGAGTCTAAAACAAGAAACACCCAATGTCCCAGCTCAACTGCAGTCAGGCAGCAGGAATTCTTTCTCATTTGCAGGAGTATCAGTTGGCTTGGTTCTTCTTTTCATGTCTTTGATTTATTTGACAAAGCCCACATTAGGGAAGGGTGATTTACTCAGATTATTAATATAAATATTAAGTTCACCCCAAAACACCTTCACAAAACACCTAGAATAATGCTTCACCAAGTATCAGGGCACCCATTTTCCCAGTCCAGTTGACATATAAAATTAACCTTCACAAGTTTTGAAGTAGATAATACTTTTTCTGTTTTACAGATGAGGAAACTGAGGCAGAGATATTGAGTGATCTTCCCAGTCATGCAGAAAGCAATTGGCACATCTGGGATTTGACTTCATCTAAGTTAGACCACAGTCACTGCCTCAGTACCGTATTGAATACAATAAAACATTTGGAGCCAATGGAATATTACTCAATGATCAGAAAAGGTAACCTCTTCTGTGACAACATGAATGAAACTGGAGGACAATATTCTGTCACTTACTGGGTGGCAGTGCTTATTAGTCAGGTATGTTAATGAAGGGAGTCAAGATTTGACGTTTTCTGGACTAGTGCTTGTCTAGATGTGTGGCCAGCATCAATTGTGAGCTTGTGAGGAAATCCAGGATGAGGTCTGAGCTTTAACAAACTATCCAAATATTACTCAGCAAAATAGGAACAAGCTGCTAACAAATGCTAAATCATGAGTGAACTTGAGAAACATTAGGCTAAGATTAAGCTGGGCGTGAGAGATCTATTGTAGTGTTCCATTTATAGGCAAGGTCCAGAAAAGGCAAATTTATAGACACAGAATGTAGATTAGTGGGTACCAGGGGCTAAAGGTGGACATGGAAATTAATTGTCAGTGGGTTTGAAGGACCTTAGCAGTGGAATGGAGATGTTATGAAACTGAGTTATGGTGCCATTCAGTAAAGTTACTAAAAATCATTGAATTATGCAACTTAAAACGAGTGAATTTTATGATGTCAAATATACTTCAATAAAACTGTTAAAAAACAGGGTTACCAAGTATTCTGATATGCATTATGATTTTAGAGACACTGACCTAACCCAGAGTTTTCCAAACCTGAGGTTCACCATTACCTGGAGGTGTTGGTAAAATCAAAACAAGCCAAACAGAATGTTGAGACCTCACCTTCACCTACGGAATCATTATTTCCAATGGGTGGACAGTCTCTTGTCATCCATTGGACATTATGGAATACTGGAGAGAACTTAGAACATGTGTGCTTTTGGCCATCAATGTAACCCATGGGAGTTTTAAAAAATAAAGATTCCCACAGGAGTCCTAATTTAATTGTTTGGGAGGCTAGAGTTTGAAATTCTGCTCAGGTGATTCTAATGTGCTGCCAAGATAGAAACCACTGCTCATGGGACTAATTTCCTGCCTTTCCTGCTCTTCTGCCAGCCATAAGGCAGACATCATCCTCTCGATCAACCCTCAGCTCTCTCTAGAAGGTTATTGGAATTCCAGCCAGCACATCCATGTTCTGGGAGATAGGGGTCAAAGGACAGATATATCCTACTTTTTAAGGTAGCTTCTGGGAATCTCACTCACTCTTACATTTTACAGGATAGACTTTAGCCACATGGCCCCACCTCTCTGGGTTACTGAGTTGGGGAGATAAATCCTTGGCTGTCAATCAGGATTCTGTTACTACAGAAGAGGAGAATGGATATTTGGAGACAGCTTGCACAGTCAATGATTCTAATGCTCTAGGTAGTTAATTATGCTTATTTTACCCTTCTTTTCACATAAGAAAACTGAGGTAAGTTTCCCAGCTAGAATATAGACTGTCCAGATAAATTTGAGTTGCAAATGAACAACAGATTTTCCTACTGTAATTATGTGCCAGGTATTGTATGGGTCATAGTTGAGTAAAAAGCTATTCAATATTTATCCAAAATTCCAAATTAATTCTACTTAAGTTCTACTTAAATGTGGATGTGGTTGGAGTAAGTGACGTTTAACCCCTCTTCCAAACCTATATTCTTAAGGCAATCTGTTGTGTCATTTGGCAAATGTCTCTATTTCAGTGATTTGCCAGAGGTTTGTTGAATTATTAGTCTTTTAAAATGGCTAACTTTTTATGTTACCACTCATCTTTAGTTTATGTTCTCTATTTCTTTAATTTAGCGATTTTTTTCCTTGCCAACTCTGACAACCATAAATTGAGGTATAGAGAGTCACTTTCTCAGGGCCATTTATAACTTTATTGCAGAGACAGACTCCAATTGTGGTCTGTCCCTGGGAATTCAGCTGTTAGTCACCATGCTCTGAGCAATACCCTTCTACCAAGTTTTCAACCTGATTTCAATCTCCTAATCGCTTTGTTCTGGTGTCACAAGCTACTCTTCAGTATATTGGAAAATGAAGCTCAGAGCACCTGGGGTGATTCCAGCCCTATCACTACTTACTCTGGACAAATCATTCCACTCCTTGTGTTACATTTCTTCATCTGGAAAAAAAAAAACTATGTAAAATAACAACAGTTCTTACAGTTTAAGGTTGCCTGTGAAGATTACATGAGTATGTATCTAAAGCTTTCAACACAAAGCTTGGCACAGAGCAAGCCTTCAATAATGTTAGGTAAGTTGATTTGCTTTCTCATTCGCCTGCATTGCAGAGGTCTGCTTTGCTTCATATCTTCTCTGTCAGCCCACGATGGTGTTGCAACAGTTATGTAGTTTCACATGTCATTTTTGATGCTTAAGGTGAGTAGGAATTTATTCAGTGACTGGAAATATTGTTGGAATAAGGGAGATTCTTAATTTCTGATACTTTATTATTTCATCTTTTCTCAAGTTTTTAACATAGTACTTGTGCTTACACTTCATTTGTTAATTTTCAGTATTTCTCTTTTTGGATTTAAATTTCTTTCAGATATTTTGTACATATGCAACTCTCTCTCACAGTTTTTCATATACTTGTTTTTTCTCATTGCAAATCTTCCCTCCCATATATTAGATCTTTTACTTTCCCTTGCTCTCACTCTATTCTTCTTTTTTTTTTTAATTAATAAATTTTATTTTTATATTCCCCATACAATTGCAATCCCCCCGATATAGGTATACTAACCTATTATAGGTGTAATAACCTATGGTGGATTCTTCTATTTCTCTTAGTGTCATGAGATTCCATCTAGGTGTTTTATGATAGGCCATTGCTGTTCTTTATTCACAAATGCGATCTCAACATACAATCTCTCACTGATCTTGCTTTTCTCACTCAGTGATGCCTGCTGGAAACCTTTTCAAGTCCTCGTGTGGTGCTAATCCATTCTCTTAATGGAATGCACAACAGTCTATGATGTGAATGCTCCAGTTTTCTCAGTCATTTCTCTGTTGATGGACATTCACTGTATTTCCAGTTCGTTGCCACTTAGAACAATACTTAAATGAAGAAATACCTCAGTATTTATGTTCTTCTGTTTCCTGTGTACTTATGTGTTTATATCTATTGCTATAAACCCCGAGTTGAAATACTGGATGAAGGGAATCCGTGTCACTTTCATAGATATTGGACACTGTCTGTCACACACTGTGCCCTTCACATTCACACTAGCAAAATGTGAAAGTGCACTTCTCAGTTCGCCCCCATTGACAGTGCTATTAATTTGACCTCAAGAGTCTTAGATAGTCTGATACTCCATGTTCTTCATCAGCTTCTGTTTCTCCTCCTTTTTTGGTGGGTATTTCTGGGCATCTGTTCTTTCATGGAGTACTGAATTTGTATAGAGATGACAAGCTTATCAATGTAATAGAGAATCCAACATCAGTCCCAAAATATTTGAGAAGTTCAGTGGGATAAACACATTGTTTAAGATGCTGATTGTGTACTTGGGGGAAAATAAAAATGGATTTCCTATATAGACTTAGCTTCCTCTGGCTGTCATTACAAGACACCATACACCAGGTGTCAAAGCTCTGGAAGGGCTTGGTCTTTGGTAAGAGTTGTCCTCTTGTAGACGGCTTGTAGATGGTATCCTGCATGTTTTAGTGTGTCCTCACTCATATCTCTTCTTTTAAGAACACTCACCCTATAATATAATGGTGGCTCTTAATTACCTCTGTCTAGGCAACCTTAATTACCTCTGAAAAGCCTTGTCTTCAAATACAGTCACAGTTGGGGCCTGGGGCTCCAACCTATGAATTTCAGGGGATATAATCAATCCATAGTCTATAATAGATACAAAAATAAATTTCATATAGATCTAATATTTAAATATATTAAACAAGAATGAATAATTTTACTATATGTATAAACTAGATCTTTGAGACCTTGTGCACCACAGTTAGAAGCCCAGAAGTTTTGCAAGATGGGTGCACTTGTCTATAGAAAAATTTAAGACTCTGTATGATGAAAGACCTCATAAACAAAATCAATAGGCAGAATCAATAATTAATAGATCTGAAGAAATTTAATATTGCTAATAGATGAAGACATGACACCTATAAAATAAAAATGTGCTTACAATTTGACAAGGAAAAGATAATACAATAGGAAAATGGATTTGAAGGGACAGTTCAATACTTCTCTATTTTTGATTAAACTCTAATTTACAGTGGAGAGAACAATGAATATTTACATGTGCATAGATGTAAATATGTACATAGATGTATACATATATGTGCATAGATGTATGCACATAGATGTATGCACATATGTGCATAGATTTACATGTGCATGTATGTAAATATGCACATGTACTGATTAACATTTAGAAGACCCTCCACACTTCAGAAGATTGCTTTCTGCTGTTGCCTCCTCAATATCAACAACCAGAGCAGACTTCCACTCTGACTTCTATCACCATAGATTCATTTGTTCTGTTCTTGAATGTCTGATAGCAGGATCATATAGAATGTGCTTTTATCAGCCATAAAATTGGAACTACAGACTCTTTTCACTCAACCTAATGTATGTTTGGATATGTTGTTCTTTTTTATTGCTGTGCAGTATTTCACAACAAATATCTCAAATTTTTATCAGTTTTTCTGTTGTTAGACATTTTACCATTCTGATGTATTTACCCTGCTCCAAACTGCTCATTCCTTCTTGAACTTTGAAGTATTCATCTGAAACAATTTTCTATCCAAAAACCATTATTTCTTATAGTGTGTTTCTTCTTGTCACAAATTCTCTTAATTAGCATTTGTCTGGAGATGTCTTTATTTCAACTTCATTTTGAACCATACTTTTTTCTGAATACTCTCCTAGGCTACCAACTGTCTTCTTTCAGATCTTTAAAGCTACCATTCTTTTGTATTCTGGCATTTGTGGTATCTGTTTCTGAGTGAGTTAGGTTTCTGATGTGTCTTTCTCTGACAAAGAGAAAAAAATTTTTCTGAAAGAAAATTTCTGCTTTTTTTTTTTTAATTTTAAAGATTTTTACTTCAACATTGGTGTTCAGTTTGGCCATAATGTTCCTAGCTGGAGGTTTATTTTTATTTATTTTTCTTTGAATATTCTCTTTTTCTTGAATATATGGGGTAATATCTTTCATCAGACTTGGAAGTCTTTCAGTCATTCTGTGTTCCAATTTTTCTTCAACCTGGTTTTCTCTCCTTCTGGTACCAATTATATGTGTTTGGCTTTTGTCCATAGCCTGCATTTCTCTAATGCTCTGCTTTGTTTGTTTTGGTTTTTTTTTTTTGCATTTTTTTGCCTGTGGGATTTGATTTAGATCTTTTTTTCCCATTGATTTGTCTTTGAGTTTCCTCATATACTACTTTTAAACTCATATTTAGGCCTTAGTCACTAATTTTCTGTGTGTACATTGAGTGCTTGATTCTGCTCTTTTTTTGGTTGTTTGCAAACATCTGAGGATAAAGAGGTTAGCGGTGATTAATAATGAGCTATCTCCCATGGTCTGAATGTGTTGGCTGGTAAACATTATCAAAGAAACCTCCCAATTTTGTGGACTATTTCTAAATATCACTATAGACCGCTTCTCTTGGGTTTGCCAATTCTTTCCCCAGAAATTTAAAATTGAAATTCCCATTTCCTAGCTCCTTTTGGAAGTCAGGTGATGGCAGAGGACTGGCGTCCATTATCATTTTACATCTATCTATCTGTCTGTCTATCTATCTATCTATCTATCTATCTATCTATCTATCTATCTGTCATCACTCTACATTTCTACTTTTCCCTTCAGTCATTTGTACTACTCTGCCTTTTTCTGTATTGTGTGTGGGACAGTCTCTTTAGTTCAATTTTATAGGTAATAAATACTCTGGCTTAAGAGAGGGAAAGGTAGTCACTTAGCTGTGTGAAGTCAATTAGGACATTGGAGAAGGGGGTTTAACTACATTTTAAGTAGACTTTAAGGAATTCTATTCTTGTTTTCACTCATGTTCCTAGTTTTCAGAGCATAAGCTTTTCTGAGGTTCTGTCATGCAAATTTGTTTTTTCTGTGACTTTCTCCTCTGCTGAACTTAGGTCTCAGCTTTCTTTAGTTTGTTAAGTTGATTACAACTCATACATTCACTTTCTGTTTTGCAAAATTATGTTCTTATTTCTCATCTGATGTTAGTTCTTCTCTTGGTCTCTTTACCTTGTGGATTTATATAATTTTAATCTCAACTATCATTATGGGAAGGTTTTAAAAGGCACTAGAGATAGACCATATTTAAATGAAGCCTACTTTGAATATTTAATTTTAATTACTATATTTTAAATTTCTAGAAGTCATATTTTGTTCTTTTAAAATTGTTTTCTCAGTTTTATTTCCCTATAGAGTTCTATCTTTTATATGATTTCTGTCCCTCTGTTTTGTTTCTTCAGTCATTTTAAACATAACTATTTTCGGATCTCATACAGATTGCTCCAACTCAAGTTGTTGTGAGTGTTAAAGATGTTGTTTGTAATGTTTGCTGAATCACCCCCATGGTGGATCATTACTTGAAATAGTTTGCAGTTATTTTTCTGTGAACTCATAATCATTAAGGGTTAGTTTTTTTTCTGGTTAGTCCAGTGATACTTAGATTGTTGACGTTTCCCCAGAGAGTGGCTTTACATTTGTTTCTTTTGTGTTCTTCAAAAAATATTTAGCAGTATAGGCTACAGATCAAATTTCTTGAGTTTAAGATTCTTATAACCCAAGAAGGGTTTGTATTCAGGCTCCATATGCATATGTAGCATAGATTTGGGGTTTTAATTTCTCATGAGATTTTTTTTTTATGTCTAGCACCATAGACAGAGACAAGATTCTTCATTATTTCTTTATTGTGTTGGTGCCGTTTCTAAGTTCTTTGTTCTCTGAGAGCGTAGCCTTTCCAAAGTTTGTCTCTCATTCTCAGCTTGAAGTCCTCCATCGACATAAAAATTCCAACCTCCAAATATTATGCCATATATTCCAAATCTGATGCCTCTTCAGGGTGCCCTCATACCATCACAAAATCTCACTCACTATTTTAAATTTCATTTTTATGCTTGGTACCTGGATATTTACTTCTCTCTTTTTCTCTTTTAAGATTATCTGTTCATTTTGGGTTTGGGGTGAAATGAGGGTCATATTCTAAACAGAATTTTAATGTCTTTTGCTGGCATGTGGGAAGGATGGAGATAAGATGGTTGGTTATCCCAATTCGCCATTGTGACAGAAATGGAAGTTTTTCATACCCTTATGTTTCTTGTTTTTCCCTCCAAAATTATATCTTGGAGGATTTTCTATGCTAGCCCACAGAATTCTAATGACTACACAATATCCCTTTACATGGATGCATCATTGTGGACTTAACCACAGGCCTATTTGGTTGATCACAGCTTTTTGCTATTACAAAAAAGTGCTGCAATGGGGATCATTTTACATAGTTCCTCACATAATAGAGAGAGAACAATTGCTGGGTTAAAGAGCACACTCTTTGCATTTTTAGTTTTGGTAGGTACTTTCACAAAAACAGAGCAGTGTTATCCTTTGTCCTTGGGAGAAAGTATGAATGCTTGGAGAAACACCCTTTGGGATCCTTGTCTGCTGCGGTAACCAGTGAGTGACATGAGAAGGAAGGGGGTGGCATGGTCCTTGAAAGTGACTACTCTGGAGCAGAATATGATTGTTTTAAAGCCAGTAGCCTCCAAAAATCTGAAGGAAAATAAAAGCCCCTGGAGGTACATGCATTTATAGAGTGGTTCATTCCTAGAACCTCACTGGGTACCAGAGAAGCAGAAGGGCAGAGCCAAGGGCAGATTTCAAGGACAGGACTACAAAATGCCCCCTTCCAAGGCCTCTGAGCCCAGTTCCTACCCAGCACTCACGTTGCACATGATGTCTCTGGGCGGCATCCTTGTCTTCTCCAGAGCAACAAGGTTGGGGTTTAGAAGGTTGTTGGGGTCACCACAAAGGGGGTGGGAGGCTTCCTTCTACTCTGCTAGGAAGATAAGCAGGCCATTGGTTCCTTGCCTTTTTGAAATGCATATAAACCCTGTAGTTGGTGTAGATGAAACTCCTGTGGAGGGTGGTGTTTTCCAGAAGGAGGGGAGAAATGTGCTCCTGTGGGACAGAGCCTCAGGCAATTTTTGATTGTCATTTGAAGCTAAGGCATTTGGAAAATATTTTTTAACCTTTATTATGTATTTCCATCGTCTGCAAGTATAGGGGGTCGAGGAAAGGAAAACCTTTTCAAAGGAGCTGGCTGAACCTGCATGCACAGGTTGCTCTGGGCTAACTTGCTGTGTGACCTTGTTGTCGAGGGAGGTTATTTTTCCTTTTAGACTCTGGAAACTTACTGCAATAAGCTGAAGATCTCAGGATGACTGAATTTGAACTTCAGCCTGCTTACTAATGGAGTGATCTTGGGGATGATTTCTTTTTTTTATGTAACATCTTTTTTTAATATTTTTTAAAGATTTGTTTATTTATATAAGCACTGGGTACAGTCAGAAGCGCAGGAGGGTGAGAGAATTCACCAGAGCCAGAGTGGGGAACAGAACAGACAGAATGAGGAAGTACACTGCTGAGGGGAGCAGCGGGCGGCAGGAGAGATCTGCGCGCCATGTGGGACCCTCGCCCGGTGGCCGGGGATCAAACCGGAGCTGCAGAGGCTGTGGGCAGCTTTGCAACCCAGCACTCAACTGCTGCGCCATCTGGGGAGGCCCTGATTTCTTAACTACTCTAACCTATGATTTCATGGTATCTTCCTCCAGGGGTGGTTAAATAAGATAATGAGTACCTTAAAGATTAAATAAGATTAAAGATTAAGTAACATACTGCAGAGGATGCACTTGAAAATTATTTGAAGATGCTTAAAATAGTATGAATTATATCTTCTATGTATTAATAATAATAGTACTATTATCATTATAGAATATCAACCAGGGTTTGCCTGTTCTAGAATTTTGGCTAAAGTTCAAAGCTGAGCATAAAAGATGCTGAGTATCACATATTCTAAGTTTACTAGCCCTCACCCCGAGTGCTACCTGAAAGATACCAGTTTAGACACTGTCTCTAGATCCCACTACCTAGAATGTAGAACTATTCACTATCAGATGAACCATGGAGAGTGAGAAAGTTGCCCTGTGGGGAAGATTGTTTTCAGAGTTTTTTTGTTTTTTTTTTTTCTGTTGCTCATTCCTTAATCCCTTCACTCAAGCCAAATAACAAAGTAGGGCATTTTAAATGATTATAGCAAGTCCTCACTTAACATTATCAGTATGTTCTTGGAAACCAGGACTTCAAGCAAAAGGATGTACAACAAATCCAGTTTACTATTGGCTGATTGATATAAACAAGAGTTGTTTCTCATTCCCAAAACTTCACCAAATATCTAAATAAAGGCCAAAACACTTCTAATATTAACTAATCCATGGATTCATCCATTCATTCATTTTGCAACCTGCTGATTCCATTCAGGGTCCTGAGTGGCCACCGCTCATCCAAGCAGCTTAAGATACAAGGCAGAAGCTGACCCTGGACAGGGCTCCCTTCCATAGCTGGGAGGACCACACACACCCACAATCAGACTAGGACCACTGAGACACACCAAAGAACCTCATGTGCACACTTTTGGGACATGGGAGGAAAGTGGAGTGCTAGAGAAAAGCCATGCAGACATGGTGAGAATGTGCCACCCCACAAACTCCTGCTGGTAATCAATGTTCGTTCATGCATCAACTTAGAACGGAAACCACGTTGCATGAACTGTCATTATGGGAAGATCTGTTGTTCTCTTGTATACATCTATACTGAAACTTGTCTGCACTGGGACCTGGTATCAATTCGCTTTTCTTATGTCGCATGACCAATAGAGTGGCCGGTGAGGTTGGAGTGAAGGGGAAAGGCAGAAGAAAAGGGACCGAGATGATGGAGGCAGGCCTCACCTTGTCCTCCAGTGGAGTAGTTCCATAGTCCACAATTTTGCATGGATGTGGTGTGAGTTTCCTATGGATTAAGAGGACACTCCAGAATATAACAGAGCTCGAGTTGTTTTGCTAAACTCCCACTCAAAAGAACTGAGGTCTAGAAGAAGGGACTTGAGTAAAAATGTACTTTCATGTCAACTGCATTCAGGAGAAGGGCGCTGTTGGGGAGGACAACCTGCTCTAGGTGTCTTAGTCTCATAGTGTGTATTTGGGGCTGGGAGGTCACAGGGGCCTATGAATTAACAACAAATGTGCTCATGAGTGAGCAGTGTCTGGACAGCTGTCACACAGAGAACCCAAAAGTCCATCAGGGTCATGGATCAGAGACTATCAACAGAAAAAGACCTGCCAGCTCACCTTGGAATTGGCCTTCATGTATAAATCCTCTGCCTCTTTTATCTCTCCTACCAGCCTAACACCAGAGGAAAAGATCAGCGAAGAGGAATGTAAAACATTCCTCTCTGTCCCCTCCCAGTCTAGGCTGCTCCCCCAGGGGGGAACTTTGAATGTAATAAGACATTAGACATTAAAATAAAATAGTGAAACAGAGGTGGACTGGTAGCAACATGCTGTTAAGAAACCCACTACAAAGGAAAATGGGGTTTACTCTGATACAGCTGGAGTTTTCACTTTTGGCAGTGGTGGGTTAGCTTGTTGTAGACAAATTCTCCCACTGAGAACAAAAAGGAAGTTTGTGCAAAATCAATATCTGAAGAAACTGGAGAGTTCTCAATGCAGCTGACTTTTGGTACTACTTTTCTTTTTGAGACATTTTCTGTTTTTAAATTGGGGGGGATGGGAAGCTGAGAAGGGGAGCAGAAAGCAATGACTAGAGTGTTAGAAAAACCCAGCAGAGCTCCTATCGGCCCCCTGGGTATGGAGGGGGAATGATTGCTCTCTTAAAAAGAGGACACAATGGCAAACACTCAAGATTTCAACTGGGAATCCTGAAGGTTACTTACTAGCAGTAAGGGAAAGCTGGAAATAGACCAACCTGCACAATAGCCTTTATAAAATAAGGGTCGAAGTGCTGTACCTCTACTGTTACTGTCATCTAGAAATCGCATCAAATCCCTTCTTAAGGAAAAGAACATTTTCATGTAAAATAACTAACATTCAATAAAAATTTACCAAGTATGTCAGGAGACAAGATCCCACGATCACAAAACCAGCAAAAGAGTAAGGAAAAGATATTCAGGAGAGAGACAGACATTAAAGTTATTATAAACTGCAAAACACATATGCTGAAAAATTAGACAAGTTGGGACATTTCTTCATAGAGCTAGAAACTGGAAACAACAAATTTTGGAATAAACAAATATTGTAAATAGATTTTAGAATTCACTTGACTGGTTTAACTGCAGATTAGATGGGCCTGAAAAGAGAATATAATGACCTTGAAGAATGAATGGAATAAAATATCTAGACTTGAGCATAAAGAAAAAAATTTGTATAGTCTACAAAAGAAAATTAAAAACAAACCCCATTGGAGTAAGAAAGACCAACATGCATGAGGGAAGGGGTGTAGGGCAGGGGAGCAGAAGGTGAGGGGAAGGATGTGGTAGCTCATGGCAAGAAGACAGCTGGCTACAAGCCAGGAGGAGAAAGAACACTCATCAGGGACTGAATTGGCTGACAACTGACAACGTGACCATGGCCTTTTCCCCTCCAGAACTGTGGGGAGATAATGTCTATTATTTAAACCACCCAGTCTGTGATGTTTTGTTACAGCAGCCCATGCAGACTAATACATGAAATGCTGGAATTCTCTGAAAACTGTTTTCTTCTCTCTTGTTCCTCCAATCTAGGATACAAGGTTGGAAGGAATTTAGAAATCCTTTATAACCCAACCTTCTACTTCACTCAGGAATTGACTCTTTAGTGGCCTTGTAAGATCTTTCAATATTGAGGTGGACAGAATGTTGGACTAGAATTTACTCCATTTTAATCCTCACTGCATCACGTGGGTGCTGGAGTCAAGTGCATAGGCCATTGCTGTTTGTTATTCACACAGCATTATTTGTGGCAAATGGGGATACACTGGGGCTTATGAGGTCAACTGACTTGAAGAAGGTCTCACAGCTTCTGGAAAGGGGTAATGTCCAGATTCAAAACCGAAGTTCTCTGTCTCCACAATCCAAGTGAGAAATGTTTGTTAATATGTTGCCTCTTGTACATTTTTCAGATAACTTGCTTTGAATTTCCATGATACTGCATGAAGATAGGATCCGCCTCTTGTACCTAGTGCCTTATGCCAGTGTTAAAGGCAGTGGTTTTCATTTATTTGGCAATGTGTTGCCTAGAACCGCCTAGTCCTATTACTCAATTCCCTTCCCCTTCATATAACAGGGCACCACCACCATCACTGTCCACCATGACATGGTTCAAATTTTAAGTAAACTTTGTTTGGAGATCCTGGCATGGTGGGGCCAAGTAAGACTTGGATGGGAAGTACAAATGGAGGTTGTCCAGGACTAGTGCCTGATAGAGTTTCCTGGGAAGACCAGACGCTCTTGGAAGTTCTGTCAATTTTGTGGTGCACTTTCTAAACCTCAGTTTCCACCAGTGAGGGGATGCATAACTAAGTAAATTAATACAGGCTTGAGCTCTGAAGGCAAATGGCTTAAAATTAAGTGACTTTGCACAAATCACCAATTGGCTAGTTGCAAACATCACTAAAATGAACACATGGTTGGGGGATTTTTCTGTAGATGGTGACTCTGTGCAAAGAGAAATAAATGATCACCTCCCGTGGCCTGCTTCATGTGTGGGGATGTAAGAAAGTGTTCTGGAAGGTGTAAGATGTCTTAGCACTTGTGTCCTTAGCTTCAGATTCAGAAGCAGGTCTCCATGTTCCTTGCCCATGGATCTGTCCACAGCAACTTTCTGAGGGCTCTTAATGAGCTGGCCATGGTGCTGCAGATGGGAAATGATGCAGGCAGGCAATCCTCTTTCCCTCTGGCCTTTCAGCTGCTTGAGGTTCTGACACGTGGCTGGTCCCCATGGTGGGGCAGTAATGATGAGTTAATTCTGCAGAAGTTGGGCTGGAGCGAGTCTGACAACCATGTAATGAGAGGTATCCTTGTTGCTACCGGCAGGAAGGGGGAAAGTCAGATGTGACAAGTGGATTATCGGAGACAAATTGTATTACGAAGAAATGGAAGTACTATCTGTTGGTTTCCCAGGAGAATTATTCTGTCCTCTTGGCATGAGGAGGAGGAGGGGCAGATCAGGGAGGTGCCAGGCAGCCTGGTGCCTACTGTGTCTTTAGAAGAATTGAGGCCGGCATTGAGGAGAAGAGGAAAAATTGAGGATGACAATTGCACCACGTGTCAGAAATGATTACTCCGACATATTTTTTTAGAGTTTGCAGAATCACATAATCCTTGGGGCTTCATTCTGACTCTGATCCTTGAATCTAGCTCCCTATTTCCCCAATCCCTGTGAACTAAACAGCCAATGACAGTAAGGTAGAGCTGAGAACATGTCATTTCCCTTGGTGACAACGGAGGGTGTGGTCCAGTTCACCAAAGGGTGCATGGCCAGAGAGCAACTCCTGAGGACCTTGGTTCCCTGCTGCTTTGCTTCAGCTGTCTTCCACTTGTACCGAATTTGGACCCTCTTGCTTATCTTTACACTCATTGATTGACTTTGGTTTGCCTTCTCATGAGCATTAGGGCTGTCCTTTGAGCTTGCCTGTTTGGCTATTTTCTCTTTCCATCCTCTGACAAGCTACCTTACTCTGTCTGTCACCCCTTTTCACCCAGAGAGCCAGATTGGAAGATCATCTTGAGACTGGAGAAGGCAGGTGTGCAAATGACCCCTAATTCTATTCCCAAAGTTCTCGCTTCATTTCAGTTTTCTCTTTCCAGCTGGTTCCTCCTGTGGTACCATGCCAAGCCCCAAGAACCCCTTTCAAAGGTTGGACCCCAGCTGGCCAAGCTCCCATTTCATCTTTCCCTTTAACACAGCTGAGACAGGCTGGTATTTTCAGCAAGATTTTTACTAAACACTAAGGGAAACTGAAAGGAAATAATTGCAGCAAATACAGGCATGCAAAAATAGCCAACTTTCCACATACACATTTCTGGCTCTAAGAATCACAGTGGAAACAGCAGACAGCTTTTCTGTTGCCCAAATCTGATGTGAAGGAAGCCGCCCCTCTCCATCATCCTGTCCCCCAAAGAAAAACCTGCTACAAAGTCCAGCTTAGTGGAGCTCATCCATCGCCATGCCTCTGATCTGGACTGGGAGTCTGGGTCTAATGGGGGCCAGGAGGAGGCGTGAATAGGGGAGGGCATGGCTGTAGGACCTCATCTCCAGCGCAATCTCATCCATAGTCATGACCTTGGTTACCGCCCACAGGCTGGTGCCTCGATCCCACTCTTCTCTCTTGACATTTACCGGGAATCTCTGTTTAAATGTTTCATGGAGACGGGACTCCCCTGTACTTAAGCCCGTCATCTTCCTGCCCTCCAAACTCCTTTCTACTCCTCCAGAAAAGAGTATCCACTTGGGAAGATAGTACCAGGAGGAAAATCATTCTTTACTGCCTTCCCTTACCCCTAGGCCATTCATTACATTCTGTGTGCTCTTTCCTGAAGTCTCTTTACTCCATCCCCTTCTCTAGTACCCACATTCAAGTCACGCTTTCTCTCCCCTGGTTGGTTGGCTCAGATTTCCTCTTAACTAGTTTTACTACTTTCAGTTTTGTCTCAATCTATTTTCCATGCTAGGAATAAACCAGATTATGCCATTTTTCTGGTTTGAAGTGGGAGGTCCTCATTGCCCTTAGAACAAAATACCAAACACAATCTAATCCTGTTTATTTCTCTAGGCTTATATTTCTACCTCTCTGAACTTCTTGTTCTTGGTTACGTTTATGCATGTGTTCCTGCTCTTGTCATTCTGGACACTGTTGACATCTGTATGTGCTGCTCTGGCCTCTGATGCCTGACATCTTGACCACATGCTCTTCTTCATGCTAAAGGAATGTCCCTGTTCTAAGCTGCCTGGTCAGCTTTCACCTGTGAGGTCTTAGCTTAGATGTAACTAGCCGCAGAATGTTCTCTGGATATATGGATGTGTTTCTATATCCCATAGACCTGGGGTTCAGGGCCTATTGTAGGGGCCCCAAGTGAATAGTGTTCACTCATAATGTCTTTTAGTTCTCAGGAATTTCTATAATGGGAGTGTGTAGGGAAAGGACTGTGCTGTTTAGTGGCTGTTAAATCACCATTTCTCATCACAATGTCTGGCGTAGAATGGACAACACTCAGCAAATACTCTGATAAATGGATGTGGGAATGAAAATGGAAGTGGAATGATGTGGTTGGGCATTGGTAGAGGAAGCAAAAGACCAACCCATGGAACACACGTTTCCAGAACTTCTGCTCTGTGTCTGGCTGTGTGCTGGGCAACATGGACCCTAGAGACAAGGACCAGACTTTCCAGTCAGCAGGCCCCTGACCTTGGGGATGTGGCTCTGGTTTCATCTTGTACTCCATGAGTCTCATGGTTCAGCAGCCCCAACCATGTACTGGGAGAGGTTCCTGGGTGCCTCGCTCGGCCCAGTTTTCAGTGGCAGGATTACTTAAAAGGAAAATGAGTTTCTTCCTCGTTCCTCTTCCCTCCTTCCCCTTTATTTTCCTTTCTATTGTTTTTTCTCCTCTCTTTTCTTATTTAAATGAAACCCAATGTTATGTCTGTGTTTTCCTCACATTTTCCCTCCTCTTTGAGTGTCACATTCTTTCGTGATGCTCCAAATCTCATTTTTATTGCGACTTTATTTAAGACTGTGTCGGTGGGACCAGGATTAGCATGCTTCTGTGCTTCTGAAGGGGGCCTGTTAGCATCTTAATTGATTACCCTGGATGCTCTGTGACTGACATTCTCTCAGTGGAGGTCCAGGCATAGGAAAGGGGTGGGAGTGAGCGAAGCCCTGAAGACTTGGAAAGGGATTAGTGCTAATTCCTCCCAGACACCTGCTTCTGATGCTTCTCAGTCAATAAGAGATTAGATAAGGGAGAAGGTTTAAACACAGTCATGCCTCTTCTCATCACCTGCTAATCCCCTTCCCTCCATTCCCACAATCAGCCTGGGTGTAGCAGCTGTCGGCTTGCTCACGTAGGTTGCATCTGCCAAGATCCTTTCCAGCTCCTGGACAAGAAAGTTTCCAGCTCCTGGACCAGAGAGCTCCCAGCAGCGAAGGCTCTGGCTGTTGGTGCAGGCCAGTGGGACTCTGGGAGAAGGGAGAAATCAGAAGCTGCTACTTGGTCTATGAGGCTGGTGGGAGGGGGGCAGGGTGAGAAAAGAGTGGGTGTGTGGGTGTAAGATGGGCAGAGAGGAAGTAAGAAAGCAGGTGAGGCTCTCATCAGCATCTTGTCACTATTCTGTTCTGACGTCTCAGTGGTGGGTGCAGACAGGAGCAAGGCGTACCCTGTAATGCTTGCCTCTGGGTGATCACATCCTTGTGTGCTCCCGGATCCCCAGCATGCATGGCACTTCTAACCTATAGATATGTCAGAGATGATGGGGCATCACCTTGTGATGGTGTGGTGTTGTGCAATGCTCATTTCCAGCGCAAACTCCCTCTATACTCTCTTTTCCTTCCCTCCTCCCCTTCCCTCAACCCCCTTCCCTATCTTTTCTCCCCAACTCTCCTCTCCCTCTGTGGTCACTACAAATCCTACAACTGCAGGGAACTGAATGCTGCTAATAATCTGAATGAGCTTGGAAGAGAACTCCTAACCTCTGATGGCAATCCAGCTCTGGGCAACACCTTGACTGCAGCTCTGTGACTCTGATCAGAGGACCCCAGGCCATGTGGGGACTTTGGATACACAGAAAGTATAAAATATGCTGAATGTGTGTGGTTTTAAGCAGCTGAATTTGTTGTAATTTGTTCTGCGGTGGTAGAAACTAACCATGATTGTCCCTTTCCTTCCTGCCTTGAGCTCCAGGGTCTGGACACATTTATCTTTTTCCATTATCAAAATATCTTTCAGGAAACCCATTTGCACTGATATGAAATTGACTTGCGGTAGCTCATGTGCTGCCCTGCCAACAGAGGGAGTCATACACAGATGAAAGTTAACAGCTGCAGCTCCTTATAAAAGAGTCTAGAGGGTATTAATCTTTACTGAATATATAGGGAGTTTATACAATGCAATTGCAAAAAAAATCTAATTAAAAAGTGGGCAAAGACTCAAATAGATATTTTTCTAAAGACAAACAAATGTCCAACAGGTACATGAAATGTTGCTCAAAATCATGAATCATCAAGGAAATGCAAGTCAAAGCCACAATGACATGTATCCTCACACCTATTAGGTTGTCTGTCATCAAAAGACAAGACATCACAAGTTTTAGGGGGGCATGGAGAAAAGGAAATCCTTGTATACTTGGCGTACAATGCAAATTAGTACAGTCACTATGGGAAACACTATGGAGACTCCTCAAAAAATTTAAAATAGAACTATAACATGATCCAACAAATCCACTTCTGGGTATATATATACACACACAAAGAAAATGAGATCACTGTCTTAAAGAGGTATCTGCATGGTCTTGTTCATTTTAACATTATTTACAATGGCTGGGACATGAAAATGACCATTCAAAGATGAATGAATAAAGAAGTTGTGGTATATGTACATAAATCAGCACATAAATATCACTTGTAAATATACAATGACTATAATTATCAGTACTATATTATACACTTGAAGGTGGTTAAGAGAGTAGAACTTAAATGTTATGATCACATCCATGTCCATGTACCCACACTCAATATGTAAGGGGATGGAGGTGGTAACCAACCTTATTGTGATAATCACTTCACAATATATACATATATCAAATTATCACATGGTGTACTCTAAACTGACATATACTATTCATCAATATCTCTATTGCTATTGCCTAATTGCTCTAAGTTAAATAGAAATGGTAAAAATAGACATTCTTGTATTATTCCTAATTTTATTTATTTATTTTTTAAAGATTTATTTATTTAATTATATAAGCACTGGGTACAGTCAGAAGCGCGGGAGGGTGAGAGAATTCACCAGAGCCAGAGCGGGGAGCAGAATAGGCAGAAGGACCGAAGTACACTGCTGAGGGGAGCAGCGGGCACGGCAGGAGAGGTCTGTCGCGCCATGTGGGACCCTTGCTGGCGGCCGGGGATCAAACTGGCGCTGCAGAGGCTGTGGGCAGCTTCTCAACCCAGTGCTCAACAGCTGCGCCACCAGGGAAAGCCCTTATTCCTAATTTTAAAGGAAAAGTTTTCAGTTTTTCACTTTTGAGTATACTAGCTGTGGGTTTGTAGTATATGGTATTTATTATGTTGAGCTGTAAGTTCCTCCTAACACTGTGTTATTAAGGGTGTTTATCATGAGTGGTTGCTGAATCTGGCAAAAATGGTCCCTCTGCATCTGTTGATCTAATACATTTGAACTACTGTTAAATTTGGTTTGCTAGTATTTTGTTAAGAATTTTTGCATATATGTTTATTGGAGATTTGGTCTGTAATTTTCTTTTGTTATGACAATTTTGTGTGATTCTGACTTCAGGGTAATGTTGGCCTCCTAAAATGTTTGGAAGTATTTCCACTTCTTTAATCTGGGGCAAGAGTTTGAGAAGGAGTATAATTTCTTCTTTGAAAGTTTGGTAGACACCACTTGGAAAGCCATTTGGTTATGGACTTTCATTTTGGAATTTTTCTATTACTGTTTAAATTTCCTATAACGATTTTTTTGAAAAGTTACTCCATAATGCACATAATATTTTTCACATGAGAAAACTGGTGTGCAAAAAAATTTACCACTTGTCTGTACTAATGAGTTATGTGTTGGATCTGAAATTCCAGATCAGTTCTGGCTGATTCCAAAGTTCATAAATTTAATAACTATATTATGTGACCATGATGCATCCATCCATGCACCTAACAGTTAATAACTGCTTAAAAGTATATGCTAAACACTGTTACAAGTCCAAGCACGGTAATTGAGAAGGCTTAATTTGTGTTCCATAAAACGTCACAGAGTTAATTAATCCAGAGTCAGCCCTGAGACTAAGATCGAGGATGAAGTGATGAATAAGGGACTGTGGAGAGCTGAGAAGGTGATAAATTAGGAGAAAGGACAGGATGAGAAGAAACTGTGAGGTGAGAGGGGTCAAAGTGGCTGCAGTAAGACCACAGGTGACATTGGTATTTTTTTCTACTCTCCAGAGACCTTGGACAGCTGTCACCAAGGATGTTTTAGAAGACAAACTGAGAATGTGTTAGACGTGATGTGGTTCCAAAGTTCTCTCAACAATTGTACTCTTTTACTTAAGTTCTTTTGTTACTTTAACAAGAACAGCAACAGGAACAATTAAATAAACTATTAATATAATGACTATTAATACAAGGAACTGAGAAGCTGCAGGCATGGGACAAAGTCTTCCAGATCCCCAGAAAAACAGATGAGTTTGGGGACCAATTTGCTTTTTACCCTCAAGCTTTCACATGTAGTGGCATCTCTTCTGCCTGCTTTCTGCTGGTTTTGAGTGTGGAAAAGATTTGTGGTCCACATCTGGGCTTCAGAATGCATCTTTTGAATATATATTATTTTCCAATTCTCTCTCTTTCTGTTTTGCTCTCTCTATACTTTTCTTTTTTGTCTCTCTTATAGAATCTTTGTCCTCTTCTCTGACTATATCTTTCTGTAAGCTGATAATCACCGAGAATAACAGAAATTCTGATTTAAGTTCTTAAAAACAATAAGGACTTCTGGTTTAGTTGATTCAGTAACAACCATATGATCAAGGACCCAGGTTATTTCTACCTTCTTAGTTACTTTCAGCATTTTAAAAAATATTTATTTATTTATGCATACAAGAGCTCAGGTACAGGCCAGAGATGCAGAGGGGTGAGAGGATTCACCAGAGTGGGGAACAGAACAGGCAGACTGACTGAAATACACTGCTGAGGGGAGCAGCCGACAAGACAGGAGAGGTCTGCTATGCCATGTGGGTTGCTCCCTGGCTGGGGATTGAACCCGTGCTGCAGAGGCTGCGGATTGCTTCATAGTACAGTGCTTAACCCCTTGCACCACCAGGAAGACCCTATTTTCAGCATTTTTGGACTGAATTTTGAGATGATAGTAAATGGCTCCTCATCCAAACACATTCAGTAGAAAAATGGTATCAGAGCCTGTGTTCCTCCCAATTTCTTTTCCATTCCCCATAACAGCACCTGCTTCCTTTCCTTCTCCTTAAATAGAAATCAGAGCTCATATCCATATCTGAGTGAATCTCTGTCAAAGTGGATAGAATTCTCATGATTGGCCTAAATTGTTAGAAAGAATGGCATGGAGTCTTCGAAGAATTGTGAGGGATCTGTAATTTTCCTCACTACCACAGTTTCCTGGAGGCTGACAGGAGACATAAAACTCCTGAGCCAGAGACAGAGGACCTTGATTACTCACAGCACACCAGGCAGGATGAACTTGAGATTTGCTTTGGTTTCTCTTGACTCCCAGGTTTCACAGAAACAACTTGGAGGGGTCTAGGAAGGGATGTATCACAGACTAGAGAACTCACATCTTTTATAACAGGCTGCAAGGAAATATGTCATGTCCTGTGATGAATGTCAAGCAATCTAACATATGTGTGTTTAGAATTTCATAAGGAAGGGGAAAACAGGAAAAGTATTTGAAGATATAATGACTAAAGAAAACCACATTTGATGAAAACTCTATGCTCTAAGGACCAAAGAAACCCAATAAATTCTGAGTAAATTAAACATGAAGAAAATCATAAATACATATCCTAGTTAAATTTCTGAAACCAGTAAGGAGAGAATGGAAGCAATCAGAGCAAAAGAAAGACATATAGTATGCAGAGAGACAAATCTGTCAATGACAGCAGACTTCTCATCGAAATGTGTACAAGCCAAAAGACACTGGAGTGACATGTTTAAAGAAATGAACTCAAAAATTATTTATTTAAATACCAAATTTAAATATTTTTCAAAAAGGAAGGGCAGAAAAAATCTTTTTAGAAAAATAAAGGCAGAAACAATCTATAAACAATCTGCATTACAATAAATCCTAAGCTCTTTGGGCAGAAGAACGATATCAGAAATTTCAAATTACAAAAAGAATAATCACCAGCAGAAGTAATAAACATTGCAGTAAATATCATATACTTTTTTTTCTCATTTTAAATCACTTTAAAAGTTAATTTGCTAAGGCAAAAAATACTAATAAGGTACTATGGGGTTTATAACACACTTAGAAGAAAATAAAATAATAATAGCACAAGGTATGGGAAGCGGGAACACTGTTAATAAATTCTTATGCTATCCATACTGTTAGAAGATAGATTGTGATTAATTAAAGTTGGATATCGCAAACTTGAGAGCATCCGCACATACAAAAATGAAAGAAGTAAAATGAATAAGCCAATAGTGGAGACAAAAATGAAATACTAAAATATACTCAATTAATTCAAAAGAAGGAAGGAAAAGAAGGGAAAAGGAACAAAGAACAGATGGAATTAAAAAGAAAGCAAATGTGCAATATGGTAATTTAAAACTCAGCCATATTGATAATTACATTAATGCAAAATGGTAGAGCACTACAGAGGTAATAAGATTAGATTAAGAAGGAATACCTGACTGTATGTTGTTTACCAGAAACCACTTTAAATATAAACTTGCAGGTAGGTTAAACATAACAGGATGGAAAAAAATATGTCACATGCAAATATTTATCAGAATACCAGGCTGTTCTCAGTGCTTTATTTACATGCATTACCTATATGAACATTTGAAACAATTTATGATGAACAAGGTAATCAATTTAAAAGCTAAGAAACGCTGAAGTTTTTTTCACTTCAATACCCTCAACTACCATAAGACTGAAGCTCCTGCAAGGCAGGGTTCATATCATTATGTTTATATCTATAGAGTCTGTATTGCTATAACAAGAAGTCTGATCATGAGAGGTGACTGATCATTTGATTTTAATTGGTAAATAAATGAACAGAGGACCAGATAGGCAAAAGGATGGGTGAATTAAGGAAGTGACGAGGGAATCTAGAAGTCAATTATGTCTCACCATGCTACTGATAGTGTCTGCCTGAACAGGTCTCATTTTGAAAATGAAAACAAGTGTTTCCAGTCACAGATAATGTCACTTATCAATGATTAAAGATTAAAGTTCTTTCATGAGGGAGGTAGGTCTGTCATTGCTTGCCAAACCCATGGAGGGGGTCTTTCTAGATATGGGGTTATAACTGGTAAAGCTTTTTCTTCTAAAAATTTCTCCTCCTTGGCTCTGAGCATAAACATCCCACCTCCCACTATTCCCTATAGTGCATCTTGTCTAAAAGGCAGTGGATGCTTAGCTGGGGATGAGATCTTGTCAGTTGTTATCTATTTAAATACTTCCAAAGGAGCATATAATTACATCTAGCTTGCAATCTTAGAGCATAAGGATAATGTGTTTGCCAGAGTTGTTAGGATGATCAAACTCATCAAAATCATTCAGTGTCCATCAATAGACCACCACCAGTCCACTTCTCACAGTGTACTGCATTTCTTTGTTTAAAAACTCCATTCTTATAATCCTTTGGATGAATGCTATGTTTATTCACTGGAGATTGCCAAAAGGAAAAAAAGAAAGATAATGAAAGGATCAGGGGACTTCATTATAAAAATACCAAAGTATCGCATGTCACCCAAGGAGAAGAAAGCAATTGTGTCTCAGGAAGAAATTGGAGCCAAGATTTGGAGTGACATCCAGACACAATCTCATTCGCTCATATGTTTACTTTTCTTTGAACAATGATTTATACTCTTCCCAAGTCTGTCTTTTCTTGCTCTTCATTCCACATGCTAAGCTATCCATGGATGCACAATATTCTCTTGAATTAACATCATCTGCATTTATAGGTCAGGCTTACCTAGAATACTTTTAACCAAATTTTAAATTTCTAGGAGAAATACTCAAATTAGCTCATCTTAATTTGGTGTAAAGTTACTGAGAGGAATCATAAGTGCCACTCTGTTGGGTAATGGAAGTAATTAGGGAGCCATTTAAAATGTTTTATCTAGATAAACATTTCAAAGGGTGTAAACTTCTTGAGATCAGGAACTCTCACTCATCTTCAGGAATCTTGGCAGCATGTCTGACATATGATAAGTAGTTGGGGGGATTTTAGCTCAAGCTGTCTGACTCCAAAGTCCTAAGTACCTTCTGCTCTTTTTCTATAGCTGTATAGAATAGGCTTTTTCTCTGTACCACTCAGTATGGGCTGTTTTGCTGCAATAACAATTGAACCCCTCTATCTCTTAGATATAGTGGCTGAGAATAGTGATTCTCAAAGTGTGGTGCCTGGACCAGCAGTATCAGTACCGACTGGGAACTTGGTAGAAATTCAGATTCTTGGTCTCCATTCTAGACCTACTGACTATGAAACTCTAAGGAAGGCGCCCATCAGTCTTGCTTTGCCAAGCCCTCTGGATGTTTTTGATGCACTCTGAAGTTTAAGAACCATTGGCTTGGAACATGTTTCTCATTCATTACCTAGCTCTGTTCTAGATCATCTTGCTTTGCCAGCACATGGAGCAGCTGCCCCTATTGGGACTGAGAAGAGACAGACTTGGGAGAGACCCCTGGACCAAGAGCTACCTTGAAAACTTTGAAGTAACATGTTCCCTCCACCCACATTCCATTCACACTGTTCTCAGTAAATCTAAAGGGAATAGGCAGAAACATAGACCTGCCATTTGGTGGGGATACTTAGGAGAGGAAATAGCACTGTTGTACTGGCTTTAATATTTTCTCATTTTTTAGAGATTTATAAGTGACAGTAAATAATTTTAACACTTTTTAAATATGATTATTTACTATTTTTTAAATTGTGGTAACATTAGGATGCCCATCAGGTATCACCACCATCGTGCACCTGCCACCAAATCGCCCACTGTCCACCACCACAATACACTGAGCTTCCTTCACTCTTTGTTCTTACCCGTCCTCCATTCCTACCCCTCTGGATGCTTCAGTTCTATAGTCAGCTTTCGAGGGGTAGTTTATAAGCTTGTTTTTATCTGACCTTCAGGTTGGTTTCTCTATATTCCACATATTAGTGATGCCATCCGGTATTTATCTTCTCCTAACTTATTTCACTTTTCAAGGTCAGAGAACAGATATAATTTTCCCAATTGTTAGGATTGTTTTGTTCAGATTGTGTGATCATTTTAAAGGTCTAATCCTGCTGTACACAGTGAGGTCTACCTATATTTAGGAAGAATAGTAATGTAACCCACCACACATTATTCTTATTTCTGCACATATGTGCCTTATTAGAAGTTTTCCCTAAACTGTCCCACTAATATTGTTACTTCACTTGTGTACCTTACCACATCACCCTATTTAGTTTTCTTCACAGTACTTATGTTGAACTGAAGCTACTCTATTGAATTAATTGTTCTAAAATTCATTACTATATAAGATTCATCAAAACAGGACTTTGTATTATTCACAGCTTTATCCCCAGAACTTAGAGTAGTGCCTGACACAAAAATGTTTAGTAAACATTTTGGGATATGAATTTGCTGATGTCCCTTGAGATGGACTAATAAAACCCTCACTGCTATTTAAAAGACCTGGGACTTACCCTGAGTCTGAACCAGGAACTGGGCAAAACAGATAAGAAGGCTTTCAATTGGATGTCCAGACAAAGGACCCAATATGGATTTGGGTCTTCTGGGTGAGGAACTCTGCTTATTTAAAAGAAGCTGTTGGGCCTCCCCGGTGGCGCAGCGGTTGAGCGCTGGGTTGCGAAGCTGCCCGAAGCCTCCGTGGCACCGGTTCGATCCCCGGCTGCTCCCCAGCCACCAGAGGAGGGTCCCGCATGGCGCGCAGACCTCTCCTGCCGCCCGCTGCTCCCCTCAGCAGTGTGCTTCGGTCCTTCGGTCCTTCTGCCTGTTCTGCTCCCTGCTCTGGCTCTGGTGAATTCTCTCACCCTCCCGCGCTTCTGACTGTACCCAGTGCTTGTATAAATAAATAAATAAATCTTTAAAAAAAAAAAAATATTGAAAAAAAAAAAAAAATAAAAGAAGCTGTAAGCTTTTAGCTCATGATTCCACCCTGGAGTCTAGCTCTTCCTCCCCAACTTGGAATATACCCAGCATTTGGAATGTGCCTTCTCCTACCTCGAATAATGCGAATAATGGGAGGGATCTGATCTCCTGGAGGAATGTTTTATTCCCATTTTTGGAGGATCAGGGACTCGACTCCTTAGAACACCAGAGATGGAGGGAGGTGGTGAAGAAAAGCTAGATGTTACCTAGACCTTTCTCTTCTCCAAAGGCTTGTAATAGGTGGGATACTGTGGGCATTAAAGATGCATTGTTTTATCATTGTTCCTTTATTTTACCATATTTATATAGATATTTGCTGCTTATTTAGTCACAATAATCTTCTTGTGACATAGGTAGACGTAGCACTGTTTTACAGTGAAAACTCTTTAGGTTCAGAGAGTTTTAGTGATTTACCTGAAACCACCCAGGTGGAGCTGGCACTCAAACTAAAATGTCCAGGCTTCAAGTCCAGAAATTTTATAATTTTACAAAACTTATATATTCTCCAGAAAGACAGATGTCTCAGAAGGAAGGGGAGTTTCTCTGTTCAAAGAACAAGAAAGTCCTACATGGCCAAAATCAATATTCAATCAATCATAATCACAGAGTAATTCTGTAATTTGCAAATCTTAGTCATTTGTACTGTGAAGGCCTTACATTGACCTGAATGTCCAATGGCATCCCTTTTTTTACAAGTTGTGGGTTGACATTCACAGACACAAACTGATTGAGGCCAAAGAGTTCAGACAGATAGACATTGGATCAAGACAATCCTAGTTAGAATTAGAACTTCACTACTCACAGGCTATGTGGTTTCAGGCAATTCACATAGCCTTCTTAGCTGCCTCTGCTTCCACACTGTGTGCTCCTTAAGAGCAGAAGCTTCACGTTGAACTTGTCTCATAATGAAGAGGTCTTTACTACAGATTCTACCAACTACCTACTAATAGGAATTCCATTTACACCCACAGCTCTTTCTGACAATAGAATCCAATTTTGTTCAGGCACCAGGGAAATGTCTCAGAATGAATGATGATTGGTCTAAACTAGCTATGACAATTGAATTCCTTTTTGACTAAGATTGCTCCAGAAGTAGTCCTAGGACCCATTTCTGACAATTAGATGATAGAGAAAATTTGCTGGCTACTTAACTGGTTAAAGACAATCTGTGATAGGTGGAGGGTCTTTACTGTAGTTTTTCTTTCTTCCTACTTGGACTGTGTAATTCATTCATTTGAAAGATATTTATTGAATCTCTACTATGTGCTGGGAACTAAAAGAGTTGTGAACAGGACCGAAAAATCCCTAATGGAGAAAGGCAGACAATCTACTAGTCTAAAAAGTCAATCTAGAGTATGTCAAATGGTGAGAAGCACCACACAAAAAAAAAATCCATTTGGGCAGGATGGCAGGAGAGGGTACTACTTTATGTGTGACCAGAGAAGATTTCTTCAGGCCAGGAAATATAAAAAGAAATGAGGGAGCATATACCTGGTACAAAAGAATTCCAGGCAGAGGGCAAAATTATTCAAGGGGTGCTATGATTGGCATTTTGGAGAAATGGAAAAGGTAATCTGAGTGACTGGAACAGAGTAGGCTGGGACTCAGACTTTTGGGCCATAACCTATGAGATATAAATTTTATATTGCTCACTGAGAGAATACACACAGACAGATGCACACACTGGATTTTGTTTCATTAAAAAAATCTATTTTTGCTCTATGTAATGCATTATGATACCCATTCTATTTTATTTCATTCCATTAAAATTTGTGGTTACAACTACATAAATTGATTCTGGATCACAGAGGTAATTGGGGAGGCGTGTGCGGAAGATGGGCTGTGTAGCTTCTAGATGTGAGTAGAAAAGTTATTAGAACATTAAAATTAAGGAGTGACTTGTGTTTTTAAAAGATGATTCTGGCTGGTGTTTGGAGTATGTAACATAGCAGGTCAAAGGTAGAAGCGCAGAATAATAAAAGGTGATTGGGAAACCTCACATAAGAGATGATGGTTTCTTGGACCAGAGAGGAAGGAGAAGAAGCCATGAGAAGTGGTATGATCTAGATTTATTTTAAAGATACACTCAACAAGATTATGTAATGAAAAGGATATATATTGATAAAGATAGAAGATAAGGATGACCTCAATATTCCAAATAGAATATCATTTATTGAGAAGGGTCAGACAGAGGAAGAATTAGGCTTAGGGAGGGGGAGTGAGACGAAATGTTCAGTTTGGGGCATGTAAACTCTGGAGACACCTAAGAGGAGATGTCAAAAGTCAAACTTATATTCAGGTCTGGGATGAGTGCTGGAGGCATAATTTTGAGTGACACATTTATAAGTGGTTTGTGAAGTCCCACTGGGTAATATTACCTGGGTATATTTAAGAGACAGAAAAATGAGGTTGATTCTTGAGCCCTGAGACACATCAACATGTGGAAGTTGGAAAAACTGAGAAGCCAACAGAGGGCACCAGACAGAGAGAGAGGAAGGTGAAGAGCACCAAGAGTGAGTGTTGTCCTGAACGGGAAAGGAAGCTATAGCCAGCTGGCCATGAATCCAATGTCACTGGTGGGTACACGGAAGTCAGGACTGAGACCTGGTTGTTGGGTGGGACCGAGACCTGGTTGTTGGGTGGGTGCAGGGGAAACACTGCAACCTTCAAAGAAGCAGTTGCAGCAGATGTTGCAAAAAAAAAAAAAAAAAAAAAAAGTCCTGGATTGGCTTCCAGAGAGAATACAACAAAGAGATGAAGAAGAAACAGGGAATGGAAAATTCTTTAGGAGAGTCTCACTATAAAAGGGAGCAGAGAAACAGGGTGGTTAGGATGTGATACTTGCAGCCATGACTATTTCTTTTTCCCAAGAGGAAAAGTTGAAAAAAAAAAAACAAAAAAACACTGCTTTGGCCAGAGGCCTTCAACTGGCCAGGGCTGCTTTTATTAAGTGAACGGTAATTATTCTATGCTTTAAGCTACTCCCAGTCAAGCCATCTCTTACTTGCAGCAGAATGCAACCTTACGGAAATGGCAACAAACACAGACTTAACATCCAGGGCTGAGGCCCTTGGAACATGGCGGTGTGGCTTGTGTGGGCATTGGAGTGAGCTTCTGATGGGCTGCCCGACCAGCTGTGGCTTCCTAGGCAAGTTAGGGAACACAAATCTGTCTCTGTTCCTTCACCAAACCAGTGGGTGTTATACTTGTTTTAAATCATTGGGTTCTTTAGTGGATGAAGTATGAAAATCCTTAGAAAACACTCTTGTGGTGCTTTGAAAATTGTAAATGTCCGATAGATAGAAGCAATAGTTATTACTCCCTCTAACTTTCACTTAACACTTCTGTGAAAAGGGTCTTCCCTGGTGGCACAAGGGGTTGAGCGCAGCACTGTGAAGCTGTCCATGGTCTTTGCAGCACAAGTTCAATCCCTAGCCGTCCAGGAGCAACCCACATGGCGTGGCAGACCTCTCCTGTCTCGCCCGCTGCTCCCCTTAGCAGTGTGTTTCAATACATCTGCCTGTTCTGCTCCCGGCTCTCTCTCTGGTGAATTTTCTCACCCCCCGCAACTCTTGCCTGTACTCCACTTCTAAAAAAAAAGTTCTATGAAAAGTTCCTGCTCACCCAGTCTTTGCAAGACCCACAAAGCCCAGCTCTCCCTAGTTTCCCTAGGAGGGCAGAGCGCTCTGAACAAAAATGACCTTGAATAAACTTCTAGAGCAGGGATCAGGGCCCAGAAGAAGAACTGCTGAGCTCTGAGTCCTAGACATTTTTCTGCCAGAACAATAGGGCAGCCCAGTTCCCTTCACAGCTGTCTCCCCGTCCCCCCTTGATAGAGTTATTCAGTCGTTCATCACGCTGCTGTGGTCACCAGAATATCTGAGTCCTCTGTGAACCTCCTAGGAGTATTTCCTGCTGAGCAATGACGCCTCAGAACAATTAAATCAACCAACGATTGTCAAAAGTGTTGGCAGTTCTTTGGCCTCTGATTACGAGACTCTGCTCCCATTGTAGATTGGCACCTGGAATCTGTAATAACCTGCCTGGCTCCCTGCTCCCCCACCCTTTTCCTTTGATCCTCTGCAGCAATAGGCTATTTAGTCCCCACAGCAGGCCTGGCTTACCTCAGGCTTTGGAACTAATCAACTTCTTAATCAGAGGGACAAAAACCCTAGGCTGCCTGACCAGGCTGGGGGTCTCCTGGGACCTCTATGAGGGGCACTTGCTTCTACCCCTGAATTCCTCTCAGACCACTCCCTTCCCACCTTACCATCCTTTCTCAGCTGACCTCCACCTTCCTTGAAGGCCTCTCCCTCCCCTAATCTCTGGAGCCTGTTTCCAACCAAGACAGGAAAGGTGCCACCTGTGCCAAGGCCAGCTGTTGCTTTAGAGGTGTTAGGTGTTAATCCTCTGAGAAGGTCAGGATGGCCAGCAACTTTCCCCAAGGCACACACATGGGCAAAGGAGGGTTTTGGGGCTAGTTGCATTGAGATGGTTTGATTCTACTCCCTCACCTCCATGATGCCTCACTCAGGAGTTCTTCATCTAATGGGTAAGTTCTAGAAATCTGACCAAGCTTGTGGTACAAGAGGGCAGGCCGACTCTACAAGTACTGTGTCAGGGTGATGCTAGCTTTCTAAGCCCTCTCTCTCATCTCTCCCTGTGCCCATCTCTCCTTCATTCTTTCTCACTCAGACTTGAAGTGTGTCTCCTCGTGAACGTGAGGTTTTGGCCTAGATCTCTCTCCCCTAGGCTTTAGAGGAATACCTCAGTCTCCATGCAAGTTGAACAGAGTTCTGCATGTTGTTTTGGGAACAAGCCCACCAAATGATAAAATTTCAGCCTTAAACATTTGTCTTTGTCCTTGCAAGTATCTCTCCCTGGGGACAAAGCCCGGTTGGCTGGATCTGAGTATTCTTTGGGTTCTAAAGACCAAAGCGTTATGGTGGATGAATTCCTGGGCATCTCGTCCATCAGGCTTCAAATCCTGAGTGCCAAACACACACAACTAAGAATAACACTAGACATTAAATGCAGCAATAAAGGACTCTCCACCCCTAACAAAGTCCCAGGTCTGATGGGATCGCTTATGTATAATAAAATGCTAAGCATTTGCTCAAACATTCCTTTAATCTCAGCAGAAAATTCCACCTGCAAACTTCCTCTTGCTTTTCTACAATGGCTTCAAATTTCTTATGTTTGACTGCATAAAATACCATCACTTCAATAATGGGAAATACAAAGACTTTCAAAGGAATGTACTATACAAGAAACGTTCCTTTTATTTTATTTTTTAACTCGAACAGTTGACTTTTAATATCTGATGTTTGAATTTGTAGTTAGAGATTTTTTTTTTTCTTTTCGTAAGGCCCGTACATTTCTGGGGCAAGAAAAAGAAGAGAAAGCCTAGGTTTATTAAAAGCACAATAAAGCATCTTTGAGAAGTTGTTCTGTTTTGGGTTGAGCTGTATGGAAAACAAGGATGCCTGTAAATCTGAAAGAGATTATGCTGCATCTCAAAGGCGCCTCCCAAGGAACTGCCACCCCCCAATATGACAATTTCCTTGCACATTTGGCCCTGAGCTCCTCTCAACCTACATCCTCTCAATCTCTCTTTCCCATATTACTCTGTGACCCCCCTAGCACTTGCTTTCTGGCGTCCCATCCATCAAACTGAAATTTTTGAGAGATTTAGGCTAAGCCCTAGTCCACCCAAATGCTCATCTTGATTCTGAGTTGGAGATTTGGGACCAAATCCAGATCCAACTCCTTTCATACCCTGGAGCAGGGAAGTATTATGGGGGAACATGGGGTCTGCAGGAAGATTTTAATTGTATCTGACTGCTCCCATTCCATGACTTTGGGTAGGGTATTACTTAGGGTGATATTAGATGCTCTAACAAAAAGCCCCAAATCTAAGTGACAATGTAATAGATGTTTATTTCTTATTCACTTCACATTTGGACATTTGTGTTCCTGGTTTTAGGTGGTCTTGCCTGTGATGATCCAGGGACTCAGGTTCACCCATCTTGAGACTCCACCCTCTCCTAGGCCCTCAGCATCTTTTTCATCAGTCTGCACTTAGGGACACAGAGGGTAGAGGCATCACCACTTCCTCACCAGCTCAGCCGCTTGTCACAGGGCTACAGCTAGATGAAAGGTGACCTTGAAATGTAATTAACCTTTGCTGACCAGCTACTTTGAAGCAATAATCTATACCATTGAAGAGATAACAAAAGGCTTGTGGGTGGCTTGCTATTTCTAAACCTCCCTTTCCTTGTCTGAGAAATGGAGCCTCTGGAGGTGTTAAATAAATTACCCAAAGTCACACCACTGGTAAGTGATGAGGTTAATGCTAACAGTAATGTCTCTTAGCTAGTATTCCATATTGTTGCTTCTGTAACTCACATAAAAATGTATCAGGCCCATGGAGACCATGTCGTGTCCACTTTTTTTTCTCACACTCTATATGATGATGCTTTGCAAAAATGCTTTGAGTTCCCCAACGTTTAGCTGTCTTTATAAAACATAGGAATAGATGATAGGGTCGAATAGTGGGGTGGGGAGTAGTCCCTACCAAAGTTTCCTGTCCATCCAGAACCTGAAAATAAATGACCTTACTCAGAAATAAGGTCTTTGCAGGTACATTAAGTTAAGGATTTCAAGGTGAGACCATCCTGGATTTGGATTTAAGGTCGGCACTACATGCAGTGACTGGTACTCGTAGAAAATGTACAGAGACAAAGACACAGGGAAGAAGGCTATGTGAAGACAGAGGCAGAGACTGGGGTCGTATCACAAACCAAGAAATACCAGGAGCCACTGAAGGTTGGAAAAGGCAAGGAGTCTCCCTTAGAAACTGCAGAGGGAGCATGGCCCTACAACATTTTTTTTTAAAATAAAGAAATGTATGTTTCTTATCAATTTCCCACAAATATGATAGGTTCAGACTAGCAAGTAGCACCTGCCTACTTCCCTAGGAAATAGTCTGGTACAGGGCAAGGAATGTGAACTTCACCGTGGGATGAGCAGGAGGAACCACCGAGTCATGTATACCGCTTGCATAGTGGCGTCTTGTTTTGGATTCTGAGCCTCCAGAACTGGGAGACGATACATTTTAAGCCATCGAGTTTGTGGCAATTTGGTACAATAGCCCTAAGAAATTAAAGCTGGCTCTTCCAGAAACAATGGAGGGAAGGAGGTGTGTTCCATCCCATTCAAAGGTGACCTGAAATCAAAGTCTACAAGGCAGGAGACTTTGTCCCCAGACAAGGAGTAAATGACTCATATGTTCAATCTGTGATCAGTCACTTTCATTTCAGAAAACCTCAGGATCAAATGAGGAATTTGCTTCAGCAGACACCACAAATTTGGGAGTTGGTCAGTTCTTTGAGCCCTGGACCCACCACCTAAGCACGTGGTGCTTTTACATCCCTGAAAGAATACACACCTGCAGTCAGACATGGAACAACTCTTGGTCCTGGCATCATAGTTTTTAATGTGACTTTGGACCAGCTAGCTAATTTTCTAGCTATGTGGCATAATCTCTACCCTTGGCTTCTGGAATTAGATGATCTGTACACGCAAAACGCCCTTCATAGTGTTGACACACAGAGGGCAGTCAAACCAATAGAAGCCTTCAGCTGCTTCCCTCCCTCACCGCTTATCTGGGTCTCAGAGTTTCTGTTTGAGTTTGTTTCTTACCTATTTTTCAATAGCTTTTCAATTTTAACTTCCCTTTGACCAAGGACCATGTCTGTCTGGGTCATTGTTCTATCCCCTGACAATAGTAGGGGTTAAATGATTGAAGTGATATTGCCCTGGTCTACGTTCTTTGACAATAGGGCACCCCTCTTTTATTGATTTTGAATTCTTTAGGGGTTTTCTTAGAACTGGAAGAGAAAATATGCTCAGGGAGTATTGTTTTGATTGAACTATTTTGAGTGTGAGTGAGAAGGGAAGGGAAGGGCTTTGGGTCCAAAAAGAAACAGAGTTTGAGATTAATGCATTTTGGGTTTTATAATTGTTGAGGACTGCTGCTTCTCTGAGTCGTGTGCTTCATTATCTTTTTAAGTTGTCCGTATATAGATTTATGAGCGTCTGTTTCAAGGAATGTATTCGGGATCATTGACTCCAAAGAAATTGTAAGGCACAAGCCATTTTCTCTTTGGAAAGATGGATTAAAAGGTCACTGCCTTTAAAGTCAGAAAAATAATGTCTCTCTCCCCTCCCATTCCTTTTTTTTTTTTTTCCTGTTTGAGAACTTTCTCGAAAGAGGAGTCCCAGAACTTGCTGGGACAGAGTGAGCTCCCCGCAGGCGCTACCCCCAGAATCTCTGACTTCAGGTCAGTCCCCGGTGTGCCATCCCTATGTCTGCCCTTCCCTCCGAGCCACATGGTCCTGCTGATCCCACACACCCCTGTGACTGCTGTGGAACATGGTGGCAGCCTGAGGGGGTGCTGACTCTAGACCTCTACTGATGGGGAGGGTGTGGTGCTTGTGCTCACCCTTCCACTCACCCCCCACTAACCCAGCAGGTCCGGGAGAGTGAAAATCTCTGAGTTGGTAGCAATTGGGAGTTATTTCAATGCACATTCCCATCCTTAAAATAATGGATATGTTAATTTTCTTGATGATGTTAATTATTTTACAGTGATTGCATATACATATATGTATATTTAGTATATATACATATATTAACACAGGACATTGTGCATCATACATATATATCATTTTTATTTGTCAATTATACCCCATAAAACTAGAAAAAATGCATCAGCAAACATCTATTAAGTTTTTATAATATGACAAGTGCAATGCTAATCATTTCTTTCCTACTTTTGCAGATGGGAATGTGGGGCTCAGAGAGGTTAAGTAACCTGCCTGATGTGGCACAGCTTAGAAGGGCAAAAGGAGACCTTTGAACCTAAGTAGTTTACACTATGGTCACTGAGAGGAAGAAAGGAGCATCCCAGTGCCGGCATCTAAGCCCTTAGTGGTGAGTCCCCTCTCCAGATGCTTGCACATCCCATGAAATGGCTGAAGTAGGAGACTAAGGGAGGGCTTCCTCTAACTGTCCCCACAGCAGCAGGGAGGGAAGAACTCAGCGCAGGTGCAAATTGGTCAGTCACTTCACTTCTCTGTCTTTGCTGACCACAAGGCTTGTTTCAAGATAGCCCATTTGAATTTAATCATACTTCCTGGGCCACCATATGCTAAGAGTGTCTAGCACCTCTTCTCACTCTCTGTTCCTTGTTGCTGGGGCCACTTGAGCTCAATTCTGAGGGCCATAAAAGGGGATCCAAAGAGTCAAACTTGGAAAGTCAGAGGACTGAGCATTAAGCCTTACCTCTTTCCGCACATCAGCTTCAGTCCAGATTCGAAGATACTGGCTTCTAATTTAGTCTGGAATTGGGGTTCCTAGGCAGTAGCCTATGGTATGAGCTAAGCAATTCTGGGACTGGATCCTCAAGCAACTAATTTCCATTTTCTCACTGATGTTTCTCCACCTGAGTCGGACCTCCTCCCTGGCCAACTTCAAGTCCCTCGGAGCTGGACTTACTTCATGCTGGTGAGATCTGAATACAGCTTTGATGTTAAAGTAGAACAGACCCCAAATCTTGTTGGGGTTAGAAGTGCTGAAGCTTATCATAGCGGAAAGGTGCTGTGTATGACCATTTCCATTTTACCACGGGTCTCTGCATTGGATTTTCAACCTCAGTCCCAGCTAACAAAATCAAGGATTACTAATTTAAAAAAAAATTACTAATTACTAATTTAAAAATTATATAAACAAATACCATTCCAAAGAAGATATTTAGATGGCCAATAGGTACATGAAAATATGTTCCTTATTACTAATTTTGAGAGAAATGCAAATGTAATCCATAATGCGCTATCATCATACACTTGTCAGAACGGCCCATGTCAAGAAGACCAAAATACCCAGGGGCTCACTTTCCATTGCCTTCTCTCATTCAGTTATAAAACTCTGGTTCTCACCAAAAGATGCAGACGTACAGCTGTTTCATCTGACCTAATCCTATTGTACCTCCGACCTTCTACCCAATCACATCACCCGTTCCTTAGGGCTTTGTGTATTTCCTTAGACTAAAGTCATTAATTGTGTCCACATCAAGCTTGACTCTGCTTTTTTTTTTTTTTAAAGATTTATTTATTTATTTATACAAGCACTGGGTACAGTCAGAAGTACGGGAGGGTGAGAGAATTCACCAGAGCCAGAGTGGGGAGCAGAACAGGCAGACTGATGAAGTACACTGCTGAGGGGAGCAGCGGGCTTGGCAGGAGAGGTCTGCACACCATGTGGGACCCTCGCCGGTGGCCAGGGATTGAACCGGTGCTGCAGAGGCTGCAGGCAGCTTCTCAGCCCAGCACTCAACCGCTGTGCCACCAGGGAGGCCCTGACTCTGCTTTTTCTTTGACTTTCATCCATTTCCTTGGTACCAGTTTCTATAAATCTCTCCCAAATTTCTTTCCCATCAGAGATGCCAACTGGGAGTTTACATGGTGTCTGGGTAGAAGCACTGGAGTGCAATGACCATGAAGCCAGACCATGTTTTTTGCATTCACTCTTGTGCCTTCAGTCCCTGGCAGAGTAGTGAGCACACAGTATGGCCTCAGTAAATGCATGCTGAGTAAACTAAATATTTTCCCAGATGTTCTCCTCCTCCATCATCCAGCGGACACTTTCTTATCCTCCAATATTCCAGCTAAGCCTCATCTCTTCTGGAAAGCTTCCCTCACTCCCCCAGATCTGATTTAGACACTTCTCTGAGCTGTCACAGTTACATGCTTGCCTGTGGCATGGTACTTTGCTCAAAGAACATAATAATTTATTTACATGTCTGTCTTGTAGAAGCTCCTTAAAGTCAGGGACAATCTTTTACTTGTCATGTTTGATAAATGAAAGATAAAAAAGAAGGAAGTAGTGTGTGGCCTGGGTCCCTGATCTCACCACATGTTTAATCATTGGCCCTCCAGGTACTCCTTGGACCCTTCTATAAATAGATCTTCAGCTTCTGGAAATATCTGAATATGCAGTAGATACACAGCCATGTCTATGATTTCAAGACTCCATACCAGTATCAGTTATTAAAATAGGGACATAATTTACTTCACATTCACATGGTTCTGGCCTTTTTATTTGGGGGGAGGGGTGGAGTCAGGTGTCAGATGCTACACTCCTGAAGATAGAGCTTCTTGACCTATGCCTGGATGAGCAGTCTGGTCAGTCCTCATTCATGGACAAGGGCTAGTAGTCTTTCCACTGACTCAGCGTCAGAGAAATTTTGCTACTAGATTGCTCTGACCTTGGATCACCAGTGGATCAGGCTCAGAATCTCCTTGTAGACTTCTTCCTGCCTGCGGCGTGGCACTTTGCCTCTGGGAAGGATGACCATCATTTTCTGCACAAAATTCATTAGAAAATGGAGTTATATTCTGTAGCATGGATCCTTGCTGCTTGGGCTCAGAGTACCCTGATGCCAACCACAAGCTATTAACTTTGATTGCTATATGGTCCCCCTCAAGTCCCCAAGGCCATCCCCATTGGGACTCCTGCCTCTTGTTGACCTGCCACAATTATGACTCCAGTTCATCTTGGAAATCCAGCCTTTTCAAGCTGCCCAGAGCCAGGTATAGGTGAGTCCTTGTCTTCTAGTCTAACAGATCTCAGCTGCCTGGAGAGCAAGGGCATGAGACAATATGTTTTCTAAGAGGAGAGGAAACAACTGCCTGCCCTCAATAATTTTGATGTCAGCAATGCCCGATCAGAACGTTTTGACTGGGAGGCCACCAGGTGCTTTATCTCCCTTGTCCCTGGGATAACATTAACACTCTTTCATGTTTCTGGGGAGTGTTGCTTTTTTCTCAACATTTTCTATTGTAGTTGATTGTTTGTTTTTTTTTTTCTCCCATTCCATTCTTGCAACGGACATAAAGAAATGGAAGGGATGAGTGGTTTTGTTGCGGAAATGTGATCCGGTGGTCAAGTTGTACTGTTCTTTTCTACTTTCTGTCTCTGATAATGCATGTGTTCTACCTGCACACTCTGTCCTCTCCTCACCTTGACTTACCCTTTCATCATCTTTCCAATCCATTTTATGCCATTTTACACTACTCTGTTTTACTTCATTACATCCCATTTCAAACCAAAACTTCTTATTGAAGTAACAGTAGAGTATTAGAAAAATCTTGATCTTTGATGTCTGACTTGGTATCAAGCCCGAACTCTACTTTTTATGACTTCTGTGGCGTCATATATCTCAGCTCCATTTTCTTTACTGAAATCCATAGGAGGTTGGTGAGAATTGAATGATGGAAGGCAAATGAAAGGCAATCATGATGTGATGTAATGTATGACGATGTGCTATTATAATGTTGTGCACCTGAACCATATATTATGTTATAAACTAATTTTACCACAATAATAATGGTTGTTAGAGATTGAAAATTCATAGGCACATGTTATGACTATTATGATTGTTATGTGAAAGGCACTATGCTAATCAGTGGGGCAAATCCAAACACTAGAATAGTGGGTCTCTGTCTTCTGGTGCCTCATCATTACTGAAAGGGGATAATGCATTTAACCCTGTTATGGCAAGCTGTACACAGCAAAATGTGTTGAGTCTCATGAGGACCACAAAATATAGTGAAAGGAAATATTATATCTAACATAGAATGTGTGTGTGCCCATGCATGTGTGTGCATGTGTATATGTGTTTGTGTGTTGCAGGGGGTGCTTCATGGAGAAGAGAGATTTTAACCTCACTCAGGAAGTAGATGACATTTTATTAGACAGACAGGAAGTAGCAACAGAATCTTTAGGTAACTTGCTTCTCTTCTCTGAGCCTCAGATTCCCTAAATGTTAAATGGGGAAATAACATCCACCTCATAAACTCAATGAATAATAATAACAGTAAATGTCTAGATAAAACTTACTTTTGCTTGTTCTAAGTGAAGGATATGAATCATTCCATTTAAATTATTACAACTACTTTTTGAGTAGGTATTATTTTAGCTCTAAATTTATGTTTAAGGCAACAAGGACACTGAATGGTTAAATAAAAGTTCGTGGCTATATAGTATTAAGAAGAACTGAGGTGAATATGAAATCCTTACCTTAGGCCTGGGGGCTCCAGGGAACTATGCTCCCTGCCAGAATGGAGGAGATGCAGGTATGACTGGAAATGCCTTTGGATCTCCAGAGTGTGATTATCCTTACACTATTCCCACAAAGCTTGGGCCTTCCCCTATGTGACTTGTGAGGTTCTATTCCAGAGTCTGGTGTGATATGTTAGAAGAAGGAATAACTAATGAGACACTTTTTGCAAAACCTTTTGTAAATGTGCACAGACTTCCTAAATGCTAATTTATAATTAGAAAGCATCCACAAAAGAAGATTCATCATTGCTCCTGAAATAAATGTGAGCAATTCTGTAGCAAAATGGAAAAGGGAAGAAGTAGAATCAATAGCCTCACACTCATTCCAGTTGTAGCTATTCCAGGGTAAGAAAATGGAACATCATGGAGAAGAGAAATGAAAATAAACTCAAGGGAAGATTTTTACTTTGTGTCCAAATACTCACTTTGGTTATTTTCATCTTTTGAACAAGAGAACACTTGTGATGAGTGAGGTTGGGAGTTTACCTGATCAAGAAAGAGCTGCAGGTAATAGAGACAGCACTAGATACTTGCAGCAGTATTTGAAACAGAGCACTGAGCTCTTTCAAAATCTTTAGAAGGGATGGAAGCATAACTGTCAGTGTTGGTCTCCAAGAACACCCCCAACAATAATGTGGAACAAAGGCCCCTATGAAGTCACTTCCTCAGTCACTTTCACCCAGTTGGTGGATCAAGAAGTTCCAACTCTGGAACAATTGGCTCCTGCAAGAAAACAACTAAGCTGTTATCCAGGGTTCAGATAATTAGCTGTGGGTACCAATCCTGGGATTAGGCATGCGTGCATATAAAATTCTGGAGCCCTGCCTTCTTATTTTGACTGCACTTGCTCTCTATGGCTAACCTTGTGGAAGTTATTTATCTCTCCAAGCCTCAGCTTTCCCATCTGTAAAATGTGGATAATTGTTCTACTGTTCAGGTTTTTGTGAGACTTCAATGAGAAAACTTGTGGAAAGATCCCAACAGCACATGACCACAGCTCAACCATTGCTTCCTTCACCTGACAGGCTTTGTGGTTTCAGGTTGGTTGAGCTAATCTCCTAAAACCTCAAATATTCCCTCTGCCTATCAGGAGGCCCATAGTCTCCATCTCCACACAACACTCATAGATTGTTGTGAAGGGAATTGGCTGGAATATCATTCTTTAAACACCCAAACAACCCTGTAGGTATGTCTCTTGTGGATCGCAAATTTCAGAAGACCGTGTCTAAAAGCACACATCTGTTAAGCAGTAATTAATTTGTGCTCATTTTTTTTAAACCCAAGGCATTCCACAAAGGGACTTCTGATGGGCATAAATTAATCAAATTTCCTACATTGAATATAATTAGTTGTCTTAAGTTGAAAAAAAATTAAAGGAAAAGATATTTCAGTTTGCTTGTGTGGCCTCACCTTGGGGTACATGTGTAGTTTCCATGTGGCTTCTATCACTGCACGCACACATACACTCTCTCCTGTGGGAACCTGAGGTCCTTGGAGCTGTGCTCTGATTGACTTGGGGTCTCTTCAGCTGGGTGAAGGGTATCCACTGAGTCATGTGAAGTGTGGAAAGAGGGGTTCCTCAGATAGAGGTTGAAGTGTGGTTACCAAGGTAGGTAATAAGAGTAACCAACAAAAGCAAAAACCAACAAAGTCTGTCTCTTCTAGAACTTTCCATTCAATCTTCATATCGAACCTGTGAGATTGGCACAATGCCATTACCATTTTATAGATGAGAAAATGGAGGTTTAAAGAAGCCCACATTTGCACAGCAAGTTGGGGCCAGAGCTGGGTCCCCTGGCCCTGAAGCCTGTGTTCTTTCCACGGGCTGATGCTCTGGCCACCAGCCTCATGTCCTTCTGCTCTTTCCCTCTGCCTTGATTTCCTCATTCCCTTCCCCTTCATCCCTACATTCAGCCTTTCTCACCAGACAGCTGCCAAGGGTCCAAACTGCTTCACGGCAGAGGCACAGCCCAAGAGGAGACCCTTCGAACTGGCTACAGCTACACGTCCGACAGCTTCCCACAGCGGGCCCGGAAATAATTATTGTCAGTAATTAGAACTAAATTACTCTTGTCAAAACACACCATTGCAGAGTCTCAGATCCCTCTCTCCCAGTTGTCTCTCCCCCTCCTCCTGGCCTAATTGAGATCTGTGTGGTCTCAAGAAATTCCCTCTAAGTTCTGGAGTCCAGGTGCCAGTCACTGCAAACACAGGCCCCATTTGCAGATGTGAGGTGAGGAGCTTGGGTTTCTGAGCCCTGGTTTCTCTGGACAGTGGGAGGAAAGAGGGTGATAATAATAGTGCTTGCTCATGGCAGCTAGACAGAGGAGACAAAAATGCAGCTTGAGGTGTGGTGGGAATTGCAGGAGTCTGTATTCAGGGAAGGCATCCTGCCATTATATAGACCTGTGTCAAGAGGAAAGCTAAAGAATGGGAAGGAAGGAAGGAGAAAAGGAAAAAAGGAAGGGAGAGAGGGAAGAAAGGAGGAAGAACGTTTATTGTTTCCATTCTGATTATAGCAATGACACTAGTCATTTTTACAAAATAGAGAAAAGTACAAAGAAAAAAAAAATCTCAAATGACTTTGACTCCCTGAGTTCATGGATTTGTCCCAGACCCAAGGCCCAAGAGGATGATGCCATGACAGCAAAATGTGGGAGCTTTGTTTACTCGACTGCGATCACTGGGGGGCAGCCTTGCACAGGTGACTCAACTATCCTGTGCCTCAGTTTCCACTTCTCTACAAGAGGGATAACAAGCAGGCCTGCCTGAAAGCCGAGTGTGAGGGTTAAATGAAACCATATTCTCGGCACAATGGTGGCCCATCACTGTGAGGTCACCTTTGTCTTTTTTCTGCCCCAACAAATGACAGTCGTGTAAACCTTTACAGTCTAGGATAGAAAGTGTAAGTGGGTCCACACTCATCCACACGTGAAAACTCATCCACACTGAATTGATGATTTGGATAGCAGAGCAGAAACCACAAAACCTTGAGAGAAAATCTAGGGGACACACAACAGGACATCTACACAGGTGTACGTGGGGGTGTGGCTCCAGTGGTAAGGGGAGTCAAAAGCAAATATAAAACCTCAAAAGAACCCCCCCCCCCAAACAAGAAGGCAAACTAAAGCCGGGAAGAAGATATTCGCACATCACATATCTGGCAAGAGGCTAATTTCCAAAATGTCCAAAGTACTCATACAATCCAACCACAAAAAGCAGACAAACCAAATCAATACCTGCTGGTGATATTCAGTGGGGGCCACCAGGGTGGTTAGTGATTTCTGCCCCGTTGTGATTGTGGTCCTTTTCCTCCCATCACCACGCAGTCTCTTTCTTGGCTGTTGGGTCAATTGCCCCCCAATTCTATCTTATCACCCTCAAATTGATCCTTCCTGAGCCTCCCCCCTTTGACACCCTCATAATATCTCCTCCGACTCCCTTCATTCTGTCTATATTCCTCCCCAGCAGGAAGCTGTTACTACCTAAATAGCCGAGTGACTCCTTGATTAAAAGATGGCAACACTGTGGATTCGCCACAATAGAACCCACTTCCATTTTGCTCACCATGGAATCCCCAGTGCCCGGCTCTGGCAGGCGCAGATCAGTGCCAAAGCTAGAATTAAACAAGCAGAGATTGAATTGTTAATGAGAGAAACGTTATTGTAAGGAAAGACCAGCATCTTCGCTGGGAAATGCAATCAACTGGAGACTTTGGTCCTTTAATTAGTAGGAACCAACTAACTCTGCAACATGCCTCAGTGTCCTTATGTTTAAGAATGATGCTCCATGCCACATTTTCTGCCTGTTCTCCCATTTAAATAATACATGCCGGACCGAGACCTGACTCCAGAAGCAGAAACTAAGTCATCTCCCTTGGGCGAGAGAGACAGTGCCAGGAGGCGCCCAGGCGCTGTCAGGGAGCGACTGGCTTAATGAGCCCTCCTGCTGCCTCCTGCTTTATATTCCAGTTCCAGGGGCCCCTGTGTAGGGCTCTCTCCTTACTCTTGATACAATGTTCTTGCCCTTGTGTTAACTGGAAGCTGGAGGTAATGACTGGCGGGAACTGGGCTCCTCGAGACGTGTTAGGCTGGGGAGACGTCACTGGGCCACAAATTGTGCCTCTAATTAGGCCGTTGCTGATGCAAAGAGCCCTGACTAGTTTACAGGCCTGCAGGGGTCAGAAGCATCCTCCAGCTGCCCAGGGTCTGAAATGGTGTGGGGAAGGGGATTAAGGGGGTGAGGAGGGCAAAGGTTGTGGGGAGATGAGAGAGAGAGGGGCTGAGAGGGAAAAATAAAAGAAGGGAAGAGACAAAGGAAGGTGGTTTCACTGCATGTGAAAGACCCAGGACCTCAGTTATGAGGGTGCACACTGATTCTTGGTTGTAGTGGCAGGAAGGGCCAGTGCAGGATCTCTATGATTGGAGCAGACGGGGTAAAGCAGTCCTGGAGCCCTCCGTGACTTTTTCAGGGTTTTGTTGAGTTTACCAGGTACACGGCAGGCAGGGGTGCTGGGGGCCAGGAGGCTGGCAGGCCTCCCGGCCCCTGGCCAGTCTTCACTCTTCCTGGGCTCTCCGGCCTTCTCTCGTGGCCTCTGCTCCTCTACTGGCTCTTTTCCTCTGTCTCTCACTCCGCTGGCGTCCCCATGACACCTCCCTTATAAGCCCAGTCTCAGCCCTGGTGTACCCACCCATGATGCCCACACCCTACTGCAGGTGCCCGCCATCAGGCATGCATTTAATCTAATGGGAGGCGGGTGGAAAAGCCTGATACTTTTTACTTAACCCGACATTGGTAAAATAACTTTAAAAACTGGCATTGTCAGAGCTAAACACACACCTCCTCTGACCCAGGCAATCCACTCCAAGCTTTATATATGAGGTGTGAATATATATGTCCCCCTAAAGTGTATTCATAGCAGATCTATTCATCCTAGGCCCACATTACACGACCTTAATGTCCATCAGTGGGAGCTGTGAAGAGACTCCCCGAGGCATTTCCTACAATGGGGTACCACACAGCAACTTTAAAAAGGACATAGCCAAAGAACTGCTGATAATTGCAGCCAAGTGGTATTTTTGTGGAGCAAAACAAGCAGGCCCAGAAAAGGCACATTGTGTAAAATTTCTTTTTCACTCAGTTCAAAAACGGGCAAAAGTAAACTATGCAGATAGAGGAATGATGGTTACTTCTTGTGAGGAGTGTATTAACTAGCAGGGGACCTGAGGGACGATTCTGGAAGGCTGTAAATATTCCATAGCTGGGGCTGGATGTGGTTGCAGGGATGTAAGCAGTAAGCCAGCTCTATGCTGCATGTGAAGTCCTAACTCAATAAAGGCAAAGATACGTATTTCTCAAAACAACAGTTGAAAAAATGTTATATTTGAGTTCAAACTTCCATTTCTTTGACTCAGTAAGGAAAGCATGTTTATCTGTCTTAAGCATTTATTTGGTGAACTGTCTGGGCTGATTCCCAGCCCAGGTTCCAAATGGGATCTTTGTTCTTATCTCACTAATGTGGAAAATCTTGCTAATTAGCAAGTGCATTTGAATCCCTGCCCACCTGCTTGTTGTGAATCCCTCCCCCTTGGTTCATCATCTTTCCTCATTTGGCTCCTGATGATTTCTTTTTTTCAATGATGATTTTTAAGTACAGAGGGTTTACAGTTTAAAGCAATCCCATCTATCTTTCCTCTACGCTATTTCTCTCACTGCTAGCTTGTTTTCTCCCCAATCTTCTTCCTTTTGAGAAACTTGTAGAAGGTGTCATGGCTGGAAGAACGGACTGAGGGTACAGGAGCAAAGGCAGGATAGGAGAGAAGAAGGGATCAGATAACCCAAAGTTTTAGAATTGGGAATTTAACCTCAGGGCAATAGATGACCAGGATATTCAACAGTCAAGCAAGCAGAGCAATAGTGCAAATAAATTTGTGAGGGATGAAGGTCACTTTGGCTGCTGGTTGGAGATATAAAACCAGAAGACTCAGGGGACAACTGCAGGGGTACAGGGGAGATGGAGAGATGGGAAAGCTTTCCAGGGACAGGCCTGAGGACTGAGTTCCCTGGGACTTGATGGGCAGCTGGGCGAGGCTGGGGCGGGCAGGACAGAGGGGGTAAGGAGGGAGGTGGAGTTTGGTGAGGAATCCCTAGCTAATGTGCCTGTTGAACATTTAATATGTTCCCCCCAGAGTTCTGATTTCTTGGTTTGTGTATTTTTCTGTTTTTACTTTGAACTCTGTGGGCACAGAATTTGTTTTGAGTGGTTCAGCGAAGCTGCAATTTTTCACTTCCCAGGTAGGAAAACCTCCTGGTTGTCACTCCTCTAATGCTTTCTTTTTGCTTTTATCCTGCAATGTTGGTGGTTTTGTGTTCCATTCAATTAATGTTTTGTAGGAAAATTCTCTCCTAATCACTCTTTTTAACAAGTTCTCAGTTGCTTTCTCATCAATCTGTTTCGTTTATATTATCACTTGCCTCCCCCCATGTGAATGTAAGAATCCAATAAATTCCAAACAAATTTCATGAGGATGTAATTGAGATTTCATTAGGTCCATATATTAATTTCAGAAGAATTAATGTACAAATTTTTCATGCATGATTTTTTTTTGCCTATATATTGACATGTTTACTGTTATTTTCAGCAATTTTGGAGATGTATAACATAGAGTCTACTTATTCTTCAGAAAGATTTTTCTTTCTCGGAATTTTATGGTTTGTTTACCATTGTAAAATGTCTTCTTTGTCATTCTGTCATGGATTATTATTGATATTTATGAAATATACAGATAAAAAATATCTTCTGTGAAGTTACTTTATGAAACTAGCCTAAAAGATATATTTTTAAAATCGATTCTCTGGAGTTTTATAAGCACATAACTGCATTATTGTACAAAGATGATAATTTTGTCATCTTTTTAATAATCATAGTTCTTCATGATAATTGCTTTCTTCAGAAGTTTCAGAGCAATGCTTAATGATGATGATGGCAGCGAGCATCTTGTTTGCTTGGTTTTGCCTCTGGTTTAAATAGAAATTCGCTCTAGTTTTTCACCATTAAGGTTAATGCTAACAGTTTAAGATATAAAATCTTACTATGTAAAAAAAAAATCGATCCCTAATTCTCCCCCAAATTTTGAGATTATAGAATGTACTTTCAAACATACTGATTCTTCTTCCTCTATTAAAATTATTATTCCTATTTTCTCTTTAAATATATGTATATGAAATATTACATTAATGGAGCTTCTTATAATAAATGATCTTTGCATTTTTTAGATAAATCCTACTTGGTCATTCAATTTTACTGCTGGCTTTGGCCTAATACTATTTCATTTAAGAGTTTTACATGTCTTTCCAATTTCACAAAAATTATTATTCCCATGTTTTGAGTTTTGGAATCAGCTTTACAAAATTAAGAATGTATTTATGGTTTTCTAAGCCTAGAACAATTTAATAACATTGGGATTTTAGTCACTTGAAAGTTTGAAAGAACTAAATCTCAAATTGTCTAGAGCAGGAGTTTTTGCAAAGTAATTCTTTCATAAATGTTTCGGCTTTCATAGTAACTTGCCTACTCAAGTTTTCAGCCTTTTATTTATTTTTTCAATTGAGGTAACTTTGGTTTACAACATAATATATGATTTTGAGGTATAGGATTACCCCCTTCAGGAGTTACCACACCGCACCCTCCACTAAGGCACCCATAGCCCTCCACCATAGTCTGTTTCTTGAGTGACTATTTTAAGATTTATTTATGCATACAACAACTGGGGTACAGGCCAGAGGTGTGTGTGTAGGGGCAGGGTGAGAGGATTCACCAGAGACAGAGTAGGGAGCAGAACAGGCATATTGACTGAAATACACTGCTGAGGGGAGCATTGGGTGAGTTAGGAGAGGTCTGCTGCACCATGTATCTCCGTGGCTGGGGATCGAACTCACAAGTGCTGCAGTGGCTGTAGATAGCTTCATAGGCATGGGTTGTGTGTTAACCCCTTGTGCCACCAGGGAGGCCCTTGAGTGAATTTTTAATGTGTCCATTTCCTCAAAAGTTTTCCATTTCATTGAGATTCTGGAATTTATTGCATATAGTTGTTTGTAGTCTTCTCCCCTATAAAATGCTGTATATTAACTTTCTTTCAGTATCAGACATTCACAAAATAGGTTTAACTAAAAAATTTACTTTTGATAATTTATTGAACATTGGTTTATAACATTATATAGATTTTAGATTATAGCATTATCAGTCAACATCTATATTATGTTCACCACGAAATGTCTAGTTTGATTATCCTGATTTACCCACCCTGCCTTCCCCCTTCCCTCCTGGTAACTATTATTCCATATGATCCAGTTGTCCCTGTCTCCCAGGAATGGGTGTCTTAGTATTCCTGCTAAGGGAACTTGATTTGAGCACAAATAAGGTGATGAATTCCAGAGCTTAACAGCTGGGACTGAAAGTCACTAAGGCAAGCTACCTTCCTGCAATTTCTTATTAGTGGTACTTTTTTATTTGATCCCCAATCCCCACACTACAATATTATATTCACAAAATGAGATTGTTGTACTTCTCCAGCATTCTCCAATATTCCATTTTAGGTTCTCCCATTTACATTTTCTTCTGTTAAATATGGCATCCAATATGTCCAATAAGATGTTGAATAATAGCCATGATTGTGAGCAGACTTGCTTCCAACTTTTGACGGTTTGGACATCCTCTGTTTACCTGTTCCAAATGTTGAATCTGCAATCCACTTCCAGGATAGAAACTGTAGTCTACCTGATAATTCCTGTATCTCTAGTCTTTGTAGGTGGGATTAGTTGTTTCTACTGCCTCACATTATGGTGACTTAATTTCTCTTATGGGTTCTGTGATTTACGATTATGAGATGATATTCTGTGAAGTATTATCTGTGGGAATTTTTGAGATGTGAATATAAGGTGCAATTCTCCAGAAAGGAGTGGATTTGCTGCTGCCAGTAGGTTAGGGATAACTATTCCAGAAAAAAAAAGTTTAAAGTTTATTTGCAGGGCAATGGTCAGCCATATAAAACTTAGGCAAATGCAAACTCAGTATTAAATATTCCCTGGGTGAAATCTTTCACTTTTTGATTTTTCACATAAGCCTGAGCCAAATCCAAGAGAGACTAGAATCCTTATTTTCTATCTCTGGGGGAGTGCAAAATGTGTGTATGTGTGTGTACCTGTGAGTGTGTGTGCCTATATTTTTAGTTTACCGAAGCTGGTATTCTCTTAGAAGGGTTTGGTTTTAGGCAAAGGTCCCCCAGCTATATATCATCAGCTCTAAGTTTTGTCATCAGGTTTAAGTCTATCATACATGGACTTGGTCATACTCCAGGTCACCAGGGATGACACAAATCCCAAGGGCAAATAGGGCTGCAAGGCTTACTTATCTCTGTGCATTTATTCTTTTCATTTTGTTTTTGAGGATTAATATTTGGGTTACTGTTTATTCCATTGACCCATGCATTTAACAGCTCACACCCCATCTTTTATCCAGCATTTTATGTTAGAGAAGTCTCTCCGGATTTTATTGTCATATTCTCATTATTGGAAGTCCAAGAATTACTTCCAGCATTTAGTGAAGAATTCTATTTTATTTGTAATTTACAAATATCTGCTTTTAACAATATAATTTCATCCTTTCCTGATGCTGATATTGATGTTATTTAAAAAGAAACAACCAAATGCTTAGTGCTCTAATTATGTTATTTTCTATTTAATAACAAAAGCTTTTAAGGGATTTGATTTTAGGTAAAGGGTAACCTTTTCCCATTGATTTTGATAAATATTGTTCTCGGTTTTGCTATTCTCTAAATAGCATGTAATTATAACTTTTATTTCTTCTTTGAACCAATACTTATTTAATATAATGTTTTATAATTTCTAAGTGGTTTTCTCACATTGTTTTGATTGCAGTTTGTGATTAATTTCTAGCTTTAATGCTGTGTTGCCAGAGAATGTGGCCTCTATTTCTGCTGTATAATTAAATTTTGTAAACAGCACATGCTTACAAAGGTGTATTTTCTGTTTGAGGTTAATTTAGTTATATACATATATATCATTGATTTTATCATACTGTCCAAATTATTAAATTAAGTCATTTTCTTCTTCTCAATTCCTGTTCTGTCAGAGGCTGAGAAAAATATATTAAGGTTTTTCACAATAATTGTGTTTTCATAAACTTACCTGACATATAAAAATTTCTTCATAATTTGTCTTATTAGAATTTTAAGATATTTAATACTTTTAACTCTGCAGTTAGTACTTTGTCACTTTCAATGCCTTGAATTGTACTTTTTCTGATATTATCACTCTTGAAGTATTCTTGTTTAAATTTATTCAAACTTTCTTCTTTTTATCTTTTGAGATATGTTACATATTGTACAGCTTGTCTGTTTGATCAGTATGCTACAGTAGTTTTAATGTATACAAGGTTGTACAACCATTGCCACAACCTATTTTAGAATATGTTAATTAACCCAACAAAGAAGCCCCACACTCATAAGTAGTCTCTCCTCATATCGCTCCCTACCCTTTATGCCTGAGCCCTAAATAATAATTATCTACATTATGTCTCTCTCTGTTTGCTTATTTTCATCATTTCTTATAAATTTAATCATACAATATATGGTCTTTTGTGACCGACTTTCATTTAACACTGTTTTCAAGATTCCCCCATACTGTGGAATATATTAGCACACCATTTGCTTTTCATTGCTGAATAATACTCCATTATATAAGCTCCACATTTTATTCATTCATTTATTGTTAGATGGACAGTTAAATGTTTCTGCTTTTTGACTATCACGAACATGCTGCTATGCATATTTGAATAGAAATTTTTGCATTAACAGATGATTTCATTTCTCATGAGTATATACAAATGAGTCATATTACTCTTTGGCCTTTTGAGGAACTGCCAAAATCTTTTCCAAAGGGGTTTCAAAATTTTAAAATCTCATAGCAGAGTATGAGGGCTGGAATTTCTTTGCATCTTCATTAATATTTGCTGTTACATTTCTTTTTTTATTATAGCCATCCTAGTGAGTGTGAAATGGTATCTCATGGCTTTGATTGCCAATTCCCTGATGATTAATGATGTGAGTTTCTTTCTGTGTACCTAATGATCATTTGTATAAATCCTTTGGAGAAATATTTCATATTCTTTGCCCAATTTTTAATTTGTTTATTATTGAGTCTTAAGTGTTCTTTACATAATCTAGATATAAATTATCAGAAATGGGATTTGCAAATGTTTTCTTCCATTCTGTGCTTGTTCATTTCTTGATAATGATCTTTCTAGCACAAAAGTTTTCCAGTTTAATGAAGTTCAACTCATCTATTTTGTTGTTGCTTTTGTTTTGTTGTTTTGGTGTCACATCCAAAAAACCATTGGCTAGTCCAAGGTTATGGAAACCTATGCCCATTTTTTTTCTAAGAATATATTCTTTCAACTTGTTCATTTAGGTCTTTGATATATTTGAATTAATTTTGTATAGGATGTGAGGTAAGGGTCCAACTTCATGCCCAAATCTTCCTTTTAGTCTTAAAATGCTTTTTGGTTTTTTTTTTTTTTTTGGGCGATTCACTATTGGTATCTCTTGTATGTAGTGGAGATTTAAAATTATTTGACCCATATCAGAAACTTTATTCTTTATTTAGTCTAATTCATCAACTGACGTGCTTGGTTGATGCTCTTAGTGATCTCTTAATATTCCTTTTATATTATCTTTGTTCCTGTATTGCCAATCTTTCCTTTTTCATCCAAATAATGTGAACTATATTCACAGTTTCATTTTTCCAATATCATATTTATTTTCTACATATCTCCAATTTTTTTTTATCAAATGGCTTATTTATCGCTCCAGAATCTCATCCCTTTTCACCACTTCCACTGATAACACCTGGTCTGAACAGCCTTCTACTTTCTCTAGATTATTTCAATAGCTTCATCATAGCAACTAGAGAGGGTCTTTTAGGATATTAGGTTAAATCTCATCACTCTTCTGCTCAAGTCCATGCAAGAGCTACAGATTTCACTCAGAGTAAGAAGTCCCTGCTATGATCTGACATCACCTGCTCTCTCTTCCTTACTTACTGTGCTGCTGTTACACTGGCCCACATGCTGACCTTCCAATTCATTCCTACCCTCCAACACATTTAAAACCTAAGATTATTGCATTGGTTGTTCCCTCTGTTTGGAATTGTCCTTCCCCAGAGATCCTAAAGCTAATGCTTACCTCCTTGAAATTTTTGCTTAAATTTCATCCCCTTAAATGAAGTCCACTCTGATCACCTTATTTATTATTTCAGCCTGCCATCTATTCCCAGTTCCATCTCCCCAAATCCCCACTCATTATCTCTTATTCTGCTCTATTCTTTTTCTTTCCTCAGCACATTTAACTTTTTTTTTTAAAAAAAGAATCCTCCTTATCGCAGTTTATTGGGAAGATTTTGAGAGTTTTTGAATGGTTAGTTGGGAAAGACTTTGTAATTATAGCCAATAATTTAAGAAATTTAATTCAGAAGGGTCATAATCATCCATATTGCCAGTGGAACATCATTGTATATAGAAGCACTTTTAATTCAAATGGTGACATCAGAAGATTACTGTCCAGTTTTCAATATCTGACTATTCCATGAGAAGATTTTTGGGCCCAGCATGATATTTTTTTCTTTTGTAGTTAGTTCACTTTCTTTGTTCTGCACATGGGCACTCAGTTTTGTCCTTGCTGGTCTGCTAAGAGGGAGTCCAAAACATGGTCTTGTTTGTCTCTGTGTCCCAGCACCTAGGAGGGATGAGGATGATGGGAAACAAAGGCTCTTGATTTAGAATCAGGTAATCTGAGTTCTCGCCCCAGCTTTGCCCTCCCTGTCAAGGGTAACCTCGTGCAATCCACCAAACATTTGTGCTGTGATCTTTTCTTGAGTAAAATCTCCACTGCCTGCTTTCTAGAGTATTTCAGAGAATCAAACATGAGACACTATAAGGAAAGTGCTTTGCTAACTAAAAAGTGTTTAGGCCATGTGTAAGCAGTTATTCTTGTTTATGCAATAGATTTGACTAGTCAGCAGCTTCTGTGGCTCAGGCACCAAGGCCTGGCTTCCTGGATCACTAAAGGTCCCCCGGGGAGTTGTCTGTTCGTTTTCCTAATTTGAAAGTAACCCCAGGATAACCTCTGCCCACTGTGCCACAATTCACCTTTCCCCTTATTACAGAACCCTCACTGGGGCTTTTAATTGCTCAGCCTCCTTCCATCTCTGCCAGCCTCTTTAGCTTTGTCTCTGGCTGGTTATTTCTGCTGGTGTGAGTACCAGCAGCAGGGTGAGGTCTGCTCTGAGCCACGTTGTGTGTCTGCAGTGTGCTGTCTGATGCAGAGCTCTGTCGCCTTGCTGTTGTGTAAGTAGACAGCAGAGGAGGCAGTGAGATGAGTTGTTTCTAGAACCACCCACCCTCTGAGTGACTGCAGGGACAGCCCCATGGGCACACTGCTCGGAGAATTTTCCTGGACCCAGGTGAGCAGAGAGAACCTTCTTAGAGCCTATGCGACATTTCATGATGCACGTGGAGATGGGGGATGAGTCAGAGGCTCACAGCAGATGAGTGTCTGGCATGAAATGGACTCGGGTATTTGGGCCACCAAAGCCCATATTCTCTACTCCATGTCTCCCTCTGGCAGTTACTCTCTGGATGCACTCTTGGTGCAGAGACTAGGCTCTGCATATCCCCCATCAGTGTGTCTCTAGCAATGGGCAGGCCCACAATAAGCACTCTTCTCCCCAAGGGAGTGGGGTGACCACCTTTGCAGGATGCTGTGCACACAACTGCAAGATATGTTCTGTGTTGATAGGGTGGGTGCTTGACATTCTGCATCTGATTAAGAGGTGAGAGGGTCGACATCTTTTCACTCAGCAATTATTTACGCAATATTAAGTATAAAGCAGAAAGAGGTCAAGAAATTAAGCGTGTCCTCCAAAGGCAAATACACACCCCCCCAAGACATGTTGAAAATACACACATATAGTAATATTCTCACTCTCTACACACACACACACACATACATATAATACATGCACATAGTGCATATGTGTTACAGCATAACATTCATTATGGTCCTTGCACACATGTAAATATAGCAATATTTTCTCTCTATATACATACATATGTAGGTATATACACACATACACATAAGTGTGCATCTCTATTTGTATAGAGAATGTAACTTTTTATCTTCATTCTCTTTCTCTACATACACAAACACACACATACACGCACGTCATAAGACAGATGAATAAGGTGATTCTCTCAAGTACCCTAGAAAGCAGGCATTGGATATTTCATTAAAGGAAAAATCATGGCACAGAAGTTAGACGGATAGATGGAAGACAATTTATGCTAAAATAGGGGAGCAGGAAAATTTGTTGCAAGAGAACCCCCTTATTAGCTGGACAACCCTGTGGCAGGCAGTATGAAGATGCAGCTAACCTGGACATGGAGGGTCTGAGCAGCACCGGGACTCCCTGTGTGTGGGCTCCTGTAGTTGAGAATCGTGAGATCTTAGAAATAGAAGGACGCCGTGCGACAAGCCGGTCTGGGGGTCAAGCCCTGTAACTGCAATCTACTAGCTATATGTGCCCTCCAGCATTTATTTACTTGTCTGAGCTTGATTTTCACTCCTGCTAAAGTGGAGGGAAATAATGTTTTTCTTGTGCTGATATTAAAGGTGTGCAATGAACTCATATACTTAGGGATCTGGAAGAGGAAGCAAATATCCCATAAATGCCAGTTCCTCTCTGTCATAAGGTTCAACCCACTGGTTAATGGCAAAGAGATGACTTGAACTCCTAACTCAGAGCTAATGCCCTTTCCACTCTAATACCCTGGCTCTCCAAACTGCCACCCCCTTCACATCACTGCTTCCTCCTGACCTGCTGGCTCTTCTGTCACACAGAGGCTCCCATGCGAGTGCAGCTGCCTTGAAGGGCACGTAGGTCCTTCCCTTGTCTCTGTCCTGTCTTACTTTAGACACATTAGTAATAGAACTGGAGATAATGAACATGCTGACCTTTGAGGCTGTGACTTTAATGATAGGCTTGGTGCCATGAACACCTGGACCAATCCATGCAGGACTGAGCAAGAACTCGGCACACAAAGGTCCTGTTCCCCTTGATTAAAGGTGGTCACTTTGGAAAAATGATTAGGCTTCTAACAACAGTCCCAAAAAAGGGACCAAGGTTAATCCAGCATTACACTAACAAGCATCTGAGACATGGGAGATGTCAGAGCACATGGTACCAAACTGTGAAATGAACGTTGCATAAGTCACATAGCCTCGTTGTCATCATCACAGCCACCAAAATAACAACGCAGCAACAAAAACAGAAATGGAATTCTAGATACACCTAATGTGATCTTTCCAGTGTCAGAAACTAAGTCCTTTCATCTATTATCTCTGTCTACCCTCCAGTAACTGGATGAGGAGGGTGGCTCTGTTACCTGTCGTGCCCACTGCACAGGTGAAGCGGGTGTGGCATGGAGGGTGCCCAAGCTGTAAATCGAGCCAAAAGAGGGAGGAGTTGCTCACGAGGGGTATATGCGGTGAGTCTTAGTCCCTGTTTGGTGGCCACGTGATGGTTTCATGGCTGAGTACAGAAAGGAACCCAAGACCCCTTCCCATCCCAACTTCCAAAGGAAGGGATGTTTGGTAACTGGTGTCCAAGGATGACTTGTGCGTTCCATCAGGACCATCCTTACTGCTTCCTTCCTTTTGCCAGTTGTCTGCTGACAGGTTAGAAAGTGGAAGTACTTGCAATTGTTGAAGCTTGTTGGTATAAATACATACCTGCTCCCCCTCTCTCCCCTGCCTCTGCTCTGAACCAATTGAGAGAAAAGGAATCTAGAGAATAGCAAACAAGGCGTTGCATTGGAAAAGACAGATAAATAATGTGGGTTGGTGGTGGTGAGCTGCCACCACGGACTTCCTGACACTGAACTTCAGAATGAGACAAGCATCATCCAGCCCTGAGCCTCAGGCAAGGTTGGGAATGTTCTCCCCAGGAGAGGGGATGAACATCCAGGACAGGGGAGGGGCTTTACAGACAATCTTACCGCATGGTTAAGAGCAGGTCAGTCCCAAAGCAATAGCAGGACTGGAGCAGGCTGATTCACACCCGCCTGCTGTTTCCTCTCTAACTCATCAACCGAGGAAGCTCTTCCCCAGCACCCACAGGAGTGATGGAGACACCAGCAAGGGGCAGGCATCACTCATGGCTCATGACTCATGTCTAAGGAGATGTCTGGTTGTGGGAATAAGACTTTCTCTCCAGCAATTCAACAATGAAAGGGTGAGAGGGAGGCTGCTGTATGTGTGTATATGTGTGTACGTGTGTGCACTTTCTTGCACATTGGCACGTATGAATGTGACCCTGCATCAGTATTAATAGACTATTACAGGCACTATCTAAGCAGTAGCTTAACTAATATTTTGTTCTGACAAGATATAGAAATTGAAGTATCATCACAAAATTTATCTTTAAAGAATAGAAACTATTGCAAGTAAAAGTGTATACATTCGTTATTTAGAAGAGCAAAGTCTTCAGTATATAAACATTCCTTCCCTTTTTAAAACATTTCAAAGTTCAGCATCAGCCTGTATGTAATTGAGCTGCTTCTGTTGATCACTCCAAGAGTTTTACTAAGGCCTTATTTTGGCAGAGGTCTTTTGAAAAGAGCTGTGGGTTACATGAGAATCAATGGGGGCATGAAAACTTAGTAAAATCATAGAGGAATAGATTAGGTTATGGTGACAGAGATGAGGAAGGACAAAGAGAAAACCCTCTCCTGTAACCTGCTCATCACACGCCCCTAGAAGGATGCTATTTTGTTCTTATTCTTCTTTTGAAGGAAAGACAATGTGAACTAAAAGCACTTCTGGCATCTTAACATGGATTCTTAAAAGTCCAGCTGGAAACTCATTAATTTCAATTAAGAAAAAGGAAATCCATAGTAATGTAATGTTAGCCTTGTCGTAAAGTCATCATTTTAGAAATGGGAAAAGGTTGCCTGTTAAAGAAACACTAGTTCCCTCTTTTTTTTTTTAAGATTGATTTTTATTTTTTTTATTTATTTATACAAGCACTGGGTACAGTCAGAAGCGCGGGAGGGTGAGAGAATTCACCAGAGCCAGAGCGGGGAGCAGAGCAGGCAGAAGGACCGAAGTACACTGCTGAGGGGAGCAGCGGGCGGCAGGAGAGGTCTGCGCGCCATGTGGGACCCTCCTCCAGTGGCCGGGGAGCAGCAGGGATTGAACCGGTGCTGCAGAGGCTGCGGGCAGCTTCGCAACCCAGCACTCAACCGCTGCGCCACCGGGGAGGCCCTCCCTCTTGACACAGCTTCTAAGAGGCATGTATTGAACAGGCCACGGGAAAACAAAGTTCTACTTTCCTCTGCAAGCTAGAAGGTAGGAGGATGATCAAAATTAGACTCATCAAAATGAGTTTTGCTATCATTTCTCCCCATCCATACATGTGAAATGAGAAGGTAAAACTTGGAAGTTAGCTAGAATGGGTTCGAATCCTGGATTCCCTCACAACCCCACTTCTTAACAATCACTAGACTCTGAACCTGTTTCCTCATCCATAAACAAAGGTAATGATAATCATATCTTTTAAATCAACAAATTTCCAAAAGAATAATAAATACTAACTGAACAGGGGTTCAAAGGCTAAGAGGGTAAGATGAAAGAAAGGAGCCTTACTTTATTTGGTCAAATATTTATGATGACTTGAATTGGAATATTATTAAAATATTGTTGGTAATAGCATGACCATGTTAATGAATTCATTCTTTACTTGACAGGCATGGATTGTGCACCTACTGTTTATTTGATAGAATGTAGGATGATGGCACAATTTGACTTCTGTAAGGAATTCAAGCTTGCTTCTGCCTTGCTTTATTCCAAAGAGGAGGTCCCTGCTTGTCAAACCAAAGACTTTGTCTTGGGCTGTAATCTTCAAGAGGGGGTTGGAATTTTGATTGGAAAAATCAATTTCTTATTATATTTGATTTCATTTTGGGATTTCTCATTTCAAATTTGCAGAATTTCTAATGCTCTTTTGCTTATTCTAACTTAGACTCTTTCATGTGAAAATTTTTTTTTTAAGATTTACTTATGCATGCAAGAACAGGAGTGTAAGCCAGAGGTGCAGGGTGGGGGAGGACCCACCAGAAACAGAGTGGGGAGCAGAACAGGTGGATCTACTGAAGTACACTGCTGAGGGGTCAGTGGGCGAGACAGGAGAGGTCTGCTGCTCCATGTGGGTCAGCTTCCTGGCCAGGAATCATGCTGCGGTGGCTGCGGATAGCTTCACAGTGCTACCTCTTAATCCCTTGCACACTAGGGAGGCCCCTGTCCTTCTTATTTATTATCTTTCAAAATCCTACTTAGTTCCCAAGACCCTGCCCAACTCTGCATACTATGTGCAGGCTTCCCTCACTCCCCACCACATATATTCCCTGTACTACATTGCTTGTCTCTCTGCTAAGTTCTCTCTCCTTTCAGTTGCATGAGAATTATCATCATGAAAGTCTCAGCACCAAGAAGCTATGTATCACTGTGCTTAAGACTCCAGCCCCTTAGGGCCTCCCCGGTGGCGCAGCGGTTGAGCGCTGGGTTACGAAGCTGCCTGCAACCTATGCGGTGCTGGTTCGATTCCCGGCTGCTCCCCGGCCACAGGAGGAGGGTCCTGCATGGCGCGCAGACCTCTCCTGCTGCCCGCTGCTCCCCTCAGCAGTGTACTTCGGTCCTTCTGCCTGCTCTGCTCCCCGCTCTGGCTCTGGTGAATTCTCTCACCCTCCCGCGCTTCTGACTGTACCCAGTGCTTGTGTGTATAAACAAATAAATAAATCTTTAAAAAAAAAAAAAAAGACTCCAGCCCCTTAGTCCAAATTGCTTGGGTTCAACCAGAGCCCTACCAACTTTTCGGACTCTGGGTGATTCATTTAACTCTCAGTGTGTAAAGTGGTCATGATCACAGGGCACTTGACATAGTGGTTTGTTGTGATGTTGAAAGGAGTCGATAAGGGTAAATTTCTTACAACAGAACCTGGTACATGGTACATGGAGTTGGGGTGGTGATGGTGGGGGTGCTCCCTTCCTTTTTTTGTTCCTGACAAGAAATCTCCTGCTTCTCTGACTCCTCATCCATTCGGCAGGTCCTAATGTAGAGACTTTTCAAATGAGTAAGTTCCTTAATTCAAATCACTTTTTCTTCTTTTGACTCAGCAAGGATCCTGTGCCCTCAACCAGCATTCCCTAGAGACTGGGTGTGTTGTTTCAAATTTTAAGCAATTCCAGGGTAAAAAAAAAAATGTTTGAAAAAGCTACCAGTGAAAGACAAGGAGATGGGAGTGGTGTGCAGTGTCCTGTCCTTGCCTGAGCGCCCTCTCTGAGGAAGTCCCTCACCTGTCCTCACACGCCAGTCACAGCCACTTAAGGTTTAGTTTGGAGAACAGTAGCTGAAAAGTATTTTTTTGAACATCCTTCCCTGCCACTTCTGACGGACTGAGATGGGGCTGCAGCAGAAAGGGTTTTGAACCATAACTGGTTTGTCCGTCGCTGCAAATTCGACAATAATACACTTGTTAAACTGGAGGAGAGTTGTGAGTTGGCAGCTTAGAATAGATTTCATTTTCACTCTCGTCTGCTGCCAGGAGCACTGCTCACCTGTCTTCTGTGCTTTATTTCCTGGTGGAATTCAAAGCAAATGGCACTCACTCTGTCTGCATCTGCTTCCCCAAACCGGAAGCTGACTTTCTTAACCCTTGTTGGGCTGCTGGGAAGTGGTAGGAGGGTCTTTAGCCCCAGGTGTAGAGGTCAGGAATCAATCAGCTGGCCGGATTGCCCCTGGCACTGGAATATTAAGATTATGGTGCCAAAGGGAGCAAATTTTTTGTCATTTGGACATTGATGAGATAAAGCAGGACTGAGATGTTGCTGCTGTTGGGAGTCAGACCTCCATTTTAATGTTGGCTTCTCTTTGTGTTAGTTCTTCTCTGCTGTAGTTGGACATTATGGTCACAACCACACTGGATTATGCATGGATTAGAAGGGCCAGACCAATTTATTTCCTTTAATTTCTTTTTTAAAAGATTTCCATTTTAATGTTGGCTTCTCTTTGTGTTAGTTCTTCTCTATAGTTGGACACTATGGTCACAACCACACTGGATTATGCATGGATTAGAAGGGCCAGACCAGTTTATTTCTTTTAATTTCTTTTTTTAAAAGATTTATTTATTTATGTATACAAGAACTGGGGTGTAGGCCAGAGGTGTGGGGAGTGAGAGGATTCACCAGAGACAGGGTAGGGAGCAGAACAGCCAGATCTACTGAAATACACTGCTGAGGGGGAGCAGTGGGTGAGGCAGGAGATGTCTGCTGTGCCATGTGGGTTATCTCCCTGGCCAGGGATTGAACTCAGGTCACAGTGGCTGGTGATAGCTTGATAGCACTGAGACTTAACCCCTGTGCCACCAGGGAGGATCAGGCCAGAGTAATGTAAATAATCATCGTGTGGCACAGGTATGCCCTCCACAAAGGTCACTCAGTTTCTTACTAGCAAGCACCCTTGCAGCAAAGATGGTCAGACTGCTGCTGGTTAATATAGTGCTTTGTGCAAATGGCACAGCTCCAGGTGGATAACCCTGGTTTGCAGGATGCACAGGCTGGGTTCCAGCTTCTCCTGGCTCCTGCAGCCAGGTGTCTGTGTGCAGTCATACTGATGTGCTGGTGACTGAAGACACCACATTGTGGCCTGATTATGGTTTAGCTGCATTGATTTCAGGAAAACAGAATCAAATCCAGACACACATGGACTTTCAGGATTGAAGGACTTTTAGGATTTGACCTAAAGTTTAGTTTTTCAGCCTTATCTTCCATTTGTTTTTCATAGGAACTTTTACTCTGAACCAATGGAAACTCTTGTCGCCTTGAACACACCACGATCATGTTTATGCAGGTGAGGTGCTTTAGCTGCAATGCCTCACTGACCATTAGGGGGCAGTATAGCACAGTGGCTAAGGAAAGCGTCACACTGCCTGTTTTGCAATTGGGCCTGGTGCTGGACTACCAGTGCCATCTTGGTCATCGCTTTGTGCCTCAGTTTCTCATTTGTAAAATGGGCAGAACAATAGTACCTACCTCATAGGGTTGTTGTAAGGATATAAATAGGTAAGTACTAAGAACAGCCAGGCGCAGAGTGAAGGTTCAGTTAACACGAGCTTCATTACATCTCCATCCATTGCTGCCTCCTTGATTTTTGTCCATTTCTGTCCTCCAGGAAGCTTTCCTAGGTGGGCTCATGTGAAGGTATATTCTCCCAACTCTGACATCACAGCACCCGTTGTTGTGCTTCTCGCAGATTAACGTTGTTAGTGTATACACCTGACTTCTCTGTCCCTCAGTGTAGCTTTAAATGCATATGGCCCAATAAGTTCTAGGGATACTCTCTTTTTTTAGTCCCTTAGCTATTAGTTTCATGCCCTGTGGTGCATGAATTCATAAACAGCAGTGTATGAATCAGTAAAGATTCATTGAATTGCCTCTTAATTTAGAGATCTGTTGTTTAAGGCAGAAATCTAACTTGTACTAGCTGAAGCCATAGAAATTGTCCAGTCCAGGGAAGGCAGTGAATGACCAGGGTGATGGACGCAGATGCTTGCTTCCCCCCCCCGCCCACACACACACACACGCACACATCTGCTCCTCTTTTCATATCACTAGCTCTGCTTTATTATGATCCTGGAGCTGTGGTGTTATTACAAATAGCTACAGGCACAGGTGGGAAGGGTTCTCCCCTCCTAGGTCCAGGCATAAAATTCCCAGGGATGCATTCTGCCTGACTCATCTGCAGTCCACTTGTTATCTACTAACAAGTTATTAAAGCTGCAGATCTAAGGTGAGCAGATCAGAAATCACATGACATGTTTGTAGCATGTTTTAGATGACTGGAGAGATGGCGGTGTCATCAACTGAGAGAGAGAGCCCCAGAGAGCTGAGCTGGCATGGGTGCTGTATAAGGTGGGGCCCATTTTGAAAGCTCAGAACTATTCATAGGACATTTGAATGGATGGGTTTCAGGGAAATCGAGTATATGAATTCGGGGTCAGGGGAGAATTCAGAAATCGAGAACCACGTTTATGTGTTATAGGATATAAGAAATAGTTTTCAAAAATCCAAAGAGGACTTTTATTTCTAAGTAAGATGTAGTGGATTGTAGCCAACTCATATTCCCATTGCATTAACTAGAAAAAAAATCTAGTAAATTACAAACTTCATGTTTTAGAAGACAGATGTGAAAGCAAAGAATAGATGAATGAAGATTCCAGAGAGAATCGAGCCTTTTCTGGGTAACTGACAATTGCAAGTCGTGTATTCCCCAAGGGTCCTGCCGCTCTGGATGCGGATGAGGGTCAGGCTGGTATAGAGGATGGACTGTCCTGAGGGAGAGAGAAGCTAACAGAGTGTGCAATAGCCATGCAGAATGAGTCCAGCGCTTTGGAAGCTGCAGAAGTCTCAAAAGAAAGGCTAATTTCCCCCCAAGGGATAAGTTATTAGAAATACAAGACTAATAGAAATACAAGAGTCTATCCTACGAATTCTTAATCACAAACCCTCAACCACGCAGAATACAACTAACATAATGCACAGAGGAGAAGTATAGCTTTTAATGCATATGACTCCGAATGGATGGAAATAAATGAAATCAGCATTCAACTGAAGAAATAACCAATAGCATAAGTGCAAAATCCTAAGAAAGTAGAAGGTGGGAAATAATAAAAAGAGAACAGTAAGAGATGAAAAAGGATGCAAATGTATAGAAAATAAGATAAAATCACTCTGGAAATGATCATGTAATTGTCAATGTATGCAAGATGGACATGTTCCCCCCAAAAAGAAGGAGCCAAAGAGCCATAAGTAGAAATAAAACAAGGATTAAAAATAGGGTTTTATGAATAATTTTATTCTAATAAATTTTAAAACTTAAGTGAAATTGGGCCTCCCTGGTGGCGCAGGAGGTTGAGCATAGCGCTGTGAAGCTGTCCGCAGTCTCTGCAGTGCCGGTGCGATCCCAGCCGGCCTCAGAGCAACCCCATGGTGCAGCAGACCTCTCCTGTCTCACCCGCTGCTCCCCTCAGCAGTGTATTTTGGTCATTCTGCCTGTTCTATTCCCCCTCTGTCTCTGGTGAATCCTCTCACCCTCCTGCACATCTGGCCTGTACCCTGGTTCTTATATAAATAAAATAAATCTTTAAAAAAAATTAAAAATAAAACAAGTGAAATTACAAATTCCCTAAAAAAATGTATTTTTCTAAACCAACCAAGGAAAAAGTAGGAAAACTAAATGACCTTAAGACCATTTAAAATTTACCCACAGAACCTCAAATGGGATTACATGTAAATTCTACAGAATGCAAAGGGACTTATCCTAATTTTTCATAAAAACACTTTGAGCAAAAGATGGCTGACTTTTGGTGCAGGTAGAGATGGAATTATAGCTTATCTTTCCCACTGATTACAACTAAAACTCCAGTCTAAAAAAGTAATCAAATAGAGGATTCTGAAGAATATTAACAGTCCCCCTGGCGTGGAAAATAAAAATTTGAAGAATGACTGACACTATATGGTGAGAAAATATTTATAAATTAGATGTTTTCAAATGATACAGAATATGTATCTAGAATACATTAAAAAAAACTCTTAAAACTCAACCATAAGAAAACAATCTAATTTTTAAAATGAGAAAGAAATCAGAACAGGTAATTCCCCAAAAAAGATCTATGAGTGGCACATGGAAAGATACTCAACACTTTTAGGCACTCGTTAAGATGCCATTGCGCACCTATTTATTTGACAGTTGAAATTAAAAAGTAAATCATAGCAAATGTGCATAAAAGGGAATGAATTTTACTCTCTGTCAATTTACAATAAGTAAATTTTAAAAATAAAATGATAAAAGTTTTTCCAACTCATTCTTTACATCTTCCATAACCCAGATATCAAAACTGTATAATGCTATTAAAATAATGGAATATCGCAGAACAACCTCATGACTGAGTATACACATAGACACCAAATCAAACAGCACAAAAATAATACAGCATGACCAAGCTGAGTTTATTTCAACAATGCATGATTGATTCAAATTTAGAACATTTATTGTTATAACCACTCAATTCCAAGTTAAGGGGAAATTATTCACAAATGATCACATCAATGGATAAAAAAATGAATTTGTCAAAATCCCACACCCATTCCATGCTCCTTTTATGAAAAAACTTACTCCTACATACATACAAAAACCTTGAAGCAAAAATCAAACTCAGTCATAAAATATTGAGTGCATTCTCTTTACAATCAGGAAGAAGATGAGAATGATAGCTACGATCAGTTATTTTTGATATTTTATTGGAAATTTCTAACCAGCAAAATGAAACAAAAAAAGGAAATAAAAGAGAAATACATTGAAAACCAAGAATCAAAATGTCATTACTTTTGGAGATGGGATTTTCTATCAATAACTTCAAAGACTCTATTGAAAATTATTATGATGCATGAGAAAGTTTAGTAAGTTTTAGTAATTTTTCCAGATAAAAACCCAATATATAAAAGTCAATTGCATTTCTGTACATTAATAATAGTCAAGTTGAAAATGCAGTGACAAATTACATATACAAAAAATTAAAATCAGCAAATCATATCTAAGCTGTCCAAGAATTTTATGGTAGAAGTATCAAATGTTATATGAAAGTCACCAAAGAAGGTTCAAATACTAGGAAAGAGGTACTTTGGTAACAGGAAAATTCAACACTGTACTTTATCATTTCCTTTCAAATTAATCCCTAAATTTACCAAAATTCCTATCAGTAACCCAAGAAGAATGTTTATGGAACTTGGTAGACTGAGTCCAGTGATTGTAATTACAACCAAGAAGCAGTGAATAAATAGTCAAGATTCTCCCAAAGGAGACCAAGGCATCAGGACTCAACATCAAGCCACACTAACTTATAATTGTGGGAATGAGGCAAAAAAAGTCACTCCAAGAAACCTCAATAAACTACCCTGCACATACCCTCACCTAGAGAGTCACGATGTGTACATGTGTACGGGAACTAAGGCTTCAGATCAATCTTTTACAATATGTATTGTAGGTGCATAGATATTAATGATAGTTATATGATGATTTGGTCCCTTGATCATTAGACAGTGTCCATCTTTGTCCTTGGCTACCTTATTTGACTAAGAATCTAATTTATCAGATGTGAGAATAGCAGTTCCTGCTTTTTTTTTCTGTTGTTACTGGCTTGGAGTATCTTGCTCCAGCCTTTCATTTTAAGTTTGTGTCTGTCTGTAGGGCTTAAATGAGTTTCTGCTTGGCAAAGTACAGATGGCTGATATTTTTGACCCACTTTTTGCTTTTTAATTGGTGATTTCAGACCACTCGAGTCTGGGTGATTATCGAGATATGAGGCTTATTTGCTGTCATTCTATCTTTTAGTTTTTGATTGTTTTGTCTTCCTGCTGATTCTTTCCCCATTTGTTTCGCTCCGCTCTTTCATGTGACTAGCTTTCCCTGGTGTTTCTCTAAGTTGCTTCATTTTTTTCTTCTATTCTAGTGCTTTGGGGATCCTAAATTCCTGCTCTTTCTCCTTGTTGATTCTCTTCGTGAAGTGGGTGGTGCTTCACCAAGTCTGGCCATGGGCAGCGAGCACCGGTGGAAATAATCAGTGAGCCACCAGCCTCAGGGCACCTTGCATTGCCCAGCCCAGGTGGTCTGGTGCAGGGCCTGGACTGCCAGGTACAGGAGATTGCTCACTTTGAAATTTTTGCACTGAGAGTGGTGAGAGGACACCACTGCCCAAATTTCCATGTCTGGGTCCAGGTCAGCTCTGTGCATCACTTTCCCTTTGTCTGATCTTACCAAAGGGAGGGAGGGGTCCACCCCTTATACCTGTTGCTGGTCCCCGGTCTCCCTGCAACTGAACCCAAGGCAGCTGGGACAGTACCCGCAGTGGTGCCTTCACTTGTCAGCCCTTTCTGAGCCTCCCATTGGTGATACTCATCTTGCCCTGCAGGAAGGTGCCAGCTTCCAACCAGTTCTGCCCTCCTGGCTACAACCTCCTTTGCTTCTTCATTCACCTTCCCCATAGCAAACACCAACCTCTGTGCAAAGCCTTCAGGAGAATCCTGTTGATGAACCTCCAAGTCTTTGCTCTGATCTTAATTTACTTGTGTTTAAGATCGAGTAATACAAACCTCTCAATTCTGCCATGTTGTGGGTGGAGTCTGGCAAAAATTTCTTAACCTCATCAGTAATCAGGAAAAGGTAAAATAATGTATTACAATGAAAAAATTTAAAAACCTAAAAACATCAAAGATGTGAAACAGTAAGAATCCTCATTCATTCACAGAAGAAGTAGAGATTAGAACAACCACTTTGGTCAACAGCTCCGCACTCTGAGGAGGTCAAGCAGGTACTTGCCTTATTATCCAGCATTCTACTGCTAGGAGCAGATTCTACATAAATGCATCTTTAAAAGTACTAAGAGACATTTGAAGAATATTGATTGCAGCATTGTTTTTTAAAATGGCAAAAATGAATATCTAAATGTCTGTCAACTCTGAAATGGATAAATAAATTGTGCTTCTCTCTCTCATACAACATAAATAAATAATCCTTGAAAATAACTACAGCTAGAAGTGCCAAGTAGGATAAATCTCAAAAAAAAAAAACATAGTGTCCAAGGGGAAAATAACAAGTTGCAGAAGAATATGTTCAGTTTACTCTCATTTATTCAACTTTCAAAAACAGACTACATTAAATAATACATAATTTAAGAACACATGCATTTCTTATAAAATTCATTTAGAAAAGCCATCAAATTGATTTTTGAAAATTCAGGACATTGGGTACCTTATGAGGAAGGGGGATAAAATCTGACAAAAGCACAGAAAGCATCAATAGTATTAGCAACACTTTATTTTTCAATCTGGAGAGTGAGGTACATGAGATTCGCTTTATTTCACTTCCTAACATTGTCTTTTGTTGTTAATTCTTTATTTAGCAAGTGTTTTTTCATTTGTTTCACTTTTATTCTTTATTTTTTTTATTTTTAAACTTTGAATATATGTGAACTTATTCCTGTGCATCTACAGCGTATTTCACAGTTAAAATAATGTGGAGAAGAGCTAATAAGGAGATCAGGAGTGATGGTTAAGGGGTACAGGGTTGTCTTTGGGGTCATGAAAATGGTCTGAAACCCACTGTAGTGATGGTAATCATTCTCGGTGAACATGCTAAAGTTCATTGGATGATAGAGATAGAGTTTAAATGGATGGTTTACAAATTATACATCAATATAAGTTGTTAAAGAAGAATTAATAGAGTTGAAGAAGAGAAATGTTGGTAGCTTTTTGGGTAATGTTGGATGAGGGAATAAAAGGTTAGTGGGGTAACTGAAGAGTGGTGTGGAATCAAAACCAGGTAGTTGGTTTTCATTTAATGGAAGTAGGCTAGATGAATATGCTTGCTGAGAACAGGGAAAAAGCAAATCTCGTGTAATTGTAGGATTTGAACAAAAACAAGCCTTTCTATATGATGTCTGAGACTACTTTTTGAGGCTTCTGCTCATAGGACTCTTTCAAATTTTTTTTTTTTGTAGAAGAAAATAAAATATCTTTATTTACATAATTTAATTATATATGTATGAAGAACCTACAGGGATGCGCATTTTAAGTAAGTGGGGTAAATTGAGGATATTGATATCTTGCGCTGAGCTTGAGGCAGATCAAGATAATGACCTGAAGCTGTAAGGAGAGAGAAAGGGAACTTACAATATGAAAGAATGAAATCTTCTGTAATTAGATATTTGTCCTGATATATAAATCGGTTTCTCTGATAAAGACAGAGTTGCCTATGAGTTAGTGTTCAGTCAGTCATGGGTCCCTTTCACTCTTTGAGTCAATCTTTGAGGCACATGGGACTCTGGGGTCGATGTCATCCTCGCAGCCTGTGAGATGTGCTAAGCCATTATGTGCAACGTGGAGCCAGGATGTACAAACTCTAACCAGGTTGGAACTCTTCAGTGAGTCAGTGGGATCAGGTATTTCCTGGCTGCCATGATAGGCAGATGGACTCTAAAACTGGGCACATGGAGGGCAGCAATAGGGCAGCCTCAAATCTGTCTACTTTCTAGTTGAACTTCTCCTATAAAAGCCACCCAATGACCATAGGATTGTTCTGAGATCTGGAGTCCCCAAACTCATTCTAATTTTTAGCAGACAAATAGGACATACTGGGTATGAGAAAAAAATTCTTGTTGTCAGTTGCTTTGACATGCACATCCCACTTCCCCAGAGAGCAAAGATGGACTCAATAATAATTCGACCCACTTTTCACAGAAGTGAGCAACAGCAGGAAAACAAAAAACACTAACATGAATATCTGGAAAACCCATATTCTATATACAGCTCTGCCATGATTGGTTTCCTTTTTAATCTTCCCTATTTATAAATAGGATATAGTTCATCAGCTTTGTATTCTATCACTTTCCCATTGTGTAATAGCCACCTGTTTGGGGCTAGCATCTTCTCCCGATGCAGTTAGTGGGTAAGCCCTGGACCTCCAAGCCAATCAAATTCACTCCATCTTGCTTTCCATAGTCATTGGTTGAGAATGTCATGGGTGTAAGCCAACTGGCACATGGAACTTCCCTGGTCACCTGGAATGGTTCAGAGAAGACCCCATCGTCACAAAGTTCAAGCTACCTGATGATTGTGAGAAGGGGCACTCTACTTTCCATTAGACATAAAATTGTTATCTGTCACCACTCTGTGGCCAGATTTGGGGGGTAGCTTACACCAGAGAGCAGGGCTGAGTTATAAACAAAGGAGGCTTTATGCTGTGTCATTGACCTATTGGTCAATGAAGCCCACTGTATCTCAAGCTTCCCTGTGACATGAGCCAACAATCTCTTCTATCGTTCAATCCAGTTTAAATAAATCTTCTAATCTTTGCAATGTAAAGAACACTTGCTGCTTCATGAAGATAATATTTGCCAATTTTTTTTCATGGGACTCCAAGTTTACACCAATAACTCATGTAGAAGAATGTGTACAAATGTATATTTTCAAAAAAGTGTAGCATCAATTTCTTTTCTCCAAACATTGGGTGAGAGTGAGGGGTAGATCCCAACAGGAAGTGGGAGCAATAGAAAGAGTAGGATTTAAATCACTCATCTAATTGACTGCTATAGTAATGTCACTTAACTGATGTTATTAAATTCACTTTGAGCAAATCACTCAAAGATGCAAAGATCACTCACTTTGTATCTTTGAGGGTCAGTCTTCCCATCTACAAAAAGATCCCTTAAATTATATCTAGAGTCATTTTGGTCTATCAATATAAACTGAGGGGAAGAATCATGTCTTATTCATCTATTAACAATGTCAAAATAATAATAATTAAAATTTATTGAGCACACAAGTTGTGCCATACTCTGTGCATAATGTTCAACACACATTTTCTCATTTAATCATCACAACCGTTGTCCCCATTTTACATATAAGGATACTGGGATTAGTAGAGTTAAGTTGCATATCTAAAGTTAGAACTAAGTGATAGAATAGGGATTCAAATTTGACTCTAGACCCAGAGCATGTACCTTTTTTTTTTTTTTAAGATTTACTTATTCATACAAGCACTGAGTACAGTCAGAAGTACGGGAGGGTAAAAGAATTCACCAGAGCCAGAGCAGGGTACAGAACAGGCAGACTGACTATGTACACTGCTGAGGGGAGCAGCGGGTGCAGCAGGAGAGGTCTGCACGCAATGTGGGACCCTCGCCCTGTGACTGGGGATCAAACTGGTGCTGCAGAGGCTGCAGGCAGCTTCGCAGCCCAGCGCTCAACCACTGCACCACTGGGGAGGCCCCAGAGCATGTACTTTTAATGCTGAGTAAGTAAGTTGTAGTTTTATGCATCCATTCAACAGGATTTATGGTGAGTCAGTCTATGTCAGCCCATGCCTTAGACTGTAAAGATAGACAACACTGGACTTAAATGATGTCAAACTCTAGAGAAAGAAACCATCTAGAAAATAAATATATACTGTTTTTTATTCATGTCTTGTGTCCTCCACTTAAACACAGCAGCCACTTCGTATATATTTAATGAAAAAATGAATGAATAAGTGAAAGGCTATAAAATGAATATATGACAATGAAAAGTTTCTGAAAATATAATTAAATTTCTAAGACAAAATTTGGTTTTGAAAAATGATGGAATATTGAAAAGGCAGGGACTCTGACAAGAGTCTTTTCATGACTTTCAAGACTCCTCTGGCTTTCTGCCCGAGATCACTGCAGCCCTATCGCCACAGAAGAGAGGGAGAGAAGCAGGAGGTCCAGTCCATGATACCCCAGTATGTTCCTGGCCATGAATCATCCCATATATGGTCCATTAAGAGGCACCCAATGTCAGTGTCATGTACAAGGCACGTTAGTTTAGGCACAATTTTTCCCACCATATTAGCACTTTGAAGGAAATAGAGCAAGTTTTCCAATAATTAAATAAGACTGTGTGACAGAAGATAAATGTCTTTGGTCCATGTAATGATGAATTTGATGGCTTTAGGACCTACTGGGCTTCCACATGTTAAACTTTTAGGGAACCTGGGAAGTCATGTCCCCAATATGAAAGCAATGGATTCGGGGAAAAAGAATACACCCTTGGTCATATTTTTAATTTTGATGAAACTGTTAAAGAAGAAATATGTGCAGGTGTAAAGTTGCTGAAGATTGACCATGGGTTAGGTGTATTTGCTCGAGAAAAGTTAACTGTTAGTATTTGCACTAGATTTGTCATTGTTTTTTTGAGTGCTCTGGCTACAAACTGTTTTGAATGTTCTTCCCCAGAGCTCCTTCATCCTGCAAAGCCATTTTTTTGAGCATGCAATTCTCATGAATTTATGGCATTAGAGCAGAAATGATTTTATGAGCCTTTAATTTATAGACATTCCAGATTCCAACCAGTCTTCCCACCTGTTGTGAGCTAAATGAGATGTCTTTTGGCCTCTGACCTAGTCTCCAGAACTTCAAAGTGCTGTCTTATATTTTTAATATTTTTTTTATAGAGGCATGTTTTTATTTATTTATTTATTATACATTTGTTTGTTTGTTTTGTTTATACGTGCGCACTGGGTACAGTCAGAAGCGCGGGAGGGTGAGAGAATTCACCAGAGCCAGAGTGGGGAGCAGAACAGGCAGAGGGACTGAAGTACACTGCTGAGGGGAGCAGCGGGTGGCAGGAGAGGTCTGCGCACCATGTGGGATCCTCCTCCGGTGGCCGGGGAGCAGCCGGGGATCGAACTGGCACCGCAGAGGCCGCGGGCAGCTTCGCAACCCAGCGCTCAACCACTGCGCCACCGGGGAGGCCCAGTCTTATATTTTTGATGATTCTCAGGAGATTCATATTTCCCATGACTGCCCTTTGGCCTTGGTCTTTGGTGCCCTTGTTTTACTGGACACCTCTTGGTCTTGGTGCATGGTGTATTGGTTGCATATGTGGTTAACCCAGATAGAAACTCAATCTCCTACTTTCATATAATCACACACAATGGGCTCCTATTAAGCTGTTTTTGTGTTGGCTAATTTTCCTGAAGTCATGTATGTAAGAGAGGAAAGTTGGGACACAGTTTACATCTCAAGCATATCATTTCAAATTGAGTGTCTGCTGGTGCTGTTCATAAGGGTTTTGGTGGTACCTACCCTTGGGATCCTTTGTATTTGCTGATCACCTTGTGTAGCTTGACAATATCATGGCCATGTTACTGATTCTCTACCCTCTCTTCCTTTTCTTTTATTCCTCGTTTGTATGTTTTTTTTTATTTTTAAAATTTTTTATATTTTATGTCATTTTTCATTTTTGCACAATGTATGCATTTTCATCTTGGTTATAGTCCCCATAAAATTCCCACCCCCTCCTTTTCTATTTTTTCATGTGCTTATCCATCTTTCCCTGCCTATGGACAAAAGAAACTTCTTCTCCTTGATAGTCCTCTCTTATCTCATGCAGGATACTTATGCTTTTCCCCCTTGCCAGAGTTCCTGATAACACCCAGTCTTTCAGAGCCCCAACTCCAGCCCAGAAACTTACTAAGGTATTTTCTTTAATAAAAGACAATTTCCTCCCTAAGATAATTATGACACCTCCTGTTAAGAGAATGCATTTTCATTCCCAATCTACTACTGAAGACTTTTGCCTTCTAGGAATTACCTTCTAGAATTTCTGGATCTGAAAGGTTCAGATCCAGTGGCACCCACTCAGATCAGTATGCAAATGGGTTAAGGTTCACTTTCTTCTCCTTAACTGCCCAAGTGTATCATTCTCCATACACTGCCCCCCCCTCCCCGCACCTTGTCACTGCAACCCGGATGCCATGTGTTGGGATGGCAACATAAGATGGTAGAGTCTCTGCTTTTCTGGTACCTGGAGGATTTCAGGAAGAAGAGACTCTTATATATCAACACAGCACAGTTAGCAAGTGCAGAAATAATACTTCATAGATAAATAATGGTGTGTTTGTGTTTTTTTTTTTTAAATATTTATACAAGAACTGGGTACAGGTCAGTGGTGTGGGAGGGTAAGAGGATTCATGAGAGACAGAGCGGGGAGCAGAACAGGCAGATGGACCAAAGAAACTGCTGAGGAGAGCAGAGGGTGCCATGTGGGTTTTTCACTGGCCGGCTAGGAATCGAACCCACACTGCAGAGGCTGTGGACCGCTTCACAGTGCTGCGCTTAACCTGCTGCACCACCAGGGAGGCCCTGTTTATGTTTTTCTTTTCCACAATGCAACCTGACCTAACATACCCATATGCATTTGGCTGTCACAGTTATGCCTATTTTCTGTCTTTTCATAGGTTGCTACCTGACAAGTCCCTTTATCATAGATGATTTTCGTTGGATGTTAAGCATTTGCAAGAAAAACATTTTCTGGCAATTTTGCATATGCTTTGGTAATTGCATTTCCTATTACTCCTTTTCTTCCTTCTTCCCTCAAAAATGTCATTTGCATATCCAAAAACATTGCTTTCCTGTCTATTTGAAGCCTGAAATTTTGTTAGACCCTGGAAATTTAGAAGTAAACATGATAGATACACTTGGATGGGTCTGGTGCCACTTCAGTGTTTGTTGAATATCTTCAGTTCATTGATTGAATCACTCATTATTCAAAAATCTATTCAGCCTTTGATGTGCCATACTAAGTAGTCATAATTTAGCTGAAAACAAGACAAATGCTCTCACTAATCCTCTTGGATCTTGAAGACTCAGAGCAAACACAGATATTGAACAGATAACTCCAAGTGTCAAGAGTACAATAAAGGAAATCATCATCATAATGACAATAACTGACAGTTATAGGCTTCTTATTACATCGCAAGGACTCTGCATTAGCTTATTTAATGCTCTCAACATTTTTGCCCCAATTTGATACTGAAAGGGGACACAGAAGCATGGAGAGGTGATGTAACTTATGCAAAGTCCACAGTTGTGAGTTGTAGCTACAGGTACAACTCTGGACCTTGGGATTCTAGCACCAACACTCTTAACCGCCCCACTATCCTATAAAATCTGAGGGTCAGGGGAGATTTCTGGAGGAAGTGATGGTTGGTCTAAGATCACAAGTCTGGGTTGGAATGACTTAGGTGAAAGGACCTGAGAAGTACATTCTCTGGGTGAGAGGGTGCACGGGTGGAGTTCCTGAGTCCTCCTGATGGTGTTCCAGAAGTCCTGGAGTCCAGCTACCCAGCCACATCCAATTTGGTACCTTTATTTCAGCTCTCTGGGATGACTCCACAGTGTGTGTTGCAGAATGACTCAGTACTCCTTTCAACTGTGATCTTGAGCATACAAGCCCAATTCACTTATGGAAGAGGGCGCTGGGTTCCCACTCCCCTGTGTCAAAAAAGGTGAGCTCTCCCAGTCCTGGATCACCTCTTCCAATGAGAGTGAAGTTGGCTGGAGGCACCGAGGGAATCTGAGGAAGACAGCGTAATTGCCAAGGTGACAGATCAAGTCTTCTCTTTGAAAAATCCATTCCCAGAGGGGCGCCCAAGCTTGTGACTTGAAGTAAAGAGAACCGCCTGTTGTTTCCACTTCAGTGGGTATTTGATAGTCTTGTGGACCTATGGGAAAGAGCTTAAGAGTTCAGGAAGAACAGAGGGAAGCAAAATAAATCTCTTATTTCTCTTTGCACTGGAGAAAAATGTGTCAAATCCAAGAAGGACAAACAGAGCAAATCAAGACTTCCTCTCCCTTTCTGCCTTCCTTCTTCCTCCTACCCCTTCCCTAAGTCTTCATTTTCTACATCGGTCCACCAAAATTTGAAGAGTACCTGAGCTTCTTCTCAGACCCCAAGCACCTGCAGCTCACAAGAACTGTGTGATTTTCTTGTACTTGTGAGTGTAAATGGTCTTGTTTACACTGCAATGTTTCAATTTCATTTATTTGTTTATTTACCTCCAAATGCAAACATTCATGTGCATAATCTTGCCTTCATTCTGTGGATGTGTTTTGAAGTCAAGCCTTTGATCACACCTCAATGGGGATGACACCCCTTTAAAATGTGTGACTTTGGGCAAGTTATATCCCCTTTCTGAGGCTTTGTTGGGAAAATGGAAAAATGATATGATCTCAGGATTAGAGAATTGTGATTTAATTTTTTGTATGCAGGGATCCAAAAAATTGCAGGTACTGTTAACGTAGTTATTATGATGATGAAATAACAGGTTTAGACCATTATTAATTAAACAATAATTATGTAGCAACTGCTTTTGCCTAGAGTTATGCTCTGTCCCATAAAGATGAGAAAAGATGGTTTCTGTTCTTCAGATGCCTCCAATATTTTTTTTTAACTTTTTTTAAAGATTTATTTATTTATTTATACAAGAACTGGGATACAGGTCAGAGGTGCTGGAGGGTGAGAGAATTCACCAGAGACAGAGCGGGGAGTAGAACAGGCAGATGAACCAAAGACACTGCTGAGGGGAGCAGCAGGCAAGGCGGGAGAGGTCTGCAGCACTATGTGGGTTTCTCCCTGACTGGCTGGGACTCGAACCAGTGCTGCAGAGGCCGTGGACAGCTTCACAGTGTGGCGCTCAACCCACTGTGCTACCGGGGAGGCCCCAGATGCCTCCAATCTAACAAGAAATATAGAACTCTATGTGTGGCAAAAGTATCCCAGAGACTCACAAGATTTAAGTCTGCTGAATGAAAAGGGAAGAACAAGGGAAGAACAAGGGAAGAAAAGGGAAGAACAAGCAGAAAGGAAAGGGAAGTACATGGAAGCTTGGGTGAACTCTCTAGAGCTGTCTTTCCTCCATGGAAAGGCATGGAAGAGTACCCTCTGGGAGTTGGTAAAAAACACCCAGAGAATGAGTGAGAACTGATGAGTGAGAACTGTCCCAGTGTTGGGTTTAAGCTTGTTGAATGGAAAGAAAGGGGCAGGCAAGGGGAAAAGCACATCTACTGATCCAGTTAAAAAAGCATACTTTAAAGAACACATGAGAGGCTTAATTTGGTCTCTTGCATGAAGGCAGAGCCCTAAGTATATTAAAAGTCTATGAAAATACACAGAGGGCTCCAAGACTCTCTTTATCCGTCTGCCCAAAACTACAGTGACCCTGCCCTGTGCATGCTTATCTGACTTATTTCATTTAGCATAATGCTGCCTCAGTCCACCCATGTTGTGGAAAATTCCAGAATTTTATGTTTTATAGCTGAGTAATATTCCATTGTGTATATGAAACACATTTTTAAAAGACCTTTTATAGTTGTTTTAGGTTCACAGCTAAGTTCAGAGGAAGGTACAGAGGTGTCCCCTTTACTCCCTGACCCCCACATGCACAGCCCCTTCCATCATCAACAGAATAAACCTACATTGTCAATCAGTGAATCTTTATTCACACATCCCCACACAAAGTCCTTAGGGGTGTACATACTATAGATTAGGACAGATGTATAGTGACTTGTAGCCATCATCACTGTATCAAAGAATTCTCTCTCCTAAATACCTCTTATCCCTCCCTCCCCACAATACCTGACAACCCCCAATCTTTTTACTGAGTCCATAGTTTTGCCTTTTCTAGAAGCCATATGATTGGAATCATAAGTGTCCTCTTCAGATTGACTTCTTTTACTTACTAGTTATGTGCATTTACTACTCCTCCATCTCTTTCTATGGCTTTAGAGCTCTTTTCTTTTTAGTACATAATCACATCCCACTGCCTGAATGCACTGCAGTTTATTTACCCATTCACCTACTGAAGGATACCTTTTTTGCTTCCAAGTTGGGCAATTGTGAATGCAGCTGCTATAAACATCCTTGTGCAGTTTTTTGTGTGGACATGAGTTCTCTACTCCTTTGGATAAATACCAAGAAGTGCGATTGCTGGATCATATGATAAGAATATGCTTTAGTTTTCTAAGAAACTGCCAAACTGTCTTCCAAAGTGGCTTTATCATTTTACATGAAAACACATTTTGAAAATCAGATCTCACTTATTCTTATAAAATCTCTGCAAAAAAATGTTTGAATGTTTACCCCTATTTTAAAGATGAGGAAATTAAAATTGCAGGGCATATAGGGACTATCCTCATATAGCTGCAAGGGGCAGAGATTGGGGGGGGTGCAACTTAGATTTTATCATGAAGACTTGGTTCTTTTGAGACTTGGAATTACTCTCCCTCCCTCTAATAAATGCTGCAGTTGATTCCAGTCAGTTCACAGCGGACAAATCTACTTGGTTGTTTGGGGTCATATAAATGAACAAGAATGTGAGGCAATACTTTTTCTCTTCCTTCTTTCAGCTGACAGTTTTGACCCTGTGTAATATCCATTTTCATACACGAGAGCGTTTAATTCGATGGTGTCTCAAGAGAGTAGATGACCCTAAGTTTAAATAATGTCAATAGAACATCTTTCCCTGATCAAGCTCATAGTGGAGGATCCTCTTCATTCTCTGAGCCACAGGAGTGTCTCACTATAAAATACTGAGAATGATCTTGATGTCTTTGGAAACATTTAGTTTTATCCATTAGGGATTGTAAAAATTAGAAATGACTTTAAAAGAATCTTAATATATTTGCATTTAAATGGCACTTAGTCCAACCTCTTATCTCATCATTTTCAAAATGGCCATCGTAGCAAATTATTGTGTCACTTTCTGAATAATTGCAGCAGTGGCAAGAGAAAACAGGGTTGGGGGCTCAATGTCCTATTTAACAGTCTAATCAACTGCTGGGAAATCCCCACAGTTAGAAATTTTTTCCTAATATGGAATGAAAAGATACATGCCTGTCCCTGCTGCTCATTGAATCTTAAAATTTAGGATCTGAGAGATTGAACATTTTCAGATCTAACATTTCAGAGCCCTTACTATTTGTTATTATAGTTATGAGTTTAAACTTAAACTCTCATTCCTGTGTGAGATAGTTATCATTACCCTCATTTTACAGATGGAGAAATCAAGGCTAAGAGAACTTGAACCACCTTTCATTCTAATAAAATGTGTAATTGGGGTTTGAATATCACCTCTCTACCATCTAAACTGTGCTCTTTCAATTCTTACTTCTGAGAGTTCATGAATGCTCTGAGAAATGCTGTGATCCAATGATTCTCAGCATTTCCCCCTTACCTAGGCTATTCAAGCTCCTGTAAAAATAGCTCTCAGAAATTGTTGCTCTGCTTTTTGATAATGGGAGCAGAGGAGGGAGAGTCACATCATTTTCCTCTTCTTACCCACCTACAAGGAAAGCAAGGCCTCAGGATTTCCCAGGAGGTTTGCACAGATTGAAGAAAGCATAGCACCCTGAAATTATAGACAACTCTACCATTTTCCCTTCATTCCTCATATCTTTTTTTAACTAAGAATCTCTAATAATTTAAACTCTGCATTTTACAATGAGAAAGTGACTGCCCAGATAAGGTATATTTCACAAGAAATGTGTGCAGATGGGCATTCACGTAAGGTGAACCTACACTTGGGAGAAGTTCGAAGGTCTCTGAAGGGCAACTAAATTCATTCAAAGTCATCGTTAAATTGACACCTCTTCAGGTCAAACAGGTACACACTTTGGGAATTAAAAAGCAATGTGTACGGCTGTCCAGGCGATGCCCGAGGTGAGTTATCAGTCATTGCACCTTCAGCTCCATTTTTTCACTTGAAAGGACTCTGGGATGGATGTGCCCATGACTCAAGTTTAGGGTCAACGTTGAAGGCATTTTTCACAATTTTCAAATCAGCTTAGTCAAATTAGTGTCTGGATTAATCATGACTAATGTATTCACTGGGTTTTAAAGACAAATTCAAACTCAGCTCTTATTTCAGTTCTTCACCTTTGAAGCCTATTTGACAAAAGTCCTCTATGTTCTGTTGTTGTTGGGTTTCTATTTTTCTGGAGACATAGGGAAGAATCAGGGTTAACTGATCCCTAATGGGAGGAAAAAGAAACTATTGCATCTTCTGTGTGATAAGAACATTCACAAATTGTTGTACTAGAATTGTATAATAATCCCCCTAGGTAGATGGTGAAGTTTTTATCTTAGAGATGTGGAAATTGAGGCTAGCAGAGTTTTGTAACTTGCTAATGACTGAAGACTCAGAAGGCCAGAACAGGATTTAAATATGCATGATTTGAATTTCTTTGATTAACACTAGACAAAATCCCACAGGGTCTAGATTCCCTTGGGTTTTGTTAAAAGAGAAACCGAGGCATACTAAAAAAAAAAAATTAAAGAGCTTATCTGTGCAAAATCAACATGAATCAGGTAACATCCCATCTTGCAAATGGGGGTGCTCCAAAGATTTGTACAAAATAAATGACTTTTATAGGAAGAAGCAGGAACAGGGAAGTTATTCTAGGCAAAAAAAAAAAAAAAAAAAAGTGGGTGGGTTATTATAAGGTTACTTCCTCTAGGGATGGCAGGGAACTTTCTGGAAGGTAACCCAACTAGTGCTGATCAGGCAATTCCTGATTGATTGTTTTAAAATTCCCCTTCTGGGAGAGCTGAAACTGTAATTAAGTCAAGTCTTGATTGGGTGGCTTGGGGTTTAGCATAAGCAACTCTATATTGGACCTGCTGTCTTGTTTTTAAGTCCAGAAAAGAACTTTTAAAGCTGTAATCTAATTGCTAAGTTATGTTAACCACACCAAAATTCTATAACTTTTCCCTTGAGCCAGACCTTGTTCTAAGCACTTTAGACAGGCAGATAGATAAAGTATCTATTAACTCCTTTAATTCAATAATGCTTTAAGGTATATAGACATGTTATACTGCATTGATGGATGAGAAAACTGAGGCACAAAAGGTTTAAACCCATATCTTAGCTTTTTCAAATAGTCAGTGGAGAAACCAAGAGTCAGAGCCCATTTCTTAACTACTAAACTATATTGTAATTGGGTTAGAAAAACAGGCTTTATTAATGCAAGCAGGGCCCTAGAGTATTTCCTTCTTTGGTGCAAAAGGATCCAGATGACATTGGCACACCAGCTGAGCGATGAAGTGAGCTGCAAGATCTTAATGGTAAATGTCATCAAAATATGTCTGCTGTGCTGGCAGGATCAGCGAGCAGTTTCCGAGCTTTTGGTCTCATACACGACCTTCCTAGAGGCAATGTCTTCCTGGCCTCGCCTTCAGTCTCCTCTGTCTGTAGGCTGAGTCCACACGCCTCATGTCCATTGTCCTTCCTGATATGTCTGCTTTTCCACTTTCCATTTGTTTCCATAACTTGCTTCCTACCTTCTATTCCCACTGTTTGTTTCTGGAATGAGCAGGCCCGAGAACGGGAAGACTGTCTCATGCCTCTGTAGCTTTTTGAGTTCTGTTCCCCATGGAATGCTCTTTCTCACGATCTCCATCTGACAAACTCTTACTTACCCTTTGAGACTCAGCTCTAGCAGGTGCCACTCTCAAATTCCCACTGATGTCGTCCAAGCAGGGTTAACCCTTCTTCATTGACTTGAGTCCCTGGGCTTGAATGTTTGCACTCCTCTTGCTTCTCATGCATTTGTCTATATGTCTACTTGTGTTAATAGACTGTTATCTCTAGAGGGGAGAGGTAATTATTGTTCCTCTTTGTATCCATAATATTTGGCATGTAAGGAAACTCCGCATTGACTGAATGAGCAAATGTAGCATGTTGAATGCTGTCATCCAATAACAGGAAATTTGTAAGAATATATGACACCTATGTGACGTATCAGGTCTCTGGTAAATTTGGACTCTTAATGTATTGTGTTGCATCCTATCACCTCTAGGGGTGAAGTAGAACAGGAATTTAGCACAGTGGCTGCAGCACCTGAGTTCCCCATACAGTATTTTTAAAGAACACTACACATTTCAGAACCAAGTGACTCAAACCCTGTTAGTTTATCTCATACCAGGTGCCACAGGTTGTAAAACTTCTCCTGTCTTATGAGCAAGAGGTTAGGGGGCAGGAGCTTTTGATAAACAAAATTGGTCAAGTCTCATTATCTCAGTTGGTAAATACTTGCCTCTTTTGTTAAATAAACCTGGCCAAAACCCACTCAGGATCCCCCCTGCAAGCCCCGCCCCCTCGAGCTAAGCCTGTTTATCTAGGCTGCCTAAGACCCAAGGTGGGTTCTCCTCTCACTCTGCCCACGCTCACGCCTGAGTGTGTCCTCTCACCTACAATAAAGCTGCTTCTGTAGCTCACCCACACTGACTCCTGCATGCATTCTTTCCTGCGTAGAAGCCAAGAACCTCAGGTCCCTCAGGTCCCCTGGACCCCATCAGGCAGTGAGACAGATTTAAAGAACCAAGCCTAACTCTAGGAGAGCGCTCTGACAAGGCACCACTGTTCTGAGCAGTCAGCGTGCTCCTATACGTAAGAGGATCTTCCCAGCAGGATAATGGTATAGGAACTGGCATGCGTAATAATCCCCAATTATTGTTTTAGATGCTTTTAGAGCAGAACACTGTTGCCAGTAAATTGATTTAGAATCAATAAGTACATTGAGCAACTGAGAACTCTATAGCCTCCTATTGATGTCAGTCTAATTTGATTTGATTTCATTTGACTTAGTTTTAACAACAACCCTATGTGATATGGCCAATTATTTCCATTTCCGAGATGGGAAATCTGAGGCTTGGTATACTAGAAGAATGACTAAAAGTGGCAATAGAAAGGATGTGAAAGAGGTGGTGTTTACGTTCAGATATTCTGACTCCAAACCAGTGCTCTTTCTACCATTGCAGAATTAAGTATGGAAGCAAAATGACCAACTTGCTAATTCAAGTTGATCAGGACAACAAAGTGGTCTCTTTCTTACCCCAGGGAGTATTGTTTATTGAAATCAAGGAGGAATTACAGACTTGGGATGGGGCCCACCAAATAAGACAAAATCTAAGTCTGGTATGAAGACACCCATTCCCTTCCCAGTTGCTCAGAACACCTTCCTCCGGGCTCCCGGGTGCCCTGCCTGGTGAGTCTGCAGAAGGAGTTGTCTACATGAACACAGCTTCTCCTCCCTCAACTCCCATTCACTCCTCAGTCTTGGAATGTGGGTTTTTATCCCCACCACTCTTAGAAGACAACATCTTTTCTCCTTATTTTTGTTTCAAGGAGGGAACAACAACCTCACTGTTTCTTTCATCTTTTAGTGGTAGATAAACTCATCTGACTGATGATATGGGGAAAAGACTGAAGCCTGCTTCTTCCCCTTCTTTCAGTGAGCTGTTAATTCATGCACTGAACTTACACACATTCTACTTTGCAACCCAGAGAACTAATTGGGGGAGGAGAGAGGGAGAGAGAGGGAAAAAGGACATCAGAGAGAGAGAGAGAGAGAGAGAGAGAGCAAGAGAATTTGACCTCACAACTCAGCCGCATTTGGCTTCCATCTGATAGAGGGGTCCTCATTTCTCAGCTGATTCTGCCCATGGTGCAGACACTACTAATCAGCCCCCCAAACTGATCACACTCAATTGCAATCACTTTTCTCATCCGTGACTTCCTAATTGCCATATCAAAAGGACTGACTCAGTCCTCACTGCATCTGATGTCTCAGTAGCATCTGATAGTAATAACCATCCCTTCCATCTTGAAATTTCTTTTTCCTTTGTCTTTTCTTTCCTGGTCATTCTTTTGTTGGCATCTTTTATGGGCCCAAATCTCCTCCTCCCTTCCTGTGAATCTTAAATTCTTGGCATACACAGCCAACTCCTTTCATCAGTCTTTCAATTACCCTGAGCCGTTACACATGCTTCTGTGGTTTTACAGACCACCTCGAGTCTGAGGTCATCCGCCTTTATATCTCCCCTGACAGAGACTCTTGTGGATGCAGCTACTTAACACACCTCTCTGTTTTGATGTTCCATGCACATCACAATTTAAAACATGTCCTAAAGCAAACTTAGCAGGTGTAGTGGCAGGAAGGCGTGGAGCAGGATCTCTATGACCAGAGCAGATGGTGAAGGAGGAGTCCTGGAGCCCTTGGTGGCTTTTTCAGGGTATTATTGAGTTCACCAGGTACATGGCAGGTAGGGGTGTCCGGGGGCCTCCTAGCCCCCAGCGAATCTTCACTCTCTCTGGGCTCTCTGGTGTTCTCTCGTGGTCTCTGCGCCTCTGCTGGTGCTCTTCCCGTCTCTCGCTTGTTCTTCTGGTCATTCCATTCCGCGACGCCACCCTTATTATATAAGCCCAGTCTCGGCCCAGGTGAACCCACCTACATATGCCCATACCCTACTCCAGGTGCCCACCATCTGGAATGCATTCAGGACTGCAGGATTCGTCATTAATCCTAATGGCAGGAGGGCAGAAAATCTTTTTTTTTTTTAAATAAAATAAAGGTATAATTAGACAATCCTTTTTATATTGCAGAGGGAGCTTGTATCAAAAAAGAAAAAGAAAAACATACCAGTTAAAAATAGAGAAAGAATGTAGATAAAAATTGCTACATAAAATACAAATGGTTATTAAACATTAATAATAATATCTAATGTCACGAAAGGGTCATTCTCAATGGCTGGTGGGAAAGTAAATTGATCAAAACATAACACACACACATTTTGGAAACTAATTTGACAACATCTAACAAGAATCTTATTTCTAGTAATGTACCTGAAATAATCTGAGCTAGAAGAACAATGTTTTTATTGTAGTATTATTTACAAGAATAAATAATTGGAAATAACTCAAATAATCACTAATTGGGGACGGATTTAAAAGCTAGTATATCTATAGATAGATGATTACCGTGATTTAAGATCAATGACATGGGGAAAATCTCAAAATGTGATCTTAAACTTTAAAAAATCAGAACATAGACCAGAAAATGTTAAGTAATGAATTCTGTTTTTAAAAATCTAGTTATATTTAAAAAAAAAAGACAGAGGAATATTTTTAAATGTTAGTAGGTTATCTCTGGGTGCTAGAATTGGAGTTATTTAATTTTTTTGTATTACACTCCTTTATTTTTTTTTAAATAATAAATTTTATTTTTATATTCCCCCATACAATTGCAAACGCCCCATTCTGACCCCAATCCTTCCCCTCCCGCCCCCCACCCCCCAAAAAGTGTCTCTGGTTCATAGTTTTTTGTTGATTTTGATTTTCACTTTCTTATATTCATTTTCCTGGTCCCTTATTTAAGTTTTCTAGATTCCTGCTATGAGTGAGACCATCCGGTATTTTTCTTTTCTTTTTGGCTTATTTCGCTGAGCATGATCCCTTCCAGCGCCATCCATGTTGCTGCAAATTGCATGTGTTTATATTTTTTGAATGCTGAGTAATATTCCATGGTATATATGTACCACATCTTCTTGATCCAGTCATCTATTTTTGGGCATTTGGGTTGTTTCCAAAGCTTAGCTATTGTAAACAGTGCTGCTATAAACATAGGGGTGCAGGTGTTCTTTGGAATTGATGTTTCTGTGTCCTTTGTGTAAATACCTAGGAGTGGAATTGCTGGATTATATGGAAGCTCTATGTTTAGTAGGTCCAGAAATCTCCACACAGCTCTCCATAGTGGTTGGACCAGTTTGCACTCCCACCAACAGTGCAGAAGAGTTCCTTTTTCTCCACATCCTCGCCAACATTTGTTGTTGCTAGTTTTTTTAATATGTGCCATTCTCACTGGTGTGAGATGGTATCTCATGGTAGTTTTGATTTGCATTTCCCTGATTACAAGTGATGTTGAACATTTTTTCATATGTCTGTTGGCCATTTGCATTTCCTCTTCAGAGAAGTTTCTTTTTAGCTCTTCTGCCCATTTTTTGACTGGATTATTTTCTTTGTTGTTGCTGAGTCTCATCAGCTCTTTGCAGATTTTTGTGATCAGTCCTTTATCATTAGTGTTGGGTGCAAAAATGTTCTCCCAGTTGGTGGGGTTTCTCTTTGTTTTTGTTATTGTCTCTTTTGCTGCGCAGAAGCTCTTTAATTTGATGTAGTCCCAGCTGTTTATCTTTGTCTTCACTATCACTGCTTTGGGTGATGTGTCTGTAAAGATGTCTTTGATGTGCAAATCCCGTAGTGTTTTGCCTATATTTCCTTCTATGTATTTTATGGTTTCAGGTCTTATGTCTAGTTCTTTAATCCATTTTGAGTTGATTTTTGTGTATGGTGTGAGGTAGTGGTCAAGCTTCCTTCTTTTGCATGTAGCGACCCAGTTTTCCCAGCACCATTTATTGAACAAACTTTCTTTGCTCCAATGCATAGTCTTTGCTCCTTTGTCAAAGATTAGTTGACCATAAATCTGTGGGTTTATTTCTGGATTTTCTATTCGATTCCATTGGTCTGTATGTCTGTTCTTGTGCCAATACCATGCAGTTTTGATGATTATGGCTTTGTAGTATAGTTTGAAGTCTGGGAGTGTGATGCCTCCATTTCCTTCTTTTTTTTTTCAGTAGAGCTTTGGCTATTCGGGGTTTTTTGTGATTCCATATGAATTTCATCAATAATTGTTCTATTTCTTTGAAGAACGCCATTGAGATTTTGATTGGAATAGCATTGAATCTGTATATTGCTTTTGGTAGGATGGCCATTTTAATAATGTTTATTCTTCCAATCCATGAGCAGGGGATGTCTTTCCATTTCTTTGTGTCTTCTTCTATTTCTTTTAACAGTGTTTTATAGTTTTCTTTGTATAGGTCCTTTACCTCTTTTGTTAGATTTATTCCCAAATATTTGATTTTTTTTGTTTCAATAATAAAAGGGATGGTTTTTTTGATTTCTTCTTCTTCAGATTTATTGTTTGTGTATAGGAAGGCTACTGACTTTTGCGTGTTGATTTTGTATCCTGCCACTTTAAAATCTTGACGATCATTTGCCCTACACCAGCGGGCCCCATTTCAACTATCTCATTTCATGGACCCACCAGTCCTTGGAGTCAGAAACCTATGTGTCATGCTTGAGTCTGTCCTCTCCCCCAGCTCTGCATTCAATCAGTTGTCTATCTGGCAGACTTTACCTTACATATATATTTTTATTAATTCTCTTCACTCATCCCTACTAGAGCTCTGTCTTCATTCAAAACCTCATTATCTTTCACCTGAATTATTGCTTTAGCTTTCTATTTCCTATACTCAGGTTCACCTCTAATAGATCATCCATGCAGACACCATAATAATATTGCTGCAAGAAAAACACGACCATGGTGTAGCACTTAAGACCCATCAGTGGTCCCCTAACAACTACAAGGTAAGGTCCATGATCTTCAGCACAAACCACATGCCCTCAAGATACAGCTCCCTCAAGAATCTCATTTCTACTCTGTACCTTACTCTCTAGTGAAACAAGTCTGTTTTTCATAATTTGTATGCATATTATGATGCTTTTTGTGCTTCTTTTCAGAAATATAGGAATCCCTTGTTCCTTTGTCTGGATAATGCAAACACTGCTTAATGATCACCTTCTTACAGACCACCTTCTGGAAGCATCTTTGGAATCCCTCCTTGCACGGAGTTTGATTCCACTCTTCTGTTCCTCCCATTCGCCTGTGCTTCCATTGTCATAGCATCCAACACACTGCATTGTACTTACCTGCTTGACTCCTTGGGATGGTGACGGAGACTTTATTGGACTCACCCTCGTACCCCAGTTTCTAGCACAGAACCCAGCAGGGAGTAAGGACTCGATGAACTTCAGCAGAACAGTTTTGACATACATGATGGGGCATTTATAGAATAAGGATACCCAATTTCAATTGAATCAATGAACTAAGTGGGATATCAGCAAAAAACAGGACTTCCCTTTCTTTCTATCTGGCAGGGCTCACCAGATAAGCCTAAAATCCAGCCTTGCATAAAAAAATCCATGTACTTTTTTCAAAATTATTCCAACTCCCTTTCTCTAATCTCTCTCTCTCTGCCCTTCCTAATTGCCTGGAAGCCACATCTGGAGAGACCAGTACCAAGCAGGGTTCCTTGAGCCTTGAGTAATAAGATATTAACAATAAGTTGTTGCTTTACAGATAGTTTCTGTTTTGTTGGAGTTCTTTCCTGAGCTCTTCTGCGGGAGAGTGAAATGGAGGCTGTAGAAGCCAAATGATGTAGGGAAGTTGGCATGGCTGAGAAAGCTGTGACTAGTCTTCTCTCCAATCTCAGTGTCCACTGAAAGCTCCTGGCATCAATGACTGTCCCGGGCTGCCCTGCTTCTGTGGCTGGCCACTCCAGAGCATTTTCTCTCATTGACATTTTCATCTCCTGAAAACTTCCCTGCAGGCTTTGGGGGGAAAATTCAGCTCCAAGTTGCTTGCACTTTGCTGCTCATTTCTCCTTGTACCTGGTTTCTTATTATTTCCTTTTATGATTGCATACAGATGCCTTCCAGATATTCTGTTTCCTTTAAAAATCCTAATATTCCAGTGAGTGAGTGAATCTCGCCCTACATCAAGTATTGGGTCAAATCAAGGAGTCCTGATTTGAAGCCATGTGTCATTATTCCAGAAACTGTCTCTTTGTATTACTCACTGTGGGAGGAAAACTCAGGGAAAGATCTTATATTTACCTCTCAGTTATTTAGTAAAATAAACATCAATATTTACTAGCTCTAAGTTAAATGCTAGATGCCTCTGAACAATCATAGAATGTTCACTTCACGGCACGCTTCACTGGTGGTCATCTCCCGGTCCTAAGAACATAGAAAGGGAAATCTGTGCAGATGTCTGTTCTTTTTGTCTTTTTCATGCATTATTTTTATTTTTTTTTGAAGATTTTATTTTATTTATACAAGAACCGGGGCACAGGCCAGAGGTGAGGGGGCGGGGGTGAGAGGATTCACCAGACAGAGTGGGGAGCAGAACAGGCAGACTGACTGAAATACACTGTTGAGGGGAGCAGCGGGTGAGAAAAAAGAGGTCTGCCACGCCATGTGGGTATCTCTGAGGCCGGCGGGGCTTTAACCGGCACTGCAGAGGCTGTGGAGAGCTCCGCAGCACTGTGCTCAACCGTCTGCACCACCAGGGAGGCCCTATTTTTTAAATTATAATTTGGGGGTTACATTTTATCTGTAAGCCACCCATTTCACCATAGTACCTCTTTTTCTTGTACCTCTATTTTCGTAAGAGTAGCCTGTTCTCCTTGCCAAAGTGATATGTGTAGGGTTATAGGCATATGGTGTGAGGTGGACTGAATAGGATCTCCAAGGAGCCTTCTGCAGGAACTTTTGGAAAGACATTTGCACTGGAAATAAACTGTGTATCTGGGTTGCTGGAACCCATTTTTCCTTCACATGGAAAGACCCTGTCTCTGAGAAATATAGAAATAATAGAATATTGATGATTTTGACTGAATCTCATGACCTCAAGATATGATCTCGCCTAACTCTTCTTTGTGTTTCTAGACTTTTTAATAATGTGACTCCATGAGTCAACAATTCTGTTTTCCTTAAGTTTGATTGCATGGGGTTTCTCTCACTTGTATCCAAAATCTTGAATTTCTATTTAACACATAAGGCAGAGATGGTTTGTGGATCTGTGCGGGTTTCATAGCTTAGAGTGATAGAATGGTGGTTAAAAAGAATTCTTTCAGGGCCTCCCCAGTGGCGCAGCGGTTGAGCGCTGGGTTGCAAAGCTGCCCGCAGCCTCTTCAGCGCCGGTTCAATCCCCGGCTGCTCCCCGGCCACCGGAAGAGGGTCCCACATGGCGCACAGACCTCTCCTGCCGCCCGCTGCTCCCCTCAGCAGTGTACTTCGGTCCTTCTGCCTGCTCTGCTCCCCGCTCTGGCTCTGGTGAATTCTCTCACCCTCCCGCGCTTCTGACTATACCCAGTGCTTATATAAACAAACAAATAAATAAATGAAAAATAAATCTTTAAAAAAAGAATTCTTTCAGAAGACAATATCTTCTTCCTATTAGAGCCAGGGCCGCTGTAAGAACATACATATATTCATGAAGGTCGACCCAGACTACCCAGCCACACACTTTGCCTAATGCATCATGCGTGACCCTTCTTGAATCAGACGGGTGACCTTGAAACTGAACAACTGATCCAGCTCCACCATCTAATTTGGCTGGGGCCCAGCTTGCATCCCCTGGATTGTGCTTTATCTAGTCTGTGCCTTTTCTGGTTGGCTCACGATGGGCAGCTCCTCTGCCAAGGACTCACATATTCTTTCTTAGCAAGGCTGATGTTGCGTATGGCTGGTCCTTCCTGGACATTCAACAACCTGGTGATCAGAGTGTCCCTGGGCATCTACTCATATTTTCCCTGCATCTTTGCCATCTGTGGATGTGGTTTCAGGGACCTTGTGGAGCCGGAGAGGGATGGGTAGTTTCACACTTGAGAGACGGTTTGTTTTCAGGACAGGCTATCTCACAAATACATTTAAAGCTCTGTTAGAAGCTCTCACTTCTAACTCAAGCCCAAGACTATTCCTGCACAAGTTTCTGGGAGAAATTCTTTGGAAAGTGGATGTTTAAATTCAAAGTCATTTAAAAAATGAAGCTGGGGTTTTCCTTCAGAGTCATTAGTTCAAATGACTTCTTTGAGTAAGGTATTTTATCCTTCCTGTTATCATACCAAGCAGGAGCTCCCACTTAAAAATGGGTCAATACATTTTTGGACCTTTAATGATTTTCCTGCTCTACTGGAGTTATCCATTGCTATGTCACTCACTAGTGGTTTCTTTTTTTTTCATTTCAATCAACTTTACTTAGCCTACTGATTAAATGTTAAATCAGTATCATCATTCTATAATGATTTCTGAAATATTCTGAGTTCTTCCTGATACATGACAAAAAACACATGCCAAGAAAAAGTGATCAGCTTGAACCCTTGTGTTGTGTCCCTGTGGTTTGACTTTGTACTTTGGCAATGTCCCTTTTCAGCATTTAACATTCAGTAGCTGTTATGCTGGTTTTGAAGACAGTTCTGAGGTTTATTCCTCAGCAGAAATTCAGATTCTACCTCTAGTCTTGCTGTTTTTTTCCCACCCTCCACAAGCCCAGCATGTTCTAGGCCCTCTACTGTGCATATGCACAACTGTATGGAGTAACGTTTCTTATTCTATTCATCACAGGGTGGATCTCAGTTTGAGCTTCCTAAGAGGAAAGGATATCTACGTGTTGGCCTTAGCAATAACCATGTTGTATATCAGTCAGGGGTCTCCAGATATTTGCAGCTGGAAAATTGGAGACCCAGGATAGACCATGGTGTCCTCCCAGACTGAGTCCAAAGTTCCATTCTCAAGGCTGACTTGTTCAAGATCCACATAGAGTTGATTCCTCAGTTTGAGTCTAAAGGCTAGCAAAGAACCACTATTCCAATTCTAAGACAGTTGAACTTAAGTTCCTTCTTATTTGGGGACAGGTCCCTTTTTTGCTCTATTTCGGCCTTGAAGTGATTAGATGGCATCCACCCACGTTTAGGGAGGGCAATCAGCTTTACTTAGCCTACTCATTTAAATGTTAATCTCGGAGCAACATGGCGGCGAGGAGACGCTGCGAGTAAGATCTCCCATTAAAAAAAGTTAATAGGGAGGAAAAGCGGCAGGTCCCAGTGAGAACTGAGACAGGGAAGATAAACGGACGACTCCAGCAAACTGCCCGAAGTAGAAAGTTGCCATAAAAGAGGACGAGAAGGGAGGGAAGCGCAGAACCCTGCTCCCCTCCCCCGCCCACAGAGGCGGCACTCTCCGACCGGCAGAGACGAGGGAAACAACAAACCAAAACGCCCAACAAGAAAAACGGATGCAGCAAGTGGGACTGTGAGTGGAAAGGAACTATTTCAGCCACCACACCCCGTGAACGGGAGCTGAGGCGAACCCTGCAGGATCCGCCGCGGAGGTGAGCTCCAGGCGCCAGTAAAGAGAGCCCCGCCCCCCAGGAGGAGCCCAGCACCAGCACACAGCCCCGGCCGCCCGGTAAGCTTGCGCGAAAGCGGCGCTCGGATTGCAGCTGCCCAGGGCCCTGCGCCTGCGACCTAGGCTTGCGGGGAGACGGCGGAGGCCCTCCCTGAGTGAGCAGGAACAAGGTGCCCAGGCAGGGGAGCGGGATTCAAAAGGCGCCATTCCCGCGCCACTGATCTGGGCTATAGCCCGCGTCCTGGAACTGAGGGCTTTGGAACTGAGACCCGGGCGGAGGCCCTCCCTGAGTGAGCAGGAACAAGGCGCCCAGGCAGGGGAGCGGGATTCAAAAGGCGCCATTCCCGCGCCACTGATCTGGGCTACAGCCCGCGTCCTGGAACTGAGGGCTTTGGAACTGAGACCCGGGGCACGAAATTAGGGGCGTGGGTTCCCCACGACGGTGGGGCACAAGGCAGACACAGCACCCCAAAGCCGTTGAGGTGTACCCTACCATCCCCGCTCTGCTCCCTGTCCCACGGGGTGGAAAATCAGCTCCCCAAGGGCTCTAGGAGAGATCTCTGGTGCCACCTAGCGACTTGACCCCAGCACAGGCTACTGAAGGAGCTAGTGGCCAGCTGGGGAGTTAGCCCACACCAGGCCCCTTCTGAACAAGTAGTCTGAGCCCACAGGGAGAGCGAGCACCCACAGCCGGGGCAGACCAGGCGCAGAATAGTGTGCCTGAGACCAGAAGCGCAGGGAGTGTGTCCCACATCACCATTTTAGAACAGGGACATTTCTTCAGTAAAGACTACCTGCAGAAGGCTTCCTCAGGAGCCAGAGGTGAGCGGGGGAAGTTCGCCAACGCCAGACCCCTCTGGCCTGCAGTCCAAGCCCAGAGGGGAGCAGGAACCCACCGCCGGGGCAGACCAGGCGCACAGGGGAGTGTGTCCCCACATCGGCATTTTAGAACAGGGACCTTTCTCCAGTAAAGGCTGCTTGAAACTGACAGATGACTCCTGGAAGAACCAGAGGGGAACAGAGAAGCCCACCCAAGATGCCGGCAAGTCCCAACAACACAGTGTCCCAACGCATACGGCAAATTAGAAAACAGACAGTAGGGAGGAGAAGAACCACACGCAACCTAGCAACTCTCCAGAGAAAAAGCACACCACAAAAAGAAAGCCAGCCCCCAGATTGCAACGACAATAACTTGGAAGAATTTCTGAGCCTTCCAGAAAGAGAATTTAAAATTGCCGTGATTAAAAAACTGACAGAAGTCATAAAGGAAAACAATGATAAGGGAAAAATAATCAACGATCAGAAGAATGCAATTGAGTCCCTAGAGAGGGAAAACAATGGTCAGAAGAAAGAAATTGAGTCCCTAAAGAGGGAAGTAAAAGAAATGCAGGAGATCAAAGAATTAATGGAAGAACTAAAGAATTCTGGGAAAAGCAATGAAAGCAGAATAGATGAAATGGAAGAACGAATAAGTAATCTTGAAGACACAGAAATAAAAAGAACCAAAACAGAGAAGGAAAGAGAAGTACGAAGGAAAAAGAACGAAGAAAGACTTCGGGAACTATCGGACTCCATGAGGAAAGGAAATATAAGAGTTATAGGAATACCAGAAGGAGAGGAGAGAGATGTAGGAACAGAGAAAATATTCAAAGAGATAATTGAAGAGAACTTCCCAAATGTGAAGAAGGAGCTGAAAATTGATATGCAAGAAGCAAGAAGAACACCAAACTTCCATGACGAAAGGAAAAATACAGCAAGACACATAATAGTAAAGCTCCCAAGAATCCAGGACAAGGAAAAAATAATGAAGCTGGCAAGAGGGAAGAAACAGATAACATTCAAAGGAAAACCAATCAGGCTGACATCAGACTTCTCCGAAGAAACACTACGGGCAAGGAGAGAGTGGAGGGACATAGTCAACAGACTCCAAGAAAACAGATGCCAACCAAGAATACTCTATCCCGCAAAGCTCTCCTTCCTCTTTGAAGAAAGAATATGGACCTTCCCAGACAAACAGAAACTCCGGAATTTCATTGCAACTAAACCCCCACTCCAAAAAATACTACAAGGAGTTCTAAAGCCAGAACCTCAGAGCGACGAATAACAATGAAAGATGGCCAAAAAAAAAAAAAAGTTATTAAAAGAATAAATAAATAAAATCAAAGGAAAGACAAACACAATGGCAAATACAGATGTTAACATATCAATATTAACTCTAAATGTAAATGGACTAAACTCTTCAATAAAAAGACACAGAGTTGCAGCCTGGATTAAGAAACAAAACCCAACCTTTTGCTGTCTCCAGGAAACACATTTAGCTACAAAAGATAAAAATAGGCTCAAAGTTAAAGGATGGAAAACAATCCTACAAGCAAATGGACCAAAAAAGAAAGCAGGAACAGCTATACTTATATCAGATAAAACAGATTTCAAACTCAAAAAGATAAAAAGAGACCCCAATGGTCACTACATTATGATCAAGGGGACAATACTTCAAGAAGAAATAACACTCATTAACATATACTCACCAAACGAAGGAGCACCAAAATATATCAGACAACTGTTGTCCTCTCTGAAAACAGACATCAGAGAAAACACATACGTAGTGGGAGACTTCAACACACCACTATCAACAATGGATAGATCAACAAGACAAAAAATAAGTAAAGAAACCAAAGCTCTAAATAAAGACCTAGAGCAATTGGGCTTAACAGACATCTATAGAACACTAAACCCCAAAAAAACGGAGTACACATTTTTCTCAAGCGCACACGGATCATTCTCCAGGATCGATCACATACTGGGGCACAAGACAAACATCAACAGATACACCAAGATTGAAATCATATCAACCATCTTTTCTGACCATGAAGGCATCAAACTAGAAATAAACCATAAAAAGAAGGCAAGGAACTTTCCTACCTCATGGAGATTAAAAACCACACTACTGGAAGACCATTGGACTAATGAGGAGATCAAAGAAGAAATTAAAAAATTTTTTGAATTGAACGACAAGGAGGACACCAATATCCTAAATGTATGGGATGCAGCAAAAGCAGTAATAAGAGGAAAATATATAGCAATAGAAGCTCACATCAAGAAACAAGAAAGAACGCAAAGAAACAACCTAATCTCGAAGCTCAAAGATCTAGAAAAAGAACAACAAGAAAACCCCAAAACCAGTAGAAGAAAAGAAATAATAAAAACCAAAGCAGAAATAAATGAAATTGAAACTAAAAAAACAATCCAAAAGATCAATGAAACCAAGAGCTGGTTCTTTGAAAAAATCAATAAAATAGACAAACCCCTAGCCAGGCTCACAAAGGAAAAAAGGGAGAAAGCACAAATAAACAGGATCATCAATGAAAGAGGAGAAATCACAACGGACACAGCAGAAATCAAAAGAATAATCAGTAACTACTATGAACAGTTATATGGAAACAAGTTTAACAATCTAGAGGAGATGGACAAATTCCTACAACTCTACAATCACCCAAAGCTAGATAAAGAAGAAATAGAACACCTAAACAGACCAATTACAATTAGCGAAATTGAAATGGTAATCAAAAACCTCCCCAAAAACAAAAGCCCAGGACCTGATGGATTTACAAATGAATTCTACCAAACATTCAGAGACGAATTAGTGCCTATCCTTCACAAACTCTTCCAAAAAATTGAGAAGGAAGGGACAATACCAAACACGTTCTATGAAGCCAACATTACACTAATACCAAAACCGAACAAGGACAACACAAAAAAGGAAAACTACAGGCCAATCTCCCTAATGAACACTGATGCAAAAATCCTCAATAAAATTTTAGCTATCAGAATCCAACAATGTATCCATAAGATAATTCACCACGACCAAGTTGGATTCATTCCAGGGGCACAAGGATGGTTTAACATCCGAAAATCAATCAACGTTATCCAACACATCAACAAAAAAAAATATAAAAACCATATGATAATATCAATAGATGCTGAGAAAGCTTTCGACAAAGTGCAACACCCATTCATGATAAAAGCCCTTGAAGTTCTTGGGATACAAGGAACATACCTCAACATCATAAAGGCCATCTATGACAAGCCAACAGCCAGTATCATTCTCAATGGTGAAAAGCTGAAAGCAATTCCATTAAGATCTGGAACAAGACAAGGATGTCCACTCTCACCATTGCTTTTCAATATAATACTGGAAGTCCTAGCCAGGGCAATAAGACAAGAGAAAGACATCCAAGGAATCCAAATAGGAAAAGAAGAAGTCAAACTATCACTATTTGCAGACGATATGATATTATACATAGAGAACCCCAAAAACTCCACAGAAAAGCTAATTCAACTCATCAATCAGTTCAGTAAAGTGGCAGGATACAAAATCAACACGCAAAAGTCAGTAGCCTTCCTATACACAAACAATAAATCTGAAGAAGAAGAAATCGAAAAGACCATCCCTTTGTTATTGAAACAAAAAAAATCAAATATTTGGGAATAAATCTAACAAAAGAGGTAAAGGACCTATACAAAGAAAACTATAAAACACTGTTAAAAGAAATAGAAGAAGACACAAAGAAATGGAGAGACATCCCCTGCTCATGGATTGGAAGAATAAACATTATTAAAATGGCCATCCTTCCAAAAGCAATATACAGATTCAATGCTATTCCAATCAAAATTTCAATGTCATTCTTCAAAGAAATAGAAAAATTATTGATGAAATTCATATGGAATCACAAAAAACCCCGAATAGCCAAAGCTCTCCTGAAAAAAAAAGAAGGGAATGGAGGCATCAGACTCCCAGACTTCAAACTATACTACAAAGCCATAATCATCAAAACTGCATGGTATTGGAACAAGAACAGACATACAGACCAATGGAATCGAATAGAAAATCCAGAAATAAACCCACAGATTTATGGTCAACTAATCTTTGACAAAGGAGCAAAGACTATGCATTGGAGCAAAGAAAGTTTGTTCAATAAATGGTGCTGGGAAAACTGGGTCGCTACATGCAAAAGAATGAAGCTTGACCACCACCTCACACCATACACAAAAATCAACTCAAAATGGATTAAAGAACTAGACATAAGACCTGAAACCATAAAATATATAGAAGGAAATATAGGCGAAACACTACGGGATTTGCACATCAAAGACATCTTTACAGACACATCACCCAAAGCAGTGATAGTGAAGGCAAAGATAAACAGCTGGGACTATATCAAATTAAAGAGCTTTTGCACAGCAAAAGAGACAATAACAAAAACAAAGAGAAACCCCACCAACTGGGAGAACATTTTTGCACCCAACACTAATGATAAAGGACTGATCACAAAAATCTGCAAAGAGCTGATGAGACTCAACAACAACAAAGAAAATAATCCAGTCAAAAAATGGGCAGAAGAGCTTAAAAGAAACTTCTCTGAAGAGGAAATGCAAATGGCCAACAGGCATATGAAAAAATGTTCAACATCACTTGTCATCAGGGAAATGCAAATCAAAACTACCATGAGATACCATCTTACACCAGTGAGAATGGCACATATTAAAAAAACTAGCAACAACAAATGTTGGCGAGGGTGTGGAGAAAAAGGAACTCTTCTGCACTGTTGGTGGGAGTGCAAACTGGTCCAACCACTGTGGAAAGCTGTGTGGAGATTTCTGGACCTACTAAACATAGAGCTTCCATATGACCCAGCAATTCCACTCCTAGGTATTTACCCAAAGGACACAGAAACATCAATTCCAAAGAACACCTGCACCCCTATGTTTATAGCAGCACTGTTTACAATAGCTAAGCTTTGGAAACAACCCAAATGCCCAAAAATAGATGACTGGATCAAGAAGATGTGGTACATATATACCATGGAATATTACTCAGCATTCAAAAAAGATAAACACATGCAATTTGCTGCAACATGGATGGCGCTGGAAGGGATCATGCTCAGCGAAATAAGCCAAAAAGAAAAAGAAAAATACCGGATGGTCTCACTCATAGCAGGAATCTAGAAAACTTAAATAATGGACCAGGAAAATGAAAAACTATAAGAAAGTGAAAATCAAAATCAACAAAAAACTATGAACCAGAGACACTTTTAGGGGGGCGGGGGCGGGAGGGGAGGGATTGGGGTCAGAATGGGGGCGGCAATTGTATGGGGAATATAACAATAAAATTTATAATAAAAAAAAAAAAATAAATAAATGTTAATCTCATCCAGAAACAACCTCACACACAGAGCATAACGTTTAACTAAAGGTCTGCTCACTATGACCCAGTCAAGTTGATACATGAAATGAACCAAAATGAGGACCAAAGGATGCCCTTCATGTACATTAAACCATGCACCCTGCTAGACACTTTCACTTTTATTATCCCATCTTATCCTCAAAACTGGGCACTGAGGTAGGACTTCCTCTTCCCTTTTCATATGCAAGAAAATTGAAGTTTAAAAAAATCAACTACCAAGTTCATTTATTTGTCTCCTGGTGCCAAACACAGAGAGAGGCATTAGAGATTCAAATATTAAAAAATCAGGTCACTATAAGTCCACAAACAATTCCATGGGGTTTAGAAGTTGGCTTTGAGTTGGTCTCTAGCTGGGCTAGAATAGCCACACAGGAGCTACGTCTAGAGGAATGAGGAAGGGTAATTGGCAAACCCAAGGTAACAAGAAGCTTGAGATGGAGCAACTACATCATCTCAGCATTTGTGGTACTTACAGAGGGAGGCTGAAGAGATTGTGGGTATCCTGGCATTTGGGGGAAGCTTTCAAGAAGTTATAAGATGAAATAAGCTGAGTTTCTGAATGGGAAGACAGCTTAATGAGAATAGGAAAGCCCTTAAAACTGTCATTTCTGCCTCAAGAGCTCATCGCTGGCAGCTTAGGTTTTATCTGTCTTGTCTACTTTTCACTTTCATTAATAATTCCCGTACAATTTATTTCCTAAATATCTCTCTAATCCCTTTTCTTCTCTTCCTCCCCAAGGTTACTTCTTTAATTTAAGGGGTTTTTTTTTAACCTTGATTAATGAAATAATACTCAGCTTCCCTTCTTTCTACCTCCAAGCTTTTCTCTACCCAATAACTAGCAATCATTCTAAAATATGGTCAAAATGCAGACTTTAGAGTATGACAGTACTGTATTTAAATTTCACCTATTTTACTATTATTATGTATGGGTATGTAAATAGAACATTGATGTAAAATGTATATAGTACATATATATGATGTGTATATATATATTCTCATATAAGAATCTCTTGGTAGGGTTGGAATGATTTCTGAGGCATCCTGTGTTCCTAACTATAATCCCATTATAAAAAAAAAAAACTCTTCCTTAATCTCTGACAGTGAAAGTGCATGAAATGGATGTGGAATACTTAGCACAGTGCCTGCTGCATTGTTTTGGATTCACTAAATGATTTCTATTTTAATGACAAATTTTTGTTTTGCTTGTTTATTATTTAATGACTCCTGATAGTTTGAAACCCTATAGAGTCCTGTAGCTTTTTGTAATCTGGCTTCAAACCTATTTTTCCATGATTGTCTTCCAACTGTGAACCCCACACACTCCCATATTTACTTGGCCCACTGTGGTGTTTCAGCTCTCCGTGCCTTTGCATATGTTATGGCCTCAGGCTAACCTTCTCTCAGTTCTATTTTTCTTGTTAAAGACAAATTCAGATCCCACCTTTCCTGGGACTCTAAGAAGAATTAACTACTATCCTCTACATCACCTTGTGCACACTGTTCAGATATAAGATTGTTTTCTCTAATATTTTCTGTATTGGATTTTATGTCTGTCCGCCCTATTACATGGTGAACTCTGCTGAATAGGCAGTATTGATCACAAGGGAAATGTTTTCTATCACACGAGGAAAAATCATCAATATTAGTTAACAGAAGTGAAAAAGATACATGGATGATTGTAGAAATAGTGTCTAGGCAGATGGAGCATCAGAAAATCACCTTTGTGATCACAAAGGTGTTATCAGAGATGCACATAGACTCAATTTGCCAGAATGAAGCAGACGGTACTCTGGTAATGGAGACACCCCATGATAATGGTATTGAAATAAGGAATCCATCCATATGGAAATGAATTAAATCATAACTAGAGACAAGGAACCACTATTCTGCCCAGCTGCATTCTGGAAGCTGGTCTAGGGAGGTAATTGGAAAGAATCTGTGCAACAACGAAGGAGCTTGGGAGAATGATTTGAGCTGTATATGAAGGGAATTACACAAGCCAACATTTTCAGAATCTTCTGGGTAAATACCATCCTTAGTTGTGATTAGTATGTGTTTATATAATGGTATGCTGAAGTAAATATTTGGGGGAATCCCCATTCCACAGAGGCATCATCCAACACCACCACCATGAAGAGGGACATTGGATTATCACGGTCCCTTCTTTCATAGTCCTTTAAGTTGCTTGGCATGGGGACCACTGTAGTGGAGTTTGGTTTATTTCCTCTCCTGCCTTCTGCTTTTGGGCAGGAATATTTGGACATCTCAGAAGAGATAGAAAAACTACAAAGGTAACTCAAAAATTGTAATCTTCACATCTAATTTAGCTCCAAGACTGGCTCAGAGTAGGTACTTAGTAAAAATAACAATTTATGAGTGAATGGATGATGATAGATGCTGTCAGGCAAGTTAAAACCCCAAAGGTGTTGAGTCTTCCATAAAGCAGAACTTATCATTTACAGTACTCCACTAATTATCACCAATTAGAATGAAATGCTTTCCAGCCATTGACTCCCTTAGCCTCATTTAAGACTCAAAGCACTTATCCATGTAGGATGGGCATGTCTCTCAGAAAACTGAGAGTGTATGGAACTTGTTCGACACCATGAAAGGAGCAAGTGGTAGAGTTAGCCTTCAAATGACATCTATGTCCCTCCCAATCCCTTTATTTTAAAATTCATTTGTCAGTTGCTAATATGTCTATATAAGTTTGGGGTTACATTTTAGTCCTTTTATATACGTAACCATAATGATTAAATTAGCATAATAATAAAGCTAGAGCAAGGAAAACATGAACTTCAGAGTGAGATATAAGATGATGACAAAGAAAAATCCACACAGAGGCTGTTCCCTATATTTCTGCCTATCTTTCCTACATACGGAAACTTGGCTGGAAGCCACTTACAAGAAGATACTGAATCCCACTCATGCTTGAACTCTAAATAATATTTTAGATATTTCTCTCACATGTGCATGAATATATGCACCAGGAGGAAAATGGCCAATATTTATAGGCAACAGTATCAGCACTTTAGAGAACAGGCATTGAGCTGTTAGTTTTTAGTTCAAACTGTTCCCGTGAAGTGGCCAAGCCCGTATCTGAGTGGGTAAAGGAGTTAATAGTGTTGACCTCATGGGATTGGTTTATAGATTCAAGTTTGAAAAATACATAACATAGTCCTATGCACTGTGGATCCTACTAAGATATTTTTATTATCTTGTTATTATCTGTTGTTATTATTATTATCTTGCATACAAGGTGCATGTGGATATCCATAGGAGGCAAACGAGGGTCTTAGGAAATTTTAATAAAAAAAATCAAGATTCAAAATTGCATTCATAGAATGATCAAAATCACACAAATGTTGAAGAAAATAATACCATAGAAAAGGCGGGAGGACAATAGAGCAAAATTATTTTAGAGATTACCTTTAGAAGGCGGTGTTTACTTTCACTCTTGTATTTTTGAAATCTGGAGAATGGAGAATTTTAATTTTATCTATGTTTTAAACTGTATGCTTATGTTACCTTAGTCCTTAAAGTGAATAGAAAGTTTGAAAAAGTTTCTTCCAGCTTAACATCAGTTTAAGTGTCGGTAGATTTGCCTGGCAAATAGCTCACTGAGTATTGCAGACTCCTGAAGCCACCTCTAAATGAGCTAGGGAAAATGACTGCAGCTGGGACCCCAGAGCAGCATTTCCTAAGAGCCTGGAAAATGTAAATTCATCTTCCTGCTCAATCCCTTGTGATTGAAGTAACTAATGCGTAGGCTATGCAGAGGCTGAGTAAGTGGCACATCCTTGTTCAGATGTGCTTGAATATGGAGGAACAGAGGTCCCTGGGAGGGAACAGTCCTGCTTTATCAGCACCAGTGGATGGAGCAGTCATTAATTAGGCTAAGATAAGCTTAAGTACAGTAGTTAGTTCATTGCAAGTTGGACACCGAGCTCCCTGTGCACAGCATGCAGTCTGGAAGCCGAGCCAGAATAATGAGGAACTTTCCAGACCCATTGCAAGCTCATCAAGTGGAAATGAATCTGCAGCAAGGGTATGCTGGATGAGGGTGGTCCGTTCTGGTTTTGGGGTCTTAGTTGAACTTGGGTTGAATCCTGAATGGCTCTTCTACAGAGTCCAGGTTGTTTGTGTGAGAAGACTTACTGCAGATGGTGATGGCAGACACGAATTCTGAAGGTTGGATAGTAAAGATTGAAAGTAGATTAGAGGCTTTTGAGATCATAGGGATCAGACTCAGAAACAAGGAAGGCATCTAGAGAACAACAGGTGTACAGTATAGTGGGGGAGGGGTTGCCAGTGGAGACAAACAAGGATGCAAGACTCAGAAAGCTAAGAGAGTGACGAGGTCAGTCCTCCAGGGACTGGGGTAGTCAGAGGAAGGGAAGTGGGGGGCAGTGTTGGCACTCATCCAGAAATTGAAAATATTCACTCATTCATTTATTCATTCATCCACTGATTATTTTGTTCATTTTTCACAAATAGGAATGAAGCATCCACTTTGTGCCTAGCATGTTCTGAGCAGGAAGACAGGGAGACACTGAAACATGAATTACACACCACGTTGTGGGCAGGGCGGTCATGAAAGTTTGTACAAGGTGATAAGGAAGGGAGGAAGAGAGAAGCAGTTGGAGGACTTAGGAAAGATTTCATAGGTGGTGTGGCAGTTAAATTGAAAGGATGACTCAGAAATGAACAGATACAAAAGGAAGGAGATTCCAAATAAAGAGAACAGAGGAGTAAGACAGCTTTTGTTTGGTGACTGAAGAGCAATCACATGTACGTGGATGGACAAACAAGAGAGAAAGGAAAGGTAGGTGGGACTGAGATGGAAAGAGTTTGGATCCCTGAGTTAGAAACTGAAAAAGAATTCTGAGCGCAGTGGTCTCCAGGCCATTTTGATGGTGTGTATTATTCATTAATCATTTTGAGTAATACCTCAACTGAATAACACCACACTCATTCAATGCAACTTTACTGTGCCATAAACCACACAGCTTTCCATAGCTAGAGACCAGATTAACATTCCTGGATATTACGCCCAGGAAATCCTTTATCTTTTTGCCACATTTTAATATTTTCTATCATCAGAAACATACATACATGCATATGTAAAATATCTAAGTATTATATAGGTATATTTCTGAGGATCTTTTCTCTTTCATAGAATTGTTGTATGATTTCTCCTTTTCAACATAGCTTAGAAAACACTCTCACTTCATCCCCTGCCCAACCAACAGCCCCTGCCTGCTTTAACCAACCCCCTCTCCTAGGGATTTCACTGGTGTTTGAGTTTTGTCATCTCTGCTTCATGTCCAGGAGTGAGTTTGCGTGTGTATATACGGTGATCTTGTGACCTGATAAGATGTTCTTCACCTCCTAAAAGTAGACACTTATAAGAAATTATGACAATTTAGTGGTTACTGAATCTTTATTCAGACCAGACATTACTGTGACTGCTTCACACACATTGACTCAGTTAACCTTCCCAGCAAACTTCGTGAATATGCTTGCAGGCCACGGGGCAGGCAAGCTCATGACGGGAGACTGAGCTATTTCCCAGGGTCCTCACTATGTAATTGTAATGGGCATAGCCAGATTTTGAGTTGTTTGGTTCTAAAGACCACGCCCTTGATCAGTGCCCCATGATAATCACAGGAAGTTGCAACAGCAAGGGAATACTGTGTGTCAGGGACTGTGTCAAGTGCACGAAGGTCGTTAACTCTCCCAGTACCCCAGTTGTAAAGGTACTGTTATTACCCATTTCACAGGTGAGGAAACTAAAACATCAATGATCTCTCTGCAAGCTGTGTAGCAGGTGAGTGGCTGGGCTGGACCTGGAATCCAGGCAACTTGTGCTGAAGTCCAAATGCACTGTCCTTTGGTAATACCATCACGGACAGGATCTTCCTTGTACTGCGTGTCTTGCAGAACTCACTGTCATGATGCTCGGGGACTGACTAGAGGTAAATCACTTATTATCTCATTACTATCAGATAGTCTCATTACTACCAAGAAGGAGAGAAGCAATGTATACTACCAGATGCCACACACTGAGCTAGTATTTTAATAAATATTACCTTACTGAATCTCCATGACAGCTTTTCAGAGGAGATATTATTACCACCCAGTTTCCATGTGGGGAATTGCTCATGTCAGTGAGCTGGTTGTGAGGCATTAAATGATTTCCCCAGGGCCATGTAGCTGATAGGAGGAAGAACCCAGATCGAGACCTATTTTCTTTAATTCCAGAGCCCATCACCTCTCGGAGCTTCTGGTATCATCCCCGGGGCTTGTCTGTTGCCCCCTCCACCTGAGAAGAAAACACAGGATGACTCCGGTCACACACTAATTCCTTTGTCCCTGAGCTTCCCTGATGCAGGAAGGTCCCTGTCAGTCATGCCCACCATCCAAATGACAGTGCCCTCTCCTCTGCTTGTCAGCTGCACCCTCCCGGGAAGAAGGGTTTGCTCCCAGGAGGAGGATTTGCAGCTTCAGTTTCATCAACCAGCCTCTGGGATGCAGTGCCCTTACCCAGAGCCTCTTCCCATTCCTCTTTCCCAGGGAGAGCAAAGCTTATAAATTCACAATGCTTATGATTAAGCTTCAGGAGTCTGTCTCTCCCCTGTCTCTGACACACACACACACACACACACACACACACACACACACATCCCTTCTCTTATTTCTTTTTTTTTTAAGATTTATTTATTCATACAAGAACTGGGGTACAGGCCAGAGGCATGGGAGGGTGTGACGATTCACCAGAGACAGAGCGGGGAACGGAACAGGCAGACTGATGAAATCCACTGCCGAGGGGAGCAGCGGGCAAGGCAGGAGAGGTCTGCTGCGCCATGTGGGGTTGCTCCATGGCCAGCGGGGATGGAACCAGCACTGTAGAGGCTGTGGACAGCTTCGCAGCACTGCACTCAACCATCTGAGCCACCAGGGAGGCCCCTTACTCTTATTTCTTAATTACTCCTATATCAAACAGATTTTTCTTTCTCACCGCAGTGTAGTGGTCCAAGCAGTGGGTGCTCCAACCGTACTATTGGGGATCAATTACCTTCCCTGACATTTACAAACTGAGATCTTGGGTCACTTCTCTGTGTCTCAGTTTTCTTATTAGTAAAATGAATATATATTTGTACCCACCTCATAGGTTCATTTGGAGAATAAAATTGCCACATGGAAAGAACTTTGAAACCTGGGCCTGTGGCATATTACATGCTCAATAAATGTTTATTTCCTCCCCTCCTCATCCTCTACCCAGAAACTCTTACAGTTCAAAACCCACCACAGTCCTATGAGGGAGGCGATATTGCTGCCACTTTCCAGTTGAGGAAAATGACCATTGTATGCATTTGGGAAAGTTGCCCAAACCTTTCTGAATCTGCATGCTCTCATGACATATAGATCTTAAAATAGCAACTAGGTCTAAGACCAGTATACAGAGATGGAGCATGGGATGTTTACTGAAATATACAGAATATTTTTAATATTTGGTAAGTAATAATATAGTTGTAATTAATATTATCACTGATTCTCAAGGTCATTCAGAGACATAGTGATGAAGCTGGGTCCAGAACACAAATCTTCTGCATTTTCATATCAACAGTGGGCATAGTCATAGGGAAGGTCTGATGCTTCTGAGAAAACTTTCCAAAACCTCCTTTATTCTGGACCACTGAAAGGGATAAGAAAGAGCGGTTGACAACTGTGTGTTACCTGTATACATTGGCCAATCCTGGGCATGGTTGGATCCATCTTGAAAGAGTCAGATAGTAACTCCTCTTTTAAGAAGTCTCCCCACCTCCCTCCATTTCACCAAACTCTTCTTGTCAATACTTTATTAACCAGCTGGCATGTGGTAAACAAACTTGAAAGTAAGAATATCTGGATATCTTGCAAAAAATGCACATTCCTGGATCTTGCCCCAGCCTACTAAGCCACAACTTCCAGGGAGGGCCCTGGGCCAAACTTTTAAGCAAGCACATTGGATGGTCATCAAGAGGGACACAGGAGCAGTTTAAGTAAAGTTTCCCCATCTGACTCACATTCAGTGAGTCATTCAAGAGACATTGAGAGAGGGTCTTCTCCATTCTAGGCATTAAGAGAGACAATGAAGATCAAGCTACAACTAAGACAGAATCTATATTCTCAAAGATTTGGAGTCTGAGATCCACATACCTCAGGGCAAGACAGAATAGAAAACAAGGTAGTTTGTCATAGAAGCTGTCTAATAGAAACTATAAGCTGGGGCACAGGAAAGTATAGTTGTCCATACAGAAGTGCTGATCTTGAAAAACATTGGCCCAAGAAGGCTTGATTTTGTTTATATAAAACCTGACAAGTGATTAATCCTAAACTTTGTGGAGCAGGTCAGGATACACATCAAAAGGGTTAGAGCAGGAGGAGCTGATATCTGAAGCAGAACACCTTCTGTGAGGCTGATATTGCCCCCTCACCTACTGCAGCCATATGGCGTACTGACAGCTGTTTCCACTGGCTTAATTTCAGTTTACATTTGGGAAATAGGACCAGTAGTACAGAGAAAAACATACACTCATAAATACACACACACCATAAACTGACATCAAAGATACTTTCCACTTGGAAAGCAGTATTTTTTTTTACGGGATGCTGTAAGGTTAAAGACATAAAGGAGTGTGAGAATACAAATACTCTACCCTCTTAGAGAATGCATTACAGTTCTGTTCCTGCATGTGTACCTTTGTTGAACAAATGTGAATAAAATTGCAGCTAATGAGAGTCAGATATCTCACTGTTAGAGGAAGAAGATATAAATTAGCAAAGGAAAAATGCTGGAATAAGTTTAGAGACATTGGACTGGAAGTATCAACATTAACTTGTGGTTCTAAAAGAAATGCACATATGTATATGTACAAATACATCTATCTATATCTGTATCCATATCCAGATCTGTATCTATAGAGAGAATGAAGGAAGAAGAATCTGGGGCAAGGAAAAATGCTGTATTGCCTGATCTTTCTTTTAGTGGCATAAAAGCATAAAATAAAAGCATGCTTGGAAAGGGTGGGACATATTTAAAGATCGTGGAAACTAATTGGAAGGACTTCCCAGGGGCCAAACCTAGAAAAATTTAAGCAACAAAATAAATAATGATAGTCTTCCTAGAATTAAGTAAATGTCCCTGAGTCCATGGGACAAAAATACATGATTGAATAAATGAGCAAATTGGGAAGACTAAGAATTCAATTAACAATGGAAAAAGGGCTAAAGAAATACAAATTACTTTTAGCCAAACACCTCAGTAATAGCTATTTTAGGTAAGGTCTACCAAAGGATGTAAAAATCAGTGGGTGACAGTGTGAGAAAAATGGTGTGTTCATGTATTTTCAAACTATCTCTCCAAAAATATGTATCAGTTTAAAAAGAAGATATTAACTCTATAGTGACAAAGCACACCAGATGCTAACCAGGAGATGCAAGTTAATATCACAAAGGAGGTATTTTGACATAAAGTGTCCTGAAACAATGAATGTAGAAGAGTACATTGCTTTGGTGATATTCTTACCAGTAATGTATGGCTCCAAACTAATTATGAGAAAGTAGACACACTCAAATTGAGAAGCATTCTTTAAAATAGCTGATTATTATAAAATAGCTGATTATTATAAAAGAGCTGATTATATATCAAACAAGGAAAGGATGTAACACATAAAACAAGGAAAGAATATGGAACTGTCACAGATTTGAAGATACTTAGGAAATATGGCAAGTACATAATTTATGGAGTGTGAGATTCTGGGTTAACTCTGGAAGAGGATGTCAGAGAAAAACTGTCCACATTGGAATAGTCTATAATGTTCATGTTCTAATTTTGATAATTAAACTATGGTTGAGGAATTTGCTAACACTAGAAATGTAAGCACTGTGATAATCTTGTAACTTTTCTATAAGTCTACTAAGTCTAAACTTTTATAAAATCAAAAATTTTTAAAAATATGGGCAAAAAGATACTGATCTGGTTGCTTCCGCTGCCTTCCTTCAGTAGAAACTTAATATATGATTGTGGACTCTTTGTCTCCATATCCTTGATAATTCATTTCCTCCCACATGGGGTGCTGTTCTGTCTCCCACACATTTCTTAGTTCATTTAATGACATTACATGTGGCCATGAATTATTTGATGTCAGTGTGAACTGCTGGTCAGTGCCATGAGCGCTGAAGAAGGAAGTATTAGAACAGAAACAAAGGTAGATATGGAAATTGAGAGGACACTGCAGTGCCCTTCAGGGACAGTACAGGCATTGTTGGGGGATTGGGGGACAGGAGATCAGCTCTGGCGTCTTACAGACACATGTATGGCTCAGCACTGCCCAAGTAGAGGGCGGCAGACAGCTGAGAATGATGTGTTGTGGCTCTTGTGAGTTGGGCATCTGGTAGGCTGCCGGGAGCTTTCCATGGTGCTGAGATTTCTCAGACACCCAACTCAGCATTGTAGGTGATTTTAGATTCTGGTGAGGATTGATGGTAATTGACTATGTCTCATACATACTATGTTTGTGGAGAATGTGTTTCTGTATGTGTGTGTGTGTATGTGAGTGTGTGTTGTTATTTGTAAAACCAGGCTCCAAAGACCTCCAGAGTTTTGGATCTCTGGTGATTTAGGCCCACTTAGTCAACACTTTCTCTATACAGGTTTCACATAGTATAGTTCCAACTTTATCAACAACATAATTTCCCAGTATTGTTAAAATGCAGTTTTCAAGACTTGCCTAGTAATATCTACTAAATCAAAATCTAAGTGTAAGTTTGGGTGTGGGGGTGAAGAAAAAAATAGAGAGCTGGTTAAAACATTCATTCTCTGGTTATTCATATTCACCCTGAAGTTTAAAATAATTTTATGGTCAATTCAAAGATCATAATATTTCTGGAGGGTGGGAGAAATCACTAGAACTACTGTTTGTATTTACTTGCATCATTTCCTTTAAACTGTTTCCCGTTTCCAATAAGCATTAAAATTTACATAATAGTTCACTACATGAATATGCATGTTTATTTGAGTATATGTATATAATACATCAATAAATGTACATGTATTTAGTCATGTCTATTACTTCATTCACAAATATTTATTGAGCACTCACTGTCCCCTAGGCATTGTTCTGGGCCTTCAGATACAGTGTTGAGTAACACAAAGGCTTTATCCTCATGGAGCTTATATTTTTCATGAGGAAGGTGAGAGAGAGCCAGAGACAGATAGAGCAGTAGGCAATCCCACTTTTTTCAAACTGATGGGGTACTTTTATAAAGTTTAGAAACCTACATTTAGACTTTCTAAGTATTACAATTAAATGTATCCCATTCTATACAAACCTCACCTCCATTCAGCAATCAGATGGGTCATTTCTGTCCTTTAAGATGGTGCTGTCTCCCAAATCTTGCTGGTCCCAAGAGGGATGGCCCATTTCTGCATTCTAGTCTGTGTTCCTTCTTGCTATGAGCTCTCAGAAAGTCTCCCGTGGCTCCATTTTCCTTCCTTAGAAAAACAGACAGTGTGGATCCCCTGCTGTTCTGCTGCTGTGACAATAAATGAGTGTATGTTTTCCAGCACCACCTCCTTCTTATATGGAAGGAGCTGAAAAAATGTAAAGTGATTTCCTCCCCCAACATGCATACATTTTTTTTAATCAAAAATGCTGTTTTGTACTCAACTGGTGCCCTCTTCCCTAGAAGAAGAATTTATTATTAGATTGGCAACTCCCTTGAACACTGAATAAAAAAATAAAGGAGAACCGCTTGAGCTGCATCGCCTTATTGGAAGCCTCTTGGCATAATGTGTGAGCTCCAGCATGTCACCATATTTTACAGTAACACTGATGTTTTCACCGGGCGCTTTTGAGTCAGACAAACAGAAGTCATATTTCAATCCAAACTCAATTTGCATAACACAGATGATAACATCACATCTTTCAAAGCTACCTGCCCTCTTGGGATCCCTCACATTCCATTAAAAGCCTCCTCTTCCCTATACAAAAGGATGTTCTGCAATTAGTGTAAACAGGTCCTAAAGCCCATTGGAATTGTTGACTATTGTAGGCTCTGCAGGCAGACTGATGGCACATCCAAGTCCTGGCAAAAGCACATTGGTCATGTATTGTCACCTCTTTGCCACTTGGACAACAAAAGCATCCCCAAGTCAGGGGAGTACAGATGGCTCAACAATTTGACTTGAAAATACAATATCCTGCTGAGGAAAGATGCTGGTCAATGGAGATATAGCTCTAAGGTCAACAGAAAAGAAGAGAGATTCCTTATATGCTGAGAAAGACAGCAAAAGATCACAAGAGAGATATAATCTGTTCATTCAAAATCCACCATTTATTTAGCATCTACTCTGTACCAGACCTAAAGCTTACTCAGTGCTGGACAATGAGTAAGACAATGGACAGTGAAGATTTGGATCTCATGGAGTTTATAACAGGAAACACAGACAACCATATCAGTGAATATAGCAAAAAAAAAATGTGGTAAGTCCTACAGTATACATGTGCCTTAGGGGAAATAATTGAGGGTTTTGTCTACATCTGTGGACCTCAGCAAAGGTCTGAAGATATGAGTTAATCCATGACACAAGATGGAATTAGGGTGCTAATTAAGGTATGAGTTAATCCATGACACAAGGATTAGGGTGCTAACAGGTACCTAGAGCCCATTCTTTTATTTCAGTTATCTTAGCATTTTAAAATTACTATGCTCCAAGTCCTATACCAGACATCTAGTATATGGGGTGCAATAGGACCTAGCTGCTGAACCAGTGTGGGAATGGATGCACAGAATGATGGCAGGAGCTGAGTGCGATAGAGAGGCTTGCAGAGAAATGAAGAGCTGCTCCTCCCAGAGGGAGCTCATTGAAAGGGTTGAGTCTTCAAAGAAAAGTAGGAATTTTCCCAGTGATGGTTTCAAAAGTAGTTTTTAGGCTTAGCGTGTGCAGAGATATGGAGCTGTGAGGAGGGCAGGTGCCTGCAGAGAGTGGTGAGAAGTTCTGTATGAGTGAGACCTGATGTGTATGGTGGCACACTGGAGGGGGTGGGGAGAAATATGCCAAATGAAAATGCAGAGTGTGCTCTTTTAGAAGTGGGATTTATGAAGGACTTTATGAATGAAACGGTGCCACAATCAAATTCAGTTTGGAAACACCAGTAGAGGAGATAGCAAGGCTGTCTGGAGTCTGTGATATGTGTTCTAGTGGTAGGTGATGAAGGGCAGAATTAAGGTGCTGGTGTTCTTGATAGAATGAAGAGAAACATTTGACAAGTTTTGGGGGTATCGTTCTAGGCTTTTACAACTGAGTTAATGTGGGATAAGGAAAGGAAAAGGAAGTCAAAAAGGACTGCCCTCGAAGAGCTAAAAAGAAACTTCTCTGAAGAGGAAATGCAAATGGCCAACAGGCATATGAAAAAATGTTCAACATCATTTGTAGTCAGGGAAATGCAAATCAAAACTACCATGAGATACCATCTCACACCAGTGAGAATGGCACATATTAAAAAAAAAAAACTAGCAACAACAGATGTTGGCGAGGATGTGGAGAAAAAGGAACTCTCCTGCACTGTTGGTGGGAGTGCAAACTGGTCCAACCACTATGGAGAGCTGTGTGGAGATTTCTGGACCTACTAAACATAGAGCTTCCATAGGATCCAGCAATTCCACTCCTAGGTATTTACCCAAAGGACACAGAAACATCAATTCCAAAGAGCACCTGCACCCCTATGTTTATAGCAGCACTGTTTACAATAGCTAAGCTTTGGGAACAGCCCAAATGCCCAAAAATAGATGACTGGATCAAGAAGATGTGGTACATATACCATGGAATATTACTCAGCATTCAAAAAAAGATAAACACATGCAATTTGCAGCAACATGGATGGCGCTGGAAGGGATCATGCTCAGCAAAATAAGCCGGAAAGAAAAATAAAAATACCGGATGGTCTCACTCATAGCAGGAATCTAGAAAACTTAAATAAGGGATCAGGAAAAAGAATAACTATAAGAAAGTAAAAATCAAAATCAACAAACAACTATGAACCAGAGACACTCTATAGGGGGTGGGGGGTGGGGAGGGGAGGGATTGGGGTCAAAATAAGGAGGTCGCAATTGTATGGGGAATATAAAAATTAAAAAAAATTATATTTAAAAAAAAAAAGGACTGCCCTCTTATGTTCAAGTGATCCATAGTTCTCCACCCTCATTGTTTACTAAAATCATCGGGGAAGCTCTGAATGGCTGGGTCCCAGACCAAAATAATTAAATCATGTTCTCTTGGGTACAGTCCAGTCATCTCTAGCTTTGAGAACTCCCTAGGTGATTTTTAATGTATTTACAAAGTTGGAAAATAAGGGTTTAGATCAGAGACCTACAGATTGTGGCTCAAAGGCCCACTGAGTTGTTCTTTTTTGTTTGTTCTTTTTTTAGGGTTGAAATGTTTATTAAGTTGTAGATTCATGTGCATTTGTAAAAAATGAAACAGAGATCCTTTGTACTAGTGTGTCATTTTCCTCAGTGATGACATTTTGCAGAATATAGTATAGTATCACAATCCAGAAATTCACGTCAAAATATAATCCACCGATATCATTCTGACTTTCCCCAGTTCTACTTGCACTCACTTTTGTGCATTTAACAGATGCTAGACAGGATTATTACTCATGTAGGTTTATATATCCCCCACCACAGTTGCCAGGATAGTTAACAGTTACATCAGCGTAGGGGTCCTTCATGGGTCACTGCAGGGGGAGGTGCAGCATTGCTCTATTATGACTTCATCCACCTACTTCCCATCCCTATTCTGCATCCTAACTGCTGAGAACCAGTCATGAAGCATTTGTTTCTAAAATAGTGTCATTTTGAGAGTCCATATAAATGGAACCATACTATACGCAATCTTTTGTGGGTTTTTTGTTTTTGTTTTGGTATAGCACAATTGCCTGAAAATTTATCCAAGTTATTTTATGTATCAATATTTTACTCATTTTCTTTGCTGAGTAGTATTCCATGATATGTATATACCATAGTTTGTTTAGCCATTCACATGTTGAAGAATATCTGGAGTGATTTCAACTTTTTGCTAGAAATGTTTCTGCAAATATCAATTTCTTCTGGGAAAATGTAGGAGTAATATTTCTGGGTGACATGGTAATTGTATGTTTAATTTATAAGAACTGCAAAACATTTTTCTATTCCTACCAGTTTTGTAGGAATGATCCAGTTTCTCTGCATCCTCACCAGCATTTGGTGGTCTCACAATTTTTTTATTTTAGGCATTCTGATAGGTATGTAGTTATATCTCATTGTGGCTTTAATTTGATGACTGATAATGTTGAGGATCTTTATGTATTTATTTTCTTCTGTATATTCTCTTCAGTGAAATATCTGTTCATCTATTTTGTCTATTTTCTACTTGGATTGTTTGGTTTCTCTATAGTTGTGTTTTGAGAGGTCTATATATATGCTAGATAATGTACTGTGATGATTTATGGTTTGCAAATATTTTTTTCCCATTCCGTATAGTTTGCCTTTTTATTCTTGCCATGAGTGATTTCACAAAGAAAACATTTTAAATTTAATTAAATAAAATTTATCACATTTTTCCATTTATGGGTTGTGCTTTTGGTGTCAATCCTAAGAACTCTTATCTAACCCTAAATCCCAAAGATTTTCTACTATGTTTACTATGAAATTTTTATAGGTTTACACTTTACATTTAAGACTATGTTCCATTTTTTTTCTTTTAATAAGGCATGAGATTCAGATAAAAGTTTATTTTGCCTATTGGTGTTTAATAGCTCCAACACAACTTGTTGAAAAGGCTATCTTTCCTGTTCAGAATTACTTTGCTTCCTTATCACAACTTTGTTAGAAGTACTTATAAGGGCCTATTTCTGGGTTATCTATTCCTTTCATTGGTTTATGTGTTTTCTTTCTCTAAAAAGACCACACTATTTTGATTACTGTTGCTTCAGAGTGAGCTTTAATAATGCATAAAATGATGCTACTAATTTTATTCTTCTTTATCAAGATTATTTTAGTTATTTCAGGACTTGTGTTATTTCATATAAATGAATTGCTTATTTACACAGAGGAAAAAAAAAGGCTTACTAGGATTTTAGTGGAAATTACTTTAAATATACAGATCTGTTTGGGCATAATTGACATCTTCACCATGCTGAACCTTTCAGTACATGTACATGGCTTGTCTCTCCATTTATTTTGGTCTTTGTTTTCTTGTATCAACATTTTTGTTGTTTCAGCATAAGTATCCTATATATATTTCATCAAGTATACCCATAAGCATTTTGTTCTCTTTGAAAAATGGCATTGTGTTTTTAATTGTGGTCTCCATATGTCTATTGTTTCCATGTAGAAATATGATTGACTTTTTGCATGTTGATCTTGTATCTACAACTTTGCTGAATCATTTATTACTTCCAGGAGATTATTTTTCCTATTTTTTGTTTATTTTAGATTCCTTAGAATGGTCTATATAAAGAAGCATGTCATCTGTAAATGGTGATAGTTTTATGTCTTTATTTCCTACATATATGAATTTTATTTATATTTCTTACCTTGTTGATGTGGCTGTAAGCTCTATCACTACATTGAATATGGATGGTGAGAACAAGCTTTATTGCCTAGTTCCCAACCTTAGGAAGAAAACATTGTCTCACACTATTAAATATTATGTCATCAATTTGACTTTTGTAGACATTTTTATTGAATTGAGGTAATTTTCCTCAATTCTTAATTTTTTTACTATTTTATCATAAATTATCATTGGGTTTTTTCAAGTGTTTTTCTTCATCAATTGATATGATCATGTGACTTTTCTTCTTTAACTTGTTTATAGGAAATATTAAGTAGATTGATTTTTCAAACCATCTTGTATTCCTGGAACAAATATCCTTTCTTCACAGTATATAAAAATAAATTTTTGTACATTGTTGCACTTAGTTTACTAATATTTTATTGAGGGTTTATGTTCATGGGAGATATTGGCCTGTAGTTTTCTCTTTTGTTCTGTTTTTGATATCAGAGTAATACTGTTCTCATAAAATGAGTTGGATAGAATTCCTTTTTCTTCTATATTTTGGATGATATTGTGTAAAAATTGATGTTAATTCATATTTAAATGTTTGGTAGAATTCTCTGATGAAACCATCTGGTCCCGCATATTTGTTTTTCTGGAGTTTTAAATTGTAAATTAAATTTCTTTAATGGTTGTAGATCTATTCAGATTGTCAATTTCATTTTGGATGTGTTGGGTGGTTCGTTGTTTTTGAGGAATTGGTTCCTTTCTTCATAGTTGTTGAAGTGTTTTCATTTTGGTTAGCCTACTTGATCCTCACAATGACTCTAGGAAGTGGAACATTAGCTGATTAGTAGCACCCATTTTGTATAAATGAGAAAAATGATAATGAAGGATTCCTACTGATAACTCTGGAATTATCCAGCATGTAGGTACCAAACCAGGTCCATATCTCTGACCTCATTATTCCTGATTCAATATATTCACTTTTAAGACAAAGCTACCTGATGCCTTTAGAGAAACTATAATATACATGTAGCTGCAGGGCAAGTCCCTACAAAATATGAAAACATAAAAATATTATGTATATGATATTAGCTTTAGAGTAAGATCCTAATCTTGCTATAAACAAGCAATAAACACTTTTCTGTCTCACATGCTGTACTTTGCATTCATTCATTCTCCATAATTTTCAGTTTTTATAAATAAGGAAGATGAGTCACTGAGCTATTTCCCCAAGTCAACCCCAAACTAATATTTTTAGATTCGATATGTTCTATGGACCATTCTCAAAATCATTATTTCACTGAATTCTCTGTCTTGTGAGTTGCATGTTAATTCCTTGTTTTATAGAAAAGAAATATGAAGCTTGGTAAAAGTGACTAATTAAAAATTACCCAGTAAGCAGCAAAGCTAGAATTTGAATCCAGATCAGATTGACATTGATTTGTGAAATGAAACTAACTCACATAGGTCATTAGACCGGGACTGGAGCCAAGAGACTTCTAGTAAGAGTCTATTCATTCCACTGCTGGGGAAACTAAGACTTGGACTGGAGAGGGGAGGAGAAGCATATCTAAAGACTGGAATCTCTGTAGCTACAACTTTATTTCTCTTCCCTTCTGTGAACTCTTAGACTGGTTTATAATTCCATTAGCATTTCCTGTGAAATGAAAAAAGTTTAAAAAAAGATTTTATTCTTATGAAAGAAAAGAGAGATTAGTAGCCTTCCATTTGCTCCTTATCTCCTGCTTTTCTGCTGAAGGGTATTTGAAGAGTTCATTTTGTTTGAGGCAAAAATGAGAGGCCTTTCATACTCTTCCAGCTGGCCAAGATCACCTGTTTTCCAGTTTGGGAACGGTGATGAATTGCTTATCTAGAGATTACCAACCCATGCTCCCAACTAATCCCCAGACCCAGGAGACCAGTGAATGTGAAGCTACATTTATTTATAGATGGGGTTGTGTGAAGGCAGGGAGCACATGTTTCCTCTGATAGGCACAGACAGTTTTCCCATCTGCTCCCATGTGAAGGGGGCTGAGGGAGGAGCAACGAGGTCCTTTTTGACTCTGAATCTCAAGAAAAATCATGCAAGCTGGGAAAGCTCTTCAATGTAGTGACCAGAGTAGACGTGTGTGTTCCATGGTGTGTACATGCCCTTGTATGCATATGTGCATGGGGGGATTTGAAAGTGCATGTACAGGGAGTGTGTGGTTGCGTGGGTGGTGGCAACTTTGGGGTATGTACAAAGGTGTGTGTATGTGTGTGTGTGTGTGTGTGTAGTAGTAGTAGTAGTCATGTGTTGTGACCTTGCATATGTGTTTGCACATGTGTGGAACCTAAGTTGTGTGGATATACTTGCTCATTGACCATGTGCTCTGGGCATGAGTAATGCAGAACATTTGCATAAGGGCTGATCAGGCTTATTCCAATCTGTGTGCGGGGATTTTTCCTCCTAGTGTTAGATGATTAGCTCTTCAAGAAGAGAGGAAAATGCTGCTCTCTTGACCTCTCCCTTCAAATGCCCCAGAGCCTGCTCCTACCCCCCACTGTGGAACTTAGGTCTAAAGTGACATCAGTCATGCTTATAAGCCAGATGGGGCTGTAGCATGGATTTGATTCTGGTCTAAAAAAATGGTTTGTGCAGTGTTCCCGAGCCAGTGACTTGAGACCTGACTCTCTACCCAAGAGAAGAGCAGAGCCAGAAGTCAAACTGGAGCTCATGGTCTTGTTCCACCTTGCCTTAGAGGATCTTGGACAGAGTTGTGAGGGGTGGTGCAGTGGAAAGCTCATCCCCTAGAGCTGGCCAGGAGGAAGGGAGGGAGTCAGTTAATTTCTGGATCCTCAATTCTATTCCATTACAGTCCTCTGCGTGTCTCCCCCAATATTTTGAGCATATACTGGTTCAGCATAGATGGGAACTGTCTTAGAGAGGCAACCACAGAATCCCATTAATGATGGAAGGGTCCTTACAGCTCAAGTGCATCCTCCCATCACATGCAGAAGCCAAAGTTGCCACAATCTCAGATCAAATACCTGGTGTGATGAAGCTATGTGACTCCATTGCTACACAGCACATGTAATCCTAGCAAGTCCCTTCTTCTCTAAAGAGCAGTTCTGCTTCTGTGTAATTTCTACCTCTCTGTTTTGGACTCGTGATGAGTAAATGACTCTCTTTCACCAGAGGGTAGCATGATATAAGGGGAAGAACACCAGCTTTGTCCTTAGTTCAAATCCCACCCCCTCCCTGACTAGTTATGCATGCCTAGTTCTGGGGTCTTCCTATGTGTCAGTTTCCTTATGAGTAAAGTTAAAGTGGGGATAATGTTCATGTCTCACAGGATTGCTGGGCAGAGTCAGTGAGATGATGCTTTAACATCCAAGCTCCCAGCGTCATCCTCATTTTCCTTTTATTCAGTCTGAGAAGTCACATTTCCTCAATGGTTCTGCCTGCAGCCATTCACAGACCTGTAGGCTTCTGGGTTCTATCTTCTCGATGTGCTGCCAATTGTTGGTACTGTTTTGAGTGTGGTGCTTGGGTCCAAACACAGAAGTGCAGCTGTACTGCAAGCACCCCAGAGGGGCCAAGATGCTCACCTCCTTTAAAAGGTATAGCAGCGCGTGGCAGCCTGCCCAAGCCCTCCATCGACATAGCCTGCTGTGGCTGTGCGGCCTCGGGGCGCCATGAGGTCTCTGTCATGGAGTGCATGGTATCTCCTGTTTTCCCTCATCTACTATTCAAGCAGGGAATGTTTTAATCTGGGGAGATAAGCACACATTTAGTGACAAGAAGTGAAACTCATTTTACCTACCAAGTCCCTATGCAATCTGGTCCTTGCTTCCATCTCGCTTCCTGCCACTCTCCTCTTTACTCTCCCACCACGGTCCTCCTGGTCTTTCATTCTTGCCACACACCACAGCCACCCCAGCTCAGGTACCGGCACTAGGTATTGTCTTCACCAGGAAAGCTTTCCTCGCTCCCACCTCCTCATGACGCAGGTCCTCCTAAACACCAAACCCCAAAGTTCTAGACTTCTCCCCTGCCTACACTCAACTTCACCCCACTTCATACTCTTGCCATGGCTGGTAATTATCTCAGTGGGGTGTCCTCGTGTATGGAGGGGCTCCTCAACTGGACTGTGAGCTCAAAAGAGCAGCAGAAGATACCTTATCGCCGTTGTTGGTCTCTGAATCTCCAGCATCTGACACAGTGCTTGGCAGATCCTAGACACGCAATAAATAAATTTTGAGTGAAAGAATGCATGTGTGAGTTTATTCCTCTTGGATGTAATCTAATTGGATTTGGTTTCTTTAATGGAACCTCTAAATTAGATTTTTTGCTCATTTAGCTCTGTCGGCATTATGCAATCTGCATATTTGTGCAGTGTGCTAAATCTTCAACCAACTTGCTGATGAAAGTGGGGTCCAGGTTGAGCATATTACAAGCTGCTAACCACCCCCCTCAGTATTTTGGAACATGCTTCAGGGAACAAGGAGGATTGCGGTAGGATGACCAATGCAAATTCAGCTCCATGAAAGGAAAAAGAAAGTGCTGCACCTGATTTACATTGAGTTTTATTTTTGATTTCCATGAGTTCAAAAATTGATAGGGTGCATCGGCAACAAATCCAGCAATAATAATAACCAAAATTATTTTCCAATCTATCATGTGAGGATCACATTAAATTGAACAGTAAAATATCTGCAATTTCATTTGGTTCAACCTAATAATCATGCCTGCCTCCTAGGGTTAATGTGAAGTTTAAGTGATAAAATGCACAGGAAGAGCTCGGAATGGTCTCTGGCACGTGTTGCACACTCAGTAATAATTGTGATCACCGTGCCTGTGGGTCAGACACCCTGCTGTGTGCCTCACACAGATCTTCTAACTTAATTATTTGTGATGACAGAACATTTCCTTTTTGCCCAGGTTGTCCTCTCCCATGTGGAGGGACATAAATTTGTGTGATGCTCCTTTCAACTGCCACCCCCATTTTTTCCTGAATGGATGTTGCCTTTGCTTATTTGCTTGTTTTGGGTGGATGGGGAAGGAGCTGGCTTTGAGACGCATGAGTAGTTCAGCCCCTTCTGTTCCTTTCTGAAGGGAGATGCCTGCAGATCTGGGTGTCCCTGCAGTTCCCCAAAGCTGGAACCCTGAGTGCAGCCCTTTCCCTGGGCACCCTCGCTGACAAAGCAAAGCCCCTATTTCCTTCATCTTGCTTTATTTCCTTGAGAGCCCTTAAGAATCCCCAATACATGGGATTCTATGTATTTATTTGGGGTTTTTTTGTGTGGGTTTTTTTTTAAAGATTTATTTATTTATTTACACAAGCACTGGGTACAGTCAGAAGCGAGGGAAGGTGAGAGAATCCACCAGAGCCAGAGCGGGGAACAGAACAGGCAGACTGACGAAATACACTGCTGAGGGGAGCAGCGGGCATGGCAGGAGAGGTCTGTCATGCCATGTGGGACCCTCGCTGGTAGCTGGGGATCAAACCAGCGCTGCAGAGGCTGTGGGCAGCTTTGCAGCCCAGCGCTCAACTGCTGCACTACCAGGGGAGGCCCTCTAAGTATTTATTTGTTATTTTAAAATTCTCTAATGGAAAATCAGCGTGCAATAGTCTCCCTCCCTCCCTCCTTCCTTCCTCTGTTTTCTGTTTCTTCAGAATCTGTCTCCACTTCAGTGTGGACGTCCATAGCGGTAACAAAAGCAAATGCATATTCTAAACTCAAATTAACACTCTTGCTCACTCACTCACTGGCCATTCTCTTCTGGGCTGGGGAGCCCTCATGCTGCTTCTGCACTTGAACCTGGACCGTCACTGCTGCCCCAGACACAGGCGCAGGCTCTGGACACTGCAGCACTCATAGCTTCGGAAGCAGGATGAGTGTCACAGTCCTGGGTGAGCGTGGGAGAAACAAGACTCCAGGGGGGAATGCGCAGGTGGGGCGGTACTGATTTCCTCTTCTTTAGAACAAATGTTGCTGCCAGAGTGTTTGCCCCAAGGGGTTTTGTAGATTAGGTCTAGGGGGAAAAAAGTCATTCAGAGTGTGTTGTTTTAATTTGTATTCTGCCATGATTGCAATGTCCCCTGTTTGTGATCTGATCCTCATTTACTTTTAATTCATTTGTTGAGAAAATATTTACGGAGACCATATTATGCGACCATATTATATGCTAGAATTTTGCAGGACACTCAGGAAAATACCGATGAGAAGACAGGAGAAATGACACAAGGAACTATCCAGTCTTCCCTGGAAACTACATTTCTCTTTGCCCATCCCAATTTACTCCTTTTTCCCTCTTTATTCCTTTTCTCCTTCTAGTCTACCTCTGTGCCCAAACTAATGGATGTCATTTTATTGCCTTTCCCTGCCCCAATTCTTCAAATCTCTCCAACTGTCACCTACAAGCTTCATTACCCACAAAATCTGCTCAGCAATGCATGTGCATTACAGTCAGATGCTGCGATGGATGCTAATAGCATAATTACTGATGTTTTTAAGTCACATACACCCTGACTTTGTGACAAAGAAATAGTAAATAATTCTTTTGTGCAATTGTATTTGCGTTTTCTCACTTTACAGTTAAGAAAGATACCTTTTTTTTTTTTTAATTTGGGTCATAGTTATTTTGACTTTTCTCATGTTGGTTTGAATGCAAATAAGTTGCTCACTCTTGGTGGGTGATCTCTCCAGCCAAGGCGCTTTTTCCAGGGTGCTGGTGAGGGGGTATCGAGCTCTTAATACCAGAGCCTGCGGTAGCAGGTCCAGTGTTCCCAATTCAGAGCAACCTCCAACACAAGTTGCCGTACATGTTGAATAGTTGCATTACAGAGAGGAATCTCTAAAAAAGGGGAGGCTCCATGTTCCCTTCTGCACCTAATGGAGGGAATTGCTGAGCAGCGAGGGGAAGCTAGAGAAGTCTTAGAGAGAAGACTTGGGCAGGAGGATCTGGAGGAGAGACACACAGAGCAGGGTGACATGTGAAGGAAAAGTGCATGCTGTCAAGGCTCTGGACTTGCACCAGGGCTTGGGGGGCTTGGAGAGGTATGCAGAGTCAAGATACATAGGTGAGCGACCTGTGGGGAGGCTGACAATGGCAGCATTTGTCTTGATTTGTACTTTAATTTTGTTCCTTTCATCCCAGACATGCCTGGTCCCTTCTGCCCTTTCCTATGGTTTTCTGCCAGAAGGTACCTTAGACTCGTGGCCAGTTCTAAGGCCTTAGCCGCCCTGCTTTGGGCCAACCATCTGTGGTTGGACATTCACCCACAAGGGGATGGGGAAATTTGGGTGTTTCATTGGACAACTGTACCATTTCTTCCCTTCTCTTTCTCGGCACACTAATCCTATTAAAGTTCCTTCCCACTAAGAGTGTCCTTTGTCTTCATGAGCAGATGGCAGAACCCCTTTAGAGCGAGTTTAAGGGCCCTGGGGTACCCCACAGTCTACATACTATTATGTGGGGAGATGGTTCTGGAATTACCGCTGCAGGTTAAGCTGTTTCGATGAGTGCTCATTTTTCCTTCCAATTTCTGATTAGTTTCCTTTATTTGGAACTCTAGAATGAGAGTGTAAATTTCTGTAGCTCAGGGAAGACCTTTTTTTCATTCATTCTGCATTTTGCCTCTGACTTGTGGAACTCAGCTTCCTCAAGGTAATAAGAGATATGTTGTATTTAAACGTTGCACGTTACTTCCAGTTTGTTTCACTGAATCATTAACATTTTCCGCTAAGGCAGATATTATTGTTCTTTTTCTATTTTAAAGATTTATTTATTTATACAAGAACCGGGGTACAGGCCAGATGCACAGAAGGGTAAAAGGATTCACCAGAGACAGAGCAGGGAACGGAACAGGCAGACTGACGAAATATACTGCTGAGGTCCGCCGTGCCATGTGGGACCCTCACTGGTGGGCTGGGATTGAACCAGCGCTGCAGAGACTTTGGACAGCTTCACAGTGATGCGCTCAACTACCTGCACCACCAGGGAGGCCCAGAGATTATTGTTCTTACTGTGCTGAGGAGGAGAGGCTCTAAGGTCACTTGCTTGAAGGCAAGTGCAGGTTTCCTGTTGCTCTTCTCAGGGGTTCCCACTTCATCTCCCCATTCCCACCCACTTCTTTTTGGCAGTTTCTCGTACATTTACCCAGGCAGAAGCTCCTGAGTAAAGAGTTTCTCTCTGTTGCAGCCTCTAACTTGCCTGCTAAGAAAAAATGTTTGACTTTTTAGATTTTGTGCTAGTTCCCACCCACCAGCCCCACTGATGGAGTCAGAGGAGCCATTTTGCAGGCTTAACTAGATGTGATCATCATAACACACAATTGCTAATTTGCCTCCGGAGTCCCCTAACAACCAGTTTAGTGGAACACAGGGGCTGCCTTCCTTTTATCTTTTTAATTTTTATAAAGCAAAATGCATAAACAAAAGGAGAGAACCAAGCTCAGATTTGCTTTAGAAACTCCTCCCAGTCATCTCTGGCTTGTTCTTGTCTCCAACAATTCTTGGCCAAGGTAGAGCCTCAGAGTCTTAGTAGAGATAGTCAATTAAGATAAAAACTTGAAATAGCTGAGATGTGCTGTTAGGACAGGGTACCATGGAGCTGAGACCACAGCACACTTTTCTTCCGGCTTCTACCGTCACGCTACCTAGACAGATGGTGACACCCACACCTGACTGTGTGGCTCTCAAATCCCACTGGGCTGTACTTCCACATGGTGTCAGGACGACGTTTGTGGTTTTGGTCCCTGTGTTTCCTCTATCACCTTCCGCTGTCAATTCCTCACTTCTTCTGTTTCCTCTTCCCTCTTCCCACTTCTCTCTTCCTAGGATAGGTTATTTGCAAAAAAAAATGACAATTCCTCACTCCTCCCTGTACTTTACAGTTCTTCCCATTAAAAGGAATCTGTTTCCTCTCCCCTTGAATCCAAAGAAAGTCCTATGACCTTGTGCCAATTCTGAGTCTGGGACTGACGAGGTCTTCACATTTCTGCTCTTTCCCTTGGAGCCATGCTGAGCTGCTTTGTCAACAACCTCAGGCTGCCCAGCTGGACGATGAGGAATGCATAGTCCTCTCACCCCTGGCACCCGAGTTGAGCCAGTCAGCCCCCCAAAGCAGAGCCACTCATTGATTGGCAGCTGAGTATAGAGTCAGGAATGTGCCAGCCAAGACCAGAAAAGCCATCCAACTGAGCCAAGACCAACTGTCAACCTGAATGGTGAACTAACTGAATAGTGTTAACTTAAATGACTGAGGCTGGGGGTTGTTTTTAATGCAGCAATAGCTAAATGGATCACTACCCTTTCATACTTGTCCTTAGCAGCTTTAGTGCCAATTTTCATTGACACAAATTGGTTTGCCTTTCTAGCTCTAGAGTGCCCTCAGCAACAGGATTGGCAGCCAAGGGAACTGTCCCTTCTCCTTCCCTTTCTCTAGCCACATGATCCAAAGGGAGACCTGCCATCCTCTTATTGACTCTACTTCCTTCCCAGAGTCAAGCATATGGTGCAGTCTGGACTAGACCAGAGTACTTTCCTCCCACACCACAGTGATTAGTCCAATGTGGGGAGGACACATGAACCAAACCAGAGCTTCCAGAGTCCTCCCTGGAACTTCCCAGCAGGAGAGCTGAAGCTGAGAAAGAAGAGCTTCTTTCCAAGCAAGGAAGGAGACTGTGAAGATGGCAGCTGAAGATCTGCTATTGTTCATTCTCTTGTCAAGTGGAGAAGCTGATCTAAGAGGGTGAAGATGGAAGACAGTGGTTGAACCTTGAGAGGGTGATTCTGCAGGTGAGGTTAGAGTCCCTGGTCCAGCTTTTACTGACCTTGCTGTGGAATAGATTGTGAACCAATAATCTTCCCTATTTGCTTAAACTAATTTAAGTCGGGCCCCTGTGACATGCAACCAGACTCTAATAAAAGTGAAACCTTGATAAACAAACATCCCTGAGCCATGTGGCCTAGGGATGTCTTGCTGCATGTTGAGTTGCTTCTGGCCTTCATCTTGTCTAGTTCAAGTTGAATGAAGTTGTCAGCTAAAAACACTTACCATCACATACACTTCTTCCCAACCCCCCTTCTTTTTGTTCATTCAGAATATATTGACAGGGGCCTCCCTGGTGGCTCAGGTGTTAAATCTCAGCACTATGAAGCTATTGACAGCCACTACAGCATGAGTTCAATCCCCAGCCAGGGAGGAGACACACATGGCGCAGCAGACCTCTCCTATCTCACCCACTGCTCCCCTCAGGAGTGTATTTTAGTAGATCCATCTGCTCTGCTCCCCACTCTGTCTGTGGTGAATCTTCTCACCTCTCTGCACTTCTGGCCTACACCCCTGCCCTTGTATGTATAAATAAATCAATATTTAAATATATATATATATATATATATATATATATTGGCAGTGATGGGTAAGAGCTATGCTGTAATTTGAGGTGCAGAGACAAACCAAGCAGCTGGCCAGCTCGCTCTGGGGCATGGTGGCTTTTGTGAGAGGGACGCAGCTAGTGCTGTGCCAACACAGGAAAGGTCATGTGGTCCAGTCTCAAGCGTGATGAGGGGATGACACATGGAACTGTATGGAGGGAAGGTAGGGAACTGCAGGAACTTGAGGTGACAGATCAGAGGGTGAGGGAGTGAAAAACAAAGGCAAACCAGGACTTAAATAGACTTTTGGATCATAGTAACAAAACTGAGTTTTGGAGTTTTTCTCCCTGATGTCAGAGAGGAAAAGGTTTCAGTGAGGAAGTTTTGATCAGATATGTGCTATAGGAAGCTGGGTTTAGCATCTAGGCAGAGAACTGATTAAAGTAGGGAGAGCCCTGGGCAGAGGGCTGGGCTATAGGTGTGATGAGGGCCTGAGCACTTCGAGGCAGTCACCTTGGGCTTTGGAGATGGAGATTAGAGAAATATTAAGGAGGCAGAAGCATCACAATTGGAGATTGAGTGGATATGGGACTTGCAGGGAGGGAAATCTCCTCCTTGCCCCAAGTTGCTTTGCTCAGTGACAAATCAGCCTGAGCATGAAGCACCGGTGGCTAGTGCTGAGGCTTTTAGGTCTGGTATGAACTCCTGGATATAAGAAATCTTTGGGAAAGAATGCTATCAGGATGTTGGCCCCTCCTGTCCTGGCTGACTCAGTAGCCATGAACTCTACTGTTTGTCTCCCCAGTCCCTCTAGCTTGCTGAGCCTGTTACAGCTCCCACCCCATCCCCGTGCAAATAAATCAACAAGTTTCTTCTCTCCTGTTCTGGCTGCCTTGGTCATTCTCCAATGCTCTCAAACAGCTGTTTTTGCAGTTGTTATATTGCATATCCAGCTATTGTATTTGTTCTTGGCAAGAGTTGGTCTGATGTAGCTACTCCAACTTGGATGAAGTTGGGAGCGCCAACCCCAATTGCATTTAATTCAACGACATATTAAATGTCAGCTTCAGTACTATCAACATTTCTGTGGAGGATATAAATGAAAATATTAAATGAGCACCTAATGCTGCCAGGCAGTTTGCTAGGTGCTTTATATAAAATATAAGTGGCATTCTTCAATAGTTCAGTGCAATGACTCTCAAGAGAGACTGGCTGGGTTTAAATTCTGAATCTCTTGCTCAGACTTGCTCAACTTAACTGCTCTCTGTCTTGCAGTCTTCATTTATAAAGTGAAGGTGAAGGTTACCTCTCTTCTGGGACTATTGTGAGAAATTGATGGGATATTCCTGTAAATCCATAGCACAGTACCCCCGTCTATTAAATACCTAATACACAATAGTGTGTGTGAATATTTTCTCATTTACATGATGCCATAACCATGAGAAACAGTGACCACTGCCCTTGCTTTGCAAATAATAAGCAGCGAGAAGAAAAAATGTGTAAGCCTATGTCTGGGTGTGTGTGAAACTGCATGTGTACATGTGTGAACAAGTGTGTATGTGCATGTGAGAGGACTGTGTAAGAGGGCCGTTGTGAGCAGGAAAATATCCAAGGTAAGAGAATAGAGGTAAGGGAGAAATATTGGTTATTCTGTCATTGGAAGTCACATGGGGAACTGGAATGGGTTAATGGGACCAGAAATGGGAAAAAACAAATAAATACAAATAAATGCTATGGAGGCAGAAGCAAGTAGATTTAATGACAACTTGGCTCTTGAATTTAAGATGAGCCAAAGGTGACCCTAAGATTTCATGTCTAGACACTGAAAAGGAGAAGCTGTTGACAATTACTAGATTTCTCTGCGTGGAGGCAGAATTAATGAGGGAAAAAAGAAGGCGAGACAGACAGATATATTTCAACGAAAAGCAGCTCCTCATCAAAGGCCCATCCTCCAGGCAATGGTGCAATAGGAAATTCCCAACAGGTCGGAGGACATAAGTTCTGCATAACAGACTAACTGATCAGGTAAAAAGGTGTCAAAAAGGAATTAATTCAATTTTACAATTTTCTCTAGTTCAACTGTAAGCACCACCTAGCACCTTTCAAAACACTAGCAAATTACATTTTGAGAGGGAAATAAGATGATGAAAGTTTCTGCCTGAAATCATCCATCCATTCCTCTGTCCATCCATCTATCCACTAATTTATTGCTCATTCAGTTCCCATTACATGTCAAATACTAAAATATGGGGATTAAAAGAAGTCTCTGACCTTCAGAAATTCTCATCCTAACAGGAAGCTAATTGTATAATTTAAAATTTAAATACAGGGGCCTCCCTGGTGGAGCAGGCGGTTGAGCGCTACACTGTGAAGCTGTGTGCAGCTTCTGGAGCGCAGGTTCGATCCCGGCTGGCCGGTGAGAATCCCACATGGCACAACAGACCTCTCCTGTCTTGCCTGCTGCCCCCTCAGCAGTGTGTTTCGTCAGTCTGCCTGTTCTGCTCCCCACTCTGTCTCTGGTGAATCCTCTCACCCTCCCACACAACTGGCCTGTACCCTGGTTCTTATATAAATAAATAAATCTTGGGGGGAAAAAGCCCCCAAGATGGTTAAAAAAATAAAATTTAAATACAATTTAAAATTCTACAATATAATTAAGCATCACAAATTCATGTATAGATAGCCTTTGGCACAACTCAAGGAAATGCACTTGGAACTTCTGCCTTGGCTCTCACTCTCTCGCTGGGTGACCTTGAACAAATCACTCTGTCCATGATGGGAAAGTCTCTTCATGCTGAAACTCAGCTTCAGCACCTGTAAGAGGTGAGTTTGGGAGTTGATAGCCTTGGAGGTCTCTTCCAGACATTTAACTCTAAGGATTGTTCTTTGGGGGACCCTTTTAGTCCCAGGACGTGGAGCCTGATTGGTGGCTCTGCTTCCCCACGTGTCTCTCCTTTGCGCTCATGAGCTTTGGGTCACAGAGGGAGGGTTTCCAGGGGAGCAGGGTTGTGAATAAATCTCGGGAAGTGGCTGATGTGTGATCATGGACATACCTTGTCATAGACCTTGGGTAGAGGCTCTCCAGTAACTCAAATGGCTTGAGCTTTGTGATTTATTGGCGTGTAAGGGGTGCCGACTTGACTTCTGCAGCCCAATAAATCTCCTGGCTCTTTTCTTAAATGACACAGGGAGGAGAAAGGAGGAAATGGAGACTATTTCTCCAGGAAAGAAGAGAGGCTGACTGTTGCCCCTGTTGACCTGTCCTGACTGTAGCTTGCTCTCACTTTTTCTCACCCTCCTGCATGGGCTTCAAATGCCCTCTGGAAGAGACCAGAGTGGGGGGAGTTTTCCTGGGGACAATCTCCACAGCTGTCTTCTTCAGGGGACATGAGCTGTAGCCGCAGTGTCTGTTCCAGGCACGCTGGTCTCACGCTGCATGAATTAGCCATGCTTTCCCCTCTTCATTGGACACAGGACCTTCTCCTTCTTAGACTGTCCTCTTCTGTGCTCTCCCCCTACCTGAATTCCATCCACCCTTCAAAATAGCCTTTCTGGATTCTGTCCATCCATCCATCTTTCCAGACATCTTGCTGACACTAGTGCTTTCGAGGGTGAGCTCTGGGCCCCAGCTCCATGCATTCAAACCCCAGCTCTCCAACTTGTTATCAGTATAACACTGTGGAAGCGAGTTGACATTTTTATGTCTTAGATTTCTTACCTGTAACATGATGATGATGTTGCTACCTGCTCCTGATGTGGGGACTAGATATGATTATGTATAAAATCTGTTCAGATCAGAGTGACCTGCCCAGCCGGCCCACCCTGGGCTGCCTGCATCTGCTTTTGACCCCCACCAGCTGTTCCCCCGACTCCAGCTCCTGCCCCCTGCCCTGTTAAGAACCCCCCTTGACTTCTCCTGGCTCTTTGGATAAAGACCACAATCCTTAGGAGGATGGGAGATGAATTCGTCCAGTCTCCCTTGCCTGTTCTTGGGCGGCACAGACTTCTTGGACCCTCCGACCCTCAAATTCACCCGGCTCCTGCCTCACAGCCCTTGAGCGCACCAGGTCTTCTGCCGGGAGCACATCCCCGTGATCCTGCCCTGCAGTTCAGGTGCCTGCAGCAGTCATTCCCTGCAGAAATCACCCCTGTATTCACCTCTTAGGGCTGCGGTGGAAAACAACTACAGGCAGGTGACTTAAAAGAGCAGAAATTTCTGTCCTCCCAGTTTTGGAGACAAGACATCCACAACCACAGCATCAGTAGGCTGGTTCCCTCTGGATGTTCTAGAGGAGAGTTCGTGCATGGACCTTTTAGCTTCAGTGGCTGCTGGCAGATCCGGCATCCCTCGCTCGAGGGTTCCTAACTCTGATCCCTGTGTCCCTGGTTCCAGAGCCCTTTTCTTTGTGTCTCTGTGTTGTTAAATCTTCTCTCTTTTCATTGGCTGTAAGACCCACCTTAAATTAGGATGATCTTATTCCAAGGTCCTTAGCTTAATCAGCAAAGATGCTATGTCTAAATCCAGCCCCACTCACATGTACTGGGGTTAGGACTTCTGGGAGACTTTTCTTTGGGGAGGACTTAGTTAAGCCCAATTCCCCTTCCTCAGTTCCTCCCTCACGCACCCCCCAATGTGCCCATCAGGTTGATTCTCTTGCTCTCCTGGTATCAAGGCCTTTGGCGCCACATCTTTCACATAGTTGTTGCTTTTCATTTGTCCACATGATCATGTCATTGTTCCCTAAGAGACCATGAGTTCACCTAAGACAAAAGTCTTGTGTGTTCTGTTACCTTCAGATTACAGAGCCAAATCCAGTGTCTGGCAAAAAACCGGCACTCACATCTCAATACTAAACTGATGTCAGTGGTTTCAAAAATATTTAATGGTAGAGAAAATAGATGAGAGAACACACAATCAATAAAATTTTTACACACTCACGCATTTACTGTCTATCGAGAGTTCTATGTACAGATGTATTTATATTTTTCTATTGGTGGAGAAAGAGAAAGAGGGAAGGAGGAGAGAGAAAAAGAGATAAAATCATACATACACTAAAATTCAAAATTGGCAAGGTCAATTCCAGAGGGCAGAATTCAGGATCATTTTAATATTCTTTAGAGATTCTGCATTTTCTCTATTTTATACAATGTATTTTTTGACATGATACTTAACTCATTTTGTTCTACAAATATGTGGTAATAATAAAATTTTAAAGCTCTTAGGAAAATTGCTTTTTAAAATATCACCATGTGACCTTTGTGGCTCATATGTTACAAGGCTACAGAATGAAGAACATTTAGTTCTCATTTCAAAGTATGAGTCCGGCGATTCTCCATAGACCCTTTTGTGCTTGTCAGAATAATCATGGCTGCTCACCCCTAATACACCACAGTTGGCCAGAAAAGATTCATCATCTTTGCTCCAGACACATCTGTATCACAGGTCCCTCAAGACCCAGCATCTCTGCCCTCTCCCGGATCTGACTCTCCATGGCTCCTCTCGAACTGCAGTTCTTGACTATCATCTGCTCATGGAGTCTTGCTCCTAGCCCTCCACCCGACTGCCTGCCCCCCAAGCCCTACCACACACACAGCACCTGAAACCCAAACCCTCTGGGCACTCTGACTTCCCCGTATCTGGGAAGGCAAACCTGACTGTGCCCTCAAGCCAGGACTGCCCTTGTTGCCCGGAGAAGGCTGGGCACAGAGGGCTCTTGTTGACAACATCTTGTTGTTGCCCCATGATTATCTCACCTGCCCGCACACAGCGGCGTCTGACTCATGAGAGCCTCACCCATCATCATGAGTACATCTTGAGTGCAGCAGGACATTGGGTTTGGCCATGGGGCCATGCTCCCTGAACCTGACCTTCATTAGTGGGAGGCCTTGGTTGAAAAAGAGATCAGGACCCGCTTGGATCCCGGGATGTCCTGGCAGGATTAATAACGGGTTAGAAGAGTGGTTCTTGAACTGGTTAAACATCAGGATCATCAGGATAATTAAATCGTATGATGGGCAATCCCTGGGTCCCACTCCAGAATCAGTCAGACCTCCTTCAGGCGATGCTGATGCACAAGGAACAAGGTGAGAGCAGGATGGGGAGGCTGGAGCCCCAGGGCTGAGTCTATCGTGCATTGTGATGAGTTTTCAGAGAAATTTTGATGCTCTGGGGACATGAGTCCTCAGCAGCCTGAACCCCATTCCCATGGGAACTGGGCCGGGAAAGGCTCTCAGAAATGAAAGAAGCAGCCAGGAACCCCAGGAGGAATGCCCTGGGCTGCTCACCAGGAGATCAGGAAACTCATGGCATCTGTTTGAAGAGAGGTGCCTGGACAGACTCCAGCTGAATGAAAAATGTTGCTTTCCTAGTGGAGGAGAATGAGGCCAAACTTTGGAAAAAAGCATGAAATGATGAAATGCAAAAAATCAGGTGGTGACGGTGTAGGTAACATGCACATGGAAGTGCGGTTTGCCCTGTCAGTGAGCAAATTTAAGTCCAGTGACCTTCTAATGTGACTTACACTTTGGGATCAATCCTATCTTCAATATTAGCTAAAGTGAAATAAAAGACAGAGAAGGAGAAGCTGAAATTGCCTGAGCGCTCTATTCTTATGAGGGCCGAGCTGGGCTGCTGGGTAGATTTGGGGTGATGTGGATTTGCTTATTCCTGACTTTCAGGAAGAAGGTTAGCTGTTGATTTCACCTCTCTAGACAGATATAGATGCTCAGCACAGGTTTTGAAGTTAAAAGAATCTTGACACCAACATTTAATTCTTGTGTATTTCCATGGACATTTCTTACCCTCCTGGGACTCAGTTTTCTTGTTGGTGCATAGCACGCATCCTCAGTCCTATACTGGCAAGGAATTAAATTCCAAGCATGAATGAGATGGGAAGAAGATTCTTCGCATCGTCTCCAAATGATTCTGGCCCTTGAGAACCATACCAGGGCCCTTGACTTACAGATCTGAGAGATAGTAAATAGATGTTGTTTTAAGTAACTCTGTGTGTGTGTGTGTCCTTTCAAATAGTCAAGGTTTTTACCTCTCAGGTCCTGGTAATTATGCTATGAAGGTTATACTATGATTATACTGTGAAGATTATACTAGATGATTATACTATGAAGGTTTAGATGTCCTGGCAAATTCAGTTCCTTGTCTCTTCACTGAGAAAGGCTCATCTTTTCTCCAGTTATTGCTAAAGGATTATTCTTTTTGCCTGTCTTTCTTGTTTTGCTGATAAGAGCTCTAAATACCTGCTGATTCTTTGCCCAACTCTGGAATCAGCAGCTTTGGGCACCTTCTTTTTCGTCTAAATGACCTCAGAGCCATCTGCCCCACTTTATCTCGATTCTGCCTATTTTCACTCTTTGAAAAAAAATGTTCTGGGCACATCTGAGCATCTAGCTTAGGGTCTAATATCTTTGTCTTGCACCTATGTCTCCGATGTAGCTGGAGGGTGGTTGATGAGTTACTGCATTTCCAGAGCAGTCTAATGCTGAAGTAGACTACCTGGGTAATACGAGAAAATGATTTTTTTTCTTGTAAATCTTCAATTAGATGCTTTGACCTGAGATTTACTAGAAGCCAGTCACTATAAAAGGCATCTTCCATGTCCTTATCTTGGATACTTTGTGAAAGGTACTATCCTAGAAACTCAAAGTGGAATGGGAGTCAATAAAGAGAATTCTAAAGAAAAATAAATAAATAAATATGCTTGGTTTAGGGGAAAGGATTCTTCTAAGAGCAGCACCCAAAAGAAAGTGTTGGACCATCATCCTCATCCTTATCAATAGTCCTGCACAGTTTGTAGAATATGAATCATCAGCTTCTACTCTTCTTCTGGTCTTAAATCTACATTAAAAGGGCAAAAGATGATTGATGGGAGGTTATGGGTATTTGGGTGGTGGATGTCGAATAGTAACAATACCTGAAGAAGGAGATCCTATGCTTTGATCATGTCTCAATGTCCCAGGATCACACATATGAAGGTGGTCCCCATGATAACCCAGGTGTGTACTAGGCTACAGCCTCTGGGTGAGTGTAATGACATTCTGAGACATGTGCAGGAACACACCACCTGACACTGCATTTCTCAGGATATACTGCTCTCACTCAGGGACTTGGACTCTGTTTGACTCAACTGGCCTCTCTGCTCTTGTGTGGATGAAGAGGGACAGTGAGGGGAATGACCTTGCTAGGGTCCTGCAGCAAACAATGAGCAGAGCTGAGACCAGAATTTAAAAGCCCAAGCTCCCAACCAGACACTTTTGACCTCTCTATGCCACTTCTTTGTCTTCCTGCAGGTCCTGCCCCAACCCTTCCCTGGCAATTCCATGTATATTTGGCAACTGACTGGATGGCACTGAAAGTATACAAAGAGAAGGGCCAAACGAGCTCAAATCCCAAGGGTCTGATCCCCCACTCCCCACCCCCCCCATCACACACACACACACACACACGCACACGCGCACACACACACACGCACACATAGCTCATCCAGCCTTCAGAGATCACAGAGTGTGTGGGCTGGAAGGAAGAAAGAATGACGGTGGTTTTAAGACTGCTCTTGGATCAGGCTTAATAGCTCTACCTTCCTCTCTCTCCATCTTCTCTTACAACCTGGAGGCAACTTGGCTTTTGCCAGCTTAAGAAGCAGCTCCATTTAAAAGCCATTAGTTTTTTAATTGCAGAGAGATTGCACTCCCGCTGCCTGGCTGCAGGCTCTCACTTAGTACCACGTACCTGGGAACTGATGTGGCGGGCACGCAGCCAGCCGTACCCCGATGCCCCGCAGAGCTGGCCTGCTGCTCTCCCTAATGGGACCCAGGTCCTTTTCTTACCTGAAGCTTCTCCTCTGGGTGCACTTATGCTGGCGGGTGGTCAGGGAGGCAGAACAGTCCTGCGGTCTGCTCCTCCCTCTACCACAAACTTGCTTTGTGATTTCAGGCAAGTTCATGTGATTCTCTGGATGGTAAGCACCATGCATTGGACATCTTTAATGCATTCCATTTGGGTCCATCCTATTCATCTAATAACCCTGTAGAGGTTTTGTAATCTATTCGATTCAAGAGAATCCCCCAAGGCCACCTTGTGGTTAATCATGGGACCTGGATTCAGAGCAGTGTGGCAAATGGAAAGAGCTAGAAACACTGGAGTTTCCATCCAGATTCTGCCTGTGCCAGTGTGGGATTCTTGAGCCCCTCCTGCCAAGGGGGCAAGCCTTTTGTATGAGAGAGAACTTTATGCCTAGTGTTCTATAATGCAGTGCCTGCCCAACACACTGCACATAAGGTCACCAGGTGCTCAATAAAAACAGATTCCTGAGCCTCATCCAAGCCTGGAGCATCTCAGCTCTCTGTGGATGGGACTGGGGCTCTAAGATTGAGTGAGTTCACATCTGGCACATGAAAAATGTGCAAACTACTGCTGGTCACTTATTCTCACCTTCTCAACGTGGGTGCCTGTGTTCGTGTGTGTGGCTTGTGCATTAACAGACCCCAAATTTTGTTGTGTGATGTAGCACAAGTGTATTTTTGTTCTTGTGTAGTCCTTGGTAGCTGTTCTTCAGGTGGTGGCTTCCGGCCCAGCTGGCTGGCCCTGCCCACCTCCCAGGCAACATGTGCTTGGATGCTGCTCCCTTGCAAGGAAGGAAAGCCCTGGAATGAGGACTCCTGCTCCTTGAGGGAGCACTCACCACTTCTGTTTCTAGTCCACTGTTCAAAATAAGCTCTCCTGGCCAGTCCTAATGTAAAGGGTGCAAAGACAGTCAAGCACCCTGCAGGTCCCAAAGCAGAAAGATGAGCATATTGATGAGCCATAGAAATGCCCATGACAGTGGCCTCTTGGGCCTTCCCAGACAAAACTTTCATGCTAGCCTGAGGCCTACTAGGGGATAGGAAGGAAGAGCCAAGGCCCAGGAATGGCTCTCAGGAGGGGTGTGGCCAAGCATGCATTTAATTGCTTATTCATTCACTTATTCCAAAAAAATACATTCTGAACCTCCATTATGTTTAGCACTGGACCAGGAAATGAAGAAACCAAGATGAGCCGCACGCAGGCTCCTGAGTGGAAGGCATTCGGTCAAGTGTGGACGTGTGGAAATGGATAATGGAAATAGGTAGTCATAAAAGCCAATGGAAGAGAAGAGCAAGGAGGGTTTTCCAGGTGGGAGACAGTGTGGGGAAGCTGTGGAGGCAGGATGTGGCTCAGAGAGCTCACGCGTCTGTACTGATGTCATACAGCTGGGACTTTGGGTAAGAGAAGGAAAGCGTGGAATGATAAGGCTGGGATGATAAAAATCAGGAGAGATTGCAAACATGGAGAAGACAGTGTGACAACCACAGGGCACCTGCCTTTTCATCCACATTGCTTTCTTTGTGTCTGTTTGTGATGGTGGAAAGAATTTTTGGTTTTGGATAGACTTGGGTGAGAACAACAGTGATTCAATTATTGAGTGATTTTCAACAGGGTACTTGACTGCCCTAGACCTCAGCTTCCACACTTGTAAAGCAGGTATAGCTATACCCATGGGTGTATCCCACTCAGAGACCCCTTTAAGAGAAAGAACCCGCTGTGAGGAGCAGGGCTGGTGCCTAGCCCCTAATTGTCATGACTTCAGAACCCATGGTGGTGTCGTGTAGCGGCCTCATTCCCCCTGGGCCAAGAATGGAGCCCGTCTGTAGGGTGACCCGCTGGGCTTCTGAGCTCCTCTCACAGACCAGCTCTGCTCTGAGGCTCCCATCGGCCTGGCTGAGAGGCCTTTCCAGAGCTGTTCCATAGCCAGATGCCTTCCTACCCAAGCCCCTCCCTCCCTCCTCAGGTGTCAGACCCTCACCATGGTCTGAGGCTCTCCCATCTACTCCTGCTCTCTCTCTCTCTTGGATTTCCCCGGAGGCATTTATCCCAATAAATTCTTCATGCTTCTATATCCCACTTGGCAGTCACTTCCCAGAGAGCCCTAACTGCTACTGTGTCATCTGCTAACCTTGTAAGCTTGGAAAGAGGAGTAAATAAAACCACAGGCATGTAGTGGGTGGACAACCTGTAGTCTAGTTTCTGTTTTCTTCTGAGCTCATGTTCCTTACACCTCAGAGGAATATACTGACTGTCATAAAGATGGCACTAAGCTTGAGGGCCTTTAGGTTTGTTTCCAATCTGGTTTTGCTGCTTCTTATCTACGTGGTACTGTATAAGAAATTACCTTTCTTGAGTTGCATTAGGATAGACTATGGATGTCATCTGCCTTCTGTAGCAGTTCTGAGTGATTATGTAAGACAGACTCCTTCAAAGATGCCCCAGGCAAGCTCCCTAAGTGGGGGCTAATATCCAGTCCAAGAGAAAATACACCTGTGCCCACCACAGATTTCACCTACTGGAACTCGACTCACAGCGACTCATAGTCTCTCTGCCAGTCCTAAGCTTCCTCAGTCCCCAGGGACACAGGCCAAGTTCAATGTGAGCTCCCATTAGCTGTTTCTCATCTAATTTAATGCCACAGGGTACAATCCTTTCTCTCTACCTTGAGGGGACAGAAAAATGAGACCCTGGCATTCTAACAGCCTTTGCCAAAGGATTTCGTTCTCCAAATATTTCCAAGTCATCACTTGTCCAGCCTGAGAGTAAGCAATTCTGAAGGAAGAACCAGTTTAATCACATCCTTTCTATGTCCCATATCACGGCTGTGGTGTCTTATTTTAGGACAAGGGACTATCTATTACTGATCATATGCTCTAGGACCTTGGAACCTCTGTTGAAACTCCGAGACAACAGGAAAAGCTACCTTTGACATCCTGTTTCATTCATAGATAGTTTTTGATCAAGTCCCGCCTTCCCAGTCATTGTATTTCAGAAATGACAGGCAATTCTACAAAGTAGAGCTCCTTCTGAGCCCATTAGATGAAGATTCAGGAAACAGCTTGGCTGCCTGTTAGAAGGTTTTGATCAGCTTGGTCTTTGAAAAAGATGGATTACAAGAGCAGTGTGTGATCACTGCTGTGAGCGAGACCTTCAAAGTCAGTTTTGTGCTAGGAAAAGTCACTCAAAAATGTATTGACTAACTGACCAGCCACTCACAGGACGGGATCATTTAAACACGACAGCTACTGACAGAGTTTGACGAAGATCAAACCTCATGTCTAGTTTTTTTAATGATGCTGCACAAAGAATCCAGACCTCATGAGGCATAGCAAAAGGCACAGTGAATTTTAGTGTTCTTGACTCTTCCACCAGAGGAGGGATGATGGAGTATAACTACTTGGGGTCCAATATTTTGGGGTCAAACAAGTCCAGGTTTAAATTCCTGCTTCCTCCCCTTACTAACTTGGGTTTTGGTCAAATTTTCCTCATCTGTATATCCTAATTTATAAGGTTGATATGGCCACTAAACATGGTGAGTGTTTAATGCTGTGTCTTGAACATATTAATTAGTTAATATGTATTAACTATCATCACCAAAATAGTCACAGTTAACCAACACAGTAATTATGCGCCTGAATGTCAAGTTATTTGCATTTGAAACTTGTCTCTGCTGCTATAAAATATAGTTATTAATAAACCTACTTCATACGGGTTGTAGACAGTAATAATCTGCATTAATAAATGTAAGCTACATAGAATGATACCTAGGACATAGAATACCCCTAGCAATTGATAGGTGTTATGATTATTACTAAGACCCTCTTTGTGGTCTTTTCTTCCAGAAATTCCATAGATTTGAAAATGTGGTCTCTTCAACTATTCCAATTAAGGAGTCTCAACTTCTTCCCTCTCTCACCATTTCATTAATCAAAGGCATTCATTGCTGCAAAGAAGGATTTTTTTTTTTTATTTTTATTTATACAAGCACTGGGTACTGTCAGAAGCATGGGAGGGTGAGAGAATTCACCAGAGCCAGAGGGGAGAGCAGAGCAGGCAGAAGGACCAAAGTACACTGCTGAGGGGAGCAGCAGGCAGCAGGAGAGGTCTGTGCGCCATGTGGGACCCTCACCAGTGGCCGGGGAGCAGCCGGGGATCAAACCGACGCTGCAGAGGCTGTGGGCAGCCGCAACCCAGCACTCAACAACTGCGCCACGGGGGAGGCCCTGCAAAAATGGATTTTGATTAGGAATAGGGGGAAACCTGAAAGAGTTATACAAATGCCAGTTCTAAGAAAGAAGTTTTGGCATTTTTGTTAAGCAAGAAAACATTGTCCTTCCAATTGCCTTTTAAGCATTTTTGAAATACCCCTAAACTTGGAAAAAATGACACAATTCAAAAACTTTCTTTTTCCTAAACCAATGATGATACCACCTCACCTTCTCTTTTTGTCCCTTTTGGCTGCTCTCTTTTATTTCCCCAGGAGACAGTGTGGTCCACAGATATTGCCCTAGACTGCGAGGACTGTGGGCAGCCTATGCTCAGCTCTCGGCCAGGGGGCCACTGTTCTTCGTTTCTCTGGAAGCTTTTTCTGCAGTGCCTCTAAGCTTGTTGAAGTAATTAGAATAAATATTTGAAGAATGGGAGGAAATAGACATAGTAGACCTCTAACTTGATTGATTCAAGACTATATTTAGAACTAACAAGTATTGGAAAAAAGAGATTCTGCATGTGACTGAGTGTTGCTTATTAGAGTCCAAATCTGACCAAAATTCCCTCTCCTGATCTCCTTTCTTTGTTTCTAAGACCTAGAAGAAGGAGGTATGGCAGGTCCAAGTTAGGATTTATTTATGGGTTCCCTAGATTTATTTGATACCTGCTTGTCAAGCTGCTATGTGCTAGATTTTTTTAATATTTTATTTTATATATTTCTTACATCATATTTCATTTTTGCACAATGTACACATTTTCATCTTGGTTATCTTCCCCATACAATTGCACCCCCCTTATTTTGACCCTAATCCCTCCTCTCCCTGCATCCCCCGCACCCCATGCTAGATATTTTTTAAAGATGCTGGTATGGTGAATTTACCAGATATGGTTCTCTACTGAAACTTAGAGTCAAACGATAGAATTACATCTTAAATAAGAAAACCACATGGATAATTACAAATCACATCACTTGAAAATACAACATTTTATATAATATTTACTTAATAGAAAATAGATAAGTAATGTCCAATGATGCTTCTATCAGACAAAAAACAACAGCTTGTATAGAGGCCCTGGGGAAAGAAATAATTTGAGGTTAAGGAACAAAAAGAAAGGACTGGTGTCTAGAGAGCAGTGAGCAAGAGGAGGGATGGGGGTGAGGCATAAGACGAGACTGGAGAGGCAGGTGGCTGCCACATCATGCTAGTCTTGTAGGATGTTAAGAGTTTCAGGCTTTATCCTGAGTACAAAGAACCACTGAAAGAGCTTAAGCAGAGGAGTAGCATAATTTATTTTAAAGATATTCTTGCTACTTTCTAGAAAATGAGTTGCAAAGAAGCAAGATTAAAAGGCAATAGGCCATTAAGGAGCAATTGCAATCATCTAGGTGTGAAATGATGGCAGCTCGCACTGAGAGTACAGCAGAAATGCTGAATCCTCATCCCCAGTGGGTCTGGGAGAGGCTGAAGGTGGTAGACCCTGAGGGGTTTGAGAACCTGGGGCCAGCTTCCTTAGATCAACTCCCTGGCTTTTGGTCAAACAAGCCATAGTAAAATATGATTTTCTCCCTTATTTGAGAATCAGATTTATTATTATCTCATGTAATAGTTGGAAGAGATTCACCAATTTATCATTCTACTTATTATAGAGGGCATCATTGATAGGGGGTTCTAGAATGGCCCAAGTCATGCCTTTGGTGTCACCCCTCGGTATCCCCATAGAGTATGAGCTGGGTTCATTCTCTTCTCAGGAACATAATATAGGAGAAGGATTGTATGTCACTTTGGATCTTAGACCCCATGAGTACTGTGACTTGCTCACTCTGGAACCTGCCCCTGTTGTGAGCGGCCCTATGGAAAGGACACCTGGCCCAGAACTGGTAGCCATGTCTCCCAACTAGTAACCACTGAGGACCTGAAGTCCATCAGCAACCACATGAGGGAGCTTGGAAACTTTTGGAAGGCAAAAGTCAGATCTTGACCTTGACCATGGCCCTGGCCAACACTTTGATCACAATCTTGCAAGAAATCCTGAGCCAGAAGCACCCAACTAAGCTGTGCCCAGTGTGTTCTCCCACAGGAACTGGGAGATAGCAAGTATTTGTTGTTCTAAACTGAAAGTTCAGGCACAATGTTTTTGTGCCACAGTAAATGTTTAGTTCAGCAACCTTATAAGATGGCTTACGCATTTGTGAATTGTCTCTAAAAATAATCGTGGCATTTGTATCCCAGTCTTCTACAACCACATGGGTGGGTCTATTCCAATCAGAACAGCAGTCAGAGTAATACATTCCCGGAGACTCTTTAGATCTAGAAGAATCCTAGGGGTCAATGTACAACCCCCTCAGAGATGAGTGAGTGGAGATGCAGAGAGGAGGTGGCTCTTTCAGCTCACTGGTTTCAATGTCTTTGGTCTTGTAACCCCAGGTCAATTTAGCATTTAGTATTCTAGCTAGCGGGCCAATGAGCCCAAATCTCTGATCAGGAATGTCAAACTAATGTTCAGAGTGTTGGCATTACATTATTTTTCTATTGCTTCGGTAACAATTATGCACTAACTTGGTGCTTTAAAATAGCACAGATGTATGGCATTACAGGTCTGGAGTTCATAAGTCTCACTGTGCTGAAAATCAAGGTGCTGGTAGGGCTGAATTCATTTCTTAAGACACCAGGGGAAATTTTATGTACATTCCTTTTCCAGCTTCTAAAGACCACACTCCTCATAATCACAGATTCCAGGTATGAGGATGAGGACACCCTTGGGTGGACCTCCATTCTCCCTGCCACGGGCACCTCATTTCTGCCTCCTTTGGCATTTTTTGATTGCTGTGGAAATGCTCTAGTAATAGCATCATTTACCAAAACACACAGTCTCTCCCTTCTCTTCCTTTAGGGCTATGTCTTCAATGTACCTCCTCAGGGTCCATTACCTTGAGGGCAAGACATTGACCAAGTATGTCATGGGGCGTCCTCTACAAGGATTTCTGGTCTTGGGTACTGAGTGATGAGGTGGTAAATGTTCCAGTGAAGACTTTTGTGAACACTGAGAACAACACCTGGAAATATTAGTGCACACTGGCACAGGCACAAGCCTGGATTTTTGGCTGCCAGTGGGTGATGCTGGTGTGAGGATGTCCCCTTGTTCTGTGATCCCAAGGAATGTCTGGTCTTCATTTTATATGGAGTCCTTTTGAGTAGCTGAAGCTCATTGGGCCTCTGAAATGAAGTATAAGATGGGAAAAATAGAAGAAAATTTCTTGGTTGAAGTGCATAATTCATGAAGCCCGGACATTAATATTAATGATCCTGTCCACCAAAGTCAGGAACATGAAATATGCAAAGGAAGATAAACTTGGAAGCTCAGAAACTTCAGGTCTTTCTGACTTAGTTCCCCTGAGGGTATAGCTATAAAAATATAGCCAGATTTGTATAGCAAATTATAGCTTGCTAAGAACCTTCACATTTATTAATTTTCATTATGCTCAAGTAACCCTGTGAAGTAGGGGAGACAGGAAGGTGTTTCCATTCTATGGATGGAAAGAGGGAGGGCTTACCAAAATCACATAGCTTAGCAGAAGCAGAGCTCAAGCTGGAATTCATGAGACCTGTTTCCAAAGCCCTTGTCCTCTCACTCTGCCATGTCAGTTGCCGTATGTGGCCTGTGATATATTAAGATGACACATGATGTTCTCTTGATGGTCATCAAAGAAAACTATGTCAGCAACAAGTAAAAGTCACAGTACTAAGGACATTTTTCTTTTCAATATGTATTAACCCTTTATTTAATATTTTTAAGTTATGTTTATTGAGGTAAATTTGGTTTACATATTGCATCTTTGGGGGTTATAGGATTAAACCTCTACAAATGCATACTTTCACCCCATGTCCACCACCAGCACCCCAATCATCTTCCACCATGCTCCATTGGGTCCCTTCCCTCCTTGACTCCCACCCAAATTGCTGGATAAAGAAATTATGATAGACTCAGTGGAATTTTACTCAGCTATTTAAAAAGATGCAATAGTGCCTTTTGGGGCAAAATGGGTGGATCTTAAAGTGGTTATGTTTTGTGAAATAAGTCAGAAAGTGAAAGACAATTATCATTATCACACTGTTTCACTCATCTGTAGAATACAAACAACCAAGGAAAGGAAACTGTCAACACATGACAAAATTAACTCTTAGATTCTGGAAAATATAGTAGCTGCCAGAGGGACTACAGGGAAGAGCATGTGCCTCAGAGGGGTGCTGTGATAATAATGTGTTGGTTCTGGAACTTTGGTGGAGGGTGAATAAGGCATGTTTGCATGTTGCAATGGGAAGTTGTACCCCCAAATTATATGAATATGTAAATGAATGGCAACTCAATTAAACTTGATTTGAAAATATATTTTTATGAAAATGTAGGAAAATATGAAGAGTAGAGAATTTATTTTGATTAGTTCAACAAATATCTCATAAGCTCATGCTTTTCATCAGTTCTTCTCTTATCTTCCATTCTTCTTCCTTTAAAGAAAAGTGTATTATCCAGGACTCGATGAGAACTTGCCCTTTGTAGGATGACAACTATATAGTTGAGGAGGAAATTTGTTCTAGCCAATAAAAAAGCTATAAAGTTGGTGTTCTACTTTACAGAGATAGACCCATTTTCTTTGAAACTTTACCTCTGGAAGATTTCCTGCCTGGGGACCAAGGCCACAAAGTAGCACTGTATTGAACTAAATTCTTAGCTAGACATTCAAAAAATAGAGTGGATTCTGCTACAACCTGCATGCCGGCCAGTTGTGGTTATAACTGCTCCTGGGGTATTTCTTCTCCCCCTTCAATGCCAGGGTTTTTTGAGGCAAACTTCTTTTATTGCAAATTTCCTTGCAATCTCCCAGGGTGTATATTTCTAATCCTCCTGTACTCTGTACAGTGCAGTTTTTGCTTTTTCATAACATGCGATTCCTTTATATGATTTTCAGGAACAAGGATTAATTGGAAAGAGGCAGGAAAAACCATTTTGCTTGTGTGGACTTTGTCTCCATTTGATTGGGGTAGCCAGCTTTGGGGAGGACATCCAGTGCCAACATTAGCTTGATGGACTCTGGGTTTTGTCTTCCGTCTATAAGCCCTGCAAGGCACAACAACCTAACTTCAGTTTCACAAAGAGAAAAAAAAATGCCTTCCAGGCACAAGGCAGCCCTAACAAGTGCTGGACCAAACATCTCTAGGTCCTTATCATGAACATCACATACTTCTTACCAGCTCAAGGAAGCATTCAAAGGAATATAAAAATCTCTTGTCCAGCTTTGACCATTGCTTCCTCAGGAGGGCTGGGATGGTGCTGGTAGGAGGCACCTTGTTTGCTATGTTGCTAGAAACAGAAGTCCTTGTTCAATAAGTCAGAGCAGAACAGGGTGCACCACTTATTTCTAAGAATTTCCATGGATTTTCTTCATGCAGTACCTCTAGAAGACAACTTTTCTTCAAGCTCATTCCTTCTAAAGAAGCTGACTCTGGGGGTGGGAGTGTAGCCAGAGCAGGTTAAAGAGAGCGAGCAAGATTTGTTTCTTGGAGTGTTGCTTTGCCCCATGAGTGATAAGTGATTAAATAGTCCAACTTCTGCTCATTTGCCTCCAACCTCTTTTTCCCTTCCCTGGTCTCCCTTCCTCTCAGAATTCAAGAGAGAAGCAAGTTAAGATTAATGGACTGTCACCTAGTTATGTAAAATCATTTCTCCCTTTGTGTCTAAGTAGACACATTAGGATGTGTCATATAAAAACCACAACAGGTAAACATTTCACCTACATTTTCATTGACCCCATCAAAAGAAAATATTAACTTGCCTCTGATGTTTTCTGCAAGAATTGCCATGGGAAAAAGAAGAACTAAGGAAAATTGTTAGAGCTGTAGGTTGCATTTATACAAGAGGGATCTAAAACTTTATACATACCTGAAAAGGGAAAAGTATCCTCCCAAAGCCTAGGCTCGTTCATTCCTCTCTCATCTCCTGGTCCCTCTGCCCATTCATCTATACCCTCACTAATTCAGTCAACTACCCACCCATCAAGCTATCACCCATAAATTATCCCCTGCCATCTACTCATTGACATCAATCCACCCTTCAACTATTTATTTATCCAGTCACTATTATATCCATCAATATATTTTTCATTCATCCCTATTTTTTCAATTCACACATTTGCTCACCTATCTATTCATATATTCATTCATCTATACTTTACCTCCACTCATTTATCCATGTACCTATCAACTCATCTTTTGATCCATTCATAAATCTATTCAAAAAATATTTTTGAGCATCCAGTATGTACCCAATGTTGAATTGGCCTGTGTGTGAAGACAAAGGTAAGTGCCACTACAATTTAAGGCAAAATGTGGCAAGTACTTTATGTAAACAAAGTATTCAGAAGAATCTGAGAGTGGAACAATTAGTGTTTCATGGAAAGAAGTATAATGAAGAGAAATGATACTTGATTTGACACTTAAATCATATGCAAATTTAACAGGTGGAAACTGAGTGAGTTGAGTTGGGGCTTCTGGAGAAGATACAGTTCCAGGAGTCTTGATTCTCAGGGATCTCTTTCTTCTCAGCCAGATGAACTTCCCCTCCCATTCAACTATTTTGAACTGCCTTTCTATCCATAGGACTAACAGTGTCTTGATTCTTAGAAAGTCTTAGATTCACCTATTTGATGAGTGTCAATATCATGTAATGATTAGGAGTTTGAATTCTGAGTGAGATGGAGCTTTGTTGAAGGTGATAGTTAATGCCTCATAGGAATGTCAGATAGAATTTAAAACATTTGCATATTAGAGGTGCTCATTAAATGGTTCTAATTTTTAGTTTTTCTGTAAGATCATCAGTAATTGGTCATGTGGGCTTTGAATGAGGCAAAACTGATTCCATCCATTGTGTATTCCTGGCCCTGGTCACCAACATGCCCATTCATAACTTCATAAATTATTTAATTTACTTATGTAATAAACATGTAATGAATAGCTACTGCGTGTCAGAGTCTGTGCTGTCCATTTTACATGATATCTTCCAATCCTGAATCCTATTAGTGAAGCAGGATTATCTCTATTCTAAAGAATAAGTAAATACAGATCTCTAAAGTCAACCAATGAGTAAGAGGTAAGCAGGCACTCAAGTCCCTATTTATCTAATAACAGAGGTAATAATACTGCTACTTACTAGCTACTTATGCTGAAGTCTTTCTATTCCTTATCTTACTCTAGTCCCCAGAATACTGCAACATAGATACCATTACCTCCATATTAGAGAAGGAAAAGCTGTGAATTGGAGACTTTATGCTATTTGCCTGAGGTCACAGAGCTAGTAAGTGGCAGGACCCAAGTCTCTCTGCCTCCAAGTCCATGTAATGGCCACAGTGTCTATTCATTCAAGTCTTGTAGGAGAGGTGAGGCATGAAGCATCATTGTGATATTGGCTGGAAAAGGTTAACTGGACAACAAAGGACAGGTACAGGGAGATCGCATCTGGCTCAGCAACCCTGGGAAGACTTGCAACAGGAGAAGGCATTTTGGCTGGGCTTTGCAGAGAAGGCAGATTACCATATTCTAGAAGAAGTAGCACTGGGCATCCCAGATTTTGAGACAAGAAGTAAGGAATCTCACCAGTAAGTATGAAAATGTAACCTGTAGGACAATGGGTGAACAAGCAGGTTGGGTTGGAGGCAGGCATCTAGGGGTCAGGCACCCCTCACTTCTGCTTATATATTTCACAGGTTGCTCTGTAGAGTAGAAATCTTGAATACGTCAACTAATCAAAAAAAGAAAACAGGCAAGAAGATACATTGTAGTTATTACAGAGGGTGAGATAAGAAGAAAATGATTGCTTTCTCCCTTCTGCTTCTCTGTTTTCCTTCCTGTTGAATGTGAAGTTCAAGGCTTCTTGACAGTAAAGGTGTTCCAATTAACAACCAGAGATGGCTTTAAAGAAATGGGAAATGGAGTGGTGGAGCTAAGCAAGAGAATTAGAACTGGCACTGGATTCCGACTGCCTGGGTTTTGAGTCTCACTTTTGTTGCTCACAGGCTGTTTAACTGTAGGCAAATGCCCTGAACCTCTGAACCTGTTTCCTCCTCTTTTGAAGGGGGGGGCAATGATACCCACCTCGTAGGAATGTTGTTATGATTACAGACGTGTACCTAAGCTATGGTAGTTGTTCAGTCCATATTAGCTCTGATCCTTCAACACTGGAAGAAATAATGTGACACAAAGGAAACAAGATGGTGCTTTATAGGGAAGGCAAGGATGACAAAAGCCCCATGGCCTTCCTAGGGGTGATGACCTTTCTTCTCCCATGTTTCTACCCATTTCTGCCCACATGCTTCTTGTAGCTCTGACTGTGATTGGATTTGGAGCATTGAGCGTTTTGAACCTTTCTGTAGCAGTGAAGGACTCATAAAGCCATCCTTTCTGGTATATCATAAACTGAGCTACATTTGGGGTTTCCAGGTGAGATTGCCATGTGGGAAGCCCCGTGCTCACACTGGAATGGTGACATAAAAGGCAGCAGATGTGAGGGATGCTGTGGCCATGGCTCTCTGCAGTTGGGGTGGGGACACAGAAAGGCCGTTGGCTGGGCGGCGGCTGAGTTGTGCTGTGTGCCTGGGGCCTGGCTCTGGTCTCATTGGCTCCAACACCTGTCACTGTAATGTCTTCTCACGTAAAATGTTCATTTCTGCTCTAGCATTATGTCACCTGGTCTATAAATTCATCTAGAACTTCGGGATTCTTCTACTTCAACATGAAGACTTCGTGTTGGCTGTAGTTTAGGGTGAATGGAAACAAGTTGGCTTCTCCCCATCACCCACTCCAGGGCCAGCACCCCAGAAGATGCTCTGCTGGACCAGAGCCACTTTCAAGGGCCCCCTCAGGCTGTCTTTTTTTTTTCCTTCGCGTTCTTCTCGCACAGTCTTCTACCAGGATACTCTGTAAATATATGGAGGAAGAAAGGATGGAGGGAAGAGAGAAATGGGGAAGAAAAGAGAAAGGTTGAGAAGGGAGACAATAGGGGAAGGGGAAGAACAGATAACACATTGTTTTTTCCTTAAGATGCCACGAACCCTCTCTCTCTCTCGTGTCCATGAGGCTGAAAGTGAAGAATTCTGAGACAGTAGAAACGTGATGCAAGGAAGCTGTATCCCCAAGTAAACATTTGGGGAAGCGCTACCCACTTGATCCAGTTGACATTTATGGGACTGCGAAGGAGTGAGGAATAAACTTCTGTTGTGTGGCACCCCTGAGATTTATTTTGGAATTTGTTGTTTCAGCAATGAGTGTTAAATATCCTGACTAATTAAAGCACCTACAATATGCCAGTTCACGCCCAACATATTCTGCAGTCAGGAGGCTTGGGATTGTTTACACACAGCCTGTAATGAGCTGTGAGTTTCCTCTCCCACTCCCCTTCCTTGTCTCCTCCCCTCCCCTCCCCTTATTCCTTATTTCCTCATCTCTAAGAATCTAAATTTTGTGGACTATGGTTCTTCTAACTCTGTACCCCTGAAAGCTGATGTTCCCCAGATCATTTCCCCTCTGCAACCTGCCTGTGCCTAGAGGTCACTTGGTTATAACGACATGCCATCTCCCCTATAGTCTCCAGGCCCCTCTGGGGCAGGGAAGGTGCCTCGTGAATGGGTGTCTCATCACGGTTTCTAACACATCACTGGGAACCCTCTGGGAGTGACTGTCAGAGCCCAGAAATACAACCTTTTCACACCAGCCAATCCTGGGTTATGACCTTACATTTGTAGGGACTTTTGCAGCTCATATACTCTGTACACATACCGCCCAGCCCCCTAGTCAGTTAGGGAAGGCAAAGATTATTGTATATATATGACAGATGAGGAAACTGAGGCACAGTGAAGGGGAAGGGCTTTTCTTGGATTGCTCAGGGTGTAGGTACTGGAGCAGGTCTTACCCTCCAGGCATTCTTGCCAGGTGTTATTCTCTCTGTGGTCAGGTGATATGCACACAGGGTGACCTCCATCAACCCTGATGGTAGGCTTCATCCCTATAGGTCTCTGACACTCTGGATTATCATAATTCTGCCTGGAATAAGTGACTTGTTAAGTGCTAGGAAGCTCTGCGTAACTGGCTGTGACTTTTCCCTGGAAATTCCTCTGCTCTGATCCTCACTACAGTCTCCTACAGTCATGAAAGCTTGGTACGTGGGTTCTTCTAATTTTTTTTAAAAAAAGATTATTTATTTATTTATTTATTTATACAAGCACTGGGTACAGACAGAAGTGCGGGTGAGTCAAAGAATTTACCAGAGACGTGGGTTCTTCTTAAAGAAAATCTAGGTGGGCACATTCCAGGTACTGGTTAATGGTGAAGAGGTGAAACCAAGGCCCAGGAGGCACAGAAGCCCGAAGAACAAGAACACCTGCACTGCCTACACTACTGGCAGAAATTGGGGACTCCCATGGATTAGACGTCATCAAGGGATTAGACATCAATGGGATTAGACATCATGGGATTAGTCGTTATCAAGGCAAAACTCATGTAAATCCCAGTGGCTAGGGAACAGCCTCACCACTACCTACAACGCATAAGGAATTTGCTCTTAATTAAACAACAAAAATACATTAATGATTTGCTTTACTGAAAGATTAAATTCATTTCAATGTAATTCCTATGATAATATCACTCTCACTCTCTTGCATCCCAATATGCTTCCCTGAGAGGGTAAGACAAGGGGGGAGGTCCTAGCAGTACCATTGCACATGTCCCATTTTGTCTAGAGCCTAAGGGAAGGTGCCGGATGTGGCAGCCTTTGTCCCAGACTGTCCAATAAAATATAACATGAAACAGACACATAATTTCAAATTTTCTAGTAGCCACATTAGTAAAACATAAACAAGCAGGGGGGAATTGATTTTAATAATATATGTTACTTAGCCCAATATATCCAAATGACTATCGTGGCAATGCGGAATCAACCTCAAATGCTATTAGTGAGATAATTTATATGATTCTGTCACTTTAAGCCTTTGAAAACTGGTGTGTGTTTTATACTTACAGCCCATCTCAATTCAGCAACATTTCAAATGCTCAGTAGCTACTTGTGGGTTAATGTCTACTAAGCTGGACATCAGAGCTCAGAGCTCTGCCTCTGGAAGGAACAAGCAGGAACGGGCAGGGTGAACATCCTGGCATGTTCTCGAGTGCCCTGGTTAGTACGTCTAAACTTGTGACCTCTCCTACTTTTCCTTTATGAGGGCGCTGTCATTGTACATAGAAACAGAGCAGGCCTCATCAACCAGGCTGCACAGAACAGTGGCTGGCTGGAGAAGACATTTAGAAGGTTCCAGATGTCTGTCCCACCTGTCACCTGCCAAAGCTGCAGGCTGTCTGAGGATAGTTTTGCTGCGTGGCCCTGCCATCCCCATCTGCCCGCTCACTTCTGCACAGGAGCTCATGTTGTTCTTCCCTGCAAGTTCTCTCAGGAGCTGACTCTCCCTCCTCCTCTCCCCTCCACGCACCCCACTTTGAGCAGAAGCAAGAAAGGAAGCCCTTGTTATTTCAAATGGGGCTTGACGCAGCTCCACAAAGAGTGTAAAATCAAACCATTTTCACAGGCAATCACACCCGGGCAGTTAAAACAAACTGAGAACTCAATTATAGCCCATTACTGTCGGATTCAGTGTTCCCTCCCTGTCCACACCTCTGGTTTCTGGGAAAGGGGATGGGAAGAGGCAAAGTACACCCATCCTACACCTGCTAATAGGCTGGACCCCAAAAAGGCCTTGTTTGTCTCATCAAACAAGGGAAAAGCTTTCCCCAAAGGGAAAGTCTAATCAATGATTCTACTGCTACTTAAACAGCTGAAAGGTAAGGCTGTGTTCAAAATAGATAATGAACTCAGAGTGATAAACCTGAAGCTGAACCATCGTGAACAGTGGGAGTTTAGGAAGTTGGGGTCAAGGACCTTCTTCCAAGATGGGGATGAAGTCCAAACACATCCCCTCCCACGTGACTCCAGTGTCTGGCAATCCCATGAACGTTTGCCCTAATTGCTCTGCCTTCCCACCTCTTATGGTCACCGGGACCATGAGAGCAGGTGTGGCTGGTGGAAAGTGGGTTCTCTCTTGAGGCTGTTACCCTCATTTTGCAAGTGGCCCAGGATTGTTCAATACAAGAGAGGAGGAATTTCCCTGCAAGACCAGATTCATGCCCTTTCCAGCTTGAACATTCTTCATCTATGCAGCTTCTCTAGTCAATGAAAAACTGCAGGATCGTCTCCATCTGTGTGGCATTTCCACAGTAAAATAATCATGATAATAATGGTCATTCATTCACTCATTCATCATAGCTCCTCCATTGGGTCGGTCAGATACCACGCTGGGGAAATGCAGTCAAAAAAAGCCAATAATAACAAGAACACAATCAATCACTTACAATTCACAATTCCCACCTCAAGCCTGTGAGGGATGCATAGTCCCCGTGTATCACACAAATAAGGAAACAGAGGCTTTCCGGGTAAATTGCCTCCTTCAAATCACCCCACTAGTAAGCTGTGGACAAAGGGACAACTCAGATATGCTGATGTCTCTGAGAACCCAGAAGACATCCTTGCAAAATAAAATGGCTTAGTGTGTGAGGACTGTGGGGTTTCCAGAGATAGTAAGTCCTATGTTGGCATGAAAGGCAAAAATTCTGAAAAATAACCCTTTTCCACGTGGAAAGTGGGGAATAAAGTATGGGGCGGGGGAGAGAGAGAGAGAGAGAACAAGATCAAGGGAGCTCACAGATTTGTGATTATCGGTGGTTCTGGGGAAGAGGAGAGCGGACTAACTTGTAGTAAATAAAGGGTTTTTCTTTTGGGGTGCTGACAAGGTTTTGCAACTAGATAAGGGAGTTGCACAACAATGTGAATATATTAAATGCCACTAGATGTCCACTTTAAAGTGACTCATTTTATGTTATGTGAGTTTCATTCACTTCAATAAAAAGAAAAAGAACAGAAATCCCCAGTCACGTAGACTCCAAAACCTGCGGGCTTTTTGTTTGGCCCTGTCCATGGTGCTGCTCTCACTTGTTTCTGACCATGGAGTCAGCACCAGCATTGGGCCATCTCTGTGGGAGAGAATGAAATTTAAATGTAAATATCCTTAAGAATATCTTTTTATTTTCTTTCTTGGCAATAAAGACATTTAATGAACTCTTAACCCCTTCCTAGCACTTAATTTCCAACGTTTAACCTAGAATGAGAAATTTCTTTCTTTACAGAATTGCTGGCACGGGCCAGAGGCTTGGGGGTGCTTTAGAAAGGAGAGGCAAAGAGGTCAAAACCCAGATGAGAAAGGGATAGGGCCAAAGAGAGAAACTGAAACCAATGTGGACACAGCCACACTCCCTAATGGAAAGTAAACTTTTCTCGGGTCAAGGAACGTGTCTTATTCATCACCAGCAGAGCCTGTTATAGAATCTAATTCATAGTAGCACTCAGTACATATTTGTTTAAGAAATAAACTATAAAGGAAAATACATTTGGGTTTCATCCTGCTGACCTAACTCGTGAATCATCACACACAGGAAAAGTCAGTGCTTCTTATACCATAACTAATTGAGTTCTTTTGTTCATTTAATTCATTCATCAGTTCATCCACCTTCTTTTTATTTAATATTCTACAAGCTTGTATTGATGTGGCAGCCACTATTCTAGAAACTGTGGCTACAGATATGACGGAGAAATCATCTCTGACCCCCAGAGAGGACAGGAGCAGATGAACTGGAGCTGAAGAGGTAGGCAGAAGCATCTTACAGAGATACAAAGAGGGGCCAGTGCAGAGGCAAGGTTTCCTGGGCTCACCAACACAGAAGGAGGCTTGTTATGGCAAGGGGACATGGATGGGAACCATTACAAGCCCCAGGGCAAATGGAGCTACAAGGGGGAGATACAAACTTGAGGACCCAAATCCAGGCAACTCCAAGAACAAAATGAGTAAATATGATACAAACTTGAGGACCCAAACTTGAAGACCCAAACTTGATACAAACTTGAGGACCCAAATCCATGCAACTCCAAGGACAAAGTGAGGAGTAAATATGAAGGGGGTAAAGATCCAAAGTAACAGCAAAAGTTGAGCTGTGGCATCCCGTGCTCCTTGGGGTGTGGGCTGCCTGGATCAGAGGTAGGTCTGCCTGATATGAAGAAGCAGCTATAGTGATCACAGGCTGTGGAAGGCAGAATGGCCATCCCAGCTCCACAGTCTCCATGGGATTGGCCAAGTCCTGCTTTCCAACATTAGAGCAGCTCAGTCTCCCCATCTGTCCCATCCTGCCCCCCTCAACTCCATCAGGAGTGTTGATCCCAAGACCATTCCCCCCAAAAAACTCGGCAACATGCATCTCTGTCTCAGAGCTTGAGTCCCAGCATGTCTGATGTAAAATACTTCCTCCTTCTTTTTTTCCCTCCTCTTCTTGCTATTTGCAGACCATGTGCTTTGTCCCACAACAATGTTCTGAGTATTTGATAAAGTTATTTTAATCCTTAAAGCTATAACTCAGGCTAGTTATTATTTACCATCTTAAAAAGAAGAGACTCAGACATTAAGTAGTACACACCTACCCAAATCAAAAAGCAAGAAAGAGGTAAAGATGGTAGAAGAACCTGGGTGTACAGGAGAATTCAGTGCCAGAGGCATCTTGTTTATTGCATTAAATTGCACTGATTACTCTTGGATCTGACCTTGGGACACCAGCTCTACCTTTGGGCTTGAGTTAGCAGTCCCCTTGGATAAGGAGCCTTGAGCTACTTTTGATGCCTTGGGGGACTTTTCCTGTGCCTTGTCCACTGCAGTTCTGGCTTAGCTCCATCCTTTGTCCCAAGTGGGGGCAGCCCACAGACCCTGCAGCTTGGAACTGACCCTACTCATCATCCTAAAGAAGGAAAAGGCTCTGGTGTGGCCCTGTGGCCTTTCCTCTTTGACACTATGTGACATTCTTCTGGGACCAGCATACTTTCTTGCAACACCAAGATCCCTTCCTGCATAAGTCCTCACACAACCTATTATCCTAGGGGCTTGTCAGACAGGTCAGGGAATGGCCAGGGACCTGGCTCATTTCTGTGCTTAGATCCAGGTTCGTCAAACTGGCTCAGACAATAAGCATCGTCTAGAAATTTATACCCACATAGTCTCTGGGCATGAGAGTTATAACTTTGAAACACTATCCTACTTGCTACTTCGTGCAAGCTAATATAGGAGAAAACTTTATGTCCCAGCATGACATAAATGCTGCCACAGCATTGCTTAAAGAAGCAAAAGAACAAGGAACAATTGAAATGTGAGATAAGAGCAGTACAGTTAACTAAATGTGAGCAGAGTATTCTCATAAAAAATCATGTTTTCAGGGCCTCCCTGGTGGTGCAAGGGGTTAAGATGCAACCTATAAAGCTATCCACAGCCTCTGCAGCATGAGTTCGATCCCCAGCCTGCCAGGGGAGAGCCCACATGGCGCAGCAGACCTCTCCTGTCTCCCTGCTGCTCCCCTCAGCAGTACTTCAGTCAGTCTGCCTGTTCTGTTCCCCACTCTGTCTCTGGTGAAGCCTCACCCCCCACACACACACCTCTGGCCTGTACCCCAGCTGTTGTATGCATAAATAAATAAATTTTTAAAAAATCATGTTTTCAAATCTTTAATGACATGGAAAATATCTCAAAATATGCTAAGTAACAATAGATTAATAAGCACTTTTATTGAATTTTGTCACTACTTTTTGATATAAAACTGTTATATCTATTTGGGGAATTTTGGGGTTGTATGTATTGCTTTCATTTTCTTCTTCATACATTATTATATTTTTCAAATTTTGTGCAAATGATGGGATCTACTGTTGTCTAGAAAAACAACTATTCAAAAAGTTACTATAAAGTCATTTTTTTAAATTACTGTCAAAAAATACTCCCTGGAAAATGTGATTTCAGAACTGGGTATGAAAGGACAAGTAGGAGTTTACTCTGAGAAAAATGGGAGGTGGCCATTTTAGGAAATAATGTGAAACGTTTTTTACAGGCCCATATTACTGTATTTTTCCTCAAATTGTGTTTGTTGAAGTAAAGCAAGTGTACATCTTTGTATCTAAAAAATGACTGCAAAAGTAAAATGGACCCGATTAAAGGAGTATTTAGTTTTGTGCTTAAGGAATTGACAGTTCAGATTTTAAGGAAATGGGAGCAGTTGGGGGCTCCCTGGCAGTGTGGAGGAGTGTGAAGGGGGGGAGGGGCTGATGACTCAGCAATTCAGCATAAACGCACTTGGAGCTCAACAGTTTGATGAACTGAATAGGCAGAAATGCTGTAATGAGTCACAGTGCAATTATTTATCTTTATTTAGCACTGATGCTAAGCCCTTAACCCTGATTTAGGCACTAGGAATAATACGTAACATCTTTACAAGTCATATTTCATTAAATGCATATGCAACTTGCCAAATACAGGCCACAGAGTAGGAATGATACTTTAGGGCCTCCCTGGGAGAGCAGGGATTAAAGACAGCACTATTAAGCACAAGTACGATTCCCCAGCCAGCCAGGGAGGTGACACACATGGCATAGCAGACCTCTCCTATCTCGCCCGCTGCTCCCCTCAGTGGTGTATTTCAGTAGATCTGCCTGTTCTGTTCCCCACTCTGTCTCTGGTGAATCCTCTCACCACCCCTCACCTCTGCACCTCTGGTCTACACCCCAGCTCTTGTATGCATAAATAAATATTTTTTTATAAAAGAATGATACTTTAAAGAAATTGCTGGGTGATATGATCCAATTATGTGACTTACTATAAAAGCAGGAGTCCTAAGACCTTTCCACAATGTCGACATAATTTGTGACATAATTATGAGTGTGGACAGCTGTTTACAATGGCGGTGCCATTGTACAGATTGGACTACCCAAGGCCGAGGGAGCCACGTGACTTAGTGACCCATGGGGAATCACTCTATGAAGTTTCAGAACTGTAGCAAGTCCTTCTGTCAGCCTTTTTGGAGGAGAGGAATAAAAGAATAATAATATCACTGTCATTATAAAATCATTTTAGGGGTAATTTCAGCTGAAGAATCTTTCCAGCTGGCTAAGGAAACTTCCTTCACAACTATAGTTTAATTGCAACTCCCTTTAAATGTCATCCATCCTGTTTTATTGTCAATGCAAATATTTTTCACTTTTTAAAAAAGATTTATTTATTTATGCATACAAGAGCTGGGGTACAGGCCAGAGATGGAGGGTGAGAGGATTCACCAAAGACAGAGTGGGGAACAGAACAGGCAGATTGACTGAAACACACTGTTGAGGGGAGCAGCGGGCGAGGCAGGAGAGGTCTGCTTCGCCATGTAGGTTGCTCCCTGGCCTGTGGGGATCGATCTCGGACTGCAGAGGCCATGGATTGCCCCATAGTGCGCTGCTTAACCCCTTGCGCCACCAGGGAGGACCAATATTTTTCACTTTTTAAAAGGATGCTACAAAAAGCCTCACATGAGAAAAATAAATAAGCTGAAAAAAGTTTCCCCAACGAGTTCAGCAAAACATCTTAGCTTAAAAAAAAAAAATGATTCTGCAAAGCTTTACCTTCAAGGGAGGAGGAAATAAGTGATTTTGTTGTGTGTGTGTGTGTGTAATGCAATTTTTATAAGAACAGATTTGGCATCCAGACTGCTAAGCTCAAAGCCAAGCTTTGTCTGCTCTGAAGCCTTTGCAAGTTTAATCACCTGTCTGTGCCTCAGTTTCTTTGTAAAGCAGCTGCAAGTTCAGCTCTTCTTGGGTCTCCAGACTGTCAGCTTACTCTACAGATTTCGGACCTGTTGGCCTCTGCAATCATGTGAACAAATTTCTTAAAATACATTGACCGTTTGATAGCTAGACTTGATAAATAAGATTGTCTATCCATCTATCTGCCATCCAGATACATACGTGTATATTCTATTGCTTCAGTTTCTCAAGTGATGACTAACATGGCGGTGGGGGATGGAGGGTGGAGGAGACACCTCAGTCACCATTAGAAGTTCCTGCTCCACCTTCAAGATTTAGTACAGATATTACCTCCTATGTGATGTTTCCCTGGTGTTTCAATCTCAAGTTATATGTGTTTTCTCATTATTGATAATTGTTTCTATATATTTCTTGGAGAATTAGGATGACTTCTTACTTATATTTACATGCCTAGTGCCAAGCAGAGATCCTGTTCTATTGAGAAGTTCACTAAGCAAGATGACAGCATGAACACAATAATCCCTCAGGACAGTGCTGCCTCTCAGTCACTCTGAATACACATAGTGCCTGAGGGATTGCTAGGTTTTCACTAAATTTTAGTTAAACTCAACTAAACTACCTTATTGTCTAGCAGTAGTTGGATTTACCTTAAGGGCTATATCAGGAGCTAAATTATGCTCCCCCATCAGTGTCTGTGTTGACCTAACTCCAAATACCTTACAGAGTTAAAATGAGGTCCTCAGGCTAGAGCCCCTAATCCAATATGACTGGCATCCTTATAAATAGGGAAAATTTAGACATATAAAGATGCATAGAGAGAAGACAGTGGGGAGAGACAGAGAAGGAGCAGGTAGATACCTATAAGGCAAGGAGAGAAAACTAGAACAGATCCTTCCCTCTCAGCCAGAAAGAGCCAACCCAACCTATCTTGATCTTGGACTTTAAGTCTCCTGAACTGAGACAGTAAATTTCTGTTGTTTAAGCCAATCGGTTTGTGATCCTTTGCTCCGGCAGCCGTAACAAGCAAATACAGGGTCTATCCCCACCCAGACATGCATCTTTTTCAATTTATCTGAACATTTAGCCAGCATAATAGATCCCTCCAAGTCTTAATATTTAAGAGAGAAGCTGGAAAGTTAAGTCACCGAGATGTCACAAAACGTGACTAGCTGGCTTCCTGTTAGCTTCCTTGCTTCTTACCACAACCAGATAGTGAATTCTCTCCGAGAGCAATGCCTGGCACATAGTAGGCATACACAGCTTTTGTTGAAATGAGTGAACAGATAACAGGCGGGCCTTCTGTGGCCTGCCTAACTCCCTCAGTTCAGCCTCTGTATTCCACCCTAGTCCTAAGCCCCTTTGAAACTGTTATTTATTCCTTACCAGGTGCCCTGATTCATTAGTGGTTTCCATTAAGGCTATGGTTGAAAAGACACTTTCATTTGAAACCCTCAAGCATGGTATTTTTTGTTGGCTGGCTTCTCCTGCTCTGAAATAATTACTTTTTTTGAGGTGCTGAACTTTCTCATGTTTGTCTCTCCTCCCTGACAGCCTTTTCTTTGATCCTTTCTAGAAGGATTTGCCCAGGTCCATTTAGTAATGCCAAAGGATCCTAAAGAAAAATAAATCATCGACTAGAGTGGCTGAAAAAGATTCTGGGAGATGCTTTTGTCCAAACACTTCACTTCCAGATGAAGTCAGTGATCAGACTAAGTCACGTGAGTGGTCATAGTAGTGCTGATCAAAGTATTAACATGAGTGTTTGTAACACGCTTTACCATTTGCCAAGAATTTTTTCATTCACGTGGATTTATTTCATGTCATACCTTACATAGACTGAGGTAACTTGGAGATTAACAATGGTCTGTGACCCCTGATATCAGGAGTCTTGGTCAAAATACTGCCATCACCACTTCTATTTTGCTACGAATTTTGTTAGGTTTCATCTTTTGTTAGGTTTCCCATTTACCACTGTTCTTGTAAGTACAGTTTCTTCAAGAACTTCACAGAGAAGGGGGTTACCAGGACAAGGTTAATATCTGGGTATTCCCAGCTTCCTGACAACAGTACCAACACAATCTTGTCCCAGTTATAAGGCAAATAATTTCCAGTCTTACTAGATACAACCATTTATCTAAAGGTTGAATGTTGTCATTAGGTGTCCTGGAAACATTCATACAAATTGTCTCTGCAGACTCCCAGGACAAAGACTTCTTCACCTTACAAAGCCACTCCCTCCCACCCTCCCACCCATCTTTGCACACCTGCAACAGATAAGGAGGTCTTGTGTGTGTCAAGCCAAGTCTGACCTGCTGTCACTTCCATCTCATGGCCCTATTCCTATTCCGAGGGTGAAAATGAAATGAATTTAACAAGCCTATTCCCTTGTTAGTGCAGCAGCTCTTCAACTTGACTACAATTCCCTCTAGTTATGTCAAGGTCTGATAATCCACGGGAAGGAGATATTCCCATGTGTTGGCTGTTTCTCTGTAATTGACTTTTCTGCTCAGTGCTCAGCTCAGACGGGCCACTGTTGATCTGCTGATCTGAGATCCCCTCTGTGTACACAGCCAAATGGAGCGGAACAGCTAGGGTACAGGTAATGGCTGTGGATGGAAGTTATGGCTCCTAATATATCTCCACTTCATTTGTCATGAAATAGCCAATGATCAGGGTCCTCATGGAGACCTGGATTTGATATCCAATCACCTTAACTTTACTGAATATGGAGTGTACATGCAAATAGCACACTTGTCTGGGTGCCAGGTGGTCAAGTGGCTCTTGGTATCTGGAGTATCGATATAAACACACAGAGACAGTATTAGTGCATCACAGCAAGCAGGGCGCCTTCCCACATCTCTAATTGTGAGAGCTAGAGTGGAAAGCACAGAGGAGCAAGAGCTACTGGCTCAAATCAGTACCTGATTCAAATCCTGCCTCTACTAGTCCCTGTCTTTTGTGCCCACAGGCCCAACTCCTCCATTGCCGGATGTCATTTTCTTCCTCTGTTTGCAAACCAGAGAACCCACAAGGTTGCTTTTAGGCTAAGACAAATGAAGGATCTAATGTAGTGTTTGACACGTAAAAGATACTTAAAATATAAGTCATCTTCTTCAATTTTTCAGTTTACAAGGCGTTTTTTAAATAGATTACCCAATGACACCTAGGATCCATCTGATCTAATTTTCAGCTTTAGGGCAGGGCCATTGCATATATGTAAATATATTCTATTCTAGGAAGAAAAAAAGGTGTAGAAAAGATTGTTCAATCTCATACTTGAAAAGTTCTCTGTTTTACCCAGCCTTCATTATTCATGCTTCTGTCTCTCCATCCACAAAATGCTTAGGTTGAATTAGAGGATCTCTAAGGTCTCACACTCTATTCTTACTCTCATCTATTATTTGTATAGCAGTCTAGAGCTATTTTTATTCTGTTCTTGAAGGAGAAAGTAAGGGGAGAACTAACAGTTCTGGAGGATCCCCTCACCTCCTGGGTTTCTGTTAGTTACTCCACTTCCTCTTATTCAGACTCACAGCCGTTCTGTGAAGGAATTACAATTATTCCTTTCTCATGGGCAGATTTAGGAGGTCATAGAGATGCATAAATTGGTCAATCACTCATGGTGAGTAAGTGGCAGAGCTTCCTACATTCTGCTTACTTCCAAAGTCTTTATTCTGTGCAGGCTACACTCTGAGGGTTACCACATACCTTTTTTCACCACTATTAAGTTATTCGTTAGTTCCACTTTCTACAAGTGTTCTATGACTTATTTCCAAATAAACCATTCCATACCACCAGTTGATCCATTGAATTTCAGAAGCTGGACATCCTGGGTCTATTGCCTTTGGAGTAATAGTCAGAGTAAATGTAGGGCCTACTGAGTGGATCAGCTGGGTCCAGAGTGACTCTGAGGTCAAACCTTCCTGGACACCCTAAATAGATCTACTAGCATTTGCACTGGTAACCTTTTTGCTGTCACCATCCAGGACAAATGGACAGTCTTAACAGATAAATCCCCTGTCCCAAGGGCTATTCTAAAGAAGTGGTGAATATACAAATAGGCAGGGATCCAGTGAGGAAATTTATGAGATAAAATTTGAAAAGGCTTTGGATGTCTAATCAGATTTAGGTCAAAATATGTGTTTCTTCACTCTAGGAGTGGCAAAATATTATCAGGGTCCAGTGAAAAATAAAATTATAGAGTCCCAAAATTATTTTTTATGTATTTTTTTCAGTCCCCAAATTATTAAGGATTTCAAGGTTGTTAACAAGAACATTAAGCCAAAAGGTAAGGCCCCTTGGAGCACACGTTTCTATACATCTGTAATAGGCCACATATCATAAAGTTGAACCTGCACTTTATGGTCAAATGCCTTGTTTGTTTCATAGTCAGAACACATTATTAGACATGCTTTACTTTGGATCTCAGCTCTTTAATTCAACAGCTGGGTCAGTTTTGAGCAAGTAATCTAAAGACTCATTTTTCTCACCTGTAAAATGAGAACAATTACATCTTCCACACAGAGCTATAGTAAGGATTAAATGAGACAAAAACACCAAAATTACCCATCAGGGTAAATGCTCAGAACTGGTGCTGGCATATGTCTGTAGACACTTCAGATTCTCCAAATGACCTCAGTGCTTAGAAGCACAAGCATGTTTCATGTGCCTTTGTACCTTCCCACTCTATTCCCAAGTACCTCACACCATTGTTTTTCACCTATTTGGACCTCACTGGAAAATAAATACATAATATTTACATGAATGGACGTTGAACAACTGGTGAAGTGCTTGAGACATAATAGGTGCCTCAGATTAGAAAGATGATGATGATCCGGAAGGTGATGATAATCCATTAAGCTGTAAGAGCTGTCAGGTAGTGAACCACATGTATTTAATTTCCTACTGTATAATCAACCCCAAATATAATGTCCAACACTTAGCAGATATTCAATTTGTTTAATGGATGGATGATTAATGATAGTATCCCAAATGTAGATGAGAACATGGACTCAAAGGAGGAGAGGCTTAACCTACTACTCAGAGATACAACAGCCCCTTATGTACTCATATGTGTTAACTTATGTTCGGAACAATCTATGAACTAAATAATACCATTTTAATCCCATCATAGAACAGAGAAAAGATACAGAGTCCCAAGACTTAGAAAGCCAAACCCTTCACTTTTACTCTACTTCTAAATTGCTCTTTGAGGGCCTCCTCTGGTGGCACAGTGGGTTAAGTGCAGCGCTGTGAAGCTGTGCGTGGCCTCTGCAGTGTGGGTTCAATTCCCGGTCAGCCAGGGAGCAACCCACATGGTGCAGCAGACCTCTCCTGTCTCACCCGCTGCTCCCCTCAGCAGTGTGTTTCAGTCCGTCTGCCTGTCCTGCTCCCCACACTGCTTCTGGTGAGACAGAGACCCTCCCGTGCCTCTGTACCCCAGTTCTTATATAAAAATAAATAAATCTTTAAAAAAAAAGATTTAAAAATAAATAAATTGTTCTTTGATCCTGGCCTGTTCTTACCCATTTCTGAGCCATTTTTTTTCATCACATGAAAAATTGGCGGTGGGACTTGTTCTAGAAAAAAATGTACCAACTGCTAGTCCCTAGGTCAGAGCCAGCCACAAGCCTGTGTATGTTACCTGCACATTTTTCTTTTCTTTTTGGCTGCCAATTTTAAACATAAATCTAAAAATAGAATGCCATGTAAAACTGTGGATATCTGTTCTTCTCTCAAAAAATTAGGAGCTCTTGCAACTCTGGGATTGCATTTCCACCTAGCAGTTTGATGGAGCTGAGTATCTACTGCCTTTTTTATACCGGAGATCTAGTCTCCAATGGGCCTTATTGCCTTCTCTGTTCTCTACAGGCATTTTAGTCTACACGCTGTCCTGAATGCCACTTAAAATCAAATTTATTTGAGAATTCAGTGACTAAATTCCAGCTATGTAGGAAACATCTACACCCAAAAGTCAAAATAGGAGCCACTGTTACTGAGGAAAGCATGCTTTTCTATAGAAGCATTAGCTAGACAAACCCAAGTAAGAGCCACACCCCGCAGGGCCACTGCCGGAGGCAGGGCAGTGAGGGGAGAAGGGGTAGCTGCATGGGTTTGAATCTTGCCTGAGCCTCTTAGCTGTATGTCCTTGCCTCAAAATGTTTAGCATCTCTGTATCTCAGTTTTTATACCCACAGAGTGGGATTAAAATGGTGTTATTCACTTCATAGATAATTCTGAACATAAGTTAACACATATGAGTGAAACCTAGTAAGGGGTTAAAATATGTCAGTTACCATGATGACATCCCCCTCATCACCACCATCATCAAGGTGTCATTTGGGACTGTCATTGCTCCAGGGCCTCGAGCAGGGGGACCAGCTCCCCTGGAGGACCATTGTTTCTAGGACTCTTTGATCTTATGGAAATTCATGATAACATTTCTAAAGGATTTTCCAAAAGTGCTGCTGAATGAGTTAGTTTGAATTTAGGTCATCACACCAACAACGCTCCAGGAAAAACTTGAATTTCATTTTTGGTCTCCAACAGACCACAGAAAGAGAGGAGGTTGCTATAAACACCAAGTAGAAAAGGGAATGAGCGTGAACAGAAGAACTTGATCACCCCAACTCTACCCCCAATCCTGGATTCAGAATTTCCAAGAGAAGAGACAGGGCCTCTTTCTATAGGAAGGACTGCCCTCCTCTGTGAGCAATCTGGGCAGTGGATAACACTCCTTTTCCTTACTATTTAAAAATATTTTTTCCCCAGAACCTTTAAAAGTGTACAGATGTGTCAAAAATTCCAGTCCTTTGCATCCTGAATCATTCCTTCCCAGAGGAACCAAAACATGACCTGCTATACCTGCCCTTACCTTCATGGGCCCTGGGAGGTGCATGCCCAGGATGGAGGAATTAAAATAGGGCACCAGGACTGGCAGGTCTGGACTGTCGGCCCCACTCCTCTCTGTGTGGACCTGGGCAGGTTGCTTGTGGCTTCCGAGCCTCAGCATCTTTAACTGTCAAGTGAAAAAGTCTGATCCCCAGACCAGCAGCATCAGCAGCTCCTGGGAACTTGTCAGAGATGCAACAAGTCCCAGTGCCCACCCCAGGTGTGCCGACTCTCGTGCTCTGATCACGGAGCCAAATAATCTGCTTTAATAAGCTCCTCGGGAGGTTCTGACCAGGGCAGAGCTGGACCACCACTGGAATAGTGTGTGCTAAGGGTCATTGCAACTGGTGGCCATTCGGGCAGGCGTGGACATTAGTCCACTGTTCGTCTTACAGGGTCGGGCCTGAACACTGCAGCAACTGTCAAGTCGGTTCCTCCAGGGAAGGGCCTGTCAGTGATCAGTGTCCTGAGCCGGGTTTAGCCTCTTCCGCACACTTGTTATTTTCTCTTCACGCACATTTTGGAACCACTTTCCCTCTCATCTTCTCAACTGCAAGGTCTGATGGGAAGTGAAGATACGCATCTCCCAGATTTCTGGAAACTGAAAGGGGCAACCGTAGACCGTGCCCGGCATAGAGCAGGCCCTGCCTGAGCGGCTCTGCCCCTCTGGGTCTCTGCCTGTTGGTAAAACATTACATTTTCCCTTTTTATTTCTTTTTTTTATTTGTTTGTTTATCTTTTTTTAGAGAAGTATCATTGTTTTACATCCTTCTTATTTTTTTAACAGTATAGGATTTCTCCCCTCAGGAAACTGTAATATTTTAGAGAAAGCTCTTACTTTATCTGGTGGCTCAGGTTTTTCCTGAACCAACTCACGCAGACCAGGCCTGAGGGAGCGGCGCCTCAGAAGGGACTGACCCCCAGGACAGAGTCCACGTTGGCTCTCAGCCCGGGACTTCCGTGCTCGTCTCTCAGGAAGAGCTTCTCTTCAGTTGACGGCACTTCCTGAAAGCGTGTGCACAGCACGGCCATTTCTCAAACAGCAGGAATCAACTTACTCTTTAAGTAAAGCCAAGGCAGAGTGTCCTGACAGGACTTGCACATGATCCCAGAGCAGGGGGTGGTCAAGCCCTGGGGGCAGCAGAGACCCCGTATGCTATGGTTTGGTGGACGTGGCTTCCTGCTCTCCTGCCCACATGTGGGAAATGGCCATCAAGAGCGCTGGCATTTTCTGGCCACATGGTTTGGAAGCCTCTGCCTCTCTTTTCAGTGGTCTTCTTCATGTGTCTCCAAATCCCGGAGGAGGAGAAACAGATTGGGGACTTGAGTCAGAGGCCTCGTCCCTTGGTCTAATCAGAGACACAGGATCACCTTCCAATTACAGCTCCTGGGGAACTGGGTGCTGTTGAGGAAGCTCTTAGGAACTGGGAGGCCATCAGACACTCATTTTGATGGAGACAGGAGAGCGATCTTCTGAATCCTTCAGGAAACCAGGAGTGCTGATGATTGGCAGGAGCATAGTATGATCTAGAACCTTCTGTGTTCAGAAACAGTAATTCCAAAAGGCACCTGCACGCCTATGTTTATAGCAGCACTATTTACAATAGCTGAGATATGGAAACAACCCAAATGCCCAAAAATAGATGACTGGATCAAGAAGATGTGGTACATATACACCATGGAATATTACTCAGCAATCAAAAAAGATAAACACATGCAGCTTGCAGCAACATGGATGGAGCTAGAAGGGATCATGCTCAGTGAAATAAGTCAGAAAGAAAAAGAAAAATATTGGATGGTCTCACTCATAGCAGGAATTTAGAAAACCTAAATAAGGGACCAGGAAAAAGACTAATGAATGCAACTATAAACCAGAGACACACTCCGGGGGTGGGGGGATTAGGGAGGGGAGGGGAGAGGAAGAACTAGAGTCAAAATAAGGGGGTGCAATTGTATGGGGAATATAACCAAAATGAAAATGCATACACTGTGCAAAGATGAAAAATGATGTAAGAATTATATAAAATAAAATATTAAAAAATAATAATAAAAACAAAAATAATAAATAAAAACAGAACCTTCTGTGTTCCCTGTAAATGGTTACAACTTATGATATGAGATGCCCTTTGAAATTTCAATGACAAAAAAGGCCAACTAACCCAACACGGGCCATGGAAATGGAATTTTTGATTCTATAAACAGACCAAACTCCCGTGTAAACAAGACAATGTGGCATGACATAAATTACTATTATGTCCAGTGCATGTTATACTTAATAGCAGTTTATTTGATCTCTGTGTTATGTAAGGCAGTTTTGCTGTGATGAAAACAATTTTTTTTTAGTTTTACAAGAAGTAATTGAATACAGAAAAAAAATTATTTTTACTTAAAGTCAAAACTCAGTGTAATGTTGTACAAAACACTCAGGAATATGAGTCTTTGCTTCTCCAGGCGCAACTGAGCTGTGATGTGGGTTCAGTTCCCTCAGTCGCAAAATGCCATGTTAGACTAGTGACGTCCAGCGTCCTTCTCACCACTGCCACTGTCCAGGTGTTCTAGGCTCTTCTGTGGATGGCAATCCTGTGCCAGGTCAGTAGCTGGGTGCTGGGTCAGGCACTCTCCTGGCAGATAATGAAAGTTACAGGGAGAAGATTTGCAGAGAAAGTTTAATAAAGGATCACTTACAGAGGTGTGGATGGAGTTAAGAGGGCCAGTAAGGGATGGCAAAGCTGCCAGCATGTAGCAACAGGGAGAAGATGTTTCCCTGTACCCTCAGGTGGGGAGGTCACCTGGGGCTGAGGGCAAAGCACAGGGAACAAAATACCTGCATTTGTCTCTTCACCCTTGGGCTCCCGATGGTGTCTCCCACTGACTAAACTCAAGGAAAAAACAGAAAATAAGTTCCCATGGGTACAGATCACCTGTTGGGCAGAGAAAGGCACATACCAGACCGTGTGGAGAGACAAATGAAAGCCACAGGAAAGAGATCAGAAGGAAAGCAATGGGGCTCTCTCCACCCTGGTGCTGTCAGCCCCAGACTTGTATGTTTGTGTGTGTGTGTACATGCACATAGACACACTCATATACATATAGGCATATATATTCACACACATATGCATATATACGTACACACACATTCATATAGCTCATCTCTAACATGGAATTGACTCTGGCTTTGAGAAATAGAAATGTTACAGTCTGCAGCCTGAACCTTGCTGATGAACTTGAACTTCCATCTCCTGGGTTGTGTAGAAAAGCTTCCAGTTTCCTATCTGCCCAGTACCTAGAGGAAGAAGAAGCTTCCTCCCGAGGTACTGGTGCCTGGGATGGTCTTAAGATTTTCCAAGTTTTTGACATATATATATATAGGTATTAGAGTGACTTGGGGTAAGGGCTGCAGCCTCCAGCTAGTGACAAGGTTACCTGTTTCTCAGGATTCCTGGGAAGGTGTTAAGTGAGTCAGCATATATGAAAGTGGCCTAAAAATGACCTGGCACATGATAGATGCTCAGTAATCTAGGGTCAAAGTCCTTGATACCAATGAAAAATAGATTCCTCGGGCCTCCCCGGTGGCGCAGTGGTTGAGCGCTGGGTTGCGAAGCTGCCCGTGGCCTCTGCGGCACCGGTTCGATCCCCGGCTGCTCCCCAGCCACCGGAGGAGGATCCCACATGGTGCGCAGACCTCTCCTGCCACCCGCTGCTCCCCTCAGCAGTGTACTTCAGTCCTTCTGCCTGCTCTGCTCCCCGCTCTGGCTCTGGTGAATTCTCTCACCCTCCCGCGCTTCTGACTGTACCCAGTGCATGTATAAACAAAACAAACAAACAAATATAATAAATAAATAAATAAAAAAAAAAAAATAAAAAAAAAAAAAAAAAAAAAAAAAAAAAAAAAAAAAAAATAGATTCCTCTCTTTTCCTGGTCCCAGTTGTGAGCTACTAAGACTTCAATTCTTGGTGGATCAGCTCTACAGCCTTTATGGTAATGGAAGAATTAGAGGTGTGGTGAAGAGAATCAATAGAAAGCAAAGACAAGCAGAGCGTTCATCATACGCTTGTGCCAACCTGGGAGCTATTTCACATCCCTGGAGCGTCCTCTGATTTAATCTCCCTGGGAAGAAAGGAATTGCAGAAAAGGAAACTGGACTTCTGAGAGTATGGTTGCTTGACAAGTCCAAGGTCATTCAACCAGAACAGTGGTTGGAGTCTAGAACTTTCCATCCCTGGCATCTGAAGTTGCCATCAGGGAAAGAAGAAAAGGAAGAAGCCCAAATGACACATCAGATCTTAAGACAGCAACTCACTGCCTTTTAATCTTACAAAGCACACCCAAGAGATGTAAACAGGGAGAAGTAAAAAAAGAAGAAAGAAGAAATTAAGAGAAATGGGATGAGTTGGAAATCTGGAACTCCAGAGTGGTGACAAGGGTTCAGATAAGGAGCTGCGTCTCTCTCATAGGGATTATTCCCCAATTCTGAGAAAATTTTCTGTACGACCTGTCAGGGGAGATACACCCCACCTCCCAGGGACAGGTGGGAAGTGAAAAAAGACTCAGAGGTGGGGGAGAGGCAGAAGAGAACTTTAGTCTCAAGGACAGTCTCTGCTTTGGAGATCACCTTGCCGTGACCTCCGCCTGTCCTTTCACCGTGACTGTAAGAAATGGACAATAATGAGTAGGTTCCATATTTTGCTCATCAATGAAAGTGCTTCTATAGCCACAGAGAAGACAGTCATGGGCCACTGGTCTAAAACTGCTTCCTCTCCAAAAGTCTTCAAACGAAGACACTGCCCACAGTCACTGAGCCCTTTGGGAGGATGAAAAAGACAAAATCTCTCTTTGAGGAATTTCTTATCTAGCGGAATTTTGCTGCATCCCTATCCAGTGCCAGGTGTCAAGACTTGGTGTTTTCTCATCTGCTCTTACCCCATCTTCTCAGCCTTATCCTGATATGGATTTCGCTGCCTCCTTTAACAGAGCAGGAAATGGATACCCAGGAGAGAGAAAGAACAGACCAGCCTCACACAGCACATAGCTGGACAGGTGTCTTCTGGCTGTAGGTCAGGCTACTGCCTGAAGGGGGCGCATGTGCACAGATGATAGGATGAATGTAGGTTTCTCTCTAAAACAAAAATTTTAGGACTTAAGGGTTTATTTCATCATAAATTAGATTATATTAGGGGCAAAAAGATTACATGTAATCAACACATTAAACCTCACAAATTACCAGCACATAGATACTGTTGCCTTGTAGTTTTAATTAACAAAAAATAATGAGTTTAGAGTCATAAAGGATTGACCAAAACCAAAATGGCAAGTGTGCTTTTTTACTGCTTTCTATAAATTGACCATATACTAAGTAAGCTATAGATTTATGTGTATAATTAATTTTTAGGCACTGGATACTATTCTTAGTAGCCCTGAGCTGAGGAGACCCTTATCCACTAGCCTGTCAGGAAATTTCTTATCTGCTGGTGTTTTATGCCCAGCTGACTGGGGCCCCACAGGAGGAAGGAAGATAGGAGTGGGGAGCTTTGAGGAGTTGAGAGAGAGAAATGAATATCAGTAAATCAGATGCCACTTGGGCTGGTTGGGGCTTTGGAAGCCAAATTTAAACTGCAGTTGCTCTGAGAACTCTTGGGTTCCAATGAGAAGTATGAGCCACCTGTGCTGAGAGCTGGCCATATGACTATTCTTGAATTTCCTTGATCATCCTGGCCTATTGCAAGCCTCCATGGCTCATTCCATGCTGCCTGGGATGTCCTGTCTCCATGACCCGTTCATCCTTCCTCCAGTGAGTGGTCATCTATTCATCTTCAAAGACCCAACAGTTCCTGTGCCCTGGTGGTCTTACCATACTCACCCTCCTCAACTTAACCCTCCTACTCAATCCTAAACAGCCATCTCTGTGACTCTAGCACTTGAGTGCCATTAGTGTAAGTATCTTCTTAGTAGAGTGAAGCTTCAAGAAGGCAGAGCTCTACTATCTGAGACCCTTCCGGATTGTATGTATCTGTGCTCAGCCAGTGGTGCTAACAAACTCCCTGTGCTATCATGGATGAGGTGCTAAGTACACAAAGTCCCCTTTGGAAGCACCAGAGACGAAGTGACTAACAGTGTCTGACAGGCTGCCCTCTAAGTAGCATCACTAATTCCCAACCTATGGACTGAATCCAACATGTTTTGGCCAATTTTCCTATTAAGCCGTATTTGTAAGAAAGTCAGGTGTGTCTTTAATTTACACAGACCTACTACTACCTTTCATTTCATCTAACATTTTCACTTTTTGTTGTTGTTGTTAACTGCCTGGTCCCTGAGTGCATTTTAGTATATGACCCCAATTTAGGTAAAGACAAACTTCGGGATATACAAAGAACAGGAAAGGGCTCTTCTCTATCATATTATGGTTATAAGAGGAGATATCTTAGAATCAAAAGGCATATGTTTGAATCAGAGATCTCACTTACCAGCTACATGACATTAGGCATTTTAATTCAATTTCCTGAGCCTCAGTTCTCTTGCATTGTAAACACAAGGATACTAAAAATACTGAATTTACTGCTCTGTTACGAGGACTAAATAAGTAAATGCATATAAAGCACTTAGAACGATGCATTCAATAAATGTTAGCTATTATTCATTATTAGTCGTTGAGCAGAGGAAATCATAGGAGCAAAGGCTTCAGAGTTTGAAAGAACATTGCATGTTTGGGGAAAATTAAGAAGCTAAGTGAAGATGGAACATAAAGTGAATGGAGGTTGAGAGACATAATGAGACCTCACTGCTCGTGTTGCCAGTACCTGGCTGAGGCTCAAAAGTATGACAAGCATTCAATACATCCCAGGACAGTTGGGTGGATGATTGAATGAATGAATGAATGAATGAATGAATGAATGAATGCTCTAAGACTCTCATTGACTAGGCACACTACCTACCACACAGTCTGGATAAGAATTGAAGGGCTTCCTTCATGGCTCATTTTTCAAGTTCCTTATGCATGCCAGGTACTGTACGAGGTGCTTGTGAGTTATCATTGGACAAAATAAAGATCTCTGTTCTACTGGACCTTAAACATTCTGGCCAGAGAAGACAGAAATATATCATATGCATAACAAGTATTAAATTATGTCATAGAGTAAAAAAGAAACTAGTTTGGCTACTGTAGGGGAGACCCTGGGATGGCAAAGCTATGGGAAGGGATCCTGGTATGATGCTATGGGGTGCTCTGGAATAGGCGGCAAAGACAGGCTCATGACTTGTCCAAGGTCACACAGTTAGCAAATGGTAGAGCCGAGATTTGATCCTGCTCATGTCACTCTAAGACTTGTATTTTTTTGCCACTATATTCTGCTGTTGCCAAAGTAAAAGAAATCTCCATGCAAGGATTTTGTCTGCTATTTGCTATTCATTCTTCATTCTATAAGTATTTTTCAATTCTTTGCTGTCACCAGCTCCTAAAAAGTAAGTCAGTCACAGAAGCAGGCAAATGAGGGTTTGGGAATAATTTTTGAAGAGGCTGCTTACAAATAATCATATGTGAATGTTATAGGTGCAGATCTTTAAATTTGTATAATCATGAAGTTTTTAATTATGTCAGTATTTATGATTTTTCCCATATTATTTAAGGCTATCTTTGACTTTTCCTTCTGATTGCCTCAGCATTTAGGATGTGAGAATAAGGTTGGATTATCAACCAAAAATAGTTTTGCTCCCTATTCCTATGAACAAGAGTACCTGTGTACCTTCTTGGATTTTTGTAGGGAAAAACTTTATTCCAAATTTCAAATCAAAACACCTCAGAGAATTCTAAGACCCTGACATTTCATTACTCTTTGCTGCAATAATTGCAAGTCTTTAACTTTTTAATGTAATTATTAAAGGCGTGAAAGATTGCCTAGAGTACCTTTAATAAATCAAATGAATAAAACCAATTTAATCTAATAAATTGCAGCTTTTATCTACTTTAACTTGTTTATGCAGTCATAACCTGGATGACATTACCTGGACAGTTTCAATAAAACTGGATTTTCAAAACATAGAGTTAAATTCTTCAGCTTTGAAATATTAAAATAAAATGGTGGATACGAGGGTGAGTGGTAGTCGGTGTGTGTGTATATGCACGCGTGCCTCTGTGTGTTGCATGTCTGTGCATTAAAATTCTCAGTCTTAGCACTGTTGGCATTTGGGATCAGATGATTCTTTGTTGCGGGGGTGGGAGTTTCTGTGCTCTGAAGGATGTGAGCAGCACCCCGGTCTCTTTCATCACTAGATGCCAACACCCTTTCTCAGTTGCCTTCAGATAGTTCCAGATATCCTCCAGAGTTGCAAAATCAATGTCCTGGTTAGAAAGCTCTGCCCCGTCTCACAGCCCTGATTAGCAGTCCCCACTGCTGGACTTCATGTTACACATCCACCCTCTTGGCCTGTCTTCTAGACACACAGTTACGAGTTCATGATTCTATTAGCTTCAATCCTTTAGAATGAAATTCCATAAAAGCAGACATGATGTGCCTATTGTTCTCGACGATATCCTGAGTGTCTGGTATACGGTAAAAAACAATCTGTATTTGTTGCATCTGTGAATAAATAATCTTTTGAAAAAGGCAAATCTGAATGCCTTTGGGTAAGTTTCTTAACCTCCCTGTGCCTCAGTTTCCTCATCTACAAAATGGAGATAATAATCCTACCTCAAGGATTTGTTAAGGAGATTAAATACAGGATACAGGCTGACCATATATTCTGATTTGCTTGGAACAACTTGCCTGTTGCCACAGTAAAGTTATGAGCAATGCCATTTTCACTCTCCAAGGTGTCCTGATTGAACTGATAAATCGATGGCAGCCTGAACCACAGCTCCCGTGCCTGTGCCCTGTTTACCGGACGCTGGCATGGTTGAGGAGGCCGTGACCCTGGTTGTCACCCGGGCTGTGCACCTGACTGGACTCCTCAGTGGTTTCCCAGGTGTGAGCATGAGGTCCAGCTGTGTCCAGCAGCTAACAAGTTCCTTAGTGATCTCATTGGTGCTGACCCCCCAGCCTGACTCTCAAACCTCTCTCTCCTTCCTTCCTATTTTGAAAATTTCAGTGTTTCCAAAAAATCAGTCTTCCTCAACACCAGACCTGTGAGCTTGGCTGCTTTTCTATCCAAAAAATCCCATCTCCAATTCTCATCTGTCAAATCCTGACTTAACCTGTAGGTTTTGACTTAAATATCATTTCTTCCAAGAAACCAGCCCTAACCCATAGACTGTCTTCCTTGGTTCTATGTTGCCGGAGTACCTGGTACTCCAATGTGCCATAATTAATGCTTTACAGCCCATCTTTTCTTATTGGACAGGAGGTTGCAACTATGTTTCTCACTCTTACATCTTTGTGGTACAACTCACATGAGGCAGTAATATTTATTTTTTGGATGAATGAATGAATGAGTCAATACCAGATTCTACTCTGACTCTTGCCTTGTACACTTCACTAATGCTTTTTGAGACTCATCCCCCCATTATTATAGTAACTAGCTCATCATTTTAAGCATAGATATAATAAAGCATGTAAAATTTCTTGCACATAGTAGGATCCCAGTGTGTATAAGAAGGCAGAGGCCATCTCTTTTAAACCAAATCATCAACACCTCCCAAATGAGTCGCCCTTTTATTCGTGCTGGCCTCACGCCAGAAGTGGGAGACAACCTCAAATTCTTCCTAATCATACTTAAAGGATGAGTTTCTGATAGTGAATGAAAGATGATTTTGTCATAATGGGGTTTCATTTTCATATTGCTAGGTTGGAAAGCAATTTAAAGGGAAAAAAAAAGTCAGATGTCCTAAATGGTTAATGATCCTCAGCAAGCAATCTGTCCAGCATGAGAAAGATTTCTTTTGCAATCTGACAGCTGATCTATAATCAGTTTCTGCTTGGCTGCTACCCTGAGCCCCTCCCTGTGGCTCTCCATGGACTCAGTGAACACCCTGTGGAAGAAAAAGCCCAAAACCTTTTATTACATGCATTTCTAAATCCCCAGGAGCTTCTTCACAAAGGGGGACTTGCAGACGCCTACCAGATGTTGCTTTGTCTTGTGGGAGAGGAATGCCTGCTCCAAGTGTTTTGAGATTTATGCTTGGTTAAGTCATAGACATGGTGTACTCTTTCCCTTTATTGTCCAGAAAGTATTAATCTAGCAACTACTATCTCAGGGACTGTGATTGCAAAGATAAGCAATAGAGTTTCTCCAGAGGGATATAGAGCAACTAAGCAGACTGTTGAATAAAGAGGGTTTGCACAAGATGAGCAAGAACCCAAAAATGGGTGCCTAATGCATTCTGTGCTGAGGTCAGAGAGGGCTTCCTGGAAGAGGTGTAGGGCAAGATAATCACAAAGTAGATAACATGGGAGTAAAAGGTATTTTAGGCAGAAGAAACTGGATGCAAGAAAGCACAGGGGATGAAGTCTGGCATGCAAAGGAATAGCAAATTATTTAGAAGAGTTTCAGGTGCTAATCAGGTCATAGCAGAAGAGGTAGACAGGATCCAGATCATGAATAAATTAGATGCCACCTTTAGGATATTGGGTTATTTTAAGACTCTGGAGACCACAGAACATTTTAAGCAAGAATGTGTTCCAGAGGAGACTAGGGATCAGACTTACTAATTAGATCTAGTATTCAGTGTATACTGGCAGACTGCAGTTCAAGGTCACAATCTTACCCAGAATCCCCATCTCCATGTGCATGGTAACATGCAGGCCACACAACAGAGCTCTGGCCAAAGAGATCAAACCAAATTATTGGAAGAGCCCTAGGAAGGTGATTAAAGGGGACAGATTGACCAGCACGCAGACCTCAGGCCCTTTGACTTTCCCTCTTCTTTCCCTGGGGATGTCGGACATGAAGCCCTAAGGTACTGCAGCCATCTTGAGACAGATATTGGAAGTTCTGCATCTATTCTTCACGCCTCTTAACTTCTCTCATAGTTTTCATCTCTTTGTCTTATTGCACTATTATTCCTAAGCTAATTATTTTGTTCAGTCTTTGAGCTTATTAATTGTGTCTTCAGCTATCCACATTTTGCCACTTAAATATTTATATATGTTTTCTAATTATTCTACTTTTAAGTTCCAGAATTATGGTTCTGTTCATAACAGTCAGTTTCTCAATCTCCCAGAGGATATTAACTATATTTATTCTGAATTATTATATCCTCAATTATATTTGCTTCCTAAGGGGGCTAATTTTTCTGATTATTCAATTTGACTCTTTCAAGGTTCCCATGTCTGTTCAAATATTTGATGATTCTTGGCTGTTCCTGTTTGTAGTTAAGGGCTGGACTGAACAATAGTGGAAGTTGGGACATACTTTATTAAATCAAATATATATGTCTTTTTATCTGTCAATCTAAATTCTGGACAAGGGCATTTCATTAATTACACTCAGTGGTTACAAATGAGGGGAGAGATATTCATGTAAAGTTCTTGTGCTTCATTTTCTGGGCATAATATTTTGTTTCTCTGAACATGGAACATGTTATATTTCCCAGGCTAAGACTGTACTTCTGAGAACTTTGTTCAAAACTTGAATTCTTTCAAAAATAAAACTTTCTGTATGCATGTGTGTATATTCTTGCAGACTTATCTCAGACTGTGTTTATTTTTTCCACTGCCAACACTCCTGTTAAGAGCCCTTCTAAGAAAACTCATTGACTTTGTTGTATATATCGGTTCTCGGAGCTTTTTCTCAAGGGCCAAAACTAGTGCTACCAGATGTTTGATAAGGAAGCGATGAGTTTAGTTGAGCAGCTGCTCCAACTTCAGTCCATTGATTAATTTCTTTGATTATTCCCCCATGGTCCCTGATCTTCGTATTAGTTCACTCTTAGCTTGGCATTTCTCTGGAGAAACTGTGACAAAATTAACTTTAACCCCAGTAGTTGCTTCTCCCCAAAGTTGATTTTTTCTATCCTTGTTTCTCCTTTAGACCAATCCAATCTGCCCTATTTTCCTTTCCTTTCAATATTTTGTGGGGTTTTTTTAAATGATTTATCTGTAAGTAGAGCTGCTTTGTCATCAAGTATGCTCATCTTTAGCCACAACCAATGTTGCCATATTGTTCGACAAAGAATTTGAAAAAATTCCCTTTCCACCAGCACCTATAAGAGTTCCCGTTTAGCCACATCCTCACCATACTTAGTATTGTCACACTTTCTGAATTTTAACTAATAAGTATGAAATGGTACCTTATTGTAGTTTAATCTCCATTTTCATGAATATTGGTGACAGATTATCTTTTCCTATTTTTGTTGGGTGTTTCGTGATTTTATTGGTTAACTTTTTTACTGATAAAGATTTCTTATATATTCTAGTGATTAAGTTTTAATATCATATGGAATTACAGATATCTTCTAGCAATGTTCAGTGGATATTTTACTTTTTCTATGTAAACTTTGATTTATAAAAAAAAATTTGATTTTGTTGTAGATAACATAGCTTTTCTTTATGCCTTGTACTTGTGTTTTATTAAAATAATTCTTTATTTCCATGAATTTTATATAGTCTCCTCAGTATTTTTAAAGATGAGGCATTTTTTTAATAGTTACATGTACTTTTATTTATGTATGAATTAGGGTTCCATTTTCATCCATGCTCAGAAAATATCACCACACCTTTCACTCAATAAGTTATTCTTTCCCCATTAGCCTGTGGTGCCTATTCTATTTACTAAATTTATGTGATTTATGTGCACTTATGTGATTTTGTTTCTGATCTCTTGATTCTGTTCTATTATTTGATTTGCGTGTTCTTTTAAAATGACATACTTTAAAAAAATACTATGTACTTACAGAAATTATTCTTGATATCTGATAGAACATGTCCTCTCATAATGTTTTTCTTTCAAAAAAGATTTAGCTATTTGGAACCCACTAATTTTCCAGATAAATTTTAGAAGCAGTTTGTTAGAGTTCACAAGTAATACTTTTGGGATTTTAAGTACAATATTTGCAACCTCTGGTTATACTCAGGGAGAAGTGACAGCTTTGCAATCTTACTTGTATCTCTGCATAAAGGCTATTGTCACATTTTTGTATGTCACTCATTACAGTGTTTTGTAATATTCATGACAAAGACCTTGCCCAGTTTACATCTGCAATGGTCTCATTGCCAATAAGGGTGTGGTCTGAGGTATTAGGATTGGGGTGGCCGCATATGAACTTTAGGGGAGACGTAATTCAACCCACAACATTAAGTTCTAAAAACCCTATCTAAATATGTATGTGCGTAGGGGCCTCCCATGGTGGTGCCAAGCGGTTGAGCGCTGGGCTGCAAAGCTGCCTGCAGCATCTGCAGTGCCGGTTCAATCCCGGGCTGCTCCCCGGCCACCGGAGAAGGGTCCCACATGGTGCGCAGACCCCTCCTGCCGCACCCACTGCTCGCCTCAGCAGTGTATTTCGTCAGTCTGTCTGTTCTGTTCCCCGCTCTGGCTCTGGTGAATCCTCTCACCCTCCTGTGCTTCTGACTGTACCCAGTGCTTGTATAAATAAATAAATAAATCTTTAAAAAAAAAATGTATGTGATTCCATTATTCACAATAGTGCAAATATTTTGCGCAGATATAATGCATATTTTACAATTTCTTCCTATTATTTTGCTTTCTATTTTACCTACTTGTACTTATTTTCTCTTTTCCTAACTTGTTTTTGATCAAATGTTTTTTTTCTTTTTTTGTAAGTTACACACTAAACTTCTACACCTTTTTTACTACTCTTGAAATTTTAATTAAGTGTACAATCTCCTTCAGAAGTATATAAGAAAATACAATTTTTCTATCATATACACACATTATTTTTATTATTACTCAGTATATTTTTATTTCAAATTTTTAAAACATGCTCTCCAGTTACTTACTATCATTATTATTGCTTTATAAACATAATATTTTTAAAAAATATAAAAATTACCTGTTGGTTTCCTCACTATGCCTTTTCAGATCTACGTCCTTGGCATGAGTCCAAGTTTTTTTCTTCCTAACATGTATTTTAGACATTCATTTAGTGAGGAACTTTTAATGATAAACTCACTTTTGTTTTTCTGAAAAATAGTGGGATTAATTTTAGATCGAAAGCTATTTTTCTCTCTTCCTTGCCTGATTTAGCAAATTCCCCCTATTTTTTCTGTATGTGTATGTGCGCTCATAGTATTATAACAATGTGTTAGATACAGATTTTTAAAAAGAAAGTATCTTGATTGGTATTTATTGTGTTTCCTAAAACTTAAAATATGATTCTTCATCAATTTTAGAAAATGCTTACCCATTGTATCATGAATAATTGCCATATAACCTTTATCTTCGCTATTTCTTCTGTAGGAATCTGATTAGATATATACAGTAAATTTCTCCCATTCGCTTTCTCTTTTTCTCTCTGGACTGCATCACAAATAACTTCCTAATATTTATTTCACTTCAAAAATGTATTCTCTTTTTAAAACCATTTATTAAGTTGGAAATTCAATAACTATCTTATTTTAAACATCTATTTAGCTCTATGTCAATCCTACCTGTATTTCGATTTTACATTGTTAATTTACAATGTGTAAGGTCCAGGACTGGCCACAGTGCAGGTTTTCTGATCCCATGCAGACCAGGTAAAGGAGGAGTCAGAGTCCTCAGTAGTTTTGCAGGTTTTATATTGGGGTTCACCAGGCATATGGCAGGCAGGGGTGCTGGCTGGGGGGCTGGGAGGCTGGCAGGCCTCCCAGCCCCCAGCAAGTCTTCACTCTATTTGGACTCTCTGGCGTTCGTTCTGCTGCTTCTTGGCTTCTGCTTCGGCTTCTGCTTTGGCTGCTGCTGCTGCTGCTGCTGCTGCTGCTGCTGCTGCTGCTGCTGCTGCTGCTGCTGCTGCTGCTGCTGCTGCCGCTGCTGCCGTCCCCGTGACGCCGCCCTTAAAAGCACAATCTTAGCTCAGCTGAATCCCATCTACCTATGCCCACACCCTATTCCAGGTGCCCGCCATCAGGCATGCATTCAGGACAAGGATCCATCATCTATCCTGATGGCGGGAGGGCAGAAAAGGCTGATATTTTCTTTACCCTACACAATGTTTTCATTTCTGTTTTTAATTTTCTGCCTCCTCATAGTAAGAATCCAATAATTCTATTAGCACAGGTTATTGAGGGTCTAATTCTGCTGTTTATTCTTTCTGCTGAATCTTGATCTCAGATATCCGGCATTTCTCATGTTTTTAAGCTCTCCTTTTTGAACTTAGAGATGTTCTTTAGCACAGCTTCAGTTTTGAAAATGAAGACCTCGATGGGAGGTGCTTCTCTCTGGAGAGGACTGTCATTTGCTGTGGAGAGGGCCCCCAAAGTGCATGGGGTTTTGCAGAATCCCAGTTCCTCATAATGGGCAGCCCCATGGTTATCAATCTGCAGGGAAGACATTATCCCTCCCAAAGTCCACGCTGAGACAGACACTTTACCTTGCAGTTTTCTTTGCTAGCAGAGATTTTTTTTTTTTCAAGTACACTTTTTACCTACCAGGTAGCCCCCTGAAAGACTCATATTTATGCAGGGTTTCAGTTCCCAATTTCCAGCTTTAAATAGCCACAGGCTTTTTAGTTTTGTTTTCTTTAGTGACAGCTACTAAAACTCAAACCTCCTGGTTAATAAGCAGAGCAAATGCTCCCAGGAGAGCAGCTGCATGGGTGGCAGCGGGCGACTTGGGTTTTCATGTCTCCCTCTGTTTCGGGTCTCTAGAGATCTATCCTTATTTCTTAGAAGCTCAGATATGCCTTTAAAAATGCTTGTTACATTTCCAACTACTTTTTTTTTTATTTAGGAGTTATGCTAAAACTTTCTCAGCCAGAAATAGAGATATTCTGACGGCTGTATCTATTTTAAATATGCATCAAATTGTGGTCTGCTGATGACATCTTCCATATTCCAGGGCTGTGTAGCACTTATATTTTTTATAATATCTTCTCATCAGTCAAAGGATTTTTTTTCATTTTCTGTTTTATTTATTTGTACTTTTAATGGAGGCAACATTGGTTTACAGCATTGTATATGATGAAGATGTATCGGATCACAGCCTTCAGGTGTTAAGTTGCCATATTACACCCACCACCCACTGAAAGTAAAAAGCAGGTGAATTCAGTTCAGCTTGTTGACCCAATTTTTGAACTAGGTCTTGAAAGTTGAGTAGAAACTTGCCAGGTTAGCCAAGGTCACTTGATGCTAAAGCAAGATAGCCTTGGAAGCACACACTTTCCTTAGGGAACAATGAAAAGTTAAATATAGCCAGAGAACATTAACCCTTAGGACGATGCAAGATGAATTTAAAGAAACCGGCTTGGGTGATATTAAAAGGTTCTTACTGATGTAAGAAGGATCCTGGATTCTCCTGTGTGATTCAGCAAAACTTGTTGCTGTTTATTTATTACTTACCAGGTAGTGGGTGCTCTACTGGAGATTTTGCAAAGGATGCTATCATCACAGACATTTTATATAAATCATGCAAAGAGACATTTTGTTTCCCTATGGCACACAGATCCCCAGGGTGGAGCCTAAATACAGAGCACTTGAATTAAGCCGCTTTCTGCAGCATCCCTAACAAACAGCGATAAGTTGGTAAATGCTTTTAAGACAAAAGTGCAGTCTTAACAACACTGGTTGCTGGGGAAGATTATTCTGTTGGTCTGGCTGCACTGTGAATGAGCACAACACTTACCAGCCCAGAGAAGAATGGAGAATGGAGGAAGGTCAGAGTGCTATGTTGCAGGTAGTTGGAGGGTTTTAGCACAGGAGTAAGATCCTTACAGATTTTTAATTTTTTATTTATTTGCTTATTTATTTTTGCTTTCAAATATTTTAATTCTATTTGGGAGGAAGATTTTTGTTTATTTTCATTTAGTTTAATTTTTTTCCTGTAAAAAAAAAAATACATACTCATACACACACACACTTGAAGGATCACTTGTCATCTTCGCTAGAGGTTATCTCTCACCTTCCTCTCCCCCTTTGAAAGCTGCAGACCTCTGGTCAGCTTTCAAAGGGTTGGTTGTATAGTTTGTCTCTTTCTGACTCTTTGTCTCTTTCTGACTCTTTGTCACACATAAGTGACACCCTCTGGCATATTTCTTTCTCCTTCTGGCTTATTTCACTGAGCATGATCCCTTTGAGCTCTGTCCATGTTGCTGCCAATGGCATGATTTTATCCTTTTTGATTGCTGAGTAGTATTCCATGGTGTGTATGGACCACATCTTCTATATCCACTCATCTGTTTTGGGGCATGTAGGATGTTTCTGTATCTTGCTATTGAAAGTAGTAAATATTGCTGTAATTGTAAACAATGCTGCGATAAACATAGGAGTGCAGGTTTCCTTTCAAATTAGTGTTTTTGTATTTTGAGAGTAGATACCTAGGAGTGGAATTCCTGGGTCCGCTGGATGATCCATTTTTAGTCTTTTGAGAAACCTCCACACTTTTTAAATGTGATCTTTTCAAAAGTACAGGAAAGTTGGAAGCAATGCAGACACCCATCTACCCACCATGTAGGCTATAATTAACATTTTGCCATCCTGGATTTATTACAAATCCATCCATTTCTTCATCCTTCAATTCATCGTTTAAAATATACATTTTAAAATAAGTCACAGACATCAAAACACTGTCTCCTAGATACGTCAGCACGCCTGGCATGAAGGAACACTGTCGTGGCTTCGTGAGGAACAGATCATGGGTGGTGAGCTTTCAGCAGAGACGTGGGCATCACTGGGCACTCTGGGGCCTTAATTCGCAAGGGTAGAGTATGCGGGCCTCCTGGGTTGGAAAACAGAGGTGGGGAACACAAGAACACAGAGAGAGATCAGTTTTGGGAAGACCACCCAAGTCAAGTGGTCCAGGGTGTCGAGACTGTCTTTCTGAAGGGAATAGGTGAGGAGCGTGTCTACACTCGTTGAGATGCAGACAGGGGAGAATTCATACACTGGGAGGAGGGGGGAGCATCAGTGATAGGAATTCCGATCACGTTCCTTGGCTAACATTTATATGCCACACTTCAGAAATTCTCCAAAGAGCTGGAGAAGAGAACATGGCTCTGCCTTGGCGATGTTCTGAGCGAGCGAGGTATGATTGACAGCTGTCGCTTCCTGTGACAGATGCTTTCTCGTGTGATCCATTCCACAGCGCTGAGTGACAGGTGCTCTTACCCCCAGTTTATAGCCAGGAAACTAAGTCTCAAATGTTAACTAACTTTCCTAAAGCCAAAACTTGGTACCTGGCAGAGATGGAATTCAAACACTGAGTTTTACGGCTCTCAAGGGTATATTTTTTGAGAACACCATGCTGGGAAGAAAACTTTGTCTTAATCAAGGTGAGAATTATTCTGCACTGGATTGGAACTCGGAGGGGAGCCCAAGAAAATTGCAGTAGCAGCCCAGACGGACGCATCCTGCCGGCGATTTCACTTTCTCTAATGTTTTCAAGTATGCCATTCCTGGGAAAACTCTGACTGGTCCTGGTGACAGTTTCTCCTCCCAGGATTCAAATTCAGTCCTAATTCTTGAGCTTCTTATTCCCTCCTGTGGGTCAGAAGCCAGAGCCCCTGAGGGTGTCCTGGTCTGTTCTTATCAAGGCAGCTCTGCACGCCCCAGGGTCCCTCACTAGTCTAAGCCCTCACCTGCCCTTGCTGCTTCCTAATGGTGGAAACTGCTGACACCACACTGGGAGGGATGCATTTAGGGGGCACCCCAGGGCTCTGTTAAGCAGCTCTGTTTTTGCAGTGGGCAATGCTGGGGTAGAGATATGGAAATCACCTGCTTTCCATTGGCACTCCTTTCTATCACATTTTGTGTGGGGGTGTGTGTGTGTCTCTCTCTCTCTCTCTCCCTCTCTCTCTCTCTCCCTCCGTCCAGAAGAGAGATGTAGGGCCTGGTTAAGTCAGCTCCAAAGGAGTTTTGGAAAATGTGTGCATTATGGGTATATTTTGAAATTTGAGCTATCTGAACTTCCAAACAGATTGGCTATGGGATATGAAATAAAGTGTAAGGAGTGACTCCAACATTTTTCATAACTGGAATGATGGTGTTCCCCATTACTGGGTACTGAAGAACTGGGAGGTATTGCAGAATCCTGAGGCATTGAAGGTCCTAGAAGGGAAGGTCAGGAGTTCGGCTGTGGACATGTTAACCATAAGATGTCTATTAAGTAAATAAGTGAAGAGGCTGAATAGCCTGGGGTATGTGAGTCTGGACAGGCGAGACGGGCTCCATGGTGGAATTAGAGCTGGGCACTGTAACTCTGGGGAGCATCAGCTAAGGTCATGAAATGAACTGAGATCCCCCAAGACAAGATTGCTGTTGAGAAGCACAGATTTATGCTGAATCCTGGAACATAAATCTAGCATTTAATAACCAGGAAGTTAGGAGACGCCTATAAAGGATATTGAGACTAACTGGTGAGTGATGAGAATTACACAGGAGCCAAATGAAAAACATACTTCAGAAAGGAACAGATTTCTAACATTACACAAAATCATCCTATTCTGACATCCCAAGGACTGGAACTGAAGGGCAACACTCCTGGCAAGAGTAATAGAGTCTCCTATGTCAAGCATAGATGTCTGTCTGCACCTGGCTATCAGAAGACAAGGGGCTGGCAGGAGAAGACTAAGCTCAGAGGTGTTTGAACTGACAGTGAACTGTGAACACCTGTATTTTGTCTTTTCAAAAACATCTAAAATAATTAGGGCCTGGCATGGAGATAGCCATTACTTGTTATAGTAATCAAGTCATTATATTTAAATTTCTGCATAGTTAAAAAACAGGAATCCACAATGTGAAAACAATGGCAAGGCACACTAGTGGTGACTCACTAAAATTTCATTTAAAAAAAAAAAAGTCTACAAAACAATTGTAAACCTATGAAAGGAAGGGTTAATTTTATTTCTACTAAACGAAAAGTTCTACATAGGTAAGAGAGCAACAAGCTTGAGAAAGGAGCAAAAACAGCAACACAAAACCTATAGATAAAGAAATATAAATGACCAATAACAAAAATGCTAAATCTCATTTGTAATTTAAATATGCAAATTTGAACATTGAGATTTCATTTGTCACTTTCAAATTCACAAATATCAAAAGGATAATATTCACTTTTGTCCAGGGTACAGAAAACTAGAAACTCTCATGCATACTTGATGGACATGTACACTGGCACATTTTAATGAAGTAATTTGCCAATAGTCATCCAAAAAATTAAATATGTCATTTTAGAATTATTTTAGAAAAATTGAGAATATACTAAAAAAATTGAGAAGAAAATACAGAAAGTTCCCATAACCCCCAAACCAAGCTTCCCTTGGTTATTAGAGTTATTAGCATTTTCATTTTTATGGTACATTTGTGTCAATTAATGAACCAACATTGACCATTATTATCAACTCAAGTCATTACTTGCCTCAGATTTCCTTCGTTTTTACATAATGTGCCGCTTCTGGTCGGAATCCAGCTGGGACACCAACTGCGTTCAGTCATCAGCTATCTCTTTAGGCTTCTCTTGGCTGAAGTTCTTGGATTTTTCCTGTTTTTTGATGACCTTGAAGTTTTGAAGATAATTGGTCAGATATTTTGTGTACTGTGCCGCAGTAGGGATTTTCCCATGTCTTTCCCACGTTCTGTTGGGATTATATGTTCCTGGGAAGAAGACCAAAGAGGTAAATGCCATTTTCATCACATCCTATCAAGAATTCTACTGCTGACACTAACCTTGATCACCTGGTCGAGGGAGGGTTTGTCAGGTTCCTCTGTATTCTTTTCCCCCATTTACTATATTCTTTAGACATAAATTGCTATGTGCAGTCTACACTTAAGGAATGGAGAAGGTGGATTATTTACATAAGATTGTCTGGAGTTCTTCTGCATGAGAGATTTATCTTTTCTCTATTATTCAACAATTTATTCGCATCAGCGTGGATTCATCCTTTTTTCATTTTATACTCTAAATTACAATCTAACACTACTTTGTTGCTCAAATTGTTCCAGTTTTTCCTTTGGGAGTTCTTTCAATTGGTTCACATGCCCCCCACCCCCCCGAGAGCCCCTATCATTGTACTTTTTTAAAACAAAACACTTTCTTATTTTCTCAAAATACAAGATGCTCCAAGTTCATCACGTAAATTCGCTCCCTGAGTCCTGGAATCAGTCATTTCTCCAAGAAGCCCTGGTTTCCTTTATTAGCAAATGTTATTAGAAACCAAGATCTCGCTGCTGCAGAGGCTTCCTCATCTAGGTCTCAGCTGCCAGAAGTATCTGAAGAGTAGCCTGGACATTTTGAGGTGCTAAATAGTTTTGTTCTTACGGAAAAGAAGGGGAAATATGGGAGATTTCCTTTTCCCTCACAATTTCCATGAGATGTTGCACAAAGGATCACATGGTTGGTAATTGAAAAGGTAGGAATTTAATTCGTTTCTAAAAGTATTTCCAGAAGAGGTTCTATGTGGACCTGACACCGGTGAGCTGAGAATGGGGAATAGAGGGAAGAATAAGAAACTTCCCAGTAGGTCACAGGAGAACAGATGAATAACTACCATTTCTGTGAGAGGAATGGCGGTAGAGAGATGTGCATCTGCTTGAGAGCAGAGGTGAGCGCCCAGTTCCAGAAGGGAGAGAATGTAAAAGTGGGAAATGGAATAACTAAGTTGGAGGTAATCTGACAGTGTGGAAAGGGCAGAGGTTTTAGAGTCCATCAGTAAGTGCAAATCCCTTTATCTAGCTCTGTAACCTTGAAAAAGTCACTTAAACTTTCTGAGTCCGCATTTACTCTCTGTGCTATAAAGATTATACCCACCTCAGAGAGCCACTGGGGGGATTAGCAGTGATCTTTTACACCAGTAGTCTAGAGCAGAGTCCGGCCCTTGATAAATCCCCCGCAAAATGGTAGCTCAGTAGTCGTAATTGAGGTCAAGTTGGATTTCTCCATTTCAGTGGAGTGACTGTAGGGAAGCAGGAGATGACTCAGATCTCTTACTGGAACAACTAGGCAGATACTGAGGACAAGCATGATTAGGTTTGGAGAACGAAGGAGGAAAGCAAGTGTTTTGGAATAAGGCAGCTGACATGCCTGTGGGACGTTGGGGAAATCAGAGATGAGGAAGGGAGGCAGAAGAAGCAGGCAGAGCTGATGTCCGCCTCCAGGAAACTCCGCCTACGGGACAGCTCAGCACCTCCTCTGGCCCCATCTCTGCAATTCCTATTAGTCAGAGGGAGGACCCAGTCTCATCAGTGACTCAAACTATGTTGCCTCTTGTTCCTGAACTCCTTGGAGATAGTTAAAGGCAGCATGAGTCTTCATTTGATTTATTAACTCATTCTTTTTTTTATTCAGGAAGCATATTGAGACACCTACTATCTGCCAAAAACTGATGTAGAATCCAGAGAGAAAACAGAATGAAATAGTTGAGCTCCTTGCTCAGTAGGATTCAATGTACTTGTGTGTCTTTAAATGTTTGCACCTCCTTGTCCCCCACCCCATCACTAAAAGTTTAATTTAAATAGAGGAAGACATTTCTCTCTCTTACATCAACTCAGGATGATTCCACAGGAGAAAAAATTAAAGAAAATCACTTTGCAAAGACTCTTAGAGATTATATAGTCCAATCTCCTTGGTTCAACAAATATTTATTGAATATGCGTTATTTACCAGGCACTCTTATTTTTCATATGAGTAAAAGATGATGAATATTTGTGTCTCCCCAAAATCCATGTGTTGAAACCCTCACCCACAGCCTTCTATTGTCTATTCTCTGTGCCTCAGGCTGCTGGTTCCATACCATGAACAGGGAGGGCCTTCCCATGTATTCAAACCTGGGGTGCTGGAATTTTCCTTCCTTCTGCCTACTTCATTAGAACTTGTTCTTGGGGGACTTAGCTGTAAGATAAGAACTGATCGCTGAATTCTGATAACTTTCACTCATTGTAACAAATAGCTCCTGAACATTTAATCTCTATGTGGCTCTGTGCCTGATCCTGGGTGTTAGTCTTAGAGATGAGTCATAGACCCAATTCTCAAGAGCATGCACTCCAGTGGGAGAAATAATTCATGCACAAAATTAATGCTTTCATGAATGTGCAAAAGAATATTGGAGGGAGCTCCAAGCACTGTCCTGGAAAGCTGGATAAATAAGAAGTACCCATAGTCCCTGGCCTAGGGGGGAGCTGAAATGGATCTGTGAGCGCAGGGCACCAGGAATAAAAGAGCATTTCTGTGCGTTCAGGAGAATGAGGTGAGAGATCAGAGAATTTTTTAAGGGGAAAGATTAAATGAGTGTATAAAGAATAAACAATGGTATTTATAAACAATACTGTTTTCCTAAGAATGTAGCTAACAGTATGAACTCTGGAGGTAATGACTGGGCTAAAATCTTCCTCTTAATGCTTGGGGACACAGCCATGGGTAAGTTATTTAATGTCTCTATCCAATGTTGTTCTAGTTAAGTGTCAGTAACTTTTCCAAAAGGAAATAATAGGCAGTGACGTTTGCACATAGGTTATGTTAATGCCCATCTCCAGACCTCACCTGTGCCCAGTGCCCTGCCAAGTAGCAACTCCCCTTTTCCACCCAACCTACCTAAAACACCCCAATCCACCAAGGTCAGGGTCAAATTCCACTCTCTCCTGACTACGTTCTTAGCCACTGTATTCCACGCATGTGACTCTGATTTCTGCCTCCCACAGCATGCGTGGGAAGTTGACTGCATGAAAACCAGGAGCCAGCTTGGTGCTCACTTTTGTTTTCTCCTAATTGTTCTATGTGAAAATGTTTTATCTTCTTGACATAACAACACATTCCTTCAGGAAAAAACAATATGTCTTCTTTTCACTTTGTCCCCTAATGATGGCTGATGTATGTAGGCAACGCTCAGAAAATAAATGCCCATTTGGTGGCGTTGCCATGGTTTCTGCTAGACTGTCAGGTAAAGCCATGAACAGGGCACCACCCCACCCTCAAAAAGCTCCCAAACTCCTTAGAAGCAGATGATTAAAGAGTTGGAATACAGTCCTATGCAAGAATAAATTCGCATTCCCACCCCACTTCACCAAAGAAGTTACCAAAAATAACACAGACTTGCTGAAGTCTCTGAGTTAAAAAATCAAAGGGGCACAGCACAGCAGAACATGCCGAGGCTATTGCAGGTGGTCTCCCCTATCGGGGTGCAGGGGCTCCAGAAGCTGACCTCAGAAGGGTATCTGAGTCTTTGTGAGTTGAGGTCTCCAAACACAAGACACCCGAGTCTGAGAAGAGGACTAGGAGGGCAGAACTATCACCCTGAGAGTTGAGTAGACTTGGCACACTATCTTGACTTTTTGTGCACAATGTTCTTGCGGGAGGTGGGGGAAGAAGCATTGTTCCCAGGGGCCTCCGTGGTGGCACAAGGGGTTAAGCAGCAGCACAGTGAAGCAATCCACAGCTACTGCAGCATGAGGAGTTCCATCCCCAAGTTTGATCCCCAGCCAGGGAGCTACCCACATGGCACAGCAGACCTCTCGTGTCTCACCCGCCATACCCCTCAGGAGTATATTTCAGTAGATCTATCTGTTCTGCTCCCCACTCTGTCTCTGGTGGATCCTCTCACCCCCCACACCTCTGGCCTATAGCCCAGTTCTTGTATGTATAAATAAATCTTTAAAAAAAAGAAAAATAAAAGAAAGGCATTGGCCCCAGGTCCAGCGCAGTATCAGGAATGGATGGCACAGCCTCTGCCTCTGTCTTGGTTTTGACTCCAGGCACTTTCTTTCAGTTTCCACTTCCTCATGCCTGGAGATAAGGTCTGTAAGTATCCCCCTGGTTGTCAGGTACCACTCACCTAAACTCACTTCTGCTCACTGCCTGTGCCCTTCCGTGGAGCAGGGGAGAGAGAAGCAGCCAACCTGCATTTGCTCTGAGATGCTGTCAGTAACTACGAGACCTTCGGTCACTGTCAAGAATGAGGCAACTGAAGGACATTAGCAACAGAAGCAGGGAAAAGATTGAACTTCTGTGGTTGAGGACAGACTGGGAGGTATTTGTGCCATCCACCCAGCCCCCAACTGCATGGGTAGGTTGAAGAAAATACTTGGTTACAGAAGAGTAATTTTCTATAGAGCTAATTTTAAAATCAAAAGTATTGAAGTAGGATTTAGATACAACAAGTAAATTGCACATTTTAAGTGAGAAATCGGGAACATTTTGACCTATGCACACACCCATATAATCAGTGTCCCAATCAAGACAGCATATGCTCAACTCCCCTTGCTGCCCTGCCCAGATAACCACTTCTCTGATTCTTACTGTTACAGTTCCTTGCATCTCTTCTAGGCCTTCACATCAGTGGAATATTCAGTATCTACTCTTTTCTGTCTGCCTTCTTGACTCAGCATAATTGTTTTCAACAGTAAACTTTCCAAACACGCAGAAAAATTAGAAGAATTTTATAGTCAATTCCTGTATATCCACCACCTAGACTCTGTCATTAACATTTTGCTTTATTATGTGTCTGTTTATTCATCCTGCTTTCTCCCTTACTAGTCTCGCATTGGAAGCTAAATTGTAGACATCAATCATTTCTCTAAATATTTCAGGTTGTATTAGTAACTAGAATGCTGTACTTGTTCACACATTTTCTTTCAAAGTAAAAAGAATGTACAATAAAACACAAATGCTAAGTGTACATTTTCTGGTTTTTGACAAATACATCTATTACCCAGACCCCTATCAAAACATAGCTTATTGGGGCCTCCCCGGTGGCGCAGTGGTTGAGCGCTGGGTTGCGAAGCTGCCTGCAGCTTCTGCGGCGCCAGTTCGATCCCTGGCCACCAGGCGAGGGTCCCACATGGCGCGCAGACCTCTCCTGCTGCCCACTGCTCCCCTCAGCAGTGTACTTCGTCAGTCTGCCTGTTCTGTTCCCCGCTCTGGCTCTGGTGAATTCTCTCACCCTCCCGCGCTTGTGACTGTGCCCAGTGCTTGTATGAATGAATACATCTTTGAAGAAAAAAAAAAGAATTTAAAAAAAAAAACAAAAAACATAGCTTATTACCATTACTCCAGAGTTACCTGTCTGTCCTCAGGTAATATTCCCCATCTCCACTGCCCAGGCAACTTTTTACTTTTTTTCCACCACAGGTTAGTTTTGTCTGTTCTAGAACTTTATGTCAATGGACTCACACTGTATATTTTTCTCTGTAAAACTCCTCTTACTTAGCATAATGTCTTTCAGCTTTGCCATGTGATTTTATTTGTTATTTTATTTATTTTCATTGCTGAATAATATTGCATAGTTCAATATACTACAATGTGTTTATCCATTCTCTTATTGATACACATATAGATAGCCTTTAGCTCTGAAGTTGAGTTCCAAACTATAAATAAATATGTGTTTTTATGGATATATGTCTTATTTTCATTAGGTAAAAATCTAGAGGAATTGCTGAATTATAGAGTAGGCATATGGGTACTTGTAAGAAATTGTCAGACCTTCCCTCAAAGGTTTCCATCCTTTTATACCAAAATTGGTAAGAGTTAGGCTTGCTCCATGTGCTTGCCAATATTTGATCAATTTTCTTTTCTTTGGTTCTTCCTTCCTTTATCACTTTCTTTTATTTTGTTATTCTCAGTAATGTGTAATGGCTTCTTCTTTTTTTTAAAGATTTATTTATTTATATAAGCACTGGGTACAGTCAGAAGCACAGGAGGGTGAGAGGATTCACCAGAGCCAGAGCAGAGAACAGAACAGGCAGACTGACGAAACACACTAATGAGGGGAGCAGCGGGCAAGAAAGGAGAGGTCTGTTGCGCCATGTGGGACCCTCGCCGGTGGCCTGGGATCGAACTGGTGCTACAGAGGCTGTGGGCAGCTTCACAGCCCAGCGCTCAACCAATGTGCCACCAGGGGAGGCCCTGTGTAATGGCTTCTTAGTTTGCTTTTATTTGAATTTCCCTTTATATGTGATTATTACCCATTCATATAATTTCTTTTATGCAGTGTCTGTTAAGGTCTTTTGCCTACAATTTTAGGTCTGTGTATGTGTGTGTTATTATTTGGTTATAGAAGTTCTTTATGTAATTTGGATATACATATTATAGTTAAACATAAGCATAGTGGTTTTTTATCTTAATTAATGTCTTACATTTTTATTTGCTTAACAATGCCTTTTGAAGTATAGACATTTAATTTTTAGTATCTTTTATGAAATTTTAATGTCATCTCAGAGAAATCTTTGCCTGCATCAGGGTTATGAAGATTTTATTATTATTTTTTCTAGAAATTTTATAGTCTTAGCTTTGAGACTTAGGTCTATAATCCATTTTAAGTTTATGTTGTAAGGTAGCAGTTGAGATTAATTTCTTTCTACATATTGAAAACTGTATAGAATTTTTATTTAAACTTTAAATATTAGATAGAATTCACCGTTGAAGCCACCAAGGGTGGGAATTTATTCAGGGAGGGGGACTAACTACTAATTCAATGTCTTTGAAATAGGGCTCTGGATTTTCTATTTCCTCTTCAGTCAGTTTTGTTAGTTTGCATGTTTCAAGGACTGTTCCCATTTCATACAAGTTATAAAGTTTATTGGAATGCAATGCTTGTTAACATCTTCATTGTCATTTTTATCTGAATGACTTGACCTTGTATTTAAAATGAAAAATCTGTTAATCTAATATATTGCTTCTTGGCCTTTTGGCTAAGATCAAGTGCAAATCTAATATACCATAATATGTGGGTATATGTGGGGAAGTATGGACTAAATGTGGGAGAATAAAAAAAAAATTATTTCTTGAAATGACATTTAAGTTTACATTTTAAAGATGAACAGGCATTCTAAATAAAGTGATGAGGCCAGACAGAAGAGCTTCAGGTATAAAGAATGAGTGACAAAGAGGCCTGAACTTGTCAAAGCACTAAAAGTTCAACATGGTGGATCATGGGGAAGGCACATGAACCATGAAAGAAGATAATAGGAATCGCCAAGGCTCGATACCAAGTTTCCTCAAATTCCCATTTGCTTGGTGTTTTATGTTTTATTTATAGTAATTGCCTCCATCACCAGAATGTAAGTCCCATAAATGCATTTTATCAGCCGATTTCATTAACTATTGTGTTTCTGGCACCTACAAGAATGCCTGACATGTAGCTAGAACTCAATAAATAGCTGTTGATTGAATGAATCTGCTCCTGAACCCTCAAATTTGTCCCTCTTAAATCTGAGTGCTATAAAGATTAAATACTAACAGAGTTGAGCCGAGATGGGTGTCTGGCAGGCCAACCCCACCCTATCTATGTGGGTGATTCCGTGAGTGCATGGACAGCTACAAAGTCCTCTGTTCTGAGGGAGGCATAGGGATGCTTCTACCTGAGGTTCAGGGAAAGGCTGTAGGCATCAGAATGAAAGTCACCAATAGAGAAAGGAGCAAGGGGAGAGTTTGAAAACTAAAGAGGAAATGTCAAAAAATTAAATTTCCCTATTCCAACCTCCTACCCTGTAGAATAAGAGAAAGTTCACAGAAGTAAATCCCTCCATCTTTACCAAACTATGCTTTGTACAGAGTCCCAAAGCCTCACCCCCACTCGGCTAGTGGCGTCAAGGCAATTCTTCCCATTTTACAGATGGGAAAACTGAGTTTCAGAGTGATGGCTCACCTTGCTTAGTGTCAAATGGCCACTCAGAAAAAAAAGGGATGACACTAAGGCTTTCAGACCCAATGGCCGGTAATACTCAGCTCAAACATCACTTTCTTTATGGTTTTTACTTTCCACCCTGCTAGTGAAAATGTTGCTGTATTACCCATACTTAGCACACTGTCCAGCAGATAGTAAGTGCTTGACCTGGTCACTCTTGATCACAGCACTTAAGGACACAGGAATCAGACAAAGTTGGGTGTAATCCCAACTGCACTGTTATGAGCTATAAGGCATTAGACAGGTTACTTAATGTTCCCGTGTCTCAATTTCATAATCTACAAAATCATACACATTGAAGATCAATACGTAATAAGTATTTAATAACTGGTAACTGCTATTACTTATTAATAATGCATATTTATTGAAGATCATCTTCAGACAAGCATGCTAATTTCCAGAAGACATAGTCATTCATGATCCTGACTTGCTGGTCCAGATTGCATCTGGACCCATGTCGAAATGAAATTGGAGGAAAAAAGAAATTACTGGACTGTATATGCTAACATGTGGGGGGCAGAGATAATTCAACTCTCTGCAAATGAAAATTAATCATCTTGGCTCTACTCAGCAGGCAGACAGCAAAGATGCCAGCTTGTCCCTTCCCTGCCATAGGCAGGATTATTCAGGAAATGAAAAGGGAAGATGGGATTGTTGGAGGTGGTGGCCCCTTTGGACTGAATCCTCCACATCAGATACAGGCATCCTCAGCTCCCCCTCCTGCCTCACCATTGCCCCTTCCTGAGCCATCAGAGTAACAAGCTCGCCGCACAACAGCCTCTGCTGCTAGCATTGTCATTCTTTAGATTAATCTGGTTTCAATATGTTCCAACAATACACACTTTATCTATGAATGCTTAAAAAAAACTATCTGCTACAATTGGAATAGCGTCTAAGGCATGAGTTGTGTATGCTGAAAAATATCTCCGATGAGATAAACACGCAGAGAGTGCTCCATTTCCCTGAATGGACGACGGTCCTTTTCCTGAGCATTCTTCTCGGGGTGATTAATTGAATACGATGATGCTTCTTCCCAGATAAACAGAGCTTTTTTACTTTTTGTTCCAAGCACTTCCTGATCTACCTTCAACTTTGATGCTGATGATTATGTGATAGAGGTGGGGTTCATATCACTATGTCTATTTTTCACATAAGGCAAAGTTGAGACACAAAGCCTTTGTCTGACTTGGCTGAGTCACAGCTACAGTAAGTGGCATGTGTTCCTATCTGTCAGACCCACGATTTTTCTACTGCAATCTGGCAGACAGCATCCATCTCCTGTTACCTCTCCAGCATCCATTCTCCCTTCTTTCTTCTCACTCAGGAAGAGCAACCACATGCCTGGCTGAGAGTGCTCACCTCTCCATATTTTCCTGCAGCTACCTGTGGCCCTATGCACCTGTACTCATCATGGAAAACACTTTAAAGCCTATAGACTCAGCACGTCCCATCTGCCTTGTTGTTGTTTCTTGTCATTTTTGCATATAAAGTAAACAGGCATCTGCAAGTGTGGCAGCCATCTTGGGATCACGAGGTTAAAAACCACTTGGACAAAATGCTGAGGATAGCAATAGGAAATGATGAAAAGATTCACATAACCTCACAATATTGTAAAGCGACCCCAACACAAGGTTTCCTACTCTTGCCTGCTTCTCACTATAGTAATTCTTTGTTGAGTTCATGTTGTTGATAATCTAGATTACAAACTTCGTTTGAGCCCAAAAAGCCATATTTGTTCATCTTTATGAATCCTAATTGATCCAAAACATAACATTTCCCTCCTTACTGGAATACCCTTTTACTCCAGTGCTCTCACATCTGTGAAATCTTCCCAGAATTTCCCAGAGCAATCCAGAGACTCCCTAGACACAGCTCTGCCTTCTCTGGTGACATCTTCCTTTCTCACAGGGTCATGGTAAGTGATAATTACCTGGAAAGAACTTGACACTGGACCCTGGCAACAGGGTCATTGCTGCAGTTACTATGGACAAGCTCAAAGTCTTACCTAAGAGTAGTGGCCTCACCTGTCATGCCCAGGTGAATGCATCCTCTCACTCAGCACAGTCCCTGATGCAGGGCAAGCCCTGAACAAATATTTGTTGGAAGAATAAATTAATAAGTCAGAACTGGAATGCAGATGGCTTCTGTTCTGTGCCCTGTGCTATTACTATGCTGCCAGGATGCCAGTTCTCCCTCTAATCCCTGCTCTGAAGACAAGCCACAAAACCCACATTGAATCTGTCTGCATCCAGGAACTAGGCCTCATAATCATGTACCGGCCAGTAGCCCCAGGAAGCTGGAGCAAGTGTGAGCACTATGGGGAGATGCGAAGACTTTCACCTGGGCTCCTACTGAGGCAGAGAAAATTTGAGAACCACAAGACTCACATTTTCTAGAGTTAGGTGCCCCCACTTATTTCCCATAATCAGCTAAACCCACTGCAAGCCCTGGTCTGAATCTGACTGGCTGTTCACCCAAGCCCATTTGTGTTTCCTCTTCCAAACCAACCAGAGGCCTCCCTCCAGAAAGACCCCATCCCATCCTTTTCTGAGTTTCCCACTTTGTATCATTCCCAGGGTATATACATCCAGTAGCATCTGGTTCCAAACAATTCTTGCTTCCAAATCAATCAACAGCTGGCAAATAATCATAAAATCAAGATGCGTATTCAGGACAGAATGGGAAGAGGGAGGGCTGGGGCTTAGGAAGAACAAGAAGTGGCAATGCCATGTGTCTGGCCTGAGAAGCTCTTCAAGCTGAACTCCAGCCCACTCCTCAGGGCTTGTGATCTGAGCAAGTCGTGTAGGTGTCATCTGCATAATGGGGTGTGATAAACTCAGAGCTTTCCTGGGGCAAAACATTCACACTTGTGAAAATGCTTTGTAAACTGTTAAGCTTGGGGGAAGCAACAGGGCTTATTCCTGGAGAGTTTGAGATTTAGGAACACTACATGCAGTGTGTCTTCTTCCTACCAAGTAAATCTGTGTGTGTGTGTGTGTGTGTGTGTGTGTGTGTGTGAGTGACTTGATGAAATTGGTTTAAAATGAATTTCATTATATTCCTATATCTGAAAGTTGTAATAGAAATAAAGATAAGCTGGTCCTATGAATTTTACAAAGTAGCCCTAGGGCCACTGGGAAGAAACTAGAAAAGCATGTCTCTAAAAGATGAAGGAGGAGGAAGAGGTTGAGAGGCGGAGCAGAACGTGGAGAGGAAAGTATCTACCAGAATGCTTTCATGGTTGGAAGTGTGGGCAGTGGGTAGTGCTGCCTGGAAGGTAACACTCCCCCTTCACTAGACTCAGGTCTGCGGTGCTAGGAGGAAGTCATGTCCTAGGGACCTTGACATACACACAGTCTTCTCATCTCCAGTTCTGCTCCCGTGGTGCTAAGCATGACCAATCCACCAGCAAGGACAACCCACTCCTAAGTCCCAAAGACTGACTTCTACTCCCACAGAATGACTTGCCAGATACAGCTGTAAGATGCTATGAATTTGGCTTCATGAAAGGAATAGGAAGAACAGAAAGTATGAGTGAAGAACAAGAAGTGAGCAAAAATGATCAGGTGGATTTACAAGGAAACCAATTAGACATTGAAAAAACCTAAAATGTGTAGTAAAATCCCCAAAATTTATTTTTGGCGGGAATGTAAATTGGTACTGTTGCTATGGAAAACAGTATGAATGTATCTCAAAAAGTTAAAAATAGAACTACCATATAGTCCAACAATCCCACATCTGGGTATATCTTCAAAGAAAATGACAGCAGGATTTTGAAGAACTGTCTGCACTTCTATGCTTACCACATAAGACCTGCAGAAAACCTGTGTCCTGTATTCATCAATAGATGAATGAATAAAGAAGTTATGAATATATGTATACACACAGGAATATTATTCATTCATAGAAAAAAATCCTACCATTCACAACATGGGTGAAACCCGAGGATATGTCCATCATGGAAGTTGGCCAATGATATACCTACCACAGGGCCATTGCTGTTGTTTTTAAGAACTGTATCACATACCACCACTGGCTGCATGGAAGGCTACGATAGGAATTATTTGTTGAGTATATTGTCTTTCTTAACAAATAGGAGCTCTGTTTGCAAGGGGAAGGTCAATGAGCATTTGAGAAAGGATGATTCATGTCTACCATCAAAGATTCTGCAAAAGCTTTTAAAGTTGTATTTTTGCTAAGGCTTGCCCAGCCAGGTTCTCTTTGGTATGTGGTTTCATTGTCCCAGCTACCCACAGCATAAGACAGGAGGGAGGAGTCATGCCTCAGTGAGTGGGCGAGGCATAGGGTTGGGGGAGGTGGTCGGCACTCCTAGCTGTAACGCCCTCGGGTTTTTGAGCATCTTCACCCTACTTAGGTAAACCCCCAACCTTCTGCAGCCTTTTTGAAATATGGTGTAATGATCAATGCAAGGCACACTTGCTTTGCGGGTCCCTTCAATTGTGGTTTTATGTGGGCTAGTTCTCACCAGGCTTCCAGAACCCAAATGCAAAAGGAAACTGTCAAGCAGCCATCCACCCTGTTTTATGACCGCATGAATCCAGGGGCAGGGTTTTTAACAGGCTGACAGAAGGAAGACCAAATAAATTCTTGATTTGACAAAGCCAATCTACACATCTCTTTCTACCCGAGGAGCCTCCAGGTGCAAACCCTCATCTGGTGATGGGCTCTTAGCAAAATTGAATTCATCTCACTTATGCCAATGAACACCTAAAAAGTCTGGGAGATTGAGTGCCCATGAGTGTTCTGACTTAATGGATACACACAAAATCACCTTTAAGCATAATAGGCTAATTAAGAGATGGATAGATAGCCCCGAGAAGACAGACCAGGACTAATGAATGCCTGGCCCACTCAAATTACACTAAGTTTCACCTACTTTCCAAAGTCTTTGAGAGAGTCACGTGTCTGTACATGTAGGTAGAGAGATCCCAAGGGTTGGTTGGTTTTTTCTTTTTGGTTTAGTCTTCTGTTCTGTCTCTACTATGACCAGAATTCATCTAGAAGGACCGTTTGTTCACATTTGAGTTGTTCTCAGAACTGGGCTGTAGGACACTTTGTACCTAGCAGGAAGTCAGCAAGTGTGCAGTGCCTGACTTGACTTTTCTCATATAACAAAATGAAACCAGTGGGATAGTGAGCAATTCTTGCCAGCTAGCCTTCTTTGATTTTAAGTGGTAAGTGGAGAAGCAAGGATTTGATCCAGATATCCTTCAACCAACATCTAGTGATTCAACTATGTAATCTTTCTCTTACTTAATGTTATGCCATCAATAGTACCTTTGCAACCTTTTGTAATAAGAACCAATTTCATGTACTCACAGAGACAGGCTCTATACCTGGTTACACACATGAGATCAGCTGTTCCAAGGGTCTGCCACCTCCCTCCCCCCCGAAAGTCCAATATTTATATTGTCTCTGATAGGGTAAAGAAAATCTAATTTATAACTCAAGCAATACTTCTTACAGTCCCCTACCTTTGGCTTTTTCTCGTCCTATAATAGTTCTAGAGTTATACTGTCGAAAAGAACTTTCTGTGATGATGGCAATGTTCTGTATCTGCATTGTCCAATCCAACAGTCCCTGGCCTGGTGAGGGTTTGAAACATGGCTTTTGTGATTGATGAATTTTTGCTTTACTTAACCTTACTTAATTTAAGTTTCAAATTGATACTGGCTGTGTCTAATGTAGACTACATGGCCAGCACAGCTGTAACATCTCATCCTTAAGCCTCTAAATTCTCACCCATATCCACTGTCATATTTTTGTTATCTCCTCTCCCTCCACCAAACTATTTGTTCCATAGATTACATTAGTTCTCTGAAACTTTCTCCTTGATTCACCCATCACTCACAATAAAGGAGCTCCTGGGAACTGAACTCTACAGCAAGCAGGCAAGCAACGCCTTTCCCTGCCCCCACACTCCTACTCCTCTCTCTCTCTTTGCTTCGATTCTCATGCTGAACAGTAGTTCAGAGACCTCTGAGAAAACACAGAACTCTCTTAAAGTGTGGGGAAGGAGATAAAAGTTGAGTGAGAAAAGACAAATTCTCCCAAGTGAGAGGTAGGGGGAGAAAGAGCAACGAAATGTCATGCATTCTCTGAAATCAATGAACCTAACCTCATCACACTGCAATGAAAATAACACCAGTAAATTGTTCAGCATCTAGTGATTCAATTTTGCCACATGTTCACTTTTTATTTTCTCAGGGAAGGAGATGATTGCAAAACAGCAACAACAACCCAATGGGAAGACAATGTAAGCAGAGCTGAGAAAGAAAATGCTGGATCAGCCATCACATGTGCAACCACTGCTCATGGGAAGCAAAGGGGCACTCAGGTTTTCCTGCTGCTTCAGGCGAGTGCAAGCACCACCACTACTTCTGGAGGCATGTGTGGTTTGGGTGACATTTTCAGAAGTTCCTTCTCTTACAGCACAGTCCCTGGAAAAACTGGGGTCTTACATCCACCCTCGTTAGCCTAAAATGGACACAGCTTCTGAGCCTAATATACCCGTGGGTGCTAAGCTTGGTCGAGGAATGAATGTCAGGCCAGATGCTGCAGAAGAGATGTCACAATGTCAGAGACATTGGAGGTGGCAGCACCATAAGCACTAACCTGGGGCATAGCAGCATAAAGGGGGAATGAGAGGGAGCTAAACAGAAGGCTAAGCCACCTACTGTGGGTTCAAAGAGTAGGTCAAGTGTCTTGAAGCATGGCTTTTTAATACTAATAATAATGCAACAGATGGCTCTTCTTTTTTCTTTCTGATTAACCTCCGCTCTCTTCTGCAGCCCATTTCTAACTATTTTGAGGTAGGGAAATGTATTCTGTTCTGGGTAATAAAAGGAGAAGAATTAGGAGGCCCAGGGTTGTTTGGGGAGGGTGTTGATGGGCAAAGAAAAAAGCGAGAGAAGAAAAATCTGCAAGAGCGTGGGAGTTTAAGCAGTCTGAGTCGGGGGAGGTGTTTGCAATAAAAGGCCCCTGCAGGTGTGGGGACAATGTCTAATGGGAAATTTTGAGTTGATGATTCTGATATTTGTTCATTATTCCTAAATCTTCAGTGACATCTACTTTACACACATGTATTCTTTTATTGGGGGAGAAGAAATTCGATGGCAAAAGGGTCAGGTCCCATGCTAGTGAATGCTGGGGGGGAAAGAGAATAAAAGAACAACAGCAAACCCCCGAGATTTCCACAGGTCTTGGGAGAAGTATGAAAGCCTGGCTCACTGGCCACTCACCACTGTCACATGCAGATGTGCTGGCTGTCACTCTGCCGGGCTTTCCTGTTTATTATTTTTGTGTCTCCAGGCAGAGACATTCCTGTCCAAGGATGATGGGGTGTCAGGTCAAATTACTTCCAGGATGATGTGAAGAGACAAGCGCTGATGGATGTTGTCACTTCCTTGGTTCAGATGTGCATACTCGTCACCAGCAATTACTGCTGCTCCATTGGCCCTGCCTTCCTATTGAAGTAGGAATGTACTAGAGTGAATGTGCTAGAAAAGCTAGGGGAAGCAGCATCTAGGGCTTTGCATGGACAGGACACAGATCTCCACGCTGGTCATGGCAATGAGCAGAGGGCGATGTGCAAGAGCCAGAGAAAGAAGACTTGTCCTCCTTCCGCCAGCCAGGTACCATGCTGGGTCGTTCAGATGCTTTGTGGCATTTTGCTGTAGAGGCCAAGGGCCTGGCCCTTCAGATGGGCAGACCTGCTTTTGAATTTGGAGTCTGACACTTGGCTATAAATAAGTGCCTTTGACCCTGTGAGCATCGATTTCCTAATCTATAAAACTGGAATGAGATTAGCTACCTTCCAGTTTTATGTAGGACTAAATAAAATTATTCATTTATTCACCCAAAAAATATTCAGGATGTATTTGAATATACATATATATTTGAATATAGATAAATAGACCAATCTCACTCCCCTGATACTGAATAGCAAAAAAAAAAAAAAAAAAAGGAAAAAGAAAAAAAAAGACATACTATCTACCTTCATCAGCTGTATATTTCAATGACAGGAGATTGAAAGTAAATAATTTTAATATATATAAAAGACTTACTAGAATTTCTGCACATAGTAGATCTTTGCTAAATGGTGTTAACTGGAATAAAATTCTCAATGACAAGCTTATTAGATGATCAAAATGAGGATTTGAACACAGAAGTCTGACAAATCATACTCTGAGGATTGTTCTAACATGCACAAGTTTGAATTTAATTCACGTAGATAGGAACAATGACTCATGGACATCAAAAATGTAATTATTGTTTGATGGGGAAGAAATATTGCTCCTAATTAATTTGACCTAAATATATGTTGATGCTATCTATGTGCAGAGGATGGCAAATGCTGTGGTTTAATCACTTTCCTGATTTCTGAAGAATGCACTCTGGAGATGCAAAGACTAGGCCCCCATTATTCAAATCCTCTTTATGTGGCTCCCTGGTCATTAGTGGAGCTTGAAAGGCCAGTTTACCTACAGGCAACAGATTGGGCATGGAGGTTTCACAGAACAGAGCCAGTTCCAACTTAAAAGTCTATGCAGATGGCTTTGCTTTCTTTCCTGCTAGATCTGAGGGGCGCTGAAGGGGAGAGGGTGACCAGGACTTTGACAATATGTTCACAAATGGTATAATTTCATCTTTATATCATCCCTGTGAAGCATTTTAGTCCAAGGGAGGTATTGGAGGCAGTTTAAATAACTCATTCAAGCTCACATAGCTCTTATTTCAATGAGGAACACTGAAGGGAAGAAAAGCAATAGGGACATGTGGGTCCACAAGTGTCCCTGGCTCCTCAAGTCCTCTGAAGTCATGACCTAGAGACTTAAAGTGCAAAGTTCCCAGAGAATCATCCACAAGTTGTTGGATCATATTGAGCACATGGGTTGAACTAGCTTATGTTCATAAATGTGGCTAAGAAACGCCTGCTGTAGGCTGACCAGTTGTCCCATTCTGCCTGAGCCTAAGGGAATGGGCCTTTCACTACTAAAATTAAGGCTATCCTGGGAAAACTGGGACAAGTTGGTCATTATAGCCAAGACCAAGACCAGATTTCATTTCTTAAGCCACAAAGTGAGGCTGGAGTGTTTCCAAGGCTTCAGAAATAGGTTGGGAACACTAACACGCTGAAAATAGTTGGGAGAATCAGGTAGGGAGACAAGGAAGCCGAGGAAGACTCCACTCTGAGCCAAAGCCGTCAGTATCTGCATCATCTTATTTTACCAATTTTTCTGTGGGATTCGGCCCCAGAACACATGGACAATGAATAATGACCCTCCAGGTGAGCACCGAGTAAGCATTTGAATGAAAGTGGATGGTTAGTCAATAACTGTTAAAATAAATGTACCTCTTGGGCTGTTTGCTAAACATATCAATAATCCATCCTTGAGCTCATGCTCAATCCTTTAGAGTAACAGGCACTGCAAAATTAGAAAGAATGCTGAACTTGGCATTAGATACCCCAACTCTGCTTCCCGCCAGTCTGGGGCCCTTGCCAAGTCATTTAATCTCTGAGTTTCAGATTCCTCATTCGTAAAATGAAGATAAATCATTACCTTCCCTATAATGATATTGGATTCATATGAGAAACAAATTAAAGAATGTGTCTACTATCACTGTGTAGTTTTAAATGTAAGAGTCTAGGGTCTGCTGAACTCGAGTCACCTCCCTTCGTATATAAACCAAACTTTGATCTTTGTTTATTTCCATAACAGCTAAATTGCACAATTATCCCCTGCCCTTTTCACTCTCCTTTTATGTCCTATCAAATGCAAAACATTATTCAGATGTGACCTGCAGGTCTGCCTTTTGCCTGCAGGTGTTGAATTCTTTTTTTACTGTAAATCACTTTCATTTCTGTTAAGGATATATCTGAATATTATCAGAAAAGCAAATAACTCTGTAAGACTTATTGCCTACACCCCCAACCTCCTCTTTCCCACTCCCCAGAAGCAATCATTTTCAACTCCTGTAGCTGTATTTGTTAGCATGAGCCTTCATATCTCAGATAGCATACCTAGATTGCAAATTCTTTACCTCCCAGTTTGATCATCACATATTGACTTCTAATGAAAGATGAGAATTAATCCCATGATACTCTTACCATATTGTGTAACCACATTCCCAGCTGAGCCATGTAGTGTACTATGGTTATATTTCCTTTCTTGTGTCATGCTCCCACACTCCCTACTGAGGAGTAAACAATGTGTTTTTCATTCAGTTACATAATTTTCCTATGGTCCTATGATAGATGTCCAAACCTATATATGTAAGTCTTCCTCCAATACACTCAAAGCCTTGGGCTTTTATCAGCATCATCTGCTCACAGTTCTCTTTGTTGGGGCTACTGTCCTCTTGTTTCAGTCTCAGAGGTCATCACAATCATCCTGGGAATTTGCTTTCCTCTTTTCTGCATTGGTAGATCTGTATCTCAGCTTTCATAGCTTCTACTTCTAAGCTCAGGCCCTTATTATGGTAGAACCATTCTCAAAGAGCTTCTAGCTTCTACTTCTAAGCTCAGGCCCTTATTATGGTAGAACCATTCTCAAAGAGCTTCTTGAGAAAGACTGCAGAGGAGAATTGTTTGGCAGCTTGCATAGCTAATAATTAATTATAAGCTCATACTTAATTATTTTAGCTGAATCTATAACTAAAGGTTGCTCCACATTGTGACAATCCCTTCAGAATCATAAAGAAATTCTTACTTTGTCTTTCATCTTTGGCTATTGTTGTGTGATCTGATGCCTTCCTAATACTTTGTCTTTTGATTTTACTTTTCTCCCCTCTCTAAAAACTTTAAAATCTTTTTTTTTTTGTCTCCAAAGTTCTGAAATTCATGATAGTCTTTTTCATCCAGTAGGCTGGATATTTGTGGAATATTTAGTCTAGAACTTGCCCTGGGATTCTGAAAATGTTCTTATTTAGTTAATTAATCAATGTGTCTGTTTATTTTATTCCCCCTCCTTTATTCACTCTTCCTAGGATGTCTAAGTAATCTCCATTTCTATTTTTTAAATCTCTATTCTGACATAGTCACTCACACTGATCTTTCATTCTTGCCATTGAGTTTTTCATTTCTACTATTATTTTTTTTTAATTTTCAAGAGTTCAGTCAGTTCATGGAATGCTCCTTTTTATATAGCACCTTCCTTTTTTTACTTGGATATAATAATCTTTCCTAAATAATCTGCCTAAGCATTCAATTTACTTAGTTACCATCCTTTTTTTTTTAAGATTTATTTATTTATACAAGCACTGGGTACAGTAGAAGTGCGTGAGGTTGAGAGAATTCACCAGAGACGGAGCAGAGAACAGAAATAGGCAGACTGACGAAGCACACTACTGAGGGGAGCAGCGGGCGCGGCAAGAGAGGTCTGCGCACCATGTGGGATTCTCACCTGGTGGCTGGGGATCGAACCAGTGCTGCAGAGGCTGCGGGCAACTTCACAACCCAGCGCTTAACCGCTGCACCACCGGGGAGGCCCTTAGTTACCATCTTTTGAAATTCTGTTTTCTGCAATTTACTAAGTCCCTTAAAGTTTTTTTTTTCCCTTTTCTCTTTTAAGTCTCTGTCTCTGGAGGCGTTCCTCAAAAGTCCATGACATTTGCCTGTATGAGTATTGAGAGAAAGTGACATCAAAGAACTGACTGGACACCCTGTGTGGGTGACGCAAGGTGTGTCTATTGGGGAGCTTTGCTACAGGTAATCCACTTGGCCACCTTATTAGAGACCCCCTAGAGTAAGAATTGTTAAAATAAAATGAAGACCAGACTTGAGGCTCCTCCAAGCAGACAAAACCATGTAAACCAGCAAAGGGAACTAAGTCTAACTTATCTCATGAACATAAAACTTGATCCAGAGTATTACTGATAAATGCCTGATAGAAATAACTTAAATCATCTTCCTAAAATGGTACAAAATAAGCACTTTTAACCAATCCTCTGCCTCCTGGAAACCTGCATTGTAATAACCAGTCATTGTAAAGTTAAACAACTTCCTCATTTTCTCTTCATGAGCCACCTTGTCATCGGAGACCTCTGAACTTCATACCACTTCTGGTTCAAAGTTTCTGTGTGAGTGAACAGTTTGTTCCTTATGCAATGAAATAGTCACATCAAGCAAAACTCTCTTGTTTTCTTTTGAAAGTGTCTCTTGGTATTTCTCTTGGGCTACCAGATTCCTGAGGAGAATCATTCCTGAGGTATAAAATAAACTTTGCTTCTGGTGTTCTGAGTCCTGACAATCATGCTAGGACTGTGATTCATGATGCAGATTCTCACTCCAGCACTGGGTTCCTGAGCACGCCCACCCTCTGCACACCTCCCATCCAGCAGACCAAGAGCTCTCGCTCATGGCGACCAGAGTGGAAACACCAACTTCCTGGTGAGGGAAGGGATCCGGTCACTCCTCCCATAGTTGCCAGTCCCTCCTGTTGGCAGCCCTGCCCTTGTGTTCTTGGACCCGACTCAAATTCTGAGCCTTTCTGAGGAAACGACTTTCACCACATCTTCAGTTTATCTTTCTTTGAGCCATTGGATTTCCAGCTTCCAACTGTGTTTCCTTTTTTATTTTCTTCGTCAGTAGAAGCTTTAAAAGCAAAAGCCAAGCAGACAAAAGCCCTACCGTCAAGTAAGTGTGGGAATAGAGGGAGCAGAATTAAGTACAGGTGTTCTGAGCCAGCCACCTTGTTAAGGTGGAATCTTCAACTATGTGGACATCAGAGCCCCAGAGCTGTCACCGCTCCCTGGAATGCTGGAGAAAGGGGCAGACATCAACAGCTCCCCCCACCGCCCAATCAGTGCCCATAGAAAAATCCATTCGTAATCTTGTGTCTTCAGTTCCAAAGAACTTACCTAATGATGAAACAAACAGAGCAGGAACTCATGCACACAAAGAAGCATGTGGATTGGAGGTTGCAAACCCTGCATATTTTTCTCCCCTCTTTTAGGAAGATAACTGAAGTTTCTTTTATGATTATCAGAGGCGTTTACAAGAAATAACCTAAGTTATATTTCTCTTATGTTCATGAAGTAAATCAGAATTTGTTCTGCTTACATGGCTTAAATGATTTTTACTGCTTGGGGGATCTTCAAGGCTGATCTACATTATGTTTTCTTTTAACAATCTTATCTGCTTCCATAAGAAGGAGAAGCATTACCCGGCAGTCTAAGGCTCCCCATAAGGAATTTTCTGGAGAGTTGCATTTTATCTGAGGTTATAGGTTTGGATTTCACATGTACAACTTACCAGTTGCATGCCACAGAGGAAATAGTTGGGTATCTCTGAGTCTTAATTGTTTCTTCTTTAAAATGGGAATTAAAAACAAAAACAAATCGGCACAGTTGTCACACTGGATAAATGAAGTATATTCTAACCATCTCAGAGAATGTGCTTGAATCTGATTCACAAGTTCATGTTCATGACCCTCTTCCTCCAGCTTCTACTGACACACAACCATGATGGGATTGCTCCTCCTCATGCATTTCACGTGTTTGCAATCATACTTTATTTATTAAAATGATTAGGAAAGAAGAAATTAGTCTACAGAAATTAATTTCAGGGCCCTCCCTGGTGGTGCAAGAGGTTAAGTCTCAGCACGAAGAAGCTATCAGCAGCCTCTGCAGCACAAGTTCTATCCCCGGCCAGGGAGCAACCCACATGGCACAGCAGACCTCTCCTGTCTCGCCCGCTGCTCCCCTCAGCAGTGTATTTCAGTCCATCTGCCTGTTCTGTTCCCCACTCTGTCTCTGGTGAATCCTCTCACCCCCTGCACCTCTAGTCTATACCCCAGTTCTTGTATGCGTAAATAAAATAAATCTTTTTTAAAAAGAAAGAAAGAAATTAATTTCAAATTCCATTGAGTTTAAGAATTTTTTGACTTTGGCATTTTTCATGGAACTAAATCTTTAAAGAAGACATTGGGAATACAGCTGCACTCTTTCTGGGTATTCTTAGGTTCTTTGTTCAAGTCTCATGTACTTTGTTTGATTTTATAATGACTTCCTTTGTAAGGTAAATAATATTTTACTTATTACAAATTCAATATAATCATAGAATAGAAATAAAAATTGCCAGTTAGGTTTAAAGAAAAATCTCACCCACCCAGAAACAATCAGAGCCTTCATATACACACACACGCACACATCCCTCAGAGGTGGAAAGAAAATGATTGATAGATTTGACTACTTACAAATTCAAAATTTCTCCATGTCAAAATCCATGTAAACAAAATAAAAGCAAATAACAAACTGACAAAATATTTGCACTTATGTGACAGATAATATGGTTACTATGTTTCATATACAATTATCTTGCTTATTAATCTTGTTTCCCTGGCCAGACATGGAGCCCCTTGAAGACAAGGGGCATGGATGTCTGGTTTTACAGAGACTCCCATTGCAAGGCTCACTCATCCATCCTTTCCATCCTTTCCAAAGATGGGTTGAGTTGAAGAAGACTGGATTTGAAGTTCATTTATAGCTCTGTCTCAGAGAGTCTCATGCAAAATTGATCTTCAATAAATATCTGTAGAATGAATGAGTGTGTTGAAAATAAAAAGTCATTTCTTCCTTCCCCACAAATTTCTGTTGTTAAAGGTTGGGTTTCTGTGACTAATGGAGTTACGTGTCCCTCTTGACCGCTCTGCCAAGCCTCCAGCTGTCACATCTCCTGCCGCCATTCTGTTTCCCTCTTCCAGGTGTTGTTTCTAATTTGTTGGTCACAGGAAATCAGAACACTTATTATGTACCGGTGCTTTGATAGAGATTTGGAAGTAAACACAGCCTGAGGCCTCTTAAGTAACTCTCCATCTTGGGAGCCAAGTAGGGATGCAGCTCAAGAACCACAGTTGACTTGGATGGGTTTGCCATGTGAGTGAAGAGTGGAGGTCACAAGCCCGGATGGGGGAATGTGGTTGGTTGGACTGAGCAGAGCTTCCACCTAACACTTGAATTGAAAAATGGGTGTGGGAGGGGAGCTCTGGAAAAAAATGGTATATTCAGAGAAGACATATAGATTCAGAGCAGTGATGTATATTGTAGACAAAGGAGAAAGAAGAGTAATTTATTCATAGTCTGCTGTGTCCCCAGGCAATGTTGCCAGGTGCTTCATATATGTCATCTAATGATCCTTCCAGTGGTTCCTTGGACCAAAGAGGAAACTATGATGTTAAATAAGATAATCAAAGTTCTGTGGCCAATAAAAATAAAGCTTAGGAGCCAACCCAGATCTCTCTCTGCCCTCAAAACCCATATATGCCGTGTGTGTGTGTGTAGGTGTAGGAGGGGGTCCTTCAAGTCCTTGTCTTACTCAGCTCAGATGCTCAGATGTGTCTTCAAAGGCTTGTAAGGATAATTAAAGCTCATCCTAATATCATTTGTTCCACTGTGGAGGATCCTACTGGAGTGGGTGCAATGATTGTTGAGGAGCACACATGCAACTATCATTTTCTTTGCAACGACACATTCAGACTACTTCTCATAGCAAGACCTGCCTGCAGCGAGAAGGCTGCCTGCTTGGGGCAGTCTCAAGCCCATGTTGGAAGCTCTTTTGCTCCAAGTTCTCAGGGGAATTTGATATTTAATGACTCCTCTGATCTGAAGTTGCTGCTCATCTATTATCTCCCTTCACATGACACTGGGGCTCTTTGTTTGTTTTTCAGAAATTGGCTACATCGATTTCTGCCCAATGTTAAATGCCCAACCATCCGGAGGCATTGAGGCGGGAGAGTCAAGAACTGATCAAGGGCAGAACAGAGTTTTTCTCTGCACCAGACTTTGGGGAGATGCAGGACATGTGCCCCAGGAGCGTCTCCCTCTTCTCACGTAGCACAATGCCTCGTTCCACAGTAAGCATCAGAGCTGGCGGGGCTGGATGAGCTTGCAGTGACCATTCAGAGGCCGTGGGCAGTGGTAGACGAGCCATCTGAGACCCAGTAGGGGATAGTAGTGACTTTCTGAAGCTACTCAGAAAGGCTCTGGTAACTTTTCCAGATGAGAGCCCTGGTCCCAGGTACCTACAAGTCTCTCGCTAAAGATCACTGTTTTCACTGAGTCTCAGGGACAAGACATCAAGGAGTACAATCATAATACCCCAGGGAGAGGTAGGGATCCTTAGTAGAGGGGATAGTTTAGAAACAGTTTTAGAGACAAGGAAATTGAGGTTGTGGTTCAGGAGTGCTAAGCAGAGGATAGAGGACAGGGAACTTATAGGGAGTGATTACAGAGGGGATGGCACAGGTGACTAACTTCTCTTGAAATCTGCCATCTTCCTTGAAAACGCAATATTTATTCATCCATGCCCTTAACAAACTGTTATTGAATGCCTACAGTCAGGCATCTTGCCAGGTTCTGAGGATCCAGTAGAAAGTGAGGCAAACGAGGCCTCTAACCTCATAGAGTTTACATTCCCATGGGGTATGAATGAAACCAGAGTGACTACCCACATGCTAACCAGGGTGACCTCCCCCCCTTGTAGCAGCACCATCTCAGCCTGGAACCATCAATTGCTCTGCCCTGGAGGATCACCTTCCTTTTCCCATTTGTTTCTTACATGCATACGAACCTGCATTTGTGATCTATGCCCAAGTATATTAATCTTAGTAGAACAAAGACACCTGTGGTGTCCCTGACACCTGGTTTCATTATTCCCATGCCAGAGAGATCACATGTGCTGAACGGGGGATAAGAAGATCTCTGGGGGCAGCAGTGGACATCCTCGCCAATGTTGAGGACCCTTGTGCTTAATGGACAGGCCTGCTTTGTTCTTCAGACTCAAATCACCTCCTTAATTTGGAGAAACTTAGTTGTGCCCACAGTGGTGTGATGAACAAAGAGCACAGCTACAAAATATGTCCATGCTCGGAAGAAAAGTAGAAAATGTGACAGCTGCCAAGTTGTAGGAGGTCCTTTAAATACGGTCATCAGGGAAGGCCTCTCTGAGGAGGTGATGTCTGAACTGGACCTGATAAAAACGAGACAGAGTTGGCCCCACAGAGAGGTGGGAGGATCCTGGCTCAGCTGAATGGAGGTAGCAGTACAAAGCTCTCAGGATAAAGGCTAAGATAAAAGAATCAGAAGTGACCCAGGAACTGTCAGTGGGGACGATCAAGGAAAGAAGTCCTGGGCAGAGGACAAATTAAAAGCAGGGTTGACCCAGGCTACCAGGGAGCAACAATGACATTCTCTTGATATCTGGGTTAAGCTCAATGGTTCTCAAACTGGATGATAAGAATCATCCAGAAAGTCTGCTCAAAAAGCCCTTCCCTGGGCTTCATCCCGAGAGATGTGGAGTATTTTTAAACAAGCACCTCGGCTGGTTCTGATGCAGGTTGTTTTCAGAATACATGTGGAGAGAACGGTCACATTCAGGTGACAAGGAGGTGACACTGCTGGGCAGAGAGGGCACAGCAGGCCAGAACTCAGGGAGGAGTGGATCAGAATGTGAGGGTGTGCAGCCAGCACCCCACTTCCATCCCTGGCTGTGACCCACTTGTCTCTGGCCTCTCTATACCCAGAGTGGCAAGCTGAGTCATAATGACAGTGATGAATACTAAAGAGCTGGATTCTGGGACTCCTGGAATCCCTGAGGATATCGGGATGGAGGTGGCTTCTGAGACAGGAGAATCATGGCTAGTGGCACCTGGGCACCATCTCAGGCACCTCTCTTCCAACTCATTCTCTCTGAGATTCAGGTTAGAGGGGGAAGCCTGGCTTTGCTAGGAGGCTAAGGAGTTAAACCTAATGCATTTTCAACAGGCTCCGAGGTCCCGCTGGACCAGCTGCATGTCACTGTTAGCCCAGCGTGGGCTGCTGAGGAGTTCTTCAAAATAGGGCGAAGGCAGTGGCAAAACAATTGACTGTGTCATTTCAAACCCATCGAAGCAAATTACATGGAAAGCAAGCAAGAGTCATTATGATTTATATAAATATATGTTGCAGATTTCATTAAGATTAGGCCAGCTTTGCAGTTATCGCTGCCTGGGTTGTTTGCCTGGCCCTTAATCTTCATTTGCAAATGCCGATTAGCCTGGTAAGGGACTCCTGGTGCCCAAGAGCAAACCCGCCCCGCGCAGTGCCTTCCTCTCCCCAGGACCTCATCCAAGGAGACATTTACCTGGGTGGAGACAAGTGTTGAAAAGTCCTCAAAATAGATGCTTTCTGAGTTACCTGGAGGCAAAAGCATTTAAAAAAAAAAAAAAAAAAAACGCAATTCAGAGTGCCTTGCAGGGCCCCAGTTAGGGCTCAGGACTCAACTGCCTCCTCTCTACAGTCCTGCCCCCCAGGGGGGTGCTCAGCAGGATGGACTGTAGTGTCCCATGTTGGCTGGGCATAAATGCAACAATTCATGTAAATTGTTGAATCGTTGAGTTATTGAATCAAATCGCTAGGCAGTAAGAGAGGCATCAGGAACACAAAGACTAAAAAAAAAAAAAAAAATGCTTCATTTTATTGCCATAGAGGAATCTGCTCTGACTTAAAAGACCTGTACATGATCTGGGTTGGAGCAGGGAGGGAATGGAGATTTTATGAATCAGCCTGAAGTTCTTCTAGAAGCACCATTTTTTCACTTTTCCAGATGAGGTTTTAAGCAGAGCCTCACACAATTGCTGGAGTGATCTTTCTAAAATGTCAGTTGGGCCATGTCACTCCTTGGCTTAGGGCAAGGGTTTGCTGACTCTGTAAAGGGTCAGATAGGATATAGTTTTGAATTTGCAGGCCAGATAACCTCTGTTGCAACTCCACTCTTGTAAGCGAGTGAAAAACACACAATAAGGAAATAAATGGTTATGTCTGCATTCAATAAAATCACTGTTCCAGATACAGTCAGCTTGCCAGATTTGGGTTGGAGCTTCCCCACCCCTGGCTTAGAGTCACTCAGAGACTCCCAGTTCCCTAACGTAAGACCCACATCTAACCCAGCATCTAGTTGACTATTCTCTGTCTAACTCATCCTCCGCACCAGTCAAATGGCACTCTTCCATGCAAGCAGAGAACAACATGGCTTTGTCCATTGCTATGTCTCTATAAATTCTATTCTCCTATCTGAATTGTCTTTCTCTCATCATTGTTGCAATCCCTACTTGTACTTCCCGTGCTAGTACAAAGATCAAGGTATTAGGCAGTAGGGCCTTTGGGAAGTGATGAGGTTAGAAAGGCTGAGTTCTCAAGAAAAAGATTCAAGTCTTTCTGAAAGACACCCAAGAGCGCCCTTGCACACTAAGAAACCTACAGTCCAGCAGAGGGCCCACCACACCTGCCCATGCTGGGCAGCTTGGTCTTGGTCCTCCGGCCCCCAGAACCATAAGAAATCAGTGTCTCCTGTTTGTAAGCCACCAGTCTATGGCATTTCATTAGAGCTGCCTGAACAGACTAGGCCACCTCTGTCTCAGGAAACACTATAGCACAGTCAAAGTCATGGCAAGTTGGCTGACAAAACATCACTGTCCCAGAGGTCAGATCTGGTGAGTGGGGTATGGACTTGAGTCTCAGCAGATAGCTCAAGAAGAGGCAATTCTTACAGCTGTTCAGGTAGAAGCCATACAGTTCCTGTCCAGCTACATCCCATCATAAGCCACGAGCCAGCAGTTCACACAGTCAACTAACATGAATGCACCACTGTCATGTGGGGGGAGATACAGCGGTGAGACAGACAGACATGGAGGGACAGCACTCCAGGAGCCCATCAAGCAGGCTGCAGGGTGTCGGGAGAGCTCAGGATCAAGTTCTAGCATCAGTCGGGGCGCAGAAGAGTCCATCATAAAGTGAGACAGAAGGGGGGACACAGAGAAAAGGGAAGATCTTCAACTGTGAGAATCAGAGCAAAATCCAGCAAAACTAATTTCACATGCCATAGGCTGGTACGTTGAACTTGCCATTGGTCTCATCTGCCTGCATTGGATGCCACTGGTTCGTGAATTGTTAGGAATCATGGCTGATGGGGTGTTCCCCAGTCAAGTGACGTGCAAACCTGCAGCAGCTCGCTGGCCCAGTGCAGGGACCCCAGTCCCTGAAACAATCTGGAGACCAGCCTTCATTTGGGTTGATTTTATCAGTGATGCCCCATCTCCTTCCTTCAAGACAGGGTTACCAATCTATCCTTTGAATCGAACGAAACAAAACACCAGTCTTTTCACTGAGATTCCTTTACTTCTTCCTTTCACCTTAATATTCTCTCCATGAACACCTCCCAGAGCCTCCTTCTAAGCCTTCTGGGCTCTGGGGTGAGGGTTCAGCCCTTAATTGAGCCTCCCCACACCAAGAACAGACAACAAAGGCTGTCTGACAGGGAGGATTTACATATTCAGCAGCCCTGTCTCTCTCTCTTTGCCATTCAAGACAGAAGGGCCTGGGAAGCCTTGATCTCCAAGTGGTCTGTGGCCATGAGGTGGGGAAATAAAGCCGCTTTGTTGAGGACCCGAGGGAAGACCTCACTGTGACTGCCTGAGTCTTATCAAAAGAAAAGTGGTAACAGCACTTTATTTTATTTTTTAATAAGGAATGCAGGGAAAAACTTGTAAGTAAGAATATGAAATTAAATTTTGCCAAATATGCTGAAAGTGGGTCCTTGGAGAAACTTTATCTCTACTGCAGAGGGCAACACATCAGCTTTGTGGGCACCTGGCAATTACTGCGTGGCACAGATGCAATTTGTTTGTAGGTTGACAGTATCATCTGGCACCAGGAATAGGAAGCCTCCATCCATATTTTAGTAAACACAATTCCAGATTGTGAGCAAGGGCTTCTGGGGAGGCTCTTCAGGCTTGTGCCAACATCCTGTTTTCAGGACTAGGCCAGGACAGACCTGCCTGGCAGCCTAGGAAAGGGTGAAATGAAGAGGCCCAGAACCCTCCAATGCCTTTCACAGGTTGGCATTTCTCAAGATTTGAGTTAGTTTGTGGGAAAAGCTGGAATGCACTAGCGTGGCATGGACATAAAGACCATAAAGCCAGCTTTGTTTCCCCGAAAATAAACTATGATCGTTTTAGGGAACATTTTTCACCCACTTGGATGTCGCCAAGGATGAGATGGCATCGCCAGGGAGCCTAGAACTTTACTGGATCTCTTGTTAGGAATGAGCACACACTCATATGTACACGTGGAAGTCAGGCTGACGACTTTGCAGTCACACCTGTCGGGGTACCATCCCACGTTTACCAGCACTGCACCCCAATCTTCGCCTACATTCGCTAAGTTCAGTTGCATAACAAACTGCACCAGGATATAGGTGTTATTACCTTTTCTATTTTACCTCAAGAAATAGAAGCTCAGAAAACTTAGGAGACTTGCCTACAGACACAGATTTTCTAATGTCAGGTAGGTAGGTAGGAGAGGGAAACTGGGGGCTTTAGGTTTCAAAATTCATTTTCTTCCCATAACGTAGGATTTCTTTAACTTCTCCTCTTACCTCATAACCCACGATATTTCTCAGGCTTGGATCCCAATGACTTCAGACTATCTCCAAACACAGCATCCTCTCAGTGCACAAAGATGCGTTAGACTTGGTTATTCTTATGAAGATACTCAAGTGAATGTGCCCTAGAGTCTAGCCAGTCCGAGGGCGAGGGAGCAGGAATTTTCTAAACCATGACTCATTTCCTTGCATGTACTCAAGGCTTCTCCAGGTGACTGCATGTGAAAAGAATAATAGCCAACTATATATAACCAGCACCGGATTTATGATCAATAAATATTAGGGTAACTGAACAGCTCTACTTGGCTATATGTCTGCACAGATTTCAAAAAACAGGATGCTTGACATAAGTCTGTAGAAAGATGATTTCCAAAGAGTGGGAAGAAAAGGAATTCTAGGCTAAGGGAAAGTAAGAATAAAAACAAACTGACGTGAAGGGAACCATAGACAATAGAGAAAATATCAAATATCATGTGGGAGATGCCTAGATTTACAGTCTCATGGGAAATCGCCATGGATAGTCACCTAGTGTGTCTGCTGACCTTGCTGTAAACCATCTAACTGCAGTGTTCCTCCTAGTCCAGTCCCAGAGTCACCGGCAAACAGTCTAATTGCTAAGGGTCATTAATAGTGATGGAATTTTTCCAGTTCTGTCCATTAAAAATGCTAAGGGGTAGGAATAAAATCAGTGCCAGGAACTCTTAGATTTCCTGGCTTTTCACACTGAGCAACAATAAAACCTATGTCCGCTCTCTATTTCCCAAGTTCACTTACCTCATTACCCTGCTCCTTCCTCCACCCCAGCCACAAGTTCTCCCTAAGCACCTGCTTTGCTCACACCTGCTGGTAAGTCCAGGTGGGGTAAAGATGGGATTCTAACCCTTGTTATGCTACAATACATCATAGAAGAGGCACTGATGTCATGGTGAGCTCACATGGTTTGGGGGCGGAAAGCTGCCTCTGGTGGCTCATAGAAGATCTCAGGCAGCAGGAGTTATATGAGTTTGGATTATGCTGTTTGGCAGAGTCTGGACAGGGGGAAAAGGAGAAAGACCATGGGGGTCTGGTGTGGACTCAGCACTGATGCATCATCCCCATGCACCCAGCTCAGCTGTGATGTAAATTTTCTGAAGAATGACAGCACTTTGGAAGTGGAGGGGACCCCAGACATTCTGTCTTCTTGCGCTCTGGCTTGGTTTCCGCATAAAATTTCAAAGTTAACTTTATATTTCTTTGACCAGAGTTACATTCTAGAGTCATCACCCCCAGGAAGCTGATATTCCTCTTCATGAGTGTGAATACATAGTTACTGTGGGTATTTGTATGTTCCTTTTAAAAAGGATTGACTCCTTGGGATATGTGTTTCAGGATGGAGTTGGAGGCAGTGAATTAAGAAACAAGAGTTTTCCCAATTGGTACCAATTCTAGTTCTACCTGGGCTCTGCCAATGACAAGTCTTGTGGCACTGGCCAATTTCCTTAGCCTCTCCAAGCCTCAGTTTCCCAATCTGTGGAATGGAGAGTATAATTGCTCTTGCCCTCCATGTCGCTATAAGGATCGATTGGATCAAGTACACACAGCACTTAGAAGAGGCACTGGCGCTGAGTCCCCGCTGTCAGTGGTGGCTAATATTATTAGTTCTGTTGAACAAACAAATTTTGCAAGTGCCTTGCAGCAAAGACATTCTAATATGCTTAGTGTCCACTTCAATCGTATTTATTTATTGTGCTTATCTTGTCTTCTGCACCACGGTCGCTGTTCACAGACAAGGAGTTGTGTTGGCAACATCAGCATTGATTGTGGGGCCATCTGGGGCCTTGAGGCTCTCCCTTCCCCAAGATGGCCATGCCATGCAGCCCTGGGGGGACGCTGGGCCCTGCCAAGTTGCCTGGCGTGGAGTGTGCAGGCAGCAGGACTGGCACAGCCTGTCCTGGCATGGCAAGGCAAACCAGCAGATGTTGGCTTCAACACAGACCTTGCCCGAGAGAGAAGCCGCCACTGGTGTCAGGATTTGCTAATTGCGTCTCGTCCTGGCCCAGCATCCGCACACGGCCCTGGAATAGTTTTTGCAGCTAGAAAAGGACCCTTTCTGCCTCTCATTTTGTCGCAATTTCTTTCCCAGGGACAAAGCCTGCCTCGGGGAGGAGATCTGGTTCAGAAAAAGGCTCTTGTCCTGTGCCCAGTTTTCCAGCTGGGCTGCTCGCGAGACGAGAAAGAAAATGGACTTGGCCAAGAGCACCTGGGCGCTCATGGCATCAGTAGGGTTAATCCTCCTGGTTGGACACCAGTTTCTGCCACTAAAAGTTAGTTGTCTCTCAAAGGCAGGCCACGAGATCACGTGCTCATTCCCTGCCAGAGAACTCAGACAACGCACATGCATCCTCTCACCTAGCAAGAGACTTTGCTTTCCTTGCTCTCCCGTCACAGTGCCAGCCTGGCTGTGTGTCACTATGGAGGGGGCGGGAGGGGGGCTGTCCTTTGTCATCAGATTCTTGATTCTGAACACTGGCTTTGTCACACCATACTTTTGTGACCTTGGACAAGTGACTGCTCTCCTTGGGGCTCAGTCGCCTTACGTGTGATATATGGATAAAACAGCCTACCCCTTCGTGTTGCAAAAATGAAAGGAGCTAGGTTATGTAAATTACTTGATACTGTGCCTGGAGCCTTGTAAGTTCTCATTAAATGTGCCTGCTATTATTTCATGTAACTAGTTGCAGAACAAATAAAGTCACATCTCTTTCAATAGTACAATTAATTTCTCGTTTCCCATATGCCCAGATTATCAAGAAGCCCAGAGTTTCCTTTGGGGACCCTCTCCATGGCCCTCAAGCAGTTCAAGATGCTGACTCAGCACAAAGGAGGCCATTCTGCCTTCAAGGGCTTCACAGAGAACTAGAGACTCCAGTGAGCAGGTGGCCCCTGTTCCCTGATGCTGTTTCAGGCAGGGCTGATGTTAAAATAGGGTGCATCCTCCAGGGAGCTGGTGTGCCGCTGCAGGGGTGCAGAGCTGGTCCAGCAGTGGTTGCCCCAGCATGCAGAGAGCACGTTATCATCCCCGGAGGGGTGCAGATGTATATACCCCAGGATATCAGGCTCAGTGACCCTTGAATGACAGGTCCCAGGACTGCTCCTGCTATGGGCGGTGGCTGGTTAGCTCAAGCTTAATAGGGTCAAGTTGAAAGACTAGAATGTTCTAGCAGATTCAAAAGCCAGACAGTCTGTGTTTTAATGCCGGTGTCTCCTGTGCACCCTTGGGGAACTCACTTGCGCTCTCTGTGCCTCCATATCCAAATATGAAAAGTGGGAGTCCTCATAGCAAATCACAGGGCAGGAAAGCTTTGAGTTGTGCAAACCTGAGAACAGGGCTTGGCACATACGGAGAATGCCACACATGTGGCATCTACCGCTACTTACCTGCATGCCCGTGGGCAACTCATTCAATCCCCCCAACTTTGTCCTCCTTACGTGTGAAAGGCAACAGATGGAAGCACAAACCTGTTCTGAGATTCACAGCAAGTGGGCTCCAGTCCCAATACATCCCTGACCAGCTCTGGATACTGGCAAATAAACTTTATTTCATTGTGCCTTGATTGTCTTCCCTCTAAGACAAGAGCACAGGGCCAGATCATCCCTAAAGTCCTACTGGGGTATGGAGAGATGTCTCTGTTGTTAGCGTATTGCTGAGCACAGCTCAATATCAAAGATTCTTTAAATCCATAATGCAGTTTTTATTGTAATGGTGTTGTATAAATGGGAATATTCATGAAGCCTCGCTGTGTACAACCCCCCTGTGCAAGAATAACACCGACAAGGACGGCCTTCCTTGTCTGGGGCTCGCAACCCACCAAGATCCGAGTACGCGCTTTATGAGATCGGCTTCATGTGTCTGCACAGTCACCCTGGGACTCAGGCGTTGTGTTCCTTCCCGTTGTTCAGGTGAGCGCGTGGAGGCTCAGAAGAGCAGCATGTCCAGGGCTACACAACCGGCCGGTGGAGTGGCCGGCCGGGGGTTCCAGCTGTCCCGCTGGTGAGGACACGGCATCTCCGCAGACTTGTGGTTATTCACGCCCCATCTCACGCCGAGGCCGGTGAGTAACAAGTGCAAGTTCACATAGAAGTTCGCGGTGTAGCCATGACCAGAGTCCAGGCTTTTGGCCCTCGCTGGAGCATGCTCACCCTCAGCCTCTCAAACCCACTGCTGGTGGAATCAATGAATACAAATGAGGGCTGATTTGTATTCAGCCCCAGCAAGCAAGAGAGATTTACACTCTCTGCCGCACGCCTCTAGCAAACATATCCTGTGCATAGACCTTCAGGGCTTCGGGGACCTGTCCTCTCTCTCTCTGACTCACTCCCTGGCCCTGAGAAACTAAGATAACAGCCCTGCTGTGAGCCCAGCACAGCCGACTTGGAGCAGGGACACCGCGCCAGCAGGCAGATGATGTGCTTAACCTGCTGGGGCACCAAGGACAGAGGTCCCTTGGGGCAGGTGTTACAACTACCCAGGACGATCCACAGTGCACCCGGGGCCGGCAGCAGTGGTGTGAGGTTGGGGAGGGAATTTCCTAGGCTCGTTCAGTGTGGGCTCATCTCAATGAGTGGTAGCACACGGGGGACCAGAAGGCAGAAGAGTTTTGCTGCTTCTGTTTCATGGGTCTGTATTTACAGGGGTGTTGCTCACTTAGGTGCTGGGTCTCAGGTCATTTCCTCAAAGGAGAAATCTTGATAAGAAAACAGAGATTTTATTGGAAAAAGGCATAAATTCATAAATTCATTCATGAACGGTAATGGAGCTAAAAGGTCCTGCAAGGCTTAACACAAAATACATAATTATGTTATGTATCACATTACATGTAACACATAATATGAGTTCCCTCGATGTTTGTTGAATGAATCCTCGTGAATTTTCATTCATCATGGCCTCTGAAGCTGCAGTGATGCCAGCTTGAGTGAGAGGATTTACAACTAGCCCAGAATGATTCCCAGCCTTCGGTTGGCTGCCCACTGGTTCTATGCACGGGAAGGGTTGCTATCGACTCCAACCCTCCGTTTCTTGATGTGTATACTTATTTCTAACATTCCTTTGAGAGTTAATTGAAGCCTGTATAAAATAAGTGAACCATTGTCACATCCATTTTGATCCATTTAAGCTTCTGACCATACAGCTGCAATCAGGAGAGTTGTTTTGAACAGCGCTTTCCACGTCTTCATGTTTTCCCTCAACAAGTCTGTTTTGAGGGGAAGGGGTCCGTCTGGGTTCAAGAGAAAGTCACCGGAGATGGAAGAGCTCTGCTCTGGGACAGTGTACTGAGGTAGAAATGTTGCATGTTGGTGGGGTCGCTCTGTTGGGGCCAGGGAATGGAGCCCCATCTCTCTGGATGTGTTGGGTCTCCCTGAAAGGATGTGTTGGGTCTCCCTGACTATTTGACTTGTTCTCTGGTGAGAAGATGCATATCCTGGGTGGAAAATGAAGGTGCAGAAGGTGGGTCTTGATCTGGGTGACCACAGAACCTCTGAATAGTTGGGGTTTGGGGCTAGGAATGGAGACACCCAAGGACACTGTCTTAGAGGAGAGGTTTTGCATGGTCCTGTGACTTTGGAGGCATCTGAAGCCAGTTAAGGAGGCACCTTGGGAGGTTTCCTTAGGGTGGCCCTGTACAGCCACGTCTCAGAGGTATAAGGTTCATAACATGCTGATGTAATTAACGTAGATGTGACTTTGGAGATATTAATGTAAATGTGATGATAATGTGTCTGCTCAGCTAGAAAATCCTAAAAAGTCACCACCGAGAGGTTAAGCATCCATTTATATTTCATAGAAATTAAGAAGTACATAACACACAATTTCTGTGATGATGTTGACTTCTAGAAAGCTCAGAGGAAAATTTTTGAACAACTTCAGTACTCACTGAAAAATGTTTACCCTAGGCCAGGTTTGCTGTGTCTGTTTCTTGGCTACATAGTTCTTTTTCTTTAAAAAAATTTTTTTTTGTTTCTAATTTATGTTATCTTGTCTTTTTTATGTTCTCTGGTAAGATGCCTGAAATTCTTTCTGAAACAAGGCAGGGTGTAATTAAACTGTGATACAACTGCTGAAGGAAGCTGACACCATCTTAAGATGCATTAATCATCATTTTTTACAATCGTATAGTTTTACAGTTTCAAAGAACTTTTACATACATTGTTTCACCCGATTTGCATGGCAATGCTTTGAGGTAAACAGGGATTATTTTTCCCATTTTATCAAAAAGAAAGCTGAGGCTCAGTGTGGTTAAGAAATTTGCTTATATTGGGGATCCTGGACTTGAACCGGTCTAATGACACCTACTACAGCTCTGTTACCATTACACCAAGCTGAATCATGTATACAGAACATAATATTCTCATTGTACTTGAGGAATTTAGACCATGTTTGGAATATTCAATTCTGTAAGCCTTGTAATTGCAAATTACCAGCCATGAGAATTCTGGGTGCCGTATCACATGGAGAATTACCAAACGACCTGGGATATGTGCCTGAGACAGAGTTCTAAGGCTGGCATGTATGGCACCATGCTGGAGGGTATCATTCCCCAAATTCTTGGGTGTACACATCGAGTCCATGACAGATGACAGGGGACCATGAAGTTGCACTCACCGACATCCTCTCTCCCTCTGTCAGTAGGGGTAATTTGACTTCAACAAATAGAAATCCCAACTCAATCCCAACTCAGTTAATCAACCAGGCTGTTAGGAGCTATGGGTGGAGAGGGGTTCCAGGCACAAACTACTAGGAACCCAACAATACTGTTATTAACCATCTCCATTCTGCTGCTGTTGTCACAAAGTGGTTGCTGGTGGCAATCATAATTATACCCTTTCTTGTTCATCCATATAAGGAGAGAGGAAACCTCTACTCCAAGCATGAAGTATAATCTTCCCTCTCTGTTAGTTCAACATATGTGGCCTAAACCCAGGTCAGTAACAGCTAGCAGGGGAGTTCCATGCACTGAATATATTAGGCCAATCAGGAGTTAAACATGGAATTTACCCAGGAATAAAGTGGCTTCTTCTGAGTCCTTTGGAAAAGGAGAAATGGCATTTCTCCTAGATGTAGTATCCTCTAACCACACACCACCATTACAAAGAGAAAGAGAGAGTGTTTCTCTTGAGTGTTTCTCTTTCTCTCTTGCATGGGCACTGAGGAGATTTGAATAAAATCTGGTTTCTGTTGGAAGGGTGGAAGGATTTTAGGGTAACCAGCACGTTCATTGCAATCCCCCCATCTCATTACTCCTAGGAGTCCTTGATGTAGGCTCTCATTCATGTTTCATCATCCTTGCCCTATGAATTATTAGATTTTAATCCTGTCTGGTCAGAGTAAGCCTTAAGACTTTTGCTTGATTGACTGGAATAAAACAGTCTCTCTTTCTCTTTGTAATGGTGGGGTGTGGTTAGAAGATTCTAGAACTGCTCTTGCCATTTCTCCTTCTACAAAGAAAACTCAGCCTAAAGAAAGTGCTGATACCTGGAGGGCACGAAGAATTCCTGAGAAATGGGACCGAACCCAGAGGACATTCTGCATCTTGACTCAAACAGTACCTGGATGCCTCAGTGACTGGGTTGACCAATTCTTACTATTTTTAAATCCAACTTTACTTGTACTTTTTGTTTCTTGCAACATGACAACTCCTTACTGATGCAGCATAATCCAATTCAATCAATTAAAAATGTTTCTAATCATCAGAACTGCATCCAAAGTGAAACAGGCCGCCTCCTGTTCTCCCCTGTCTTCCGTCACTGGAGGTGTTCATGCAGAGCCTGGCTGACCATCTGTCCAGGATGCTATAAAAAGGATTTCAACATTGGTGGGAGGCTGAGAAAACACCTTCTAAGAACACTTCCAATTCCAACAAACTAATGCTCCTCCAAAACCAATATACCAGGGAAGGTACCCTAAAATATTTGCAGAAGACTAAACCAGTTACTTGGAGGGAAGATGAGAGTCTTGCCCTGTGAAGTAGAGACATGATTCAATGAGCTGTTCATTGATTCATTCATTTAATCAGCAGATATGCACTGATCTTCAAATATGTGTTAGGCATTGGAGATACAGGAATATCCAATAACCAAGAGCTTGGTTTCCTAGAGCTTGCATCCCAGCAGCCATGCTGTAGTGGAAAGACATGGACACATTCAGAAATATCTGAAAGTCAGCCACGGCCTCTACTAAACACGTAACCCAGGGCTTTCTTTTTTCGTCTCCAATCCCCTTACTGGTTTAGTGGGGACACTGACATCTACCTCATGGGGGAGAAAGAGGGTAAATGAGATCATGCCTTTACGTAAAATACTAATGGAGGCGAGGAACAAAGTAGTTAGTAAGTGGAATTTCTCTTCCATAGCTACTAATGGCTGTGGGTTAAAGGGAAAATTCCAATATTTCATCTTCTGAACGACATTCACAAAGCTCAGATACTGTACAAGATGGAAGGTTATGAAGAACTCTGGGGAAAAAGGATTTAAAATGGGTCATATAAACATAATTTGAATGAGAGGTGAAGTGTGTCTAAGTTCATTTATTTATTCATTTATTCATCAAAAATGGATTATCTCCAGTGAACTAACAACTCTTCTATGTGCCTGGGACCTACCAGTGACCAAAACTGTTAATTTTTTTCCCTGATAGATCTTACATGCTACTGGGGGTAGACATGTAAGAAATAAAATATAGGGTGATTGTCATAATACTGCATGACTGTAAATGCTAACTACATAGTACTACTAAGCGGTGCTAAGGATATGGGAAGGGAGTAGGGGTGCCCGAGAGTTTGAGTAGGCAGAAAAGCCTTGGTGGGGAATGTGGGGAAGCTGGAGGTGAAGGGGGGCATGTCTAAAGCCCTGAGGGGCTGCCTTAGTAAAGTGGAGACTACAAGGATGGTTTGTTCAGTGTGGCATTTGTGTTTGCAAACTCTGCACCGTGATTTTAAGCCAGGGGGTTACTGATGAAGCAAGGTGGGGACAAGAGTCATTTTATCACTGACTGAGAGGATGCAGCTGAATTCATACCCTGCTTTTGCTTTTGGTATTTTGAACCATAATGATAATTACCATGATATCAATAAACAATAAGTAAGAGTATTCTTTTTTTTTTTTTTTTTTGCTTCCCTAACAAATTACCAAAAGCTTAGCAAGTTAAAACAACACTGACTCATTAACTCAATATGAGCCAGAAATCTGGGGCGGGGAGACTTAACTGTCTCTCTGGGCAGAATATCACAAGACAGACACCCTGGTGTCAGCTAGCAGAAATCTTATCTGGAGGCATTAGGGAGGAATCTACTTCCAAGCTCATCAAGGACATTGGAAAACTTCAGCTCCATGATTGTAGGATGAAGTTCCTCATTTCTTTGCTGCCAGAAGCCAGGGCCTGCTCCTGGAAGCCCCTCCACCCTCCAGGCAGCCACATCACATCGAGTCTTCCTCACACATTTAGTGTCACTGATTGACTCTTCCGCCACCAGCCAGAGGACACTGCTTCCAAAGGGCCTGTGTAGCCATGTCAGACCCATGATGCTCCATCTCAAAGTCCCTTTTGTCTTGTAACCTATCATAACATGATCTCTCATTGTTTTCATAGTAGAGGAAATTATACTGGAGGGAAAGACATCACGGGAAATTATTTTAGAATTTTTATCCCCAGTAAAGCCTTCTCAAGCAACTAGTTGGTGTGACAAGCGAATAAGATGAGGGAAAGAACCAAACTGGAAGATATATGAGCAGACATTTTGTATTACCATGCTGAAGTCAAGTTCAGCTGGCACCTAGCTTTTCTCCAGCATATCTCTAGACAGCTGTCCTGACCCAGCCCTTCACTGACCCACAGCACTTCAAGTCAGTCATGTTGGTCCACTGGTCAACCTGCTGAGGTCATTGCATCACAATGCTCTTGCTACCCTTTCATTGTTCACTCCAGACATAAGTGTGCCTTCTCTGTCCTCATCCAAGTCATGAGGAAAAGAATAAGGAAGACAGAGATCCAGAAGGGCTTGGTCATCTCGTCCCTGATAACTCCTCTAGGTTCACAGGAATGGTTAATCAGCGTCCTTTGCTTATCCAGTTCCATCACTGTCTTCCTAACTTCACTAATATCTGACCTTATGTCCTAAGATGCCATCAAATTTCTTGATGAAGTCTAGTCACTCTCTTTCCACTGCTGGTCTCTCATCAGTGCTCCCCCAACCTGGCTCCATCCACTGCAGTGTCAGGCATCCACTACCTTGGTCTGAGTGCTGACAAGTTCCAGCAGTGTTAATGGTGTCTTGGTGGAGTATTATCACAGCTTGTTGGTGCAGGATGGGCAGGAGGTAAATTGCAAGATGCACCTGGTGATGAGTGGACTAATTACAGAGCACAGCATAGGCACCGTGGGAGCCACTGACTTATTTGTAAAGTACAGGAAGAGTATTGTGGTTCCTACATCACAATAGAGGATGAAGTCAGATTTGAAATAATGCTCTGTGTCTTTGTGATTGGGGGTGTATTTTGAATCCTAGTTGGGCTGCAGATGTCTGAAAAATTCTGGAGAGGTAACAAATGGGAATAAGAATATCTAGCCCAGAAAGGAATTCTCCAGGGATTCAATAAGATCACACACTTAAAGTTCAGACACATTTAGGCCAGGAAACATTCTCTTTAAGGAAAGGAAATTAAAATTTTCACTCTTTGTTTTTTATGACTTTCTTTTTAATGAGACATTTTCCTAAAAGAAAAAGGAAAAAATTAAGAGTATGATTTTCTCATTGTTACATCAAAATTTCACAATTGGCCTTAAAAAGTCAACCTATGTCTTCCTTGCTTATCTTCTCATTCCAAATATATCTAAGGAAGCTTTTTTTATTATTTTTTTTTTGGACTGGCATGATGCTAGTGCAGGACTAGACAGACAGATCAATGGAACAAAATAGATAGCCAGGAAATACATTCCAGAATGTATGAGAATTTAATATATGATAAAGGAGACATGAAACATCAATGAGAAAAAGGAAGGATTATTTAACAAATGGTGCTGGGACCTCTGGGTAGCAATTTAGGAGAAAAAAAATCGATTTTAGGCCCTTCACATCATGCAGAAAAATCAATTCCGGATGGGTTAAAGAATTAAATATAAAAAATATCAAATATTAGAAAAACTAGAGAAAAGAGAAGAGTGAATAAGAATTCAATTTCCAGAGGAGTAAGAATTTTCCAAGCTTAGAGCAAGAGGGTGAAATTTAAAGGAGATCAACAGATTCGACTACTTACAATTTAATTTTTAAAATCCTGACACACAGACTTACAAAAGCTGAACTAATAGTTGAAGTAATTGTAAAGACTTGAAATAATTTCAGCAAATATTAACAAACTGATCGTTTCTCCTATAAATGACTCGGATCAATCAATTGAAAAGAATTCTAAGACACTAAACTCAATAAATGGGCAGAGATACAAAGCATGTGGAAAATACATCTGACAAACAAACATGGGAAAAAATACAAACTCACCAGTAATTAAAAGAATGATAAATTTTATCCTATAAAATAAAGTATGAAATTTAAAACCATAGAATTGGAAAATTTATTTTTACATAAGAATATTCAATCCTGGTAAAGCGTGGAGAAGTCATCACACTTACCAACTGCATTGCATAGTATGAATTGATGTAATACTGAAATCTTTTCAAGGGTAGGTTTATAATATTCTTAAAAGTTAGGGAAGAAAAGAAACAGAGGGGATGGAGCCATTAGCAAGAAACTTTCTTCAGCACAGTTGAAAATAATAATTATAGGTAACATTAATGACAAGGGGGAAATTGAGTCAATTGTGATATAGTCACTTATGCTTTCTCTGGTAGAGTAGGTATATCATCCAGTATTCCAGAAGGAAATAGATGTTGAATTAAAATTAGAATAATTTGAGGGAGGTTCAGGAAAGAAACTAGTTACAAAGGCATGGACAGAGTATAAGAAAGTATATGGCACAGAGTCAGTAAAAGGTCAACCTAATGCCCAACAATGGATGACTGGAAAAAGAAAGTCAGGAATATACACTCCATGGAATACTACTCATCTGTTTAAAAAGACAAAACTGTGCCTTTTGAACACTCTTACAGTGCTGGTGGGAATGTAAGCTAGTCCAGACACTTTGGAAAGCTGTTTGGAGTTTCCCAAAACGCTTAAAATATATCTACCATATGATCCACCAATTCTATTTCTAGGAAGCTCCCCAAAGAACACAAAAGCACTAATTAAAAAGGAAGACTGCACGCCTATGTTTACTGCAGCACTATTTACAATAACTAAGACATGGGAACAAACTCAGTGTCCCAAAACAGATGAATGGATCAAAAAGTCGTGGTATATATACATGATGGAATACTACTCGGTCATCAAAAAGATAAACTAGTGCCATTTGTGGCAACATGGATGGAGCTGGAAGGGATGATGCTAAGCAAAACAAGTCAAGAAGAAAAAGATAAATATTGGATGGTTTTACATACATATGGAATATAGAGAAACTGTACAAAGAGTCAGGAAAAAGACAAAGCTTGCAAACTACCATAAATCTGAGGCATACAGCAGGGGAGGGGGAGGGAGTGAGATCAAAACGGGAAGGAAGGGTGCTGTGGTGGTGGGAAAATTGTAGGGACTACACTGGAGGGGAAAAATCAAATGTTATACAAAAATGAACAATATAAGAAAATAAATAAATGCAATTATAATATATATATAGTCAATAGAATAAAATTCATTTTCTGATATCTAAAAACAAGGAAAAAACTGTCCATTTTGTGACAAAATGGATAGATCTTATGGTGATGATATTCAATGAAATAAATCAGAAAGTGATAGGCAGTTTCCAGATGGCTTCACTCATTGGTGGAATACATAAAACCACATACAACAAATTGGCAAAGCACAACTGCAGGTGTAAGCATCCATTCCCACCTGGATCAATGTATTCTGTCCACATAGTTGAACTACTAGTTGACAGTATTTATCGCATCTTATAGACATAACCAGGGTGTGGGTTCCAGATGGCACCATAAGTGATGAGACTTCAGCAACCATTCATTCCATCATTCTATGAAGCCAGTTGCTTCTGAGCAGTGGAAAAACTGGTGAAATCAATGAAGATCATGAATGAATCCATGACATCACTTTCTTTCTTACTGCATTCATTCTTCAGCCAAAGGAGATGGTGTTTCAGACTCCATGGTATGGAAAAACATAAAGTAATTAAGAATGTTGCTGCAAACAGTAGTTTGGGCAGGAAAGGCAAATCCACACTTGGGATGTGTGCCTATTCCTGTGAGAACAAAGAGCCTCCTTATCTATGAAAGGAGGGATATAACAATATCAACATTGTGGTGGACAGCCGAGAGCTTTCCCCGGGAGCCAAGACTTATCCAGAACTTAGCGCTGGTGGCAGCCCTTCCACCTGCTACTGTGAGGGCAGCATTGATGAGAAAGTCCAAGACACTGAGACCATGTCTAGCTTCCACCTCAGCTGCCACGCCTACTTTGTTTTGGGTCTGTTGAGCAAGCTTCAGGATTTCTAGGGGAAGAGACTGATGAAGGTTTACAAAACATTCTTTCTTGTCCACCTGATTCATAAGCACTTCCTCTGCAACAGATGTCCTCACACAGGATTCATGTAGGCTATAAATGTCTTCGCCCTCCTTACCTATTCTGGGAAATCCAAACTCACGCCTTTCTTAGAGATCTCCTTGTCCCGAATCTTCCAATCTTTTTCTTTCTCCCAATCACTCATTAACCATTAACCACTGATCTTCAGTTAAGATCATCTTTCCCTCCCCATAAATTGACAAGACAGAGTGCCTGAGCTTCCCCCAGCTAGAGTTTTTTCCTCCATCGCTCTCGTCAGAGACATCTCAGATTGGGGCTGAGTGCAACTGCCACACACTTTCAGCTTATGCTCCCAGACTTTGCAAATTGGTTTTTAAACCAGACCCACACTCTCTCTTCGCACATTAACAGACCATAGGAAACTCCTCATAAAGCCAAAGGTTGGAGTGGAAGGAGAGGCAGCAAAGCAGATAAGACTCCAGGGGAGTCTTATCATTTGTAAATGCAGTTTACTTGTCTCTTCCAGAACAATTCAGACCTGGCCTCGTATAGTCCATTTATACTTTATAATGAAATGCTACTGTGTGCCAATTTTACGCTTCAGTGTATCAAATGACATCAAGGTCATAATGAGCTGCTCATGAGCCACTTGGTGTCTCATGGTTAGACATTCGATTTCTACTGGGGTACAGTAGCTGCTTTTCAAATAGAGAATAATTGCCACAGAAGAAGGCCTCATTACAAACCCTAGGAGTCAAGCACCTTTGAGGACTTGCCAGAGGCTTCAGACAGTGTCACTGTTTGCTATAGATTCCAAAATCACTGGACCTGTGGCATCAAAAGCCTTGCAACACTTTACACCACAGACTGGACTTGTTACAGAGCCTATTTTGCTCTAAGCCCCATTCAAAACTGTCATCATTATGAGTTACTCAATAAATGGGTCAGAGGTGCATGACCAACTATGATGTGTGTTACCTGCAACTCACAAAAAGGCCCACCAAGTGCTGTGCTCCTTTCTTCATGGTGGATGATGAAAGGCAGAGAAGCCAGCCTCTGACTTCAATGGTCTAATGCTGATAAGCATAGGGTCATTGGACCCTAGAAACCACATCAAGGAGATAGGCATCTCAAATTTAACAAGATTTATCTTCTGCCTTCTGACATGGCTCTATCTTGTTAAAGTAAGTGGGGAGTTCGATATTTCCTGTAGTCACAGCCAATCAACATAATGTCATCAATCTAACAGACCAGGGTGATATTTGGTAGGTTATAAGAATAGTTATGGACCCTCTAGACTTTGGTGACAAAGATCAAGGGAACTGACATGGCTCTGGGTCAAGATAATTAAGGTGGGAGGCTTTATAGCTGCAAAGCCCACACAGGGTGATTCTGATTTTTCTCACTAATTGAAATGGGACCAAAATCATTTGCAAGGTCATAGCTACATGTGCCAGGAACTGTACTGGCTTGCTCCAGTAAAGATGCTACTTCCAGAACTATAGGTGGGATTAGCACCACCATTTGATTAAGTTATGATAACCAACTGTCTTCCTCCATGATCTAATGTCTTCTGTAGCAGCCAAACAGATGAGTTAAATGGGAATCTGGCAGGCATTAGGGCTCCTGCAGTCCCTCAGATCTTTGCTGAAAGTATGAATTTCTGCATTATGTGACATTGCCCTGGTTTTCTATTTTGTTCTAGGGGTAGAGGTCAATTACAAGGTTTTTACTTGGCCTCCACCCTTCCCACTGCCAAAGCTCATAGCTCTTACTCTAGCAATGATAGACAGATAGATGAGAGAGAGAGAGAGAGAGAGAGAGAGAGAGAGAGAGAGAGAGAGAGAGAAATTCATAGTACATATTCCACATATTCCAGGTTTGGGGGCTGGAGAGTGAGTAGGGAATGACAGGTGGGTGTTTGGGCTACTGAATTCATGTGAAACATGCTCAAACAAAGATTCCATTATTGTTTCATCTCTGTAAGTCCCACCTTGATGGGATATTTCAGATCTCTAGATATTAGCAGAAATTCAGATTCAGTACTCTTGATAATCAGACTCGGTTCCCTATAGGAAGAGTCATAGTATACACCGGCAGAAATAGTGTAGAATCCATCTTTAAAGAGAGTCAGTTACCATAATTGAAAGGCTGTGGTTCTTTAACCTAACTTAGGTATAGAAATTAAGAAAACCCCCACTACAGGCTCTCAGGTCATATTTCTTCCCAATGGGTTTAAAATTGTGTGTGTGTGTGCATAACCTTACCACTGAAATCAATTAAAAACTTTCAAAGATCCATGACACTCAAAACACTCTGATGACTGCTCAGCCCTGTGGCTATTCTGTTATTTGGAACCACTTTATTTCTAGTGGTTAAGACCTGCCACAAGTCTAGTGTCCCATTAATGCCATCACAGTCATAAAATCCCATTCCCAAATCTTGAGCCCACAAAAGACAGCCAACGCCATGTGCCTCAAGGACATTTCTGCTCTTCTTACCAGTGAATTTCTTCATGCCTTGGAGAAGGCTTATCTACCAACCCTACCTGTAAGGGATCTTATCTACCAACCCTACCTGTGTTGTTAGGGGAAAGATACACAGATTGCACATGATCAGTTCATCCTCATATTCCCAATACTCTGATCCTTCAGACTCCCTCTGAAATATGCACAGGGAGTTCCAGTTTCTAAACCTCCCTTCTTATACTATCTTTAATGCAGAGCTTTAATTATCCAACCAAGGAGATGATGAATGCCTAGTATGTGTGACCTAAACAACTTATTAAGTCCCAATTCTTAGAAGGATATCTGTTAATTTGTCCAATAGAACTTACTATTCCATTCCCCTTGGACTAATACCCCTACTGTTCCATCTCCCATGAAATAATACCCACATCATTTCAGTTCCTCATGTGCTTCTCAGGCCCTGAAGATTTCCTGTGAATAAGTTCTTTCCTAGGAATGGACTTGTGCTTAGCTCTTGCTATGTGGGTTTGGTTATAGCCCTGGAGATAATAGTGTGCCAGGGATGAGACCTGGGATAATCAGCACCAACTTCTGAACCAACTGTCCCTGGATAGTGATGGTGACAGGACGGGAGTGTGTGGGTGTTGTCACTACTGTAGACAAAGGAGGTTCAGAGATATTTGACAAATAAGAGGATTTAAAGTTAAAGTGTCAGCCCCCTTCCTCCCTACCTGAATGTCATACCATATTTCACTATTGCATCGATTTCCCCACCACTGTCTTATACCTGTGTTGTAGAGTTGTACCAAATGTGTAAATGATCAGTGCTACAAACTCTGCCATCCATAGGAAAGATATTTTGCTTGGTCTTCCTCTCAGCCACTTTACAATGGCAGATGAGGGATTTTTTTCAAACATGACATCAAAGCTTCATCCATTTGTGAGCTTGTCCACTGTGTTCTCAGCTTGGTATTTATAGCTTGCAAACTCTCCTTTTCCCCAAGAATACTTTATAGGATCATCAGAAGAAGCCATGTGAAGTAGTAGCCATTCACAGTCCTAGTGATCATTATTACCATAGTAACAAAGTGCCACCAGCATTTAATTCCCCAACACCTTTCTCTTCTCCTGCCCTTCACCCATGTTACTGCTGATGACAGCCAATAAAACCATCTCTTATACCATAGATTACCCATATCTTATCTCCCCTTGCCAGGGAGCTTGTCCCTATATTCCAAACATATGAGCAACCCAATCTCAGAATCCATCCTTGAAGGTCTCTGTTCTCAGACTTTTTATAATAATCACTTGTTGTTTTTTATCAGAATCCCAGCAGGAGATAAATGGCCAAATTCTATTTAGGCTATTTTTATAAAAGTTTGATACTGTACTACTTACAAAGATGAGAGAAAGAATTAGCAAAACTGTGTAGTGCATTACTCCAGGGTGGTTGCAGACCCTAAAGATATAGAAAAAGGAAAGGTTTCTGGACTCTGAAAGAGAAAGCCATGTACAGAGGAGGGTCTCTGCAGGGACTTTCATCTCTTTTTATTGAATAAAATTTTATTGATATACAATGAGATATAAATTTGGGGAGGCACATCTTTACTTCTATGTGCATACAAGACTGTAGTACCTCTTCCAGATATTTATCCAAAGAACTTAAAGAACATTTACTTGAAAAAAACAGAAATACCCTCCATGGAAACTGTTAAGTAAGCCAGATGCTTGTAAGCTGTCTTCATCTATTGATCAAAGGACAGAAGACTTACTTATATCTTATATCAAAGGGGGGGGGGCAGGAGGAAATATATTGCTCCCTGGATGACATGGAAGTAAATAGAACTTGTTTGAAATTTCCTGTGGAATGAGTAACTAGAGTCATCTCACCACATTTATATTTGTAAGGCTTATCAGAATATTAGGAGTCAACCTTAAGGTGACTTTAAAACAAAGAATAACAGTCAGAGGGCTGACATTATTTGACTTCAAGACTTACTATAAACCCACAGTCATCAAGATGGTGTGGTATTGTGCTCAGACAGACAGAGCAATCGAACAGAACAGAGCGCAGAAGCAGACACGTATAAATAGAGGTAAATGCTTTTGACAAAGATGCAAAGGCCATTCAATGGAGAAAGAATAGTTATTTCAACAAATGGTACTAGATATTCACATACAAAAAAGTAAAAGGGATCTAGACACGAACTTTACTCATTCACAAAAATCTATCAAAATGGATCATGGACCTAAATGTAAAATGCAAACCCATAAAATCCAGATGATAATATAGGAAAAACCTATAATACATGATGCATATCTGATAATAAGATTTTAGATATAACACCAATAGTAAACCGAAGGAAAAAAAAAGGACAAATTGGACTTCACAAAAATAAAAAGACCCTGTTAAAAGGTTGCAAAGACAAGACAGACTACAAGAAGATATTTACAAGACACATATCTGATAAGGACTTGTATCCAACATATACAAAGAGCTCTTAAAGCTTAACAATAGGACAACAATCAGATTTTAAAATGGGCAAAAGAGCCAAACACATAGCTCATGAGAGAGAAATTTCAAATGAGCACCTGAAAAGATGCTCAACAATGTCATATTGTTAGGAAATTGCAAATGATAACAATGAGGTACCACTGCACCCCTACTAGAATGGGTAAAATCCAAACACTGACACCACCAGATGCTGACAAGGATGTAGATCAACAATAATTCTCATTCATTGCTTACAGGACTGCAAAATGGTACAATCAGATTGGAAGACAGTTTGGAGTTTCTTGCAAAGTTAAATATAATCTTACCACATAATTCAGTAGTTACATTCCTAGGCATTTACCCAAAGGAGCTGACAACTTATGTCCACATAAAAACCTACACAAAAATATTTATAGCCACTTTATTCATAATTAGCAAAATTGGGAGATAATCAAGATGTCCTTCAGTAGATGAACGGATAAACAAACTGTGGTACATCCATACAAAGTAATATTATTCAGCAATAAAAAGAAATGAGCTATGAAGTTACAAAAAGACATGGAAGCTTAAATCTACATTGCTAAATGAAAAAAATCTATTTAAAAAGCTACATATATAAAGTATTATTCCAACTATCTCACATTTTGGAAAAAAAGAAAAACTAAAACAAAGAAAAAGGATCACTGTTTGCCAGGGAGTTGGGAGAGCAGAGGAGATATGAATAGAAATACAAGGGATGTTTTAGAACATTGAAACGATCAGACTATACAATATGATACTGTAATGGTGAATGCATGACCCTCTGCATTTGCCAAACCCAGATATAGATCAACCCAGAGCTAACCTTCATACACATCACAGACTTTAGTTAATGATAGTGGTTTGTTAATTTTAACAAATTTACTGCACTAATGCAAGATGTTAATGGCAGAGGAAACTATACAAGGCGATGTATATGGGGGAATTTCCCTGTTCTATAGGATTAATTTTCCTGTTGACTTACAGCTTTTCTAAAAAATAATCTATTAATAATAATTTTTAAAAGTACCCAGAGCCATGAAGTGGAGAGGCAGGAATAGGTTGTGGATAATGTTGAAATATATAGAACTATGGTCAGAAATTTATCATTGTGTAAAGGTGGTTTGCGAACATACCAATAAGTACCCTGGCACTGACTTAGAAAGTCCATAGAGCCAATTGTGAAAAATGGATGAGAGACTGCAAGAAAGGATGAGCAGAGATGATGACAATGTTTCAAGTGAGAAATGGTGATTCTTAAATTAGGGTGATAGTGGTGGATGTAGGGGAAAAAATAGAAAGAGCAGGAAGATGTTTCAAAAGTGGAATTAACAGGATTCGTAACTGCCTGGTTACACCCAGGAGGGAGAGAGAAGGTGTAGGGTCATTTTTGGCTTTTTGGCTGAACAGCTGAATAGAGAATAGTGCCATTGAAACAAAAGGGAAGGCTGGGGGCAAGCTGGCTCGGGGAAAAACATCATTAATTCTTTTTATTTTGGATCATCTGCAATCAATGTGGCTGTAAGACTTTGGGGAAGAGATGATGAATGCAGAGTCAGGCATGGAAGTCAGTAGTCAAGAAGAGGGTCCTTGGTTGAGAGCAAAGATTTTTCTTGGGAACTTCAAAACTCAGACACTTCTTAGTTTCATGGGCTGTTAGGTCCTAAACTACTAATATAGCTAATCTTCCTAAGCAGGTAGTATGCACCAAATTATGAAGGCTACACTATGCTAATTGTGTTATTCAATCTGTAATCCAGTCCTATGAGGTTGATGCTATTGGTATCATTACTTTAAAGATAAGTGACAAAGACACACCTCAAAACCTAGTTCATGGTCTCTAATCTTCATACTGTAAACCTTGTTTAAAATCTTGTCTTCAAGAATCAATATTTCAAATATTTAATTACGTTTTCAAGTCTAATTTGGCCAGCATAGATGGGTGTGCTTACCTACGTAACTTTCTCACCCACCCAGAGATCTCAGTCCTTATGAATAATCTTTTCAGGAAGAACTATCTGATACAATCTTTGCATGTTTCTATAATTTCTATAATGTGGTAAAAACTGAAAAATATGATGAGATCATTTTCAAGTCTCATTAGTCAAATTCATATTTGTACTTAAAGCAACCTGAAATTTTGGCAACTGCGTTGAAAAAAGTTAGAAGAATTACGAGCAAAAATTGATGCTGGAGGGGAAATTGAATACATTGCTTCTTGGGAAAAAGAAAAACTATTTTCAATTTACAAAATAACATGTTTGTTTAACAATTCCCTGGGATGATATCAACCCAGAGATTCAGTGGCTCTTCGTCCTTTGGCAAGTCACCTCTCTGCTCTAGATCTCAGTTTCCCCAGCTGTCAAAGGAGAATAAGAACAGCTGTCCTGCTTATGTCACAGAGCTGTGATGAGATGCAGGTGAGATAATAGATGGGGAAGCTTCATGAAGTGTAAAAAGTGCTAGACAAATACCAGAATTAATTTGAATAATGATTACGCTTCATATAGAGACAAGCTGCAATTTTTCACAGACTGCACATCCGGGCTGGAAACGGCAGGAAGTGGTGGACCTTGGCAGTTATCAAGAAGGAGAAAAATGGGGCAAGGAAGGATGAGAGGCTCACCTCAGGTCCATGGCAGAGCTGAGATGAGCACCTCCCTTGCTCTATCTGCTTTTCTGGATTCTTTCTCTCTTTAGCTAAGAGACCTTTGGCCATTTGGGGAGTCATGATTATCTCCTGCAAGAAAAGGATCTCAAGCACTCAAAAGAAAGTAATTTGACTACCAGTGTGGATCTTTGAAGATAAATGATTTTGCCCAGGAAGAGAAATATGCTAACCTCAAGCTTACAGATGATCAGTGGTTCCACACCTGAGACAACAGGCGGGTCAACAGAAACATCTGGACCACAAGGGCAGCCCATGTGCACGAGCTGCCCAATGGGCATCGGACCTGTGCTAAGCACTTTACCTGCATGTGGGTCTTTTTCTCCTGAGTTGATGTCATCATTGACTTGACTTTGCAGATGCAAAAATTGAGGCTTAGAGATGTTACAGAAGTTGCACCAGGCCAGGCTATAGGAGGTAAAGACCTCAGCCAGTGTGATTTTTAGTGTCCAGATTGGAATCCTAGAACCCATCGCTTTCCATGAGGTCCTGAAGACCTTGGAGCTGCAGTTCTAGACTCCTCACCATCTATCCCGTACCACTCTCAATCTTGCGTTAAGTCTGGAAAAAATTTTGATTCTTGTTTTCCACTAGCACACACAGGAGGGATAATTGTGAAGAGCGAAATGTCCAGCCTCCCTGAATTCTCATCCCTCCCTGTGTCCAGTTCTCCTTGCTCAGGATGTCATCTCCTCTTTTCTGTTCAATTTTAACTCTCCTGTTAAGGTTCTACTGAAATTCTACCTGTAGTAGGTTTTCCTGACCACCCAGCCTTACCCACGTCTCTTTCTCCTTGAGTTTCTCTGGCATTGAGTCTCCATGGCTCCCACAGGGCTCAGCCTCCCGATAATTTTTTTCATTGGTTGTACAGATCTTTAGAAATCTTCATCTCATTTTTTCAAACACATTAGCAACACCTCTAGGGTAGTGGCAATGGTGGTTTCTCTTCAATACTTCACAGTGTCTACACGTGACTAGCATTTCATCAATAATCAAATTTGTAAATGACTATAATAACAGTAGGAAGAAACTATTAAAAATCAACTTTCGATGAAATGGAAGGATGATTTTCTCCATTGGCAACTTTTTCTTTTAATAAAGGAATAAATGTCCTTGAGATGTCAGTATTTAGCTAGCACTGAAGGTGTTTGCACAAAGGATTACTCAGAGATATTTTGGGTGGGACTTCCTGTTTGTGGGGAGTGGATAGGATGAGTCTCTGAGATCACTTCTAGCTAGCTATAAAAGTCTATGATCCCATGAATGATTGAGTGAGCAAGCGAGTGTGCAAGAAAGCAGTGAGTGCATTTTCAGATGTCAGTCATTCACACTTGAGCTCTGCCCCATAGCAATTGAGACATGGAGTTTCACAAAACTCAGTCTTCTATCTGAAAAACACTGGCAGGAGTAAGTGGGGGACAGATCTTATTTTCTCTATTTTCCAGATGAGGAAACAGACTTATTGAAGTAAAAATAATTTTCCTGCAGTCAGCAGTTGGTTGCACACCAGAGCCAGCCTTCACAATCCCAGGCCAGTTCAGTCTTTGCTTCAAAAACCCCAGACAGCTCACAAAGTCCACACATCTGCTTTCCTCTTTGAAGCACAGAAGGGAAGCTGGAAGAAATCTTAGAGAAAAGTCAGCTTCTCCTAATCTGTGCCCTCAGTCACAAAGCCACTGGGGTTTTACTGTGCTGAGGATGAAATGAAGTTAAATGGGAATAGGTGAGCAGATGGAGCTTGAACATTGCTTTAACACTCAATATGTGTTAACTTGTGTCTAATTACTGGTGGAGAAGGGGAGAGAGTTTCCTAACTGAGTGGTCTTGGGTAAGTTGCTTGGCCCACCCAGTGACTCAGTTTCCACATGTTTAAAATGGAGATAATGATGATAGTGACACTCACCTCCCAAGGATTTTTGTGAGAAATCAACACGTTAATGCATATAGAGAGCACTTAGAAAGCGCCTCACAAATTACAGGTGCTCTAGTGGGACCACTAGAGCTGCGGTTGCTGATGAGTGATGACTGCACACACAGCCTCTTACATGTGCTTCATGGTTTGCCTTCTGTCCTTCAGGTCAGAGCATCACAAATACACAACATCTATCATTTTACCACCACATCTTTTTTAAGGACTTCTACTTTTATCCCTTCCATAACCATGCCAGAAATCACATACTTATTTATTTATTTTTTGCTACAAAGGCCCACATTCTTGGCTTCTTCCCTAACCAACTATGATGACACAATCATGTCTGTAAAATGCCTCATGACCAGGCACAGATGCTGCAAATATGTCACAGATACTGTACGAAACTGTTCAGTGGTAGAAAGTGAGAATTTGCAGGGCCTCCCTGGTGGTGCAAGGGGTTAAGATGCAGCACTGTGAATCAGTCCACAGCCTCTGCAGCATGAGTTCGATTCCTGGGCCGGGGAGCAACCCACATGGCGCAGCAGACCTCTCCTGTCTCGCCCAATGGTCCCCTCAGCAGTGTATTTCAGTCAATCTGCCTGTTCTGTTCCCCACTCTGTCTCTGGTGAATCCTCTCATCGCCCCCACCTCCAGCCTGTACCCCAGCTCTTGTGTGCATAAATAAATATATCTTTAAAAAATGAGAAACTACAACTCCAGCCAGGTGCTGGCTGGCCTCATGGAACATTCTCACTGGAAGGTCATCTATTTGCAAACTTACATGCAAACCCCTCCATTTCACAGATGTGATAGAAACTGTGGCTTAGAAAGGGAAAGTAACACATTCCAGGTGATGCATCAGTCCCTCTTCATTCCTCGAAGCCTACGCTAATTCTTCCATGAAGTTGCTCTTGGTTTACCCCAAACTGAAATAAAAATGTATTTTCCCCGATCTCCCTTAACTCTTTTAATTGAATAAATGGAGGTACCAACATAAATCCACAGGATTATATCATTACTACAGGATTTTAAGAGTTCTTAAAGTCAGAGATCCTGCCTGTCACTTAGAATAAACAGATGAGAAATGGTACAAGGAGAACTAAGTTTCTCTGTCTATGGGTTTCTGTCACTTTCTAGGAAACCACATTGTCTCCCAACAAAGTGAATCCTGATCTCTGCCCCTTTAGGGCCATGAACTGAGTGGAATGGCTTCCTAAAGATACACATCTGAGAAAGTCATAGATGCAAATGTGCTCTTAGCTAATAGGTTATTCCAGAGAGGTTATAATGGTTCTGTAACAACTGAGGGTAGAAGAAATTTGATGGAGTAGGAAGAAGTTTCCGAACTCTGCAATTCACTGGGCCTGTCCCATGGCTCAGGTTTAAAAAGAAAGCAGAGTGGAAATGTCTGTGAAACACCTTTCGAGAATGGAGAAGCAGAACTATAATGCAATAAATTAGCAGGTCCCTTCAAGAGAAAATGTCCATCATCATGACCTTGGCAAGCTCTCGGCTAGATTCTAAATGCAAATGCACTAATAATAAGAAAGTGGGTCACCTCCTTGGTTTTTTTTAACATAATCTTGTAACAACCACTCTCCTGTGTATCAGTGTGTCCCTTTCAACGTTGTTCCCCACATCATCCCTCTTCCCCTTCACAACACCTTACAGAAGGATGAAGTGCAGGTCCTGCAGAACACTCTCTGATTTCAAGCTCCAACTTCCACCACCCTCTCTGCAGCCCTCTGTGCTCCAGTTGGCATCACTTGACCCTCACCTGCAGTTACGGTTACCCTTGCCTACGAGGTGATAATTGATCTGCTTCCTGGGAAGGGAGAGGGGTGAGATTTCAGGAAGCACTAGTTTAATCACACTCTAAGGATACCCTTGCTGCTTTTCTTACTAACCCGTGTCCAGTTCTAGAAGCCAGGATTACGCCTGCTTCCTAAGTCCCTAGCAACACCTAGTACCTGTTACTTAGCACCTGAGCCTTGCCTGGGTGACTTGCCATGTCCCAGCTCCTCTGGGACTTCCTGGTTTTGTAGCTTGCTATTGAACTGAAGCCACCATCCCTATCCTTACCCTTGCTTGAAACCTGTTGGTAGACTTCCTAATTCTCCTAGTGCAAGGTCCTGTGGATCTAGCGCCATTCCCCGTCACATCTCATACCACATCCTTCAATATTCAACTGTTCTGACTTCCTTTCAGTCCCTAGAGAGTAAGTGCCTCCAGTGCACCATGTTTGCACACCATGGCTCCCCTGGTGGAGCCTGACCTTGTAAACACCAAGTTGGGATGATGTTTTAAAGTCTAAGAAAGTAAGACAAAGTGCTTATAAAAGATATATATGTTGTATGCTTTTCTGCCAATACCAATGTGCATCTGGGGAAGGGGTGGTAGAAATGACATGTTTAGAAAGCAGACTGGACAATGAATGGATTTATCAAACAGCTGACTCCTGAGAAGACCCCAAGTGCAGAAGATGAGGAGAGCAGATTCTTGAGGTCTGATCGTCCTACCACAAAGCAGCTATTGAGTCCCACCTCTTCTTTGGGGTGAGGTGATGCACAGGGGTGCCCGCCTTTTGGCTTTTGATACATGGAAACTGAGGGAGGCTGATAACAGTCACAGGAGATGGAAGGACAAGCTCGCTTCCTACCCCATCTTGCAATTATTTTAGTCAAGATCTTGGCTTGGAGATTTATGAAGCTTTCCTTCTGTCTATCACATTTAAAGGGTGCAATGAAGAGGAGAGAAAGCTTTTAGCTGCAATGGGATCATATTATCCCCTCCCACCATGTGATCTAATGGAATTTAGAAGGAAGTTATTTCTTGGCAAAGCAGACGATGAAAAATGTGGAATGTGCTTGCTAGAAAGATCCTCTGAGCCCCTAGTCCCACTTACTTTGCAAAAGCTGAGAACAGTCACTTCCCCAGTGACATACAGTGGCAGAGCCAGATCAAGAGTCAGACTAGATATTTGTACTTGGAGAGCCCTTGCTCTCAGGAGGCCTGTGAAACTCATTTTTTTTAGCTGACACGTTGCATCTGTAAGGCCATGTGCAAATGTAAGGCAAGAGCCTCCATGGTTTTCATCAGCTTCTTGAAGACTTTGTGATCCAAACCAAGTTAACAACCACCATCATCCTAACAAAGAGTTCTTAATGTCAGGGAGTTCATCAAATGTAATTGAGGCAATAAAACTCATTCATAAGAAACAAAACAGCAGAGATCCAATGGTTTGGTGTAAACATGTGTTGTGTGTGGGCTATTAACATCCTTAAAATGAAGGCAAAAATGTGCCACAAGGTCACAAAAATAGTCATGACTAACACTGACATTAAGCTTCTCTGTGCAGCCATCATTTAATATCCTTTTATTGACTAAGTTAATCCTCACTGCAACCTTATTAGGTAAGCATTATTACCATCTCCATTTACACATGGAGAAATTGAAGAATCAGAAATGAAGTCATTTGCTAAGATCAGTGAACAGAAAGAGGAACCAGAACCAGAACTGGAATCATCCTCTGAAGCTACCACACTATGAATACACAGGATTATACGCAGAGTGCAGAGCCCAGGGGAGACCCGCCACAGAGCTCCACTTCTGGGAATTCATGGTTTATTGGCAGGACAGGTGCAAAACGTCAGGTGATGAACACAAGATATAAGCACCTTCTAAAGAGGCTGTGGATGGGCCGGGAGGAAGACAGAGATGGATACGATCAGAAACCCATCAGACAGGTGGAAGGGACATGATTGAAAACCTGTTATGCAAAACAGCCTGGCCCTGCTCTGGGGGTTCAGTCTTGGCAGCCAGGGAGCCCTCATTCAGAAGCAGGTCATATCCAGACAACTGATGGGGAGGCCAGGTAGCAAGTCCCGCCAACAGCCTAACACCTGGAGCCAGTAATTCTGTTCTCTCTCCAGAACACCTGTCTCTGCAGGCAGCAGGACGGGTCCCAAGATGGGAGGTGGCCTCCCTGGGTAAGACCAGATGGTCTGGGGCTTGGCTCATGATACGGAGTCAGAAGGGAAAGCAATTCGCCCAATTTAGAATGAGGTAAGAAAACTGAGTCCCTTCAGGACCTGCCTGACTAGCAGTGGGACTTTGGCTCCCTACACAGGATCCTCAGCCCCACTCTCTTAGGATGGTCGTGGGATTTAAATAAAATGGAGCAATTTTCAAGTGCCTGACACTAAACAGGCACTGGCAGTGTTTCCCGTTCCGTTCGCTCCGCGGCTATCTGCTGAGCAGCAGGTTCTGAACCAGACGCCGCAAACACACCAGGCTATAAACCACTGCAACTTCTGTCCTAACAAAGCTCACAGCCGACTGCTCTTCTCACTGAGGTGGTGTTCAGAAAGGCCTGGAGATTTCATCGTCTTTATCTTACATAACTGAAGGGCACTTCCTTTCTCCCCAACCCCCTGTCCTGTCCACTCAACCTCCAAAAGTGCCCACCCCAGGCCACATGTCCCTGTCCCTCTGCATCTGGCACCAGGCAGCTTCTTGTTCCTGCTCACCCGCACTCATACCTGTGTCCCTGGGGGCCCTGCACCCCACAGGGCCTGACCATAGTAAACCCAGGTGAGTGTGTCCTGCACTGGCTCAGATCTGGACAGAAGCCCAGACCCTACATCAGCGTCACTCGGTGGGGGTTAGAGAGTAAATTGGGAGTGCATGAGTAGCTGGAGGAAGGGCTGCTATCTTCCAAGTCTCAGGGTTCACCTGCGCACAGCCAGGTCCAGACCTGGGAGGGGAACATGGGACTCCAGGGGCGACAGAAGAACCCCACCGTCATGCTGGGCTCAGCCGGAATCTGGAAGTAGAATCACACTCTAATCTCTACAGACAAGAGGGAGGGACATGCCTCTGTGCCTACGTTGGGGGCTGCTGGGGAACAAACTGGCTACCGGCTTCTGTGGAGGGCTCTGGCAGCCACTACTGAGGTGTGGGGTGGATCTGACCTATGGGGTCTGAAACTTGTACAATTGTGCCCTCGTGAAGCAAAAGAATGCAAATTGTTTTGAAATGGTATTAAGATGTAAAAAAAAAAAAAGAAAGAAAAAGACAAGGCACATATAAAAAGCACAATAGCAGAGAAGTAACACAAGTATGCTGCCTCCTAAACTGGGCGATCGGGTTTTGATTCCTGTCCTGTCTCATTTTCAAGTATTTCCATTAACTGACCACTTCTGTAATGCTCTTTCGTCCTAAAATCTTTGATAGTTTTCCGTGTGATGGCAATTTGGTCGTGTTTTCTCCAGGAAGAAGAGGGAGATTAGGAGGCTCCTATCTACTTAATTCATTTTATTAATAATTTATAAAGTTTTTAGCTTCTTAATTCAATGTTAGTAGTGTCATGAATGTGTTTCTAGTTGCTGTCAAAATGCGGTAACTCTCCCACCACGCAGGCTTGGCATGAGCTGTGGTCGGGGTGTTCAATGTGGTGCTTTCTAAGTTTTCTCCCTAAAACCATGGAAATTATGAGAAACCCTGTCTCTCACAACTGCCCCCAAAAAGATCCCCCCCAAAGGATGTGGTGATTGTCATTGCAAATAGTGTATTTCTAACAAGGGAGCGCTCACTTTGGCAAGGCATCGATGGGGGATGACTTGCTCCCCTACTTACAAACTGGCAACTTATGATGTGGGAAGAATGTTCCACGTACTGATTTCTGACGTTGGGTGTTTCAAATCTTCTTTTTCTCTTGTTACCTGTGTACCTCCAGCCCAGGTGCTACAGGACCTATTCATGTCACACCGGGACCCTAGTCCTACCCACTCCCCTCTCTTCAGGCCACCCTGCAAAGTGAATTGCCACCAGTGATCACATTCAGAACCAGCTGCAAACACGTAGGTGTATCTCACTCACCCCAAATCAAATGTGTTCCCCATCTCAAAGCCCCTTTGCCAGTGCCAGAGAGGCCCCCAGGGCCACTCCAAGCCAACAACCACCCAGCTTGGAACAGTTATCTTAACCAATTGTGATGACCACATGTTACTTTTGCAAATCTTACAATTGTATGTTGTTACGGACTGAATTTTTGAGCCTCTCCAAAATCCAAATGCTGAAGCTAATCCCCAGTGTGATGGCATATGGACCTGGGGCCACTGGGAAGTGATTTGGTCCTAAGAGAGGAGCCCTCGGAAGTAACATAAGTGCCCAAGAAGAGACCAGAAAGTTCACTTGCTCGCTCTCTCTGCCATGTGAGGATCCAGTAAGAAGTTGACAGTCTGCAGAGAAGGGCTCTCGCCACAACCTGACCTGAAATCATAATCGTAGACTTTCAGCCTCCAGAACAGCGAGAAGTAAATGCACGTTTTTCTCAGCCTCTCCCTCTGTGTTTGTTACGGAAGCCCAAAGGGACTGATACAGGCATGCTCATGGGAATCTATTGCTCTGGATTTTTCCCAGAGCCTCAAAGAGATTTTGTGCAAGTGGGGCGTGGAGGTGGGGGCTGAATCTGCAGTTTCAGTCACTGCCTTCAAGGAAAACCCCCACGCGTGTGAAGCTGGGGAGGAGCGAGACATGGGCTGGCATCATGGAGCTGTGATCCTCGGCATGGCTGCCTTTGTCTGTGATGACCTTGTCTGTGGCCCTCTGTCTCCCTCTCTCTGGGAGAAGCAGACAGTTCTCAGCCTCCTTGAAAATGAGACAGGACAGGAATCAAAACCCGATCGCCCAGTTTAGGAGGCAGCATCTGATTTTTTTTTTTTAATAATAAATTTTATTTTTATATTCCCCCATACAATTGCAAATCCCCCATTCTGACCCCAATCCCTCCCCTCCCGCCCCCCACCCCCAAAAAGTGTCTCTGGTTCATAGTTGTTTGTTGTTTTGATTTTCACTTTCTTATATTCATTTTCCTGGTCCCTTATTTAAGTTTTCTAGATTCCTGCTATGAGTGAGACCATCCGGTATTTTTCTTTTTCTTTTGGCTTGTTTCGCTGAGCATGATTCCTTCCAGTCCATCCATGTTGCTGCAAATTGCATGTGTTTATCTTTTTTGAATGCTGAGTAATATTCCATGGTGTATATGGACCACATCTTCTTGATCCAGTCATCTATTTTTGGGCATTTGGGCTGTTTCCAAAGCTTAGCTATTGTAAACAGTGCTGCTATAAACATAGGGGTGCAGGTGCTCTTTGGAATGATGTTTCTGTGTCCTTTGGGTAAATATCTAGGAGTGGGAAAGGGCCATTTCCATTGGCCTCTGAGAAATGCTACACTAACAATGGGCCTTGGGTTTCCCACTGCCCTCCCCCAGCCTTGACGTTTGCAGCTGATTAACCCAGGAGCCAAGTGGCCATCCGCCCCTGTAGTTAAAGAATCACATTTAGTTGCAATAGGGATGGTGTGGAAACCTCTAAGTTGGATGAACAAATGCAGCGAGCATCAAAACATCTGTAGAGACATCTGCTGTCCCAGCCCCTGGACATGCCTGCACATCCAGCTTCACTCTTCAAGCCAGGTTCTGAGTTCTTCGTGCAGAGGTTGTGTTCAGAGAGAAATAGAAGCAGAACCCTGATGGGGATTCCCAGCCCACTGGCAGGGCCGGCCACCATCCCGAAGGGCCAGGTTTTTAAAGCTTTCAGCAAAATTGTGAGTTCTCAATTGAAGGCAATAATCTGATCAGCAATAAAATCAGACATCTCTACGTCATGATCAGCACCCAAGGCCTAGTTTCCATTCATCAAGTTGATCCCCTTTTGCGGCTTCACCCACCCCCTCCTGTTTGGTAACCATCAGTCTGTTCGCTGTCAGGGTTTATGGACAAACGTCTTTTTTTCTGCCCCTTCTTTGCAGTTGCCTTCTGCTCAGCTCATGCTCTGAGAGCTTAATCCCTGCAGTAAAGGCACCTGGCAGGAACTGTAGAGTTCTCTCAAGCCAATGCAGCTACTTTTACAGGGAGAATAAGGTCCAGAGGGGATAAAAATGACTTGGCTAAGATCACGCCATAAGAAGGAGGCAGAAATAGTGTAAATACTTGGATTTCCAAATTCCAGATCCAATCTTCTCACTGCATTTCCCCCCATCTGCTTTACCAGAGATGCAGCCAGAGCTCCTTCCAAAGCCCTGGCTGCCTGCACAACCTCTGGATGCGACTTCTGGTCCCCTTGTCAGTGGAGGGTGCCTCACCCTCTCGGCAGGTGCCTGGTTGTGTGTGTGCTCCCCAAGATTTGGCACCCAGATCTGGCAGAGCGAGGAAGCACACATCTACCTGCTCTAGCCCAGACTCCCTGTGTGCGCCGTCAAGTGCTCAGCCAGAACACCAGGCCAGCATCAGCCAGACGCAGCTGGGCCTTGGTGGGACTCGTGGCTGGAGACCAGGACAGCTGAGAAGCAAGTGGTGAGCAGGTCGCTGCTGACCAGCTCCCAGATGCCACTGCGGCTTAAGTCTCCTTTGAAAGTGTCTCCAGCTCAGCCCCCTCTGACTCCAAACATCCCTAAAGGCAAGTTGCGTTTTTGTGCTTTTCACTTCTTCACTCTCAATGGTCCAGTGGGGGCCATTAGATTGTCCTACTGAGGTCATTTCATGGCTACACCCGCCATCACCTAAATAGCACTTGAGTATTACCTCCTGAGCGAGACCTTCCAGAAGCTCTCCATGCTCGTGGCAGCCCCCCAGCCCATCTCTGTGCCTGCCCAGGTGCTCTGTTCTGGTGTCTTCACATTTCTCATTCTCCAAAATGCCTTTGTTCTGTGGGTGAAGAGTCATTGTGCTCCTGACTTTAAGACCTTCATCCCCTGGATCAGGGTGTCCTGGCTCTACCACTCTAAAACCTCAGCTATCTAATGTGCATCTCTATGCCTCAGTTTCCCATCTTGTAAAGGGGGGAAAGCAATAATACCCAGTTCACAAATTTGTCATGGAGATTGATTTAATTCATCAGAGGCTTAGAAAGGTGCCTGGCACATGGTAATCAATAAATGTGAGATAGTGCTGCTGTTATCATAGGGCTTTCGTGTTGTGGTTTATCTCTTTTTCATTCTAGTGCAGTTTCCACGAAGTTAGGATTCCTGGCTGTCTGTATGCCTCTAGAGTCCACAAAAATATGTAGTGCATTGTTGGTGCTCAATAAAAGTTTGTCAAACAAGTGAATCAAAACCTTCCAGAAGTGTCCCCTCTGTCTCCATTTCCTTCTCCTGCATTCTAATCTTTTTTTTTTAAAGATTTATTTATTTATTTATTTATTTATTTATTTATTTGTTTACTTATTTATTTATTTATTTTTTTATTTATTTATACAGGCACTGGGTACAGTCAGAAGCACGGGAGGGTGAGAGAATTCACCAGAGCCAGAGCGGAGAGCAGAGCAGGGGGAGCAGCAGGCGGCAGGGGCGGTCTGGGTGCCATGTGGGACCCTCCTCTGGTGGCCGGGGAGCAGCCAAGGATCGAACCGGCGGAGGCTTACGGAGGCTTATGGGCAGCTTCGCAACCAAGCGTTCAACTGCTGCGCCACCGGGGAGGCCCCTGCATTCTAATCTTAAATGGGTCCCTACCCTCTCTCTCCTCTCATTCCCCTGGGATCCTGTCCAGACTGTAACCATTGAAACTTGGCCCCTCTTTTTCTAGTCTACTTAATAGCTTGTGTGTATACGCACTATCAGCTCCTTGAGAACGGGGGCCATCAGTTATTCATCTGCATCTTCCCCAGTTAGCATGCTGGCTGGCACATGGAAGGTTCTGAGGGAGGGAAGGAAGGAAAACACCACAAAAAGTCTGATCACAGAAACCCCTCTCTAGTTCACCAAAGACACCCATCACTGAACAGCGAATGTCCATATCCCTAAGGGACTCTCGTCCATCCAAGCATCATCTGAAATACTGTTGATACCCTGTCCAGACTCTGTGCCCTGGGTCCCTTCATGCACGTCAGCTCCCTCCTCTCTCAGGGAGTCATCGCAGGCATCCCCATCTGTGAGTTCTTTGTCTTGTCTTACCCCTAACTTCAGTGCCCTTTACTCATTTCCTCTCTCAGTGCCAATGCTGCCCCTCACTTCCCTAGTCTCATCCCATCTTCTTGATTATCACCCCAGAAAGTTAATCTGTACTTCCAAGACATTTTTGACTTATGCTTCAGCATCTGTCACAGTTCCCCTTCAGTTTTCTGCACTATGTGGAAGATTCCAAAGGCCAAGGGCCATTTCTTCCATACAATGAGGTCCAGGAAACTGCTCAAACAATGCTTGACCCGGAGGAGTGGTTAATGAATCAAGTAGAAGTAATCACAGTGTGGTGTTGACTATATAGCTTATGATTTATCATCTCAGCCTGAAGTGAGTGTTCAGCTAGTTCTAAATTCCCAGTGTTGATTCAGCAAGTACTCAGCAAGTACCTTAGCAGGTACACAACCACAAGGAACCCACTGGATTGCTGAGGGCAAAGGGAATGTGCCATTAATGTGGTAAAAGCAGGTCAAACATCAGCAACTACCACCTAAAAGATTGCAGAAATGAGGACTGTAATGTTTATGAGTATTTTTTTCCTTATTTTGATGTGTATATATCTGCATCATTAGCTATTTTTTCTCTCCCTCTCTCGTTCTCCAACCATCTAACATGAAATATGCCTAATCAGAATTAATGTTCTGTCTCAGCAGTTTAGTAATAAATGTCAAAGAAAGAATGTGACTTAGATGAAGAAAGAATGGACATCACCCAAAGATGGGCAAAGGGCTTTCCGTTCTGTGGAAGGGAGTGTGTTAGTGTGCCTGTAGTTGTGTATAGAAACACATGAATGGAAATAATACTCTGCTCTTGCCTTTCCGGAGACCCTAAATGCATCTAGAAGGGATTTAAGTGGATGCAGAGTCGACCTGGTAAGCTAGAGCTGGGTTTCCCAGAATTCCCTGGACCGCTCCAGGCAACCTTGGCCACAGAGATATTTGCATGAAATTTGGAAGCAGAAGGGGGAAAATGGTATTTTTTGTTTTGTTTTCTTAACATGAAAGTCTGTATAGAGTCCAAGTTCAACTCTGGCTCCGATTCAATCTCCTCCAAACCCTGGGCCACGTGAGCAACTGCGGAGCAAAGGGAGCCAGCATCTGCTGGACTCACATGCCCTGTTCCCCCTCCATGTCTGGCTCTCCTTCTCAACTGTGCATTAAGATGACAGACCAACCCCAAAGCAGCAGCAGCAGGCTTACATAAGCTCTTGACCAGTTCCTAGGATTGCCTTATCTGTGTGATTCGCTGCTGTTTCCCTGATCAAATCCTGAAAGAGATGCCTTGGTGACCCCTTTTTAGGATGCCCAGCCACACTCCCCCGCCTGCCCTCATGAAGACCCTTTAAACTTACCATTCCCCAGCCTGAAAAACTTTTCTCCAGATAGCCTCATGCCTCTCCTCCTCAAAAGCTCTTACTTCAAATGTCACCTCTATCACGTAAAAGAAAAAAAAAAAAAAGAAAAGAATGCAGAACGCCCGAGGGACCTTGTTGAAGTCACCGCCCTCCAGGAGTCTCAGGGTCCCGGGCTGAGCATGGCCGGGTCAGGTCTTCCTCACAGGGCCATTGAGAGGAGAGAGATAGGTGCTTGCAGAAATAGGTGCTTGCAGCTAGGAACTGCAACCAGAAATTGGCTCCCAGAGCTCAGTCACCTGCCCAGCATCCCAGCCTGCGGGGGCCTGACAGCAGAGCTGGAATCACAAGGGGAGAATCAGATCTCTGAGCTTGCTGGATGCCAGAGGGCTATTTTTGCTTTATTGTCTTCTTATTTTTACGATCTTCTCCAGATGCCAGAGTCCCCTTCTGCTAATAGCCCCTGTGTGCTGTGTGCCTTCATCTTAAAAAAAACATACACACACACACTCTTTCAGTTTCCATGCCTGGTAATCCTTATCTTTCGGCCTCTTGCCTCCCTACCCACCCACAGAGCCGGCGCCGGTCCCCAGCCTCTGCCCGGTGCCCACTGAATCACACTGACATCGGTGGCCAATTGATTTCCTTGCCTCCGCCTTACAAACATGGATGAAAAGAAACACTATTTCATCTGGCCTAGCAGGCAGGCGGGTACTGAGGGGGAGATGCAGAGGAATTTTCTGGAAGACGATGCAGAGGTCCTGCACATCAATAAAATCAAAATAGCAGAGTGAGTCCAGCTCATAGATCTTAGGGATGGACCTGAAAAAGCAAAAGATAAAAAATTCCTGGGCAGCGCTATGGCTAGAATGAGAAGCCAGTCGGTGATAACACAATTCACTTTCAACTCCTAATTGGGGAAGTGATGAACTCGCGCCTCCGCCTCCCAAGCTGCATTAGGCATCTGTAAGTGGCTCGGTCAGAAACACGCTTCCTCCTGCAGAGCTCACGCTGCGTGTGGAGCACACTTAGCACAGCCTGAGGGATTGCCTTGGGATGGAGGCTGGCTGTTCTGGCCGTAGGTTTTTGGAGACAGGAGGTAACAGTTACAGAGACAAACTCTGCAAGGTTTCTTCGGCCATTTTTCTGCTTCGGGGAGGAAGGCCCTTGACTCGCTGTCAGAGATTTTGCCCACTGCCCTCCCTCCCTCCCTTCTCTAAGCAAATGACCATTTCCTGCTATGCCCTGTGTTAAGCATCTGGTCTAAGAACTCTTTGCTCTCTGATGTCCACACTGTCACACAGAGAAAGAGACACGCCGCTCAGTTTCAGTGTGTGGTAGATGCTGCTTGGAGGTGACATGGCTGCGGTGATCACCAAATTCCATGTTGAGGCAAGAGAGAAGAGTGCCAGAGAGGGGTTTGCTCGGGAGGTCTGTTCAGCCAGGACTCGCAAGAAGAGCAGGTGTTTGTCAAGAAGACAGAATCCTCAACGTCCTTGAGACAAAGCGTCTCATCGAGGCCAACTGGGCAGGAAAGATGCTAATCTGGCCCAGCTGAGAGCTGACTGTGGGCCCAGCAGGACTTGATCCCAGAGGAGCCCACCTTTCCCGACACACCCTGTGGGCCCCTCCCGAGCCCTGAGGCATTTGCTTTCCTCTCCAGCTCCTTCCAACTTGCCACCCGCTTCTGCCATCCGCCTAGGCCTGCCTCTTGTGGTAGTGCCTCTTTGTCTAATATGCACTGTTTGTAAATTCAACTCTTAGCTCAGGACAAACATTGGCCCTTGCTATAGTGGGTTGAATAGTACCCCCCAAAACTCATGTCCGTTTAGAACCTCAGAATGTGACATTGTTTGGAAATAGTCTGCAGTTGTAATTAATTGAGAGCAAAAGCATCATGAATGAGAGTGGTCACTTGTTACAGCCACAGGAGGACACGAAAACCCCTTCCCTCACTCACCATCCCCTCCAGCTTGTTCAGGACACCCTACACACACACACACACACACACACACACACACACCCCACTACCACCACCCCCTTCACTGCTGTCCTGGCATCTCAGTTCCTCTTTCTGATCACTTAACACAATTTGTAACTACACATTTATTTGTGTGTTGTTTCATTGATATTTCTCTTCCCCTCTATCATAGTCCCCTTAGGCAAGGGAGTCTTACTTGTTTTAAGTCACCTTTTAACCAGCATGTTGAGCATGACTGGAGCCTTGATAGAGGTGATCATGTTAATTAATGATCCACCTATCCCACACAAGGGTGAGCCACCACCAGAAGTTCATAAATAAGAGCCAGAAGAATGAAAGGGCAATGAGGTACCAGGGACAGAGGAGAGAAGCTGCTGGTAAGGAGGCAACAGAGAAAGCGGGTGCTGATGGGACTTGGGCTGTGTCTGAGGTGGATGTCAACAGGGAAGCTCTCAAAGTCATTGCCTGAAACCACCATCTTTTCAAACGCTGTTGACTGTGCCCCACAGTGAGAAATTCACCTTCTGCCAGAACCTAGTACCTGCACTCACATGTGGGGCCACAGGGGATGCCTCGGTGGGGCAGCTCTCACCCCCGCCTCGGGGAGATGTGCCTTGATCTTTTCTAGTTTCCTCCATCTGGGCCACGGTTTTTGTGCTTTCTGTTCCTCACCCCCTTCTCCCTAAGCCCTTCCTCCTCTCTTGTCACTGGCTCCTCTCCCGCCCACTTCCTCTTCCTCCATGTATTCTTCTTCTGAACAGAAGGTCCATTAAATTCATTTCATGCCAATGACCTATGACTCAAGTTCTGTCCCTGGCAGGGCAGAGATCTCAGCTGTTTTGCTCACAGCAATATCCCTAGAGCCTACTACAGCTTGAGGTATATTTGCAACTTGCTAAAACTTTCTTGAATGACTGGATAAATAGATGTACTGAGAGTTTCATTTTGTGACATCTCCTAGCAAGTTCTCTTTTCACCTCCCAAACTCTAAGACTATTCCTGCTCTATTCTGGTGCTTTCAAAGTCTACTGTCTTCAGTGCTAAGACAAGTAGGTTGCATTTTCTTGTGTTCAAGTATCCTTCCATGCCACTAACCATTCAGTGATAAACTTAATCATTTAACTCCTTCATTTAAAATCCTTCTATCTATTTGCTTCTCTAATTCACATTTATCTAACACACAAAACGTGTGGAGGCACACATTGCTTGAGGTTCATATTCCCAGCCTTGCTTTAAGGTTCCTTCTTTATTCCTCTTAGTTCCACTAAACCATCCAGTCATCATGCTCCTAAGTCCACCATGACACCTTTTCATGTCCCCAGGCCTCTCTTGGAAGTCTTAAAAACTCCCTCTGCACAGCTCATTTGATCAAAGTGGACATGCCTGGGCCTTCACAGGGCCTTCCTGGTGGAACCAGCCCCTCCCCGGTGACACATGTGCACACAGCCCCTTGTATAGACTTCCACAATTTGAACCCAGCTAGATCATCTCTTCAATTACTCTTTAGTTATGTTTTTCTTTGCTGTTTTCTCCCTAGTCTGTGAGCTCCTTGAGGACAGAAATGAATAGAACATTATTCATCTGCATCTTGTATCTCTGGCACTAAGCAAAGAGGACGTGTTGGAGGCAGACAGGTGCATGGGAGGGAGGAAGAAGGGTAGGGTTCAAATCTAGACCCTCCACTTCCTTATCACTGTCCTATTCTGTGTTCATCACTGTTAAGTTCATGGCATCGGTGCACTTTATTGCTTATTCTAGTTTCTGAAAAATGAAATAATTATTAGGCTTATACAACAATTCATCAGTTGGTGTCTTTTCACACAGTTAGACCTCCAGCAGATGTTTGCATAGCTAAAATTCCCTCTGGTACAAGATCTTAATTCTTTGCAGAATTTTGAAATCTATACAGAAAAAGCATCATCTGTTATTTTGAGTCTGAAAATCTCTAACCTCCTAACCTTTTCCCATGAAAATGATACTTTAATAACTTGAATTTTTATCATATGAAGCTTTTCAAGAACATTATATTCCTGTTCTAGCAGAACAGCGTGCATTGTGACTCTGCTTTCCTTGGGTCTAAACTCAGCTGCCTCTGTAGGGAATTCTCCTTGTTCTCCCTTCTTCTCTGCCCCACCCCTGCACCTCTCAACTCCCTTGCTCCTGTTCATTCCTCGTGTCTACATTTGGCCAGAGAAGTTCTTGCAGATGCCGGTAGCACCTTCAACTTTGCAAAAAGTCTCTTTTTTGTCAATTCACTCATTTAATTGGCATTTATTAAAGGTTTGTGATATGCTTGGTATAATATAAGTTGTAAACAGGATATAGCTCCTGCCCACTAAAAAGTGCCATCGTGTCCAGAGGAGATGGGCAACACATATATACACACTAATAGCCCAGGGTGATGATGTTCAAACCTGGATGGAAATGGGGACGGGGGACACCCCAGCAAAGTGACATCCAGGGCAAGACACTGAACAAAAAAGAGAGACTCCAGACATTCTTTGTTTTCCTAAAGCATAAAGGTTGAGTTCTTGAGGAAACACAACTCTTGTAGGGAAATGATGTTATAATAACAATTATTTCTTTAGGAAAGAAAGAATTTGAAGCAGAGAAGTTCAGATTCAAAATAACAAAGCTGTTTTTCTCCCTAAAATTGCAAAACTAAAAATGCTTTTAATAGCTCAAAATTGGTCTTATTTTCACAAACTAAAAGATAATAAATTGGTTTAAAAATGCATCAAAATCCAACCTCAATGCAGTTTTGTTTGTCCTTCAATTCAAAGTAGTCTCTCTTAGCATCCTTGAGCATGGTGTGACAGTTTTGTTTTTTTTTTAAAAGATTGGTTTATTTATGCATCCAAGAACAACTGGGGTATAGGCCTGAGGGGTGTGTGGTGGGGGGTGAAAGGATTCACCAGAGACAGAGTGGGGAGCAGAGGAGGTGGATCCACTGAAATACACTGCTAAGGGGAGCAAGAGAGTTCTGTTGTGCCTGGCCAGGGATCGAACTCATGCTGCAGTGACTGCTGATAACTACATTGCGCTGAGACTTATCTCCTTGTGCCACCGGGGAGGGCTTGGTGTGACAGCTTTGCATGTAGCATATATCTGAGTAAATTAAGAGACAGAGATCACAAGAGTTTAGAACATCGACAACAAGGGAACCTCAGCAATTACTGTTTTGCTCTGCAATTCTAATCCCAATTGTGTTAAGCCAGTGGGGGTGATGGAAGGCAAGCTGTGTATTTAATGAATTAACTGCTGGCATTGTAGCCAATGTGCACCTGAAGATGCTTGTTGTATGAGACCTGGAGAGCAGGATGCTGGGACCTTGAACTTCCCCACTCTGGGTTCATGATCTGGATGGAATTGCTATTCCACAAGTCTCCCTCTTTATTTTAACAAGTTGTATCCTTACAGCTCATATTTAAGCATAAGTTGCATTCCTCTGAGCCCCCAAACTCCTGTGATGGTGAATACCAGTATCCTTTTCTGACCAGGCCAGTGAGGGTGCTCCACTCTGCCTGTCACCAATCCCACCCCTGGCTCCACTCCTGTTCACCCCTCTCCCGCAGGAGGAATCTCATTCCTTTTTCCTGGATAAACTCTCAGGACTTTGCCTTTTATGAATTTCACTATCAGTCATGGTGAAAAGGAAATTGAGGGAGACATTGAAGGAAGAACACACATTAGCAGAATATTGTAAAGGTTGCAGAATTTCCCAGGGATCAGACTCAAGACCCCAGTTCCAATCTCTGCCAAACATCCTTAAAATCCACACTGACCTTCTGATCTCCCTGAAGGACACACTCAGCTTACTGAGTCTCTTCTCTGTATTGCACATTTGTAGGCAACATACTACAAACTTGGTGTCTTAAACAACAGAAATGTGTTTCTCACAGCTCTGGAGGCTGAAAGGCCAGGATCTGGGTGCCAGTAGGTTGGGTTCTGGAGCTCTCTGGTATTTCTTCTCACAGCCACACACCCCATCATCAGGACCCCATCTTCATGACCTCTAACCCTAATCACTTCCCAAGGGCCCTTCTCGCAATAGCGTCACACACTGGGGCTTAGAGCTTCATATTCATATTCGTATGACTAGGCAATTGAGGTAGGTCCACTCCCAATTTAGGGCACACAATTTAGTCCACAGCCCACATGACTGAAAGACCTAAAGCTATAGTCTCCACCCTCCTTTGGTTAGCCATAAAGGTACTCCCAGCTGCCCTTCTCTCTGGCTTCACTATTCATCTCTAAATCAGTTCCTAATTCACGAGGAGAACGAGTCTTCATTATTGTGCCCTTTCAAATGCCAGCCAGTCTACTCAGGCATCTGTACGCCTGTGGAAGGAGACAGGAAAACTCTGCTACTTCCCTCTAGATCAATGTCCCTCCTGGGTGCCATGGATCACCTGCTGATCAAGGTCTTCTACTTCCATATCCATAACCAGTCATCAAAGGAGCCAGCCATGATCTGCTGTGAGCAGAAAACCCCTGTTTTTCTGCAGCACTTTCCTTTGAATATCTCTCTTGACTTATTCCTCCTGGTCTGTGATGAAATCTCAGGAACATCTCAGTCTCATAACTATGTTATTAAACAAATAGCCTTTGCCCTGCTTTAAAATATCTGGAGTCTGGTGAAATATGAGAACTCCAAACTTCAGACAATTTAAAACCTTTCTCTGCTCCCAGTTCTGGTCGAGCACAGCCTGAGAAGCTGAGATGAGAGGGGAAGTTAGACTTCCTTTCTGTCTGTGTTTCCACCTCGTGTTACCTTCTCCTCCACTTGCCAGCTGCTATTTGTGACCCTGTAGTTTGGAGGGGTGAGAAGTTCTGATGTGCCAGGCGCTGTTTGAGTCGCATACTGGAATCTTACAGAGAAGACGGATGTCCAGAAGTCACTCGCCTTTCCTTCGGCATCTGTCAGTTCTGTATAAACTCCCAGGGTCACTGTGTCTTCTCAGCCACCATTGAGTTGCCTCCATAACTTCCCCCTCAGCCCCTGGGTTTACCAGTAACCCCATCCTCTATTCTACTGACCTCCCTGACCCCCTGCCCTGCCAGGAGGTCTTTTGGGAGAGAGTCCCTCTCGTAACTCCCAAGCATGTGCCTTCCTTCAGGGTCCACATTTGCCTCTCCAGAAACATGCATGCATTTTTGGGGTACAGAGGCCCAGGTCCTTCCCAGAGCAGCTCCTTCCTAGTGCTCTCAGGTCAGGAAGCTTCACCCCCACTTCTTATTTCCAGGCTTTTCAGTTGTGGCTCAGACACAGGCCCTGCTCTCCCCAACTCCAGGGAGCTTACATCAAGCTCTCTGGATGTCTTCTTGAAGTTTTCCTTGCTTGTCTGGAGTTATGCGGGGGATGTACCCTGGCCCCTCCACTCTATGGTGGAGAGGGTGTGGGGATTCACAACTCCTTGACAGCTCTTCCTTCAAGAAGTCTTCATTTATTTTTACAGTTTTAAGATACTTTTTATTATTTTGTTATTTTTTATCACAGTAACATTGGCAGACAACACTGTGTATGGTTTGGAGGTATAGGTTTACACCTTTTCAGAGTCGTGTTGCCAACTCACACCCACCACCAAGGCACCTGTAATCCTCCACCACAGTCCAGTGTCCCCCATTTTGGTGCCCACCCCTCACTCTCTCCCTCCAGTAACCTCAATTCTGCAGTCAGATTTCTAGAGTTTTTTTGGTTTGGTTTCATCTGTTCCTTTGTTTTGTTTCTCTATATTCCACATACGAGTGACGTCACCCAGTATTTGACTCTCTCCCTCTGGCTTATTTACCTAGTATAATCCCTCCAGATCTGTCCGTGTTGTTACAAATGGAAAGAGTTCATCTTCTTTGTTTTAACACAGCTGCGTAGTCTTCCACTATGTGTTCTACCACATCTTCTTAATCTGCTCATCTGTTGCTGGGCACTTAGAGGGTTCCCATAACTTGGTTAATGTAAATAGTGCTGCAATAACATAGGAGTGCATATATACCTCCAAATTAGTGTTTTCATGTCATTTGGTGAGATACCTAGGCATGGGATTGCTGGATCATATGGCAGATCTATTTTTATTATTTTTTTAAAGATTTATCTATTTATGCATGCAAGAACCAGGGTACAGGCCAGAGATATGGGGGGTGAGAGGATTCACCAGAGACAGAGCGGGGAACAGAAGAGGCAGACTGAAACACACTGCTGAGGGGAGCAGTGGCGAGGCAGAAGAGGTCTGCTGTGTCATGTGGGTCGCTCCCTGGCCAGGGATCGAACTCGTGCTGCAGAGACTGCGGACAGCTTCATAGGTTGCGTCTCAACCCCTTGCACCACCAGGGAGGCCCATATCTATTTCTAATATTTTGAGAAACCACCATACTGTTTTCCAGAGCTGCTGGACCAGTCTACATTCTGACCCACAGTGTATGACGGTTCCTTTTTTTCCACATCCTCACCAGTATTTGTTGTTTCTGATCTTTTTGATGTGGGGCCATTCTCACAGGTGAGAGTGGGTATCACATTGTGGTTTTCATTTGATGTCCCTGGTGATAAGCAATGAACACTTTTTCATCTAAATATGGGCTGTCTGTCTTTTTTGGTTGTGTCTATTTAGTCCTGTCCACATTTTTATTGGGTTAATTGTTTCTTTTTACTGAGTCGTATGAGTCCTCTGTAGAAGTCTTCACTTTTTAATCACTCCAAAACCTTCTATTCCCCCAGCCCCCTATAACTGAGCCTGAAGGAGGTGCTGGGCTCATGCGAGCAGAAATGTGTTCACATCCCTAGAACACATTTACTAAGAAGTGGGAACACCTGGGACTATTGTGTTGTTTGACCTTTGAGATCTCTGAGAAAATAGGAATCACCTCATTTAATCATCTTTTATATAAACTTCAGGCCGAATAAGTGATTGTTGCATCACGTATGTGTGCATGTGCTTATGGAAATAAACCACATTAACATCTTGCAGCATTCGATTTGGGAAATGTGAAGTAAGAAATTTCTGATTGACTGGCACCAGATAGAATCAGCCCAACTTGCTTCTGAAAACAACACTTACTCAGAGAGTCTTAGGCTGAATGATCCAAAACACCTACAACGTTCTGCTAAAATCAAACTTTAGGCTGCAAAGTTGCCGCTGAGCTTGGCATGTCTTCTTAGCAGAGGGGATTGGATTTGAATTGTTCAGCTCTATTTGGAACCAACAAAGCACAATTATACAACAGTTGTTCTGGGTTTTTAAAGGATGTCAGAGGATGGGGACTATGTAAAACACAAATGTCCCATTTAGATAAATTACCCAGGACCCCAACCTCACCACGATGAGGTAATCAACTTACTCAGCAGCTCCATGTTCTGTGATTCCAATGGTCTTTGTAGAGATTAGAAAGGACACCTTCTCTGTGCAGATACGTTAGAAAAATGTAGCATCTTGGGTAGGTCAACTAGTCCTCACCCCTTCAGTCACTGCCCTGGGAAGTATACAAATTTTGCAATCGTAAATGATGACCCCTAAATCAATTATACATGAAGTTAAATTTCCACTATACATGCAATCATTGCCCTTTATAAGAAAACATTTCTAAAGTATATAAAAATTTACTCCTCTTCATACATCCTAAAGGCAAACCTGCTGTTAATATTTCTTGAATATATTTTAATTGGTTGTGATCCTACTGTAATATATATGGCCTTGTATAATTCTTTCTTATTATAACATTATATTAGGAATTCTTTTCATGTTCAATGAATTCTTTATATCACATTACACTTTAAATGGTTCATCCATCCAATCAGAAAAACATCACCAGATCTTAGAAAATCAGAGAAAAAATCCAAATAAAAATGAACAAAACCCCTAGATACTATGTTTCTAGAAAAGATTAAAAGGGAGCAACATATGTACAAATGGAAATGTTGAAGCATATGTTGAGTCAACAAAAGTTGACTCTCAACTTTTGTCTTATACTTTCCCAAGGTCAAAGTGAAATTTTTGGAGGCACGTAGGAATGAGGTTCAAGAAATCTGGACTTAGTGTGGTCCAGAGTCCTCTCTACTTGAGGAAAGCTAGATCAAAAACTGTCTTGTTGGGCCAACTCATGCCAGCTTCTCAAAGCCAAGGATAGCATTTTAGTCAAATGTGTCGCTTTAAAGTCAACTGAAAGTCAAGCTTTAAAAATAATCAGAGGCATTTTACAAACCTGATTTTTGCCTCTGAATGCCTGAATGGACAGTGGGCACCATCAACCAACATTTGGCAGACAGAAGTGGGAAGTGAAATAGGCCACCTATATACATCCAGTCAGTGGAAGGCCGGCTCCGAAGAGACTCGGGAAGACAAGCAGATACCACCCACTCACTTACCTGCTCGAAGAAGATCAGAGTAGACATTCAGGAACAATCTTTTGCAGCTGTCACTTGGAAAAAATTATATTCAGCATTCCCAGTCTTTTGGCATCCCCTTCTGCCAGCATCTCACCAAAGAAGATTCTTATCCCCCATTCTCTCTCTACCAAAATAAGTTCTAGAGAAAGCCAAATCTGGTCAGTTCCCCATTTGAGGAAAGTCCAGAGCTGTGCATCCTATAACTTGAGTTCTTTACATCATGGAATGAACTCTGACTAGTCCCAAAAAATCTTTTGGACTCTGAGACCAACTTAGAGTTTTAGAACATTCCTTAACTTCCATGTTCATGAAAAGGAGGCTGATGTTAGATTGCAAGTCTCAACTCGTACATTCAATTAAATAAATATTAAACATCCTTTGTGAAACACAATTTTATAATAAGCTAGATGAAAAAACTTATGAGAATAAACTTAAATTGTATATATTTCCTTCATGAAAAAAGGAAAGCAAGAGTGTTGATAAAGACTTCGAATGAGTCACTGTAACTGAATTGATCATGGTCCCAACATGAAACAGATGGTTCTCACAAAAGGGATGGAGTTTAAAGAAGGGACTATTTATAAATGTGTGGGCAGGGTTAAGAGACACCCACAGGGGACAGTGAAGCACTCTGGGAAATCATTTGCCTCCTCTACGTCAGGAGGGCCAAGAGAAGAAGCTGTTGCTCTAAAAGATAGGACTTTCCATGGCCTCCCCGGTGGCGCAGCGGTTGAGCGCTGGGTTGCGAAGCTGCCCACAGCCTCTGCAGCACAGGTTCGATCCCCGGCTGCTCCGGCCACCGGAGGGGGGTCCCACATGGCGCGCAGGAGCTCTCACCCTCCCGCGCTTCTGACTACCCAGTGCTTGTATAAATAAATAAATAAATAAATAAATAAATAAATAATAGATAGATAGATAACTAAATCTTAAAAGATATGACTTCCCAAATGGAAGTGTGGTTTACATTAGAAGAAAAGACTCACTGCCAAGCTGTGATGGGGGAGCACAGGAAGTAAATACTCAAGCTTCCTCCCCTCCCACCCTCCAGTCTTCTGCCAATGACCCTCGCTAAATCCCACAGGATGCCAACAGTCCTGAGAGGTCAGTCTCTCAGGGCACAAAAGAAAGATCGGAAAGTTAAAGGAATGGATTTGAGAAAACAAATGAAGAAAATCCAGCCCCTTTCATCCCTTTGTGCTTACTCATATGCTTTGAATGGAGAAGTCATGTTTTTTACAGGAGGAAATTTCATCCACTATTATATTATCACCCAATAATACCAATTCAGTCATATTACTACCTTAAATCTAATATATTAACACAAAGGTCACTCTTTGTATAAGGTAGTAATGGGGGGAAGGCAAAGAAACAATTTCTCTAGAATTTAGCTGCTATAACTTGTTTCTGTGACTGGTCAAAAGGCATGAATCAACAGCCATAGCCTCCTACTATGTAATACTTTCTACAAAACAGCTCTGGGGTGTGAGGGGGTGACCAGGCCCTATGTTTTTAGCATGGTAGTCATCGATGACCTTTCTTTGATGAATGAATATAACAGTCCTTCGCTGACCACTATTATTGATTGGATAAGCAACTGTTAAGAAGGACCCATAGAATTTACCTGGGGCTCAGATTGGTCTTCAGTTAGTCCTTCTGGATGACCAGGGACGATGGATATAAGCCTATTGATGTTATTGCTTTAATTACTTCATCACAAAGTAAGCGCCTTGGGGGTCTGCAGCCTTCTAAAATGGCCCACAATGCTATCTCCCTCCTGGCATTGTTCACATTCTTGTGTAAACCCCACCACACCACTGAGTATGTGAGTGTGGGCTAGGCACAGTGACTTGTTCCTAATATATAGAATATTGCAGCAGTGGTAAATCATACTTCTAGGTTAGGTGATAAAAGATTCTGAATCTTTCTCTCTCTCTCTCCCCCCTCTTCTTTCTCCCTCTCTCTTACACACACACACACACACACACACACACACACACACACACACATTCCTTAGAAGACAAGGAAAGAAATACAACCTACCTACATTAAGTTAGAAGACTTTTCTCTCAAGGAAAGTGTCCACATCAGAAGTTCAGCAATGGCCTCTGTTGCTGACAAACTGGACTCTCAGAAGTGATAGTAACCAAAGTAGCCTAAATGAAAGACATCCTTGATGTTCATGCCAAGTCTCCAAACTATGATGTGCCACCCGGTGTGTCTCTGTTGTAGGAAGTGTGAGAAACAACTGTTCACATGTCACTCTTCTGTGATCGTTCCCCACACCACTAGGCCTCTAGAAACCTTACCAATATTGTATTTCTAATTTTCTGTTGCTGAGTAACTGTTAGCTGTTTAAAACGATACCTACTTTTTATCTCACAGTTCTGAAGATGAGAGTTCTGAGTGGACTTCTTGGGGTTCCACAAGTTCAAAATCAAGTGTTGGCTGGGCTGAGCTAGAAATTATGGGAAAGAAATCTAGAAATTCTGGGAAAGAATCCACTTCCAAGCTCACTCAGATGTTGGCAGACTTCAGTTTTTTGCAACTGGGGAAGGATATTCTCCTTTTCTTGCTGGCTGTCAGCCTCAGGGAACTGCTTTCAATTTCTAAAGTCCCCCTGCATACCTTGGCATGTGGCTCCTCAATTTCCAGTGCCAAGAACGGCATCTCAAATCTCCTCTGTGCTTTGAATCTCTGAATTCCTCTTGTGCTATTAGCTGGATAAAAACTCTCTTCTTTCAAAGGGATCTTGTGATCAGATTGGCATCTAGATGGTGTCCCTCTTGCCATGTGGTGTAACATGACCACAGGAGTAAGTGCTCATACTCAAAGGTTCTGACACTCTCAAGGGGGAAGATTCTCAAGTTAGAGTCATGTTAGAATTCTGCCTCCCATATCACTAGACATTTATAGTCTGAGAAAATAGCCACAATATGGGTCCATAAGCCACTGGCCGCCATGTGTCAAATGTATGCCAAGATGTAAGTCATCACCTGAGGTCCATGGTCTCCACACTGAGTCACAGTGGTTTATGTCTCTGAGAAATAGATGTCCATTAGGGCCAGTTCCTGATAACTTCTGGGATGTCAAGATACTCCCCATTCCCTAGTTCACAGTTACCCTATCAAATGCCAGAATGTTCCCAAGAGCAAGCTTGGGGAAGGATGCATCATGTAAGATTCTCAGAAGAGAAGGTTGATGGTCTATGGACAGATGCGATATCAAGGGTCTTAGCACGAAAGGGGCTTATGCAAACCCACCCTAGTGACTTGAGTCAGATTGGTACCCATGAGAACTACAGTGTTTTCACTGAGAAGTCAAACATTACCTTAATAAGACTACACATCTTTTTTATTTCTAGGGACCCATTCATCAATTAGCCATACCACAGATTCCTGTGGGTCAGAACACTCTGATTGCCACTCTGTCCCTGGGGCTTAATTCAGTAATTGCACCCACTTATCTCTGACAATTAAGCTATGCACCAGGCTTCTATAACTATTGGATCCCATTATTCCCACTGCAATCTCTGAGCCCAATTTCAGGGCCATCATCACAGGCCAGTACAGCACAGCTTTTTAATGTCTTCTTGTCAGGAAAGTTCTTGAAGTCAAATCTCTTTGACTCTCAGATGGTATGGACCAGACTTCAATATCCAATGTAAAAAATTCTTAATGCCATTTCCAGCTATTTATGTCAATGCTCTAAATCTCAAATTCTAGCTGAATGCCCCCCATTGATAAATCCCATAATCCCCCTAGGCTTCTGTTGCTATGTCAGCAATACACTAATCTCAAAGCCTACAGATCTGGTAAACATGGCTGCAAATACTTTCTTATTTACCATTTGCTAGTATGGCTGCCATATCAAAATACCATGGACTGGGTGACAAACAGCAGAAATTTATTTCCTTATAGATGTCCAAGATCAGAGTGTGGAGGGGCCTAACTTCTAAGGACTTCTCTCCTTGACATGTGGATGGCCGTCTTCTCCCCATGTCCACACGGTCTTGTCTCTATGCTTGCCTGTGTCCTAGTCGTCTTTCCTTCTGTGGACATTAGATATGGTGGATTAGGTTCCCCTCTAATGACCTCTTTCAACCTTACTGTCCTCTAGATCCCCTATCTCCAAATACAGTCACATTCTGGATTGCTGGGGATTAAGACTTGAACGTATAAATTTGGGAGGGACATACTTCAGCCATAATACTATTCTTGTAAATAAGTGAAAATGATTATTCCTTCCCTTGAATACTGGCAAGCCCTATGATCTGGGCAACAGAATATGGTGGAAGGAACACTATAGCTTCCAAGGCTGCCTTTAAGAAACACGCAGCCTCTGCCTTCACCTTGAACCACTCCTCTTCAGAGCCACCTACCAACTAAGAAGTCACTACTGCTAAAGAGAGAGGTCATGTGAAGGGAAACCTGAATCTATGGATGTCCCTGCTGCAGCTAAGCTCCCAACAAAAGAAATGCCCAGTGGAAATTACAGAATCCCAAGAGACATTGCGATCACTGCCCTAAAGTAAATCAAAGCAAGGATTCTGGAACAGCCTTATACATCTCTGCAGGCGCAACAGGACTCTGAGCTGTCATTAGGAGCCTAGAAGCAACGAAATAGTAAAGATTACTCTTAAGAGCAATTCAGCAAGAAAGTAATGAAAATAATTGTTTCCACTCAGACAGGAGCAGGAAGGAATATTCGGGAGAGTTCTTAGTTGCAACTATGTCAACCCAAAATCCCTATGTCTCAGAGTCTCCCTCTGTCCTGGCACAAGATCCACAGCCATTGGGCCTGCAACTCCACGACACTTATAATCAGGCCCTGAACTTGACCCTTAGCAGATACTAACAAAGGTAAGAAACTCATTCAAAATCACCAGTTGTTGTTTTTTTTTTTTTTAATTTTACCCCTGAGCGAGCTCAAGGACATTCCAGTCTTGCAGTTTGTCCTTTCCTCTGTGTATACTCTCTGCCATCAGACACAACCTGCCACATGGCCTCTCTGAAATCACTCTTGTTGCCATAGTGACTAAGTATCTCAGTCCTTTGATCTCCCAAAACCTTGGCCTCCACCAGCACTCTCTCCCATGCAACCACCAGCAATAATTTAAGTAATTGATGCCAGCACATGCCACGGATTACCGGTGTCTCATTTCCCCCAGCAAGGAGGTGATCGTGATGTGTACTCATTAGAAATGTGCACCATCCATCCCATGAATCCTATTTGACCAATTCTGGTGCACTCACTGCATCATCCCAGGCCCTGGCTAGACATTTAAGGAAGGAACTATTTGCAAATGCTGGGCAGAGATAAGGAGCAATAACACGAGAAGTCCAGAGCAGGAAGCTGCAGGCACTTCTGGGTCTAGAAGGAACTAGAGATACAAGCAGTTTCAAGAAGAGGCGAGAGATGCAGCAGCAGGGGGGACCTGACCAATCAGAGCTGTGACTTTCAGGAGTGGAGATGGGTGGGGGAAAGCAGAGGCCAGCTGGGGAGGACAGTAGAGGGATGAATATCCCCCTCCCTCTCTTCCAAACTACTCCTCTCCTGCCCTTTTCTTTCACTGGGCAAAACCATCAGGAAGCCAGAGGCTGAGGGAGCCAGGCTGATGGTGGTCATAGAAGTCCAGCTCCTGGGCTCGCAGCAGACCTAGAGAGGCGTGTAGAATATTCCCAGACCAGGACTCACACCCAGATCTGGTTCTCTACCAGGATGTTCTGCACATAAACCATCACCGTTTCTCCATCCCTGTTTCTTCATTCTAATTAGGACCTGCGATCCAGTCTGCACCCACTCTGAGTCTCCAGATGCAGGCACCGTAGCCTACCATGTGGCCACTGAACGGCCTGGCAAGACCGTCAACTGTGCTTTGATTGTTCTTGCTGTATTTGTTCTCTTTTCTTAACTCATTTCACCTTTTCATCATTTTCATCCCCAATTCATTTTGCCCCACCTTCTGAGCAGTTGTTCTATAGTGCTTGTTAGCAGGGCTTGAATTTGCACATGTGTTTGTAAATACGTGCTGTTTTATGACCACTGGTGTCTTTAGCTTACAGGCGTGGTATTGCACAACAGTGCACTTTGCACTTATCTCCTGATATCCCAGCCAGGTATCAGACCCACCCAAGTCGCTCTGCATATAGCCAGGGGACTAGTCCTAACAACTGCTAACTGGTGTCCTCCACTAGTCTCCATTCATCACACTTAGCCATTTCCTCCAGTAATGAGTTTTCAGGTGACTGCCATCAACCAGGGGCTGCAAACCACTTTTCACCGTGTCTGAGTGGTCCTGGGTAAGAATCACTCAGAGCTCCATGTTCAGACTAAGTTTCCGAGAGACCTGGACTCATCTGGGTTCCCCTGAACACGAGTTCTAGTTCTCTTTTTACATGTTGCTTAATTATTTGTGATACGTATATCTGATCAAGATCTTTTAAAATAACTCAATTTTAGAACTCTATTTTAGCTTTATCAAACCTTTAACAGAAACTTCTTCATTACAATCGTAACGGGGAAGCAGAAAGCCAGAAATGAAAGGGAGCGAAGTTGGCTGAGCTTATTTTCCAAATGAGGGAAGTGGAAGTTAGAAAGGACATTCTTAATTCAATTGAATTTTGTGTAGTCTAGCTGCACATAAAGTTATCGAATATCCTAGTTCTGCTGTGCAGAGCGCCAGGGAGGTCTCTGTGACCCCGGCAGCCATCTGGCAAAGCTAGATTGAGATGTCAACAGAGTCCTGGCCAACCTAAAGAACACGAAGGAGAACATATTGCAGTTGCCCACAATGTACATTCCAACGTATTACACAATAACACATTCCGTATGTTACACGGCACAGTTCCATTTTCCTATACTCCTTTCACCGAGAGTATAGTTGAGTCTCAGACAAAGCCTAAGAGGTCAGAGTTGAGCAAGGCAAGAGCCTTCAGACTCCATATTTCTCAGGCCTATCTATGATGTGTTGCTCTGAAAACTCCGCAGATGGCTTTGGGTGTCCCTGATCCACTTAAGCCAACAAAAACACAGATTTACTGTATGAGAAATCCAGGTGTGTGTGACTGTGCTTCATGTGTATCCCCAAATAAATCGGGTATCTCAGCCCTCTTACTCGCAGCTAATAGCTGTAATTACACTGCTGGCCACTGGTTACATTCATGATTTTACCTCTGTCTCTCTAAAGCATGTTTTTGAAAGTCAAATGTATTTGGTGATAAAGAAAATGTTCTCAATATGAAAGTAGATTTAGGCGAGCATTCACCTTCTCTAGGAGAGCATGATCTCAGATCAAATGATCACTCATAATAGTCCAGAGCGACTGTAGTGAGCTTTGCACCAGACACGAGGCACTGTAGACTAAGCCCTCACAAACACACTACCCCTTGCCATGCCACTTGATGGACCAGTGGACACAGATCCACCTGCCCAGACTGTCGCCAGGACTCAGCTTACAGGCAAGCAGTAGGATCTGCCTCTTCCTTCTCCGGTGCCGGCCTCACCCAGGTGTGTCAGCTCCTGATAAAACAGTCCCTGGTCCTTAGCTGGTACTTGCTCCCTGTTCACACATCCCTTCCCCAAAGAGGAGAGATCAGTGTGGAAGAGGCGAAGCCCCTGAAACTTGCTACCACCCACCCATGTCAAATACATGTTATCTACTTATCAGAGATAAGGTCGCAGAGCTCGTAAGCAGCCATGTTGGATCTAGGGTTCACTTTATTCTGGCATCCGAGATGGAAACATGAGATTGTTCACCTGGCCTCCTTTGAGGGCCAGTAAAAGGTTCTTAGTCCCCACCCTGATGATCTCTTCAAAAGCTGTGTATAGAATCTCCAAATGAATTCAAAGTTCAACAAAATTGATCTCCACATCACAGGCCACTATCACATACCTCCCCTTTCTCTAGGAGCATTGGGGTTCACTTTGGGAGAGAAACACAGCCCATGGTGTCACTGCACCTGCACACACCACCCCTCGCCAACTCGCACTCTTAGAACCCCTCCCTACTCACCCCTACACCTGCCAGGACCATTCTCAGGAGGCTTCAGAGAAGTCAAAAATAGCTCCTCATCAGAAAAAGCCCAAGACCCTGCTTTAACATGAAAACCTTTGAGAGTGGCCTTTGAGCTTCAAAGCCACCGTGGTGGGCACAACTTCAAAGTCAAGTCAGTGTTGGGCTTTCATGGTTTTTAAAAACAGTGGTCTTAACCTTTTCTAGGTCAGAGACTCCCCCGGGAAACCTAATGAAGGCCTCGGAGCCACACACCATCAAAACACACACGTTCAATGATCACGTCACCCACCATCTCGGTGGGCTTGTGGACTCGCTGAACATTAGCCATAGGCCCCGGGTGAGAATTCCTGCTCTCATGTCACAGGCATCTTTTCCAAGTCTTCTTTGAAGGACCCTCATACGCAGCCACCCCTCTGATCTCATTTCTCAATATTTTTATTTTTCCCTGTTTCTCAGGGCTGTGGTACGTTCCTCCACCCAACCAGGGATGGCACTAAGTAAGGTCATGTGCTTTGAGCTATATTTTCTTTACAGTCAGCATCCACTCTGCTTGGCAGGTGCCTGCGTCTCTTGGGTTTATCTTGAATATTCCTCCTGCGTTCATCCTTCCTCTGTTCATCTACAGAGACTTTCATGCAGCCGTTTGTTCATTCCCACCATCAGTCGTTGTGTGAGAACCATCTATGTTCTTGCAACTGTTTCAGACTCTGGGAAGACAGCAGGGAGCAAGCCATTCTCCACTGAGTAAGGACCTGGACAGATAAAAAGCAATTGTGACATAATAAGTGCTCCAGAGGAAGAAACAGGACATTTTGAGAGCCTACAACAGGGGTGAGGGGTAGGATTGAACGCAGGTTTGGGAGGAGCAGGACAGAAATGTTTTCTGAAGAAAGATATGTGGGGCTGAGAATAAAGGGTAAGCACAGGTCACCCAGACACAGTGCCGGCGGAAGAGCAGGTGCAAAGGATGCACACGGCCGGCCCGAGGGCTGAGCTTTAGCCTGCAGGCGCTGCAGAGCAAACTGCAGGGTTTGCAGCAGGATAACCATGGTCAGATTTGAGCTTCCCAAAGACCACTCCAGCTCTCCAGAGGCGAGAATGGGCTGGAGGAATCAAAGGAAAGGCAAGAAGCCAGTAGAAGGAGGTTGTGATGTTCCATGTGTGGGCTTGGGTTTGGATCACGCGGCAGGATGGCGAGAGCGTGGGCGCGCTGGTGAGACAGAGGAGGATTGATACGATCAGGCGCCTGATTGGATGAGGGGACAGGGCTGCGGAGAAGAACAGCTGAGAATAATGCCCTGGCTTCTGCTCTGGACAGCAAGGGTGCGCTGCTCATGGGAATTACAGCAAAGAATCCAATCTGCCAGGGACAGAGGATGATAAGCGCAGCTTTGGACATGCTGAGCTGGAGTTGCCCCCAAGACATTCAAGCAGAGGCATCTAGCAGCGGTTGGGTCTGAAATGCCAGAAAGATCCAGCCTGGCAATGCAGGTTTCAGAGTCCCAGTGTGCCCAGAGGTCCTTAAGCCTGGAGTAGTGTGCAGGGGAGAGGTCTTCATCAAGGGAAGGGTCACAACCCCTTCAGGGGACATTTTGGAGAGGCGTCAAATGTGGTCTAGTTGTCGCTAAGACTAGGGGCACCAGACGGCTTTTCTTGGGTGGAGGCAGGCAGTCTAGATGTCCTACAGTGTTGGAGACATTCCCACACAAAGACTCCTTCAGAGGAATGAAGACTGAGCATGACCCCTCACCCTTTGCATTCCTCTCCCATCTCCTGGTCTTGTTGAAACATCCCCTGAGCCCTCATTGATTCCTTCTAGGACATCAATTTAATCCTTTCTTGTCCTCAGAGCATCCCCTGCCTGGGCTCAAAGCTCCCCCTCTCCCTTGAACAGCAGAGCTCCCAGGACTGGCACAGGGTTCTCGATATAACTAGCGGGAGCAGGATTCCAACCCAGACGTCTGAGCTGTTGATTGTGCCTCCATTTCCCCTTTGTCCACTGGGATGAATGTTGCCCTGCAGGCAATGAAGGATAAACACCAGGTTTATAACAGCAGAAAAATGATCAGAATTGAGATCACTCCAATTTTGCAGAGAAGGTTGAAGGAATGAAGGCTAAAGGCAGGAAGCCAGGTAGAAAGCTGTTGGAGTGTTCCAGATGGCAGCTGGTTCATTGGAAACCATTGGCCTCTACGTTCTTTCAGCACGTGTTCTGTGAAGCTAAATTACCTCTGACTTACACTTTTGAACGTGGATTTCAGTCTCCTTTATTCAAGCACAGGAGGCGAGGGGTCTCTCTCTTTTTTTTTTTTTTTCTTACTCCTTAGTCATTCATTTGTGCTTAAGCAAAATGCTTCCCTTTTGTGTTTATAACACATTCTTAACATTTCACTTGGCATCATTTTTCTGTATATTTAGGTGAGTTGTTTGTATTCCCCCTCCCACACCAAGAAGCTGCGAGTCCTTTGAAGAGAAACTCTTGGCCTTTTTCGCTTTATAACCCTCATAGCACACAGCAAAAATGCCTCGTACATCGCGAACCTCGTTGTATTTGTTGAATCAAGCTAAGGTGAATGGAGCTGAATTAAAAGCTGCTGTTAAAATGCAAATATGCTATCTGGGCTCCACAAGACATTAAGGTACCCATTAAAACCTTGGCACGGAGTAATTTATAGGATCAGCTAATAACTGCTCAGTAGGCAGTAAGGGGCTGAAACCCAGGCAAGCATAGTCTAGACTTGAGACAGCGTCTCAAGAGAGGGTTGTAGAGAGCAAAAAAGAAAGGGAAGGCTAGCCTAGCTGAGGGGTAGCACTTTGGGCTGCAGCCAATAAAGGGAGAGTGGACTTAGATGCCAGAATAAAATGAATCCTAGATCCAGCATGGCTGCTTACTAGCTCTGTGACCTTAGGGAAGTTAATCAACCCCTCTGGACTGTGGTCTTGCACAGTCAAATGAAAATAATTTGCCCAACTTGTCTTTGCCAGAGACTAGGCACATGGCAATCAGTAGCAGGTGTTTCCTGGAGATGGTGTAGGCTGGTGGCACAAAAGAGACACCTACAGAAAGTTGGTAGAATAAATGAAGATGACATTAGCCAGGGTTGCTGTTTCCCACCAACTTGGCTAACTGCTTCAGCCCACCATAGCTCAGTTTGCAAGTCTGTGAAATGGGAGGTGCAATGCCTTCCTCCCGTTATCTCATAGATGACATGAGAGAGCATGCGAAGTGTCCTGCACGTAGTTCAGTGAGGGTTGATTCCCTCCATTTCCCATGGCTCACCCACCTCTTTCCACACATTTCTGGCCTCAAAGAAATCATTTGTATTGCCTGAAAGAAAATTTAAGAGCTTTTAGAGAAAATGAAAACTGTTATTTGGAGTCAAAGCTAGGGACTGCAGCCTGGAGGACACATTTCCAGGTGAATTTTGGTTAGTGTCCCCAGTTTGCAAAAGAGTAGATAAAGGCAAAAACTACAGGGGCTTCCCAGATATAAGTTATTTGTGAGCATTATGATTGGCTACAAAGTTGATTTCAAAGCGGAAAATTTCACTGTCACCAGCACTCTTGCAGAATGTGGTGGGTTTTCTCTGGAGGTCTTCTGCCTTGGGATGAAAACAGCAAAAAAAAAGATGCATTCCAATCTCTGCCCAGCTCTGCATTAAACACCCTTGTCAATAATGACTTCCTTTTGGAATTTTTTCTCCCATATGTGGTATCTGGCTTTACCTGAATTTTCCCTAACGAGTGAGTTTCTGGCAGACTAGGACATGACTTGTTTTAGGTGAACTCTCTCTAGCTCTCTGCGTGTGAACTTGGACTGAGCTTTTACGCACTCAGGTGCTTTTGCTTGCTTTCCCCTAAAGAAAGAGACAAAACGGTGCATATGTTCTCCAGCCCCCTCTGAGCCGTAGATGTAAACAGCCAGCAGGCTGCAGGAGCCAAGCCCCAGCCCGGTGTGGCTATGAATTTCTAGCAGCCCTTGAATAAATGGGCATGAGGCCCCCTTCAGAGCAGAGTTTACAACTCGCAGGTGCAAGAACAATTTTTCAATTAGGGATAATATTGTTCTTCATCGTGTTTTTCTGGAGCTGTGCAGGAGGAGGGGCTGGCCAGGTGGGGACCCTGAACCAGAGGCCTGAGCGGTGGTTTCCCTGACAGCTTCTGATCACCTTCTGTGCATGAAAAATCAAGGTGATTTACTCCACTTGAATGAATGGGCAGACCCAGTGGTCATCATTTGAAAATTCTTGCAAATATATGTTACAGGCAGCAACCCAAAAGAGTGGGTCCTTTGCCCTCTAGGGAAAGAATTCACAAGTGAGTGTGAGGTGTCGCTGAACAAAGCAAGACTGTAGAAGAGACTCGGGCATGAGGGAACCAGTTCTGGAAAGTGAAATTAGTCTGTCTCCTGGAAGGGAGTTAGGAGGAGATGTTTTTTTGTTTGTTTTATTATTTTTGTATAGAAGTACTGGGGTATAGGCCAGAAGTGCAGGGGGTGAGAGGATTCACCGAAGAGAGTGGGGAGCAGAATGGGTGGATCAACTGAAATACACTGCTGAGGAGAGCAGCGGGCAAGACAGGAGAGGTCTGCTGCGCCATGTGGGTCAGCTCCCTGGCTGGGGATCGAACTCAGTCCGTCATGGTGGATCTTCACAGTGGTAGCACTGAGACTCACCCCCATGGCCACCAGGGAGGCCCCAGAAGTAGATGTTTAAAGGGTTGGTCCCCCAGGGGTGCAGGAGAGCAGCATCGCAGCTTGTCCTAGGTTGGGCGACACGCAGGCAAGTGCAGACGAGTCATGCTCCAACTGGCCTTCTCCCTCCAGGACCCTGTGAGGTAACCATGGGTCAGAATCTGTTGAGCTTGGCACCTAATGGTCATTGTGGTGGGCCCAGCTGTTTGGATAGGACTCTCCAGTGTGTGATTTAGTCCTCCTGTTCAAACAGAACATGGGGCATCTATTTTCTTTCATTGAGTTAACATTGGTTTACATCATTAGTTGTGATTCAGAGGCAGAGGACCTCCCCCTCAGGTGCTATTACTATAGCACCTGCATACCCCCTCACCCCCTCAGTCCTGGCCCACCATCCCTTCCCCTGGCTGTCTCAGGCCCTTCTATCTGATCGGGTGAATTGTCTCTTTGGCTCAATTGTCAGTCTCCAAACCATGTCAATTTTCTCTTTTGTTATTTCTTCTATATCCATCTTGCCCTTTTCCAGCAAGCCTCTGCTTCTGCCAGCTGCGTGCATGCAGTAGTGGAGTTTTCTTTCTACCTTAAAGATGGTATTTGGGTGACCAGGGGGGAACCCAGCAACCCAGGTTGGAGAACCATGAGGGAATGTGTCCAGATTCGAGGGAGAACAATGAAGAAACCTGGGGAGTGTGGAGCAGGTCTGGGTGCAGACCAATGACTGGGAACCAAGGGTGCAACAGAATTCTTAGTGTTATAAACTGTTACCTCAATTAAAAAAAATACAATAAAATACTTATTTGCAATGTTAGAAAATTTCGCATCAAAAAGGTTTTAAGTGCAAAGACATTTTTGTAATCTAAAATAATAAAATAATGAAGCTTCCTCCCTAGTTGGAAATCATAACATCCAATACTCACGATTAAGGATGCGTCTAATGGCTACAAGCTGTTATAAATTTAGAACTGCTCTTAAAGAAATGTCTGCTCAATTAACCAAATTAGGATTTTGCATGTGTAATAGTGACTCTTTATACATTTAATGAAAAGGTAAACATGAATGTGTGAGATCATATCTCTCCACTCTGGAGGTGATTCTGGAACATTCGTGGATTTGAGAACCCTAAACAATAGCCCCACTGCTTGTGGGAAGCGTCTGACCTCTGGTTTAAGCCATTTGATATTCATAACTATATGGAGATTTTTTAAATCAGAAAACCAAGAACCAGGCATAAAAGCTGGTGCATTAAAGCAGGGACTCCAGCATCAAGAAAATTCATGTTTAATCCTAGCCTCACACCAACATGGCTTAGGAACTCTTGTTTTTCTTCTGCCCGGGACCTCTGCCCCCACTGCTGCAGTGAAGCTGACCCCTCGCTCCCCTTCCAACCCCTTCCACGCACCCATGCTCCACTCGGCACCAGGTTCTGGCCTGGAGTGTACAGGGGTGATTTGTCATTTTACAAAACAAATGCAGTTTGGGTGAGAGGAGAGCCAAGTGATAAATAATCCCAAACCAGAAAGCTACTGTGGAAGTTTTGGAGCAAGAGGGAAAAACAAAAACAAACCCCAAGAAAACATAAAAGCTCAAGATGATTTATTTCATAATTTAAAAATCAAAATCGCCTTCGGGCGGTAGGACTTGTTTGCCCAGTTTCCCCTAGAGTGAGTCATTATAGCTAAGTTATATACCCTTGGAAAAAACGCCTTCTCTAGCGAGAGCTCTGAGATATCATTAAGTCCAGAACTGTGTGCGGTGGTGCCAGAATCCAATGTCCTTTGAAATCGAGACCAGCAGAGAGAAAGCCCCAGGGCCAGTGCCGTGACCTCCAGAACAAGTGTGATCCCCACAGCCTCATCCAGGGAGCGGCAGGGAAAGAATTGTGGGGAGATGAGGAGCACTTGGGCTGAAAGGTCTGGGTCGTGGGGGAGGCTGACAAATTCAGGGCTGGGTGGATAACAGGATGGAGGAGGGAGGATGTTAATGACAAGGGGCAGGTCGAAGCCTGTCTGCAGTAGGGACACAGTCTGGAAACACAGCCACCCATAAATCTGGATCTGTATCAGTTATCAGCTGCCATGATGATGCAGTGTAACGAGCAGCCCCCAAACCTCAGAGGCAAACAGCAGTGAGGACTGCATTTTGCTCACAAGTGTGCAACCAGGCTTAGCTGATCTCAGCTGACCTGTTGTCCAGCTGCAGTCAGCTGGTGTATGGCTGGGGGCAGAGGGACTGGCCGGTCTTGAACACTGTCCATGCATCACTGAACAACAGGGTTAAGTTCTGGGAATTGTGTCGCTAGGAGACTTTGTACTTGCACACAGCAACATTACCAGCGGATTTTGTACACTTAGGGGCCATGAAGAACAAAACAGTATGAGATTAAATCAGGAACAAAGGAAAATGATGCTATCAAAGATGCTGTAAACATGAGATGTGGAGGCCGTGGCTGGTGTGAACCGCTACAATGTTACCATGGCTACAACATCACCAGGCATATTCTGCTGGCTACTCCGTCACTGGGTAGGATGAAGCAAGTACTATGCTTCACAGTGCTGGCAAGTCCTCCCACTCCGGCCTGAGCTGCCCCCCACTACTGTCCAATCTGCCCACCTGTGCGCCCAACTCTAGGTTTGCCTCAATAGTACCCACTTGACTTCTCCATATCAATGCCCAACGGGCATTTCATGTGTCCAAAATGAACTCATGGTTTCCCACTGAAACCAGGGCCCTGCACAGCTCGCCCAGTCTCAGCAATGGTGACACCAGCTGCCCAGGGGCTCTGGCTAACCTCCCACCCTCCTTTGCTCTCGCTTTCCATATCTGACCCATCAGGACGTCCAAGCAGGCCTACCTCCAGAGCATGGCCAGAATCCATTACTTCTCACCTCCTCAGTGTCCTGAGCTGACCCTTAACTCAGGTTAAGCCACAGCACACCCAACTGTCTTCACCCTGGGTAGAAGAGGGAATGCTCCCTTCCAAGTGTAAGCACATCCCTCCCCTGATCGAAGCTTTCTAGCAGCTTCCATGTCAGACAGTTAATGCCAAAGCCTTGGCAAGGCCGGGAAGGTCCTACATGCTGTTCCCACCCCCGATTCCCCTTGGATCTCCTTTTTGGTCCCCCGGCAACTTTGCTCTCTCCTCTCCCTCCCCCGGGGACCTCCTTGCTGCAGTTCAAAACACACCAGACACGCTTCACCAAAGGGCCTTCGCACAGGCTGTTTCCTCGCTGCAAACATGCTTTCCCCAGCTAGCCATGGGCCTTGTTCTCCCCTGACACTTTTCATCACGTGCTACTTCTAAAAATGCCCACCCAGCCCCCTACTTGTAGCTCACCCTCACCCTCAGCATTCACCACCTCCACCCCTATGCTTGTTCCCCCATCTTCTCTGGCATTTCCCCCCTCCTAACATGTGACATCGTTTACTCCTTTGTTGGGCTATGGTTTTCTCTCTTCCCCAGATAGAATATAAACTCTAGCAGGGCAGAGCGGGTGCACCACGGATATTTGGTAAAGGAGAAAAGAGACTAATAGATTCATGGTTTGAGCTCTTTAAGGCCAGAAGCCGCGTCTTGTTGCTGTTTATGCCCCCAACCCTTCCCACCAGCACCACTGAGATGCACAGCGTAGGTTTGCCGAGTGAATGAAACCAAGAAGTTTCCTTGTCCGAGGGACAGGAAGATGCCCATCACTGAGCTCAGACTGGCTTCCCTAAAAGGACAAGCCCTCATATCATGGCCAGAGAGTAAAATTGCCTCTGACATCTAATTTAAAAACTGAGGTGCCGAGTATTAAATCTTACTCAAGTAAATGGGATCAAACATCAGGGCATTTCCATTCTACCAGATGGATATTCCAGATTTAATTCCATCTCATATTCCCTCCCAGGCCTCGAGGCTGCTCCTTCAGGGGAGGAGTGTGGATGTACCTGCAGAGCTGGCACCCCAGAGGAGGAGGGTCTTACTTCAGCAGGTGATCCCAAATCCCATCACAGTCTAGTCTGATCAGCAGAGGTCATTGCCACCCTAATTTCCATTCTGAATCTCCTCCACCTGTTCCAGACCTGGAGGGGCCTCAGGTCATACTCAGTCTTCCAGAATCTGGATGCCATCCAAATAGGGATGGCATACAGAAATCCCCACACCACTGCACTGCAGTTAACTGCTTATATGAGACAGTGGGAAGAACACTGGCTTCCATTTGAATTTGCTAATTACTCATGTTGCAACTTGGAACAAGTGTTTTAACCTCGTGAGACTCAGTTTCCTCATTTGTAAAATGGGCATCATATAACCCACCATTGTCTATCTTTGTAGGATAGATAAAATAAATGTTCTCTTCCCTTGACCCTGAGTTTTCCAGGGCAGAGACCATATTCCTATCCTTTTAGTCACTAATTTATTGAGTACCTACATTTATTAAGATCCATCCCAGATCTCAAAAAAGCAAATGTCAAGATACTTCCCCTGTCCTGGAGGATCTTAGAGTCCTGCGTGAGAAACCATTATCCTAAGGTGATATGTTAGCATGAAACTGCACACAAATGACATGACAATACAGAGAGAGCACATATTCTCACAAGGGATGGCATCAAATAGAACATGATGCCAATGGGCCTCCAAGAGGGTTGGGGAAGGAATTCAAGGCAAAGTACTCTGCATGGGCAAAGGTGTGGGATCATGTGGTCTCCACCATTGTAACTGTGACTCTCTAGCCTCCAGCATTAAAATCCAACACATGGAGCGTCTGAATAAATAGGTGTTAAATAAACAAATCTTGATTAAGGGCACCACATAGTCACAGAGGACTATGGGGCTGATGAAACACCCTGATTTGATTCTGCATCCACTCTTGGGGGTTTAGAAGGGTATTCAAATTTCCTATCACTGTTTTCTTGAATTTGTGAACTGACTGGTAGGACTTGGAACAGGGAGAGGACACTGGGAGACTGTTTTTCATGAGTGGCTTCTGTCTTCTTCAGTCAGCTGCACTAAGAAAGTATTTCTATTTGTTTTTTTCACACTTCCAGTTGAATTCTGCCTTTACTGATAATCCAATCTGGCAAAATAAAGCTTAATACTCAAAGCCAATGCCAGAGGGAAGTATGAAGTAGATGCCAAGGGAAATAGATAGGAACTGACATCATCCCCTGAGCATTTACATAGCCTCAGATCTTCCAACATAAATTCTCTTGTACCCATTTTATAGATGGGGAGAGGGAGGCCAAGAAAATCTATGTTTCTTCTAGTAAATAGCAGATCTGGGTTTCTAAGTTGGGATGTAAAAAGGGAAGGCCCATTTTTCTTAACACTATGGACTGGATGTTTGTGTCAACCCAGATTTACATGTAGAAACCCTAACCCCAATGTGATGATATTAGGTGGTGGGGTATTGGAGGTGATTTGGATTAGATGAGGTCATGAGGGTGGCCCTGGGAATGGAATTACCTTTATGAGAAGAGGGAGACCAGAGTTTGTTCTTCCTCTGCCTAAGAGAACAGAGCAAGAAGATGGCTGTTTGTAAATCAAGAAGAGCCCTCTCACTAAGAACAAATTGGCCATCACCTTGACCTTGGACTTCTCTCTAGAAATGATGAAGTCCTTGTCCACACCTCTTTCTGACTTCTGTGCCCACTTTAACTTTTCTCAGTCTCAATCACAGGATCAATGGATCTTCTAGAGTCCCAAGTAGTTCCAGGGAATGTGACCAGTCTCTGAGCTAGCAGAATCATCCCCTACTAGGGAATGGCCTGGCCAGGGAGGCAGTTCCCTGGGGCCAGGTCTGAACACACAATGTGCAAAGGAATCACCAGGCCAGAAAGGGCAAGAATAGCCAAAATCAAAACGGAAACATGTAGAAGCCATAGCCGTGGGAAAAATAACTTCCCAGCTGTGTGGGGAGAAGGGATGAGAGACATGGTGGTGATGAATGCAGAATACAGAATACAGAAGAGAGGCCCATGCAGAGGCCCATATGTGGCCCATGCAGTGGGAAGAAAAAGATGTTGGGGTCTGAAGAAGAGAAAAATTAAAGATTTCCAAGGGAAACTTCGAAGAATTCTTTATTTCACAGGCATTCTTACACCTCACACGCCATGCCCATTCATTCTATCAAACCCTCTAGCATAGCTTTCATTTTGATTAGCTTTTATTTGGAGACCAGAAAATTATTCAAACCTGTATTAGAGACTTAAAGGCTCTATACTGGATCTGACATGTTCTTTTTTTAACCATCAGCACATGCAATAACAACCTCAGTGGCATAGTTCTCAAGGCCAAGTGAGTCATCTTCTCTGGCATTAAAAATGCCATTTTTCATGCACATAAATGAAATATTACATTGAAAATAAATGGTGTGGTTTGTAGATGACAAATTAAAATGTACAGTGCTATGGAGGTTCTCTGTCAAAACTATCTCTACCTTCTCATCATCTTCTTGGGAGAAAATATTGGATGACAGCATCAGGAGGGGGCACCCTTGATTGGAGAGTGTTGGGAACCAAGGGTCATTGTACGGGATTGAAGATGCATATGTGTTAGCCCTTGCACCTGTGTCCAGAAAAACCAGCTGTCCCTTGGCCTCAGAGGACAGTGAGGACAATGTGACAAAGAATCCCACAGACGTTTCAGAGTCTATCAGTCACACTAAATAAGCAAATACTGAAGCTCTGTCTATAAACTCAGAGCATCCTTGAAAAGAGAAAACTGGGTAAATGTTTGCTGAATTTAATCAAGATGGATGTATGCAAGCATAGGAATAAGAATAAGAACATCTGGACAACACACACGTGTGAGTTTGAGATCGCCGCCATGCTTTAGAATCATAAACACCTTGGAGTGTGATAGGGGAGTTTCTTCCTGGATATCAAAACAACGTTTTGAGAAAAAAGTTGCAACAGAGAACATTTAACCCAGGCTAACATTCATGGGGCAGGACCATTGTCTTCAGAAAACATAAGGCTCCAGATGTAGGAAGGGGAGTCACCATTACTTTATACGACCTTAAGTAGAACTGGGACATTGCATGTGAGTGGCTAAGATAGATATTTGCTTAGAAATTAAATTGCAACAATTTTCTAAAGGTGGAGCTTTTAAAAATAAAATGGGCTGATCCACTGAAAAATAAGCCATTCACAACTAAAGGTCTTCAAGATCTGCTGCACGAGGGGATCGATTCAAAAATTAATCTGAGTCCCTATAAAGGCAGATTGTTTGAGTCTCTGAAAGGGGGGAATATAACTATATTAGTTGGACTAAGCCCAGGTTGGTTGCCATAACAAAGAAACGTCATAGCAAAGAAATGTGTGACTGTCTCACATAATAGTGTAAGGCAGGCAGGCAGCTTCTGCTCCATAAAATCATCATGGCATCCAGACTAGGGTGGCCATGGAGGTTGGGTCTGCCCTCAGCATGAGGTGCCCAGTTATCACCACACCCAATCTGTAGGGAGGAAGCAGGCAGAGTAAGGCACTGAGGTTTCTTATTGACCAAGTATTCCACTCCTGTTCCACTGGTGTCCCTGGTCACATGACTTCCAGCAGAGGAGCTGGGAAGTGTCCTCTGAGCTAAACAGCCAAGAAGGGAAATGTATAGTGAAAACCACAGTCATCGTCTCAATTTAATTACCTTCAGATAACATGCTTAGTAAATCTACTAATACCTTAATACCAATATATTTAGTACAGTTAAAAACAAGCTGTGGAGCCAGTCTGCCAGGAATTGACACCTCGATCCCCCATTAATAACTGACAGTGAGCAAGTTAACCTCTGGATGCCTGTTACATGAGGATAATAAATACCACCCACCTAAGGTTTTGATAAGGGTTAAATGAAATAATGTGGTCAAAGTGTTCAGAACAGAGATCTACTGATCACTATGGAAATATGGGAAGGAAGAGGCACATTTTTCAGGGTGTCCCTCTGGATCTAGATTTCCCATTGACCTATGTGAAAAGAAATATCTTCAACCCTCCAAGGGATTATTTGGCCTTTTTCACTTTCACAAATGGATCTGCTCATATCCTCTGTCCCCACCTATTTACCAAATGAGAGAGAAATGATTGTTTTATAACATTTCTTTTGTGTCCACCTTCCCACACGCTTTGGAAAAAAGAAAGCAGACTAGAAAAAGCTCCAAGGTGCCACCCCTGGCTGTTCTGTAATGTAATTAAGTGCTAAGCAAATAAATGCAGCCACTTGCTGAATGGGCTCTAATCAGTCTTTGGGAGAAGGAGAAAAACACCGTTGCAAGGACACTGACCCACGAATAAATAAATAAAAATGTCACCCTGACTCTCAGCCAAGCAGCAGTAGCTAGTGGGTAATCAGGGTTTTCCAGTGGAAACATACTTCTGCTGTTTCATTTGGGGTTTTATGATGAATGTTGGTGATGCTCGAGGCTGCCTTCCAGGAGACTTGGGGAGCCCTTCCCTGATGAATAGGGCTGATGATCCCCCTGAGAGCTTAAGGTGTCTTGAACATCCAACACATTAATTAGCAAGCGCCCTGGCCGACCTGGGTGACCCGGCCCTACCGGGAGCTGCAGAGCTGACATGGGGGAAGAGTCACAGGGGAGAGGGGCTTTTGACAAGGGGGAGGGGTAGGCCACGAGGGAGGGGAGAGTTGCTGTGACTGTCTCCCTGAACTGAGGAATTGCATTTGCTCCTCGCAAGAAACCCACAAGGGTGGAGCCCAGAGAAACAGAAAGTCCATCAGGACTTCCTAGTTCAATAGTTTCAAATGAGATGGGGAGAGAGAAAGAGAAAAATGAGAGAGAGAGAGAGAGAGAGAGAGAGAGAGAGAGAGAGAGAGAGAGAGAGAGAGAGAGAAGGGTGGAGGGAGAGAGAGGCCATTTTGTGGCATTTAACTGGATTAAGTCTTTGAAGAAATTTACCAAATGTAAATTTGGTCTTATGTCTCCGGTTACCTGTTGGCTTCCAGATTTTATTTTAGTCTCTATCTTTTTAGTCTCTATTTCTGACTTTATATAAATAAGAGCATTAGGAAGTGGCTGTTCTATTACATTTCTCCCCTTTCTGGAGCTACCACCCCTGTTCCCGGACTCACAGACACTCATTCCCAATTTGGGCATCTCACTAAGCAGAGAGAAACTACACCTACACCTGTCCTGGGGCGGTGGTCCTGGAAGCTCCCAGAGGAGACGGCACTGGAGCCGAAGCATGATGACAAGAATGAAGTACCCATGGATGGTCTGAGAGCAAGGGGCTTCCAGCAGGTGGGGCTGCACTTGCAAAGGCCCTAAGGTAGGAGCAGATGTGTATTAAGAAAAAAAAGAGATAGAAAGTCACCCACTTAATCCAATCCCATTTCTTTCTCTTGTGATCATCCTAATGTCTCTGTGTGTTACTAATTATTGTGTCCCTACCCCCCTAAAATGCAGCTTCATCAGAACAAGAACCTATCTTGTTCATTTTTGTTTATGGCCCCAAAACTAGAGGCACGACGTGAGCATTTGAGTGAATATTTCAACAAATGAACACAATTAATGAATCAATACCAAATGAGCCGTGGGATGAGTTTAGTTAAGACACAGGCCAGGCAGCTCTCATGCCCGCCTGTGACTGTGCAGGTGAACCTGCCCTTTTAAAGTTTAAAAAAAAAAAGAGAGAAAAGAAACAGCCAGAACATGTGGGACCTTGTAAACCACTCTAGGGAGTTAAACTTCATTCTAAGTCTTATGGGAAACTGTTAGGAAAGTAAAGCTAGTGTCACTTGATTATATTTGCATTTTTAAAAAGATCACTCTGCTGTGTGGAGAATGTATTTTATGGAGGCAGGTGGACGAGCAGGGATGAAGTGCTGGTGCAGGTGAGAGGAGACAGGGCCTGGGCTAGAGCAGATGCTGCGAAGTGCAACAACAGGAAGGTTCGGGGCCAATTCTCACGGCATCACTTTGAGGACTTGCTCTTGAATGCAGGAGTGACAGAGAGGGGATAGTCAGGTACAGAGTTCAAATCCAAGTCTCCAGGACAGAACTTTTCTCCAACCTCCTGTATTCAGGACCTGAGCACCTTATGATAAACTTTAAAAAAAAATAAAAACAACTTTCTCTCCCTTCACTTGCCATTATTTGTAGCTTCAGAGGAGGGTTCTGATTGGCTCATTCAGATTCCATTTCACTCTGCTTGGACCAAGAGGTTGGCTCAGACCTGGGTCATGTGGAAAGCAGGAGGCTGTGATTGGTGGTTCCCCAGTACTATGTGGAACAGAGAAAGGCAATTCTGCCCCAGGATGGGGGCAGGGGGAGAGAATACCAGAACAGGAAAGAAATGCATGGCAGATAAAAATAACAGATGCCAAGGAATAATGGCACAGTCCTCGCCCTCGAGGTGGAACACAAGCCCTGGATCTTGAAATACCAGGGCCTTTGCCATCTGGCCCGGTCCCGCTCTTGGGTTTCTCACTGTGCTCAGATCACACTGAACACACTGCAGCTCTGGGAAGATGCCCTGCCTTCCAGTTTACATCTGCACCTCTCCTGGAAATGCCCTCTACTTGTTTCTTTGCCCAAATCCTGTTTTATTCAGCTCAGATGGGATGTTTTAGGAGAAAGGGCTCCCTGATACTCAGGCTGCCACAGACTTTATGCTTCCATTTTTCACCATGGGCAGTCCTGGATGTGTCTGCTTAGACCTGTGTGTGCACTGGGCTGGGAGCGCCTTAAGAAAACAGCTCTGCCTTTCATCTGTTTCCATCCACTCTTTAGATGCCTCTGTAAGTGTTTGGTGCATTGATGACAGGAAGGAAGAGAGAAGCAGAGAGAGATGGAAGGGAAGAGGAGGGATGAGAGGAAGGCAGGGAGGAGCAAGGAGCAAGGAAGGACTCCTGGAAATGGGTGAAAGTTTTTCTTATTATAAAAAAATAATGACCCTGGGGAAGATCAAGAGGTTAACTCCTGTTTCCCATACAGAAGTCCGTGACTGGGATACGAGGCAGTGTGAAGGCAGGACACCCATGCACAGGCTGACACTTCTATGTACAAGTGTCCAGCTAGCACATTTTTTTCTGGAAACTCCCAGATGTGGAGTGATGGTCATAGACATGCGCTGCTGGTGGCCATGCACCTTGGATGACACTTTGAGGAGCAACTTGACAACATCTTGTAAAACTGAAGATGCACACACTTTATGACTCAACTATTCCATGCCTGAGCATAGAGGAGTTTCCCCAAAACATGCATAAGACTATTAACAGCAGCATTATTTGTGAATGTAAAAAAAAAAGTCACATCAGCCTACTTGTTAATTTGCAGCAGAACAGGTAAATAAATCCTGACATGTTAGTTTATCAGAATAGAATACAGGAGACAAGAGGAGTGAACTCTACTACTTAGAGCAAAATGGGTGAATCCAAAAAGCATATGAGAAAAACAAAGTTGTAAAGATATGTGAAGTACAATATAAACAATGTTTTTAAAGTGCAAGACATGAATGTCTTGCTTATGGCTAGATATATAGTACAAATATAAAAATGTGCTTGGAAATATGAAACCATGATCAGAAGAGTGATAATCAGTGGTGAGGATGGGACATAAATGAGATGGGGGGGTGCAGATATTATTTATAGAAGCATTTTACTGCATCTGTAATGCTTTATTTTTCAAAAGTCAAAAACACACAACACATGACAAATCTTTGGCAATCTGGAGAGTCTGAATGTAACTCTCCATTTTTCCCACCACCATTTGTTAAAGAAAGTCTCATTTTTCCCTAATGTGTATTCCTGACACTGGTGTCAAAGATCAATTGACTGCATATCTATGGATCGTATCTGGACCCTCTAATCTGTTCAGTTGGTGTTAATGTATCTGTTTCTATGATCAAACACTACTTAGCTTAAAACACACTATTTTAGGGCCTCCCCAGTGGCGCAGCGGTTGAGCGCTGGGTTGCGAAGCTGCCCGCGGCCTCTGCGGCGCCGGTTCGATCCCCGGCTGCTCCCCAGCCACCAGAGGAGGGTCCCACATGGCACCCAGACCTCTCCTGCCGCCCGCTGCTCCCCTCAGCAGTGTACTTCGGTCCTTCTGCCTGTTCTGCTCCCCGCTCTGGCTCTGGTGAATTCTCTCACCCTCCCGCGCTTCTGACTGTACCCAGTGCATGTATAAACAAAAAACAAACAAACAAACAAACAAACAAACAAAGAAAACATGCCTCTATAAAAAAAAAAAAAATAAATGAAAAAAAAAACACACTATTTTAATTCCTATAGCTTCATCATATAGTTTTTAAATCAGAAAGAGTGATTTCACTAACTTTTTTTTTCTTAGGATTACATTGGTTGTTTTGTTTCTTTTCTGGTTTCATATAAAATTTAGGATTATTTTAAATTTTTATAAAAAAATTGTATGAAGAAATTGGTATTTAAGAACTGCATTAAATCTGTGTAGATCATTTTTGGTATGGGTTCAACAATATTCAGTGTTGACATTTATGAACATGGATATCTTTCCATTCATTTCTGTCTTTTATTTATTTAATTAATATTATATGATTTTCAGGACACAAGAGTTTCACCTCCTTAGAAAAGTTCATTCCTAAGTAATTTATTCTTTCTGAATTCAACTATAAATGGCACTGTTATCTCAGTCCTTTGCACATATTTCATTCTTATCATAAAGACCACTACTAAAATATTCAATTTGTATGTTGAGTTTGTATCTGCAACTTTACTATACTTGTTTATCAGCTCGGGTTTTTATGGAATATTTATAGTTTTGTTTATAAAAGTTCACATCATTTGCAAAGAGATCGTTTTTTTTTCTTCCTTTCCAATTTGGGTGTCTCTTGTTTCTTTTTCTTACCTGGTTAACTGTGGCTAGGACTTCCAGTACTATGTTGACTAAAAGTGGTAGGAGTGGGAATCCTTGCCTTTTTCCTGGTTTTAGAGCATAAGCTTTCAATTTTTACTGTTGAGTGTAATTTTAGCTTGGGCTTTTCATATAAGGACTTAATTATGTTTAGATGCATTGTTTCTATGCCTAGCTCCTTGAGTTTATCATGAAAGGGTGTATAATTTTACCAAATGTCTTGTCTGCCTCTCTTGAAGTGATGTAAATTTTATCCTTCATTCCAGCAACATGGTATGTCCCATTCATTGATTTGCACATGTTAAAACCATCTTTGATTCACTTATCCCAGGAAGAAATTCCACTTGAGCTAAGTATTTGATTCTTTTAATGTGCTATTGAATTGGTTTTGCTAGTATTTTGTTAAAGATTTTTACATCTATGTTTGTCAGGGATATTGGTCTTCAGTTTAATTTTCTTGTAGTGTTCTTATCTGGCTGTTTTATCAGGGTAATGCTGTCTCATAAAATGAGTTCAGATGTGTTCTCTCTTCTTAATGTGTTTAATAGAGTTCAAGAAGGATTAGTGTTAATTCTTCTTTAAATGTTTGGTAGAATGTACCAGTAAAGTTTCTGAATCTGCATTTTTCTCTGTTGGGAAGTTTTTGATTGTTGATTTGACCTTTCTTATTCATGTTCATTTATTCATATTACCTAGTTTTGCATGATTCAGCCTTGGAATTTGTATGTTTCTGGCAATGTATCCATAGTCTAGCTTGTCCAGTTTGTCAGTGCATACTTGTTTATCATAGCATCTTCTGGTCCTTTTTATTCCTATGGGCATCACTTACGATATTTCCTCTTTATGATTTTGTTTTATTTCTGACTGTTTTTCATTTGAGCCTTCTCTCTTCTACTTAATTTATTTTTTCCTACTTTTCTCCTATTTTCTATTTCATTTATTTCTGCTCCAGTTGAAAAAAAATACTGAACAGAAAAAAGAAACAATAAAGAAGGATAAAAACAACTTATGGGCTGGGAGGTGATATTTGCCAACCATATATATGGAGGGGGTAATACTCAAAATATGTAAAGAATGCCAAAATAAATAAGGAAGCTAATAGGACAAACAAACAAGCAGAATAACCCAAAAAATGCAATTAGAAGTGGGCAGAGAAGTTGAAGATACATTTTCCATAAAGACACAGAAATGGCCAACAGGTCCATGCAAAGATAATCCACATGATTAATCATCAGGAAATAAAAATCACCTCTTAAAGATGGTTCTTTGTTTTTTTTTTTTTAGGAAGAGAGCATTAACCAGACATCCATGCAACTCAAGGTGGTCCGCACTATGTAATTTGCTGCAGCCCCTCCCTGCCCCCACTTGTCCTGGCTGGCTACCTCCCCAGTGGAGCGAGGCCTCTCACTGCAACCTCACTTAAGCTGCTGGGCTTGGCCTAACACATTGCATTCTGCCCTGCAGCGTTGCAGGATTTTTTTCTAACAAAGATCTAAAAGTCTAATTTAAAAAGACAGTGCATGATGGGCTCCAAGTGTGTCTGCCATGTGAAGGGAAGCCTAGGACAGAGGCAGCGCTGCACTGGCTCACTCTTCCCCGGTGCCATTGGCAGCAGGGTTTCTGCTCCCTCTTTTCAAAGGTTGCTTTTGTTCCTTCTTTTCCAGAGTCCAGCCAGGTCCTGTTTGGGTAGTACAGTCCCAGGAGGGCACCAAGTCCTGAACAACAGTTCAGGACGCTGCCCACTTATTTTTAAAGGAGAAAAGCCAATAACTCAAGAATCATTAGAAAGGAGCAAGCGACAAAATGGCAGGTAGCTATTTTAATTTTCTTTCAAAGGCTTCTGACCAGGCAGCCTGGAGCAGACCAGCCCCAGGGCTGACATTCAGGATTATCTCCAGGCAGCTCCATCCAGAGCACCTGCCCTGCCTCCCAGACCTGCTTCATCTGCTTTCTACCTGGATCATCCATCATGTACTTGTCATTTTTTCCTTCACATGGATTCATGTTTACCTAAGTCAGTGTTTTAAAAGGAAACTGGGTGTGGGGATAAGGAACACTCTTCTGCTCCTAAAGCAGGAACACGGAGTTTGGGAATGGGTCCAGAGGGTGCTGGGCCAGGTCTGTGCCCTGGGATCACAGGCCAGGATGCAGCTGGCAGAGGAGTGAGTGGGTGGCCGGTCCACACCCCCATGCTCCCTTCTGCCCGCTACCGTCCGCCTCCAGAGAGCTGGCCCACTCCATAACGCTAGAATGTGGACGACAGAGACCATTGCCCCCTAATACCCACATCCACACCAGTGCATGTAGGCCCTCTCCTTCCTCTCTACTCTGCCACCCAAGTTCAGGACCCCATACTCACTGTGGCTCCCAGGGGCAATAGCAAAGTGTTCTGAACAGTAATCCAGACTGCCTCAAGACTGACATTGAAAATGGACTCTTTACTGTGCAGAAACACAATGGTGGGGCAGGGAGGGTCTGCAGCAAATTACGGAAGGGTGTGGCTCTCCCTTCCCATGTAAGGCAAGCTACCCCAGGCATCAAAGAAAGGCTGTTGCAGCAGGATCACTGGGTGCCAATATCATGTAGCTTCTGAGACACCAAGGAAGGAGGATCAATACTAATTGGGGGAATTGCAGAAAACTTAAGAGAATGCATTTGTCAGAAGGCTGGATTAAATTTTGATAGGAAATGGTTAGAGGGTGCAGCATGACTGGGATTGAGAAGAGCAAAAATGTTGGAACAGTGAAGAGCTGGGTGGGACTGCATGTAAAAGAATAATTGCAGCAAGCATTAGGAAAGAGGAAACCAAAGACAAGGCTGAAAAATTAGGCTGGGAATAAAATGTGTTTTGTTCTCTATGCAGTGGAGAAGCAGTGGGTAGTTTTATGCAAAGAAATAACAACGATCAACTTCATGATTCAGAGGTAACCCTAACAGCCCTGTGCACACCTGGCAAGACAAAGCCATTGGAAGGGGTTGTGACTGGCACATGTAATGAGAAAGAGCTGGATTAGGGCAATGTCCATTCATCCATCAGTCACTCAACAAACATTTCCACTGGGGGCAAAAATCATGGGCAATGAAAACTTAACGTCTGTTGGAGAATCAGATCCAGACACACAAAAAGCAAAATTGCAGTGGCCCTTAAGCACCCATTTAGAGGGTTTCTGAGTGTTTGACAGGGAGATGTGATCTGGTCCTGGAACCGTTCCCTAAGGAAATGACAGTTGAGCCAAGGTTTAAAAATTAATACACATTAACTTGGCATAAAACAGAAGATTTTTCCCTGTAGAAAAATACGCAGGAGTCTTTCGATGGCAGGAACATGACATATAGGAAGGAAATGAGAGAAATCCAGGACTGGCAAACCACAGTGGGTGGACACTTGGAGCTGATGGAGACAGGCCGTGTAGCCCTGGGCTACGCGAAATAGTTTTGCCTTTATTCCAAGAGCCAGTGGTGGACGCTGAAAAGCTTTAAACAAAAAGGTGTTGTGATGAGTTTGGCTTTAAATGTATTGGGGGAGGTGGCTGTTTTCAGAGATCCAAGAGCAGCTGGCAAGTTGACAATAGAACCCTGGAAAGGTCTGGAGTTTGGCGGGAAAAACAAGGAAAGGAAGGCCGACTGGGCAGCAAGACCCCTCGGCCTGGTACCCAGCTTGGGAGACGAGAGGCTGCCGCCTACACTTGATAATGGCCAGAGGAAAGAAGAAGACCGATTCTGTTTCTCCCTTCAAGTCTGATTAGTTGGGATTAGCTCACATGTCGATGCCTGATCAATTACTGGCAGGGAGTGGGGTTACCATGAGCAGCTTTGATTAATGATCTCTGATAACATGGATGCTGGAAGTCAACCACTATGTCTATGATATAGATAGAATAGGGGATAGATATAGATAGAATAGGGGAGAAAGAGAGAGAAAATAATAATAACCAACCATTGAAAGTCAGCTCTGTCCAGCATTATAGCCAATTCCTTGCATGTATGACCTCACTTAATCCCCATCAGTCCAAACCACAAATTGCATTCCGTGCCTGCTCTACCTTCTACCCAGCCTCCTGCTGCTCTCACCCCTTGAGCTCTTATCAAATTGTATTCTTTTTTCCCATTTTACTGATGCAGAAACTAAGGTTCAAAGAAGTCAACTAATTTGCTCACGGTTACCCCAGCAATAAGCAGTAAAGATTTCATCACATGTTGAATTTCAAAACTCACCTTGCTCTGACCTCCACAGGTATTTTTTAAATTAAGCTTTTTTGGCAAAAAGAATAGGCTATTTTCTAAACACATCCATACACACCGAAAACACATATTTAATGCCATCATTTCATAAATATCTCATTTTGAGCTCTCTGCTCTTGCTCCTTTGTATTCATTTATGTGTTTACTTTGTAATCACAGATAACGAATTTCAGCCTCTTTTTTCTATGAATACTAGGTTATATCCATTTATATTGTTTCTATGTTCTTTATAATCTCTTTTTAATAACTATATACCATTTCAGTGAGGGACCACACAATGATTAAGCAAGCTGACTTAATTCTTCTCCCACTGTGAAAGGTCATTTCCAATTTTACATAATACAGATAAAGCTGCCCACAAGAGTTTCAGGTACATCAGGTAGTTTTTCTCTTTCATTGAATTATTTCTCCATTTTGCATACCACGAGGGAAAATGTTGGCCCAAAAGGTATAAAGTGTCTTATAGATCTGCCCAATATGTCCTGCCCAATTTCCCTGCAAAAACATTTTATCAATCTACACAGTCCACAAGCAGACCATTACCACCAGCAGCCAGCCAGGCTGGGGCGAGGGATGATGACTGCTATTTTTTATTATATAACAGAGATAAAATGGAATCTCTGTGTTTTCTTCTGATAACCAGTGAGGCTGAACATTTTCCATGTATTTAATTCTTATTTGCATTTCCTCACATCTGAGTGGACTGTTCACACCCTTTGGATGTTGGGGTTTCAGAGGGTATGTGCTGAGTGGGCACCAAGGGTGGCCTGGTTGCTGGGTCCACTTAAAGGGAGGGCATCTGTGAATGAAAAGTGTTCCCCTTAACTCATGGGCTTTGAAGGGTCACAGACCCTTTCTTGAGCACACGGCAGGGAAGCCATAGATGGGAGGGCCCCTGATGGGGCTGTGAGGGGGGGTGTTGTTACCAAGATTTATTTGGCTCATTCCAGTCTGTAAATTCATTTCTTAGCCCAGTTTCGCCACGTACCATAAATAACCAGAGCTGTGTAAACAAATGTCACCCAGGCACATGAACCAAGCAAAATTAGACTTAAAAAATACTAAGAACCTGGTGCAGTCACCTGATTCTTGCATATATCATATCCCAAGGTCACTCTTGACCTCCCCAAACTTGTACACATGGGCATACACGAAACAGGCACACATATATACACAGAGACACACCCGTGTACACAACGATATACACATGCTTATGCACACACACAGACGCATGCACCATATATACATGTGCACACATACACATGCCCATGCATGCACACACATAGAACATGCACCGTGTGTGCCTATACATGTGCACACATCCATGTGTACAGGCACACATACACAGCCATACATGCAGAGATCATGGGCATGTGCACATATATACACCTGCACAAAACACACACACACACACAGTGGTCATCTGAGAGAAAATTGGCTCTATAGGGTCATTCAAACCAAGTCAGAGGGTGTGGAAAAGATGCTGACATAATTGCTAGAATGAGATAAATGATTGCTCAAAAAAAATTAACACTTTATTCTTTAATGATGCTTCAGGTCTAATGGAGAGAATTTACTGACAGCCACATGTAAAGTAAAAAGTGAAGTCACAGAAATTGGAGTTCACACCAACTTCCTTATCACTGTCCATTTCCTTGGGTGAGGAGATATGGGGGTTTCATTGGACAGCTCAGTGGAAACTGAAAATGAACAGGACACACAATCAAAATCAAGAGAAAAACCCATGGGGTGATGATTTAGTGACTCAAGCTTGCAATCATGAGCTTAAAAGACAAGCTCAGCCCCACTCGATTCTGAGTGATTCCGAATGACTCAGAGACCTAGAAGTTTCCTGCAATTCAGAGTTGCCTGCTGTGCCCCGGGACCTTGCGGGGCGAGTTCAGCCCACAATTTCAAATGGCAGGTCTGCACCTTAAACCCTTCTGTGTACCCAGCATCAGGGCTTCACCATGGAGCAACCTGGCTACCATGCAGGGGGCAGGTCTGGACTTGGGGCGGCCGACTGCAAAGCTTGACAGGAAGCCACAAGTGAGCGCCATGATTTGGGAGATTTCTCCATGCATTGTCTTACTAGATTTTCACTGAGCAAACATAAGGAAGCAGGACCAGATCCAGAAGAAATCAGGCCACAAGGTCACTTCAGTAGAAACTTAGATTTGTCCTGATTCCCGTGAAAGCCGTGGATATAAATTGCAGCACAGGGTTGTCCTGTCCAAAGGCAAGAGAGCTGGTGCCTTCGTGCCACCCCTAGTTACTGGCCACAGGCTGCACCCTGTGGCAGGCAGGGAGCTTGATTTCCCAGGCATCTCAGAGCAGTAGTTCCATTGGCCAAGGTGAATTGCTCATGGAAGAATGCAGGTGTGACCCATCAGCTGCCAACACCTACCGTAGCTGCAGAGGGACGGGGCTAGGAGGGTGGGTGCCCTGCTCCATTCTGGACCCCTGTAGGTCCTCAAGAGTGTGTGGTAGAGTCTGTGCCACTCAAATGATGCTCCATGGTGCGGAGGTAGTTAGGGGTAATGTTCAAAGGGCCCCACCTCCTGAACCAACCGCTCTCCTGAAATGTGGCCTCTGATAAGTGACTTCCCTTTTCTGACTCCACAGGACCCTTTTGCTAAATGAGATTACTGGTTACTTGGCCTTTAAGTCTTTCCTAAACTCCCATTAAGTTAGAGTCTGTTTGGAGAGTTTCCATAACCAACTATTACAACTTGGGAACATTTTGATTAATGCCACCTGGGAACCAAAAGTATGTGGTGGGAAATTCAGGAATGGGGTGTGGGGAGGGAGTGGAGTGAGGGCCACAGGCCTGGCACTGCCATGTCTTCCAGGCTAGCGGTTATAGCCGCTCCTCTTTGTACCTCGAGTGCCTGGCCAGCAACTGGCATTTCAAGTCCATACAAAGAGGAAAAAAAGAAATAAGAAGACAGATAGAGAAAAAGGAGGTGGGCAGGACACTTGCACAAGCACAGGAAGTCCTCACTAGCATCATCCATAGGTTCCTGGAAACTTTAACCAAGACAGTACATAGTGAAATCAATCTGGCCATAGCTTACTTGATAGGAGTAAAATTCCCATGACAGATTTCTGGTCGCAAAAAGCATCACCAGACTCCTAAATACAGACCACCCCCCCCCCAAACACTTTTAATATCAAACTATCATTTGTCTTCATTCATTCTTTATTCCTTTTTCAACCTGCTTATTGAAGTTCAGGGGTGGCCAGAACCCATCCCAGCAACTGGGTACACAAGGGGGGATCCTGCCCTGCACAGGACCTTGCAGTGCGCATTCACAGTCATGCCCATCTCACTTAGACTAAGACAGTGGACTTGACTGGCACATCTTTGGAACGTGAGGGGAAGTGGAGCATCTGGAGAAAACCCAGGCAGATCTGGGGAGAACCTGCAAACTACACACACAGGTCCTGGCTGGAAAACTACTTGCTATTTTTCTCATCGAGATTAAGCTGATGAAAACATTACTCGAGGCCCTGCTGTATCTGGGAAGTACTAGGGTAGGTGTTTTTTATTCCTAAATAATCGTAGCCTTGCGTAGCCAAAAGGATGCATCTAAACACATACAAATGAGCCTGCAAAAATGGAAGGAAGAGAAGCAAGAGAAGAAGCAGGAAAGACCCAGAGACTCAGAGTGGGTCGCAGAACGCACTCGAAGCCACGGGAGTGCGGTCCGAAGTGCGATGATGTCAAGAAGTCAAGTGGAAAAGGTCAGAGGCACTCATGGAGTTGCAAAACTCTGAGACTGCAACTCCCTTGGGCTAGTGGTGATGGATTCCATGACCTTGACTCATCCCTGTGGCTGGGATCACCCACGGGAGGGCTGGCAGGGCTGCGGGTGGAGAGTGGGAATAGATGAGCAAGACAAGTCCAGAAAGAAGGGACCAGAGGGTCGGTCATGCCTCCCCACACGGATGAGGGCATTCTGCTCCTACGGCTCCCCTCCCCACTCAGGGACTGCCGCTAATGTAACAACAGTCCATATGTTCTGATTAGCCGCAAGCTCATTATCATGCTCCGCCTTGCGATGTAGCCCTTCAGTTAATGAAAGCTGGTGCTGGAGCAAATGAGTTCATGCAGGAGAGGGGGCTCCGAGGGTGGCTGCTGAGTGCTGGGGTCGTTGGCTGGCTGGTTTGTTTTCATTTGCCGTGCCCCCACCTCCAGCCCCGTTAGAGCAAGAGCTAAGAGAAAAGAGGAGAAAAGAGACAGAACTCGAAACAGCCTCCAAATCTGAACAACAAAAACAGCAGTCGCTATATTTCAAAGCCCGTGCAAATTAGACTAAGCGGCCGCAGAAGCCAAATGGAAATCGTAATTCTTCCAGTCCCTTGCTGCTCCGACACGTGTAATAGGTCTGGCAGGGAGTCAGGGAGAATGGGGGCCAAGCCACGGCATGTTCGAAAAAATCTAAAGGCTGCTCGCTGTGGGGAAGCCAGATTTCTGCACAGCTCGGAGGAGGAGGAATGTTTGAACTGGGCTGGACGGAGCCAATTCTCCACTGAAGGAGAGCACTGGGCCTCTAGGAGGCTAGGATCTGCAAGAGGCAGCCGTGTCCAGCAGGAATAGAGCCTTGTGTGGCCAGGGCAGAGTCTGGGCAGGCAGCCTTCAGAGACCACGAATCGGCCTTCTTCCAGGAGGGCTGGGAGGCCATGGAGGAGGCTGGATGTGCTTCCAGAACCACGAAGGAAGAGGAGGAGGAAGAGAAATCACCCTAGGAAGGGAGTTCGCCCTCCTCCCTTCGGGCACTCTGCAGGGCCTTCTCATGTAACCCTATGGTACAGTCACCAGCCCAGCGGCTTCCCAGAGGAGGAAACCGATAACCAGAACACTCAGGGGGCTTGCCGACACTCATGGAGCTGGGAAAATGATGAGAGTTGGGAGTTGAGCCCAGTCCTTCTAACTGCAAAGCTCATGATCTCTCTCCCACACCAGGGATCTGCAGACTTTTTCTGTGAAGCACCAGAGAGCAGATAGCTTCAGTCTTGCAGGGCAGGAGGTCTCTGTAGGAACTACTTCACTATGCTATTGTGGTGCAGAAACAGCCATAGTGTCATAGAGTTGCAGCCTGTATGTAAATCAATGGACATGACTGTGTTTCAATAAAACTTTATTTATAAGAACAAGTGGTGGGCCAAATATGATATGTGGGCCATAGTTTGCCACCCCTGCCCCACCTAAAATTACAAGGAAAAAAAAGGATATTACAGATATCCCCCTTGTGGGGTATGGGGGAGGTGTGATACCTTAACACTGAAGCATCACCATTCAGAAGAGTGAACTGACTCACCTAACAGCTGACTATGCAGCATAGGGGTTAGAGCACAGGGTTTCATGAGACAGTTGAGTATTTCTCCCACGCAGGTTAGAGAATTTGAAACAAATTACTTCCCCTTTCTTAATCTTTGTCTCTTCTTAAGTGGAGTTCATAGCTGAGACAACTTCAGAAATGTGTAAGAATTAAATCAGCTCATACTTGCAATGTGCTCAGCATTATCCCCGACATATAATACAGTTAAATAAATATTAGCTGCAGGGACCTTCCTGGTGGCGCAAGGAGTTGAGCACCGCACTTTGAAGCAAGCCGCAGCCTCTGCAGCACAAGTTCGATCCCCGGCCAGCCAGAGAGAAACCCATATGGCGCAGCTGACTCGCCCGCTGCCCCCCTCAGCATTGTATTCCAGTCAGTCTGCCTGTCTCTGGTGAATCCTCTCACCCCCCACATCTCTGGCCTGTACCCCAGCTCTTGTATGCATAAATAAATAAATATTTAAAAATTAATAAATAAATATTAGCTGCAATTATTTCAGCAGATCCTCAATCGTCAACCGTCCTGCAAAGTGACGCTCCTCACTTGCACATGGTGGATGAGACACCAAGTCCCCATAGGCTGAAGGATGGTGCTTGGGCCATGCAGCTGGGAAGGGCAGGTGCCAGAGGAGGACCTGGTTTCCCTGAGTCTAAAGCTCATTTTCTACACCCACCCCCTGCCCCAACACACACTCCCTGCGGATCAGGTAATACCCAGTGACAGAACTGGAGGACAGAAGTCGTGAGCAGAGAGGCAGAATGGCGAGGACCCAAGTCTAAGGATTCAACCCCTCACGATGTTGCTGTCCCAAAGAACAATGTTCCAGAGCTTCTGCTGGATGAGGGACCCGCCACAGCAGCTCTCCAGAGGCCACACTCTTGATTTTGACAGCCTTGAAAATACTGTCTGGGTGTGAAAGGCCACCTCCTCCTTAGCTCTGCGTGCTGCAGGAGTCTGTGGGTGCAGACCAGCCGGCCAGCTCTCCCCCGACAGGTCTGCTCTGCTCTGGCCGTGGCAGGAAAGAGACAGTGGCATTTCATCCTTCAGGGGCCAGAGCGGCCATCATCAAAGGTTGCAGGAGCTCAGTTTATCAAGAGCTCAAGCCATGGACCGAAAGCTCCAGCAGAAAGAGCTGAGGGGGTTTTATGCAGAACAATTCAACAGCATTTGAAAAGTCACTGCTTTGCTTGGTCCCTGGTACGGGTCCCTAGATCTACAATTTACTGTAACAAGTTACCACAAACTGGGTGACTTTGGAAAAAAAAAAAAAAAACAGAAATATTCCTCAGAGTTTTGGAGGGCGGAAATCTGAACCCCCCCTGTCACCAGGACCAGACCCCATCCGGGCTCGGGCGGGGGCCGGCTCCCTGCCTCTCCAAGCTGCTGGCGAGGGGGCTTCCATCAAGCCCTGTCACCGCAGTCTCTTCTTCCATCTTCTCGTTGCCTTTCCCTTTGGCTGTTCCTTTCCTGTAGGAACCCCCATCACTGGGTTTAGAGCCACAGAGAAAATCCAGGGCGATCGTCTCAGGTCCTTCCCACATCTGCAGCCTCTTTCTAAACAGAGTCCCATGCGCAAGCACGGGAGACCGGCCTGTGGACAATTTCTTTTCAGGAGACAGTTTCAACCCATATTGTGCGATTCGGAATCAAAGCAGCATTGTCTGATGCCAGAGACTCCCTGAATGCCCGTGCGTGATGGGACACTGGGTGCATCGGGGCACCCTTCTCTCCAGCACTTACATTTTTCCTATGAGAAGCCAAGTCGCTTGCCCTAAGCTGCTCTGGGGAGCAGCTGTGCTGACCCTGGAATCTGGCCCTCCCAGCCCAGCCCTCTCCGCTTGTCTTTTTCTATCCTTCTCCCTATGGACGTAAACACACCTCCAAGTCTCTACCTCCCGTGGTCCTGCCTTGCCTGATCAGGTTAACTGCAGCCAGCTCGCTGTGACTGTGCTTTTGTAACATGCACTTGCTGTCATGTGGGGTGAATGTCATCTTTTCTCTGGAACTTGCACTGCAACGGATTCCAGCTTGGTGCTGAGCACAGTTTTCAGAGCACCGACACTTGGTCGTCCTCTCTGCTCAGGTGACAGTTTGCAGGCATCCATGGACACAGAAAGGATTGGCTTGAATCTAAGCATAAAAACAAAAAAGAAAAGCCCCTCACCCAACTTTTTCGTTTCCCTGTGAGCACATGACACCATGCATAAACAGGTGGGAGGGGTGGCAGGGAGGGAGGGAGGGAGGGAGGGAGGGAGGCTGGGGCTTGCAGAGGGCAGGCTGTCAGGCCCCTGGAGTTCACAGAAAATTGATAGCCTGCGTGTTGTGTTACAAACACCGTATGAGCACATTTTTATGGAAAAATAAATCTATCAATAAATATCTATTAAGTGCCTACCACGCATTCTGAGCCAGATAAGTGGAGATGATAGTTTAAAGGCGTTTACTTAGGGCAAGCATTTCTGGGTGCATCTACCCGGCTATTTGGGGAATTTGACATGGCTTAAATCGTGTCACTGATACAAGAACTGTCATCAGCAGGTGGGGCCGCAGGAATAGCGGGAATTGGATGTGTGCACACAACTCTGGGGACCGAGGAGCAGGATGTTGTCTGTGTGGAAGCCAGAGCAGGTCCTTCCGAATCCACTGCCGGAGGGAACCCAAGAAAGCAAGCTCCTTGAGCAGCCAAGCTGTCCGAAGGCAGGGAGCCTTGAGGGCTGGCTCTGGACACAGCTACACTTTCCCCATCTGGTTGGGTAAATGCACTTTTGCTGACTGAGGCGGCACAGAAATTCCTCCTGCCAGTATCCGCACTGCCAGATATACCTAATGAAGCAACACCTTAATGAAGGACATGTGTGTTCCATGACGTGTTCCCTTCATTAAAATTTTAATTTGATTGGGAAGAGGACTTCAAGTCAGCGTTGGAAAGGAATGAAGTGCATTCAAAGTGCATAATATGAAGCAGGTATGTGGGGAACGCCTGGTAGATGGCGGTCACTGTGATTACAGGGATTGTTGTGTGATGCGAACTCCCTCAAGGGGGCACAAAAGGAGTCTTGAGAGGTGTGGCGAATCTGTCCCCACCCCCAAGCCAATTCAACACACTTCTTGGAGGAAACACTCAGCTTTTCTGGCCGCTGGGTCTCCAGCTCTAGGCTCTGCCTGTCCCGCAGCTGGTGCAAGATGAATGACGGGTATGACAGGAATCCCCATGGACCCCAACAGTCCAGAACAGACCACTTGCCAACACATCAGGAGATTTGGATCTCCCTTTGTTGAAAAAGATATAGCTCTTGCCTGGACTTTTCATCTGAGAGACAAGAGGGTTTGACCAATTGATCTCAATAATCCATTTTGGTCCATTTGAATGTCAATGATTCTGTGATTCTTTGTTTAAAGTTCTAAGTCTTCATTGTATTGGCATCAGCATTATCGTGCTAACTTCTGGTGCTATTTGAAGATGAATATGATCCTTTGCCCCAAAGTGTTTCCCAATCTAATGGAGGAAATAGAGACTGTGCCACATGGAAAAACTCTCGAGTGATTAAAGAGCTAAATAGTAGTAGTAGTAGCAGTAGTAGCAGTAGTAGCAGCAGCAGCAGTAGTAGTGGTAGTAGTAGTAGTAATACATTTCTTTATGGCTAAAGATAACACTAAACAAGACATTTTCACAAAATAGTGTAACTTAAGGGTCAGAAACCACTGCGCAGGAGCGGAATTCAGGCACCATCTGATTTTCTTGGAACAAACACACCGTGTGTATAAGTGCTGTCTGTGGCCACTTTCATACTTCCCTAGAAGATTTGACTCTGCGTCCCTACTTCCCTGTCACTTCTGCTTGATGCTCCCTGTGTCAACTCTCAGGTATTTGGAAGAATTAATTCATTTCTTCCAGAGTCCTTTCTACACAGACAAAATTTCTTATGCAACAGAAAACATTTAGTTCAAAGTCTGAAATATTTACTATTTGTCTCTCTACTGGCAAAGTTTACTGACCCCTGGTCTATATGAAAAAAGACTGTATCTTCAAAGGAGGCTTCATCTTGATGAGCTGCAGAGATCTGAGATGACACTTTGGAAGAAGTTTTGGAGAGAATCTTAAGTAGGCAGGAAATGGAGCAGCAAAGAGAAAGGAAAACCCCATAATCTAAGCATCCTAGAGCAGAAGGCACCCTAGAGGCACCTGAGCAGCTGGTCCTCAGGGGGGATTCCTCCTTGGATCACACCTGACAGATACCTGTTCAGGCATCCTCTGTGGGAACTCCTTCAGTGAAGACAAGCCAGCCAAGCCACCTGCACCAGGGCAGGCGCCACAATGGGTAGTGAGCGCTGCCTGCAGAAAGACTGAAATCTACTTCCCTGTGACTTCGGCTTGGTGCCTCCCTGTGTTAGGATTAATTCATTTCTTCTGGAATCCTTTCTGAACCAGACAAAATTTCCCACAGGCGAGTTCCCCTGTATGGTCCTCAGGCTCTTGGCCATCATATTGGTCTCTTCTGAATTCACTCTTGTTTGTGAATACCTATTTCCAGGACAATAACACAAGCCAAACTTGTTGCTCCAAGGATTTTAGTCTTTAGTGGGTCTTTAGTTCCCTTGTCCGTTCCCCCAACTACTTCCCTCAGATGCAATGTGTTTGAAAGAGCTTTAGCTTTAGAGTCTCATAGACCTTTATATATATACAACCTTTCTTTTTTCCTTTCTCTCTAAGTCTTAGTCCCCTGTCCTTTGAGTACTGACTGCAAAATGATTCCGAGGACTAGAGAAGACAGTTACAAAGAGTCTAGGACATACTTAACTCTCCATAAACAGCAGTTATCTTCATAACCCCAGGTAGCCTCTACTTTTAATGAAGTCTGACATCACAGGGGCAATCTGTCCACAAGGCAAGCTTTACTCCTTCCAAAAGTCACTGCTTCTGTTGCCATAAAAATTTACACTCTCTTTTTCTGGGATAAGTGGGGTTCTAATTTGCCCCCACAGAAGAATGAATCCAATTACACGCTGCCCTCCTGGGCTGCACGGTTCCCTGCACTCACTTTCCTCTGGTTTGCCTGAGCAGTTCCATCTGCCTGTGCTGATGCACCATCCTGGCATCTTTGCTTTGGCCTCCTGCTGCCTTACTGGTTGCTCAGAGAAGCACAATGCACTTGGGTTGGAACTCATCCCGTAGACCTGACTCTGCTCCCGCACATGGCTGGACCATAAACCTGACAACACTCCATAACCAGGACAGCATGGGAGCCCGGAGATGCTGGGACCAACCTAATCCTTGTTTTTATGCTGCTTCTATCCTCTGTAACCCCGCAGAACAAACTTTTCCTTTCTTCACAAGGTTGTTTTTCCAAATACATAACAAAGAGATAAAACAGATTCCAAATGCAAATCCAGTAGCTAGACCAGAGTAAAAAGCCAAGAATGAATGCAAATGGAGACATAAATTCCAGAAATGTCTGCAAAACCATGTGGGTAACAAAATAAGGGTCCCCTAAAATTATCCACACCCCAATATCTATAGCCTATAAATATATTACTTTACATGGCAGAAGTAACTTTGCAGATGTGACTAAATTAAGGGTGGTGAGATGGAGAAATTGTTTGTGATGATCTGGCTGGGTCGATGTAATCATAAGGGTCCTTCAGAGGGGGAAAGCTAAGAAGAAGAGAAAGGTCAGAGAAATGTGATGAGAGAAGGACTTGACCTTCAGAAAGATGGAAACAAGGTGACCAGTCAAGGGATGCAGAGGCTAGAAAATGGAAGGAGGCAGATCCTGTCCCAGGGTCTATAGAAAGGATCACAGTGCTTCCTACACCTTGACTGTAGCTCTACTAAGCACTGGGTCAGACTTCTTAACTACAGAACTTTAATGTGACAGATGTACATTATTTTAAGCTGCTAAATGTGTAATCATTTGCTTTAGCAGCAACAGAAAATTCAAGGACACTCAAGAAAACACTCAAGAAAAACAGACAGGATGATGAGAAGAGATAGGATTTGTCAAGAAAATCCATGGAGGTTAGAGCTTCAAGAAGTAGAAGGTGGTTAACGGTTTAAGAATTACAGGATGGTTAAAGGAGATAAGAACTAAAAAGAAAAGACATCCTGATCCTATGCTAGCTTCTAATTCTCCCATGAGTTCCATTTCCAGCTCTATCTACTACCACCACCACCCCCTATGATATCCAACAGCCAGCACACAGTGATATTTTTTAAATAGAGATCAAATCATGTCAATCACATCATTCTCCTGCTTAACACTTACTCTTAACTCCCCACAATCTTTATAATAAAGTATAAAACTGCCTGCAAGGCATGATCTACCCACAGTCAACTCTCCAAGTTTATGCCCGTGACTTCTTCCAAAATACACTCGCCATCCCAAGCATACTGACTCTCTAAACTCCATTTGGCAAATAGGATACATCCAGTCCTTTCATGCCCCACACATTTCACATGCTCATCCCTTCCTTGGCCTGCCCTTCACTGGTGTACAATCCCTACAACAATCTCAAGACCCAGATCTGCCTCCCCCGGGGCACTTTCTCAGATCGGTGCCCATTCTCAGTCTTGGGTTTCTCCATGATCAATGTGTGTATTTCTCCATTATATAAACTGTGCTTTTCGGGACAGAGCTCATTGACACCATATCTCAGCATATGGTATCTCAGCCCCCCAACTCGAGGAAGTAGGAGGTCTTAGATCTGACCTCGGCCAAGTTTCCTCCTGACAGCCAAGGAAGACAGAACTGGCCTGTGGCTACAAGTCATGTAACAGAGGAATGAAGGAAAAATGTGATCCAAACTGCAACAGAACTTTAATGAAGTAGGCTATCCTTTAGCCACAGACGGCTATAAAGTACTTGAAAGCAGTTAGTGTAACTGGGGAGCTGAACTTTTGGTTTTATTTAATTTGAATTCGTTTAAATGCGTATTCAGATAGCCCCATGTGGTTCGTAATGCCCAGGTTGGATAGTGCGGCTGGTGGAAAGGGAAGGCAAATAGTAATACAAGCAAAACATCAAATCCAAATGGATGAAAGGTTAGCAGTTCTGAAGGCACTGCTGTACATTTACATTGGGATTGAACAATCAAGTATGGAGATGGCAGATGGTGGGACACACATTTCTTAGGTCAGAGTGGAAGGTTACAGACAAGCAAAGGGATAGAACTGGGTGATTCGTGCAGCAATGGATCAGTGTTCAACACTGAAGTATGAGATCATGTTCAACTTAATATAGCTACAGATAATTGCATAGAGAATATTTATGGATATGTGGATAGACACCTGTGAGCACACACATGTATGTCCTTGCTTTATCCACTGAGGGGGTCTAGAAGCAGGGGCACCTGAGGAACAATGAGCATTATAAATTTCCAGATCTGTGTTGAATATAATAAAAAGAAGTCAGGGCTTCTTGGAGAAATGGTTGATTCTAGGAGGTTGATTCTAGGATTGGAGCAGGAAATAGACAAATATATAAGATGAGCCTGGAGCATCCTGGATTAGTACCAAGGAGCAAGGAAGAGTCGGGGGGATGGGGATACACAGTGGTGGAGTGTGCCAAAGGGATACAGGAGCCAAGAAGACCCCCCCTCAGTCGAAGCTAGAACAATCTGGGGCCTCCATGGTGGCACAAGGGGTTAAGTCTCAGCACTATGAAGCTATCTGCAGCCACTCGGCATGAGTGTGATCCCTGGCCAGGTAGCTCACTCACATGGCACAGCAGACCTCTCCTGTCTCGCCCACTGCTCCCCTCAACAGTGTATTTCAGTCAATCTGCCTATTCTGCTCCCCACTCTGTCTCTGGTGAATCCTCAGACACACACACACCCCTCCCTGCATCTCTGGCCTACACCCCAGCTCTTGTATGCATAAATAAATAAAATAAATCTTTCAAAAAAAAAAAAACTAGAACAATTTGAGCAAAACAAATAACCAAAGTAGAATTGCATTATAACCCAAAGTATAAAACAAATATCCAGGAGTCCATACTGATACAAACAAATGATTGGATAAAACTTGAAGGACAATAGCTAAATCTGCCCAGAAAAAATTTCAGATAATTAATGTAGACCCTGTACCCTCAAGGTGATGGAGCAAAATTCCCATTCAGTGTGTGTGGACCATACCTAGTGACTTTTTGCCAAAGTACAGTGTGAATGGTAGGAACATGAGTAGCTAGAAAATTAACAAAAGTAACCTCAGCCAGGTGATCAAGGTCAAGGTCAGAGTGACACATCATGCTGATAACATAGGTCCCTGATATGAGGTGGAAAGATGTAAGATGATCTTGTGGTCTTCCTCCACACAACCACAGCCCCAGTCTAATTATTGGAAAACATCAAACAAATATCAACTGAGAGTAATTCCCCTCCAAACTGTCAAGGCCAACAAAAACTAAAAAAAAATCAAAATCAAAAAACAAAAAATCTGAGAAACTGCAGTAAGCAAGAGGAATCTAAAAGACAAGAAGACTCATTGTCACATGGTATTCTGGACAGGTCCTGGAACAGAAAAAGGACATTAACAAAACACTAAGGAAATATAAATAAAGTCAGAACTTTAGCAAATAATAATGTATCAGTATCGGTTCATTAATCATAACAAATGTACCATAGTAGTGTAAGATGTTGATCATTAAGGAAACTGGGTGTGGGGTTTGGGGAACTCCCTGAATAATCTTTACAATTTTCCTGTAAATTTAAAAACCACGCTAAAATAAGAATATTAACATTTTAAAGGGTTCAGCACAAAGGTAAACGGCTGATTTTTTTTATTTTCTGTATATCTTTGATCTTCTAGGGGAAGCTTCTCTTCCCAGAATCTTAGTGCACGTGATTTGGCAAAACGTTTGCCTACAATCGCACTCCAAGGGAGTGCACAGGACCCAGGTCTGGCCACCAGAGTGCCCCTTCACCACGACTACTCTGCTGGGGTCACAAACCAGCACATGACCCCAGCCAGGCCCATCTTAACCCCAGTGTGTTCGCTGGAATATTGGGGAGAGATTCTCTTCCTGTTCCCCACTGCGATGGCCAAGAGAACGTAAGTGGCAGCCAGAGCAGACATCTTGCTGAGAATGAGACCAAAACAGAGGAAAACTAAGTTGAGAGAAGGAAAGAGAGGGTCCTGGCGATGCCCTCTGGGCCCCTCCACACCGTGCACAGCGTGGGTCGTTGCCTGGATCCAGCACAGACCACTCGGGTTCCTGGTATTGGAGCAAGTGTGAGTTGGGGTTTCAATCATCTGCAACGACGAGAGCCTTGACCAAAGCACTGGACCTGAAGATGATGATCTAGAAACAAGGGAGGACCTAGAAGTCCTGCTTCCCCCCAGTTTTCCATGCAAATCTTCTGCTCCCACGGTCAAGTGGTACAGGAGTAAGTCTCCCACCCCTCCTTTCTAGGCAGAGGGGTGACTTAGTTGATAGGCGAGATCAGGAATGGGAAGTGAGTGTGGGTGGATCTGCCCCATCCAGGCAGTGAACCGGATACGACTTCTCCACTGCTGCCGCCGCCACGGAGGGGGCTCCACACAGCAGGGGCCAGGGGTCACCTGCATTTTAGCAGCAGGTTCAAAGTCATTTTCTCCGGCTCCACTCAACATTGATAGGTGCATTGTGGCTGCTCTGGGCCAGGGATCACCTTCATAGACCCTGGCTTCCCCGGGGTCCACGTCCTGAGCCAGGATGCCTGTCACTGCAGCTCCGAGACCCCCGCGCCACTTCATCATTATCTGTAATAAAGTGGCATCTGCCCTTCAATTGTCTGACTCAAAGTTGGACTCAACGCTGAGAGCAAGGTTGGATACAGCCCCCACCTCTCAAATCTAGGCAGCAGACTGGTTTGAGAATGGAGTGTGGAGATCACTGTCTAGGGATCCGCCATGCCAGAAGTCATTTCATGTCCTTATATTACACCACACCTGTGTGTGTGGAAGAAATATGTTTGGGACAGCATCTTTTTAAAACTGTCAGAGGGGTCAGGCTAGCCTCTCTGAAGGAATGAACTCCTCCCGTCATTGTGAGCTGCAGAGTAACTACTTATGTGAGGCCAGCAGGGAATTCCTTGCTATCTCTTCTGTTGCCCCAAATGATCATAGAAAGGAAAGGCATGAGTTCATAATACCCTAAATAAGCTAAAAGATAAATTGTTCTTTCCCTCCAGAAACTTCTCTAGCCACAGGTCTTAAAGGGCAGTCTCCTCTACCTCTGAACTCGTTGCCATCCTCTGCTCAAAAGGAAGAGGAACTTCTCCATTGTTCTGGGAGGTCGACTGTAAAAACAAACTCAGTTAATGCTTCCAAAGTGTGGGGCAAGCACTGAGAATTGCAATAAGGGAATTCAGAGGCAGGAGCGGAGTCTGGGAAAGCTCACATTTCTTTTGCATAAATAACTTGTGCTATTTTCTTAGTTTCTCAAGTCAGAATTTCTTCTGTAAATAATTCACATAATGGGCAGTGAGCTAGCTGTGAGGCGAAGTGGTAAATTATTTACAGTAGTGGTGGAATGTGAAACCTAACACAATCTGGATGGAGAATTAGGGATGTGTTAGGGATAAATGAAACCAGTCTCCGATGAAGGAGAGGATGGCAGTGAATAAATTCAGTCATATCAGTGCTTTCTTAGAGAGCAGAGACATGCCGAGCTGGCCCCGGGGGAGAGCAAGAACCAAAGAGCAGAGTTCATGCAGCTAAAAATAATTTCCAGTACCACGAGCTTGTTTGCCTTGAACCCCTGTGGGGTATGCATAACATAAATACTTGTACTGGGTGCCTCTTCCACTGGCGAAATGGGGGAGCTGAGCAAGACGGAGCTGGGGTAAGTCAGAATTCATTTTAGCAACCAGGAGGAAGTAGAAGATTTGAGCGCACACAAGCACTAAACTTTAATCAATTCACAATGGAATGACCTCTGTATAAATATAATAACCTATATTTACATATAGGACCTGGGGATACAGAGATAGAGACAGATCAGGTAGAGACATGAGCAGCAGGGACCCTTGATTTTGCCAGCACTACATGGTTTCATTATGATGACTATCATCCTCCTCGTGTTGTAAGTAACAAAACTGAGCTTCAGAGAAGTTCGGCAAACTTGTCTGTAGAGTAGAGATCTGGGACCTGGACTCAGATCTGGCTTCGCCACTGTCTTTTCTCCCCCATATGATTAAAAATATAACACCAGCCCCATGAGAGCCCCCTGAAGCTCAGATACACACAACTCAGTCCTTTCTTCTTGCCCACAAAGAAATGCAGACCAAGGGTTGTCGAGAGGGATGGCACTGGCTCTGGGTTGAGACAAGTGCAGTCCAGAACCCCTGCACCTTCACCAGCTCTGAGACTCTAGCCAAGTTCGTCTACCAGCTTGAGCCTGCCCCCTGGGGAGTCATTCCTCAAGTACTTCTGAGCTCCTGTCACGTTGTCAGGTGGTAGACCACCGGTGAAGGTACAGGAAGCAGACACAAGCACGCCTGCCCTCGAGGAGCTGACATTCTAGAGGTGGGATGAGGAGACGGCAGGGGGCGAGCTAGCACAAGCAACATCAGCAAGGTGTGTTAGAAAGGACCACGTGCTGAGGAAAAGCAAGCAAGAGGGAAAGGCAAGGGGAGTAAAGGGAATGTTCAGTTTTGAAAATGGTGGCCCAGTAGGCTGCGTTAAGAAGGGGCACTCAACACAGACATTGCAAATCTCTCAGGGGAGGATTCCAGGCAGAGGGAAGAGCAAGGCAAACACCCTAAGCTCATGACAGGTGAGGCCACGCGAGCTCCCCTGGCAGGTGGGAGGAGCAGCAAGGAGGCGCGAAAAGCTGGAGCAGTGGCGGGGGGGGGAGAGGGGGGAGAGGAAATAAGGATGGAAAGGTGAGGTGGCCCAGGGCAAGTCCCGTGGAACCCAGGCGGAGCCAGACATCCTCACCGCGTGCAAAGGGGAGCCCGGAGGTTTCCAGCAAGGAACCACGCTCTCAGACTAGGACTTTCAAAGGCCCACTTGTCTGCTATGAAGGGAGCAGAGCTTTGAGGGACAAAGATTTGCCTTCCGCCAGGCACAAGACGGTGGCAGGATGACCCCTCCGGGGCGCTGGCCAGTATGAAGTGAGGTGACGTGTGGAATGTACACAGCGCACAGTAGGGCCCAATAAGGAAGACTCCTACCGGGTTGGGTCCTTTTTCCTTTGTTTGTAGTGAAAGGAAACAAAGGTAGTGAAAGGAATCCTTGCCCTTAGAAGGAATCCCAGAGAACTCCCTCTGCCTCTTCACCAGGTGAGGGCACAGCGCAAAGAGGGGTGCCTACAATTCGGGGTGTAGCCTCTCACCAGACACCTTGGACTTGGACTTCCAGCCCCTGGTCTGTGAGAAATGAATTTCCGTTGCTCAGATGCGCCACCCTACTTCCCACAAAAAGTGTTTCTGTTGCCAAACAACCTATCCTCACTTGAAAGGAGGAAGACAGTGTAGCAGGGGTGAGCACTGGAAGGGGAGCAGCTGGAACTTAAGCCTTGAGGGAGACTGTGCATCCTCGAGTCTCTCTCTCTCTCTCTCTCTAACTCTAACTCTCTCTCTCTCCATCTGGAGAAGCAGAACAGTCTAATTAATAAAGGTGCAGAAGGAAAGGAGGGGTCTGGGAAGACACATTAAAGAAGAGAAAAATGGGGGAGGGGACATGCGTGTCCGCCCCACAAACACCCCACAAACTGCCTCTGTGACTGCAAACACAGCCTTCCCTTCCCCAGCTAATTACCAATTACCAAGCTGTCAAGCCATCAGCGCCGAGCTCGCAGTCCCGGCTGTCTATCTCGGGAAAGAGCCGCAGAAGCCGGTGCCCCTGGCCCTCGATCGCGGTGCTCAGAATAGAAGCGAGGAATCTGGCTTCTCAGAGAGGAGGCAGCCTTGCAGGGGCGCTGGGGTGACCCCTGAGGCTGACTGGGGAGGGTCTACTGCAAAGGCGCTCTCTCCAACACCCCTTGAGTCAGTGAGGATAAGAAGGGAGGGTGGTAGTGGGATCCACAGAAGTCAGGCAAGTCATCCCTCTGATGCTCAGTTTCCCTAAGAGTCAGAACAGCACCGTGGATGGGCAGAAGGTGCCAGACCTGGTTGGGGATCAGGCTCAGGTCCTGCCTCTGAGCAGCATGAAGCCATGGCACATGCCTTGGTTTGGGGGCTTCTACACAGTCCACCCCCTTCCTGTTCCCCACCAGCCTTCCTGGCACCAGAGCTGGCCCTGCTCCCAGGAGACACATGGAAAATGGATGGGAGTGAGTCTGAGTCTCCAGTGATGGAGCTCGGGGGACCCGAACCTCGCTGCCTGGGCCCTGCGTTGTCACATCAGCACACTCCCAACCTTCACACATCCCAAGTCTTCCCACCCAGGAAAATCAAAACAAAAACTAAAAGCACAACTTTATAATTATCTGAGTTGAGAACGCTTCTCTGTTTTACATAAAAACATGAGTTTTCCTAAATTTTGTATCATCTTGGTACTGAACTAACCACACAAACAACTCCCATGTAAATCAAGAGAATATTGTATTCGTTTTGTTCAGAACTTTCCCAAGAATTGACTATTGGCAACATTAGAGTTGGACTATTGGCAACATTAGAGTTGACAAAAGAGCCCCCTGACTTAGGCGTCTCTCAGATTCATGGTGATTTTGATGACACCAGCATCTGACTGTTTCTTATCTTCTGATATTGTTTCTCCTGATCCATTATTACTTTAGTAATAATAAATACGTGACTATTTTATTAAGCATTCTTTTTACAGTTAGAGAATATAATTTTTAAATGTTGTGTTGAACTAGGCATATTAACCATAAAGTCCCTATATAAAGGTGACATAATAAAATATTTGTAATACAAAAGTGTCTTAGGCTATGTTTCCCAGGAAACAGATTCCGAGCTGGAAATCTGCATGCAGAAAGCATACTTGAGGATGCACTTGGACTCATCTGTGGTGCCCAAGGAGGGTGGACTGGGCAAGAGGGAGAAGCTGTACTGGGATATTGTCACCACAGAGGCCTCAGCCCATCCCACAGAGAGCTGCGGGGCTGGGATGGACTTCAGAGTTGTCTGGCCCGGGCAACTTCAAAGCTGTCCAGGCAAGAAGACTGGGTTTTTTTTTACCCTGCATGTACCAGTCTTGGATGCAGGCTGCCCCTGCAGATGGGCATCAACTACTAATAAGGGCAATTCTTGGAGAGACCCAGCTGAGCACTTTCCACATTGCTGGCAGCAAGGGGTTTGAGGGCCTCTGTCCTGAAAGGCGATCTGGTCAGCACCCAGGACAGCACCACAGCACCCAGGACAGCACCGCAACACCCAGGACAGCACCACAGTGCCCAGGACACCACAGCACCGGGGACAGCCCCCTACTTCTGCTCCCAGTGTACTTTTCATGAGCAAATCCTGAAACAGCTCCTACGTGATTCTGGGTGTGTCTTTTCCTGGAAACTTAAAAGAAGTATATTTGTCTGTTTGGCTGCCTTAACAAATTTCCACTGACTGGGTGGGCTACACAACAAAATATACCCTTCCCAATTCTGGAGGGTGGGATGTCCAAGATCCAGGCACCAGAAAGGCAAATTTCATCCTGAGACCTTTGCTCTTGGCTTACAGCCTATGGTCATCTCACCCTGTGCTCACATGACCTCTTCTTTGTGCTGGGGTCAAGGGCAGGAGAGAGGGGTCTCTGGTTTCTCTTCATCTGAAGCCACTGATCTCATCAGACCAGGGCCCCATCCTCATGACCTTGCATAACCCTAATTATCTCCAAAAGGCCCATCTCCAAAGATCATCACCTAGATGGGTAGGGCTTCAACATATAAATTTGGGAGTCACACAAACTTCAGTCCATTGCATTAAATCTGCATTGGTCAGGGGTCAGTCTCCAGAGAAAGAAACCTAAGAAAATGTGTGTGTTTCATAGCTCTCATATATATATATACACACACATATATGTATGGTAGAGCTCTTTATATGTGTGTGTTATATATTTATCTTTATAAATAAAGATTATATATAAATATATAATCTCCTTATGTGTGTATATATATCTACATTTTACATATATTCATCTATTTATATATTCATCTATTTATATATGTATATAAAGAGACTTATTAAAAGGAGTTGGCTGACGTGATTGCAGAAGCTGAGACAGCTCAAGATTTGCAGTCAGCAAATCAGAGATCCAGTTAGGTCTCCAGGAGATCTAGTAAGTAGTTCCAGTCTGAGTTCAAAGATTTGAGAATGAGGAGCAGCGAAGGTTTAAGCTCCAGTCTGTAAACCAGCAGGTCCAAGACCAAGGAAGCCTCAATATTTCAGTCCAAGTCCACAGGCAAGAAAAGATCAATACCCCTACTCAAACCTCCAGGCAGAACCCCCTTTTGCTCTGTCTCTCTGTTCTACTCAGGGCTTCAGGGATTGGACAAGAAACCCACCCCGACTAGGGCAGGAAATCAGCTTTACTCATGTACCTATTTAAATGTTAAACTAATCCAGAAACATAAACACACTCGGAATAATGTTTGGCCAAATCTCTGGGCACCCTGTGGCCCAGTCAACACATAAAATTAATCATCACAAGAAAAACGGTTGTGGAAAAACAACAGCACCTGCCATTGTATCCAGTGCTTTGGTTGCAATTCACACTCATCATCTCCCTCCTTCACCACCCATGGAGCTGCCCCTCGAATGTGACCTGCACCTTCTCTGGTCTAGGTGGCTTCCCAGGTCATGACTGCAGCTCTTGTCCATTAACATAAAAACTTAACAAGGGGGCCAAGAGGTGCACCAGTGGACCTCCTGGTACAGGATGCTCTTCTCTCCCACTGGGAAGCAGCAGGCCTGACTCAAGCTAACGATCAATGTCACCAGGGTGGTGACCTCATGTGTCTGTTGGCCTATTCATATGAGGAGCCTAAAATGACAGAGTGGCTGTAAAAGCTAAAAATTAAATGGAACTCTTTCTCCATTCCTGCCTTGGTTGAAATGCTCTCCTTTGAACCAGGACCTCTAAACCCCAAAACCCAAAGTTATGGAAATAGAAGCATAAATTCCCTAGGGGGTTTGCTGGGAGTGTTGGTAAGTGGGGTCACTCCAACTCCACCTTTTGACTCCTAGCCACACTGTGCGTCCACTGACGGTGCAGCACCATGAAAGTATCTATGATTTAAGGTATGCAGTGCATCCTGGATGATTATGCCCAACTTGGCAAGATATTTCCAAGTATTTTATCAGCTGTTCTTTCAAAAAGTCATCGAAGTTTTCTAACAAATGGGCAGATTCTGGGAGGTGTGCCATATTCTGTGGCCAGTTTATCCCATGGTCATGCACCACTGCCATACTTCCTTTGCCATGAAGTAGATTTCTTGGCCCAAGACAATATATGCGGGGATCCTCACAATAGATAAAACACTGTCAGATCTCAGCTAGTGGTACCAACTCAGCTGTAGCAAAAAAAAAAAAAAATCAACCATGTTCCAGTGAAGATGAATACAGCCCCCCAAGGCAGAAGGGTTCCAGCGTGATCAACTTGCCACCAAGTTGCTGACTGGTCTCCTCTAGAAATGGTGCCACATCAGGTGATTGCCCTTGATCCCTGTTGTTGACAGAAAATGCAGCTGTGGCAATCACTAGATCAGTCTTGATGTTGAAATGACAGCCCAGTCATAGCCTCCATCTCCCCCACCATGGATTCTCCTTTACACTCTCATTGTGCCGCCACCGCAGTGGCGATGACAGGCTGGTTGTCATCACCCGGCAAAGTCATTCTTTCTCCAGGGTGACAACATGGCTCTTCTGCTGAGTGGCGAAGGCTGCAGACCCCACTGGAGCCTGCCAGGGTTCCATTTTACTCTCAAGAGTAAAATAAGCTGTCTCCAGACATCCCCAGAAAGTCTACCAGGCATTGTGTATCCTCTCTCGTAGCGGGAAGTACAAAAGGCAATAACTTGCCCTTTAGTTCAGAGAGGATGCCCTGGCACAGTGTCCCCAATCATTAAAACCCTAAGGAGTTCACTGAAATGATGTTTCTCTGAAACCCACTTGGGTTAATCTCACCCTCTGAAATGCATTGTCCTACCAGGGGCTCTAATCTGCTTGCCACTTCCTGCTTATCTGGTCTGATTAGCATAGGTTTTGGACATGATAGACCAATGGGATGTTCTACAGATGTCTCCAGCGCAAGACTTGGGGCCCTAATCCTTCCTAATCAGGACCTGACCTTGACATAGTAGACTTGCCTGGATCAGGGTTTCCATCTTCCCTAGAACTCTACATTTCTTATAAATAAATTCCAGGTTCAACCCTCACATTTTTCTGCCTTCCTACTGCAGGAAATAAAACTAAAAAGGGTATCTTTATTTGTTACTGAGTCTTCTGACTTTCATACTTCACCTTAAATTGACGATTACCCTCCTTACTCTAGTTGCAAGTAGAGATGGAATGCCAAGGTGTCATTCCAAATCAAGAAAGAATAAAATAAACATACATTAAGGAAAGGGATAAGAAAGAGTAAGATATTTATGTACATGCTCCATATGCCAAGCACATAATGTGCCTTATTCCATTTACCCTTCACAAAATCCTATGATGTCAGCATTATTATCCCTCTTTTACAAAAAAAGTAAGTTGGGGCCCAGAGAGGTTAAGTAAGAAGTCTAAGTTCCCCCAGAGTGGTAGAACTGAGATATAATCAGCATTGTCTAAGTCCAAAACACCTCCTCCCAGAACGACACAGTAGAACCTTCCAGATGAGATTACCATGACTAGGCAATTTAGAAATGCTTCATGAATACAATCTCAGTAGATAGAGAGACTCTGAAGATGAAGGAATAGTAGAAGCAAAATCTAGAAGCATGAACACTAAAGAAAAGCTTTGGTCTGACAATGCCATTCTAAAGCAAAGGGGAACCATGCTCACCAAGTCCCCACTAGGAATTTGAATCCATCTGTTTGCACAGAACTTGCCCCTCTTTGGACTGTACATTCTATCAGGGCCCAAACCATGCCCAATGCCCCACTGAGAACTTGGCATCAAGTAAAATGCTAATGGATAAATCAGCCCTGTGTAGAAGCTACCACTTACCAGCTGTGTGTCCCAGACAGGACAGCTAAATATGGCAAATTTCCTCATCAGCAAAATAGGACTCCAGACTGATAACCATTCAAATGGGCAAATGAATGATCTTATCATTATCCCCATTTTAAGCACAATCCAACCGAGACACAGAGATGTGAAATTATCCAAGGTCATACAGGTAGTAAATAGACAAGAGTGAAGGTTAGAACCTCCTGATGCCAAAGCTTGTGATAAACGTGACCTTCATGTTATCCTTGGACAGTGGCAGACTCAATGTCACACCAAGGAACCTGCTGTGGGGGCGGGGGTGTCTCAATGGAGTGACATGGAGGGTTCTGGAAAGGGATTTAGCTATGGTTAGAACATGCTCAGTGAGGAAAGAGACAGTGCATCCTCGTGTGTCCAGGCTCTGAAAGCCCCGCCGTTAGTGCAGCTCTGTGTGCGCAGAATGTTTAGCCTCATCCGCTCAGGGCTCTCTATTTACCTAATTTTTGTTGTGAGCCAGGAAGCTATTCAGCCCCCTGCTGGGGTACAAGACATTGTGACAGATGGCAGTGCCCAGGCTGGGGAATAAGTAGCATGTTTCTGCCAACAAAACTGGCCTGGAAAGTGAGGAGGTCACCCTCGTGGGCAGGTTGCTCCTGGTGTCCTTGGGTTTGTTTTCAGTGTAGAGGGATGTGGGGTGAAAGCAGCAACAACATCTCCCAGACATGGGAACAGGAGCCCCCCCAACCTCTTGTGTATATGGAGCGGAAACCCAGTGAGCACCTCTGACAATCACGGTCTTGCACGACAGGCACATACAAGGGGATTTAATTAAGTTCACATGTGTCCTAAGGACCAGGCATGGGAAGAGGGTCACCCACAGTTTTGTGGAGGGGTGGACAGCTGTGAAACGCTCTGACTCACCTGCTAACCAGAAAGGAATCTGAAATCACCTTTATGTAGCCCACAGACCAGAGCAGTGGCTCAGCTAGACTCTAGAAGAGCTGAACTGGCTAGGAAGGAACAGGGCCCTTGACTGGGTTTCGGTTAGGGCTTTTTCAGTCATTTCCCAGGATTTAAGTTCCTTTGCTTCCGAAGACCCGAAATCACCTATAACACAACTTATAAGTCAGTAAAAGCACACACTTTCCACATTAATTGAATTTACTATGTGCTAAAAATCGCACAGGGCAAGTCGACCTACTGTCCTATATGTAAATACTGAACTAACTGCATATTGATTTTGCTTATACAATATTCTCTTACATTTTTCAAGCCTCAGATTATTTGGGAAGGCTCTTGGAAGGCTTGTACCCTCCAGACCCTGCACTCAGAGTACATAATAGAGGCATGGGTCCCGCAACTTCAGAACTGGGTGATTTTGGGCAAATGCAATTAAGCTTCAGTTTCTCCACCTATAATACTGGGAGATTAATAGCTAGTTCAAATTGCTGCTGTGAAATTTCCCATAGTAAGAACGTGCTTTGGCACAGAAGAACCAAGTGACAGAACTATCTTTGGTTTAATTCTGAGAGTCCTTGGAAAGCCAGGAGTTGAGCGAGGAAGGTATCGCTACTAACTCCAAACTTAACATAAGACAGAGACCCTTTGTAAAGAGCTTTATCATCCCCATATTGCATATGGGGGCATCGAGGCCCACCCTATTAAGACTGAGCTGGCTCACCAGAGCTGGGAGGTAGAAGCTGTGAAATTTCATGGAAGGAATTTTGGGAGGAGCGGGGGTGTAAGAAATAGAGGGAGTAGAGTTTTTCTCTCTTGTTCCAGAATTGTGATGGAGAATCAGAGGTACAAATGATACAGCTGACCTGGAAGGCAACGAAAGACCTGTGAGGCAGCCAATGGTGGCGTAATCACAGGCAGAGAATAAGAGGTTTGGGAAGTAAAACAGGAAAAGCACATAAATATATACACAGATACATATGTATATGAATTTTACATATATACATTGTCTATATGCATCTTTATAAATCCATATAATACTATATATATGCAATATGCGTGTATATATGTGTGTGTTGTGTATTCATATATACGTGTGTGTGTGTGTGTGTGTATATATACCTAGAACAGGAAAATTTCTCCAGGTGTTTAGTCACCTTAAGACTACCAAGCCACATGATCACCTTCTCAACGACCATGTTAAATGAAATGACCTGTACAAGTTATAGTCAAGGTCAAAGTCAAAGAAAGGGGAACTCACTAATAGTTTTTTGTACACATGCCATGTACTCTATATGATTCTTCTGTTTTACAAGGATTCTGGTCTTGCACAAGGTCAAATTTTTTTGCAACTTGTTCAAGGTGATAAAACTCATATGTGGGAGTACAAAATGCTGAACACAGACCTGTCTCATTCCAAGATCCAATCCCCTTCCCCAAAAACCCGTGCCTCAGTGTAACCTAAAGGTTTTCTAGAAAATTATCAAGTAGCAATTGGACAAACTGCAGCAGTAGCACTCGGTGCATTCTGCCTCCTAACACACTTGATACTCCCCAGAACACAATGAATTAACTATTTAACTTTGAGGTGCCAGTGGGAAAAGGGAGTTTCTAGGCTATGATGTAAATTTCCCAAGGTCATACAGTGATGGATGGTGCAGGAACTGGAATTCAGCCTTTGACTTCTACCTTTGTAGGTTCCACTCATTGTCCTGAAGGTGCCACGATACCTGTGACCCATACTCTTCAGCATCTACCAAAGTCAGGGTGCTGGGCAGGTGACAAGTCAGATGCAAATCCAGGAGCTTTTGGGGAACGAAATGCAGGGTGGGCCCCCACTGCCATGAGCACATTTCTGAACTCCCACTTCTCGGCACCCTTAGGACATTCTGCTGTCCTCCACCCTGGTGTAGTCAATGAATTTCCATCAGCCTGCCCTGGATAGAGAAGGAGGTACTGGTGGGTGACTTCCAGGCTTAATGATGGAGCTGAAATTGTGTCCCTGGGCCAGATAGCTGCCAGCTTCCTGAGATGATATCTTTTAAGGTTTAAGGAGACTTGGTATAAAAATAAGCATAGACAGAGTTCTGGTTTTACTCATTCTCCTCCACCTTGTCCAAACAGAGAGGAAAGGCAAAGGAATTGTCATTGGTCCAGGCACCTGCTAAATAAAGTAACAGAGATGCAGTTTCCACGGCCATGCAAGGTGAGAGTCAGAATTTGATATGAGTTGGTGAAAATGCAGCAACAGAAATAGACTGCAGCAAGCCCAGTAAAGGTCATAAATAAAGCAACACTTCACATTAATGGCATGGCATGGGATGCGAATCTGGATCCAAAATCTAATGGGCAGAAGCAGGCAAGGAGCATCTCTTGACTTGCTTTTGAGTGATGTCTTGGAAATGGTTCATAACAACCATGAATTTCAATTTGGCTTAGTAATTCAGTCCAAAACAGAACCTAATAACAGAGTAATCAGGACATCAAATTGCAGCAAACCTTAGAAGACTATGAGTGAATTTTATGGATGCTCGTGTGGATAATCGGGAATGTTCCAGTCATGCACTGCCCATCCACCTCAAGATGAGCAGGGTCTGTCAGGAAGGACAGGACCTGAACTGGGAGTGGCCATATTAAAGATAAACAGAGAAAAGGAAGGGGGTAGGAGGAGAGTGGATGTACTGGGCAACTCTTATTTTCATTATTATTATTAACATCACCATTATTTTATAATTCCACACTCGTGAGCAGGTGCAGTTCCAAAGAGTGTTTTGGTAAATGGCAAAGAAATATGGAGGCTCCTGGTTCTAATTTCATTCCCAGACATGATGCCTGCTGATGTCTGGTGGGGAGGGTGGGACTAGCTACAGTGCTTTCCTTTTACTCTTAAAGGCTCTGTCCCCAACTCTTTCCCCAAAGGAGTTGCTCCCCTGAGGTCTGGTTGCAGAATGTAGGTTCCCCAGAATTCTTCTTCCAGGATGTCTCTCATGGCAACCCCACAGACTCTTCACCATGGTCAGAGTATGACTGCAGACCACCTGAGGGAACATTGGAGGGAAGAAAAAAAATAACCAATTTGGGGACAGTACAAAGGTTGAATCAATCTTTTGGGCATTCTCAACAATATGGGCCTTTATCAGAAGTCCTTGGTCAACCTCATCACCAAGGAGCCATGAACAGCAGGGAGCAGAACAGTGAGAGCAGAAAGTTCCAACTCTGGGGCCAGCAGGACTGGGTATAAATCCCATCTCAGGCCTCTGTGAATGGGGTGGCCTCAGACAAGTCACTCAAAGCTTCTGAACCTCATTTTATCTTTTGTAAGAAAAAAAATAGAATCTACTAGGATGAGTTGTTCTAGGATTTCAGATTGTTTCTATCACATGGACACACATACATGCATGTGTATCTGTACAGAGAGAAATGGAGTAGATTCAGGTATGAACATACACATCACTGCATAGATAACATCATAGGTGTTTGCGTGGTAACTTTGGCTATTTTTGTCCCTGAAAAAGTGACATGATGATGACCTTATGTTACTAGCCTGGGGTGAGATTCAACCAATGTTCCTTTTTCGTGAACAATTCCTCAGCTAGAAGTGAAAAGCTGACTCAGAAATTTCATCCTGATCATTCTGTGCGTGTTAACCTGTAACTCTACCCAATCCAAACATGAGGAACATTCTGAAAAATACCTGACCAGTATTCCTCAGAACCATCCGCTGTCAAAAACAAGGAAATTATGAGAAATTGTCACAAAACCAAGAAGCCGAAAGAAACAAGGAAATGAAAGGTAACATGGTACCTTGGATGAGATCCTAGAACAGAAAAGGGACAGTAGGTAAAAATAGTCAAGTCCAAGTAAAATGTAAAGTATAAGTAATAGGACTATACCTCTGGAGTCCCTTAGTTAAGATCATTAACTATACAATGGCCACAAGCTGATCACCATGGGAGAAAGTGGGTGAGGGGTATTTGGGAACTCTTTGGATTGTCTCTGCAACTTTTCTTGAACTCTAAAGCTCTAAAATAAAAAGGTTACTTAAATTTAAAATGTTACCCTTGCAGAGCTGTAGGTGCCTCCAGAGAGTGTGGATAATATGAATTATTGTAATAATAATTAACAATTACTGAGTATTACCATGGCTCAGAGGCTGGAATAAACTCATTACCTGGCATTATTTCATTTAATCATCACCATCATCCCATAAGCATTAATATCCCACTGATGCAGCTGGCTGGTAGGGATTCACTCTATATTCACATTACATTTTCTTATAATATGACAGCAACTTGGAAATCTAAAAATATGCCTTCCTGGAAAAAAATATTATGAGAAGAGAATTTTTAAAAATATGGTAAATAGAGCTGGTTTAGCTCTACCTTCAATCCCCCAATTACAGTAACAACTTACTGCAGTTTTATGTTTCCTTTCTGGCCAGTGATGTTGCTTATTTGCCATTTGTATATCCTCTTTGGTGTGATGTCTGCGCCTATCTTTTACTTATTTTCTAATTAAGTTGTTTGTTTTACTGTACAGTTTTGAGAGATCTTTATATATTCTAGATACTAACCCTTTGCCAGTGATGTGGTCTGCAATTATTTTCTCCTCCACTGTAACTTGTCTTTTATTTTCTAAGCAGGTCTCTCACAGAGCAGAAGTTTTTCATTTTGATGAGGTACAATGTATAAATTTTTCCCTTTTATGGGCCATATTTCAGGTGGTCAGGTGTAAATTTCTTTGCCAAGCCTAGGCGCCTGAAGGTTCTTTTAATATGGATTTTATATTTTGGAGCAGTTTAAGATTCATAGCAAATTGTCCATCAAATACAGAGTTACTATAACCCTATACCCCACCCATATCCACCCAGAGTCCTTCATGATCAATACCCCCCACCTGGGTGATAACATTTGCAGCTGTTGATGAGGCTTCACTGATGTCATTATCACCCAGAAGTCACAGTTTACATTAGGGCTTATTCTTGATGTTGTACTTACTATGGCTTTTGATAAATATAATGACATGTCTCCACCTTTAGTATCATACAAAGTATTTTCTCTGCCCTAAAGTTCCTCTCTGCTCTGCCTGTCCATCCTTCCTTCCCCTACAGCCCTAACAACCACTGATCTTTTTACTGTGTCCTTAAATTTTGCCTTTTCCAGAATGTCATACAGAGTTTAGTCTTTCCAGAATGGCTTCTTTCTTTTATGTGTCTAATCCTCTGCCAGAGTCAGTCTCAAAGGTCATAGCTGTGTGATTCCAATTAATAGAGCATCTTTCCCCAAAATACCCAAAATTATAGAGATATAAAATAATAATTTCAGAGACCACAGATGGCAGGGGAGAGGAGTGATGGTGGCTATAAGGGAGGAGAAAGAGGGAGCTCTCTGTGCTAATGAAATAGCCCCATGCTGTTATCAAACAAGTATTCCAGAGAACCAGGGAGCAAATGGCTAAGGCAGTCGATTGATGCTGTAGTCCCATAAATGCAGTCAAAAAAAATTTATTTACTTTAAATGAGGTATCAATTCATCTTGTTAACCAGGTTGCAACCACCTCTAGCAAGTTTAAGCAGCCAACCCAGTGCATGGGCAATTCTGAGTCCTAGCGACCAAAAGTAGCCAAGCTTCCTTAGCATACTAGTCTCCAACCCAGGAGGAGCAAAGCAGCCATTTTGAAACACCCTACCCACTATGAACCATGGTCCTCCCCCAGCGCCTGCACAGATGCCACAGCACCACCCAGTCCTTCTGCAGATTGGTCAAGATTTCATTCTAGTTTTGCTCTTATCCAGTTTAAAAATATCTTTCAAATATTCCACCCAGGAGGCAGGCTTTATAGCTCTATCAACCTGCCCTTACCTGTCACAGGCAATAAAACTGCTCCTTTATCAACAAACATGGATCTAATATATTGGCTGCATCCCCAAATGGTGAACCCCTTCTATTGAGTAACACTATCTCAATCATAGCAGTGATTATGCAGATCTTCCCTTGTGGCCCAGAATTATATACACACTCAATACCCTTGTCAATTTTCAGACTTTGATATTATACTATGGTTACCTACATAACTATAGTATAATTATATATGTCACATATAATATATAACATAAAATATGTATTTACGAAGCTGGGTAAACAGTACAGACTGTCTTTGCAGTTGGAAATCTATCATTATTTCAAAATGAAAAGTTAAAAAAATGGCTCCCAAACAATAGTTCTTTTCTAGTATGTGAAATGCCTTCAGTAGATGCAGTGTTATAACAGCAACGTTATTATAATCGAATGCCTAGTCAGCAATGTAAAGGGCAAAGTTACTTTCTTGCTAGGTTAGGAAATATTGGGGTTAACTAGAAGCAGAATGGTAAATCAGAGTGCTCAATCATACATGTCACTGATATTGAAGGCAATGTGGTTTAATGGTAGCTGAACCATGTTAGTGCCTGAAAGACGGTTACATCCAGGCTCCAGCACATACTGGTATCTCTCTGAACAACTCCTCTAAATGTCACTAAAGGTCATGGCATGGGTGTGTTGCTCATCTCTGAATTCCTAGCACCCAGCACAACTGCTGGCACTGATCCAGGTTTCAATAAATAATGGTGGAATTGCGTGTATCTTTATTTCTCCGAACCTCCATTCCTTCCATTGCAAAATTATTGGATATTTTCCCTTGTTTTCTGTTTACCACCTGTTGCCTCTGAGAAATCGGCATTTTCAAAAGCCACATTTACATATGAAATCCACAAGATTAATGTATTTATTGGCTTATTGTGCAAGAAAAGTATAATCACAATACTTTCAAATGGCAAAGGAAGATTTTTAAGCACAGATCTCTTGAAGAGTGCAAAGGGGTTTCTGACCCACAATCAGGAGGCCAGACACTTGGACTTGTTCTAGAGATCACTGACACACTTCCTCCTGGGAAATTTCTCTCGGAGGACTGCTGGTCTGGACATCTAGTCAACCACTACCGAAGTGGTCATCAGACCTTGTTTTCTGTTTCTCCTAGCAATCCTTTCCCCTACTCCCCCGTATTTTTCCTTTTTCTCTTCTCCATTTTCCCATGTCTTTATTTCCCACTCGAAAATTATAACTCATCATTTCTATAAATATGGTGACAAGAGACCTAGAACAATCTTGACATCTTCCATCTCAGTAAATTTAGCTTGAATTGAGGACCAGACAGCAAGGTGGTTTTCCCCAAAATTCATACCTCAGGTCAAGGCAGACCTAGAAACTCAACTTAGTTCTCGAGCAACCAGTCCATAACTTATTTGTTCTAAACTGTCTCAGAGAATCTCAAAGCCAAAATTCTCACCTAGACACTTGTCAGTTTTATTCCTTGGGAAGTTGGAATGATGTTAAGTGAGGCCCACAGCTTTCTCTTTCTTTTGAGGTAGGAAGGGTTAATTCTGCACTGTCCTGTTCCAGACACACAGATGAAGTTCAACAGGAAAATTCTAAAGAGAGTTGGCAGAAGATGACTGGGTCTGCAGGACAAAATAAATCACTTTAAAATAGATGGATGTAATAAGCAAAATGGTTTAGATGTACAACCAAACCTTTTTACTGTATGCTTATTCTTCTTATTTAACATATTTTATCTATTTTTTGTATGCTGCATTCTGTATAATTTCCTCAGAACTAGATCCAGTTTTCCAATCCTCTTGTTAATTAGGTTTAATCTGCAGATTAAGCCAACCATTAATTTTTTAATCTATCATGTTATTCATTTTTAAAAGTTCTAGTAATTTCTTCTTAAATATACTAGTACTTTAAAAATACTTCTTTCTTTCTTTAATTTTTAACTCTTTTATTTATAGTTTATCATTTAAATATATTCATTTTATATTTGCCATCCAAAAGATCAATTATATCAAGTGTGGAATGATCCAATTGTATTTCTTGTTGTGTCTGCTGACTTACTCTACCTTGATACGTAGTTTCTTTGTGTGTTTTGTAGTTTATATGGTAAACTCATCATTGGTGAACTTTTTCTAAGGTGATCCTATTGTATCTGGCTGGCGGGAATTTCTTGCCAAAATATCTGCTTATGTATGACCAAATTATCACTCTCCAAAATGACTTACATAATTTCTCAGTTTAAGAATTCCAAGAGCGCATAGGTAGTACACATGTTAATCCTATACCTACAAGACAGTAGGTCTATGCTTACAACATCTTAAGGGAGATTTTCCACACTGTGAACAGAAGCTAGACAGTTTTTCTTATCTGCTTAGGCAGGTGGGCCAATTTTTCTAATACACTTTTACTGAGTATGTAGCCATTTGAGGATCCTAGTTTTAGTGACTGTCTCATTTCCAACTAACCCTCTCAGAAAGCCCAAGGCAGATATTTTATCTCCAAATGGTTGTTAAAACCCAATCCTCTTAGCAATAGAAACTAAAAGATTAAAAGACTGCTTCTTTCTGTGGTATTCAGTTGCCCCCTTCTTTTTGACCCTAGAGATATATTTTACGTTCCTTTAAATTCAGCAATGCCTTTTAAAAGGATTTCTGATATATTCAATCCAATATACTAGATGAATTGGAATTCAAAGCTTTTTAGATTTCTTAATTTATTAGGTTGCTAGAAATGTAATCTCAGGCAAGCAATATAAAAAATAGAATTACCTAGTAAATACAATTCTTATTAGCTCTTCTTTTAAAAAACACAAAAATAATTCTCAGTACTTCTTATCTGTGTATGCGTAGATATATATGAATATAAATCAATAGGTCAGACTTTTCAGAGTGACTGTACCAGGAGAGGATAATAGGAAGTCAGGGAATTACAGGAATAGATACAGGGGAACAAACTTTTATTATTCTAATTTATGTGTTGTTTAAAAATTTTAAGCCTGTTTTTAAGGAATGTAAATACATTGAAAACTTTTCAGCCTGAATTAGACCAAAGGAAGGCAACTTCTGGACAACCAGAGGTCTATGTGGAAGGGGAAAAGGAAGTATCCTCTAACCCTTTAGCTGGGTGGTAAGGGCTTTTGCATTTATAGGAATCACAGGTTATGTTATAGCCTAATGAAGCGGGGAGGCTTTATTTACCAGAATTCTTTATAGGGCATTCAATTCCATTATTTAGAAAAAATGCTTTCACATGTATTTGGGGTAAAAGATGAATCCACCCCACCAACGCTCACCCAAACTTAACTTGGAGGTGAGGGGCTAAAGATTCACGGGGCCCAAATTTAAATTGGAGGTGACACTAATAAGGGGGATTTAGAATTCCTGGGAGAATGCAGAGAGAAGTTTAAATGTGCAAAATAACTATCATAAATTTTCATAAAGTTGCTTGAGAATTTTTCTTGTACATTTATTTTTATTTTATATTTTTATTGAAATAATATTGGCTTACATCATTCTTTCTATTTTAGAGATATAGGGGCTCCCCCTTCAGGTATTACTACACCACATCCACCACCAAAGCATCCATAGTCCATCCCCATAGTCAATTGTGGTCTCTCTCAACTTTGTTCTTACCTCTCTCTCTCTCCCTACCCCTCTAGGTGTAGTCAGATTTCTAGGGTCTTGGTCTAGTTTGACATTATCTGATGTTTTGTTTCACTTCTCTATATCCCATATATAAGTGATACCATCCAGAATTTGTCTTTGTCCTTCTGACTTCATTTGCTTAGCATAATTCCCTCCAGTTCCATCCATCTGTCACAAATGGATAGTGTTTATTCTTTTTGATAGTTGAGTAGTATTCCATTGTGTATATATACCACATCTTCCTGATCTACTCATCTACATTTGCACACATGGTCTAGTTTCATTCTTTCAAATGTGGCTGCCCAGTTTTCCCAACACCATTTATTGAAGATTTCCTTATTCCAGTGTATCTTCTTGGCTCCTTTGTAGTAAACTCACTGTCCATATAGGTGTGTTTATTTCTGGGTTCTCAATTCTATTTCATTGGTGTGTGTGTCTTTTTTTTTTGCTCCACTACCACACTGTTTTGATTTTTATGGCTTTGTAGTTTAGTTTGAAATCTGGAAGTGTGATGCCACCATTCTTCCTTTTTTTGGTCAGGGTTGCTTTGACTATCCAAGATCTTTTGTGGTTCCAAATGAATTTCAGCAATTTTTTTTAATATTTCTTTGAAGAATGCCATTGAAACATTGTTAGGGATTGCATTGAATCTGTATATTGTTATGTGTAGGATGGCCATTTTGACAATGTTAATTCTTCCAGTTCATGAGTGGAGAATATCTTTCCATGTTTTGTGTGTTTTTTTCTATTTCTTTTAACAATGTCTTACAGTTTTCTTTGCATAGATCCCTCACCTCCTCTGTTAAATTTACTCCTGTGTCTTGAATTCTATTTGATGTAATTATAAATGGGATTGTTTTATTAATCTCTACCCTTTTAGCTCATTATTTGCATGTGAAAGGCAACTGATTTTTGTATGTTGATTTTTTTTATCCTGTCACTTTGTTGAACTGATTTTTTCACTTAGCATTTTAGTGGGGTCTTTAGGGTTTTCTGTGTATATTATCACATTGTCTGCAAATAGTATCTTTACTTCTTCTTTCCCAATTTGATTCCTTTTATATTTTTCTCTTGTCCAACTGCTCTCACTAGGATTTCCAATATAATGTTGAGTAGCAATGATAAAAGCAAACATCCTTGTATTATCTGATCTTAGTGGGAAAGCTTTCAATTTTTCACCTTTGAGAATGATGTTAGCTGTGGGTCTGTTATATAAGGTCTTTCTTATATTGAAATATGTCCCATATACTCCCAGTTTTTCAAACGTTTTTATAATAAGTGGATGTCTAGTCTTATCAAGTGCTTTCTTGGCATCATGATTTATACCTTTTTATTGATATGGTTATTTACGTTGATTGATTTTGGATGTTGAACCATCCTTATGTCACTGATTTAACATCACATAGTCATGGTATAAATCCTTTTAATGAATTGTTGAGTTATGTTTGCTAGTATTTTGTTGAATTTTTTGCATACATGTTCATTAGCAAAATGGATCTGTAGCTTTCATTTGTGTGTGTGTTTTTGTGGGCCTGGCTTAGGTATTAAGGTAATATTGGCCTCATAAATGTGTTTGGAAGTGTTCCCTCAATTTTTTGAAAGAGTTTGAGCAGGGTATGTATTAGCTTATCCTTGAGTTTTGGTAGAACCCATTTGTGAAAATGGTTCTGGACTTCTGTCCTCTTCAGTCTCAGATGTCTGTATATTTCTAAGAATTTTTCTGTTCAACTTACTGGGACACAAATGTTCATGGTAATCTCTTATAATCCTCTGAATTTCTGAGATGCCTGTTGTAACTCCTCTTTCATTTCTAATCCTATTTATTTGAGTTTTCTTCCTTCTTTTATTTGTGAGCCTAGCTAGAGATTTGTCTATTTGCTTATTTTTTCAAATAACAGCTTTGGATTTCACTGATTTTTTTTTTTGGTCTGTCTTTTGGTTTTTGTTGTATTTCTTTTTACAATTCCTTAAAGTGAGAGATAAGATAATTTATTTGAGCTCTTATTTCTTGTGGGTTTGTATTGCTTGTATTTGTAGCACTACTTTTGCTGTGTCCCATAAGTTCTACAATATTGTGTGCTCATTGTTCAGGCTTTTCTTGTGCCTGTGTCAATGCTGTGAGCCCTTCTTTTTAGACCTCAGATCTGTGTCCCTGCATTCTGCCTTTGCACAGCCCCAGTGCCCTCCATTGCGGCTTCACTATATCAGCCTATCCCCCTGGGGTGGGGAATGGATAGCAGGGTTGCACCTTTCTGAGTTTTTCCTTCCTCACTTGGCTCTCCATCTGTCTGGCTCACCACAGCACTCATGCCTGTATCTCCCGTGGCTACATCCACAGCAATCAGCCCTCCCGACGGGCACAGGTATGAACATTGGTTTCTACCCCAGTGGCTGCCTCTTCCCCCAATCACTCTTTTGCCAGACTTGAATGTCTTCCACATCTCTTCCGTCACACTTGGTCAGCTTCGGTGCCTGGTGATTGTCAGCTGCTCCAGTTTCACCCCATGTTGTAGATACTCTGAGTGTGGTGCCAATCTGGACTTCTCAGTTTATTCTCCTCAGATTGAAGAGAGGAACTTCCTCTGATATCATCTTCCCAGGCAGTCTCTGTTTGAGGATTTAAACCAATACAGGTCCTCTTAAACTCAGTGTAGATCAGAATCATCTAGCATGCTTGTGGAAACATAAATTATGAAGCAAAATCAAAGAGACAGAAAACTGATTAGTGGTGGGTGGGGTCTTGGAGGCAGAGGTAGAGCTGACTACAAAAGGGGAACTTGGGTAAAGATGGAGCTCTCTCAATTTTTAAAGATTTATTTCTTTATGTATACAAGAACCAGGGTGTAAGCTAGAGGTGCAGGGGGTGAGAGGATTCACCAGAGAAAGAGTGGGTAGCAGAACAGGTGATCTACTGAAATACACTGCTGAGGGGAGCAGTGGGGAGACAGGAAGCTATTTGTGTTCTCTTGGCCTCTGTCTTTGCACCTGCAAATGGGCTGAACTGCTGTCTCCAGGACTGAATCTCGCAAACTCAGCTCAGTAATCTAAGAATGAAAGCACCCAGCACCCAGCCAACATCCCATACATACCAGTGGGCCCCTTGCAGCTCTTCCAGCCACTTTTTCACCCTCTTGGGGTATGAAGGCTGCATGCTCCCTGCACCTGGAGGAGTCCTGGGTCCTTCCTGAGCAGGTTCTTGAAGGAGATGCCCAGCCCAGAGAGAGTGCTCCTGACTCACTCCTCCCTGTTCCATAAGGCTGTGGTGCTCCTCAGAATGAGGCTCTTCCTCTGGGAGTACATGACTGCAGCTCTGTGGTTTCTCTAAGAGCAGCTCGCATGCTCTGGGTGACCTAAAGGCCTCTGTCCTGCCAGTCCCTGCTGCTAAGCACCAACAGATTCCTATTCAGTGAAGCAAAGTCCTGTGACCACCCCCAAACCTTTGCAGCCACAGCTTCCTTGAGAGAGAGAGGCTCCTCTGCACGTGGGGTTCATTAGCTGGTGTCTTTCCCTGCAAGGCCTGGTGGATCAGAAGCGAATTCCCTAACAACACATGCTTTTAGTTCTGCAGTCAATCCCGGAACTCACAGACTGAAATTGTGCCCAAAAACAAACGCCAGGCTCGAGGAGAGAGTAGTTGCTGATTTTTCTTCTCCAGACACGACTTCCACACAATCTAGAGTCTTAGAGGGAAAAAGAAAGAAAATATTTTCTTTCTGACCCAAATTGTTTAGGTTACCTGGCCCCCAGGAGGCCATCGGCAGGGGATGGAATAAAGCAGATGATTAAAGCCCCTTGGCCTGCCTGTGCTCGGACCTGCCAGACACAGCCAGCAGCACCCCCTGCCTCCCCCCTGCACCCCCGCAGCGCTCTGCGGGCTGTGAGCGCCAGGAGGCCTGGTTACTTTTTATGAGTCTGTTGGCGGTGCTTAGATGTGTAGATATATATAGTCGCTGTTGTCCTTCACCGCAGAGACACGGCTGCTGACAATGTTATTTCCCACGCAGGCGAATTAAAATATTGGTGATAATGATGCATGGTGCTCCCAGGCAGCCCATCAAAGAGGACCCTCCGGCTTCCAGATTCAGAACAGAGCCGCCCGTGGCCTGGCCTGGCGCGTCCCCCAGCTCCCGCGCCCACGGAGAGCGTGCACCTCCCTATTTAAAGGCCCCCTGGCTTCCTGGGTGGGCTGCAGAGGGCCTGGGTGTTCGCCTGCTGCCCGGGGAAGGAGAACTGGAGGCCAATGTTAAGCGGCAGGTGTGTCAGGAGCTTCCTCATGCTGTTGCCCAGCAGGGCTTGCTTCCTGGCCACTCAGATGCGGACAGCAGAGCGGAGGGGGCGTGGGTTCTGGCTTGAAGTGTTCCTCAGTCTCTTCCTCCCAGCCGCTCCTTTCTGGGAGAGGAAGTGATGTCTTCTTCCCACCCACCCCCAACTCCCCTTCCCCACCCAGACTCCTAGGCCCACATAGACCTACAGGCCTGTCATCCCTGCACTCAGCATAGCTCAAGGTCCTGGTCTTCCTGCCTCCTCTGCAGCCCCACCCAAGCCATTTCCAGGAAGGGAGGGAGGGAGAGAGGCAGGCACTCCCCTTTGGGGCGCTCCCTACAACATGCTGGTTTGGCAGGATCAGGAGGAGAACTGGCAGGGCCTGGGAGGAAGCAGTAATGTCCAGTGGTTGCAGCCGGAGCCTAGGATCACATCCTCTCTGGGGTGTCACTAAGCCTTGGCTTTGACATCTGCAAAAGGGAGGAGATAATAACAGTAGTGGGGGTGACGATGATGACCGTGATGACATGACATTCATCCCATGAGACTTGAGGAGGTTAAATGAGCCCGTGCCTGACAGTAAGTGCGCCTCAAGGGTTAACTCTTATGGCCATTAATTTAAATACGTACCAAGATATTAGTGGCAAAGGAACATTTTTCTAAACATTGAGAGAGCACGATGAAAACCTTTCTTACTAAAATCTTCCTGAATTCCAGGGACAAGCAGTAAGCCAAGCCCTGTGCCACCCTGGTCCCAACCCCTTGCTTACCCAGGGTTCCATCTGCCAGACTCCTTCCCTCCCCTCCTGTCTCGGTCTCTGCCCCTTCTCACCACCCTTCCCCGCCTCCCAGGTGCTTGCCTAGCAACTAAATCTGTCCAGCCAACGGGTGTGGGATGTGTACCTTCAGAATTGTTCCACAGCGTCTCATCTTACTCCTCTCTCCTCGTCCCTAACTGCCCACGCCATTGCCAATTAGGCGCTTCCTTCCCCAAAGGCTCTCCACACCCCGGGAGGAGGACAGAAATATCACTCTTATTTCAAAATCTAGAACACCCTTTTCCACCAAAGACACACACCAACAGTCCTCTCCACCGGGCCCCCTGTCTCCCCACTTCCTGCCTGTTCACCTCCGCATTGTCCACTCCTTTCTGCGGCTCTGAGCATGGGATCCAAATCACGTCAGAATTCTCTTCCCTGACCCCAGTTCTCTCCCGGACAACACAGGATGCCAGGACGGGAGCTCGCACCTCTGGGTGGAGGAGGGGAACATGAGGTGAGAGGAGACAGGTGGAGTGGCAGGTGGAATATCTGGCACATAGTAGGTGATCACCAAGTGTTGGTTCCCGTGCCTCTTGCTGTCAGGACATTTTCTACAGCACAGTCAGGGGTTATGCCTGACCAAGGAACTGAATATCTAAAACCGGGGCTCGCAGCAGGACCTGCGCAGTCACCCGCCCAGGACTCCTTGTTGGCCACAGGGTGCAGCGTCCTTGTCGGTGCTGGGCCCCTCTCCTTCTCTCTCCTGCCGTCCACTCTCAGAAAGAGCCTTTGACGAGATTCATCATCCCAAGGGGAGGGAGCTTGTCATGCTCCACTTTGCACCTGGTCCGGTGCCTGACAGGTTTCCAGATCTCATATCATGAGAGTGGTTAGTGTCTGTGGTTAGCAGTTAGTCTACAAATTGAAAACTTCACGATGTCCCCTTAGCAGTCTCACTAGAGAATGTCACCCCATACATCTCAGTGTGTGCTGCTATCTACTGGACAACCAAAAGGTGTCCTTTGCAACAGAGATATGTCCTCTGTCCCCTGCCTTCCACTCACACACACACACTCCCCCAAACTCATACCAAATATTCACCTTCTAAAGTCCACAAAGCTTCCAAAGCAGATATTTCAACAGATACCGGTGCAACTTCACAGTCACAGAGGAAGCAGGTTGGGGTCCTCCAAAGTCCCACTAATGGACACCAAAAAGAAGTTCATTAAAACAATGTAATATCCTTAATGCAGCTAATGTGCTCCCTCCTGTTCTAACAAGCTCATGAATAATACATGAAGGGAGCTTCATCTATTTTAATTAATTTGGTCTTGAAATTAATTCAATCTAGTACAAAATTAGCAGGCAATTAAGCCTCAGTGGCCCAACTGGTCAAAAATATGCCAATGTCATTGGCTAGAGAAGTAAACTAAAGGTGGACAAGAGCCATGGTCCAGTCTCTCAAACCAGAATACCAACTAGGAGCAAAGCCAATGCCCACAAGACCACAGCCTGTTCCCTTTCTCAATCTTGTCATTGAATCAAAAATCTCATCACTGGGAATTTCAGCATTTCTGTGTTAGGAAATTCTGAAGGGATGTTCCCAATGTATAGCAAGATTGCTTTTGTTTTGGTTGTATTTTATTTTTGAAGCCTCCAAATAATTGATGAGAAAATGCTGCGCGCTAAGGCATAGGATGTAAGAGCAATTATAAGCCGCAATACTTGGGCACATGCAATAAACACATTTGGTTCTAAGAAATTATCACAGTTTGTTATGTACATGAGTTTAGCAGATTCTGGTTCCATTATCCACTTGGCAATTACATATAGTGTTATAATAATAGTTTATCTTAAAATAGTGCATTTCTTCTCTGGATTTTGGCGTACTTAATGAGCATTTTTTTCCTTAACCCTCACAATGCCCTTTAGAATTGGGAAGATATAAATACTGTTGCAATTACTTTAGGGAAAAAAGATACTGGGGTGCAGAGATGGGATAGACAATCACAGCATTACAAGAAGCTTTCAAAGACATTTACTTCAACCTCTCCTCTGGCGCTTAAATTCTACCTGGTTCTTCTTGAATGCTTACAGGAACGGGGAATTCATTACTGGATGAAACTTCACCATGTCCACCCCATCTCCAGAGAATATGATTGTTATGTTGACCTGAAATTTATTTCCAGTTGATAGCGACTGTTTCCAGCACAGAGAAATTGGATTCTTCTAAATATGGCATCTAGTCACCAGGATTAGTCACAAACACTCCTCCAACAACTCTGGTCTAACTTCAGACACGGCTCTGAGCCCTGCTCATGTTCTTTGGAATCAGCACCAAGGGACCGTCAACTTAATCATGGAAAAGTTGAGCTTGGGACACAAGCCAATCTGGAGTTCTGTTCTGGGCTCCTCATTTTAAGGTTATCTATGACCCAGTTTTATGCTTAACTTTTTGAACTCCAGCACCCTCAATAGAAGATGGGTAAACTGCCTACTTTGCCAAGATTGTTAAGATTAAATGAGATAATGTATAAAGAATATTTATCTTGAAAGGCCAACATAATTGTTTAATAAATGGTAATCAAATAACAATTACAGTTAATTGTTAATTCCTGCATGGCACGTGGTGAGCATTCATTTGTACTTCACAGCAGAGGCAACTGTTGTGAAGAGGTTAAATAACTTGCCCAAAGTCACACAGCCAATAAAAAAACAGAACCAGAACGTAAAACTAGAAAATCTAGCTCCAGAGTCCATGTTTCTTGGCCAAATCTATCTTAAATTGTGGTGCTCCAAACTGCATACCTCTCAGGTATTGTCTGATTCACCAAAATAGCAAATCACAGCCCTTGCTTCCTCCCAATGCACCTCAAGTTTCTACCATCTTTCTTTGTGGACTTTTACTTATTTAGACACCCCAGACTGTGACTCGGAGCCTCTGCAAATTGCAGCCCATTTGTGTGATCTTGGATGAGCCACTTAAGCTTTTAAGCCTCAGTTGCCCATTTAATAAATGTGTTCATTTTGGAGTTATTATGAAGATTGGACATAATATTTTCTAAGCACAAAGTAGTATGTCTAGGATGGTGGCAGCTCTTATTAAGGGACACTCAAGGAGGAGGTGGTGGTGGAGGGTGGATTTCAGTTTAAGGTTAATGAGGATGAATCATCAGCCACGGCACAAACTTGGTAAAGAGAATAGGATGTTGTAGGAGTAGCAAAGAAACCCAGACAGAACCCCGGGTGGAGATGATTCTCCTAAGCAGTCTCATCTATGTGCTGAAGAGAGCTCAGAATGAAGCTAAATATAATAAATATTCTATCCCCGGACTTAGTATATATCTGGAAACAGATGATACTTAGCGCTTATGGACATATTGGCTTTTGGAAGCCTTACGCTCAACAACAGATTCCTGTTATTTTTGGAGATAGACAGGAGATGATAGATAGATAGATAGATAGATAGATAGATAGATAGATAGATAGATAGATATCCATCTAGGTGATGGATAGAGAGACAGACAAAAGAAAGATTATTTTTCTCATTCTCTTTCTAAATATATATGCATATGTACATACATATATATGTATACACATACATGAACACACATACACACACACATGCACATACTCATTCACTCTCCTATGGAAGGTGTGATGGGCAAGAAAGAGGAAATTTTCACCAGGACTTCCAAAAAGGTCATGTCTTTCCCAGAATAGAGCGACTGGAATCCAGCCCAGGTTTTCATTAAGACTTCCAGTCTTAGAAAGTTAGATCAGTGATATTGTAGCTTCCAGGGAAAATGGATGTTTTCAATAAAGGGGCAACCTCTTTCCCTTTGAGGGAAGTTAAAATATATTCATTATCAGCTTTGAAGCTCAGACAGAGTCAGCAAAGATAGTATTTATAAGCAAGGAAAGTTCATCAGAGCCCGGGAACCCTGTTCATCCTAATGATTGAGAAGCAAACAATGGTATAAGCTAATCTTTGGGGCTTCACAAAGAAAGTTGAGCTCTTCCCTTCTCTGCTCCTACTTCTAGAACAAACCTGGCATATCATCCTTCCAAGGGAGAACACTTGGAAGTGGACAGATGGATATGATGGAAATGTCCCCTAAGTAAAAAAGAAATAAACCTCCTTCCAACTTCTAATTTCCTTCCCTATTTACTATCAACCACTCCCTGCCATGAGCGCACACACGCACACACACACACACAGAGATGCCCAAAATTCCATGATTAGAAATGCATCCCTTTGTGTTATGCTTGGCTCTCTTCCAGCCATCATCATTTTAAGCTGCAAATATTCCAGAAGGGATAATAATAATGCAGTTTACATTTAGTTAGCAACTTTGCAAAACACTTTCACTTGCATTCTGCCTCTGGTCTTGAACATAGTCTTGAGCTCCATCTACTCAACACTAGCACATGACAAAGGCTAGGTGCTCAGGGGGAGGGCTCTTGAATGAATGGATGAATAAAATGAGTGAATAGATGCTATAAAATTTGTAAACTAACATATACTGTCTCCACTGAAACCAAGAGCAAAAAATATAATGATTTGCCCCCAGTCACAAACATGGATAAAACCTAGAGCTTGCATCCCAGGACAAACGAGGTATCACGTCTGATGAGCTACTGTCTTTCCTGTGGCTCAGATGAGAGCAGCACACATGAGTCTTGGCAGGAGGTGGAATGTTCAGTAAGGATATCCAGGTTTGGGTTGAAAGATTTAGGAAGATCATGCAACCTTGAACTTAACCCTTCACTTAGCCCCATTTTCCTAACTTGCAAAAGAGAGATAATAAAATCTTAATGTTCAAGTTTGTTGTGAAGATCTAAATAAAAAACATAGTAGCACTTAGCAAAAATGGTGAAGTCATTCAGGTGATAACAAGGAGTTATGAGAGGATCAGACCCTGGGCAGTCCATAGTTTAGTCACTTATCTTTAATTACATTAAAAATTGATTTTTAATAAATCTCTAATTAAATTAATGATAACCTATTTTCTACTTTTTAAATTCTTACTCTTTCACCACCCCCATGACAGCTCTCTTGGGCATATTTTTAGTATCTATTTTTAAATGATTCTTTCTGCCACCCCTTTATCCATTACTTTGTAGCTGATGCTTTCCTGGTAAGCTTGCTGAGTTATTGCAAACCTAGTTTCCATTGAAAATGGATTATTAGAAAAAAAAACAAATTTTACCAAATGAGCTACATATGTGAGAAAGTGCAGAGGCAATCAGAGGCTTACAAAGGCACCCCGGGCAGTATGCCCACAAGCTGGTCACTCCAGGTGCTGGTCCTTGAGCTCCGGTTGAAGGAACAGCCTGGGTCTTGAGCTGATACACATCCAAATCCCACCTGTGCCGCTGAGGCACTCTATCTCTTCAAAACCCTCACCTCAAGGGAAAAAGACCTTGCACAACCATCTGTTTAGAGCTTGCAGAGAAATTCCGTTCACATTTTTCTGAGACACCAAGATTTGCTTCTATGCAGTGCATTGCCCTACAGGACTACCCAGTGACGGTTCTTTTCCAGAAAGTCTGGTGCATCCCATGATCACCTCCCAGCTCTCTAGGCTGCAGATGTGCTCAGCTCAGTGGACTCAACTGGGACTTTCAGAAGCATCTTCACAGATGACTGGCAAACTGGGGTGCAAAGGTGGTGGCCCAAGTCACTTAGGGAGAATGCTACAAATTGTGGAGACAGAGCTGGAAAGAAATTTAAAAGATCATCCAATCTAATCACCACCCTCTCCACAAGTGTCCTAAGTCTACAGGAATCCTGCCAAGGACCATTCATTCAGCCTCTGCTCACACACCTCCGCCAGCAGAGGGATCGTCTCATCCCAGGGCCGCCCATTTTGTCTTAGTTCATCTCTGACTGCTGAGAAGTTGAACTAGAATCTCAATCCACCTCTCTCTTCCTGCTCCTGCTTCTCTTCCTCGGCCTGCTTTACTCCTTCCCTTGTTTCTTCCCTTCCTACCTCCCTATCCCCTAAATCTATCCATTTACTCTGGCTCTCCAGGCTAAGACCACCCTGAACAGACCCTCTCCAGCAGCAGAGCCAGAACCTAAGGCAGGTGTCCTGAATTCCATGCCCTGATTGCCACTGTGCCACCTTCTACACCCTAACACACACACACACACACACACACACACACACACGAGAAGGGTGATTAGAGAGTCACCAGCAAGACTTTTGGCAGCCCACTGACATGTCCTTGTTTGTGTTATGAATCTAATCTTTACTCCACCATTCACTCATTCGCTGGATTTATTGAATATTTTCTTTGTACCAGGCACAGTGCACTAAGCATTAAAAAGCAGAGGGCCCTTGAGATCAAGAAATTGAAAAATTTAACTAAAATGCAATGTGGTAAGAGCTACACTAAGGGACTCTGCAGAATGCTATGTGGGCACAGACGAGAATGTCACTAAAATTGGCCAGGAGTAATTTTACCGAAAAGTCTTTTTTATTTTTATAGCCCAATGACTGGCTTATAGCAGACACTCCACAAATATTTGATGAATGAATGAATGAATGAATGAAACAGTACTTGTACCAAGTTTTGAATGGTAAGGAATTGTTCCCAACTTGGAGAAAGAAGGACTAGCTTATGAAATCTTTATGATGCTAAGAAAGGAACTTATTTAAGACGCTACATTAGCTTGCAAGGGCTGCCATGACAGAGTATCCCAACTGAGTAGCTTAACACAACAAAAAGGTATTCTTTCTTTCTGGAGGCTAGAAATCATGGTGTCAGAGGACAGATTCCTTCTGGAGGCACTGAGGGAGGATGCTTCCCTGCCTTTCTCCTAATCTCTGGTGACTGCTGGCCATCTTTGGTGTCCTTTGCCTAAAGGAACACCTCCCTGGTCTCCATGTGATGTCCTCCCTCTGTGGGTGTCCACATTTCCTCTCCTACAGACCCCAGCTATTAGATGAGTCACCCCTCCCCCCGTCCAGTCTGATCTCATCCTAATTTGATGACATCTGCAAAGACGTTATTTGCAAATAAGCCCACACAGGCACTAGAGATTAGAACTTGAATAGCTCTTTTGGGAACACACAATTCAATCCACAACAGACACCTTAAGAAAAAGAGATATTTTTCCTGTTATATTTGTTCAATGCCTGTTATGAGACAAGCACTGTTCTTGATCTTAGAGACACAGAGATAAAACAGACAAAGAACCTGCCTTCATGACTTCCATTCTAGTGGCGGCAAGGTGAGGGGCAGCCAGGGCAGCAAGCATAGGTAGTGTCTGCAAAAGGCAAATGTTATATAAGAACTGACTGTGCAAAGTGGGCCATCAGGAAGACCTCTCTGAAGAGAGGACATTTAGCATGAGAAGCAGAACTGAAGTCAAGGGTGTGTCCTCACTTTAAGGCTTGTCCCGGGATATCAGAGGAGCAGAGAGAAATCCTGTGCCAGGGTTCTGCTGCTCCCTGTGCAGTTTCTCTTTTTGTCAAACGGACACACTCCATACTCTCTTCCAAAATCAGAAGCAGCCCATCAGATTGGCTTAGCTGACTACAGCTGCACCTGCCTGGCTGAGCCTGTAGAACATCCCCTGAGGAACTGGAGAAGGAGCCATATTTGGTCCACTCAATCCCACAGGAGCCATCTGTAGCCTCTGCCAGCTGCCTACAGGTGAGAGTCTGAGGCTAGACCAGTTTCAGTCAGGGGAAGACAACTCCCCACGCAGCCATGTGGAGCCTACTGTGCCACACAAGGCCCTGCCGGCAGAGGGTGCCACCAGCAGCTCATCCACAGCCAAGACGGCAGCCATCATCCCTGCTGTGGCTGTGAGGGCCAAACAGCAACTCTGATTTCAGCAAAAATCAAATCCTGGCAAAGTAGGGGATGCTCAAAGAATCAAACAGAAGGCTGGGGAAATGGGTTTGGAAAGAATGGGAGATGAAAACAAGTGAATCGTATCTTTTGGCAATTGTTGGAATGAAAGGACGTCACCGTGTTGTTCCTGTGTTAACATTCAAATTCTAAGGCAAAGCATTTGATGAGTTGAGTTTGAGTGTGGTGGACCGGGAGTGGTATATCTTCATTGGCAGTTTTCCCAGTAGGCCAGAGAACACGTCCCACAATCAAATCGGGGTGCTGTGAAGAAGGGGAAAAGGAATAATGTGACGCAAGCAGGAAAAACCCACAGTTGGCCTCCATCATTACCAGCAAATGCATTTCACTGCACCAAATCTAGTTTCCGTAGAAAAGTCCACAAAAGCTCTGTGGAAGTTTCTGGATTTACTGATTAGTGCCATGGCTTTTTGCCTATTTATTTAAAACCTTTAAATTTTCAGTAGTCGTGTAGTTCATTTTTCTGCAGGAAGGCTGATGCCGGAGAACCAGCAGGCCTCCCTCCAGTCAAACAATCTGATAAGCAAACACATTGGCATTTGAAACGCCAGGTCTGCAAATGGTCTCTTTTTCCCCAAGAAGTAATTCATATTAGGGACCTGGTGAAGGATGGAAAAAAATAACATGCCCTGCTGCTGAATGAGTTTGAACCTTAATGCTGTCAGCAGGCTCTGGATGTGACAGGAGCTGATCTCAGATTAAACAGCTCCTTCAGGAGGAGGCACTGGGTCCTGGTAATGCCCGGAGAAAGGAATTGCCAGAAGTGGATTCTCTTTCTGCTTCTCAGGGAAGTGACCACACTGCTTCAGTGTTGACCCTCCTGGGGGTAACTGTCCCAGTGAAAGAGACGGCTTTCTCTGTAGAGATAAAACCCGGGTGGTCCCCCGAATCTCACAGCTGGCTTCGGTGATGGTGCTCCCCTTTTCTGGTGCATGGGAGGTGAGGAGCGGCCCGGTTCTGACTTCTCCATCCATCTCAGATTCTGCCCCACTCCAGCTGCTGGGCAAAGAGACTGGAGGACTGTTTCAGGAGGTAGACACATGCCTTGGACATCAAGGAAAACCCCGTAGGCTCCCAGGGCAGTGAAACCACGTTTCCAAGCACAGGAGATTGGCCTGCAGCTTAAGCAGCTCACAGCCATGCTGAGAAACTCTGGCCCCAGGTCCACAGAACGAGATGGGTTTCTTACCTGGACCACATGCCCACTAAGTGATCTCTAGCTTTTCAGCTCTAAAATGAAAATAGCAGCAGGGTTGTTACAAGTAATTAGTTCCTGGACTCCAGATGCTTGAGGTGACACCTGATGTGAAGTTCGTGTTGTGCCTGATTGTTGTCATCGTCGCCAGAGGGGGGCACCACATGCCATCGCTGGTTGTCCTGAGCTCCTGTTTTGGAACCAAATCCCTCTCTACTGAAGAAATAGGAGCTTAACTCACTGTTTACAAATAGGCCCAGTAAATGGGGTCCTGCACTGGGAATAACTTTTGCTAGCACCACCTTCCTCAGCTCTTATAACCCTGCCACTTACACACCCAGCAAAGTGTTTTCTGCATTTTTATATGAAACCTGACTAAGAACCCCAGGAAGTCTGAGATTTAGCCAGTCTTAGCTGATGACCAGTCCTGGAGACCAGCTTCTCTCTTAGCCCAGCCCCTGACTGGTGTCCTACTGTGTGTCTAGGCCATCAGAGAGCTGGGTTGGCAGTAGAGAGCACAGACTTTGAGCTAGATGTCCGTGGTTCAGATGCTTTTCTAGCTCCGGAGCCTAGACCTCAGCTGTCATTTGACTTTGTGGGTTGTAGAAATAATGCCTGCAGTTGGGGTGGGGCTAGGAGTAGGCTGCCCCTCTGCCATACCTAATATTTCCTCCCATGAAGAGAGGAGACAAGAGGTGATTCTGCCTCTGCTACTCTTCTCTCTCACATATGAGCTGTCGATACTTAAAGAAATTCATACTTCCTCTGTTCCCTGAGGTATACGTTTATGGGGGACCTAGCCCTACAGGTCCTATTCTGCCCCATAAGGATATCAGGTCTGCCATTGGTTGAGATTCCCAACATATTGTGCATTCAGCCATGAAAGAGATAAGAGAAAAATTGGGGGAAACAATATATCTGCGCAGATAGAGCCTTCTGGTATACCCGTGTGATGGCTAAGCTTCAGCATACTTTGTGAAGTGCAGGTCATGAATCCAGCATCATCCTTGGCCAGACACTTTGAATCCTAATTTTGCTAAGTTGCTACATGACCACAGGCAAATGATTTGGCTGGTTTCACATAGAAAAATGAATAATGAATCATGAGAGTCTCCCTTAGAGGATCTATGGTCCTATAATTATTAATTATAAACAGCATTAGAATTAAAAGACCCACATGCTTATATATGGATACAGTGAAGGGGCTGGGGCCCTTCACCATATTATTTGGAGCACAGGTGTGGGTAGGTTTTAAGATGTTCATCCAGCCCTTGAATTATGTTAATACTGTTCTACATTTTGTCTGTCAGTTCCCTGTGTCTTTTTTTCCCATCCACCAGGTCAGACAATAAGAAAAAGCTTTCTTTTTTCCCACTCAGAATTAATTGATATATATATATATATATATATATATATATATATATATATATATATATATATGGAGGACCTGATCTAGATGCTCAAGATATAATATGAACAAAAAATAAAATTCTCATCCCCCTAGAGCTTACAGTCTAATGAAGGGAGGCAATAAGGAAAAATTTTTAGATGTTTATTTCAGAAGGAGGTAGAAAAGAGAGAATGTCAGGTGGTAATAAGTTTCTAGCAGAAAAATAAGCAGAGAACACAAATGGGGTAGAAATGCCAGCACCAGAAGTGGGGCACACAGTGGGAGGGTCGCTATGTTACATGTCAAACTTCAACAAACTTACAAATGTTACAAGGATATGGAAACTATGACCAGAGAAGACCAGTTTTCTATCCCTCCGTGTCTGCAGACTACAGTCAGACCAGAGCCAAGCCCCAGAGGTGTCCCTGCAGCCTGCACTTCAGAGACAATGCAGAGGATGTACCCTAAGGCTGCCCATAGCACCCAGATTCCTCCAGGTCCAGGTGGGAACTGAGCAGTACTAGGGAGCAGAGACCAGATTCCACGTCTGCACAATCTCTAGCCCTAAGCCTCTTACCTGTGGCTACTGATTAGAATCATCTGGAAAGATTCTTAAAATGTGAGTTTCCCTAGCCTACTCCCAGACTCCAACTTGATTGGTCCAGAGCAGGGTTTACCTAGAATTTTCTTCAGAGCTTGCTCTGCCCTCTAGTGCAGGCAAAACCACTCTTGGGGCCTCACCACTCATACCTGATCGTGCCCAGCTCGCTCCAGTAGGAAACCTAACGGGAATCAGAGGTCAATACTCAGTGAGAAATCAAGGGCCACCATTGCCTCAACTCTCCTCTGCCCTACTGGGGAAGCATGGATTTTAGGAGATCCTGGTCAAGTCTCTCACCATCCAAGAGAGCTAAGGAGCAAATGACAGGAGACAAACAGGCACATAGATAACAATTTCAAAATAACTGGAAATGATAGCCACACAGAGACTGCATGCTGCCATGAGCACGGAGCTCCCTCAGATGCTTTACCTGCCCCATTCTGACATAAGTATTATCATCTCCACTTGCAGATGAGAAAGCCTGGGCCAGAGATGGTAGGTAAGTTGTCTGATGTCACCCAGCTGGCAAGGAGCAGAAATAGATCTTTCTAATTAGCCCTGTCTGACTCCTATGCAGTCACAGAGATGGGTGTTTGGCAGGCAATTCCAGCAGAGGATCTCTGAGGCTGAATTTGCAGACTGTCTCGGCTGGAATCCCTAATACCCACTGCCCTAGAGACGTGCTCCAAGTGCCAAGGTCTCACAGCAACAGCTGACCTGGCTGCTGGGAGCAGTTTGCATCTGTCAGGCAAGCCCAGGGGAAGTCCTTTTGAGATTTTTACTTAGAAGGTTTTGGAGGGTTAAGTTTTCAGCCTCAATAGACTCATCAGAAAAAAAAAAATTCTCTTTACTAGATGGTGAATCACATGATAATGTCAAACCAACTGGCAGCCCTGCTGAGCATGGAGCTGGGACTTGATTCAGACTCCAGGGGATAAACAGAGGGCAATCAGGGTGGTGGATGAGGAGGGCTAACGGGAATAGCCATGCCCTGCTTCCTGGGAGCTGGCCCCAGAAAGGGGGCACTCTGAGGCTGATGCCTTCTGCCTCTGAGTATAGGTCACACAAAGCTCTTTCCCCTCCCAAGCTCATCCTTGACACACACTCTGTTTGTGTGCAATAAAAACAGCAAGTCAGGGTGGATTTTCTTATCTGCACATGTTCTTCTGACCTCCTCTGCCAGTTCTCAGCAGGCCCTAATTGCACAGATCTGCAGGCCCCACTGATGTACCCTCGGTCTCTGCTTGTCCAAGGTCACCATCCACCCAGGGAACAGCCCCTGCCATCCTCAAAGTGTTTGCACCAAGCACTCTGCCCATGGAGCTCCTAAGTAGTTGCCCCGAGTCAGCAGGGAATGTGTTTCTTAGTGGAGGAGCAAGGACCCCCCTCAGGAAGGTCTTTTATTCTCACCAGACTCTGTAAAATTATCTGTTTATCAAGAAAGAAGAGAAGAGAGCTCTGTTCTCCTTCCACGCCACCTGTTCCTCATGCTCACCCCTATTCAGAGACAAGTGATGCATTCCAGAGTGTGCTCGACATTCTCAGCTCAGCTTTTGGGCTGTTTCCCTCAATGCTGCCTCACTCACCCCAACTCTCTCCAAACCCCTGGCTTTAACCTCACTGTCTACCTTGATGCACCAACTGGCCGCCTTCCCAGCTGCCACCTTTGACCTCATTTCCTGAGCATGCTCATCTCTCCCTTCTGGCAGAGCTTGGCGTAGTCTGACAGTTCAACAAGAAACCCTCAGTTTGGCGTGAGCGGGACAGTTGCCCACATTATCTGATCTGAGAGGCATCCTCTGAATCATTCGTGCTACTGTCACCATTGCCACTTGATCATTTTGAGTCCTGAAGATTTCTGAACTGAATTGGAGAGGTGCGTGCTCTACACTGTTATGCATCCGCTATATACCTACTCCGTGTGCAGAACTGGGCTGTCCGTTCTAGGGGATGGAGAGAAAGCTCAGAGTGTTTGCACTTAAAGAGGCCAGCAGAAGAAATACTTACATGTCACCTGATGCCCACGGGGATTACATGGATGGTTCCGAATTACTCAAGCACATGGCATGATATTTTTCTTAAATTTCCCTGTAAATTAGCTACCTGGAAAAGCACTTTTATGTCAATTACATAGTTTAGGTGCTCTGTCACTCCTGACAAGTGCTCTCATCATTCTCACATTTCATGCTGCCCAGAGTGGGCCTAGTCAGAGGAAGAAAGAAAACACACTTGCTGCTGTGATTGCGCCATGATGGGCCTCCATCAGCCCTAGCTTGAACTTGACAATGTCAACACAGCTCACATATTCTTTGCTCATCCTTTCATCAGCAGACATGGCAGGGCTCCAGGGTGGCTGTCCTCTTGTGTGACCATGACCTGGCCAAGGAACATTTCAAACCAACCTACCTGAAATAACGCCTGACTTGTCCACTTAAAAGTCTAATGTCGGGAACTGCAAGTCACCGACAAAAGAACGAAAATGGTCCTAATGCAAAACCTACAGTATTCCCCTAATAACAAGAGCAACAGCAGTAAAAATTTAAATGATACAAGAGTAATGGTTAGCCTTCCTCTGGCACTTATTAAACTGGGCATGCTACCAAAGATTTTCCACACACACACCATTGTTTATTTTGTTCTCTTAACAAAAACACGCATTCCATATTGTACCTTCTTCATTGTCAGATTGTACCTTCTTCATGGTCATGCATGTGGGAAGTGGTAAACCAAGATGCAACCTTCTTCTTCCCGACCTCAGGACATCGCAGCACGAAACTAAGCTACATCGCCACCACTCTCCTGCTCTTGGTGATGAGTGGGTTTGTGTTCTTGTGGGTGAGAGAAAATTGCCTGATGGCTGCTGCATCAATACTGTAGGTGAATTGGAACCACCAACAGGGCTGATGTGGGTGTGTGAGGCTGCTGTGGAACTGAGAACAGTTGTGCTCTCTCTTCATTCCAATGGTAGCGCTCCACACCCTGTCCACACAAGCTCTTCCATCCTCTTTGGTAACCTACCCCTGGCCATGGCAATGCCAGCCTCTGTTCCTGCCCCAGGAGTGGCTGTATCTACTTACCACTGGGCCTTTTGTGAAAATGATGGTCAATTTGAGAAGACTGAGCTATTAATAAAACTTAAATTTTCCCCTAAGAAAATGTTCCTTGGCCTTATCTGGAAGATGTAGAAGGCTCTACAGAAGAATTAAATTCTGTAGCATTAACTGAGACGCTTTTTCACTGTAGTCCTTACCTACCCTCTTGTCCCTACTGTGTCAACCAGCAGTAAAAGTTTTCTATATGCCTGACTTCTGTGGGGAAGAACGATGCAAACTAAAACAAAAACGTAGTTGGTTTTCACAATGACATAAGAGTGATAATGGTCTTAAAGGCTCGAGAGAAATAACCAAGACCTGTGCCCTGAGTAAAACAAGGCATAAGCATTAAAGAAAAGGTAAAGGAGACTGAGAGGGGGTAAGATTTATTACCTGAACTGAGAAGAGGAGATAGGTTATTATAGGTGTGGGAGAGAGAAACAGAGTTGGTTAGTGAGTAGAGCCCAATAGAAGAACCATACTTCTTGCCTTAGCTAGTGGTTGAGAGTTGGGAAGTAAAAGGGTTCATAGAAACTCCAAATGATTTAGGAGATCTCAGAGCAGAGAAGACCTGTGCCTCCTCTTCCAATATCCACTGGGGAATCTGCAAACCTTACAAAGAGGCATGAGAGTGGTGAGTGAGCAATGGTGGGAGGGAGGAGGCTTGCTGGAAAAGCTTGGAAGTTGTTATAGAGTAGACTCTGTCCACTCATGTAAGATGAGGAGAAGACATTAAAGAATTAAAAACCCACAAGGACAGAGCAGAAGTGGTGAGTGCAGGTAGTTGATCCAAAAAGGGTTGGGGTCAGAATAAACAGGCCACAAAGAGCAGGTCAATGGGAAGCCAGAGAGGACAAGATGATGCCAACACATGATGCTAAAGAACCACTCAGAGGGGCCTCCCTGGTGGCACAACCAATTAAGACACAACCTATTAAGCTGTCTGCAGCCTCTGCAGCACGAGTTTGATCCCCTGGCCGGCCAGGGAGCAACCCACATGGTGCAGCAGACCTCTCCTGACTCGCCCGCTGCTCCCTTCAGCAGTGTACTTCGGTCAATTAGCCTGTTCTGCTCCCCACTCTGTCTCTGGTGAATCCTCTCATCCCTCTCATCTCTGTACCCCAGCTCTTGTATGCATAAATAAATAAATCTTTAAAAAAAAAAAACCACTTAGAACATTCATCAAAGGTCCGAGGATGATCGTGCACAAGGGGCCACACGTTCTTCTGTCGTTCATTCCCTGATGTGAAGCAAAAGGAAAAGGAAAAGCCAAGCATCCAGAATTCTTTGTGTAGTTATCCCCAAAGACTGAGTTTTCAACTAAACTTGGCCGAGACTATTTGGTTTTGCAAGTTACATTTTCCACCACCCTGAACTGGGAGCATGAGAGCTAAGGCACTCATTTATACAAAATAAAGCAAATGACATTTTTTTTACAAGCCTGAATTTTGAAGACTAATGTGACTATGAAAACTCATCCCCCAACATTTACTCATGGCATTGCCAAGGGGAAAATCCACACAAGCAAGTTGATTATAAAACCGTGGTTAAACAGCTCTGGTTCTTGAAACAGTGGAAGAAAATAGAAGCAGCCCCTCTATCAAATGGCACAACTCCCCAAATATCAAACTTCCCTTGTATTTGGAAGAAGGTCATGGAATTACCATCAATTTCCCTTCAACTTGTAGCAGAACATAACCAGTGATGTCTTTCAACACATCCAACTCTTGGTTTTCATCTATTTTCACTCACTATGTCAAAGAAGTCCTATTTTGCAAGTCCCATTGGGAAACTTCCCTAGCCATCCACATCTTCAAAATGATGAATAGTTTCGTTGCCAAGCAAAATTTCACTTAGAGGGGGGAAAGTGGTACTAAGGGCACAAAGAGAATACCTTTGTTGCTTGGAAACACATATGGGTTAAGGGGAACCATTTTTCTCCATCTCTCAGCATGCCTACCTAGGCCCATAAAATAGTCACTTTTACCCCCTCCTTTCACATTTTTCTTTATCTCCTTTATCAGAGAAGTGTCTAGCATCCTTTGGTCCATTTTTCTATACAGTGCAAAGGATAAAGTATCTCTAGCCAGTCTCTTCCTTTTGTTTCTTTCTCTCCAGCATCCACTTATGCAACACACATACATTTTTAAGCTCTTGCAGGGGGGACATCTCAATTCCAGATGGTTACTTTAACTCCAGCGAGAGGTGGTTGTAGAAAGTCTATTCAGACTACACATGCATGTCTGCGCTCCAGTTTCACCAGTAAAGGAGCTGATATTTGATCTGCCCCATTTGACTCCCATGTACTTCCCTCAACTGATTCTAATCTCAAACATGGGAGAAAGGATAAAATTGGTTGATCCCTTAAATCCTAAAAGTGCTTGTCATGTGTTTTGTCAAAGTCATAAATTGGGGGCAAGAGTGGTCATGCATCTTCTCATGGTATCTGTAACTTCACAACGTAGCTGCTCTCACCAAGAGTTGGAGTCTTGGTGGTCCATGCCTTGGATCTGCGCTGCTCCAGTGACTTGCTTGGACTAGTAGGACAAGAGCAAAGGTGAAACTAAATAAAGTTTGAGGAGCAGTCGGGCTTGCACACACAGCTTACTTCCTGGGTTTCTTGGAAGCCAGCCTCCGCGTCAACTAGCCTGAGGAGAATAAGAGAGCACATGGGGAGTGGGCTCAGATGTCCCTACCACAGAGACCAGAATGGTGCTCACAATCCAGTCAGCCTTGCCAACACACCAGCGTGAAAACAGAGACAGGAGTGAGCCCAGATCAACTGAGGCCAGGCTAGAGCAGAAGAACCACCAGCTGAGCCCCGTCCAAGCCCATGCACCAAGTCAATGGCTGTCATAGAAGCCACTGAACTGAGGGCCAGCTGGTCGCATAGCAACCGAGAACTGAGAATGAAAAAAGCAGCAGCAGGTGGTGTTCCCCTTATAGCTCTCTACCTCACCATGCTGGAGGGTGAGACCCAGCCAACCAGCTCAGGGAGCCGCTTGCTCAGCTCCCCTTGATCCACCTTTTAACATGTTCTATCAAGAAACAGGAGCAGATGATTCCAGAATTTTCTCTAGAAAGGTTCAACTTAGCTTTAGAGGATAACTCAAAGCACTTGACTGAACTTATAGAAAACAGTCATATTTTCAGCAGACTGAACACCCCCTCCTCAGAATAATCTCACAGGGAAGAATTCATGGCGGGCATTGTTGGCAAGTTGGAATAAGGCAACATTTAGAACTTACACCCAGTGTTCACCTTTATGGAGAATGCCAGAACCCACAAACTTTTCAACTATTTTCACTGTTAAGGAAGAGTTGAGAAGTGGGAAAGTATCCAGTTTTCAGAAGGCTTTTGCAAGACTATTGTCCACAATGACAAAACCTTGTCCGTTTCTCTGTGTGCAGAAACCTGGTGACACCTGGAAATAGGGCAAGACGTCCGATAGTCACTGTAGTGCATCAGCCTTACGGCTGAACAGGAGTCATTATGCTCGCCTCCCTGACAGTATCAAGAATGCGGAGGCCTTGCCAAAGCTGACCTCATTTACTCTAGGACAAAGGGGATTAGACAAAATAAATTAAGCTCAAAGAGTCTTAGGGAGTTCTGGGGCTCCTTGACACGCATCTGGCCGTGTCCGACAAAGCAGCTCTGGGAACAGAGGTGGGGGCTCTCGCTTACTTTGGTGAGTCACAGCTTGGGGATAAAAGTGATGTCGTCATGCAAAATAGCACCGAAATGTCTATTTCTTATTTAGTCAGATAACAGCAGGCTTCTTGCTGAAATTCACTTTTCAGCAGAATTTAAATTTACATTTTTATTCATTTGCAAAATTTGGATTTATTGCTTTTTTTAAAGGCAGTGTCCATTCATGTTTTGCAAGGGGGAAAAAAGGGAAGTGAATACTCCCTTGTAAAGCCTGTTTTTATAGTGTGTCCATAGGATGGAAATCAAATTTCCATGCAGTGAAATAAATAACCAGTGAAATTTTGTTTATGTGAATTTCCCTGTATATCAGGACTGATAGATTTCATCAGATGATCAGAGGGGAAAAGAAAAATTACAAATAACTGTCATAAAGAAAAAGTGAAACAGAGATACAGGATGTATTAGGAGTTCGGGCTTTTTTTTTTTTCCCCCTTTGTTTTTAACACTTGGAGGGTGATTTAGGGAAAATAGAAATATTTTACAGAATATTCTTTCTGTGAGTTTTATAGAAAGAATGTTGGGGTTAATGCTTAACAAATAAGAAAATTGTCAAGGCTTGATGAGATTAGATCTATGCCTGGTATACAGTAGGCACTCAGTAAATAAAGGGTGATGGAGGGGTGAGCAGGCTGGCACGTGACCCCCAGCTGCCAGGCTGGTCTGGCTTGTCTGCATCTTCGGGGCTGAAATTCTGAGGGAGAATTTTCCCCTTCGGATCACGCTTTCTTTGCGCAGTTGGGTGTCATTCATAGGGATGCTGTCCCTCTTGGAAACAGGCATCCTGTGGGTCCCCCAGGAGGAGCCAAGTCACCCCCACACCTGGCAGGACAGGACACATGGTGGGGATGGGCGATGGGCCGGCTGCTGATTCAAAAACCCAACTGGATGGGGCTCCTTTTGTCCTTCCAAAAACCAAGCATGCCAAGGGCCAAAGGTTTTGCTGACTCGGCTTCTCTGCCTTTCCATCGAGAGCGTCTTTCACCCTTGGGATTTATGGCGATTCTTGTGCCCTAAAATATGTCTCTGTAAGAACGCCCATAAATTGAGACAGCATTGTTTCGATTTTCCTCACTAATTATTTTCCCTCTGAGTTACCATTCAGCAATTTTGAAAGTCAGACCATGTTTCTGAGGCTTCATGGGGTGTGAGGCGCGATGCTGGGGTTCTGGAGGCACCTCGCTAATGGTTGGTCAGGCAGCCGCGTCTCGGGGGAGTCTGCTGTGTGCAGAAGGCCATGCTGGGCACCGCGGGAGCCCGGGGGCAGACGAAAGTGGCGCCTGACCTTGGAGAGAGACGTTCCCTGTTTTTAACCAAGGACCGTTAGTCTTACAAATAATCATGTTTCCCTTCTCATTTGGGCTGCCAGGGAGCTCAGCGCTCCACCCGCCTCTAGCAATTTTATAGGCCCCTGTAGCAGACATTGAACTTCGTAAACTTAGTTTTATTGGATTTTCCCATCCTCACGGTCTCTTAGCTATGTCTTCCACTATGTCTTCAACTATTTACTGTACCCTGCTGGCTGTCCTGGCCTCCGCTGGCCCACAATTTTAGAAAGAAGTCCTAGCCACCCTCCTCAGCTTCTCTGCTCAGGATTTTAGAAGATGTGTAATATTAGATATACTATATATATATATTTTACTATTCATAATTTATGCATTATTACATCATATTATCCATAAATTAATAATATCAATAATATTAATCTATTATCATGGCATTCTAGATTATATATTGATATCATAATATCAATCTAATACTATAGATATTATCCATAATAATATATCATGAAGCTGGGATGGTCGGAGGGAAGAGATGAGCGGAAAGTCCCTAAATTAGGAACTCAGGGCAGAGGGTAGGACAGATGGTGCCCAGCCAAGAGGGACAGTTAGCATTACAGCATGGGAGGTGCCGTCAACAAGACTTGCCTGGCTGGAGGTGGGGTGCAGAAAAGAGAGACGCCATCAGCAAAGCCCAGGAAGGTGACCCGAAGAAGGAGAGCATGCACCCCCAATGCACTGACCTACTGCACGTGGTCGGCTCCCATTTAATCCCCGTTGGGTGAACCAAAGGCTACAGAAAGATGGTTCATCAGGAATCTGATTCTCTGTCGATGTCCTCTAGCTGGAACTTAACCTTCCTGTCACTGGTGGTGAGATCAGGAAAGGAGAGAAAAGGCAGTGGCTTCTAACGAGCACAGTTCTCCTACTGGGGAGCCCTCGGCATGTTGGGCTGACCCAGGGCCACCAGGACAGACTGACACCCTATGACATAATGGATCTGCAGAGTTTAGGGGTTCAACCCTCTGGCTCCCAAGCCAGTACCTTGGGTTCCGAGCCCCACCCTGTCCACTAGTCAGTGTCTGTGTGAACCATAAACAAGTTGCATGAACACTCTTGGCCACATGTGCCATCTGTAGCCTGGGGGCAATCGTGGTAGAACTGAACAGGGTGTGGTGATGACTGATGGGCCTAGACATGCACTTGGCATCTACAGTCTGTCTGTTAGCCATTATTATTTCTACCTGGAGACCCTACCAGCAATGGCCTGAACCTGCATGGTGGTGCAGCAGACGCTGCCCTCTGGAGTGGGGTAGGCCCTGGGAGTGGAGCCAGGGGCGGGGGCTGGGGACAGAGCAAGCTGTAGAGAAAGGGAAGAAACCCAGAGCATGAGCCAGAACAGGGCACAGAAGGGGCTGGGCCAGGAAGGACAGTTTAGATCCGCAAAGAGCGCGCTGGAGAATCTACCCCAAGTCTCCATAGGTCCGGATTCAGACATGAGACAGGCTCTGTGCACCAGGCTGGGAAGGGAGGCCAAGACATGAAGCTGGAGGCCAAGACATGAGGGGCTGGCACGCAAGGAAGCATTCTTGATTCGTGGCTCCTTCTCACCCTTCCCTGGGGAAAAGGGAAAATCTCTGTCCCTCCCTGCTATTTCTAAGACACCACCATTCATTGGCAGTGTGGCTCAAATCCCCCAGAACTGTCCTGGAGACCGTTCCTTGCCCTCCCCCAGAATCCAGCTACCTCTCTCCAGCCCCTCCACCTGGGTCACCTCATGCCTGAACAACTGGCAAGACCCTCCCCACCTGCGCCCCTGCCCCTCTCTCCTCCTGCCCTCATGCTCTATACAGCAATAGAGAGATTTTCCATGGAAACCTAATCGCATCCTGTCCTACTGAAAAGCCCCTTTGTCTTCCTGTTGCCCTTGGAATTAAATTCAAACGTCTTGCTTTGACCCAGGAGGCCCTTGTCGTCCAGGCTCTGCCACATCACCTTCCACTCTGCTTCCTCTCGTGGCCCAAGGCTTAACCACACAGCTCTCCTTAGTCCCCAGGCTTGCCCCTGAAGACCCTCTGCTTTGGCTGATTGTCTGCTGAGAGCTCTCTACTCTCCGCTCTTTCCCCGGCTCGCTTCTTGTCATTCAAATCCATGCAACGCAAATGGAACTTTCCCTGCACACCCATCCCACCCTATCTCACCCCCTCACTGCACTGGGAGGGTGCTCGTGCCTTCACCCCAACTTGCAGGTGAGCTCCAAGGAAGAGGGACTTATTTGTCTGGACAATGCCTGGCACATAGTAGGTGCTCAGCAAGTGTGTGTCAAGTGAGCAATGGAATGAATCGATCAGAATGTGCCCCAGGGCGTGGAGTGGTTCTGAGCCTGCGGGTGAGTGAGAGAGAGACAGGACAGAGACCAAAGCCAGACAGGAACCAGGAGGACTGCCAGGGCCCTGCCTGGGGCTGGGAAATCTACATAAGGCAGGACCAGCACAGCCACTGGGTGGAGCAACATAAGTGGACAAGGACCCATTCCATCTAATCACCCTGTCAACAATCCTGTGACCACTACCCCATGCAAGGCGCCAAGGGATAGGGACACCAGCATGGGCAAAATGTGGTCCCTGCCATAAGTAAGTTCCTGAGTGTTACTGTGCAGTGAGCCTTGGGCACGGTAGCATTCCCACTAGACCAAGGCACAGTGGAAGGCATCACCACCTCAACTTTATCTGGGAGCCCAGGAAGCCTTCACAGAGGAGGGGGCCCTAGAGCTGGGTCTCAATGACTGAGGAGTTCCCAGGAAACTGGGATGGACCTGACGGAAAAGAACAGCTGGGTCCTGTGAGGTCCACGAGACCTGTCCCTCTGCTGGTGGGCATTCTGCTTCCCCAGCTAGACCTCCCTGCCCCCAGGCTTGCCAGTTGTCTCGCCTTCCTTGATATCCCCTTTCAAACCTGCCTTTCATCTGAAACACCTTTGAAGCTTGCAGGGCTGCCTCTCTTCCATGGTTCAAAGTGGCTCCTGAAATGCCACATCTTGGCAGCAAACGTGCACCTGGTCCCTCGTGGGTGGGAGGTTAAACCGGTGTGCGCTTTGGGAGAGTAATTTAGAAAACCGTTTCACAAGTCTTCTTCTCAACGGCCATACTTTTATTATTCCAAGCAATGCTGTGTCTGGAAAACTGTCCCAAGGCAGGGATCCTCCATATACCAGCATGTTAAGACCAACCTAAATGTTCAGTTATTACAAAATGAACATTTTCAATTTTTTCATGTAATGGAATATTATATAACCATTGCAAAGACCATTTTCTTGGACAACATAAGCACTAGAGTAACTACTGCCAAATAAAATCCAGTAGATGTTTAAGATTTGTAGGAAATATGATCCCAACTGCAACAAAACTATTCTGTGCTAGCTGATGACAGGAGGTGGGAAATAGAAGGATGCCGTGGGCTGCATTGCTGCCTCTGGGGAGAGGGGTATTTGGGGGGACACTGGGGAAGCACTGGCACCATTTTGAAAGGAGTGGGCAGATGTGCTGCTGAAACCCAAACTGAAAGTGACCCTTGGCACTAAGTAACTTTTTTTTTTAAGATTTATTTATTTATATAAGCACTGGGTACAGTCAGAAGCGCGGGAGGGTGAGAGAATTCACCAGAATTCACCAGAGCCAGAGTGGGGAACAGAACAGGCAGACTGACGAAATACACTGCTGAGGGGAGCAGCGGGTAGCAGGAGAGGTCTGCTGCGCCATGTGGGACCCTCACCAGCAGCCGGGGATTGAACCGGCGCTGCAGAGGCTACCGGCAGCTTCGCAGCCCAGTGCTCAACCGCTGTGCCACCGGGGGAGGCCCACTAAGTAGCCTTTAAATGCCCATCACATTGGTACAGGTCACCCTGCCCTCCCACCCTCAGCCCACACCCAGACGCAGGCTCAGGTCACCCAGAGCATGGAAGAGACAGTCTAGGGGGACAAGAGTCAGAATTCCAGCAATGCAGACATGCTGCAGAGGCCACTGAGCTCCGAGGACAGCATGTCGGAGACTTGAAGACAAAGCAACATCGTTCTGCAAACCAGCCAGTGATGGTTTGTTCACCTGGTTGTTAAAGCTGCCCACAGTCAGTATGAACACCCACAGTCAGTGTGCACAGCCTGGAAGTCTGCGGGTGAGCGCATGAACCGGAGGACACAGCCCCAAGTGAAATAAGCCAATCCAGCTGCCAGTACTGTGTTGATACTTGCAAACTCGCCAAGAGGATAGATCTCATGTTAAGTGTTCTTATAACAAAAAAATTTTTAAAAGACTTCAGATTTGGAACAAGAGCCCTAGCAACAACAAATGATGGGCTCACATATTTAGAATGTCTGAGAATGTGCGCCAGATGCTCCAATACCAAGCTAGGCAGGGACTCGCAGGAGGGGGTCAGCCCTGTCAAGACGGGTCGCCCCATCAAGAGCCGACACCAGTTGCTCAGTGTAGGGAGCCTGAAGCAATCCACTGTCTGGTGTTTATATTGTGTTTCATGATTAAGTTTGGCGTATCTTCCTTCTGGAATTTGGGTTAAGTCATTCTGTAATTTTAACCTTTGAAAACAGCAAAGCCTTTTAAGTTCTAGATATATAGATATTAATCCATCAATTGCTCAATCTATCAATTGACAGATATAGATGAATTATCAAAGGTTGTAAAGTGACTAAAACAAACGAAACACAAAAACCAGTCCCCTTACAGACTGTGGTTTTAAAAATTATACCAGGTATAATTATTATTTATAATTAAGAATTAATTATTATTTATAAAAAGTATTTATAAAATAATTTATAAAATATAATTATTTATATAATTATTTATACCAGGTCTAATATATACATACGCAGGAGGGAAGAGCTAGCCAGGGGAATGGGTTAAGATGTTAGCAGTGATTGTCTTTGGGTGATGAAACTGGGTGATTTCTTTTATTTATTCTTCTATTTTTCTGAGTTATACCAATTTTCCTAATAGGGATTTGGATGTCATGCCATAAACAACCACAAAGTTTTACTGGTAGAAATTCCCGTCACAGAAGCACTACCCCAGCTGCCTGCCCATCATCACCAACTCTTTATTCCATTGTGGTACCTGCCCTTCTTGGGTAGGCATATGCCTGGCTCTGCCCTCAATGCCATGCCAATGTCTTCAGCTCAGAATGTCACTGCACTTGATCGTAACCAAAAAGCCAAGAATCAATTCAACTCAGAATGTTTATCTTCTGCCAGCTCCACGCCAATCCCCAGACCTGACAAAGAGGAAGGCATGAGCCTGGGTGAATGGTTGATGCCCTGGTGGCTATTTCTGCCCTGACCTCCAGTCCTACACCTAACAATTCCAGTGAGGAACTAGGATAGATTGACTGTATCGATGGCCCAAAGGAATGGCCTTCCTGTGTCTGTGTCCCTGGAAATAGGATTTTGAAGAACCCCATCACCCTCACCTACACATACACATCTAAAGATGACGCCTACTTCCTCGCCTCCTGGAATCTGGGCTGGCCTTGAGAATTGCTTTGTCCAGTAGAATGTGACAGGGTGCCAGGTCTAAGCCTAGGTGCAAAGAAACTTGTTCTAGCATCTCTCTCTCTCTCTCTCTCTCTCTCTCTCTCTCTCTCTCTGTCTCTCATTCTCTCTCTCTTTTCTTCCTCTCCTCTTTCTCTTTCCCTTTGTTTCTTCTCCACCACTGCCATGCCATAAGAACATGTCTGTGGTACACTAAGACAAAGCCCAGGCTAGCTTACTGCAGGACTAGAAAGTATTCTAAAGCCCATTAGCATGAAAGAACACAGGCCCCAAGACCCACAGACTGGGCAGAAGATGGACAAAGAACACAAACCCCTCCAGAACCAGGCAGGTAAATTAAAATGGTGAATTAGGCCAGATTAAAGATAACAAGGTCCTTGGAGTTCCATCATCCAGGACCTTAGAGAAGGTTGTGGTCCAGGGTGAACTGGACCAGATGTGTCTTCAACTGGTGCTGATTGTTGTTGCATTTATCTTTCTGGAGATGCGCAAAGGCAGGCCTTTATAAAGATAGCTTCCAGAGTATGGAGCATCCTCAAAAAACAAATTTAATGTAGCATATACACATATTGATTTATAGTGATAGACACCTGAAACTTGTGTATAATGTTATCATGCAAGCCTACTTCAATAAGAAAAAAAATTTAAATAAAAGAGGAAATTTTTAAAACAAGAAAGTTTGGTGATTCTTAAGTCACCAAGTAGGTCAACTGAACAGGAATGAGCCATATTCTACCTGCGCTTCGCCACACCTGCCCAGTGCCTCCCACTGGTCCTCTGGTGACTAAGACCCGCAGGGGTCCCTGGACACCTTGACAACGGTCAGATCTTGACAGCAGGTGAAACAACAGCCCCACTGCACCCTGACCGTGAGTCCTTCAATTACAACAATCCGCAAAGGGAGTATTGTTTTCATGCCACCTATCTTTCCAAGCTTATTAAAATTTTCCCAATTGAGGTTGAGTTGGCAAATATTCCTCCCTCAGCATCTGGACTTTTAAGTACCTGAGACCCTGTTGTGAGGAACTTCGTTGTACTCTCCTGCTGAAAAGTAGCTGAATTATAGCAATTTAAAAGCTCTCCTAGACTGAGCTCTGATGTATGCCAGGAACCATGATAAGCATCTTATGACGGAAGCATTGTCATCGCATATTACAGATGGAAAAACTGAGACACAGAGGTAAAGCCACATGCCTAACATAGCATAGACATCCGTTTTCTCCAATAAATAATTCTAACAGTACAAATGACCCAAGCTTGGAAAAATTCAGCTAACTCCCAACATCACTTTCATGAGTCTCAAAGACAGTTACATATTAAATCCCTACTGTATGATCAACATTTTTTATTGAATTCTCACATTCACCCCTGCCCTCCGCTCTCAATATTTGATTGGGTTCCATTGTCATATTTTCTCTGGCTGCCTCTCCTGTATCTTGTCTTTTGATTAGAACATCAAACAGACATCAAGCCAGAAGAGTCCTGTGAACTCACAAGGCAGAGTGCCTGGTGTTTCTGCTCAGGAGCTGATGGAGAAAAGTGCAAGGACTTGCCGTAAACCCACTACCCATTATAGCAGTGCTGCAGGGAGGCGCGGGCTCCAAGGCTTACAGCCAGCCCTCCCTCTACCTGGAATAGATGACAATTCCCTGGTCCTCACTGCTAGAGTTTTTCAATAAAGACCAGTTGAATAGGGACTGTCACCCACGTAAAGTGACGATGCCAGCTCTGAAGTGGATGGACCAGTGAATGAATCTTCCAAGGGAAGCTGGCTTGGGTAGAGGAACACACGAGTAGAGAGTAAAAAAAAGAAAAACTACTAATTACGATAGCTGAAATTTGTGGAGTTCTCAACAGGTTGGCACAGATTAACTATTTTAATCCTCACAACAACCTATGAGGAAAGTGTTATTATTCTTCCTGCTTTACAGGTGAGAAAACCAAGGTGCACAGAGAGAGAGAACTTTGGCCACAGCTGCACAGCTGACACGCAGCAGAGCCAGGACTGCCTCCCGGCCTATAGCTCCATCACCACTGCACCCCATGGCCCCATGATGGCTGCGTCTCCCCTGGAGTGTTAGCTCCTCAAGGGCAGGGTCACTGTCTTCTTTAATTGTCTTAATCCATTGGGGCAGCTGTCACAAAATGCCACATATTCAGTAAGTTATAAACGACAGAAATTTATTTCTCACAGTTCTGAAGGCTGGAAGTCCAAGGTCCAGGTGTGAGCATGGTCAGGTAAGGGCCCCCTTCCAGGTAGCAGACCTCTCCTTGCAGCCTCACATTAATGAAGGTGTGAGCAGCTCTGCAAACAAGGGGCCTGACCTCATTCAAAAGGCTCCCCACTGGTGACCTAGTCACCTCTCAAAGGCCTCTGCCTCCTAAAACCATCACACTGGGCATCCGGATTTCATCAGAGGAATTTTAGAGAGACACAAACATTCAGATCCTGACATTATTCTATCCCCAATGACCAGCAGGGTACCCCAAACTGAAAATTTATACAGCTGAATTAAATTGGATCAAAGGGCTCTTATCACAGGGCCTGGGTTAAGCATCCATCTTCCATTTATTGATTGAATGACCCACATAAAGTGGTTTAATCCCACCATTTCTTAGTACATGCATCTACAAGGGGCAGGTGGTGGTACCTTCGTCACTGAGTAATGCAGCCATTGCTTAAGACAATGTTGGTAAAGTGCTCTCACAAGTGCCGGCATTCAGCAAGTGGTCAACAATGTTAACAGTTGCTGTTAGTGGGGACAGGAAGAGTAAGGCAAGAAAACAAGCCCCACAGGTGCTGATCAGATGGTGGACATGCACAGGAGGTCAAAACAGAGACCAGAAAAGAATAAGAATGGTGTCACATCTGCTCAGATGAGAAGATAAATGGATGACGTCAGCATCATCAGGGAGCTAAGGCAAGAAAGCCTTCTAGCCAATCAACTCACGTGACTTTGGGCACCCCACTCAGTGTGGGTGCAAAAAGATCCCTACCCTGGGGCCCAAGGACACCTAGGCTCAAGGTCTGGATCTGCCAAAGACTTGCTTCTTGACCTTGGACAAGTCACTCAGCCTCTCTAGGCCCCAGTTTCCTCATCCATAAAATCAGGGATTTGAATTAAATGATCTCTAGGCCTCCTTCCAACCTTAAATAATAATCACACTAAATGACTGGAAACAAAATGTCTTTCAGTCCATCTGGCTCCTTGGTGGGGGAAACCAACACAGGGCTTTATGAGTCAGGGGGTGGGAATAAGCTCTAAATTGAAATGATAGCTTTGGGGAGGTTTTTGTTTATAGCGACAATAACTCACAGTTACATGGTGTTTTGCCATTCACAGTACAATTTTATGTAGATTCTCATTTCATCTGCTCAGCAGCCCTGTGAATATGGTCGCACATACTCTGTAGAGGAGGAAGCACATTCTCGAGCACATTGGTAATTTGTTCAGTTGCAGGAGTGGCTTAAGGAAGAAGGATTTGTCTTCTCTCAAAATAAGTCTAGACATAGGTATTACAAGTGGGGCAGTGGTGGCAGGCTGGCGCCTCTATAATTCTCCTGCACTTTCTCTTGCAGTTATAAACTGACCTAGCCGTCATGTCCAAGGTCAACGCAGGATGAAAGGGGAATGGGTGTGAGTGACCTCAGCTTCTTCTCCTAAGAAAGCAAGGCTTTCCAGAAACCATCCCAGCATCCCTTCCTCACACACCTCCTTGTGTCACAATGTCTACATTGTGTCATATGGCCAGCCCTAGCTGCAAGGGATTCTGGAAAGTCCTTTTTCCTGCCTATATTCATGCTAGGGCTGTCATAATAAAGTGCTGCAGACTGCATGACTTATACAAAAGAAATTCATTGTCTCACCAGCTTAAGGCTACAGGTCCAAGATCAAGGTGTTAGCAAGTTTTGCTCTCTTCTGAGGACTGAAAGGAAAGGCTGTGTTCCAGGGCTGTCCCCATGGCTTGCAGATGGGCATCTTCTCACTGTGCCATTTATATCATCTTTGCTCTGTGCATTTCTCTGCACCTGAATTTCCCCTTTTTATAAGGACACTGGTCATATTAGATTAGCTCATGACCTCATTTTAACTTAATCTCCTCTCTGAGACTCCATCTCTAAGTCACATGCTGAGTACTAGAGTTAGGAGTAAAACATAGGAGTTTTGGAGGGACATGAATTAACTATCACATTGCCTTTGTGGTGGAGGCTGCAGAGGGTCAGCCAGTGAGCGGTGTCTGCCATTGAGAGTTGAGGGGTTTGCTCAGAACTGAGGAGTGGCAAAGCTGGAAGTCAATTCAGGTCTTGACTAGAAATTTAAGGCTCAACATACAGAAACTTCTGCTGTCATTTAGCCTCCTGTTCACAGGAGATATTATTGTACACTGGTGGAGAGAACAAAGTCTAGATTCAGATTCCTCGGGCCAAAATTGACCCTTGCTGGGTACCCTCAAGCCAACTACTTAACCTCTCTGACTCTAGTGAAAGAGAAGCCTTCTTCATGATTTAACAAATATGAGTTGAGTCTTTTCTATTAGCCAGGCACAGTCTCAGGGTTAACAGTAACCACAATATTAAATAGTGTAATTGTGAGGTTTTGATGAAGCCACCCAGTAAATAAAATACTTAGCTCTGTGCAGCTAGCACAGAGCAAAGCAGCTGTTATTAGCCACGCTTCCTTCCTTCTCTCTCAGGCTCTCTGAGATTGTGCTTCACGCTCCTGTCACTGTGCATATCGGGACGATCGATGTAGGTCAGCTGTGGACACTGCTGCTGGCAGGCACAGAAGCACACTGCCTAAGAGGCCCTGCAAGCCACCTAATGCTCCACTGTGAAATGAGTTTGCTGGCCGAGAAGTCTGCAGAAGGAAAGCACTTTCCCCTTGACGCCCAGCAGAGCAGAAATGATGGGGGAGCAGGACCAGCAGCCTGCAGCCTTGGAGAGGGGACAGGGCCTCCAGTGCGAGTTTGCTGGTCACGAGAAAGTGAGCCAGAGCAAGTGGACTCGGGACCTCTGGGATGAGAGTAATGACAAGGAAACGATTCGCTTGGAAACTCTGGGTCCAGAATATGACGTTTCAACAGGGAGAGTTAAGATCTGTGTCAAAGTGGAAGGGCGGGCCTGAACAACTATGACCTTGGAAAGAAAAGAGGGGGGAGACTGACAGTGAGCACATCCGACTAAGTACCAGACACGATATACTGTATCTCCATGGACACTGTGACCACCAAGACAGGCAAATGGCGTCATAGTTAAGGTGGAAAGTTAAGAGAATGGTGAGCTAAGACTCAGATAGGAATCCCAGCTCAGCTCTTTGCTACTAAAGCCAGTGCTAGCTCTGGCCAGTCTCTCTGACCAATCTCTGAGTCGGTTTCTTTATTTGTTAAGAGCAGTAATGTCTAACACACATAATGAATGAAAATAAGGGCCCAGCAGGGCCTCCCTGGTGGCGCAGCGTTTGAGCCCTGGTTTGCGAAGCTGCCCGCAGCCTCTGCAGCACTGGTTCGATCCTCTGCAACATTGGTTAGATCCCCGGCTGCCGGGTGAGGGTCCCACATGGCGCACAGACCTCTCCTGCCACGCCTGCTACTCCCCTCAGCAGTGTACTTCATCAGTCTGCCTGCTCTGCTCTGCTCTCCTCTCTGGCTCTGGTGAATTCTCTCACCCTCCCAGGCTTCTGACTGTATCCAGTGCTTGTATATTAAAATAATAATAATAATAAGTCAAAAAAAAAAAATAATGGCCGAGCAAGCTCGATGGAGAACACTTGCTGCTGTTGTTAGCTGTTCTTTTATTCTTACTGTTGCTACAGTCACGTAGTACAGTAAGTACATCTTGGAGCCAAAGAAAATTTTAGATAATCCTGACCCATTCTGCTAAAAGGCTTCTTGGGTGTTTGCATGTGATGACCCAGCCTTCACCTCTGCTCATGGCAGATGAGAGCCTCAACCGGAGAGCACCAGCTGCTTCAGTCTCTGGAGATAATTTATGTTAGTGATTTGGAAAGTTAAAAAAAAAAAACCAAACTATTATCGAGGCAGTCCACCTCTCAGGAACCCAAATGATAAAGTCCCAGTTGCCAGCTTGCCTTTCCCAAGCAGCCCACCCCCCACCTCACACCCACCCCCACCCATCCACCCGCCCCAAATAGATGAAGGAATGTCACCTACAAAGCATTGGCAATGTGAGATCTTTACTTAATAGGATCTTGATTTAAGGATTTGATTTTAAAACAAAAAGCTTTTAATCAATAGTTATCTTGATGTTCTGAACCTTTACACAATGTCTTCTGAGCAAAATAAATTTTGTGACAAGCAAGGAGAATTTTTACCTAAACACTCTCCTAAAGCATAACTCTTCCCAGTGCCTTGCTGATACGTGGTAGACCTGGATTTTGAGGTCACATTGGACCTTCCTCAAAGCTGCCCCCTTCCCTAGAGGGAGAGGCAGCCCAGCCAGCAGCCTCCGGACCCTGGAGCCTCAGCCTGGAAAGATAAGTCCTGCCCAGCACCTGGGAATAATCATAATTGCCAAGCAGCAAATGAAAACCGCCCAAGTGTCCATCTCTATGCTAATTTTGTGAATCTTTTCGAGTCCATTTAGTCTTCCAAGCCCTTGAGGTGAGCACTGTTACCAACTCCTGTCTGGAGACAACCAGAGACTTTGTCACATGTTTGTGACCTCTCAGTGGTAGAGACAGGACTCGAACCTAGCACACAGTGAAGCCAATGCTAATGACCCCCTTGAACGCCCTCGGAGGCACTGGGAAAGCCTTCTTCACTCCCCAGGACGTCTCATCAAGGATCCACCCAGACAAGCATTAGTAAGAACCCCACAGCTTACCACTGGCAGGCCCCCCCTCTCTGTTAGGGAGCACAGGCCCAGAAAGGAGTGGGCCAAGAAGGCGGGCAGCCAGATCAGAGTGTGCTGACACTGGCTGCAAATAGCGCATGCCTTGCTGCCCTTGCTCAGGACCCTTGCTCAGGACCCCTTACTATCAGCCATGCCAAGTGCAAATCAGAGCTCGCCCCAAGGGGACATAAGCAGCACCCCCAATTCCAAAGGTGCCTGATACTTCAGCTGCAGCAGAGAGAATCTAAGGTAACAGGCAAGAGACTTGCAGATTGGATGTGAGGCGGTGCAACCAAGCTGTACCCGCATGAACTTGGTCAAAATCCACATAGCAGGACCAACCGGGGCCGGGTGCCAGGTGAAAATGCTGCTCTCCTGGTCACCTGGTTCCCAGGTGGCTGCAACAGGGCATGAAACCAAGCACGGAGCCCTTGAAAGCCCTTCTCATCTCCATGCACCTACTCTATATGTTCAGAGATGGGGCGTCCTACATATTGCCTCACTTGCAAATAGAAGGGAAGACTTTTAGCAGAATGATTCAGGATTATCCAAAATCTCCTACCCAACTAGGAGCAGCTGAACAAAAGATCCTGAAGACGGACAGGCAGATAGGGGTGAGAGCGTCCAAAGTGGCTTCTGAAACACACGCCCTGCAGAGTCTGGCCGGGCATGTCAGGAGGGGGGCCAGAGCGTGCGGGGCTCGGGGCAATTGGTCTCTGGCCTGTAGTTTACAGAACCTCATAACAGAAGTTAGCAGTCTGGGAGCATCATGTCTAGGTTGGTTGTGGTTCTGGAAGCATATTCGTCCAGAGATTGCCAAGTGAAGGATGGCCGTGGGGATGGGACTAGGCAAGGACAGCCTCAGGGGGAGGAGGAGACACTATCTGGGGAGAGAGAATGAGGGGCAGGAAAAGGGTGGCTCCTTCCTATTTGTTCTACCCCAGGACCAGCTAAAATCTGCTGCCCCCAATTTGGTGGAACCCTCCATGCCTGGATCCAGAATACCCCTGGAATCAGACCACTGTTCCATACAGGAGCACCGTCCCCATTACCCAGCAAGGCAAGCTCTCCAGGGCTCCTACAGCCATCCTGACCCCCCACTAGCTACAGATCAGGTGGAGCCAGTCCAGTTTCTCACAGGGCTAGGACTGTGTTCCATCACACTTGCTCTTCTTCCGTCTTTCACAGCCAGGTTCTTCATCCCTCTAGGCTTGGCCCTCACAAGTCACCCTCCTTAGGCCTCACTCTCAGCACCATCATCCTGATAGATTTTGAAGTTCCCCCCACTATCCTGCTGGTAGCAGCTCCCCACCTTCTGTTTGGGGAGCCTGTGCTATCAAGACCCCAGCAGACTGGTACCGTAGCCCACCCCCACCACGAGTCAGCACCTTCCTTCCCAGGGCACTCTCTGCCCCGTGCCCCACCGCAGAATCCAGAAAGGGGAGAGTTAATGCAAGCCGAGTCCACAGCCGTGGCAGCTGTGGGCTCCCTGGACTCTCCCATTCATGCGTAGTGAACAAATATTGATTGACCAAGCTGTAGATGCCAGACGCCGGGAAATCACAGTGACAAGAGGAAGAGTCGCCTTCACGGTGCTCAGGATCCGAAGGAAGGGTGGACTCCAAGCAGGCAGCCGCCCAAAGCTCTGCATACAATGACAGGGAGGTTGGCGCTGGGGGAGCAGCCCCCGGTTCACAGAGCGAGGGCACCGCCGCCGGCCTTCCGTCTTTCTCCACTAACCCAACACGGAGATTGAAGCCAATCAACGCTCTAATTCGCCCATCTTTGGCGTTATTTCTGATGGCCGTTAGCTTTGATATAAGCCCTAATTTTATGATGCAAATAAAAAATAAAAAGCAAACTTTAACCTTGTGAATTACCACCATGAATAGCTTTCAGCTCCTTGGAAAGAAGGGGGCAAAAAGAAAACAGAAGAGAACTCTCTGGATGGGTAAATGCCAAGGATTGTTTGCTGATCGCAGCTCACGCGTCAGAGAGGCGAGGAGGTGCTTTGGGATTTCACAGGCCGGAGACCCCATGCATTTTTCTAATTCAAATAGGCTAAGCCTCAGAGGTCCTTAATGCAAGATGGTTTTTAAGTGTTTCCAAGCTTCGTGAGGAAGATAAAACCGCCTTCTCCACCAGAATTATTCAGCTGCGGCCTGACTGCTTAGCACAGCTACAAGTCTCCCACAGCCCCTCACCACCCACGCTGGCCCTCTTTCCTGAGCTCACTCCCTTCCTTTCTGAAGCTGCCCCCACCCTGTCCTCCCAGGCCCCACCCCTGGGCCTCACGCAGCCACCTGCTACAATGACCCTTAGTGAGCCCTGGGGCTCCTCGTGGCACCTTTAGGAGAAGGCAGCCCCTGGGAGGAAGAGGCAGGGAGCACGGGGATGGAGGGCGGGTGTTACAAGGCAGGGCCATGCGTCAGGGACCGAGCACCCACCCTAGGTCCTGCTCTACATGGCCCACTCTCTCCCTCCCTGACAGTAAGAAAAATAAAACTGAGTCCAGTCTCGTCCACATGGCCGCGTACAGTTATTCCCCAGTCATCTGGTTTCGTTCCAGCTCATGTCCACACTGCTGCTGTCATCCTCGTCATCCCCATCAGCAATTAGGTTGGAAACTTAAGATGGGGACATGGGTCCCCAGGACAGGAAGCCTCCCTGGCCCCTGGCAGGCGCTCAGTAAATGTTCTGGAGTAGGTGACTGGCCTGTTCATAATCTCTTGCCTTATACACACTCTGCCACCCTGGGGCTCCCCCCAAGCTCCCTCCTCCACAGCAGGGTGAGGGGGTCCACCGGGGCCCCTCCACCGCTGCCATCTATTTTGTAGGCATTGGAGGGTCCCTGCGTCCCCAGCAGGATCTTCTGTGCAGCCTCCCACCTTGGGCAGTGATGCCAAAACAGTGCCCGCCTCCTGCAGAGAAGTCTGTGCTCCCACAGCTTGGCGGCAGCTATCCCTGCCCCAGCCACCCCCACCTCACACTCCTGGCCCTTGCAAGCTGGATCCTACATCTCTAGCCACAGAGGCTGCCCAGCAAAGCGCACACGTCACCTCCCAGAGGCTTCTAGTAATAGGCATCTCTTATCCCACCCCGGGTTTGGGGCCAGCAGGAAGGCTGTGTTCTAGGTTTCAGGTCTGCAGTGTGGCTGGTAGGGCTTCCCCCCATGGATTTTTCTGGAACAGAAGGTTGCCTGGGGTGCTGGTCTCTCAGGGGTACAAACATCATGCCCAAGGCACACACCTCTAGCTCCAGGCTCAGACAGGCACTGCTATTTCCACCCACACCACCAGGCACAGCCCCCACCCCCACCCTACTGATGGGTCAGAGGCTACCCGAGTATCTGTCATGGGGAGGCAGGGCTGTGGTGTCCTGGGCAAAGCAGGGGAGGCGGGAGGATGACATATCAGCAATGATAATGCAGCACCACAGCAGCCCCGCCATGCACACAGTGGGGGCTGGGGCCACCCTGGGGTGCCGCCTTCTCTCTCAGCTGCAGCCTCCGCTGTTGCTTTATGCCCGCTCACATGGGGTATCTGTGAACCCCAGCTTTGCAGAGGCCTCCAGACAGGAGGCAGGCACCAGCAGGCTCTGGAATTTCCTCCCTGCACCGGGAGGCTGTGCCCCAACCCTCTTTCTCCCTCCTAATGTGGGAGTGAAAGAAAGTCCCTCTCCCAGGGCTTAATCAGAAAATGCGGGTGTCTGACAAATATTTGTTTGATTCTGTTAAAATTTTCATTTGCTCCACCTCCACTAAAAGAGCGCTGGCCAGAAACACCAGTGGGTGACTTTATAGAAAATAGGCCCAGCAGGGAATGTAGTCTGAGAATGATAACATGCCAGCGGAGCGGGGGATTTAGCCAAGAAATAAAAAAAAAAGAAGCATCATTTATCTTAAACTTCTATAAGCACCAGCTTGGTCCAAGCACAGTTTTTAAGTGGTGCTCTTATCACATGCGGGCGCGCGTTCTCTCACGAGCGCACACACACACACACACGCATACACATGCACACACACGCACCCTATTATTATCCAAGGCAAATAAATGTACTAAGCAGATTTCTCACTGAAAGGAAATGGCATAAAACAAAGGAAAAGCAATAATGCCTCGTAATCGTGGTTCATAAAAGCACAAAGCTGGCCAACTTTTGCTCTTTAATTTCTATATTAAAATGATTACAGGGCCTATATGCATTAGGTGGGGGCATAAACAGTACTTTATCTACCATGTAAAAGATAAAACCGTAGCTTAACCCACAGCAGCGCCTGCCACCGCTAGAGCCAAGTCCACCGCCAAGGCACAGATTTGGGGAGATGGTTTGAAGAAACTGGAATATTACCTGCATGGCACTTGAGGTGGGTGGGGGGCACTAGTTGTCTGGTCCTCTTTAGAACTAGGAAAAGCTTGTGCAAAGGCACTGAGGTAGCAGGGACACAACGTCCAGGGAGCCAGAGGTGGGAACATGAATGGGAGAGGGACAGTACCAGGAGATGAAATATCTGGCAATAAAAACTGGGGAAATGTCGATGGCTGGACCCTACAGGGCATTTAGAAGGTGCATTATTTGCTACTTGATGGATGACGCCCATTTTTGGCTCATTTCAACTCATTCGCTCAGCACAGGCTTTGAAATGAGAGCTACTGGGTTCCAATCTGCCTCTAGATCTATGACTTTGAATGGTAGGTTTCCGCCTCCGAGTCTGCCTCCTTAGGTATTCCCCGGGAATGCACATCCCTGTGCTGGAGGATGGCCATTCACACGCAAACCCACCTCACGTGACTAGGCATCGCTGGCACGCACCAAGGTCCCTTCTGCTGGTTCCTTTCATCAGTGAGTTTGAAGCTGCCGCCGTCTGACCTGACACCCAATCCTTGCTGCAGAGCCTGCCCCTGAGAAAACTGACTCCCATAGGTGCTCTCTGCGTATGCCCACCCCCAACCCAGGCCCGGTGTTCCTCTATTGATTTTAAGGGTGCAAATCCCCTATTCTCCAACTCCATGCCACCCTGCATTTGAGTGTGCCCAAGTCCTTGCTCTCTCATGCTCTGCCCACTGCAGGAACAAGCTTTGTAAAGTGAAAGCATTAAAATTAAATAAATTTTAAAATACAATCTCTCCATTGCACTCACCACCTCTCAAGTGCTCAACAGCCCCGTGAACCAGTCGCTACAGCGTCACACTGGAACACGGAGTGTTTCCTGGAGAAAGTTGTACTGGACAGACTGGCAGTCCCAGCGAGAGGCAGGTGTTAAGACCCAAGCATCTGAGATAAGGCAGATGTGCTTCCTACCCCAGCTCTGACACTGTGACACTAGGAGAGCCTCGGTGTGTCACCCTTTGGAATGGGCATGAGAATCACTTTTCCCTCTCGATGCTTCCTGGAGCATTAAGCGAGATCGTGAACACAAATCAACACCTGCACGAAGTCATCACTGAAGGAACACTGGTGACTTCTTGTTACTCCTGCTACTTCCTCCTCTTAATGTTGTCATTACTGTTACAACAGGAGGAAAGGAACCACCCAGGAGCGCACCACATCACAGATGGGGAAACTGAGCCACAGAGCAGGCATTCCGTGCGAAGGTGGCAAAGCCAAGACCAGACTCCAACTCTGTTGGTTCCCTGGATGGCCTTTGCACCAGTCTGTGCTATAAAACAATTCCTCCACCACCATTTTTGCTCTTCAACTTCCAGCTTTGTCTACTGGGTTTAAATATTCCATCTCTGACCAACCGTGAAACCATGGAAACTGAACGGCAAATTGAAAAGGCAGCAAACAAATTAGCTTGCAAAGCCCCACAAATGATATAATCGCTCCAGTATTTAAGCTGCAGATCTGCTCTGTGTCTCAGCCAAGGCCTTTCTCAATTGCCTTTGTAAACCTGCACTTATGTGTCCCACGTTCAGCATCAGCCCACACAGGATTGTGTGACCAGACTCTCCAGCCGCTCTTACCCCACAGACTCAGAGCCCAACTCCAGGGCTGACCCTTTCCATTACCCTCCATCCATTGTAGGAAGGTCAAATTCACCCACAGGTCGCCTAGACTGATGCCCCTTCCTCCTCGGGAGCCCCCAGAATAAGTCAAAAGTAGTGGTTAGAAGAGAGGGAGTTGTTTGGTGTGGGCCAAGAGAGATAGGGTGGGGTAAACCAGGCGGAAGCAGAAGCATCTGGGGCGGATTGCATTGCTGGTGTCATTCTTCACCCCACCACCCCTCCCCACCACCCCTCCACCCCATCACCCCACCCCTCTACCCTCTCCACCCACCCCCACCCCCCACGCCACAGCCCTGCCTTCTGATATTTAACTAGCCGCAGGGCATTCGATACCCTAAAGCATGATCCTGAGATTCAGTGGAATTTTTTCGGGCCAGTGGAATTGAGCACATGTGATGCAGAGTCTTAGAATGCAAAATGAATCATGTCTCCCTACACATAGAGTAAGGATAAGTCTTAGCGTAGACCCCCAGTTCCTATGAAGACAGCCAGGCCCGTGGGACTCGGCTTTGCTTGTCTCTGCCAGCTTCGACCCTGTCCCTCGCTCTGAAATCAGGCCCGGCTTTCATTATTCCTTGGGACATGTGGGATTCTTTTCCCACCTTGAGGGCTTTGCACATGCTGTTCCTTCTGCCTGAAATGCTTCTCTCCTTGCTCTTAGCAAGACTTCTCTTCCTTGGTCTCCCCTTAAACTTGACTTGCCTGACCATGTTCCTGCAGGAAGACCAAAGTAGTGATCTTCTTCCTTTGAATTATTAAAACTGGAGGTTGTTCTATTTGCCTGCTGACTTTATTCATGTACTCAAAAAATTCTTTTGTGGCTCTCCTACTGCATGGCAGGCTTTGTATCTGGGTGCTAGGGAGACAGCAGCGAAGCGGGGAGACCCAGTCCTGGCCTCACAGAGCCTTCCTTCTCGTGGCGAGACAGGCGATGAGCTGGTGATAGACTAAGGAGGAAAGACCGTGCGTCCATGCATCACTTGACTTGTTGGAAGAGGCTGTGGGTGAAATAGTGGAAGTAATGACAAGTATACCAGATGCAGAAGCTCCAGGTCAATGTTTTCTATACCGAGTACCCAACATCCCTTTGTGATCACATTTCTTCGGCTGAAGGGCCCCTCCCCAGTCCTGCCCGCACCTTGAGGTGTCCTGTCTTCTCTGTTATTTACTCCATTTGCATAGGGCTTTTCTCATTATTCCGAGTGGATGCTCCTCTCTAAGCAACTGAGTGTGGGAAATGAGACCACGACCGCCACTGTCCACTCCACCCCGTGCCACTGAACCCCAACTGTGCTCTAAGCTGACCTCACCCTCGGGCTCATCAGAAATCAGACCTCTGCTGAGCTGCAAACCAATTCTTTTTTTTTTTTTTTTTTTTTGTCTACTGCTCCACAGGGTCATAAGGATTTATATTAGTTCCCACATTATATTTCTTGCAAAACTTGATAACTTTGCCTTCTCCAACACCATAAATTTACCTTCTGGTAAATACTGCCCGACTCAAGATAGATCATGTAATTTTAGGTAGTGATAAGTGACATGAAGAAAATAGAGCAAAGGAAAAATATAACTGATTGGGTTGGGTGGATGCTCCGGTTCGTGTTCAGTAAGTATTCATTGAATTCATAAATTAACAAATGAATAAATTAAGGTTTCTGCAGCTTTTCTCCGGTCAAGCATGCCCTCCCAGCCCTCCATTTTAATTCTTTTCCTGAGAGTTGGACTGAATTGGGCTATCCCTGCAAATATGGTCCAGGTGGAGATTCAGTGTACTAGTGTACAGACCAAGCTGTTGTAATAAAGAGACACAAAAATTCAGCAAATTGAATGAGATCATGATTTACTTCTGACATGACAATCCAGAGATCAGGGCAGTTCTGCTCCACAAAGTCATTCAGGAACACAGATTCCTTCCTTCTTGCTTCACCAGCCCCTAGTATGCTGCCTTCACCCCATGATCAAGTTGGATCATCACCTTGGCTGTTTTTTGGTTAACAGGAAGTAGGAGGTAAATGATGTTTTTAAAAGAAACAACAAGTAATTTACAAAAAAAAGAAACAAGTAATGTCTTCAGCTAGTAGCGAGGGAGTCTGGGTCATGTTGTCCATAGCTGGTTGGCTATGCACCCAGATAAAACTTAGGGATGTGCTATTTCTAACAGAAAGAAGGGGAGAAGGGACTTTGGGGAATAGCCCTTTCACACACAAACCTTTGCTAAGGACCAAACTCTGCCAAAACATCCTTCATCCTACTGCTCCTTCTCTCTGAAATGCCCCATCTCTTCTTTACTTATCAAACGCCTACTCGTCCTATAAAGCCCAGCTCGAATGATCCCATCACTATTCATTAAGAGCCATTTGTGCTGAGGGCTGTGGATGGGGTGCTGAGCCCTTGTCCCTCAAAGATTTCACCATGAGATTCTGCAAGCAAAGCTGCAATGTGAGAGCAAGGCTGTCTCCACCCTCTGTGCTGGGGACATGTCATCCCCCTCAATGATAACACCTCAAAGACAAGCTTGGTAAATCTCTGCTCAGCTGCAAAGAAAGTGGATTAGAAAATGCAATAAAAAAGGAAATTCTCATTTCTGTTATTTTTTTCATGCATATGGTTAGGGAAAAGAACTACTATTTATCAATCAGAACATTCTTAAGATGCATTTTAGACTAGAATTGGGTGAAAGGTTCAAACCTGGAAACCTCCCAGAGAGCCCTTGGTCCATAGGAACAAGATCAAAAGCTGGGGGTGGAGGGCGGGAAGGAACTGGGTGGCCTGAAAAATGAGAACAAATAACCCACCCCTGACCCCTGACCCAACAGAGGGTCTGGCAGATGGTGAGGAATTGCTCACCCTACTGGCCTGTGAGCACTTGCTTTACATAAACCAGCTTGCGGAATCTAATTCCCAGACCCCTGCCGAGCTCCACACTTTCTGTGACCCAGGCCTGCTCCACCAGACTTCATTTCCTCCCACTCTCCCGGGCTCCACCTCCAGCCATATCAGCCGTTCCCCCTCCAGGGTAGGTAGGAGCCACTGAGCCTGCAGTGCTGGCTGTTGCCTCGGCCTGAAATCAACTCAAGTTTCTGCTTAAATGGCCTGAAATCAATTCAAGTCACCTTCTCAGAATGGGCCTCCGGGCCCGCTACGTAAAACCACCACCCTGCACACTCTCATCACGATTCCTTTTTGCTCATCGGACTTACTGTTGCTTTTTCTTTTTTAAATTTGTTTTCCAGATTCTGGACAAGCCCCCTAAGAATGTAGCCTCCATGACATGGATGACTTGTTCTTATTCACACTAGATCCACTGCCTAGCACCACAACCAGGCCACAATGTACTTGATAAATGTGCTCTATTATCTCACTTAATCCAGCCCAGTAAGTAGGTACTCTGGGCCCATTTGATAGATGAGGAAACAGACTCAGAGAAAGGAGGCCACTGGCCCAGGAAGAATCCTTGGAATCCACGTCCACTCCCTCTGCCCCTGCTGCCTCCTTAGAAATCATGCTGCTGGAAGAGGGTCTCCGCATTCCCCACACTCCCTAGAAGGAGAGCTCAGCCTAACCCCGCAGCGTGGAGGGACCATGAACTCCGCTCCCTCCGGGTGTTCACTACTTACATAACCCAGCCACGCTCCAGGGTCTGCGAGCAGAGACCCATTTGCTATACTCAGGTGCATTCAGATTGTCTACCAACCTTTCAAAATTATTTATTTCAAGCAGTGGGTAATGGGTTATAAAGAAGACGCCCAGCTTAATAACATCTTAAAAGACAATGGAAACAATGATCCACATGTGATCTTTGCTAAACATCAACTCAATTAGCCAAAATATTCCTTAACAGTGCTCAGCATTCAAAACGCAGGTGTAGGCAATGTTGGGGGAGCACCTTCGGCTGTGCGGAGCCTGGGCTGGAAGCCTCCCGCCCCAAGGAGGCAGTGTGGAACCTGGCAAAGGGCTGAGCTTCGGGAGCCAAAGGCGCAGTGGAGCCTCCCCTCCCACTTACCACCTGCAAACTTAATGAGGAGAGGGGTGTGATGAACCACCCTGAGCCTCGTTTTCAAAATCTGCAAAATGGAGGCTGGGACACACAACAGTGCCTGAATCCATGGGTTAGTGTGGAGAATAAACAATATTCTGCATACAAGTACTTGTCATTTTCCTGGCACAAGGCAAGTGTTTAAGTGGGAGTTGACACATTTCTCTTCGGCTCACATTTCCCTAAAACAAGTAGCCCCAGAAGCGGGGGATTTTTATTAACTTTTTAATAAAGAGGGTTCATGATTACCTCAAGACCAAAGGACACTTGGTCATTCTTTGAAAAACCATTTCACTGATCTCCTGCTTTGTGCCAGCTCAGTGCTCTGTTCTTAAATGAACAAGACATGAACCTCCGAGATTAAGTCCCGGGTGACTCTATCTATGCAGGTAATATTGCATTTTGCCTTCTAAATTGAGTTTGTTTCCTCAAGCTTAATTAGCATCATTTCTTCTATGTGCTTAGCAATTGGTCTAACAGATTGTTACCACTGTGGATAACTATGGGGATAAACATACTTTTGGGGTTTGAACTTAGCATGCTCTTAACAGTTTCCTTTATTAAACAGATATTTTTGGACATTCCTTGTGTTCAGGCACTGTTTTAGGTGCCAGGAATATAAGAGTGAGCAAAGTGAAGTTTCTAATTCCATGGATTCCATATCTAGTTGGGAGGTGTGGTAGTTTTGAGACATGCCAGCAAATTCTTTTTCCCATGGAGAGGTAGGGTCCATATCCCTCACCTTGAACCTAGCCCAACCCTAATGATTTGTTGGCAGAAAGAATAAAGAGGAAGTGATGCAATGTGACTTCCTGGTTAGGTCATAAAACCTATGCATCTTCTCCCTGGTTCACTTGTGCTGGAGTCTCTGTGCAAAAAGTCTGAGCATCCTGGGGCCATCAGGCCGTGACGATGCCCGGTCTAGCCCATGTGGAGAAGTGCTGAGTCTATAAGGTAACAAAGAGATGCCAGGTCAGTCCTGGTTGCTACAGCCACCATGTTGAGTTCAGTTGCCATCAGTCAATGGGTTAATCACTCTTGCCTGTGTGATGGAGTCTCCATAAAAACCCAAGAGGAGGGGGCTTCAGAGAGCTTCCAGGTCAGTGAATATGTGAATATTTGGGGAGACTGGCCTGCCTAGAGAAGGCATGGAAACTCCACACCCTTGCCCATGCCTTGTCCTGTGCTCCTCTTAATTCACATCCATTGGTATACTTTATAGAAAGCAGTGATTTAGTGAGTAAACAGGTTTCCTGAGTCCTGTGTGCCACTAAGCAATTAATTTAACCCAAGGGGGTGGCCTGGGGACCTCTGGTTAGAGAGAGTTGATCAGAAGCACAGGTTTGGGATGCACACCTGAAGTCTGAGGAAGGGGTCACGGGCACCTCCAGCCCGTAGCTGGTTTGACTGATACGCGGATGGTTGTCACCTGTGGCTTACAACTAACATCAGTCAGTGAAAGTCACATTGAGCCCTTCACCTTAAGGGATCTGACGCCCTCCACTTAGAGATACCTACTTAGAGCTATCTAAGATGGCACTGTTAGAAGCCAGACCTCTTCTGAGGGGTTGGCAGGGCCATGTCCCACCCCAACTTGTAACTTCCATCTCTAACTTCATCAAACATGCGTGACATCAGCCCACAGGTGCTGTATTATCTCATTCACGTAGAGATATCTAAGTAGATAGTGTCAGAATTAAGCTGAATTAAGTTGAATTTTCAGACACCTTGTAGTGTGTGAGAATTTCTTGTTGGTGTAGGGAAGCTGTGACACACCCATTGAAATTAGACCCGGGACACACCAAAAAGACAAGGCTCTAACCTCCAGTATAACTGTATTCGGAGATGAGCCCTTCAGGAGGTAACTAAGGTAAATGAGGTCATAAGGGTGGGGCCCGATCCTATAGGATTAGTGTCCTAGGAAGAGACACCTCCAGCCAAGGAGGGAAACAGATGACACCTAAGGGCTCATAATTAGCAAGTGGGCAGAGGAATTGGTCACCTAGTACTCAGCTCCCCGTCCTGCCACCCTGACCTGGAGTATACCCAGGACAGACCCACCAGACCTCTAATACCTAACAACCTGCTCTGGCCCAGCAGGGCCTGCCCTCATCCCTTGCCTCTCCTCTCCCAACAGCACACACACACACACATGCACACAGGCGAGGTGTGTGGGCCACAGTGAGACCACAGTTGTGACCCGGCCTCCTGGACTGGCCCACCCTCGGCTGCCACGTATACCTCAGAATATCTCCTGCCAAATGGCCACAGTCATTGGTGGTAGGGATGAGTCAGTGTCTACGTTGACTGGAAAGGCTCTCCCCTGACTTTCCGGCAATAAGAGCCTCATAAAGTCAGAAGGCAACGAGAGACTGTTTGTCTCTCTTGAGAGTCTCTGACCAGCTGAGCTGGGTAGGGGACTGTCTCCAGAATGTGGATGCCTGGCAACCCAGAATTCTAAGTTCTGTTGGGGCTTATCACCAAGGAAATGGCGGCACTTTTTCCAGATTTCATTACCTGGGCCTTCCTTTCTTCATTGGACCTACCCAAGGCCCCCACTAGGCTGTTGACTACTCACTCTATGTGTCCATGTCATCTCCTTGACGGCACATGCTAAACAAGCCGGCCCCCTGGCAGTAGAGCCAGGATCCCAACTCCAAGAGGACACAGTTGAGTTCTGATCTCTTTTTTTCTTGCCAATTCTGTGTCCTGAAAGGGTCCCTGTGCCTGTCAGGCCCTCCCCGGTCTCCCAACTTGCACCATGGAGATCATGCTAGAAACTGCTTCGCAGGGGCATCTTCAGGTGTATGAGCTAATACAACACCTAGGGCTGCTGGCAGGTGTGTCTGATGCACAGACCTAGAGATGGGAGTTGCAGGAAGAGGGGACATGACATTGCTAACTGCTCAGAGCAGGCCTGGACACTCATGGCACCATTTTGGGAAAGTCACCATCCCTTTTGGCCTCATTTTCAAGATTTGCAGCAGCGAGGGGTTAAAGGGAATTTTGAAATTGTTGTTTACTGCCATAAAACCTTCCAAGCTCCCCAGTGGCTCCCGAGGATCCCTGCCTTCCCCAGTGTAGCCACAAAGTGGTTAGTAACTGGCTTCTGAATGCAGCCAAAATAATGGGGTGTCATGTCTACATTTAAATTACAAATTTCCCTCTGACTCACTTTCTTGAGCTCCTTCTCTTTCTTCCTCTGCTCCCCCTCTTTCTCTGCCCTGGGTGTGGAAAAGCCAGGAAGAGAACCCTCAGCCAGGAACAAGAATCAGCCAGGACCTTGATATTACACTCCCAACCTCCAAGGGCTTTAAGAAAACCCACATCTGTTGTTAAAGTGGCCCAGCCCCCGCCTGCGCGGTACTGGGTGACTGCAGCCCAGGCGGACTTGGACGCGGGTCCATGCTGTGCGTGCTCTGTCACTGTCCATGCCCGGCAGGGCCTCTCGCCTCCCGCTCTCCTGAGCCCCCCTCCTCTGGACACGCCTGTATTCTCTCCAGCCCCAGCGCATGCAAAGCAGACAGCTTGGGAATTCAGAACAGCCTGCAGACTGCAGCCTCTTATTTTAATGATTCTAATTTATCTCCAGCATTATCAATAATAAATCAAACTAAGTGGAACTAAAACAACTTTCTCTGTGGCTGTGTCAAGTTCCGTTGCAAAGGACGGACCCCTTCAAGAGGCTGTGCTGCTCGCCAGCTGCCTGGGTCTGCCTCGGGGAGCAGGCTCTGGGCAAAGCCCCAGGAGGCGAACCCCACCTTCTGCACCTCTGGCATGTACCACACACAGTTGCAGGGACCCCACCTCCAAACCTCATTGAATTTAAGCCTGTGAGGGTAGGAACGAGCATGACCCCCATTTTAATGACGTGGAAACTGGGGTGCAGAAGGGCTCAGGAACCCACTCGCAGTCACAGAAGAGCAAGGGAACAAACCAGGCCTCCTTCCCCTCCTGAGACTCAGGTCCCCTCCCACAAGAGGTCACTGGGGTCTGCAGATGGCAGCCGGGGGTCATGGCAAAAACTCAGAGTCGGGAGTAAGAAACCAGGTCTTCAATGGTGAGTAGGTGGCTTCGGTCAGCTATTTCCTCCTCTGCCCTATGGGGACAATAAGATCAGCTGAGCTTTTCTCTGCCCTGGGGGCTGTTCTTGGCCCTTCACACGCAGTAGCTCATGGAAGCCTCGCAGAAGCCCTGGGCTGGCGGGATGGTCGTCGTGGCCATTTGACAGCCAAGGAAACGGACTAAAAAGTGGTTCATCAGTATCCACCAGTGGGCGGGGGTTCCCCAGTCTTTGACCCTCTTCGGCATAGGCTTTGCTCTTCTGCTGATGCAGGAGTTTCACACCCACTTCAGAGACTTTTTTGAATGTTGAAAATAATACATCTGAAATGCCGGCCTGTAGCAACAGGCCCTTCCAGAGACCCAACACCTCCAATGAAGCAGTTGGACAAGAGAGCTGTTTGACCCGGTCCCACTGCATCGCCCGAATACCAATGACCCCGGCCTTGGAACATCATCCCCCAAGAATGCTCCAGACGCCTCGCAGGGAGAAGGGCCGCCCCACAGCTCCCTGCAGATTCCCAGGGGAGGGCGCCCGGCAGACCCCAGGGACAGCCCAGAGCAGGGAAGGTGAGAAGCTTCAAGTTGAGGATGGGGGCTGAGCAGGTAGGAGGCACTTCTGTTGGCTGATACTTGAGCTCACACCCCACCTGGCAGCAGAGAAAATTCCAGATCGTGTTCAGCGAAATGACAGGCCACGCTCATAACCCCAATTCAGTGCAGCCTCAACTGCCAATCTCGGAGCGTCTTACATGGTCTCCTGCCGTCAAAAGTAATTCCTGTCTATCTGAATCCCCCAAAGAATGTTAGAGAGCCGCACCCTTGAAAAGTCTGGGCCCCATTCCGTAGAGGCTGTAAGCCCCACACTCGGCAGAGGCCCCAGCCCCTGTCCCTTCCAACCTCTCTCAGCTCAACATCAAGTCTCGTCCTGAGATCCGCGGCAAGGCCTCTTCCTTCCACCCGTCTCCACTTACCTCCCTCCCTTCTTCCAGGAGTCACTCTCCACCCCCAGGCCAGTCTCCACAGCTCTGTGACTCCAGCTTCTCAAGATGACCAACCAGTCAGTCTGTGAAGGGTGTCGGTGTCTGTCTCTGTGTGTCTGTGTCTGAATGTCTCTGTGTGTGTCTGCATGTTTCTCTGTGTATCTGTGTATCCGTGTGTGTCTATTGTTTGTGTCTGTGTGTCTGCGTATTTGTGTGTCTCTGTGTCTGAGTATGTCTGTGTGTGCGTCTATGTTCCTGTGTGTGTTTTTGTGTGTGTTTCTCTATTGAGCCTTTGCTCAATAGAGAGCCTGTGTGTCTCTCTATTATCGGTGTGTGTCTGCGTATCTGTGTGTGTCTGGGAATCTGTGAGTCTGTGGTCTGTATATGCCCGTGGATCTGTGTGTGTCTATTGTCTGTGTGTCTGTGTGTGCATCTGTGTGTGTCTACTGTCTGTGTGTGTCTGCGCGTGGGGAAGGCTCTGAGCAGGGTTGGAAAACAAGGCGTCAGACACGCCGATGTCTCCCCACCGAATGGGCATGGCCGTGCACTCGCACGTATCCATTAACTACTTTGTCCCACTCACACATTTTCATGATGTTATTTCAACCTGCAACTGACGTCTAAAGGGTCTGGTCACCATCGTGAGCAGAGGTTTGCGCTCAGAATCTGTCCACAGTAAATAGAGAAAATGGCCACAGTGTCCAGCTCCTCCATGTTTTCCAGGCCTTGATCTGCAACACTCTAATTTTGGTTTGCCCGACAGATGTTGGCATGGCCGATGGAGTGTCATGTGCATCCCGAACCTGGGTCCCACAGCCTGGAAGCTTCCGCTTCTGTGCTTGGCAAGCTTGAGACGCTGGCTCCATAGGTGTTACACCGCCTTTCAGACGGCCAAGCAGCCTGGGACGCCTGCAGGGAGCAGCCGCATTCCCACTTACAAAAATTAGGAGTCAAGAATTTTTGGGACTCACAACCATTTGCTCCCTCCATTTTGTATAATGGGAAATGCTCTGACATCAACACGTGTACAGCGTGTAAAACAAAGCCGGCACGAGCAAAGCTAAAATGCGAACTGGAAGACGGTGCAAAGCACATGACTGACCGAAGATGAGGATCCAGAATATATAAAGAATTTCTTCCAACCGGTAATGAAAATGACAAACAGCTCTGAACAATGATGATGGAAAGCCATCAAGAGATAGCTCATGGCTCATGGGTGAGTCTACCTGAATGGCCCATAAAGGTGTGACAAGGACCTTAGGCTCACCAGGAGCCAGGGAGAGGTAAACAATCAACAACTATAAGATGTCAACTCACCCCCAACTAAGGAGGCAGAAGTCATTATGCTCCAGCCGTTACATGAGTAACGTATTACTCATGTAACGCCAGTACATTTGCTGACTCACACACCCAGAGAGCCAGCCGTCCCACATCCCGGATCTAAGAAACCAGCCGCTCGCACACGGCACAGATGACATGCCCGCAGGGGTTCACCACGGTGCCGTTTGTAATAGCAGAACGTTGGAAACCACCTAGATATCCATTTAGAGGGGAAATAATAAATAAATGATGGCTTATATTCATACAATGGAATTCTATACCAATCTTAAAATGAGTGAATTAAATTTGCATGTATTGTCATGAATAATATATAATGTTGATATAAAAAGCAAATTGTGGAAGGTTAGTTAAATTACTCAGTTTATGTAAAATTGTAAAATTCCCAAGCAATCTTGGGTACATGTATCAAAGTACAGAATCATGGACTGGAAGACCACCTACCAACCCAGATATGGTGACCCCTTGGGAGGTAGGAAGGGGACAGGGACTGGGGAGGTGAACAAGAGAGACTCCCAGCACATCCAGAGCACTTTATTTCTTTAGAAAAGAAAGAACAGAAGGAAATAATTGCCAAAGCTCATTGAACCGGGAGGTGGATACACAATTCCGTAATTTTACTCTCAATGATTTTCATTCATTTATTCCACAAGCATTTATTGAGCACCTACTGTGTTCCCAGCACATCTTGAGTCCAGTAAGTAAATATCACTACTATTGCTGTTGTGATTTATACCTTAGTATCAAGAAGTTCATCAGCTCCATTCCTCAGAATAGGTCTTAATTAGGACATCGAAACATTTATTAAGGATATTTAGTATACAGTCAAAGAATATGCTGGGAACTTTATATGTTTGCAGATCAATGTCCTGGTTTGAAAGATGGGGAGGTAAAGTCTTAGCAAGGTAAAGTGATCAGCCCAAGGTCACACAGCTAGTTAGTGGCAGAACCAAAGCCATGTGCATGCCTGTCACTAAAATCCAACTTTACAAGTTTTTCTTCCCTGATATACAAAGGAGGTTTTGAACTTGATTCTCATTCTCATGTAAAGGAAGACAGAAAAGAGAAACACAGATGCGTTACTGGGCTTCCCAATAGATGCCTCCTTCAGCTCTCTGTGTTTCCCTTGTGGCTCCCAGTCACAGCTTTACAGCTGGAGTCAGGACTCAGGTTATAGTCAGGGACAGAGGCAGCCTCCCCTAACACCTCTGAGGGCTGTGAATGGCATCGAATTGTCCTGTGGATAATGGCTGTGCTGCACAGGCTGTGGTTTTGCTGGGAATACCAACCCACTCTTATGAGAGGAACAAGATGAAGGAAAAGCAGGGCACCCCGATGGTGAAGAGGGGGTATCTAGAGGCAGCAGACAGGGCTTCAACCCAGGGTCTGGCTCTTGTTTGCTGTGCAATCTTGTACTTTTTCTAGACTTCTCTGTGCCTCCGTTTTCTCATCTGTAAATCAGAGGAAAACAGCAGTATCTTCAACACAGGGTAGAGAGGATGATGCAGATGGACATATGGAAAGTTCCTAAAATAGTGCCCAGCATACATCGGCACTAAATGAATCTTGGCTATGAGTGTCAAGTTATGGTTAAAAACTGACGAACCTAAACCCACAGCAATAGAACACAGATGCATGGTTGCCAGGAGCTGATGGGGAAGAGGAAGCATCAGCAGTAGCTGCTTGGTGGGAACAGGGCTTCCTTCTGAGTGATGAAATCATCTGGGAACTAGATGGAAACAGTGTTCACACAGCATTGTGAGTATATTAAATGTCACCAAAACGTTCGCTTTAAAATGGCTAGTTTTATGTTATGTGAATTTCAGGTTTAAAAAAAAAAATGGCCAATCTGGATTCCCATCCCCATTCACTATGTCTTAGCCAAATCTCTTATATCCTTATCCGTCAAAAGTAATGATAGTAGCCTTGACCACAGGTCACATGTGAGAGTTAAAATGGGTAATTATGTAAATTACACTGTGCATGTAAGACACTTGGCACCCAGTAAAAGCTGAAGGAACAATGCCGGGCATTCTGAGTGGGAGGTTAGTGCAGGGAGCACTTGGGACATGACCATCTCTGCCTTTTCATGGAAGAGACTGGGTGAGACATGCTGCCTCTTATTATCAACCCCTCTGGCTCTTGCAGGTCCTGCCAAAATGAAGTTTAGAAGCATTATCCAAGATCAGATTCTGAGATTCAGCCAGGAAATCCATTCTCTGCAAGTCCCAAGTCCTCACCTTCTCTGTTTTAGTATCAACGATAAATCACCTAACAAATACTTAAGATAAGTGCGCCAATTACAATACAACATATTGCTAAATAAAGGGGTTTCTATCCACATTTACTCAAACTGATCCTGCTCCAGCGTGTAAGTCACTGCTCCCACATCATCTCTGATGGAAGCCATTGGCAGGAAGGAGTTCCTCACACATGCAGTTTTGTTTGTAAAGGAGTCACCCAGGAATTCCTATGACATCTGCTCTGGCCTGGGGGAGGGGACGGCTGTGATTAAAGGGACAAGCATCTACCCTCCTATAATCTGTTCAAATTGCAGCAGAAGGAGAGGAAGAAAAAACACAGAAAGCGATTTGAAGATAGAAATCATAAAACCACCAAAAAAGAGGCAGAGATATTATAAATGGAAGACCAGGTGCACTATTCCCAAATTATGCTGAATGGAGCCCGAATCCCCGACGACTCATTTAGTACCGGCTATTCAAACAGATGTCTCAGCCTTCGGGAAAATTACTAAAAATGGAAGTGCAGGTCCTTGCTGGGCTACTGCTTGGCCCAAACCTCCTCGCCATGTTGATGCTGGAGGCATCCAAACCCCACTGAGGAGGAGAGGGTAGGAAAATGTCAGAACAGTTCAGGAAACATGTCTGGTTGACCTGCGATGTATCAGGAAACAGGTTAGAAGCTAGTATTTGTTTGTTCGCTTAATCCTTAAAACAGCTCTGTGAGGTGGAAGTTTTGAGCCAGTTTTTATAATATACAAAAAAAAAAAACCATGTTCCAAGCTAAATCCAGACCGTCCATGTGGCCATGTGCCCCCAGCAGACACGTGGGCCCGCACTAGCTTCCGTGGTCTGCCGGGGTTATTTTGAAATTCCTAAATTTTGAACAATCTTTGAATCCCACATTTTTTATTATTGAAGTACCCTTGGTTTACTTTGTTGCCAGTATTGTGGAAGTATAGGATCTCCCCCTTCAGGAGGAGTCGCCCTAGCGCACCCACCGCCAAAGCACCCATAGTCCTCCACCATGGTCCGTTGTGCTCCATCCCCCCTTTGCTATCCACCCTGTTCCACTCCCTTCCCCTGCTCACATGACCTCAGTTTACAACGCTGCATGCATTGCAGGAGAACTCTTCACTCCTGGACTCTTGCATACACCGCACCGTGCTGGCCACGTCCACCATCATCCAACCAACCCCATTTTTTTTTTTAAGATTTATTTTTATTTATTTATACAAGCACTGGGTACAGTCAGAAGCGCGGGAGGGTGAGAGAATTCACCAGAGCCAGAGTGGGGAGCAGAGCAGGCAGAAGGACCGAAGGACACTGCTGAGGGGAGCAGCGGGCGGCAGGAGAGGTCTGAGCGCCATGTGGGACCCGCCTCCGGGGGCCGGGGAGCAGTCGGGGATCGAACCGGCGCTGCAGAGGCTGCGAGCAGCTTCGCAACACAGCGCTCAACCGCTGCGCCCCTGGGGAGGCCCCAATAACCCCATTTTATTTTGCGCTGGATTCTGCATATTATGTCTGGGCTCTAATGTAGTCTCAACTGTTTCTACTCTCTTTTGTTTTTCTTGCTGCTGGAGTGAATCCTCAATGACATCTCTGAAGGCTATGTTGTGTAGTATTTTACCTGGATATCTACCCAGAGAAAACAAACCACTAGTTAGAAGGGAATCCTGCACGCCCATGTTCATTGCAGCACCATTGACAATAGCTGAGCTATGGGAATAACCCAAGTGCCCAAATGCAGATGAGTGGATCAGGAAGATGTGGTATATATACACAATGGAATACTACTCAGTTATTTAAAAAAAAATGAAGTCTTGCCATTGACAGCAACATAGATGGAGCTAGAGGAGGTTATGTGAAGTGAAAGAAGCCAGAGGGACAAAGACAAATACTGGAAGGTGTCTCTTGTATATGAAATGTAGACAAATGAAACAAAGGGTCAGATAAAGCCCAACTAGCCCACTATGGAAGGCAAGACCACACCAAGCTGAACAGACTCAGCTCAGTGGTCTTGTGGTCCCCCTAATGGTAAGAGAGCCCACCAAGATCAGCAGAGCCACCCAAGCAACCTGTAGTTGATCAAGACATAGACCCGAGCCCCACCCAACCCAGATGTGCAGAGCTCGCATCCCTCTCCTGTCCATCCATATGCTCTGCCCTTCTCCGCTATCACTGCAGGAGAGTAGGAGCAGTGACGTCTCCCCAACCATCTCTGTAACAGCACGCCCTGCCTTGGGTTCCTGGAACTAACTATGTGCCCCTTGATGAGCTAAGAGCTTTTCCTGAATCTTCTCTAAGTCCCACAGCAGGCTAGGCTCTTGCACAGCACTGTTCAGAGGCAAAAGTCAGAGATCTGTAACCCTTAGCAGCACCCCTTGCTGGTAATAACAAAATTACCTAGGGATAGAGAAAAGGGGTGAAGAACATAGCTGGGTGGGAATCCAGCTCTCCCAAATTACTACCTGCATGACCTTGAGCAAGAAACCTAACATTTCTGCATCACAATTTCCTCATATGAAAAATAGGGATGGGGCCTCTCTGGTTGCACAAGGGGTTAAGACACAACCTCTGAGGCAATCCGCAGCCGCTGCAGCACGGGTTCAATCCCCGGCCAGGGAGCTACCCACATGGCGCAGCAGACCTCTCCTTGCTCGCCCGCTGCTCCCCTCAGCAGTGTATTCAGTCATTCTGCCTGTTCTGTTCCCCACTCTGTCTCTGGTGAATCCTCTCACCCCCCACACCTCTGGCCCATACCCCAGTTCTTGTATGCATAAATAAATCTTTAAGAAAGAAAGAAAGATAAATAGGGATAATAAAGATACCTAAACTCCTAGAGTCACTGTAAGGATTAAATGAGTTAATACCTGTGAAATACCCAAGAGTTGGGCACTTAGTAAGTGCTCAATAAAACTGAACCATTGGAATCATTATGGTTTATCTTGGCACCCCAGCCTCACTATCTAGTTAAGAGCAGCTCTTTTCAAGAACGAACAAAGTGCCTCAGAAATTGTAAGTGATTTGCCAAAATTATACAACAAAGCAAGGAGAAATGAAACTCCAGCCTCATTCCCTTCTGTGCACATCCCGCCCCGCCCGTCTCCCCCACCCCCGAGTCTCACTGGGATGCAGCAGCAACTGCCCACCCCCCTCCCGCATCCTCTCTCCCGAATCTCCACCTGAGTGACTTAGCCACATTTCTGAACTGTACTGAGTTACCCTAAGGTCACAGTCACAAGTTTTTATGATTGTTCAGTCTCGGCTCCTGAAAGGAAGCCTTCTCCAAGAGGAAGCCTGAGACGGAGCCCCAGCTGAAGGGGGAGCGGAGCAGAAGGCAAGTGGAAAAAAAAACACTGAGAAGGTTTCCAGCAGAGCCCCTGTCTGTCTCCACGCAGCTCAGCACACTCATTTCCCCAGCAAAAGACTTATTAGCTGCAGAATGGAATGGGGAGCCCACAGTAACGAGTCTTTAATTACGAAACTCTTTTACCTTATTGCTTTTGTGTGGCCCCGATGAAAATGAGCAGTGGCAGTTTCTATTAGAAATGTTAATTACTTTCCCGGGTAATTAGACTCACTGGGTACCACGAGCACCTGACCTTCCTTCCTACCAGGGAGATGGGAGGAAGGAAAAAGTGGTTGGGGGTTGTGGGAGGGGGGTGGCCGGAGAGAAAAAGAGGGTGTTTATAAATGCTGAGAAAAGCAAAATCATCCAAATGAGCTGAATGGAAATTGAAGCTGCAGAGGCCCCTAGGGAAGGCTAAAAGAAAAGACCTACAAGGACAGGCTCTTGAGCGCAGAGACCTGCGATGGGGTCAGGACAGTGACAAATTCCTCTCCAGGGCCCCTGGAGAGAGTCCTTCTGGGTTCCCTCCTGCAAATAGGGGCCCAGCTTCTCAGAGATGTCCTGAGGTCACACAACTAGGGGAAGGCAGGACTGGGCCAGCACCAGTGAGTGTTTCCTCCTCCCTCCTTCCACCAGCTGTCACTAATGGCAAGTTCTAGACTACTTTGGCATCTGAAACAAAATTGACTCAGGTCCAGTTCTCAAGAAGTTTAGGACCTGGGGGTACAGACAGATAATGGCACTACTCCCATGAATGACACGCATGGGAGGCATGATAAAGAGTGAGAAGACCTCGGTGTAGATGGAGTAATCAGGGGGGCTTCTTGGAGGAGGTGACCTTTTCCCTGAGACCTGAATGTTGGGAAGAACCCTATTATTTGGAGAGTTAGGGTGAAGGAGTCTATTATCTAGTGTTGTATGTCAAATAGCACCCCCCAAAAAAATTCATGTCTACTCAGAACCTCAGAATGTGACCTTATTTTCAAGTAAAGGTCTTTGCAGATGTAATTAGTTAAGATGAGGGGACACTGGATTAGGGTGGGCCCTAATTAGGCCCTAAGTCCTAATAATGGAGCCCTTGAAAGAAGAGAGACACAGACATAGACACACTGGGGGAGTCCGCGTGGGGACAGAAGCGGGTTGGGGGGATTCATCTGCAAGCCAAAGAGAAGCAGCAGCCAGAAACCAGAAGGAGCTCCCTTGACGTCAGAGGGAGCATGGCCCTGCTCACAGCTTGATTTCAAACTTCTAACTTCCCAAACTGACAGAATAAGCTTGTTTTGGAAGCCGCCTGCTTTGTGGTACCTTGTTACGGCAACCCTTGGAAATTAATACCCAGCTGCTGTGATCCCATATACCTGGCACCACAGGCTGATTCCCAAAATAAGACCGGATGTGGTCCTGGAGCTAGCCTGGAGAGGAGCTCCAGCTTTCCCGCTAACCTGCCTTGTGAACTGGGGGAGTCATTCCCATTTGTTTGCATCAGGAAGAACTTGGGATTCCCAAGTTCACCTTCAGGGACAAGCTGAATCAGAATCACCCTGGGGAGGTCTGTTTAGTATGCAAACTTCCCAACCCACCCCCCCAACCCACAGGTTTACAGACACCAACCCGGCAGGGCTCCAGGATCTGTATTTCTTATAAGCTCCCCGGGAGCGGGACCCTGACGCGCCACCTGATGTTGGGAATCTCTGGGTCTGAACACACACCCTAACAGCCTTCTAGTGTTACTGTATGGCCTGTCCACTCTGGCCCTGGTCATCTCGTTCACCTTATGCCCTGCAGGTGTCTGTCAGAAAACCCAGGCATCCAAGATGCCAGGAGATGCTGGTGTCAAAGGGAGCAGCAGCTTGGTCCTCAGGGTCATTAAAGCAGCTGTTTACAGAGCTCGGCTCCTCTTTTAATTTGTTTGTCTTTTCGATTGTGTAATTGAATCCAAGCCACAGGCTCCGCTGAGCCTTGCCAGGAAGGCAGGAAGCCATCAATACCCAGGAGTGACTGACAGCAGTTGCAAGGAGAGACTCTCTGGGGGGTGGGCAGGCAGGGGTTCAGCAGAAAAATATGATTCTTGCCAGCTTGGGGGGTCACACAGTGTGATGCCAGGGAGGGCACCTGGACCTTGCCAATCAGACGGACCAGGGTTCAAATCCCAGCTCTGCTGGAGCCAGTTGTGTGCTCAGAGGCAAATTTCTAAGTCTCTCTAGTCCTCAAATTTCTCATCTTGAGGTAACACACGTACCTGGCAGGGTTGCTGGAAGAACTTCTGGAAAAACAACCAAACAACATGCCCAAGGAGGGCCCTGAACATTGTAGATGCCTAGTCAACTGGAAATAATAACAGCAATTATAATGATAATAAAATTACGAATAATAATAAAAATAGAAAGCTTGCCCTGGAGAGTGCCAGCCCCTTTGGCAGTGGATGGTACACAACTGTCAGAACCGGGATAGACTGGAGCCGCAGCCTATGACAAGAGCCCAGAACTGGGAATCATAATTTCTCAGGCCGACCCCAGCTCCGCTACATCCTCTTGTGTGAATTTGCCTGAGTCACTTAAACTCTCTGAGCGCCAATGTCCTCAGCTCCCTAGGGTCCTGGTCCCTACCCCACCCTCCTTTCCTGGGACAGTCAAGTAAAACAGCATTTATGTGGGCCTCCCTGGTGGCGCAGCAGTTGAGCACTGGGCTGCAAAGCTGCCCGCAGCCTCTGAAGCGCCAGTTTGATCCCTGGCCACCAGCAAGGGTCCCACATGGTGCGCAGACCTCTCTTGCCACCTGCTGCTCCCCTCAGCAGTGTACTTCGTCAATCTGCCTGTTCTGTTCCCCGCTCTGGTTCTGGTGAATTCTCTCACCCTCCCGCGCTTCTGACTGTACCCAGTGCTTGTATAAATAAATCTTAAAAATATATATTTTTTTTTAAAAAAGGATTTAAAAAAAAAAAAACAGCATTTGTGGAATAAACACCGAAACTTGACAAATACAGAAAGGAGATTATCATTATCAAGCTGCCGGCCAAAAGCTGCTGCAGGCTGGAATCCCCTGGGGGGCAGGGGCCAGTGCCCAGGCCCCTGCTCAGACCAGGACCTTGGCCAAGCCGGCAGCCACGGACAGTGTGGGCTTGGCCCAAAGTTCCCTGACTGCAGAGGAGGTGGGAGCAAGGCAAGGTCCAGAGACAGAGGAACCTCACTCAAGCTCACATAGCTGACTTCTAACCTCTGAAGTGTCCCTCGCTGCACCGGCCCTGCCAGCATAAGACGCCAACAGGCAGATTCTTGGGAGCCCATAAGAAGGAATTCTTTGTTTTGGGAAGCCTGCCTGGGTGGGGTGCCAGGGATCATTGTCGGTGTTCACCAGCTGGGCCAGCCCAGGCAGGAGGGCACTGACTCAGCAGAGGTCTCCCTGTTTGCTGGTCAGCAAGGGAGTCCGGGACTTGCTACAGCACATTCTGGCAGGATCAGGGGTCAGGGGTCAGGGGGCGCACACCACCATTGAGACAGCCCTTGGGAGGAAGCATGTAGAAGGGGAAGTGAACAAACCTTACAGTCAAACCACCTGGTTCTGAGTCCCCTGCCTCTGCCTGGCTATGCACCATTAGGCAGGCAGGATAAATGGGAGTTTTGCTTTTTAAACACAGTGTTTCCCTGCCAGGCTGGCTCTGGCTTCTTAGAAATGCTTCCCGGGTTAGCCTGCTCCTTTAGATGGATGGGCCCTATGCGGGCAAGAACGATGTCAGGCAGGTGCCACCATGTACAGCTGTACAGCTGGGAGGGGAAAGAACAAGGCCAGGTAGCCCGGAGAAGACCCAGAGCAGAGGCCGTGTAGGCAGAATGACCCTGGGGCAGAGCCCGGACCCTGGAGAAAGAAGACTCAGGGGGAGACTCCGCCAATGGGGCAAATGTTGTCAATAGTGGAGAGTAAGTAGGAACCCTGCCTGGAGAGGTAATGAGATCCCCGTGGGTGTAGGATGATGGCGGTAAAGGCTGCCAGCCGCTGGTAAGGCTGGCATCAACGGGGTCCCTGTGTTCTCTAGACCCCGAGGTCAGAGGCCCCTCCCTGCTCAGGTTCTAGGTGTCAGTGTCCTGATGTCCTGATGATATTTGCAACAAAGGAGCCGGGCCAACTTTTAGGCCCTAACTTTGCCCCTTGTTAGTTGTGTGACCATGAGCAAGTTATTTAATCTCTCTGAAGCTGCTCCCTCATCTACAATACAGGAATAATCATATCCATTTCGAACAACTGGAGCAGGAATTAAACAGTGCACCGAACACGGAGTACTTGAACGGGCCTTGTTCACAGCTGAGACAGAGAACGCCAGCGCTACCCGGCCGCCCTCCTAATCCCCATCGCTAGCCTCCCAGAGGCCCCAGCTTCTCCAGGAGATGCACTCATTAAGCAGATTAGTGCACAAAACCAACAGTCGCTTACATCCTTGGATGCCCGGGATTAAGTGCTGGTCGCAGAATCTCTTCCCACTAAGCCCTGGCCTCGCAGGGCCCAGGCACTTCACAGAAAGGGGGTCTTAATAGCCAGGCCCAAGGGGCGGGGGGGGGGGGGCTGCTACTGAGAGAGGGGAAAACGAGGCCCCGGGGGCCACCAGGGAGGCGGGCGTGGAGCTCCAGCCACAAACCCACATCACTAAGCGCTGGTCGGCACTGCTGGAGGAAGGAAAATTCCCTCCGCGGTGCAGAAAACTGCCCACCCCTGCGTGTCCGTTCCTGTGTCCTAGGCCTGCCCCTGGGGCCCATCATGGAGACTGGTGTGAGCCCCGAGCGCTCGCCTAGACCACTGCGTCCCTGCGCGGTGACGGCCTACACGCCGCGTCCTTATGCAGAGATGGCCTACACGCTGCGTCCCTGGGCAGTGACGGCCTACACGCCGCGTCCCTGCGCGGTGACGGCCTACACGCCGCGTCCTTATGCAGAGACGGCCTACATGCTGCGTCCCTGCGCGGTGACGGCCTACACGCCGCGTCCTTATGCAGAGACGGCCTACGCGCTGCGTCCCTGGGCAGTGACGGCCTACACGCCGCGTCCCTGGGCAGTGACGGCCTACACGCCGCGTCCCTGCATAGCGACAGCCTACACTACGCGTCCTTATGCAGAGACGGCCTACACGCTGCGTCCCTTGCCAGTGACGGCCTACACACCACGTCCTTAAGCAGAGACGGCCTACACGCTGCGTCGCTGCGCAGTGACGGCCTATACGTCACATCCCTAAGCAGAGACGGCCTACACGCTGCGTCCCTGGGCAGTGACGTCCTCACGCTGCGTCCCTGCACAGAGAGAGGGGCTCCCGGAGGGTATCCCCACCTCGGTCCTGACAGAGTCTCCTCTGTTAATTTGCGTCCCATGCTTGGAACTTGGAAGGTAGGACTTTTCTGTTTTTAAAGTATCTCTGCTCCTGCTTCCTGGAACTGCCCATCCCCAGCCCTCAGGAAAGCAAAATCAAAATGGTGGAAACCATTTACTGCAACTAAGACTTGCTGGTTGGTTCAGAAATTAGTTCTGGATTAACCCAACAACCCTGAGTTGCTGAGAGGGGATAAAATTCATCCCTGAAAATGGGGAAGAAAACTTGTAAGTCCCCAGAAACCCTCTCTGCCCCCGCCCCAACACACACGCATGCACACGCACACGGTACATGGCCAGAATCTACGTTGACCCTATAAATCCCCAATTTGTCCATCCATCTGAGAGGATGGTGGCCTGCACCCTAGCTCACAGAGGACCGTGGCCGAGGGATGGGGTTCCCTAGTACCTGACACTGTAATACTCTAGGTGGGCCCCAACTTAAAGGAAAATAATGACAACCCATTCAGACAAAATATGAGGCCAGCTAGTTCTTTGGTTGGATCAAATAAGGGAGGTGAGGTGAAGCTTCCCTGGGAATCAACACCCCCATTTTGCAAGAGAGTGAGGAGGGAAGACGTGACCTACTCCTTCCCGCCGCCAGCGGGTGGCAGAGCACCAAAATGCATGTGATTCCATCACATCCTACGCGTCCTTGCCAAAAAATCTATCTTTGCACACTCCACGGTGTGGAGAGGGCTGCTCTGGGCCCTTTGGAAGCAAGGTTGCCCCCTGAGGCCCGCAGCTGTCAACGTTTAGCAGCATGTGGCTCCACTGGGAGCTCGTTAACCACACCTAACAAGTCCTGGTGTGGTCTGGCTCGGCACGTCTTAGACGTTCATGCACGTACAACCATCCAGGGAGCGTGTTAAAATGCAGATTCTGTGCAGCGGCTCTAGGATTGGGGAGATGCATTTCCAGCAACTTCCTGGCATTACTTCTGCTGGTCCCTGGACCACACTTTGAGTTGCTGAGGTCTAGAGCTTGTACTGGTGCTGGATCCAGGCGTTGCCTGCTGCCAGTCACTGGACCTCTCCATGCCTCAGCTCCTTTATAAGTAAAAAATAAAAATATGTGTGTCCATACACTGCTCCCTCCTGGGCTTGTTTTCAGAATTAGAAGAGCTCGTCCATGCAAGTCCCCCAGCACAGTGCCTGGTGCACAGGACATTCTCAATAAAATATCATTGGTGTCTTCTTAGGTCCATTATAAGCTTTCAATAAATAAATGAAACTTTAGTGTAATTTTTCTCACCAGTTTATATTTATTCAGCTTTCCCAGCCCCATAGCTTCCTCTAGAAATGAGTTTTAGAGCTAACAACAGCAGGGCAGTTTATGTGCATAGATTGAGTTTTATGTATATTTCTGTTTCAGTTACCAGCGCTAACTGAGTGCTTAAAACAATTGTGAGTTATGATTTCTATGGTTCTGTAGTTGATTGAGTTCAACTGGTTGGCTCTTCTGCTCCATATGTGGGGTAGCCAAGTCGCTCTGTTTTACCTGGGAGCTTGCCTGGGGGCAATCCGAGGCTGGAACATCCAGAATAACCTCTCGACCCCCAGGGCTCACATGCTCTCTCGCCACCCAGGGGTCTGACCGAGCTCCCTTCACAGCAAGGCAGCTGCCTTCCCCAGCTGAGGGTTCCAAGAGCAGAAGCTCCAGCATGCAAGTGTGTGTCCCTCCTTCACCTGCACACACTTGCTGGCGTCACAGCAAGGCACAGGCTCATAAGGCTACACAGGAAGGAGCCCCAGGGAGTGTGGTGGATGGCGAGCCACCAAGGTGAGGCTACCACAGTTAAGTCCTCTGATGATAAACCTCATGGAGATGGCTCGTCTGCCGTGTGCACCATTGTAACCCCTGTCCTGGGAGATCATGGAAAGCATGTCACCCCACAACCATTAGAGATGCAGTTAAAGCAAAAGATGACCCATGTTTGCAGACAGCTGTGGGGCCTGCCTGGTGCAGCCAGTCAGGGGCTGGTGTCCAAGCACTGGCTCCACAGTCTTTCCCCTTCACTGTCCTACCCGTCTACCATAAAAAACTCCTACCAGCCCTTCCTTGTCTTGTGTGTCTCCTTCCTCAAGCTTCCCAGTGACACGGTTAATTATTTATAAATGAACATTTAAATGCACCAGAATAAGTGCTATTTAAAGGAACCCTGTGGTGACTCATTGAGTAATTAAAATAATCATTTATTCCATAAGCAGTTATCCGGTTCTCCGTTCGCAGTGGGCATGGCAAGGGGAGGGGTGCTGGGAGGGAAGGGGGTACGGAATTAGTTATAAGATGTGGTTCCTGCCCTCAGGGAGCTAAGTCCCTCATTCTGTCTCCGGTTATTTTCTCTGCCCCTGCTCTATGTCCATCTAAGTGCTGGGGAACAGTGGGGCCCCAGCAATTTGGACACCCTTGAGGTGCTCAAAACTGGGGAGCCAGGCAGCCAGCCCTGTACCTTCCAGTGTAAAATCATGGAGTGTGACAGCTGTGTGTGAGGAGAAGGGTGGAACTCTGCCCTCTGGCAGGGGCAGCAAAGACACCCCCAAACTGACCCTGGACACACAAGATGTTGACCCAGCAGACAAGACCCTGGAGGGGCCTTGCAGGCTGAGACAAGAAGGCACTCGAGACAAGTCACTGGGTGGGGATCAGAGTGGACAGTGCCGAGCAAAATGCTAGTCCTTGTGTTAACCCCCCCCTCAGGACTCAGTCAAGGTCATGCACCGCACTGACCTTCCCTGGTGACCAGGTGGGTCCTGCTGATCTCCCTCCCAGTGTTTAGCTGACTCGGCCTACTTGCTCATACGCATCACCTCCCCTCGATTAAACTCCATGAAGGTGGGGGCCGCGCTACTCTCTGCACCCCTACTAGGGGGTCACACAAGGACAAGCATTTTGTCAGTTCAAGAACCTAAGGGAGTCCCTGGCAGGTGCTTAAAGAGTGAGTGAGGGTGAGGGTGCCCAGCGGGGGAGTGAGGCGCGTGAAGTGGGGAGCGACAGGAGCCAGCACCTGGAGGACAGTCACTTTAGAGCAGGACCCATCTTCATCCCATCTTGCCTCTCTCCCGTACTCACTGGTGGATGGTGGTAAAGCAGCTTTCTCCCCTAAGGTGCCAAGATTCTTCCTCTCCCAAGTCAGGCGTGTTTTTCCAGATCAAATTTCAGAAGAGGTTTCTTTCCGAACAGGACTCAGGAGAGCAGAGGCAGCATAGCTCGGCCTCTCTCCAGGGGCCAGGCCTGGGAAGAACCTGGAGGACAGACTACAATCAACTATGTAACTAGATTTGAAGTTCAGGGCAAAGCTGGGCTTGGCTTCCAGTTCGGGGTCCTATAGCCCAGGTTCCCAGAGGAGTTCCCACTGGGGTGACAGAGCACAGAGAACTGGCACCTGGCCTGGAACACACAGGTGTTAGCTCCTTGCCGGGTTAGTGGGGGCCTTGGCAGAAGAGACAGAGGGAGGGACAAGTGGTCTTTCTTAGTGGCCCGTTTTTATCTATGCTGATTCCTCTTCGGGAAAAGACTGTCCTGCCCATCGCATGGTACATTCTTAACCATCCTTCAAAACCCTGAAACGTCCTCTTCTTCAAACATCTGTCTCCTCCATGCAAAGTTACCCACCCCCCTGCTGTCCCACCACCACCACCAGAACCTGCTCCTCCAGATCCTGTGTCACCGGCCCCGCCAGACAGAGCACGTTCTTGCTCCAGAGGCTGCTGTCCCTGCAGCTCCATGCCCAGTGGCAGCGAGTCCCGATGACAGCTGCCGCCGCCGGGGCACACACTCTGGTTTCAGACTTGGTGCTGAAAGCTGTGTGGACATTATGTAATGTCATCCCTCCAGCGGCCCGGGGAGCTGTGTCCGATGGGATCCCGGGCTTCAGCTGTGAAGACTGATGGACGCAGAACTCGCCACATGTCCGAAGAGTGACTGTTAAATAAATAGAAAATGAGGAGGTGAGTGGGGGAAATAATTAAAAAGCAGAGTCATTCGGCTGCTTTGTCTGCTGGAGAGTGGATGATCCCTGAAATCCTAGCAGACCAAAGTGTTCAGCGCCTTGTTTGGGGGTCCACGATAGGAGGAAGGTTGAATAAAAAGTATGGAAGAAAAATCCCTGGTTACAGACATAATTTCCCAGAACCCGAGAGTGACTCCTGGCCCTCCTGGGGAGCTGGGGCTGCCCGTTCTGGGATTCCTTTGCTTCCATAATGCACTCCCACCCTTGGGCCTCCCTCCCAGCACCCTCCTGGGTGGATTTGTCTGCAGCTTGCCTTCTCCTGGCTGCATCGCTGAGCTTGTGTGGGTGCCGGTGCACACAGGTCTCCTCTCTGACCGTGGTTGGCAAGAGCCTTCAGCAGGGATAGCCCACGTCCTCCCAGATTGAAATGCATTTCCTCTTTTGCTGCTTCTCTACAGTCTTGGGTGAAGAAGCAGCTGAGTCGTATGATCACGGCAGATTTGTGGCTGGGGTGTGAGTATAAGAACTTCTGGGCTCAGTTCCAGAACCACGGTTAGGGCCACGTTCTCCAAAGACCCCAGCTCCGCCATCCAGACGGACCCAAGCCTTCCCACCTGCCCCTTCCCCGAGGCTGCCTGTGCGCTAACTTCCCCCCAAGAGCAGAAGCGTGTCTCCTCAGCATTAACCAGCTGGAGGCACAGAAACAGTTTCAACGTGCAAAAGTGAAGGTGGAGATGTCACGTGCCACACCCAGCAACAGATTTTTGCAGTCTTGTTTCAAAGGGAGACTGTGTACCATGGAAAGCAATGAGATTCGGGCTCGTTGGGAAATCTTGCAAATTAAATCCTCTCTAATAAGGGCTGATCTGTATTAGGCACTCTCTGGGGTTAAGCCTGGACTAAACACTCTACAGGCATGATCTGGCAGAGAGCTTTGAACACCCCAGACAGAAGACAGGCGCTCATACCGCTCTCGGGCATGAGGGAAGAAGGCGGGGTGCAAGAAGCTTTGCCATCGGTCCTTCTCGGCAGCCTCCTGACCCACAAAGGGGAGAGAACAGGGACCCGGGTTCGCCATCCTGACCCTACACTGTGTGATCCTGAGCAGGCCACACACCTCCACTGAACCTTAGTTAAGTCAACTGTGAAGTGGGGAAGCTGCCGCCTACCCCAGGGGTGTGGGAAGGCCCACAGCAGACTGTGCACGCCAAGCAGTTGGTGATGCTTGTGCCATAAATGTCACTTCCTTCCCCGCTTCGTCTCAGACACCCAGGAGAGTAGAAGCTCTCATCTGTCGTGGGTTGATCGGCTTCTGGTTCCCACCCGCCCGCTCTCGCCCCTCACCTGTGCTTCCAAGCCCACCTGGAGGGCCACGACTACCAACTCTCCTGGCAAGGCGGGAGAGACCAGAAGCAAAAGGCAGGTCACGAGAGCACGAGGGCGCCCTCTTGAGGATTCACTTCTCGACCCAATTCCCCCACCCACCCACCGCCGCCCCCCAATTCCCGTCTTGGCCCAGACGGGCTGGAAAGTTGCTCTCCTGAAGGTTCCTCCCCAGAGAGCCCACTCACACAGCATCCTTCCAGCAGGAGCAGCTCCCACAGCGACACGGAAACAACATCTGTCCCGCTCCTGCCCACCAGCACCAGAATGAGCCTAATGAGATGGCATCTTCTCTCAGCTGTGATCGGCGGAAGTGCGGCCGCAGGGCGGCTCTGGGCACAGATGTCCAGAAACACCAGTGCAGGTGCCAGTCCTGGGGGGCTGGTGCCAGAGGCCAGAGTGGGCCCGGGCCCTGGGGGGGCTCCAGGAGCTGCGGCCAGGGTGGAGCCGCTTTTCTGCCAAGAAGTGAACATTTTCATAGGCTCCAAGCCAACCTCACTTTTGAAATCTTATTCCTGAATTTTGGATCTCTGATGAGAAATTATATCAGTCAGGGTCTTGGCAGGAAACAGAAGCTCATTCAGCTGGTATTTTCGAAGAGATTTTTAATGAGGGGTGGGCACTCCGGGGTAGACCAGAGTTAGCGAGCCCGCGGGGGGTGTGGAGGCACCTGGGACTCTCACAGCAGGAAGCTGGGATCATCCCATGGCCTGAGAGGAGACACAAGGGGAAAAGTGACTGGGGCCATTTGAGAGCCGGCGCCTGGACGGCAAGAGCCCAGATCCACTGCGAAAACCACAGTGAAGCCGGGAGGAGCCGAGTGCACTGAGACCCCAACCTCCTCTTGCCCAGCCTCCGATGTCCCCCCTGGCTGAACCCACCCAGAAATCAAAGGGCAAGCGGCCGGCAGGCACAGTCCAGAGAAGCCGGTTTTCTGGGGCAGGGGGCAGGGCAGGGCAGGGCAGGGCGAAGATGGCGATGGACAGAGGAAGAATATCCGGGTGGGAAGGAAAAAGCTCTTGGTTTTGACGTTGCCGCCGGGGGATCAGATCTCAGCTCCTGCACATGAATATATCGACACCAGATATCGACACCAGACAAATTCTTTACCTTTTCTGAACCTCAGTATCTGTCTCTGTAAATTACATATTGCCAGATTCAGAAAATTACACATCGTGTTGGCTTTTCTTCTGGCACAGAAGAGGTCTGCAATCAATGACATGGACGTGGTCTGAAGAACATAGACTTTGGGGTCAGCTACCTGGGTTTCCTACCCTGGCTCCATCACCCCATAGTTACAAAAATTTTGACAGTTGAATGAACCTTCATGAACCCCAAAATAACACCTCTTTAACAGGTATTATACTTGCCTCGGAGGATGATGGTAGCTAAACAATATGTGGAGAGTGTTTAGCACAGTGCCTAGCACAGAGTACTGATAAATAGTTGTCCTTGCTTTTCTGGTTATTGATAAAGATGGAGTCGAAAGTATCTCTCAGATGTGTGCTGCTCTCATCTTGCTTTGTTTCCCTTAGCAGGAGCTGTTGAACTTACATTTCAGTCATCCCCACTCACAGGAGCCTCTTCCTTCCGTGATTTTCTCCAAACTCAGATTCACTCGCCCAGCTGCCAGGCTAGCTTCCCATAGACTTAGCTCCCACCCTCCATAAACTGACTGTTCCTCCACCTAAAGAAGAGGAAGAGCTGCAGTCAGCTGATATATTGTGGAAGAAGGCCTGGCCAGACGAAAGGAAATTTGGCTCCTCCATGTCCTGTGACATTGGTGATGATTTTTGTAAATCAAGATGAAGTTGGAGAGAGCCCAGAAAACCTGGGTTTTGACAGTCCTTTTCCAGTTGAAGGACTGGGTGTGCTCTGACCCCAGCTCACATCTCAACCCCAAGCAGCTAGAGGACTGGGGTACTAGCTGACCCAGTTCATGCCTTCCAGATTTCTATAGACTTGGAAATCAGGAATTTCACAAATAAGTATGCATGCGGTATCTATTATAAAGAGTAACGTGAGATTCACTGCTGATCAGGACGTGTAAGGTTGACAAGGATCATTGTTCATATGATTAACAGATGGAAACAGCAGATAAACATGGTATCATCCTTTTTTTTAAGTCACCAAAGAATAATGGATACAAAGAGGTTTAAATGGCTCAGATCCCAAAGAGGAGCAAGTTCTTCATAATTAAGGAAAGGGTACCTGCTGTTCTCACACCTGGAGAGAGTGGCCTGATCTGAGTGTCTTCAGACAGAGAAGTGAGTCCACCATGGGCAGAGGAACTTTGTTAAAAGAAGGCTAAACTGTGACCTTTTCATAACAATGTGGGATGGCATGACAGCTTGGAAGCTAGAACTCAAATGCAATATTAAATCTCTTGGCCACCGGTTCTCCCCTACATGAATGGTGCCAAGTAGGCTGCTGTGAGGGTGGAGCTGGCAAGAGGAAATGGATCTTGCACTTTTGTGCAGTGCTTAGGTTGAATCTAGAGATTAAATGAAATTAGAGCTGTAAACCAAGTGCCTCCTAGCTCAAATTCTGATAAGATCAAAGGTCCAGTCCCTCAGCGGTGGCAACTAAAAGAAAACAGACATTGGAATGAAGGACACAGAGAACTCTGTTACTTCACTTGAAACCAGAGGTAAACTAAAGCCAATTAAAGTTTTACTTCTGCCCAGCTCAGCTTGATCATGGTGAAATCTAAGACATCAGTCACACACACCACCTTTCTGATGGGGAAAAAGGTAGGTCCTCTCTGGAAAGGTAATATATAGTTCAGTACCTATTATTCTTTAGTCAAAATGTCCAACTTGAGATTAAAAATTATGAGACTTGCGAAGAAGCATAAAAGTGTAAACTATAGTCAGTAGAAAAAGTGGCCAATACAGAGAGTCACAAGTGACCCAGAGGTGGGCACAAACTAAAAAGAAAAATTTTTTTAATTGTTATAAACATGTTAAAGAATTTTGGAAGAAAATATTGCAGGACAAGTGAACAGATAGGGAATTTAGAAGCTAAGAAAAACATGTATAAAGAGAATTAAATGGGATTTCTAGGACTTGAAAATACAGTATCTGAAATGAACTCACTGAGTGGACTTTAAGGCAAACTGGACTCAACAGAAGAAAGAATCAGTGAGTTGAAAAAACAGTCAATATAAAATAACTGAACTAAAGCACAGAGAAAACCAAACATGGAGGGGGGCTATCTAATGATCTAACACGTGTATGATTGAGACAGTAAAGTGCAATTACAAGGGCAAATGGAACCCCCCAGCATGTTCCCATCTCAGGTCTTCAAATATGTTGTGCCCTGTGCCTGTAACTCAGGGATTCACATGCATCATTCCAGTACATCTTTCAGGGTTTTGCTCAAACAACTCCATCTCAGTAGGGTCTTCCCTGACACCCTAGAGACGCACCCATTCTCCCCCTCAAAGCTGGACTTTCTTCCCCCACTCTTTGCTTTATTTTTTTTTTTCGCCCTTATCACCATTAACAAACTACATGCTCTATTTATTTATCTTGTCAGTTACTTCTCCCTTCTGTTAGAATATATGTTCCCGGGGCAGGAATTTTCACCAGTTTTATTAATTGTCAAATCCAAACAATGTTGTAGTTATTCAATAAATATTACTGGTAAAATAATAATGAGAATTTAAACTGGCTCAAAAAATCCCAGAGATCCTCACTGTTGTATCATCAGTATTCCCACTACCAGGATACAATGTGAAATACTTGAAGGGTAAATAATCTTCTAAAGTAAAAGAGAAGAGGAGAGTGAGGGTCTGTATGCATATTTGTGGACCATCAGGCTGGAGAAGGAAGAGCTCTCTGGGTGCAATGGAAGGAGGGCCAGAAGCTAAAATTCTTGTTCTGGTTTTGAGTTCATTACTTACTGATCATGTGAACTTGCCACGCGGTTATAAACTGAGGCTTACAAATTTTATCTATAAATAAAGAAGAATTTTTTTTTAAAGATTTATTTATTTATTTATTTATTTATTTATACATACAAGCACTGGGTACAGTCAGAAGCGTGGGAAGGTGAGAGAATTCACCAGGGCCAGAGCAGGGAGCAGAACAGACAGACTGACGAAGTACACTGCTGAGGGGAGCAGCGGGCGGCAGGAGAGGTCTGCGCGCCATGTGGGACCCTCCTCCGGTGGCCAGGGAGCAGCCGGGTATCGAACCGGCGCTGCAGAGGCTGCGGGCAGCTCCGCAGCCCAGCGCTCAACCGCTGTGCCACTGGGGAGGCCCAAGAAGAAATTTTTTAAGGTCTGATGAAAGTGGTTTAGGCTGTAAGTCAATATATGAGTATATAAGACAGGTGCCTTTTGAATGCAAGTGATCCATGAGAGATCTAACTCAGAAAATCTAAGCAAAATATGTATCGGTTCATGTACCTGAAAAGTAGAAGAGTTTCGTGCTTCAGGCTTGAATAGGTCTCGGTGTTCAAATGATATTGCAAGAAACGGTCTCTTGGTTTTTGGGTACTCTTATCCTCTGTGTGAGCCTCATTACCAAGCAGGCTTCATCCAGATCTGGTAAAAGACTCAGAAGCTCCTATGTAGCTTTGTGTGCTTTTATTTAAACCACTCCAGAAGGAGAAACTTTCTTTCCCAATACTTCAGGGAAAATCCCAGTGCGACGCACATTGACCAGGCCTGAGTCATATTTAACTCCTGAATGAATTCACTGTGACCAGGGAAATAGGGAACACTGGCCAGGTCCGTGTTATGTGACCATCCTTGGATCTGGGGTGTAGGCTCACTCCTACCAAACCACATGACCTGGGGTGGGGGGTGTCCTCAAAGGAAAATCAAGGTGCAGTTTCTGAGAGAAGGGGGAGGAGATGCTGAGCAGATGCATGTCTATTTAGGTAAGCATCATCTGGAGTGTGGGGACAGGCAAATAAGAACGTACCAAGAGAGCACCAAGTGAATGCTTGAGGCCAGGAAGAGTATGAAACATTACAGGAAAAGAAAGAAATTCTATTTGTTTGCAAAGTCCAAGGAAGTAGCGATGAAAAGTGGGGAAATAAATAGAGGACAAAGCTGTGGAGACTTCAGGTCATCTTTAGAAGTTTAAGAGTAATGCCAAAAGCGAAAAGTAGCCCTGGAAACATTCCAACCAGAAGATTTAAATGGTTCACCTGTTTTAAAGAGATTCCATTAATTACCCTATTTACCGTGCATCCGACAGGAATGAGACTGGAGCTGGTCAGCCATCAGATGTTACAGTTGTCGATAGGAGAGAGACAATGGAGATCTATGTAGGTGACAGCGAGGATGGAGAAATTTAAAAGATTTGAGAGAATGTGGAGACACAATTCAAGCATTCTCTAAGCTCATCAGGATTTATCAGCAGCTTCCCAAGTCTTGCCTGGAGTATCTCCTAGGTGTCTGCCCCTTCTCTATTCTACCTCCACGGATTATGAGGCCCTGGTAGTACCTGCCTCCTTCCCTTCCTCTCTCCTTCCCAGCCTCATTCCAGGGAAGAACCAGCCAGGCTTTCCCAGCAGTGGGTCCCTGCTGTGAAATTCATATGTAGACGAACTGTAAAAATCCATGTGGATAGTAAAGGTGAGTGAAGAGTTCATGCTGGCACCACCAGGGCGTGCACATTGGCATAGAGTCAGATATTATTTCTGACTTTGTCACTTATTAGCTGTGTGCCCTTGAGCAAATTACTTAACCTCTCTGAACCTCAGCCTCCTCTTTTGAAAAATGAATATATTACATTAGCTCACAGAGTGCTTAGGAGATTTAAATGACTTTATGCCTCTGAAGATCGGGAACAGCGCCTGGCACACAGAGTGAGTTCAGCTGAGATCAGTTCCATTTTCTTCCCAATCCTTCTTCCTTAGGTGTCTAAGGATGCATTTGCACCTATTTTCCTTTTTGACAGCAATCCTTCATCATGCCCCAGTTTTGCGATATAATTTTGATAAATTAAATGCAAACAGTCAAGAGTCATCTAATTCATCACGTTCAGCTTCAATGACAATTACTAACTGCTCCAAGTCTCCTGGTGGGACACAGGCAACTGTTGGGTGGATCACCTCCAGCTATTGTTAGGCCCTCCCAGACCAGGAGCTCATGTTTAGGGTAATAAGGAGGAAATGGCACTTACAAAACAGAAGGTTAGACATACCTCTTTAACTGTTCAGGCTCTGGGTTAGTCCCCTAGACCTTAGGAAGTTACTATAATTCCTGGCAACAAGCAACCCTCACTACCCATTTGTACTCATTGCTACTCAAGTACTTACTCGTTGCTAGACATCACCACTGCAGCTAGAGGTAGCAAAGTATGGGAGAAGTAAGAAAAAAATGACCCCAAACCTTAAGAGTGGGTATCCCCTACAACTTACCTCTAGCCAATAGAATGTAACAAAAGTAATGGGATATGTGTGATTACAATAAGCAACTGTGTGGTGATGGTACATTAGATTATAGTACCTATATGGATGGGATCTCTCTCTTGATGGTTTTGAAAAGTTCATAGCTCAAAAAACTCTGGCAAGAGCTATGTGAGTGTGGTAGAACATCCTTCCTCGATTAAACAGCCAGATGAGAACACAGCCCTAGTCATTACATTAATTGTAACCTCTCAAAGGACACACGCCATGTCTAGACTACTAACCCATAGAAATTGTGAGATAATATATATGAGTTGTTCCAAACCACAAGTGTATAGCAATATTGTTAGGCAGCAGTAAATAACTGGTAAATATGATTAAGTGCTAAATGAATGAATCAATGATTGAGAAATCAGAGGATCACTTCTCGGCCTTTTGGCTAAGATCCAGTGGAGAAATCAGAGGAAATATCTAATCAGAAAAGAGGAAAATCAAGACCATTTGATTCAACATACAGGTATCTTTTAAGCTCAATTTATTAAGATTTCTGGCTGATGATGCTAAAAGCTGGTGGGATGGTTCAGTAATCAGAGCAGGCCAACCCAATAACAAACAACCCCAAAACCTTAATGAGGCTAAACACAATAAGGTTGTTTTTCATTCAAATCAGGTTGTGGAGGAGTGAGAAGGAAATTGACCTCTGTTCCATGTAGTCATTCAGGGACACAAGTCCTGCCATCTTGGGTTTCCGCTCCCCTAGGCCACAGACTCCTCTACTGAATCCTGTGCATTTGGACAAGGGAAGAGAAAAGAGCATGGAGAGCCATGGGGTGGGTATTTTAGGAGCAAAGCCAAGAAGTGGACAAGTCACTTCTGCCCTCATTCCTGGCCACTGCAAGGGATGCTGGAAAATGCATCTAAGTCATGTCCACAAGGGAAAGGAAAGGTTTGGTGAACCAATGCTAGTAGCTGTTCTAGAAAGAAAACCATGAAGATATAAGGATAACTAAAGCAAAGATTTGACCACAAATAATTCATAGTGTACCACAAAAAAAACCAGGCAAGAATAACTAATTATAACACACGGCACAACACGCTATGTTCTTGAGAGAGATGGAGAACAGAGGCAGAGAGAGAGAACCTGACATACTGTGGAACCTTGAAACTAAGCCTCACTCTAACCTGTGATCATGATACATCAGGTTTGTTGACTTACAGTCTCTAAGCTTCTGTGTTCTCACGTTTTAATTTGAGAAAACAACTTCATCTCTCAGTGCCTCAGTTTCCTCACCTACTAGAAGGAAATAATACTGCCCCTCGAAAATTTGCTATGAAGACAAGATGATTCTTACATAATAACATGCTCAGCATAGTATCTGACACATAGCAAACATTCTGTAACACTAGCTATCATTGGTCCTTGTTATCTTCATCTTTGTTACATTAGTTCACAAAGTACTTATTACAAAATTTTGGTGCCAAAGAGGGTTTGTTTCATAAAGTATACTTAGTTTTTCTACATGAAGCAAATAGTTATTATATTGCCCGAGCACTTTGGAAACTCAGGAGAGGGCCTTGATTCTGACCTTGAAGATGAGGATGAGCTTCCTAGAGGAGGTGGCATTTGAAGGACCAGAGCTGTCTCCACTCCATGGGCTGTGGCCTGACGAGCAGAACAGCCATCCTCTTCATCTCAGAGAGTTAGAGACAGATGGGGAGGAGATGAAATCCACAGGAGTCACGACAGGCTGGGAAGTGACTGTGGGCTCCTGATTAGAGGAAGGGATACTCTTCCTCCATCTTTTCTGTA